>NC_044316.2:42263806-43718020 GCF_007474595.2 Lynx canadensis
TGGGAGAGAGTAGGCATGGTGTGTGTGAGAGGGTAGGGGGGGGAGGAGGGAGAGAAGTAGGGTCGGGGAGGGAGGGGGACTGTCAGAGGTAAGGCAGCCACGTGGGTAGAATCTGGAGGCCCTAAAAACCTGCCTTCAACTCTGCCTGCTTCTCTCGCGTCATCCCCCACCCCTTCCAATCATAAGTGTTTGTTTTGGGAATGGGTTATAGAGGATCCCTGGATTTCTAGGGCAGGTGTAATCTGGGTCTGAATTAGGAATTAAGGTGGAGTTGGCCTCCTTAACTCCTCTAGGTCTTACCGTCTGGCCTGCAGAGGACGTCAACAATGCCTTCAGGGATGGCCCAGCCTGGAACTCCCTCCTTGCAGAGAGGAATTCTCTGGAACACCAGGGGATGGAGGGCCATCCCTTCTCTCCTTATCCCTTCCTCTCTGCTTTAATTGTAACAATAATGCCTTACCTTTCAGCCACACCCACCTGTTCTTATGTCAGTGGATGGACACAGGGATGGACACCTTGGCCCCATAGGTTAGGTGGCTAGACTAATGCCAGCTGGCTACTAAGCAACCACCCTAGTACCAGAACCCATATTTCAACTCCTTGTCTGTAGTTCGTTCTGGGGTCTTTCATACTGGAGCAGTGAGATGGAAGGTCTGGTAATTATTTCCCCTCCCAAGGCTCAGATTGAGCCTGCATCCTGGCCTCCAAAGAGCTATAGCTATACCTGTGACTATTATCCCACCCACAGAGGACCTTGGTCTCCTCCTGTCTCACCACAGAGTGGTAGAAAGGAAGTGCGTGGAGGGAGGGAATCCAGGCTTTCCATCTTTGTGTGATCCTCAGTCTGATCTGCTATCCCTTCCAGTCCTTGTTTGGATGGGTGAGGGGAGGGACAGGCAGTTCAATGAAGCAAGAGGGCACCAACATTTGTGTGTGAAGTCTGCTGGTCACTTCTGGGGGCTCCGACTATAATCATTAGATACTGAGGGTGAGTGATGGTGAACAAATTCCCTCCAGGCATTCCTCTCCAACTGAGTCAACACAGGGCCTGAGCCATAGGATCTGGGGCCTTTCCAGGATAGCCTAGGTGGAGAATGGGAAGACAGGGGACATCTCCAAGGTGCAGGCTTGTGTTGGGGGGAGGCTGCATTGAGTGGGGTTCTCTCAGTCAGGCTTTTCAACAGCCCCTCTCCAACCGGCCCCTTCCCTGAAGGTAGCTCTCCCAAGGGCTAACAGTCTGGGCTGGACCAAGCCAAATTAGGGGAAGGGCCCATTCTCCTTCCTGGGCAGGAGACAGAACTGCAGGTCAGCTGTGCCGAAGCTGCTGAGTCAGCAGCAATGCTACAACGGGGGCACCCAACGTATTTGCATGCTGGCTGCCATTTAAAGCCCAGATCCTTCCAGCCCCTTCTCTCCCCTCAATCTCTTCTTCCCCCGACCAGGGGCAAGAACCGTTTGGGGACACTTAGCTGGGAAAACTCACAGTTCAGCTAAAGGTGGGGAAAAGCAATGAGGGGAAGACGCTGTCTTTCAAAAAGCTCAATTTCTCTGTTCAGAAAAAGGATGAGAAGATCCCGCCTCACCACTGCCACCTTTATAAAAGCCTTCAGATGGTGGGGGAAAATTTTTTAATCTTGATGGGGCTTTGTGTTACTAGGAAAGCGCTCAAAGAAAGCAGCCAACTTCTATATTGTTCCCTGGGCCCTAATCCTCGTAGTATTTATTATTACGTATGCATTTCATTATCTTTGCTAATAAATTACTACTAATAACAATTATTTTTATTACCCAGATTAATTGAGCCTTAACTCATTAAAACAGTGTGCTTCTTAATAGCCAAATCCATTAGAACACAGTCATCTGTCATCAGGAATCTCCTGGTGATGTGACAGGCATCAGAACTGTTATGCTTATGTTTATTATTTATTCATCACCATGATTGTTGCTGTGATTATCCTAATTATCCACGGAGGCAGGAAAAATTGATGCCCTTCCATCCTTAGATAGTGGGGGAATCCAGGAATGGAACCCAGGGGTCCTGATTCTCTGACTGAGACAGGAAACAGTTGAGGCATCCAGCTTCTCCTGGAGGCCATGGGGAAATTTGGGGAATTGAGGCTGCCATGGAAGGAGGAAAGCAAGTCTGGGACTTGTCACGAGGGGGCGCTGTGGAATCACCTCCTCAAGGGCTGCCAGGGGAAGGGAAACTGAGGCAGTGGTCTGACCAGGGCCCTGGAGGGAGGAGTGGGGAGAACCCAAGAAACAAGCTCCTGCCCCCGGATCAGTGCTGGGGTGTTGGATGTACAGGAGTGGCTCCCACAGGCAACCAGCCTGGCCCACAGGGGACACTTGTGCTTTCACATATTTCCTGGGTCCCTGCTGAGTTAGGCACTGTGCTCTGTGCTGTGAAAAGCATTCAGGGCTCGCTAGAAAAGGACAGTGGGGAGCCCCTCTCCCACTGTCAGGCATCAGGCTGAGCTCCAGTGAGGCCTTTATGCTGGAGTCCTCAATTTATCTACTACCCCATCTCTCACCTCACTCAGGTTCTGTTGTCCAAGCCCTTCCCCGTTTGTGATATTCACCTCCCCAAAGTCCCTGCCCTGGACAAGTGGCACCCTGGCCATAGACCCTGGTCCATCCCCACACAGCCCCCTCTCTCCTGGCCCAGTGTAATAATTTCATGTCTTCCCTGACATCCGAACTGTGGATCTTTGAGGCAGCTGCAAGGAGCTTACCTCACTCAGGGCACCACTCCTAACTTACAGCCCCTCCCTCGGGCTCCTCAGATCCCCATGTCCTAAAGACCAGGCCTTGGTGTCCTCAGGCTACACAGTGGTGACTCAAGGCTCCCCTTGGGGAGAGGTGCTGGTGGGCCTCAGGCAAGGACAGAGTGGGGGACTCCGCGCTTCAGTGACCTCTCCCCTCCCTATCTTGCCGAGGGAAAGGCCAAGGACCAATTTCAGTCTTGCCTTCCTGAGGAAATTCTGGAAGCATTTCTTCAGGCAGGAAGCCAGAAAGGAAAAGCACAGAGCCCAGCAGTGCCCCAGGTCTTGCAGCCATGGGAGGCAGAAGCCCCTCTGTTCTGTTCCCGTCCATTGCCCAGAGCCATCATTTTGTCTCTGCTCACTTGAATGTCCTCTTCTACCTCTGAGCCAGCCTTTCCCTGCACTTGACCTTTTTATTTCCTCCCTAGCCATGTCTCCTCACCTTGGGGACCAGCCCAGTTTTGCCATCCTCTCCCCTGACCAGGTTGGTCTGAGTGGGGGCAGGCACCAGTGAATTATTCCCTCCAGCTAACACATTAGGGATGGGAGTTGCCAGCTGGGCCCCCAATCCCCCTCTAACACACCAATTGCTGGGGTGTGTTATTGGGTGGTTACTATTATCTCTCCTGCACAGACCATGAGGTCCTGTAGGGCAAGTGGATCAAACCCTTGCTACCTAGCTCCACACCTGCCTCTTAGTCGGGGCTCGAAATGAGTACGTGGGATGACTAGTGAGACTTAACGAGTCTTTTGAGCAATCTGGAAGGACAAGTCACAAAGAACGTACGGGAGAGGGGTGTAGGCCCCAGTTTTTAGTCGGGGGGGCATGGTCTGAGTAACTGTTAAAATGCTGGATCTGTGAACCCCCTAGTTAAAGCCACCTCCTATTTTCTACTAGCCTGTGGTCCCACCGCCAGTGAGTACCTCCTTGTCAGGTTGTGCCAGTGCCTTGCCCCTACTGAAAGGGGAAGACGCTTTGAGATGGTTTCACCTCCCAGTGACTGAAGCAAGTGACCCTGCCCAAGCAGACATCACTTTTGGGGTCTCCTCGTGCCTCATCTCTGGAGCTCCACTGGAACCTCCTGAGGTGGTACAAGGCCTAGGGCCCACTGGTGCTCTGGTGACCAGCTTCCTATCCAGACAAAATGGGCCCCCAGCCCCCTTAGACCTCAGCTCGGTGCCAGCCCAAACTTTCTTTGGGAAAGGAAGAAATTCTATTGATGAAGGTGACATTGCTGCATCCTTTATTGGTGATTAATAAGGGAAATCGTGGGGCTGTCTGCAGAGTGAGCTCTCACTGGATACTGAGGCCTCCCATTTGGTCAGGAACCAAGGACAAAGAGGAGAGACACGGGAAGCCTCATAGAGACCAAGTGAGAGAGAAACACTCAAGGAATAAAGAGGGGTGTTAAGCCTGGGGGGAGAGAGGCCAGAGACTCAGGAGAGACAGATAGGACTGGTAGACACAGGAGGACAGACGGGGACAAGAGACAGAGTAGGAGAAAGAGGCAGGCAGGAGAGAAAGAAGAGGGGGCAGACTTACAAGTGCCTGGTGGTCTTTGTGCTGACTCCCAGGCCTGTCCTTTCCCCCAACCCCCCAAGCCAGGGTCTACCTGCAGTGGGAAGGATTCCAACAGGGTCCGGGGTCCCAGTCGCAGGAAATTTCTTCCCAACTCCCACCATCCTAGCTTTAGTTCTGACCCATGCTGGTCTCCTTCCACAGGAATGCTCCGCCTCACTGCCCCCCCCCCCCCCAGTGGCCCTAGGCCATCGTGGTCTGGGAACCCTGGAAAGGAGGGAGTATCAAAAGGAGAATGAGCTGGGCCAAAACTGTCCCCCTAGGGCAGGATTAGGTCGAGGCTGGTTCTGGGGCAGCAGTTACAGGAAGAGCACCATGTACTACCCTCATAGTACCAAGGAGCCCACCTAGCTGCCTGCTAGCTTCGGTCTTTGGGATGGGGAAAGTGAACGGCAGAGGATCCCCTGACACTCCTGGAGTCAGGAGCTGCAGCTGCAAGATCAAGGGAGGGGGAGTTTCCACCTCTTTGCCTCCCTCAGGAGGAAAAACTTTTCCCCCCAGAGGTTGCTTTCCTGCGCCTGTAGCTCTGACACGGTGGGAAGCAGCCGGGCAGCCCCGCGATTTGCAAAGGGCGTCAGATCGGCGCAGTGGTCCCTTCTCAAGGGCGGAGGATGTATTGCAGCTAAGGCTTCGCGCCCCTGGCTCCCTTTGCCTCTGTGCCCAAAACATCTCCTACAGCTCTCCTTGGCTTGCGCGCCTAGCGTGCGCCTGGACGCCCGCGGGCGCGGAGGCTGCCTTCCCTAGAGCCCATCATTGCCCTCCCCTAATTGCCCGCTGGTATCAACCAGAATTCCAGCTCTCAGATATCGCTTCCCAAGGGCCAAGCCCCCAAGGACCAGTCCGCGCGCCTGGGAGCCCTGCGCTGTGATTATTTGCATTATCTCCCGCATTTCCAAGCCGCGCGCAGGTGCCCAGCGGCGTCTGCCTTGCAGCCAGTGCCCAGGAACCGAAGAGTTAGTGCCAACAGGCCCACCATCCCGCATGTGATGTCTAAGCGGGGCCGCTGTAGGGTCTCTACCTGTGCTCGCTGGTACCCTATGCCCCGGGCTCCCTGGGTGCCCTGCCCCCAGGCCAGCCCCATGCCCCCGCCGGGCCCACCTGGCCGTTCTTGCAGAGGTCCGCCCACATACTGGTGCCGTCGCCGCCTCGCATGAGGACGTGGTAGTGTGAAAAAGTAGGTGCCGGGAATGTTGCACGTAAAACTTGCCGCTGGTAGCGTCGTAGTTGTTGCCTAGGTTAGTGACCACGTCGTCGAACTTGAGCACCTCGTAACCCTCGTGAGGGTTCTTGAGGCCGGCGTAGAAGGCCACGCGTGGCACCGTGGTGTAGGTGCCGTGCTGATTGCGCCGCTGCCCCCTGCACCCGGCAGCCCGGGAGGGCCGGTCTTGCCCGGCTCACCCTTCTCCCCGGGTGGCCCCACAGGACCCGGAGGACCTGGATCCCCAGGGGGTCCGGGGGGGCCCGGTTTGCCTGTGCGGCCCGGCTTCCCTGGGGGCCCTGCACCAGCCGTGGAAGGCGGGGGCGCGCCGCTCTGCTCGCTCAGGGCGTCCGCCCGCCGTCGGGCCGCGCGCCGGCGCCGGGGCCCCGCGCGGGGTAGGGGTCGCATCCATGCGGCAGGTGCCCAGCATCTCATAGTGGCCGTCCGGGCCGCCCGAGCTCACCAGCACGGGGATGAGCACCACCAGCACCAGCAGCATCACCACGCCCGCAGCGGCCGCCAGCAGCGTTTTCCGGCCGGCGCGGAGCCTGGGGAGCGCCGGGCCGCCCGGCCGCGCCGTCGGGGCAATGGTGCCGGCGGGCGGGGGGCGCGGGCAGGGACGCCCGCGCTCAAGGGGCGGTCCGGCGGGTCTGCGGGCATGGGGCCGGGCCCGGAGCGCCGCGCTGCGCTGGATGCGCTGCCGAGCCAGCCGCGGCTCCTGCCTCGCGCATCCCTCCCGCTGCGCGGCCGGACTGAGAGCGGCGGCAGCCGCGTCCTGCCCGGCTCCTCCCGCCTCCTCGCGCTCGGGCCACCGCCCCCTCCGCCCCGCCCCGCCCCACCAGCTCCGCGCGGCTCCGCGCCCGCGAGGGGTGGGGCTGCGGGCGGGGTCGGCACCTAATTGGACCGCTGGCGGAAGGGCTCCGCCCACCCAGGGGGGCGGGGCCGAGGGCGGGGCCGCGGAGATGAAGGCCAGAGCCCAGAGAGGAACCCGGAGACTCCGCGAGCTAGAGGCTGAGATTCGGGAATGGGGAGGATACTAGAGTCTGAGAAACAGCAGAGTCTCCTACAGGAGATGGGGGAGTAGAGGCCGAAAGCCGAGTGGACGAGAGGGCTACAGGGAGAGCTAGAGAGCGCCGAGGGAGACAGAGAGGAGAGGCCTCGAGGGTTTGTTTCGAAGAAAACCGGGAAGGGAGGCTCCAGGGGCCACCGCACGCAGGGTGTGGAGGCTGGGTCGCGGGTTCCCCAGTCTCCGGGGATAGAGAACAATTGAGGGGAGTATGAAGCGGGGAGCAGAAAAAGGACAAGGAAGAGGATGAGAGGGAAGAAGAGAGGAAGGCAAAAGGAAGATGGGGACGGTGGGGGGGTGCATTCTGCACTCAGGCCTCGCAGACCACCCATCCAGGAGATCTGAGGATGGTGTGCCTGTCAGGGTGCGAGATCTGCGAGCACTGACAGCAGCTGCCCCTCCTCTTTTCTGGCGCCCAGCTGGCTGTTCCCCGGACCCATCTTCCTCCAGGATGGGCAGGATATTCTACCCATACCTCCTTGCCTCTGCCCCTTCCTCACCGAGCTCCAGGCCAGACAAGGCTGCTTTTTCCTGGGGGTTGTGTGGGGTCCTCCATTTTCCTCTGATGACACCTCTTATCCCTGCTTTCAGACAAGGGAGAAGTGGGAGCCCTAAATAAGAAAGTGGGCACCCCACCTCATTTCTACATTCTGACCAATGCAAACAATCCCTGAGTGGTAGCTCCCTTTTTAAGCCTCCAAGAGGGGGGATAGGTCTCCTCCAGCCCCTTAGCTCCTCCTCCACCCTAGCTTCCTCAGCAGCCCCCTAAATCTTCTCCCCGTCAGGTTGCATGAGGCAATCCTCTTCCTCAAGTGCAGTAAAGTGTTTAGGTTGCATAAACGGAAATGTGTCTGCTTCCATCAAAATATTTGTCACATTATTTGAGGCCTCGCTCGTGCTGCTCCACTGCTCCTCCTTCACCCTCCTTTATCCAGCCACCAGGGAGGGCTCTGCCATTGGAGGCCTCTGGCTTCTGCTGAAGGATGACCCTCCAGCCTCTTTCTTTTCTCCCGAGAGGCCCCCTGCCACCTCACACTCTCCCCCCTGCTGACCTGTCAAAACGGTCCACATGATTCTCTGACTTTCTCTACCCTAGGTTAAGACTGATTACTGCACCCCTGGGAGGAGGGAAAGGGACACGAGAATGTGAAATGAGGAACTATGAAAGAGGACCTTCCAAGCACTGATGGCAGCGTGAGGTTGAGTGGCCCCCCACCACCAAAGAAGGAGCAAAAACCCTCAATAAATAGCATTTGTCCTGGGCTTACTGTGTGCAGGGCCCTGTATTGAATGCTTTACATACATGATCACACTCAATCTTCACACCAATCCCTAGAGGTAAAACCCATCATTATTCTCATTTTACAGATGGAGAACTGAGGCTCTGACAAGTTAAGAGATTTGCCCAAAGTCACACAACTAATAAGTGGTGGAATCGGGATTCAAACCCGCAGCCAGACTCCAGGCTCTTCCAACCCCGGAGGGATTGGGTCTTTAGGTACTGTTCACTGTCCAAAAAGAGGAAGGTGGTAAGTCTGGCAGGAGGGGGACGCTGGGCTGTGCCAGCTAGACCTCCCAGGCTCAGGAAGACAGTCCTCAGCTGTCAGTCCGCCTCCTCCCCCCACCCCCACCTTGATCTCCCCTAGTATGACTTCTCGCAGAGCGACAGAGTTGGTGAGCCGAGGGACAAGTGCGCCGTCTTTAGCGTGTGATTTGCACAACCCCCCTCCCCCAGGTTCGCACGCACACGGGTCTCTCCCCTGCTGTCCAGCCGGGACTCGTCTGCCGCCGCCCCCACCCCCACCCCCACCCCCTCAGCCCTCCCAGGACCCGCGGAGAAAGTGCGGCGGGCGACCCAGGTCGGGGGACCAGGCGGGAGCACCCGCCTCCCCGCGCTTTCCCCGCGTCCGAGGGGCGCGCTCAGCGCGGCGAGGCGGCCTGGCCGCCCGCCCCCCCGAAAGACCGCCCGCTCCCTGGCGCGGTGTGGCGTCTCTGTCAGCCCAGCCGGATTCTCCCCGCTTCGCTGGAGTGGAAAATAACGGCTTCAAACTTTGCAGAGAGGAGCTGGTGCCAGCACTTTAATTAACAGCATCTTGGCCTGTGAGCCTGGGCCACCGGCTCCCGCCTCCCGCCTCCCGCCGGGCCCCGCCTCGGCCCCGCCCAGGTCCCCGAGGGACACGAACCCCCACCGCGGAGTCGGGCGCCCCTTTTCCGCCCGGACGTGAGGGCCTGGACGGTTGGGAGGGCGGGCGCTGCCTTAGGGGCGTCCCCCAGCTTAATGACTGCAGACCTCCCCCACCCCGCCCCCCCACCAAATTCTCTGGAGCTCGGCGGTTTGAAGAATTCGAGATCTGCGTGCCAGTCCTAGCTGGTGATTTTAGGATAGCCTAACCTGCAGCGCCTCAAGTGTCCTCCTCTGGAAAAAGGGCTGTTGTGAGCATGAAATGAGATATAACGTAGGTGAGCACCGGGCTCTGTACCTGACCTTTGTTATGCATCCAGTAAATGGTGGCTAATATAATTCTTTCACCTCCAGGCTAAGAAGGCCCTTCCACCACACCTAGGCCTTGGGGCTCTTTCTCCTGCCTTCTTCCTACAGGTTGCTGGGCTTAGCGTAGGATAGGAGGACGATGGCCTAGGCTTCTAGGTTCAGAGACAAGACTAGATGAGTGATGAAGGGCCCCTGGGGTTCTGGCTTTCTGTCCTCTTCCTCAACCACCTGTCAAGGCCAGGGACCAAGGTTTACAGAAGGGAAAGACATGAGCAGCGGTGGAAGAGAGCTGGGGGCTGAAGATCTGGCTTTGTTTTCCCTCCTGTGACTGGGAGCCCCCTCACTCCTAGAGCCCCTGTCATTTCAGGGGTGGGGAGGGGGTGCTGGCCATTGCGGCGGGTGTTGCAGAGGGTACAGTAAGACTCTTCATTACACATAGCTGACTTTAGGAAACTGGGTGGCTGTTCCGTGGTATTTTTGGGGTTTTTTTGAATGAATGTGAGTGGGTGTGAACGTGTAAGAGACAGTTTGTGTTAGTGTGTGTCTGGTTTTGTGAGTGACGAGGGGGATGCTGTGCCCTGAATCATCAGCTGGCAGACCTGCGTTCATTTGTTCACTTGTTCATTCAGTAAACATTTACTGAGAACATCTAGCTGGGCGCTATGACGCGGGTAGTGCTGGTGTGTCCAAAAATGAGTAAGACCGAAAGCCATACCCCTGAGGAGCTCACTCTTTGGCAGGTGACACAGGCAGCAAGAAATGGTAAATGTTATGACACTTATGAAAGTTTTTTGAGCACTTACCAAGGGCAAGATCTTGTTCTAAGCACTTTACATGGATTATCTTATTTATTTATTTATTTATTTATTTTTTTTTTAACTTTTTTTTTCACGTTATTTATTTTTGGGACAGAGAGAGACAGAGTATGAACGGGGGAGGGGCAGAGAGAGGGAGACACAGAATCGGAAACAGGCTCCAGGCTCTGAGCCATCAGCCCAGAGCCCGAGACGCGGGGCTCGAACTCGCGGACCGCGAGATCGTGACCTGGCTGAAGTCGGACGCTTAACCGACTGCGCCACCCAGGCGCCCCTGGATTATCTTATTTAAATTTAACAACCTATTATCATGGACTTAAACCATCACATGGCTTCCATCATTGAATATCAATAACCCCATGAGGTAGGCAGGTTATTTCCCCATTTTATAGCTGAGGAAGGACTAGGCTTGGTACGGGTTTGCATTAGGCGATATGAAGCACAGATGGAAAAGTCCCTGTCCAGAGGACTCAGGAAGACTTCAGAGGGACGGTGTCACTTTTTCCATCTGTCTCATGCATCAATCCTCCGTCCATTCTATAAGCTCATATTAACTGACTGTCCACCGCATCTCTTGTTATCACAGGACACAGTGATGGCATGAAAGGCTTCTGACCTTATGTAGTTTACAGTGTCTGGAAGGAACCTGGACGGTATAACAACCACCTGCTATCTAGCTTGACAAACTACCTGGGAATATGTGGGGTGCTATAGGAGTACACAACAGTGTTGACTACATTAATCTGAGGGAGGGAATCATGGGGAGCTCCCTGGAGGAAGTGATATTTAAGTTTAAGCCCTGATGAAAAAGGATGGCAAGGTGAAGAGGAAGGCCACCAGAGGTGGAGGTAAAAGGGAGGGAGGGAAGATTATTCCAGGCACAGGGAACAGCCTGTGCTTAGGCCAAGCTTGCAGGACATTGTGGGCTGTGACAAGGAGTGTATAATTCATCCTAAGGGCAGGTAGAAACTACTGAAAGGTGTTGAATGAGTGATATAATCAGACTAGAAGGATCTCTCTGGTTTGTGTGGAGTGGAGGGGTTTAAAACATAGTAAGAGTATCATAAGCAGATTAGGTAGGAGGAAGTTGCAGTGGTCCAGGTGAGAGCTGATCGTGGCCTGATGTGGATGGGATGGGAGTGGGGTGGGGAGCGTATTTCCAGGTTTGTAGAAGGATCTTGAAATGTTTATGAAATGAATGAAGATGGATGACTGTTTTTGCGGTTACCTGGGTACCAATGTGTGCCAGTCACTTTACATACGCTATTTCATTTAATCCTCACTAGAAGTGTAAGGAGTAAGCACGTCGGAGTCTTCATGTTGGAGATGAGGATGCTGAGGCTCAGAGAAGTTAAGTAACTTGCCTGGGATCACACAGCTGGTAAGAGAGAGAGAGAGAGTCAGGATTACAACTCAGGTCTGTTTGATCCCAAGTAGGGGCTCTTTATCACTTGGCCCAACAGGTACACGTACCTGGTAGGAAAGCAAGGAAAGGCACTTGAGTGAGAAAGAACAGCTTGAATCAGCCAGTTGTGTGAAAGGCATATTTTTAGTTTTGAGTTGAAGCCATGGTCTACAGTCTGGTCTACAGTCCTGGCTCGGGCAGGATGGAGGGCTGGACAGCAAGAGACAGAGGCTGGATCTCAAGGCTGTTAGGCCATGAACTTGCCGTGTGTGTTTGGGGAAGTCTCATCACGCTTTAGGGCTTTCATTTCTTTCTCCGGGCTGGAGAATTGTCCAGGGCAGCTCTGAGAGGTTGTGATTCTCCTATTAAAGAAAACCCCCATTGTCATCCATTAAATATTTAAAATCCCTGTATGACATTTTAACTCAGATACTTCCAGATCCACCACGGGAAAGGCCTCCGTAATTTCAGCCCCCTTTGGAGAGGGAACGTTTGGTCAACAAGGTGAGAGAATGGAAGTTGTGTTGTGATCTGGGGGTGAAGGGCCAGGACACCCCGAAGCGGGTTGGCCCCGGGCTGGGACTCAGAATTCCTCAGTCTGACTGGGTTTCCCAGGTTGGTGAGGAACCTTCTTCAGAAGCCCCTTCCCCAGCCCCCATATCCGGAGGAGGAGTGGGTGGCATTAAGGGGGCAGAACCCAAGAACCCACATCATAGGCAGGTTTTCATATTCCCTCGCCAGAGAGCTCTGGGCTTTGTGCCTGGGGTTTCCATTTGTGCCTGGGGGTTCCCTGGACCTCCTTCCCCCACCCCCTCCCACCTCAGCCCAGCAACCACCTGCTGCCCCTCCTAACCCAGCACGAGGGAGGCGGCTCCGAACAGGCCCTGGCCGTGGGACTGGACGAGAGACCTAATAAGAGCTGCGTCTCCCAGCTGCATGTATAAGTAATGAGGCTCTGCAGCCCCACAGGAACCAATATAATGGCGGGTGCGCAGGGTCAGCCTGAGAGACAGATAGCAGGACGCGGGAGTGACAGGCAGTGCAATTATGCTGAGCCTCCTGCAAAGGCAGCAGAGAGAAGGCCCCTGTCTGGCCAGCAGGGTCTGCATGCTTCTCACCCCCTCCCGCAGGCATTGACTATTCCAGAACCCCCTCTCCCCTCTACTCCCTGCTCCCCCAGCTTCAGGCAAGGTGGTGGAAGGCAAGAGAGGAGGAGAAGGGTTGGGGAGAGGGCAATGGAGGAGCAACTGGGCTGGTGGGGAGTAGCTGGTTTTCCTGGGTTCTGGGGAGAAAGCCTCCTACTCCCCAGGATGACTGGGGAAGGCTTTTTCTTTGGAAGTCCTGTCTCTCGTAGGAAAAAGCCTACCCCTGCATTCTTATCCCAGGAGACCTAGAACTTAGGGTCTGGAAAGGTTTTAGAGACCTCTCCTTTGACACACAGGGAAACTGAGGCCCAGAGAGGAGAACTAGCTTGCCCGAGGTCATAGACCTATCGGAGGCAGAGCCAGATGGGAGCTCCTTGAGCCCTTTTCGGGACCCTACTGGTGGGGGTCAGGAGGCAAGGGGAGGAGGGACTGATTGATCCCCCCAGTACCAGGTGGTCCCCACAGGCTCTCTGAGGGTAGTAGTGGAAGGTACGGCTTGGAGAGGTCTGACAGCTGGGTGTGGGGGTTGGAACTCTGTCTGCAGCAGTGTCCTTGGAGAGCCCGAATCCACCAGGGTTGGGGGGCCCAGCCCCACTTCCGTATTTAGGTGCTCATATCGGAGCACCTCACAGCCATATATTTGAGAACGGAAGTAACTGAGACAGGACCTCCGAGGTGGCAGGGCCAGTCGAGCAATGGACCAGAGCGGCAGGTGCTTAGTAAATGTTCACTAAACCGAACCCTTGAATGGGGCCAGCTTCAAGGACGTGCCGCCTGTGCACTGACAAAGGCCTTGCCCCCAGAAGGGACCTGCACTTGGTTTTCTGCTTTGCTATCACTGTCTTGAAGTTGGCTCCACATTTTCATCTCATCCTGGGTCCTGTCAATTACATAGCTGGTCCTGCTCCTGAAACGGAGATGTGGTTTGTTCTTGGAGGGGCTCTCCTGGCTTTTCCCTGCCCCAAGCTCACCCCAGGATCCCCCAAGCGGAGGGGAGCACAGAGCTAGGAGAAGCTGACGTTTGAGGGTCTCCACCCCACAAGGGCTGACTGTGCATGTGTGCGGTTGGGAGAACCTGGCTGCTCTGACCTGTCAGCCTCCATCTCATCCACGGGCCTGTGTGCCCATCACTGACTCAGGCAGAGGGCAGGGCGTGGGGTGTATGGAGGTGGGTGCCAACACACAGACCTCCTGGTCCCAGCTGGAGTTCTCTGTCCCTTGGGGAGATTTGGGCTCTCTGCTTATTTGCACCCGGCCCCCACTAGGGCAGGAGGGGCTGGCTAGGGGTGGGGTGGGAGGCTTAATTAGCAGCCCAAACCAGGCAGCAGGCGGTGGGCGCAGAGCAGGCTGACTTTTCCCGCTATAGATCTGCTCTCCAGGAGAGGCACTAGCCGGCTGGCTTAGGCTCTGGCTGGGCTATTTTAGGAATATTCTTAACTCTTCCTGTGCCACCGCCATTACTGGACCTCTCTGCCAGCTCCAGACTGTCCTCCTCCCCCATCCCTCCTCCCAGGTCCTTGCTTTGCTCTCTGGCAGCTGAGAAGGTCACAGTTTCCTCCTGGGTGAGGCCAGCTGCCTTTCGCCAAGAGAAGTTTTCATCTCTGCCCCCTCCCCCAGCTCCCCTTGTCCCGCCCTGTGTCTTCTCCCTCTCCCCTTCATCACAGCTCTGGCCTAAGGAGATTGGCAGATTTCAGCATTTCCCTAGCCCCTTCTTCTCACCTTGTGAAATTGGGATGGTTAGGCTCCCCGACCATAGTGAAAACAGCTGGCCTGGGCCCCTGGGAAAAGCCAGGAAACCACAGTCCAGGCCTCCTGCCTGCATGACTTTAATGCCCCATTAGGGCCAAGTTTCCATTTGGGTATCCCACACAAGCAGCCAGAACCTCACAACATCGTGGGGTTCCCTCTCCCTATTTTTTTCTCCCACTCCAGTGCCTGGCTTCTTGGACAAATCCAGGCCAGGATACAGGGATTACTTGGTCAAGGCCAAGGGGAGTCCCACTGGGGCCCAAGAGGGTCCATCATTAATAAACCTGAAATTCTAGTTAAGATAGGGGCAGAGGTCTCAGCTCACTTGGTCTGGGGTTCCCACGTCTAGGCCGGGCCTGCCTGAGCTAGGAGGCCTGGGACACCTTGGACTTTGGTGCCATCCCCCAGGCACAGTGCCTCCTGGGTCTAGGAGTTGGAAGTCACCACCACGTGCCTCTGGGAAAGCTTGACTTGGAGATCCTGGCAGATGGCTGGTGATTCACACAAATGCTCAAGGGCCTATAATTGATAATCAATCTCTGCCTGAGAAGGGATACTCTCTTGGGCTGGTTCCCCAGGGCATCTGAACACGAGCCTGGGCCATGGTGTTGACAGGCCGGAGCAGGTGAGCCCTCTCCACGGGTCTCACCTAACACAACCTTCTCCGGGTTCTGCAAGAGCCCAGCTCCGGAAGCGACAGGGCTGGCTGGGGCAAGAGCCGCAAGTCCTCAGCCTCCAGTTTAGAAAGATCCAGATGGATTTATCAAGGTGTCCTGAGGAAGATTTTGAGTTCAGAGAGACAATACCCTCTAGGGACTCAGGGAGAATCTGTATCTTTTAACAAGTAAGACCCCCCCCTTCCCTTTACCCCTAATTGAGAGACATTAATAGGAGGCAGGAACTTGACTGTAAAGGAGCCCCCACCCCTACCCCCATCCCTGTCTGTCAGGTAGGATTGGTGCAGGCTTCCTGGAGCAGAGGCGCTGAGGAGGAAATTTCTGGCTCCACAGTTCCCGAAGGGGCACGCAGGCTAACCTCTGGCAAAACTAGGAGCTAAACCCAGGAGTCCTGGCCGCCTGCTTCTCCAGTGTAAGCCCCGTCTTTCCGTCCCCCGCGTTCCCTCCCTTTCAGCTTCCAGGCTGGGAGCCCCAGCTGGTGGAGGATGTCTTGCTCCTCAGCAGCTGGGATTTGTAAATATTTATAGGAACATGGAACAGATCAGTGGCTGACAGGCCCAAGGAGCGGCAGGGGCCCTGCCTGGAGCTCAGTAGCTTTATTCCCCCTTCCCCACAGCCTGACCTAATTGAGGGAGCCCGGGATGACAGAGATGGGGGTGACCAAGCAGGGCACGGGGCCGGCAGCGTCCTCTTTCAGAGACGCAAGCTCAAAGGATGCCCTTGTCTATGCGCCGTTGGGCTCTGCTTCTACACTCAGAGTCCCTCTCATCCTTCCAGCCCTGGCCCAGCTCCCGCGTGCTCACATACCCATTGCCCCACTGACCCGCCCTCACACACACTCTTTCAACACTCATGTACCTTCACCGTCATGCTCATGTGTGTGCACACACACTTTCTAACTCCCACATCAACGCTCATCTCCTTCTCACAAACCCACGCTCACACCTTTGCACATGTGCCAACTCACACTCACAATCCCATTGGATTTCCAGGTCCCAGCCACTCCCCACCAGTTTTTTTTTTTTTTTAATTTTTTTTTTTCAACGTTTATTTATTTTTGGGACAGAGAGAGACAGAGCATGAACGGGCGAGGGGCAGAGAGAGAGGGAGACACAGAATCGGAAACAGGCTCCAGGCTCTGAGCCATCAGCCCAGAGCCTGACGCGGGGCTCGAACTCACGGAACGCGAGATCGTGACCTGGCTGAAGTCGGACGCTTAACCGACTGCGCCACCCAGGCGCCCCGTCCCCACCAGTTTTAATCACAGGTGCTGGGAGGGAACCTCCTGCTCCCTGACTGAGGTGGGCTGTGTACGTGTGTGTGTGGGGGGTGGCAATCGGCTCTGGTCTCAGGGGGTGAGGAAGAGGGAGGACCAGTGGATAGGGGTGTGGGCCAAGAGCCATTCAGAGCCAGTATCAGCCTGGAACAGAAGCAAGACGAGACAAAGGCAAGTCAAGGAAATGGAGACTGAGCAGGGTTAGGGCAGATGGGGCAGGAACTGGGGACAGAGGGCCCCCCTGGATGAGAAGCTGTCACATTCTTGCTCCAGTGGCCTGTGAGGCCAGCACTACCCCCCAGCTGGGGCCTCTCCCCTCTGGATCTTGTCACTGTGGCTTTGCTTTGCTGCTTGGGCAGCCGGGAGTGGTGACAAGGAGAGAAGACAGTGCCCAGGGCAGCTGACGGTGCCACTCTGGCCCGGTTGCCAGCTCACCCATCAGTGCCCATCTCATCACCCACAGGGGTCCAGATGAGACCAGTGACCAGCCCAGCTGCCCTTCCCTCACAGGGAGGGCCACATCAGGGGGAGAGAACAACTAGACCCTGCTCTCCTAAAGGTGGGCAGACTTTGCCCAGGCCCCCGGCCACTGAATCTGAGCTTGGGAACTATGGGCCCTCCGCTCCCAGACACCCAGGACCTAGCAGACATGGACAGGAACCAGTGCATGAGGCAGGAGCTTAAGAAGAAAGCCACTATGAGGGACCAAACATGTTTTTGCCATAAGCGTTTTACTTCATCTTCTTTACCATGCACAAGAATGACGTCTTCACACCCTGTGCCCCTGGATGCTGTGTTAAATAATCATCCCTCTTGCCTCGGGTCTGTCTCAGGGTATTAGTTCTGGGGCATCAATCAGTCCGTTTGTACTCTGAAATCTGGGAACGACCATTTCTATAAAGTCAGACAGGCAAGCAAATAATAATAATAATAAAAGAGCAGGGAATGTCGTGTTGACTGCCGTTTTCCTGTTTTTCAATCATCAGTGCTGCGTTCCACCCAGGTTTCGACGCCCTGATTGATTCATGCTTTCTCAGGCCCATTCATGTATTTCCTCAACAGCCATGATTCATCCAGGCACCAGGCTCTGTGCTGCATCCTGGGAGCCAGTGCAAAAGCCAGACAAGGCTTTTGCCTGTGCGGTATTTAGGGTTGATCGAAGAAGACAAACAAATGCACAACAAAGCGTGATGTCCCCAAGAGGCCAGGGAACAGTGTCTAGGCACCCAGCCTGGGGACCCAGATGTCCTGCTCTTCCGGCTGAATGCTTGAAAGTGACATGGAATCCTTCTCTCATCCCAGGTTCAACATTCCCTTCTTGCCCCTCTCCTGTGTCTGCAGGTCTGCCCTCCTGGGCAGCCAGACCATCTAAGGATGGTGGACGGAGTGTGAATGTGAGGCCGAATCTCAGTTTGGACACTCATTGGCCTGGCGGGTGACCTCAGGCAAACCATTCGTCTCTCTCAGCCAGTTCCCTTTTCTGTTAAAAGGCAGTAACTAGTACCCATCACAGTGGTACCATCAGCATCAAATAAGATTGAGTATATAAAACACCAAAGATGGCGCCCAGAACACAGTAGGACCTCAACTTACGCTAGCCCCTCGCCCTGCCCCTTTTCCAGTGTTATACTGCATCTCTCCTCACTGGCAGGAGGAAGACGCTTGGGCCGGGGTGCCGCGGAACCCAGAGATCCATGCACTATGAATCTATGCTTCATGCCATCCTCCCAGGAAGTCCAGCCCCCTCTGAGGGGAGCCTCTTATTTGAGGGGAAGAGGGTGGAGAGGTCCGCTTTGCCTCCCGCACTATCTGAACATTCCAGAGAAACAGCCCTTTTCTTCATCCTGTCTCCCCTCTCTCTGGCTCTCAAGTGAAAAAAAAGCATTACTGTGTGTGAATGGTGGTTGTGAGATGGTGGTGGTGGAGGTGACGAGGGCATTGGTGGTGGCCGTGGAGGTGGTAATGGGGAAGGTGGTTATGATGGTCATGGTGGTGGTGAAGGTGCTGGTGACGGAGGTCACAGTGGAGGTACTGATGTTATTGGTGATGGTGGAGGTGATGATGGTACTGGTGGTGGTGAAGGTATTGATGGCAAGGGGTGATGATGGTGATGGAGGCGGTGATGATGGTGAAAGTGGCGTAGAGATGGTAATGGTATTGGTGGTGGTGGAGGTGGTAATGATGGAGGTGATGGTGGAGGTGGCGATGATGGTGATGGAGGTGGCGATGATGACAGCTTAGGTGGTGTTGAATGCGATGATGGTCTTTGTGGTGGGGGGTGATGGGGGTGTTGGAGCTCTTCTCAGAATCTTATGCCGAGATTTTGAGAGCTAGAAGAGAGTTTCCTTAGTTCCAGCTAATCTACGGAGGGCCTTCTCTGGCCAGATCCTGTGGTGCTTGCTTCATTTTCATAACAATGCACAGAGATTACTGTCTCCTTTCACAGATAAGGACACGGAGACCAGAGATAACAAGTGACCTGGCTCCCACCTCCAGCTAGTAAGACAGGAGAGGTAATTTAAACCCTGGGTCCTTTGACTCCTAGCCCCATATTCCTTCTCTAGACCATCATGAAGCAACCTATATTTCGTAGCAAGGGAAATGGAGACCCGGGGAGGTCAACTGACTTGCCCAAGTTCATGCAGCAGTTAGAAGCAGAGCCTGGCCATTTCCTCTTCACTTCTAGGTCTTGGCATCCTTCTTTTCACCAGGGGCTGGGGTCTCATCGAGGAGGATAGAGGAACCACCAGCACACTACCCGCCACAGCCCTGACAGGGCCCAGAGTCCAGACCTCCTCAGGTCTCTGGGGCAGGCTCTATATCTGCTGTCCTCTTGACCCTGTACACTGTCAACTCCAGTGTCATCTCCAGCCTCAGAGTGAGAGTGACAGATACCCAGCTGCTGCCTGACCCATTATACTTGACACCCCCTCCCCCAGATCTGACTGTGAGCCTCCTTTGGCTGGGGCACCAGACTGTAGCAGCCATGACTGGCATCGAAGAAGAGGGACAAATGTTGGCACTCTCTACCTTCATCCCTGTCTGAACTCTGAGGTGGTGAGCACAGGGGTCCAGTTGTCTTGCTGCTCTCTTCATTCTTTGCTGGTTCTGGACCTTAGGCTCCTGCTTAAAAAGAAATCAATGGGTAGGTTCCCCTTGACCCAGCAGGAATTAGTGAAAAAAGGAAGAAGAGAGAAAGAATTGTGCCTAGGCTGCATAGTATGCCCAGATTCCCTCCCCCAGGGAGACTTCTGGGATTCATCCCACACAGTTTTACTCCCCCTGACCCCTTTGACCATTCCTTCAATCTCAAAACTATGTATCTGACTCTAAGTCTTGAGTCCTGGTGATGATGATGTTGGAGGCGATGATGATGATGGAGGTGGGGGTGGAGGTGGTGATTGCAGGGTAGTGGAGGTGGTGGTGATGGTAGGGGTGGTGATAGGAGCTCTTCGATGACTAGAATGAGGTATGGCCTCCTGGAGGAAGGTGAGGGGAAGGTTGGCCGATCACTACCTTCCTCTACCTCTTTTCCCCAGGTCTTTAATAACAGCTACTGTCTATTGTGTGTCACCCATAAGACAAGTGCTTGCTCAATACATTGTATGTAATAATTCATTTAATCTTCCCAACAGCCCTATAGGGCATGCCCTACTATTTTAGAGACGAGATAGCTGAGGCACAGAGAGGTTAAGTAACTTGCCTAAGGTCATACAGAACCTCCCCTCCGCCACAGCCCCACACCAGAGTCTTGACTCCAGAGGCAGAACTCTACACATGCAGGAGAGCTGGTGTGTGTGTGCAGATGGGACTTTAAGGGGCTCCCACGATCCTGAGGTTTCTATGGCCAAGCAGTACCATCTGACTATCTTCTTTCCTCCCCCTTCCTTGGAAGCTCTCACAAGGGAGGTGGGGATCAGGGATATGTGCAAGAAATCTAGGTTCCACCAGTTGGTGGTCACAGAATGGGGTGAGGGGGCACTTTGCCTGGCCCACGGCTGGCAGCTACCCCAGCTCCTGCCTAGGGCTCCCGCCGTGGGGAGCTCCAGCCTGCTTGCCTCCCTCCCTCCCAGGATCTCATTATATCCCTAAGAGAAACTGACAGCCTCAATATCTTACTTTGCAAATATAGTTTATTCCTTCAATAAAGCCGCCTGCGCTGGGGAATGTTTAAGCCCCCGCTCTCCCCCGAGAGCCTCATTTGAATTTCTAAAGTCTTTAGTCCTCCAATGGGGCAGCCGGGTAATGAAAACGCAGCCGCTTACAGGGGATTCATTTCCTGTCCGGTCTGATCGCGCCGCTGCCACCACCACCCGCCACCGCCGCTGCCACCGCCATGGAGGAGCTGGAGTGACCCACCCATAGGAGAACCGCTGGCTACCTGGATGCTGGGGGTAGGGGGAAGAGACGCACTGGCATGGGCCTGAGCCCCCAGGGACCCCTCCACAGGGTCTCTATGCCCAGGGGCCCCTAGACAGCGTCTCTTAGGCCAGGGTGCTCCCCCCAGGGGCTCTGCCCACTAGTCCCTGGGGGTGAGGTCTGCTCCCTGGCTGGACCCCCTCACTCTAGGGTAGCCCCTACCCCAGGCCCCCATGGGAGTCTCTAATTAAAGGACCGGCACGCCCCTCGGGGACTCATTAGGCCCGCTGTGCAGAGAACATTTAATCATTGCTCAGAGCATCGATTGGAAAATCAATTTCTTTGTCTCTCCGCACGCGGCGCTGGAGAAGTGGGGGGAGCGCTGACCTCCTTCTGCTGCCATGTAAAGTGCCGCACATTTAATCAGGGAACAGAAATCAATTAGCCACTTACGAGGTTGGCTTTAGTTACCGAGTAGGCAGGGCCCGCGCCACAGCTCAGCCGCTGACAGCAGCGAATCTCTCACACCCCACCAGGCTGGCCGCCCTGTGCGTCCCACCAGCTCTCGGGGGTCCCCTCCCCACGCTGGGCACCTGTCATCCATGTGCACCGCTGAGAGCCCCCAAAGAAGCCTTGTAAGGCTCTCTAAACTCCCAGCTCACAGTCATAGCTTCCCTGGCTGACCCCCCCACTTACGACCCCCATAGGCTCTGCCCTGCCACCCTGGAGGCTACAAGCCACGGAGACTCAGCAGAGGCCGGTTCAAATCCCAGCTCGCTTCCTGCCGGCTTCTGGGAGGTCAGGGACGCTTTTGAACCCCTCTGAGCCTCAGCTACCTTATGAGCACTTTACTCATGAAACAGGAAGAATGACAGTCCCTGCCTCAGCAGAGGGCGGTGGAAACCCAAGATTTCCTGAAGTGCCTACCAAAGGGCGAGGCTCACACCCGTGGGGCCAGTGTCCTTCTGGCCGCATAGTCAGCCAGGTTGACAGAGGACAGGGGGTGTGAGCCCTGCAGGACAGGGCAGGTGGGCCCAGTGTCCCCCTCATTTTCTCCTGTTTCCCATCACCTTCTGGGGCATGACTCTGAATCACCTCTGCGCCATCACCCATTTGTCCCCTCCTGCTTGCGCACCCCCACCCTGCCACAGGTCCCCGTTGCCCCCTCACCTGGGGTGATGTGCCCTCCCTCACCCCCATGCCACCCCACACAGCTCCGGGGGTACAAGCTTCGCAGCGCTGCCTCACGCACCCAGCGTTATACACACCCAATTACACAGAGTTGTACACAGTCTGCACGCTCCATTACACACAGTTCCACAGAGTTTCTCCTACAGTGACAGTCACAAGGCTCCCATCCCCTCACGCAGTGCACACACCGCCTTCACACTCGCACAGCCGCCCCGCCACTCTTCGCACGCACAATCACTCTTGCCCGGTGTCACCTGTGGGCACCCCACCTCACAGAGTTGCACACCAGCGGCACGCGCGCTCACACGCATACACACGCACACGCACACCCGTTCCCTAATAATATTAGACATGCCATTTCTTTGCATGACAGTTCCAGTGGAGATGCTCAGAGCTGTCACTTGGATGAAAAATAATGCATAATCCTCGTCTTCCTTCCTTCCCTTCCCTTTCTTTCTTCCCTGTTTAATGAGCTCCTAAAAATATTCCTTGCTGTCTCGCCAAGGCTGTGGGCTAAGTGTGAGTCAAGCCTCCCACCCCCTCCCCCCCTCCCTGTCCCCTCCCTCGGCCCCCTGAGTGGGCTGCAGGATGAAGGGTCACAGCCAGTCTCAGTGCCTGGCCAAGCCCAGGTCAGGCTCCACAGGTCTCTGACTCCCCCCAACCCCAGTGAGCCCACCTGAGCTGGGAATGAGACACGGGTGGGAGCAGGAAGAAAGGCAGAAGTCCCCCTCTGCCACCTGACCACCCTCAGCAACCCCTCACAGCTCCCGACCAATTTCACACCAACGGTCCCATCCACCATCCCACCCACCTCAGGAGGGAGAGGCCTGCATGTGGCCAAGGTCTTACGTCCTTGAACACCTGCTTCTTTCTGCCCCCAGAACTCAGAGGAGAGAGGAGGAAGGGCCTCCCCGAACCCCTGGCTTCTAGCAGCACCCAAGCCTGGCTCTGCTGGGAAAGGTGCAGTTGTCACGGCTTCCTCCAGTTCATCCTTCAAGCCCCACATCAAAGTCACCTCCTCCCCGAAGCCCCCCCTAGTTCACACAGAAGGAAAGATTCGTTCACATTACATATTGACACACTTTCATAATATTAAATCTACTGAGGAGAAGCAATCGTGTGCCTGGTGGGAACTTTGTCTCTCTCTGAGACTCTCTCCATCCGGTGTTTTGTTTCCTTATGGTGTCACCCCCACCATGCCTGAGTTCCTCAGACTGGGAACCTGCCTGGCCTGCTTGGAGAGATGGATGGGTGGGTGGATGGATGGAGAGATAGAAGGATGGATGGGAAGTGATCACTTCCCAGAGGGAAGAGGGAAGAGCTCAGCGTCACGAGTCAGGAGCCTAAACGTCCACCTGGTTTCTGTGAACCTTTGCCGTGACTTTGGGAGAGGCAAAAGCCCTCTCTGGGTGTTGGTTTCCCTATCTGTAAAGTGGGAGAGCTGGGCCTGTGGTTCCCAGGCAGCTTGCAGCTCTGGTGACCCTCATTCTAAGGAGCAGATGGAGGAAAACCTGCCCGTGGCCTTTAATGCCCATGCTTCTGCATGAAGTGGCCGTGGCCTTGGCCCATGTGGCAGGCGCTTTCTGCACAGCTCTGGGGCTTTATTTCCCAGCCTTTCTGTGCCTTACCTCTTTCCATACCGCTCCAGTCTCCTTAATTCCACTTCCACGTCTCCTTGAGCTCTCTGTCCCTTTCTTGCTTTTTCTGGGCCCCCGCATCCTACCCGTAGTTAGAGCAAGTGTGCCCCCACCTCCCTTCCTCCACCTTCCCTCTCCCAGCCCCACCTGTGCCAGGAGCCCCCTCCCACGGGCCTCCCTGCCTTGTCCCAGCAGCTCCAGTCCCGAAAGGTTAAGCTAATAGCATCTCCTTTCCCATCAGCTGCTCTTGTTTGCTCTACATAATTGCAGGAGAGGGGGGCTGGGAGGGGGCCCTCTGAGTAGTAGCGGGTGTACGGGGAGGGGGCTCACGCACGCCTTGTCCCTGGGAAGGGGAGCTGGGTGAAGGTGGCACTTACAGAAATGGGGGCAGTGGGCGGTGCGGGTTGCCTGATCACATGCGACAAGAATTGGGCAGAAGGCCCAGCCGGTGACTGAGCTGCCTGGAGAAGGGGAATGGGGCCCAGAGAAGCGTGGTCAGAGACGTTACTACTCCTGGCGGTGAGAATATTTAACAACAAGAGCCGTAATAATGTTTACCAAGCAGGTAGCATATGCCAGGCCCTGTACCAAGCGCTTTCCTGCCTTTATCTCGTTGCTCTTCCCAATGATCCCAGGAGGCAAATGCAGCTCCGGGGGCCCATTTTTTTTGACCTGTGCCCCATTTTACAGGAAACTAAGGCTCCAGGAGGTTAAATCACTGCTTGAGGTCACATGTTGCTAAGGTGGAGCCTGAAGTGGAGATGGCTCTCAGCCACTCCTGCTCAGAGAGGGTTAGCACTTGCAGGGAGCTAGGAGGCCAACCCACTCACTGTCCAGAGGGACAGGGGGAAAGGGACTTGTCCAAAGTCATAGCGCAAGTTGTTGCCAAAACTGGACCGAGCATTCAGGTCTGAATGGGGGGGGGTTGCTGCCCTTCTGAGCTGAAATTCCCTTTGGAGACTTCCTGTGTGTGGGGGGGGAGCCGGGGTGAGGGGTGAAGAGGCTGACAAGGCGGACGTCCCTGGGGGCGGTGGTGTGGATCCCCAACAGGCATGGTGTGCATGTGCACACGGTTCAGAATGCCACCTCTTTGCCAGGGAGTGGCAGCCATGGCCTCCTGCTGGGTTGAGTACATTCAACAATTCTTCAGGGGACGGAGAGGAGCCCAGAACAGCGGGCAGAAGGTGGGGTGGAGAGTGTCACAGCAAGTGGCGGAGAATTTAGGCCAGCCCCCCGGAAGTTGCAGACAGGAAGTCAGCATGCTTGGGTCCTCAGTCCAGCTTCTCCCGCTGCCCACCTGCCGGCCTCCACTCTCAGGTCTGGGGCACACCCATTCATCCTCTCCTGTCAGGACAACCTGCCTCTTTTCTTTTTTTTTAAGATTTAATTTCATTTTTATTATTTATTTAATGGGGGGGAAGGGTGGGGCAGAGAGAGACGGGGAGAGAGAGCGAGAATCCCAAGCCGTGAGATCATGACTCGAGTGGAAATCAAGAGTCAGACACTTAGGGGCGCCTGGGTGGCTCAGTCCATTGAGCGTCCGACTTCGGCTCAGGTCACGATCTCGTGTTTTGAGAGTTCGAGCTCTGCATCAGTATCTGTGCTGACGGCTCAGAGCCTGGGGCCTGCTTTGGATTCTGTGTCTCCCTCTCTCTCTCAAAAGTAAACATTAAAAAAAAAAAAAAAAAAAAAAGAAAGTCAGACGCTTAACCAACTGAACCACCGGGGCGCCCCTTAAGATTTTATTTTCAAGTAGTCTCTACAGGCAATGTGGAGCTTGAACTCATGACCTTGAGCTCAAGAGTCACTTGCTCTTCCGACTGACCCAGCCAGGCACCCTTAGCCTCAGGGGCTCTGAGAAGGGTCTTCCCACCTCTGCTTGGACACTCAGTCCGGGGTGCTCAGTGCCTCTGGAGGTAGGGAAGCTTTCTCTCATGGAGAACAATGTGCTTTTTGGAAAAACCGTCCTCACAGGTCGTCAAGCCTCGTCTCCTTGCGGCCGTCTCACGCAAACCTGATGCTCCCTGCACATCTGCCTGCAAGCTTGTAGCTTGCCCAGAGCTGGGGTGCCGCACTCAAGAATTGTAGCCCACTGCCTACCTGGATCCCCCCAACACCCACATTTGCAGTTCAGTGCAAGCCGGGGTGCATGCCCCCGCCTCCCAGCAGCACTGCAGGGGGCAGCTGTGAGGGGCCAAGGTGAGCAGATGGCCTTATTTGTATTCCGAGTGGCCAGGCTGTGGCGGTTTTCTCTGTGAGAACTCCATCCTCTCCCCTGGCTCCGTCTTTCGAAACTTCTCCAAGCGGCATCAATAATGGGAATCGATTCATCAATGAGCTTCCTGGCCTTGAGGCCCACAGCCCCAGTGGAGCTTTGCTGCATCCCTAAGCACTTCAGCTCCTTGCCCCAATGCCCCAGGCATCACTTCTAGGGATCTAGACCTGCCTTCCTGTCAGCCACAATCCCAAAAGTCTAAACCTCCCACCTCAGCCCCAGGACAGCTTTGCTTTACAAAGCCAGGAATGTAGCCTGGGATTGGAGGAAGCCCTGGGGCAGGGAACCAGGGGCTGAGCTCAGTGTTGTTTTATCAGACATCATGCGGGAGTGTGAGACAGGGTGCCATGCCTTCAGGGTTTAGGAACTGACCACTCTGTCCCAACCTCCAAATACTGATCACTCAACATCTACCTCTGAACACTGACTTGCCAAGTGACCATCCCCAGCAGTCTTGACCACCCACTGGAAACTCCAACCTGCCAACACTGATGGCCCCGTCTGGCCAACTATTCGATGTCAACCATCCACCGCTGACCAGCCATACCTAATGGCCCAACATCAATATGTTAATACATCCTTTCAACACTGGCCACCCATCTTTACCCCGACATCCAGTAATGACTCTCGATACAGATCTCCCCAAACTGACCACCCCAAATTAACCACTCCAACCCACTCTCCACTGGCCACCTAAGATTGTACCCAACAAGCACCCCACCCCCCAGTCGCTGACTGTTACCTGTGCCTTACCTACAGCTCTTCAGATGTCAGCTGGTCACAGCCCCACTGCCCTAACCTGCCTGGGTACTATTGCAGACTTCCTCCGGCTCCTGGGACCTGTCCTGTCAGCCAGGGGTGGTGGACTGTTGGGTCTCCAGTCTCGCTCCTCTTCATCTGACCAGACCCTAGCGACTCCTCCCAGCCGGCACTGCCCAGCTGCAGAGTTTGGTTGGAAAGGGTCTTCCTCACCGTCCCTGGGCTGTCCCCAGAGAAATCTGGTTGCTGCTCGCTGGATGCCTCCATCATCCCACCCTCCAGCCCCAAGCCAGGGTATTAGTTGCTAGGAGTGAGTCTGTGGAGGGTCGTGGCTCTGGGCTGGGTTGATCTCACGGGGAAAGCCCCTAGACCGCTGCCCTCAATGTGAGCTGTAGATGGAAGGTAGCACCTCTCCCTGCCCTCTCCCTTCCTGAAGCCAGGCAAAGGGTGGAGGGTGGGGGTTCACGGTCAAGGAGTTAGGACACAGCCTCTGAGGAGGGGCAGGGGATCAGGTGAACTAGAAGCAGAGGGGGCCTATAAGGGCAGCGAATGGGCAGCAACCTGGCCAAGGGAGGAGGCAGCGGGGGAGCTAAGGAAGGGCAGGGGCAGAGACGAGGCCAGAGGCAGGAAGGGGTGCAGTCCTTGGCACGTCGGCCATGCGCTACCCCGGCCGCTCCCGGCCCCTCCTGATTCCTTGCTTAATAGAAAGTCCCATAGAGGCTCATACAGAGGTGACTGCTTATGATCCCCCTTCATCAAGGACTCAGAACCAGGGCCATTAATTACATGAGGGAGCAGCTGCTCTGGGCCTATGGGCCAAGTGACAGGAAATCAGTCTGTCCCTGGAAGCTCTGGCCCAGCCCCGGCTTCAGGGTCAGGAGGTTTTCTGTCCACCCTCATCTTCTGTGGAGCCCGCCCAGGAACCTGCGTGTGCCAGCTGTGCCCTGAATGATGCCAGCTTTGGGGCCGGGGCACAGTGAACCCCACACTCCCGGTGGGCACTTGACTCGTGGATTGGACTCCGACATATGCGTCCATGGTCAAGTTATGTCTCTTCCCCAGGCCTCAGTTTCCCCTTCATTCCACGAGGAAGGCTGCTGTTCCGGGTGCCCTGAGGGCTGATGTCTGGGCTCCTCCCCCTCCTGTCCTGGGCATGGCCACAGACCCCAGTAACTTGTCCCCAGATGAAACAAGGCTGAGCCTGATGCAATAACTTCTCCTGGGTTCTCCACTCCTTTTCTGCTCTCTAGCCCAATCTCAGGGATGAGTCACCGTCTTCCCATGGCACCAAGGGAGGGTGGGCACTGGTTCATGATGAAGGACAGGTCAGGGGAATCGGAGAGGGCCTTGGGAGCTGAAGGAATTGGAATGGAGGAGATGAAAGGCAGATCAGAGGTCAAGATACCTGTCACCCCTTCATCCTGCCACCTCTAGATGAGGGGGCAGAAATTCGTAGAATGATATAAGGACCGCTCCCCATCACTAGAACTTTCTGAGCAGGGGGCAAGGGGACAAGACGCCGCTGAGGTTCCTTCCAGCTGCAGAGGTCTCCGAGGCCATGAGTCTAAGGCTGACCAGGCAGCAATCTGTGGGCTGCGCTGTCTGCTGCAGGAGTGGGGGATGATGGGGAAGGTTAAGATACGGCTCCTGGTGCCCAGGCCCCTACTGTCCAGTAGAGGAAATGGGACTCCTGCCCAAGAAACCACAAGAGTGCAGCGTTTACCCAGCCTCCCCATGCAGACGCGCGCACGCGCACACGCACGCATGCACACTTCCACGCAAAGGAAATGGCAGGAAGAACCCCAGAAGGCTGTTGACTGCTAGGACGTTTTTCACCGGGAAGCAGGAGTTAGTCTGGGTCTTCGGGAACCGCACCAGGGCATGCCCTGGTGGGGAGGAGATGTTCCAGGCCAGAAGGAGCAGCTGATGCAAAGACACAGAGGGGCTGCGGGGGGGGGGGGGGGTATGTGGAGCATGTAACCAACTCCACGGAGCCTGGACTGTGGGCAGGATGTGGAAGACTTGTTAGGGGACCTCTCAAATGCTCTCTCCAGGCATGAAGGCCATTTTCTGATCCCCAAATCTGAGCCTTTGGGGTGATCAGTTTTGTGTGCTTAAGGGCCTGATGGGGGGCAGATGTTGGAAATAAGGGTACCTTGGGAAAGCAGGTATTTTTAGCAGTGGAACCTTTTCCTCCTTGCATTTTCCTTACCCCTTCCCCGGGTGGCAGGTCATGCCAGTTAGATTTTGGGGCATCCTCAAGGAATCCGCATCCCCCAGGAGTACATGGAGGTGGGGGTACTCTCCCTCAGGACCACAGACAGGGCTCTGGTACCTAAGGGAACAGGGTCCTGATATCTTGCCTCCTGACTTTGCACGCCTGCCCTTTCCACTTCTCCGGTTAAAAACCCAATCACGTTCTTGCTGGTCCCAGGGCTCCCCCGAACAGGACAGAAATCAATGAGCAATTTGCTGCTATTTGTAGATCCTCTTCTCTGCCAGACCCCAACCCCAGCCAGTCCTGACCAAGTCAGCCCTGCCTCCCTCCTCAGTCAAACGGACTGGCACCGTGCCCAGCCAAGTGGGGTTGGGGGGTGTCAGAACCCAGAGGTCTTCTGCAGGGGCCAGGGCTGATCTTCTACCCAGGAACATTCCTGAGAATCTAGAGGAAATAAGGACAAGCAAAGCATTGGCCCAGGAATCTGTATTTTTAAAAAATTCTTCAAGGGGCTGCTGTAGGCACAGGTAGGAAATTAACTGCATTGGCTACTGTTAGCCTTCCTTCCACCTGCTGGCTGTATGGCCCTCCTTACCTTCTCTGTGCCTCAGCGTCCTCATCTGTGATATGAGGGCAATAATAGCTTCAGCCTCCTAGGGTTGCCCAGAGGCTTAACAGAGAAAATGCAGGTGTAAGGCTTAACTCAAGCCTAGCACTTATAGGCATTCAGGAACGATTGATGATAATAGCAAGCTTTGAGGCTAAGGGTTCAGAGTGAGCACTGGCACGCTGGCCTTCCCTGGAGACTCCTGAGTGGGTAAGCCTGATGTCTGCCCCAGTGCAGAGTGCCAGTGCCCCCTCCCATGGCACTGGAGGCCCATCACCGACCAGTCCCCTGCATGGTGGGGCGGGACAGGGCTCTCAGGGCATGTGCAGGTTGGACTTGAACCTTAGAGGTGGAAGGAGACAAAACGCTGACTCCCTAAGGATTCCTGACCCACCAGTCAGGATGCTGCTTGAGGAAGTTGAGTCAGAGAGAGACCCCCTGCAGGAGACTAGACACCCTCAGGTGGTCAGTTCCTCAGGTTATAGGGAGAGCCAGAGACAGCCCGAGTGGTAGGGGGCAGTAAAGGCAGGGTAAAGCTGGAAGCTTCCTCCAGTGGGAGCAAGCAATCAATTCTAGATCCCCAGATAGTCCTCTGCTTCAAGGGACCTCAGGTATCCACCATTCACCTGCCACTACCTCAAGAGACACAGAACATAATAGTTACAGGTGCAGATTTGAGCTCAGCTTACCTGGGTTTCTTTTTTCAGTCTTATGAAGTATCATTTACATACAACACAATGCACACATTTTAAGCGTTCGAGTTGATGAGTCTTGACAAATTTATATGCCATATAACCATCACTACAATCAGGATATAGAACATTTTCATCATCCCCAAAAGCTACCTCGTGTCCCCTCCCAGTCGATCCCTAGCCTTCCACCCCAGCCCAGGCAACAACCTGATCTGCTTTCTGTCACTATAGATTAGGTTTGTCTTTTCTAGAGTTTTCTATAAATGGAATTATGTAATATGTACTCTTGGGTCTGGCTGCTTTTCGCCTTTCATAACGTTATGAGATTCATCCATTGTTGGTGTTTGCCAGTTCATACCTTTTTATTGCTGAGTTGGAGCCCACTGTATGAATATGTGATCGTTTGGCACCTGTTAACGGACATTCGTGTTGCTTCCAGCATTTGGCTGTTGTGAATAAAGCTGCTACGAACGCGTGTGTACAAGTCTTTGTGTGAATGTATATTTTCATTTTTCTTGGGTTAAAGACATAAGAGTGGAATGACTGGGTCCTATGGTAACTGAATTCTAAGAAACTGACAGACTGCTTTCTAAAGTAGTTGCACCATTTGTACATTTCTGCTGTCAACGTACAGAGTTCTAGTTGCGCCGCAACCCCCACCAACGCTCATCGTGGTCCGTCTTCTAAAGGGTGCGTAGCAGTATCTCATTGGCGTTTTTTTGGTTTTGTTTTTTTTTTTTTTTAATTTTTTTTTCACGTTTATTTATTTTTTGGGACAGAGAGAGACAGAGCATGAATGGGGGAGGGCAGAGAGAGAGGGAGACACAGAATCGGAAACAGGCTCCAGGCTCCGAGCCATCAGCCCAGAGCCTGACGCGGGGCTCGAACTCACGGACCGCGAGATCGTGACCTGGCTGAAGTCGGACGCTTAACCGACTGCGCCACCCAGGCGCCCCTCATTGGCGTTTTAATTTGAATTGTCCTGATAATGAATGATGTTGAATATCTTTTTCATGTACGTGTTGATTGTTCTATAGCCCTTTCCGACTACTTAATTTATTTAAAAAAATTTTTTTTTAAGTTATTTACTTTTGAGAGAGAGAGATAGAGTGGGAATGGGCGAGGGGCAGAGAAAGGGAGACACGGAATCCAAAGCAGGCTCCGGGCTCTGAGCCGCGAGCACAGAGCCTGACGCGGGACTCGAACTCACAAACCGCGGAGATCATGACCTGAGCCGAAATCAAGAGTCAGACGCTCAACCAAGTGAACCACCCAGGCACCTCTTAGTTTTGACTCTGCCAGTTCCTTACGTGCAATCTTGAGCTAGTTACTTAGTCTCTCTGAGCCTTAATTTCCTTATCAGTAGAATGGGGGATATGGGGCATATGGTACAGAGGTGTTGGGACATTCAACTCAGTTTGTGGATGTAAAATGCCTGGACCCAGAGGGGTTCCTCAACTCACGATGGCCATTACAGCTATTATTCTCAGGCAGTCAATGGCCTATCCTTCATGTCCTCCTGTGTCTGGTCCTGATGAGGTAGTATGTTTTGTCTGTCCATCTGGCTCCTGAGGATCCCACCACTAGTCAGGCAGGGGCAGGGTGACTTGTGGTGTCATCCCACGTGCGTTCTGGGTCTCCGTCCGCCCTGTATGTTGGGCTCACACACAGATTTGAACCCCACAGGAGGCTGGGCCCAGCACCATCCTGGAGCTTCAGAGAGAGAGAGAGAGAGAGAGAGTGAGAGAAGCTATATCTTATACCTGTGAACCCACAATCATTCATTCACACCCGCAATCCCTTAGTCACGAAATTTACACAAGCACATGCATGCAACCCCATTACTTTCCTTCCGGCACAGGCACAAACTCTGACACTTGAGCCAAAAATGAAACGCAGTGATCACCTACTCCCAACCCCTACTGCCACTGATCAGGAGCGATGGCCTCACTGGCCAGAGCATGTATAATTCAGAAGTTTGGCCCAAAATAGTTCTGTTTGGGCCCAGCCTCCTCAGATAGGGAAGGAAGAGTAGCAGGGGCAGCAAAGGGAGTGGGGACAGTGACCTACAGGCCCCGGGGGATATCCTGGAGTCTGCCTCTAGCTTGGGTGCCTGGGCAGAGCCTGGGAGGGAAGAGAAGCTTCAAGAGCCATCTGAAGGGCTCACTTCCCAAGCTGAGGGGCCCCCTTTTCTCCTTTTCCTACGCATACCCCCAAATCCTCTAGCCTGGGGAGATAGGGTCCCCCAAGGGGCAGCTGGGTGAGCAGTTCTGGAGAGCTGCACTGACCACATCAGGCCATTCACATGTGCCCGGGCCTGGAGTCCCCACCTGCATGTCTCCAGCTCCCAGACACTTCCCTAGGGCCTGGGAGAGGAGGAGGGACACTGCTCAGTTGAGCCGTTCTTTGTCCCAGGCCTCCTGTCTTCACTCACCAATCAATCAGTAGATAAGTCAAATATTTACTGAGCACTGGTACGGGCAAGGCTGAGTTCCTAGGACATTGGAGGGCGCCCGGGCTGTGCACAGAGAGCCTCGCAACTTGCTGAGGAGGCCAGGACATTCATAGAAAGGACAAGGACATGGGCCAGGGAGAGACAGGCTGTGGGGGTCAGGGGACGGGGCTACAGGAAGGCTTCCAGCTGAAGGCGTGGTTGAACCAGGCTGCCTGGGTGAAGGGTGTGGATCTGGAGAGACAGAAAAGCAGGAGAGAGAGGTGTGAGCTGGGCGAGGGGGCTCGAAGGTACACGGCTGTTCATAAGGAGACCGGTCTGATGGATAGGAGGGTCATGTGAGGAAGTCATGGGACTTGGCCCTGACGTTGTCCTTCACCCTTCCATAGTTCAACAAGGACAGAGACCTGCCACCACGTTGTAATCCCCTGGAGCTTTCCCTCAAGATTCTGTCACATGGTTTAAACCATTTTGCTTTGGACTCAGGCTTCTTGGGTTCAAATCCTGACATTGCTACTTCATTGCCCCGTGACCTTGGGCAAGTGACTTAACTAGCTGTTTCCTCACCTATTACATGGGGGTGATAATAGTTCCTACCTCGTGGCTTTGTTGAAGAGAGAAATAGAAATGCCCATAAGGTGCTCAGCCTAGGAGCTCGCCACCGTCTTGTCTTCCTCAATCCACCTGCGCAGAGAGGTAACCTTACAGAATGTCTCCAGGACCCAGATAGCTAGCTGACCAGGAGAAGGTGCTACTGCCCAAAGGTAAAAAGATGGTCCTGCCAGATAGAAAGCAAGAGGGCTTCCTGGTAGAGGAGGCCTTTGAGCTACGATTTGATTCGAGGTGCCTCACTCCAGGACACCTATAGGCAAAGTGGACTATGGGGTCCCGTGTTAGAGGCGCCGTGTTACCTATGGGACCTAATACTCCCACCATCCCGTGGGGTCCCGCAGGGCTTTGGTTTTGCTTTGCTGGGCTTTTTCCATGAATGAAGCCAGTATGTGTGTCGCTCTAACCCTAGGTTCTGAAGGGCTCCCTCCCCCCTCTCCACCTCATCTCCATCCATCTCTCTGAGCCTCCCGGTCTCCCCATCACTCTGCTTCCACCTCTCTTAGTCTCGCTAATTTTGCCTTTCCCTGGGTCTCAGCCTCCCTCCCTCCCTCCCTCCCTCGTCCCAAGTCTCTCAGCCTCTGGTTCTGCCTTCCCTATCTCTCCTTTGCTCTCCAGTCTCTCCAGGGACCTCCCCAAAACTCCGCACTCTTCCCGGGACTGGAGGCAGCTGGGGAGTGGGGAGGGGGTTCCTGCCCCGGAGGGCCCACCCGGCCCAGCCCTATCGATTAGGGCTTTCTTTGAGGGGAGGGAGACATCAATGACTCTGCTATAAGCCTCGCCAGCGCTGCTAATATTAGCCCAGGAAGGCAGCTCACTGATGGATTAGGAGAAATTAAGAATTCAAATTCTGTAATTTGAATTGGAGGGCCGCTGCTTGCTGACAGCTAATACTTCCCCAGAAATTAATGAGTGAAAGAGGGATGGCAGCACTGGCTTCCCTCTTTGACAATATAATTTTCCCCTGATCCGTGCCTTTGAACCCCTCCCTCCCCTAAGCACGCACTCGCTTGGAGGGCTGGGGTCCTGTGTGTCTCAGATCTTACTCCTGGATCCTCGTGGATCCCAGAAATCCCCAGGGCCCTGGCCTCCGGATTCCCAAGGGAACTCAGCCCGGGGCTTCTGCCAGCTGGTGCTGTCAGCATGAGGGCAAGTGGGTCAGGGGAAGGCAGACCTTCTTTCTGTCCCTCCTGGCTTCCTGTGGCCCCAGCAAGTGTCCACACCTGTCTTCATCCCAGGATTCTAGTCTGTAAAATGGAGATAATAATCGCCCCTCTTGGGGTGTTGTGAGACGTAAGATACAACCATCGTGCTTGCTTGTTTGCTTTTCTCTGCCTCTTCTCCCTGTGCGTCTCAGCTACCTCCGGAATGCCCACCAACATCCCCGGGGCCAAATCGCACCCAGACTTCCTTCCTGCAGGAAGTCCTCCTGGGTTTCGTCCTATTGACACTATTGGCCCATAAGAGCCCAGGGCCTCATTTCCTCACCATCTTTCCTGCCATGCCTTAAAGTTCTGAAGTTAATCCAGGAAAGGGGTGTCCTGCCTCCCAGACAAGATTGTCAGCTTCCTGGGGTCACACTGGCCCCGTCCCTGGCATCAGAAGGTGCTAAATAGGGTGGATGAATTTAACCAACATTTTCTATTCCCTTTGTACCTACCCACTGTCCCTCTTCCCATGCCCACCAAGTGCCCTGTAAGTGCTCGCTGATGACCGGCAAATGCTGGGGTGTGTCAGGGCCTGGCCCGTCCTCCCTACAGTCCCAGCATCCATGTCTTGGTGGGGAGGGGCAGGGGGGCACATTCACTCTTGCTGTGGGTAGCTCCCTGGAGCACATTTGCCAAATGACAGCTTTTAAGCAATTTTTATTTGTATTTATTTATTTTAATTTTTTTTTAATGTTTATTTACTTTTGAGAGAAAGAGAGAGAGAGAGAGAGAGAGAGACAGAGTGTGATTGGGGAGGGGCAGAGACAGAGGGAGACACAGAATCCGAAGCAGGCTCCAGGCTCTGAGCTGTCAACACAGAGTTCAATGCGGGGCTCGATCTCACGAACGGTGAGATCGTGACCTGAGCCGAAGTTGGACACTTAACCGACTGAGCCACCTGGGCGCCCCTATTTATTTATTTTTAAATAAACATTTTATTATTTTTGTAATGTTTTATTTATTTTTGACAGAGCCAAGTGGGGGAAGGGCAGAGAGACGGGAACAGAGGATCTGAAGTGGGTTCTGTCCTGAAAGCAAGGAGCCGACTGTAGGGCTTGAACGCAGGAACCCGTGAGATCCTGACCTGAGCCAAAGTTGGATGTGCAACAGACTGAGCCATCCAGGCGCCCCCAAGCAATTTTTAAAAAAGCGTTGACATGGCATTCATTTGGCTATGGGGGAAAGTCATCAGAGGGAGCCCTGGGAAGGCCAGACCTCGAGACACATGACGATGGCGTCAAGGGGGTTCTTTCTTGTGTCCTTCCTCCCGACCCTTCCACCTCTGGGGCATATCCCGCCCCTGCCCTCCTGCCGGGATCCCAGGCTCACACTTTCATCCTGGCCCCTGGCGGAGCTCTGGCTCAGAGATGGGGAGGGACATCTTAGCTGCCGGGGTCCACGGACCCTGCAAGGCCGAGAGCCCACAGGCCCCAAGAAAAGGGCCACTGAGGAGTTCAGGCTGCACTTCTCCAGCCTCATGGAGGACAGACACATGGGGAATCAGCTGAAATGGCTTCCTTCCCAGTTGAGAGGGGGCCTTAGGGGTCACCTAGGACCAACTGTCCCTTTGACAGTTATGGAAGCTGAAGCTCAGAAAGATTCGTATGTAGTCAAATCACAATTATCTGCCTAATAGGAGAAAGCTGGCAGAGTGATCCCTGGAGCAGATAATCCCAAATCCCTCTAGAAGGCTCTGCTGGATTCTGGAAAATCAGATGTTCTTTCCAATTCTGCTTCCTCGGGGCTAGCATTGGAGCAAAAGTTTACTCCCAGGTGGGCTGGGGCTGAGGGCAGAGAATGGTGATTGTCAGAAAAGCAGTTTCCTAAGGTGCTGAGGGCTGCTTTGGGCAGGAAACCCAGCTGCTGGAATCATCCACCCCGCACCACCCCCCCCCCCAGTCTGCTTGCCTGTGAAGCCCCCCACGACCACCACCACCAATTTTGTCTTTCCTGCTGAGGCTAACCCCAGATCCGGGATGAATATCAGGGAGAGGGTGGGGGTTTGGGAGGAGGGGCTCAGAAGCATCTACTGTTGCTCGAGGCTCAGGGGCTAGCGGGCTGCTCCTTGACATTCCCGAGCTGCTCTGCTCCTGCCCCACAATGGCCCCTCCATGCCCAAATTGCCTTTTCCCAGATCCAATTAAAATGGTGTTTGGAGCAAGGTTGAAATAATCACATAGTCATTTTCTCCAGCAAAGTTACTGGCTGGAGCCCGATTTGAAAGCCAAGCTGGTAATTGAATCTGAGGGGCTGGGAGGAGTGGGGCGGGCAGCAGGGGTTTCCTCATGGGGATCAGAGGCTCCTGGCTATGTGCCCCCCCTACCGTCCCTCACCATTCATTCACTTCCTCTGGTCACAGATGTCTCTTGGGGCGGCAGGGCTCCCAGACCAGGAGAGGACAACCAGGATCCTGAGTCCATGAGACTTTCTCAATTCACAGGCCTAGCGGGGAAGGCCACATGGCCAAGGTCACCCAGGGGGGTCAAGCGAAGCTAGGACTCCCTCTTGGTCTTCCTCTCCAGCCAGAGCTCCGTCTCCTTCCCCTGAAGGAAGCTCCGGTGCCCCAGAGCTATACGCCCCCACTCTCTCCTGCCCTGCCCACCCCCCATCTCCCAAGATTCCCCTGTAGGTGTACCCCCCCCACAACACTCTCTCTGCTGGGGAGGACAAGAGCTTACCTAACCTGCTTGCTCTCTGGTCCCATGGACCTGCTTGCTGTAGGCTCTCTGCACACCCTCAGCAGAAATGTCCACACCAGACAGCCTGGCCCTGTCCTTTGTGGCGTCCTTCCTCCCAGCACTAGACTGGGGATCAGGATATCTGCCACTCGTGGTGGCTCATTCATTTCTTCCTTTTTTGCTTTCTCCCAAAAATATGCATTATGTTTTACTGCGTGTGAGGTCCTGAGCAGGGTGCCAGGGATGAGTGGGGATAGACAGAATGGTAGCTGCCCTCATGGCCCAATGGCTGATCCGAACAAGTTAACGCGTGTAACATGATAGGAAGTCCCTCCTTGCAGCTGAGGAGCCAGGTGGCCTCCCGGCTGAAGCGATCCCTAAGCTGAGATCTCCAGCTGAAGAGGAGTGTTTTCCCGCAATGAATGCAAAGGCTGAGAAGCAAGAAGAAACCAGGTGTCATCTTGGGCGAGGCGAGGCCTCAGTTTTCTCATCTCTAGAATGGACTCCCCTCTCTGCTTACCTCACACGGTTCTAGAGAAGAATGAATATGGGTGTTCTTTGTGAGATGGAAAATGATGGTGGGCTGGTGGGGGGGGTGGCATTTGTCCCCCACCCGGGACAAGGGGTTAGAGCCCGGAGGCGGGTAGGCCAGTGGCTAGGGTTGGGGGGGGGGCCAGCTGGAGGCAGGGGGTGACTAGAACTCACTACTTGTTCTGCAGAGCCCTTCTGGTTACCTGGGCCTGGGAGCCAGCGGCCGGGACCATATGGCTGGGAGTTGTGGGAGCCGGAAATCGTGGAACTGGTAGCTGCTGACAGGGCTGGGCCCGGCCCCTGTGTTTGGCTTCCAGCCTCCACGTGGCCAGTACCTTCTGGGCCTTGGGCAGTCCAGGCCCCATGAGTCACAGAGAGGCTGCGGGGATCTAGTCTCCTCCCTGCACCTCTCAGCCCATCAATAAACCTGCTCTGCCCTCCCTGCCTTCAGCAAAGTTGGTGCTAGATACATCATTCTGGAGCTGGCTGGACAAGAGAGCCTACAGGACCCCCTTGCCCACAAGGGCTCTGGGGGAGACCCAGCCACGGGCAAGCTTTGTGCTTCTCTTACCAATAGCCCCGAGCATGAGCTTCCTGTCCCCTGGGCCCTCCTAGGCCCATGCCTGTGGCCCCAAGCCCTTCCCGGCATGGCTGGCCTCCTGGTCAGCAGCTGCAGGGGTGAGTCACAGCTCTCATTAGAGCTTAATTAATCAATTGAGTTAATCAGACAGCTGGGATGTGCTGTGGTTGCAGATGGAGGCGGGAGGAAAAGAGCCAGAGCATGAAGGGCTGGGTCAGGTGAGCGCGGCTGGCAGGGCCAGGGCTGGCAGCAGAGCTCGGTGGTTTGGCGAGGGAGGAGGGCGCCGGCCAAGTCCACACCTGAGGTCCCTGCGAAGGAGGGTGAATGGGTTCAGCCAAGGCCCATGATGAGCCGCTCCGAAAGGTGCCCTTTGTTGCCAGAGACAGAGCCTGGGGAAGGGGAAGGCAGGACCTCTTCCGCCCCTGGCTTCCTCTCTCATTTTTTATCTTGTCACGTGTGTCTCTGAAAGCGGTTTGAAATCCTTATTTGAATGGAGTGGGGAAAGGAAAGAAAGAAAAAAGACCAAAGAAAAAAGAAAAGGTAGGTCCTCACATTCCCAGTGATCCCAGTCTGATGGGAGAGACCAGATGTCTACTGGGGACACAGACAGAGATCCAGACTCAGAGAGACCCCGTCTCTCCAGTTGAGCCACTCAGGCTCAGCACATCTGGACCCCGGGGGAGGGGAGAGGCCAGAGGGACTGGAGCCAAGGGCAGGCGGGAGTCCAGGAAGAATACTGGGAGGAGGGGAGCACTGGAATGGAGTTTACACCATGATTTGCAAAATGTTGTTTCATCTATTTTTTTCTCATATCTGACCTTGGGGGGGGGGGGGGGAGCGGCACAGGAAGTGTGACTATGGGATATGGATTCAGAGAGGACTCATGGACACCCCGACAGACCCTGCCCTCGAGGGGCCTAGTCTGCACAAGGCAGCAAGCTAGGTGCCGTCCCCAGTGACCCAGAGTGTGAGGCTTGGAGAGGTAAGGGTCCAAGGCCTGGGACACGCAAGGGACTATGGGAGACGAACAGGAGGAAGGCAGGCATTTCTGACTAGGCTGTGAAAGGTTGCCCTGAAGGGGTGGCCTGTGAGCCGGAGCTTGCAGATGGGTGGGATCACAACATGTGGAAGCGGACCACTGTTGCAGGAAGGCGGAGGCAGGGAGGGTGGACCGCACTTGGCAGGGTCAGTGAGTCCCGCAAGCTGGGCTGGAAATGAGGTTCCTGTGTGTGTCAGGAAGCAAGGGCTTTGTGGCGGAGGGCTCTTTGAATGCCAAACTGATGAGTCTGAAACTGCATTTGGTAGGCGCTAGGGATCACCTTGAGTCTCTAGCTAGGAAGAATGGGCTTAGAGCAATTTGGGAGAGAGGATGCATATAGACGAATTTCTTTTTATTTTTTTATTTTTTTAAATGTTAATTTATTTTTGAGAGAGAGGGAGAGACAGAGCCTGAGTGGGGGAGGGAAGAGAGAGAGGCACAGAATCTGAAGCAGGCTCCAGGCTCAGAGCTGTTAGCACAGAGCCCGATGCGGGGCTCGAACCCACAAACCGTGAGATCATGACCTGAGCTGAAGTTGGATGCTTAACCCACTAAGCCACCCAGGCTCCCCGCATATAGATGATTTCTGCGCAGGGTGGAAAGATGGAAGAAACCTGTAGCAGGAAGAGGAGAGAGTGTGTGTATGTGTGTATATGTATTGTGTGTGTGTGTGTGTGTGTATGTGTATGTGTGTGTATACACGAGCACTGCATATGAGTGTATATGTATGTGTCTATACGTGAGTGTGTCTATATTGTGTGTGTGCATATTTGTGAGTGTGGGTGTCTAGAGCAGTGGTTCTTACTCTTTTAGGAGTCACAGAGCCCTCTAAGCCTTCACAAAAGCTTAGACCCTTAGTTTAGAAAAACGCACATACTCAAGGTTTTGCTTTCGATGAGCGAAAGTGTGCTCTTGGATCTCCTGAAGGCCATTTGCTGGGCCTCCTAGGGTTTCGATCTCCTAAAATCCCAGCTCTGTGAAAGCTACAAGTGAGAGCTTACCATGGCTCTCAGGAACCCACAGGAGTCCTGGGCAGCCTGGTGCTCTCCCCATACCTCTCCCCTGGCAGGACAATTCTGCAGCCAAGGCCGGAAGCACTGCTCGGGCCGTAGGGCTGGGGCTGGGGCGCAGGACCAACCACCCCAAGGCGTGAGAGCTCCAGGCGGCCAGGCCCTCTTCCCCAGCTCCCAGCATCAAGCTGAAAATGTCAGGCTAGACCCAGGAGGGCTGCCTCCCGGCCAGCGCTGAGCACCCTTTGCATTGCCCTGAAATAGCCCTGTTCACTCCTCCCCACAAATCCTGGTGCTGAGAACAGCTGAGAAGCAGGACCCAGGTGTCCTGGCTCCAAACCTGGAAGCTTCAGCTAAGCCGTTTCTGGGTTTGCTGTGTGGTTCCTGGAGAATCACACCCTTCCTGGGCCTCTGCTCCTACCCTCTTCTTCCAGCTGGAGCCTGCCTCCCCTAGGAGTAGGGTGGCCCTTGAGGACCCTGAGAACATGCCCAGCAAGATAGCCACCATGCAAGGGGTGACCTTGGAAGGGACCCCCTCCCACTGTCCCCATTTTCTCCTTTCCTCACACATGCTCATGGTTTACAAAGCATACTTTTTTTTTTTTTTTTTGCTGGAATGGGGCTGCTCATGACCATCCCCATGTGCATTCCTGAAGCTCATGGAAAGGGCCTTGCCTTAGATCCCACAGCCAGAAAGCAGAGGCACCAGGAATGAAAGGAGTTTCCAAGTCCAGCTGGCAGCCTTGTCCCTCCACACCAGGCTGCTCCAAGTGCCAAGGGATGCCAGGAAGCTCAGTCCACCCGCGCCAGGTCCTGCCCAGGAGAACTGGGGGCCTGTGGTGGACCTACTGAAGGAAGACCCTGCCATCGGTCAGTATCCCCTGCCCTCCCCCCAAGAGCCTCCTTCTGGGGCGCTGGGGCTTCTTCACAGTCAGAAAATTGACCCTCACAGGGGCACCTGGGTGGCTCAGTCGGTTGAGTGCCTGACTTCGGCTCAGATCATGATCTCACGGTTCGTGGGTTCGAGTCCTGCGTCAGACTCTGTGCTGACAGCTCAGAGCCTGGAGCCTGCTTCGGATTCTGTGTCTTTGTCTCTCTGCCCCTCCCCTGTCCTCTGTCTCTCTCTCTCTCTTTCTCAAAAATAAATAAATGTTAAAAGAAAGAAAGAAAGAAAGAAAGAAAGAAAGAGAACAAGAAAATTGATCCTCACAAAAGGGCGCTCTGCTTTGCATTTCATGGGAGCACACTGTTGGCCCTTTCTTTCCAGGGGCCCCTCCCTACTGTCACAGAAGCAAAAGCCCCTTCCCTGTGGGTTTCTTATTCTAGACCTGTACTAGTGCAATATGGTAGTCACCTGCCACATGAGGTAACTGAGGCCTTGGAATGTGGCTAGTGCTACATGTTGAAATGATAATACTCCGGATATATTGGGTTAAATTTATTTTTATTTTTTAAAATGTTTTATTATTTCTTTTTGAGAGAGAGAGAGAGAGAGAGAGAGACAGAGATAGAGACAGGGACAGAATATGAGCAGGGGAGGGGCAGAGAGAGAGGGAGACACAGAATCCAAAGCAGGCTCCAGGCTCTGAGCTGTCAGCACAGAGCCCAATGTGAGGCTCAAACCCATGAGCAGTGAGATCATGACCCGAGCCGAAGGTGGATGCTTAACCAACTGAGCCACCCAGGTGCCCCTGGGTTAAATTTTTAAAAAAATTATTTAAGCTGGGGGGACACCTGGATGGCTCGGTTGGTAGAGTGTCTGACTCTTGATCTCAGGGTCATGAGTTCAAGTCCCCCATTGGGCATGGAACCTACTTAAAAAGAAATGAATAAATAAAATTTTTTAAATGGTTTAACTTAAATTTCACCTATTTCTTTGTACTTTTTCTTTCTTTTTTTTTTTTTTGAAGCTTATTTAGTCATTTGGAGAGAGACAGAGAGCACGAGTGGGGCAGGGGCATAGAGAGAGGAAGACAGAGAGAATCCCAAGCAGGCTTCACACTGTCAGCGCAGAGCCCGATGCGGGGCTTGAACTCACAAAATATGAGATCGTGACCTGAGCCGAAACCAAGAATCGGATGCTCAACCGCCTGAGCCACCCAGGCGCCCCTCTATGTACTTTTCAACGTGGCTCCTAAAACATTTTTAAAGCACATACGTGTCTTGCATTATATTTCTTTGGACAGTGCCGTTCTAGATAGCAATAGCTCCTCACCCCTGCACAGTGGTTTTGTAGGATCTCATTGAAAACTGGGAGAGGAGGAGTGGGGGTTATGTGCCTCCGTCTCACAGATAAGGAGAGTGAGGTCAGACGACTTGCCAAGGTCATATAGCCAGGAAGGGGTGGAGGCCAGATATGAAACCAGGTTTTCCTGACTGTAGAACTGAGACCCACTTTCCAAGGCAATCCAGAGAGATACCCCTCTCTCCACATTGGTGCTGATCGTCCCCGCCCCCCCTTTATTCACTACCCCAGACCAGGCTGAACCACACTTCCTTCCCCATGCTCTGGGACTTCCCACTAGAAACATCCCCCCTGATCTAACCCCATTAAGACTAATGCCTCTTGGCCCTCCACTGAAGTCAGAGTCTTAACTTCACATTAGACTCTGTGGCCTGTGATTCTGCCCATCAAAGCTGGTGCCTTTGCCCTATCATTAAAAGCAGTGTTCTTCCGTACCTGGGCCACTCACGGGAGTGCCCCCGGGGCAAAGAAGCACCAGGCCACTGCTTCCTGGGTCACACCCACTTCCTCTCCCACTTTTGATCCTGATCCTCCCCCGCCCCTGTTCACCCCATCTGCCTCCTCCTTGGGGGGGGGGGAGATGAACATATTCAATGAGGCGAGGGGACTGTTTCTTTAATCACCCCCCCCCCCCCCCCCCCCGCCCCGTCCGTCCCTGGAACGTGATAAAAATACCCGGCATTGATCTTTTTTTCTTCCCCTTCTGCCAGGATAATGTTTACCCAGGTGTCAATCAGGAGAAGAATTTGGCTTCCTAATTTTCTCTTCTCCTCCCCGGGGGCCACGCGTCTCCCCGCCTCACATGGACCACTGAGCTGGAATCAAGGTTACTAATAATCCCCCGCACACACAGACACCGAGAGCACATATATTAAAGTCACATATTGATTTATATTTTTGGGTCCCTCTGCCTTTTCTGCCCAGCCTCAGCCTTTCTCTCTGCCAAGGAGAAAAAAAGAATTACACAGCTATATTTATCGCCAAGATGTTTAAAGACCATTGTGTCCGAAGCTAAGTCCCACCCCCTGCCCTCTTTGGGGGTATTTTTAAAAATAGCGTGCACTGCCTCTCTCCGTAAGCATTTATCTTTTGTTGTTCGTTCTTTAACTTTGCCCTGAAGGAAGTGGTGAGAGATTTAAGATAGACTGTCAGAAGGACTTCCTGTGTCAAGTCAGAAGGACTTGACAGTGGCTGCCATCCCCAGAGGAGGCTGGTGGAGGTGTCTTGCCAGCAAGATAAACCTGTTGCAGGGTGGGAGAGGGGCCTGTGTGGAAGGTAACCTCTGGAGGTCACCCACCAGTCCAAATAGCACCCTGTAATTAGTGGCTCACCATTTATGGTCCCATTTCACAGTTGGGAAAATCAAGGGGGCTGAGGAGTGAATTTACTTCCCACTGGGGCTCCAGAGTCCATGTAAGCCTTGGCCTTCCATCCGGACTTTGATGCTGACAGGAAAAAAAAAAAACAAACCTTTGTTCCAGGCATGGGTAACCCTGAGCCCCGAGGAGTCGAGGTAAAGGCTCTCAGAGCCCTAAGCCTGAGACCCGCAGCCTTTCCCCACACCCTTTCCTCCCACCCAGAATGCCTGTCACTCTGTCTGGCAAGGCAGCCATTTAAAAATGTCAAATTATTTGACTCCAGTTCCCTCAAGGGGTTCTCGGAATGGAAACAACATTGAGCAGGGAACTCGCACATCTTTTTTTTTTTTTTTTAAGTCATCTCTATGCCCAATGTGGGGCTTGAACTCACAACCCCGAGATCAAGAGTTGCATGGCTCCACCAACTGAGCCACCCAGGAGCCGCGGCTCCAACTTCTTAATTGCTTGCCGGTGAGTTTCTTGCTCTCTCACATACCTTGTCTCCTGTATTCCTTCACAAATGCTCTGGGAGGTAGAGTGTCGGCCCCATTTTACACATGGGAAAACTGCTTCAATGACTTGGCCCGGGGTCATAACATCTGGAAAAAGGCAGGCCTCAACTACAGCCCAGCTTCCTGACTCTGCAGGGCTCACCACCTCACTCTCTGCCATGGGCGTAGCCTCCTGGCACTCAGTCTATGGTGACCTTCAGAACCCTCCAGCCTCCTTCACTGGCCCAGCCTTGGGGTCATGGTTCCGTCTGCTCACCTTCAGGCCCATCTAACTCCCCATCCTTGACACTGAGAAGCATCTCTCTGGTTGTACCCAGATGCACCCGGGCTGGGGTCAAACCTTTCCCTGACGGAGCCGGAGTCCTGTTTGCTCAGCCTCTGCCAGGGACTCTGAGGGGCTGGCTACCCCTGCTTTCCCTTTGGTATTTTCCGGTAGCTTGATTGAGTTATTTCCAACTCAGTGTTTCCTTACTTCATTCTGGAACCTATTTTCCCCCCTAGCAGGGCTGAGAACTAATATCTATGGAGAGTCACCATGTGCTAGCCCAGTACAGGGCTTTATCCTTCTCTCCTGTTGACTTCCACAACAACCCTGCAAGGTGAAGGTTGAGCCTCTTATTACAGATGGGGACACCGAGGCTCAGGGAGCATAAATAACTTCTCCTAGGTCACCCCGAGGGTAAGAGGAGTTAGTGGGATTGGGGTCAAGTCCCTGTGACCCAAAGTCCTTGCTTTGGAGCTCACTCTTTTTTCTTTTTTTTCTTTTTCTTTTTGGAGCTCACTCTAGCTCACTCCCAACTGGGGGCTGTCCCCATCAGACAGGCCGGGTGAGGGCGGGGGCCAGACAGCGCAAGGCGCGGCGGGAATCAGCAACGAGGACCCTCCCGGGAACTTTTCCCATTGAAAATCTGTTCCCCTCGCGGCCACGGGTGATGTATGGCTGGAGCTGATGAGAAACGTGCGGCGGAATGGAGGCGGGCGGCGCGTGCGGGGGCAGCGCGGCATTGAGATTCCGCGGGGCGCGGGGGGGGGCGGCGCGGGCCCCTGACACGGGCCGGGTAATTGATCTGGAGGTGCCAATTTGCAGCAACTAAATATTGGTTTCTGCCTCTTCCCGCTCCGCACTTCTGCTCAAACAAACTTCAATTAAAAGCGAAAAGCGAAGGGGGGGGGAGGGGAAGGCGGCGCGCCCGGGTCCCCGCGGCCCGATCGATGGCGCGGAGCCTGCGGGCTGCGAGAGCCGCGCGCAGGGCGGGGGGCAACGCAGACGCGGGCGGGGCGGGCGCCCTCTTCCGGATCGCCGAGCACCGGGCGCCGGGCCCTCGAGAGGCAGAGCCCGGAGGAGGGCCGGCGGGAGGCGGGCGCTTCGAGTGGGGAGCTCGGCTTAATCAGCACGGCAGAGCTCGGGGAGCCCCACTGCGTGCCAAGCGGGGAACACAAATAGGGCCAGCCTGGACATCCCACTCCGGACGTCCAAGCCTGTGTTCTTGGGCAGGTGCCCCGGGGAAGGAGGGGCCCCAGGGCGCTGACCCCCTTCTCCCAATGCACCCACCAAAGGACTTTGATGATGGCCTTGCCCTTCAACAGCATTCATTCGGTGTCTTTCCTGGGCGCCGCAGCGTTCCTGGCGCACTGGGAGCCTAAGGCCCATCTCCTCTCCTATTGTCTCCCCTTTGTCTACCCTTGGGTTGGCCTAAGCACTTGGCCTGTATCCAAGCCGGGCCCGACCCCTGGTGGGGTCTGAAGGAGAGGGTTTGTAATTGGGAGGAACAGTGAGATCCTGGGCAAATGGGGAGGGGTTCTAGGGAGTTGGCTACAGCCTGGGGCAGAGGAAGGATCTTGGGTCACAGTTGCCTCCTTTTGGCATTCAAGACAAACATGGCAACAATAGTCATTCACTGCACAGAAAAGTTTCTGTCCCTCAATGATCTTTCAGTTCTTTGGGGGAGAGACCCTAGTGCTGGAAAGGGGAGGAGCTAATCAAGGTGTTGGGAAGCAGAGGGATCTCAGGGTCTGCGGAGTGGGGTAGCCCAGAGGGGTAGTTAAGACTGTTCTGGGAAAGATGTGCTGAGGGATGGGGGTGGGGGTGGCAGAGGCATCCAGGTCAGGTGGAGGGTAGGAGCAGGTTCAGATGGATTGACATGGGGGAGTTGGGGTCCTTCCATCTGAGTTAAAGTTTCTTGAGGGCCGGGTGTGGGAGGTAAGGCAGAGGGGCTGAGAAGTTAAGTGAGGAAGTCCTTGTCCCCTCCATATGGCTGTCCCCCACCTTTGGGGGCAGAAAGGTGGCTTCCAGACTTACCCCTTCACCGAGTGAGGCTGATGCTGGTCCACTCAGCTGCAGGCTGCAGCCCTTTCTTCCCCTCTCCCCTTTAAACACCCTCTTCTGCCCCCCCCCCCCAGGATCCCCTTGGTTCCCAGCTGGGTTTGGTAACACAGGTGCTGCTTCGTGCATGGATGGCTTCCAGGCACCCAGATGTCTCTGCAGGGTCCTCTGGGCCAGGGAGGCCTGGGATGCCTACCCCATTCCCAAACACAGGGCTCTGGGGGGAGATTGGTCTCATCATCCACCCCTTCTGTCGCCTTCTATTCCAAGCTGTTGCCTCACCTCCCGGGCCCTCCTCATGGGCCCTCAGTGCCCAGTTCTCTTCGTGGCTGGGATATGGGTTCTTATTACAGAGGAGCTGGACCCAGAGCTTAGGTAAGGATGAGGAAGAGCCCATGCCTGGAACTGCCCTCAAAAGCACCCCCCCCGCCCCCTCCCGCCATCCACCCGTGCTCCTCCCACCCTGGTCCCTCCTAAGGGTGCCGCACTCCTCAGCTGAAGCCAAACCGCTTCCCAGCCTGCAAGCTGGGCTCCCGCTCCCTCCCATTCCCTCCCTCCCTCCCTCTCTCCCTGGGCGCTGAGCTGTGGAGCAGAATGATTCCTGTAATTGGCCAGCAATCGCGCTGCCGACTTTTCTATCGACATGCTGGTTAGCTGGAAATTGTATTGGAAATCTGAGCGACAGGGAGGGGAGGGTGGGAGCACAGGAGGATTGGGCCCCAGCTAGGTGCAGCCTCAGCTCTGTGGGTGACACAGAGGAGCCACGGCCAAGTCTCTTCTGAAAGGGAGAGGGAAAGCAGCCCATAGGGCCTCACTACCCCTTTCATTTGGCTCCTTCTCTTCTGCCATCTCTGGTGTGTGTGTGTGCGCGCTGCGCGCGCGTGCCCGCATCTCCCCTGCCATCACTATGTGGCCCCAAGGCCCAGGGTCATCATGCCCCCCCATTCCCTCTTCTGCCCCTGAGACTGGTTCCTCCTGACCTAAAGTGCTTTGTCAGAACAAGGGGCACTTAGCAGACCTGGCGTCCCTCTGCCATCCAGTATCCAGCCAAGGAGGCTCATTATGGAGTGTCCCGAACCTCCCCCTGCCCCTCTTCAACCTCCCCAGGAAAGAAAGAAACTGGACATCTGAAGAGGAGTTGACAGTAACTCCTAGACAAAGACCCAAGGTGTTAATTAAAGCCGCTGGAAGTAGTGGGAGGGGCGTGTACTGGGGAGTCCAGAACTGGTGACTGTGCTGTTGGTTACTTGGGCCGACGACTCAACCGTAAATTCTAGACCTGCTTCCTTCACCCCTTCGCAGAGTTGACAGATTTCAAGGAGATAACTGCGTGAATGTGCTTTGTAAACGGTTAAAGCTCTGCATAGTTACCCTAGGGCCAGCCCGAACCTGGGGATGGGGACGGTTTTAGGGCCTTGCCTGTCGCCTTCGCCCCAACCGAGAGGCCGTGCGCAGCCTTCACTGTGTCTTTGTTGTTCCGCGGCATAGGTAAGGCCCCAGAGTCTGGGAATGGGGCGCGGGGCCCAAGCGCGCAGGTGGAGGCTGGGAGGCCGGGGGTCCCAGGCGTGTCATCCTCGCGGGGGTGGGAGGGGACACATCCTCCCGCCCCGCGGCGCCAGAAGCCCGCGGGGCCCGCAGCTCTAGCAAAGAGGACTCGGCGAGCTACACCGCTTTTTAATTAGCGCCCGGGGCAAGGCGGCGCGTCCGCACTCCCGCAGCAGCCGCTTGGCAGGGGATCAGAGGCGCCGGAGGTCCGGGAGCGGAGGCGGGAGCAGGACCAGGCAAAGTTAGTAACCGCTTTGCAAACGCCCGCTGCGGAGGCCCGACCCCCAACCCGGGCTAGTGCTGCCACCTGCCGGCCGGAAGGGAGGCCGCCCGCTCCGGCGCGGGGCTGGGCTCCGGGTGACCTGGCTCCCGCTGTTTCCTCTGGAGCCCGAGGAGCGACCGTGAAGTCATGCCCCTGGGAAAGTAAGCCTTATTCTTCATTTTTTCCTCTCTTTTTAAAACGTGAGCTCTACGCCCCATGTGGGGCTTGAACTCACGACCCAGAGTCTCATGCTCTACCGACTGAGCCAGCTAGGCGCCCCCAGTAGGCCTTCTAAGGCTGCCTTGGGCTACAAAGCCTGGGAAAGGGGAGCGGAAAGGAGCGAAGTGGGAGGTGGGAGGTGGGGCAGGACCAGGGTACCAGGAGGACTGGCTGGTGTTTTCTGTACACCTTCCAGTCTGGCCATCCTCTGACATTTTTGCATCAGATTCTGCAGGGGAGAAAAAAATTTTTTGGAACTGTACAGTTTGCAAAGGGTTTTCACTGTCCTCCATTTAAGTCCTTTGATGGAAGCATTATAAAGCTAACTTGATAGAAGAAGCTCCAGTCAGGAGGTCACATTAAGGAGGCAGAGGCAGTGGGGGGAAAGGGGGGGCGTGGTGGGCAGGTGACTCAGTAGGTTAAGCAGCCGACTCTTGATTTCAGCTCAGGTCATGATCTTATGGTTCAAAAGACTGAGCCCATCGTTGGGCTCTGCTGCTGATAGCAGGGAACCTGCTTCCGATTCTCTCTCTCCCTCTCTCTCTCTGCCCCTGGGAAAGGCCTCACTCTCTCAAAAAAATTTTTTTTCTTAATTAAATTAAAAAAAAAAAAAAAAAAAAAAAGGAGGCAGAGCCCGGCTCTGCTGCTCCCTGAGAAATCTCAGAGGTACAGCCAGCAGGGGTCCGGAGCCTGGCTCTGTGACCTGAATCCGATCCCTCCACCTCTCTGGGGCGGGAATCAGTGATCGGTTATGTTAGCTATAGGGTGTTGCGCATACAGCACACTGTCCAGAACGTCACAGGCATTCATGAGGAGTCATTTTCTCAACGACTGGGGGGACAGGGCGCTGTAAGGGGTCCGTGCCTTTTCTCCTTTTCCTCCTCTTGCCAGGTCCCACAGAACTGGGTCCTATCCTGCCCTGCCACCCCTACCCCCTGCCCCACTCCCACACAGCCAGACACCTCCTTGCTGAGTCTTTCTTTGCCCCTCGGGGGTGTGTGGTGACTTAATGAGCTGGCCTCCGAGGTATAAGCAGCTCTGGGAAAGGGGGCACTAAATATGGCCACCACAGCATTTGCATTTGTCACACTCATTTGTGGCCTTAATAGGCTGCTGGCCGCAGGATCAGCACCTCAGCAGGTCTGCCAGCTCCGGCAAGAGAGAGCTGAAGTGTGCGCTGGTCTAATTGGTCAGGGAAGGAAGATGAAGCGAGCGAGTGGGAGGCCGGCCCCAGCACCTCCACCCACCTCCCACAGGGCACGCCTGGGCCTAGATGGAGTCCTCCCGGGGCCCCACGAGAAGTCAGAGGGCTACCGGAGAGGTGGAGAGGTGAGGGACCCAGGCCTCAGTATGGGAGGAGACCAAGCGTAACTCCTTGGTCACAGCCACATCGGGAACCTGTCAGTCCACGGTGCGAGAGGAAAAACAGCGCAGGGCACTTCAGATCAACACTTTATTAAGCACCCACGGCAAGTCAGGTTCTCCGCCAGAAACACAGAGATGAACAGTCCCTACCCTCTAGGGGCTTACAGTCTAGTAGGAGAGACCACCCAGCTTTTGGCAGATTACAGTTCTGTGGATTAAAGTAAAACACAGCGGAGGGGAGAGAAGGAGGCTATCCCAGAGCACCTGACCCAGCCTGGGGCTTCAGATGGTGCTTGAGCTGGGAGTTAACCCACTGCAGAGAAACAAAAGGTATTCTAGGTAAGGGAACAGCACAGAGAAGGCACAGGGGCAAGAAACAGCCTGCTGCGCGTGGGCTACCAAGAGTTCAGGGCAAAGAGGACACGGAGTGGGAGGCAGACTGGTGGCAGGTGGTGAGCAGGTGTGGGGAATGCGGGAGAAACGCCAAGGTGGGGCAGTGGGTCATCCCCCGAGGGGCCCAGCTACAGCATTACCTACGAGGGAGTTCTCACTGCATCCTGGCCCAGGGCTTCAACCTAGAGAATCCTGTCCGAAGGTGGTAGCCGTTGGTCCAAAATTATTTCCCTGCTCCACATGGCAGGTTTCGGTCATGATGGGGCATGTGCTTGGAGGAGGGTTCAGGCCCAGGGAACCTCCCAGCTTAAACACTGCCGATGGCCACAGAGAGAGTGCTTCTCACCCGCACCCCCAAGAAATTGGCACAGTTTCCCACCATCGCTTTCACGCCCCATCACAGATACCATTCCATAGGTGGTTCCAGAGGGAGGGGCCCGAGGGAAGGTGAGGAGGAGTATCTACTGACAGAGGGCTGTTTCTCTGCCTCAGACAGGATGCACTCCAAAGAAGGGTCGGCCCAGTGCAGGGCTCAGCCCAGATCACAGGGCGTGTGTGCTGAGGGCTAGGGAGGAAACAGGATGCAGTTGTGACCTGCTTCAGCCTCTGAGGAGATCAAGGCCTGGGGCCTCCTGCGCTGGGAGTGCCCAGCTAGGGGAGGGCAGGACGGTAGCGGGGCGAGCAGGTAGAGGAGGCCCGCAATGCCGGCTAGACCTGTCAGGACCCCCAGCCTCAGTGGCAGGTACTCCAGGGAGCGCTCCAGCTCAGCATGCAGGAGGATCACCTGGCGTTTGGTGACGCTCCACTCCCCCGAGTTGTCTAGGACGTGGTGGGCCATGCGGGCCTTGTCTTTCAGGGGCAGCTGGGCCTTGATCCGGGCCTCCGCGTCCTCGCGGTTCAGGTGGTTCCGCCGCATCAGCCGCGCCAGCTGTGTGTCCCGGTCACTAAGGACAAGACAGGAGGGCTGCTCAGGCATTGTAGGCCCCAGCCTCCCTCCCACTGGCGAGTGACGGGCGGGCAGCCCCTTCCCTCAACCCTCTTTCGGGCCCACAGTCAGGGAGGGGGCCTACCCCCGCCTCACCTCACTCTCTGAGGACCCCGGCAGCATGGCGGGCTACCTGAGCCCCTTGGCGTAAACAGCAGGGGGAAGGGCTGCAGCAGCTGTTCTCTGCCATCTGGGGTCCTGCTGCCTTGCCACTAGGCCTGAGATTTCCCAGTTGTAAGACGGGAAGATCTGGTCATCTGGCATCAGCTACATCCTGGATCCCTGGACGGGTGACCTTTACTGAAAGGCCTGTGCCCGCCAGCCGACCGCTTCCTATAGTTCCCCTGGGGCTTGGGCCTGCTGCATCCCAAATAGCTTTCCGAGCCACCGCAAAGACCCCTCTCCTTGCTTCACCACCCCCACCCCTTCACATTTAGAGCCGAGGTGGTGGCTGCTGTGCTCGATGCCAGTGACAGAGTGGGACAGGCAAGCCCCAAGGTGCTTCCCCTTAGAGCAAGGACTTGAGAGCTGGATCTGGTCCTTGGGACAGCGCCAGGCACCACAGATTAAGCCAACCACCAGCCAGTCGCCTAGCTCCAAAAAAAAAATTCAAAGGAAATAAAATGAAAAAAAAAAAGAAAGAAAGAAAGAAAGAAAGAAAGAAAGAAAGAAAGAAAGAAAGAAAAAAAGGGCCGCCTGGCTGGCTCAGTCAGTACAGCATGCAACTCTTGATCTTGAGGTTGTAAGTTCGTGCCCCACAATGGGTGTATAGATTACTTAAAATCAAATAAAATCTCAAACAAACCAACCAAAGGAAATTCAGAGTACGTCTTTCGCCCCCTCTGATACTACCACCTAGGTCCTTCCTCGGGAAACCCCCATCTTGCCTTTGGCTACACAGGAACCACCAGGCTATCCCGTGGGGTCATCTCAAACCCCTCTCTAGCTCTATGGCTGCCCGAGCCCCTCGGTGAGAACAAGAGGGGGTGGGCTGCTGCAGCTGTTCTCTGCCATCTGGGGTCTCTCCGCTTTGCCACTAGGCCTGAGTTCTCCCAGTTGTAAGATGAGAGGATTTGATCACTACAGTTTGGTCTCCACTTAGGTGTGGCCTAGACCAGAGGCCCTCCTGGGATGTGTCTTCTGCGGACAGACACAACCTGAACACCAGTTAATTCCAATGCCACTCAGAACAGAAGGCTCCAGAAAGTCATTTCTGGCTGGCCAATGAGAGAAGACCTTGTAGAAAGATGGCATCTATACTGGCCTTAAAAATAAATAGGACTTCTCATCATTTCCTCTGTTATGGGGACAGCATCCTCTCAGGGTCGTGGGGCCGACCCCTGTGTGGCTAAGAACAAGGACTGGATCTTAGGGACACTGCAAATCTGGGGCTGCGGAAATCTGGGTGAAAGCATGGAGGGGGCTCAGGGCCACCTGTGAGGGCACATCCTTAGAAGGTGTGGGCCTAGAGCAGAGGGCTTCCTGGAATGGGAAGGCAGGGCTCCCAGACAGCCTTTCCTGGGGCTCAGACACAGCCCCATATGGTTAGTTTAAGGAATGATGCTATTTATGGTAATAAGATTTTTACCCAAACCCTTACTCCTCAGTTGGCAAATTCCTCAAAAATGTGAATAATCATGTTTCAGTATAATCACACTTTGGTAAATGCCCCATATTATTTCAAAGGCACAAGGGATAGTCGGATAGTTAAATGAATCCATGAGGGGATCTTTAGTTTTGTAAAGTGTAAATCTCTTTTATGAAAAGCGAATAATCACTCATTCACATGTCTCCAGCCTCTCTCAAACAGCACCCGGGATTCCAGCAAAGGTTCCTCTGGCTGATGAGCGGGCCTGAAGGATCTGTAGAACAGGCTGAATCTGGGGGCGCCCGGTTGGCTCTGTCAGTTAAGCATCTGACTCTTGATTTCAGCTCAGGTCATGATCTCACAGTTCATGAGTTTGAGCCCCACATGGGGCTCTGTGCTGGCAGTGCAGAGCTCGTTTGGGATTCTCTCCTGTCTCTCCCTCTGCCTCTACCCCACTTCCTCTCTCTTGCAACATAAATAAACTTAAAAAAACAACAACAACAAAAAACAGGCTACCACAGCTCTCTCTGCTCTTAGTGAACAGACAAAGCTGGAAGGAAAGTGCGGCGAGAGAAAGGTGACAGGGCAGGCGTGGGTCTTCTGGTGACTGCAGATACGACCAGTGTTCTCACCTCTACTGGAAGATTCCCCCACCCTTTTCTGATCCCTTGGTGCAAAGTTCCAATTGTATTAAGACCCCAGGGCAAAGTCTTCATAGAGCGTACTTGGCCTCAGTTGACAGTCTTTCACAAACAGGGCCTAAAGAACCCAGAGAAGCTGCAGGTTTACAGGGGAGATGTGGGCCAGCGGGGGAGCTATGAGGATGCCTGAGTCCCTACACTGGGCTCAGCAGAGTCAGACTGGGCTTTAAGTGGCAGCCTCGGTGGGCAGCTGCGGGGGAAGGCAGGGTTATGCTTAGGGCATGAGCACTCCGGGCCCCACCTCCCGTGTGCTAGGAGCCTTCCACGCACCAGTCTCTGGAGAGCCACCCTGTGCCCAAAATACCCACAGAGCCAAGTGCCCACCTCTGTGTCTGTTGTACTTGTGGGTGGCATCCAGGAAGCTTCTGGGAGGCAGAGACACCCTGCAGCCTCATCTACTCTCACCCCACTGGGACTGTGACTCATTTTCTCTGACAGTCTGATCTGGCTCTGTTTGCCAAACCTAGATTCTGGTTTGCTTCGTGTCCTGAGGGATTCTGAGAACAAAGCTCCTTCCTTAGTTGGACTCTGACAGATCCATCCCGGCAACCGTCCATTCACAGGCGCTGCCAATGGGTGACCCTGGACACCCCCTCAAGTAGCTTCCCCCTCAGGTTTTCTCTTCTATAACTCAGAAGCATCAACTCCTGCTCTGGAGACCTCATGCTGAAAGGTAAATTGAGTGAAGTAATAAATGTGGGAGCTGTCTGAAAATTGAGAAATGGAGAGGAGGGAAAAGGGATCCAGTGACTAACAACATGGTAGCTCAGGGCATCGGGGCCGAAGTGCCCCCAATGGCCAGCAGGGGGAGCCCTTCCCAAGCAACTAGGGAAACCTGGGGGCCTTCACTTCCCATGCCTACCTGGGGCATATCTGGGTCAGGCACAGAAGTGGTACCTACAGTCTCTGGACACAATCGCCCGAACCCCCAGTGCCTCCCGGTCGCCCAGTGGAGTAAGGGCAAAGCGATGTGGGCCATTTCTCAGGTACACGCTTTACTCCGAGGGCCCACCTTTCCAGCCTTGGTCAGGCCTGGCCCTGACACACACTCACCAGTACACGACCACTGTGTGCTTCATGTACTTGAGCAGCTTCTTGGTCTCAAACAGCAGGGGGATATCCAGAATCACATAGCGATATCCTGGGGAGAAGCCAGGAAACCCACAGTTTAATTTTGCAAACAAACACTGTGTTAGGCTAGGGAGTAGAGGTGAAGCCATTGGCCCCTACCATTGAGAGCTCTCTAGCAAAGGGGAGACCTTGCAAGGATAGGCATAACCTGAATGCTGGCCGGTTCTGATGCCATCCATAACAGAATGCTACAGGGTCACTCCTGACCAGATGAGCAGAGAAGACCTTGCAGGAGGGATGGCGTTTATACTGGTCCTGAAAACCAGGTGGGACTTCTGATACTTGAACATGAGTTTCCTGAGGTGAGGGTCCAGGAATGGGGGGAACCAGCAAAGCATGCGGAGCAGCGAGGTTCTGCTTCTCTGGCCGTAGAGGCCTCGCACGATGGGTGACGAAGCTGGTGAGGTGGTCAGGGGAGGCACAGAGGGTTGAGTTCGCCTTGACCTTGAACCTAAAGAGTTGTTATTTGTGAGTAAGGAAATGACACAGCCAGAGTTGGAGGAGACTGGGGAGTTTCCAGGAGGAACCTGGCCCTTTCTGCCCTGTCACCCATCTTGGCTAGAAAAAAAAACAAAAAACAAACAAACAAACAAACAAAACAAACAAACAAACAAACAAAAGTGCGGCTCTCTGTTAAAGAAGAGTCCTGCATGGCTCTCTCCACCAACTCTTCATAAAAGGCTCATCTGCGGGCAGCAGTAGTAGCCCCAAAAGGAAAGAGGCTGCTTCTTGGCACAAGAGGCCGCCTCCAGCCAGGGATGGCAGAGGCTGGTCTGGAGGTGGTGGGCGGTTATGACTAATAAAATATAACTTGCTCCAGTGAGGGAAAAGGCACTGGCTGGCCCTCCCAGTACGAGCCAAGGCCAGTCAAGACCCACAGTGAGAGGGCGGGTGCCCAGGCTGCCCACACAAAAACACCATGAGCTGCACACTCCCAGTTCCCTTCGGGCCAGCGTCCCCTGTGTATGTGCAAAACGCTGGCGGGGGACTGGGAGCAGTGAGAGAAAGGGATGGGCGCTGCCTCTGCCCACAGACGCCCGCCTGGCCGGGATGGCCTCCCGCCACAAACACTTCCAACCAGAGCCAGACACACATCACACCGGTTTCGGGGGGGGTCGTGGGGAAACCGGCACTCCGGATGACGCAGGGAACAGGGGAGAGGACCCAAGCTGCTGGCTTTCCTGCTCCCCACGATCTGCTGCTCAGGAAGCCCAAGAAAAACCTTCAGCTGAACGAGGGGGTTAGGATAGTGGGCTCCGATGACACGCCTGGGTTTGCAGCCCCCCGCTTTCCCATGTGACTTTGGGCCCCTTCACAAACCTCATCTGTGAGTGAAGGCCACGTCCCTCACAGGAAGGTGGTAAGGACCAAGTGAGCGAAGGCATGTAAGCCACTTGGCGCCTCCTCACCCAGACGTTCCCCAAGTGCTCCGTAAATGATGGTTATTATTACCACCATTCCCTGGAAGAAGGGGGGCCGTTCAATGCCCCCGTTCCCCTCCCAGCTCAGAACAGGAGCCAAGACCAGACCTTCTCTGGGCCTCTTATCTCCCTTTCCTGCTCCGCCTCACCTCCCCTCTCCCCCCCACTGTCCTTTCTCCTCGGGCCCCTCTCGGGAGCTCAGCTCGTGGCCAGCTCTTTGGTTCACCGGCAAAGGGCTATTCAGCTGTCACATCCCTCCTGCTTGATAAGCTCTGCAAACTATCCTGACTCTATTAAGACATCCGTCTGCCTACACAGAGACCTCCCCAACAGCTGGTGATCTTATCTGACGTTTGATTATACCAACTTTGACAGTTGTATTTGTTATACTCATCAGGGAAAAACTGGGACTGTGGAAGCCACAGCTGTCGTCCCCATTTTTCACCTTATCGAGCTGAAAAGAGCTTTCTAGCTTTTATTTAAGTGGTGGTGGTTGGGGAGAGGGGAGGCTGGGTGGATGACACAGCAGGGGAACTTTGGAGCGGGTGACATTATCCAATGCTTAATTTCAGAAGGGGAGAGCCGCTGTGGCCTCAAAGCCCTGCAGATGTACTTGTAACTGGCCAGGGAGCGAATGCGAAAGGGCAGGACTGAAAGGCAGAAGGCTTCGCTCCTGGGTGGGGGACAGGAGGGGTCCTGGCGCAGACACAAGAGGCAGGACAAAGGCAGAAAGAGTCCAGAGACGCTCCTTGAGGGAAGAGAGAGGGAGGGGGGCCTGCGGCAAGGGGCTGAGATGCAGAGCAAGCTGGTCCAGCAGGGAGAATGTCTGGAGCCCATCCCTGCCCTGGCCAGAGCAGGGGAAGAGGGATGGGGGCGGGGGAGGTCAACGTCATGGATGCCTGTCATCTCTTTCCTTCTGAAGGGAGGTACAGGCCAGAGGAATGTGGAACCTCTCCCAACCCTACATAAGAACTTGATGCGTGAGAGAATAAAATAAGGCGTTTGGCCAAGATCATAGTGCACAAGCCAGAAGAAAACCTAGAAGGCTGCCCCATGCCCTCCAAGAAGGGAAATCTCTGCATCATGATTGATGATGGGGAGACAAACAGCCAGGCCTTCCACTCTGATGCCCGGGCAGGCAGAGACATCTGCCAAAGGCTGGTGGGCAGATCTACAGGGCCCCTCGGCCAACTTTCCCGCCCGATCTCATGCCACTGCTCTCTGCTCCTCCACTGCTGGTGACTGACCCCATCCTGCATGATATCAGGTCACCCCTGCCCAACACTGTCCTATAGAACAGGGCTGGCACCGTGGCTATAGCTTGGGAAAGGCTGACAACCTCTACTAGAAGTTTCTTGCCAACTGAGCACAGACTCTGGCTTTTCACTCTCCTTTCTTTCAGTCCTGGCACATGTCAGGCTAACTCTCTCCACTGAGCCCTAGCCCCAAAGGATTATCCTCTGCTTAGAACCCCCCACCCTGCACCCGCCCTGGCCATCTGGGACCCTCCCCGGTGTCCAGTCTGTAAGCTTTCCCAGGCAGCTCGACCAGCACCAAATCTGACTTTGACCGTGGGTTATACTGTGTGGTGATCGACAGTCACTCATGTGGACTCGGTTCCCCTAACAGTTTCTCGAGGTTGGCATTATTAGCCTCACTGTGGAGAGGATGGGCTGGCTCACTCAACAAAGTCACACAGTTAGACGCTGTGAGACCAGGACTTAAACTCCAGTCTCCAGACTCCATTATTCGTCAGCTGGTATTACTCCCATCCCTGCCAGAAAAATCAACTTACTTCCTGGGGATCGCGGCTCAAAAGCCTCAAGTGTCTCTTCTCATTCAATTGTCAACCTCTTTAAATGCTGAGGGACATGTGTACCTTTCCTCGGGGGTTGGCACAGGGCTCTGCGTGGGGGGTGCAAAGGAACAGTGTGAACTTGGCAGCCAGGACAGCCAGCGCCTCTGTCCCTGGCCAGACTTTCTGCAGCGGAGGAGGGCCCTGGCCCTGGAAGGAGAGGGCTCTGCCTCACCTGTCCCAGGCCCTGGCTCTTACCTCGGAGGAAGTACTTGAAGGTCTCCTTCATCATTTCCTTGCGGATCTCAGGGTGGGTGATGGTGTTGAGTAGATGCCGCCGGTCGGGCTGGTTGAAGATCAGGTCCCCTAGGACCTTGCGATCGATGTTACCATTCTCCAGCAAGACCTCGGTGCCAAAGGCCTCCACGATGCGCCGGTGGGCGGGGTATCCTGGCTGGACAACTGTGGCATGAGGAGGGGGCTGGGTCACTCTCCAGAGCCTCCAGGCTAGCCAGAGGCCCCCGAATGACTAGGGACAAAATGATGGGGGAACCCAGGGGTGCCTCTTTCAGTTGGACAGAAAACGAGAGGAGGGAAAGCAGTTAAGGAAGAGAGCAGAGCGCGCAGAACCCCTCACGTTGGTCACAAGGTGAGGTGAAGGAGAGGGGAGAGGAAATGGAGCGGGGAGAGGGGAAGTGAGGGGCAGGGAGCAGGAAATCAGACCAGGCCTGAAGGAGAAGGCTGCCCCCTCCTCCGAGGCCTTGAAAGGGCTTATAAAAAGGTAAGATAGCGGCGCCTGGGTGGCTCAGTCGGCTCAACGTCCAACTTCAGCTCAGGTCATGATCTCACAGTTGGTGAGTTCGAGCACTGTGTTGGGCTCTGTACTGAGAGCAGGCCTGGAGCCTGCTTCGGATTCTGTGCCCCTGTCTCTCTCTGCCCCTCCCCCACTCATGCTCTGTCTCTCTCAAAAATAACCAAACATTAAAAAAAACTTTTTTTAAAAAATAAATAAATAAAAGGTGAAACAAAGATGAGACAAGATGGCAGAAAGGGGCGCAGGGGAGTTGCTGTGCACATCCCACCCACCACCTTCCAACTCACCGTGCCGGGCGATGACGTCAACATCAACCACCGCACAACCCAGCTGCTGGAACACCTGGATCACCGAGCTCTTGCCTGAGGCGATGCCCCCTGTCAGGCCCACCAGGAACATCTTCCCAGGAAAGAGGAGGCCAGCGAGAATGCAGAGCCGGGAGGCGGGGAATTACCGGAGTAGGGTACGCTTGGCTGGCTGGGATGGCCCACCCCAGGAACACCAGAACGACCTGCCCTGCCTGTGGACGACACCAGGCCTGATAAGTGTCATGCCCGAATGACCCGGGGAGAGGGAGGCACAGGAAGGGAAGGGAGACGCAGCCTGCCCACGCAGAGTGTGGAGTTCTGAGCTTAGGGAACTCTGGATCCATCCGAAGATGGAAAATTCTCTCAGGACAGGCCTCCAGTAGTCTTTAGAAAACACTCATAAACAAGGCAAACAACACGGTATAAATTTAGCAATCAAAATGCCGAGTAGGCAGAACAAGGTCAGGTGCTGCAACGCAGAGTGCTTTCTGGAGGCGGGGGTACCCGCTATAGGCGAACTTCCCATAAGAAGGGCACACCTGTCCCTCCGTAGTGAACCCAAGGCACTTTCCAGATGCCCACAGAGCTCCCCTGTCTCTGCCACTTTATAGTCTGGGGCACTGAGGCTCACAGGGAAGAATGTCCTCCCACCCCCCACCCCCCCCAACCCCCCCCCCCAACCTCCAGCACCAACACTAAGACCGTCTAGGTGGCTAGTTTAGACAGAAGAATCCTTCCTCTTCAACCAACAAGTGGCCCAGACGGGAGAGCTCAGCGGAAGCAGTGGCTGGTGGTGATTAGGCCTGAGGTTTAGAGGAGTATGGATCTTGCCCAGGAGGAATGTGAGGGAAGGATGACAGGCTGCGGGAGAGAACTTGGCGTTGGAATTTGCGGCTCTCTCAGACTGAGCAGCAGCAGCATAGAGGAGGTGAGGCGAATGGGCCTTTTCAGATCCAGTTCCTCCACTTACAATGCTGTGCAACCCTGGACAGGTCGCCTGTCTCTCGGAACCTCAGTTTTCTTGTCCATAACATGGAGGTGATGGAACCTATCTCATAAGGCTCTCTGCAGACTGAGAAAATGCCTACAAAGCCCTTCACGCAGTAAGTGTCCCGTAAAGGAAGTGAGGACGGGAGGCAGGCGCTGAAGTCACACCGCGAGGCACAGAGACTAAAAGAGACGTTCATGAAGTTACGTCCCCATTCTTGCAACCTCAGACTATCTCACAAGAGACTTTTTGTAAATGTTTATTTTTGAGATTGAGAGAGAGACAGAGAGCGAGGAGCAAGAGCTGCGGAGGGACAGAGAGTGGGAGACAGAAGATCCGAGGCGGGCCCTGTGCTGACAACAGACAGCCCAATGCAAGGGCTCGACCAAACCGCGAGATCATGACCTGAGTCAAAGTCGAATACTCAACCGGCTGTTCCACCCTGGCACCGCTCACAAAAGACTTTTTTCAAGTCATGTTGCATTTTGGGGAGTAAACGGGGTTACCAGGTCTTGGAGTCTGCTCCCAGGTTAGAAGAAATTAAAGTGAAGGCCAGGCCTCTCCCACCCCTCCCTGAGCATCAAATCACTTCTCTAGGACCTTGAAATCTGTCATGGGTTTTGCTGGTTTTTTTTTTTTTTTATATAAAACGGCAGATTTACTGTCCTAATTACACTTTGCTTGAGCTTATACCGAAATGAGTTTGCCTCCCCTGAGGACACACCAAGTGACAGGGGGAGGCAGCTGCTCGGATGTGGGTGGTGGGGGGACCAGCCCAGAAGTTTAAATCTGCCCAGGCTCGTCCTCCCAGGGCAGCCAGGGGCGGAGAGAGGAAAATACCCACTAGAGTCGTCATCCAAATGGAGAGATCTAACTCAATTATTAAACGGTTTACGAAGCAGCGCTCCTCAATCTGGGACTGGCGTCGCCCCCAGGTGGTCTCCCTCCAGCTGACACAAAGAAGACTTAAGGACAGGGTTCAGTTGTCAAAAAAAATTTTTTTTTGTTCACTCAGCTGAAGCTGTGAAATGGAAAACCCAGCAACAGCATTGTAATCCCAGCTCTGTGCTGTTGTCCCTAAAGCCGCGAGCTTGCTTCTCCTCTGCAGAAGGCCGGTCTGAAAGCATGGGAGTGGGACCTGAGGACAGGTGGTGGCTGAGGGACAGCGTAAAGGCCAAAAACCCACTGGCCTCTGGCCCCTCATTGCTGCAAGCAAGCTACTGTCACCTGGTCATCCAACTTTGCCAGACGTGGCTGAAGGGGCCCCAAAGAGCATGGGACCCCAACTCCTGCCCTTTCACGGGACCAGGACCCCTCCCGAGACACACCGAATCACAATCTCTAGCGATCGAGGGGCCCCCGGGTGGCTCAGCGGTTGGATGTCTGACTCTTGGTTTTGGCCTCGGTCACGGTCTCACGGTTCGTTGCGTTCGAGCCCCACATCAGGCTCCAGGCTGACAGCAAGGAGCCTGCTTAGGATTCTCTCTCTCCCTCCCTCTCTGCCCCTCCTCCACTTGTGCATGCAGGCACACTCTCTCTCTCTCTCTCTCTCTCTCAAAATAAATAAATAAACTTAAAAAACAAAAAAAAGAATCTCTAGCAACGGAGCTGCCTTGGCAGTTCTGTGTTACAGGCTTGGGATCGACTCTAACTCTTCATTAAGGACCAGAGAGGGGAAGGGACTTACCCAGGGCCACAGCTATTAATGGAGCCCTGAATGGAATTCAGGCCTCCCACCTCTGAGTCTAGATTCCTACCTTAACGTATTCAGGGAATGAAAGTTTAATTTATCTTTAGAGTTAGACAAAAGAAGGACAGTGAATCTGGCTCTAAGCGGATCGGTTCAGAACCAAAGCAAGATGATTTCTAGATGATCGTATTGGTGCTCTCCCTCTGCAGGATAGGCATGAGGTCTTATGGACAGCAACCAGAGCACAGATGGAAATTCCAGGCTCAGCTCTGTCCCAGACTCCTGGGGCAACCTAATGAATCTCTTCCTTTCTCTGTGCCTCGGATGACCATCTGTGGAAACAGACCAACAGCTGCTTGGCCTCTGTCAGGAAGGCCAAGGGGATGAAGGAGCAAATGCCCTGGGAGGCCGTGGGCCCCTGGCTGAAAGGGGCCGGACAAATACCAGCTGTTCCCGTCCAGTAAGCCCCTCCATAACTCATTCCTTCACCAAGCGCTGACTGAGCACCTCTGCGCTTTGCAGCTCCGCGCGGGGGACTCTCAGGTGACCGAAGGAAAACTTAGGTCTTGCCTCTCAGGAAAACTGGAGGGGGAGACAGTAACAAATGAAACCAGCCAAGTAGAACACGGCACCAGCAGGTGAGCCAGAGTCATCGTGTGGTACGCCCCCTGGGCCTGGGTGCATGCATGTGTGTGCGCATGCGTCTGAGTGTGGCAGGGAGCACCCCTCCAGGCTTAGCCAGGAGGAAAAGAAGGCTGAGGTTTCGACTGCCTCTGAGTCTCACCCAGACCTGTCTGGTAGCTCCTCCCCAGGCACCCAGCGACAAGTGACCACCTCTTTAACCCGTGTTCCTGACCCTCTTCCTGCTCTGGCTCAAAAGTCCTTCTCCAGAATCCACTTATTTCCCCTCATTCCACTGCCATTTACACACAGGCAGTGAGAACCTCACAGCAACTCCTAAACCTGGTCCTGATCTGAATCCCCTGTGAAACTTCAGAAAAGGGACAGAAACCCAGGCTCTACCCTAGCGTCCCAGCCAGCTGGGCACCAGAACCGCTGCTAAAATGGAAGGTTATAGACTGGAAGTCGAGAAGCCTGGGTCCCAGCCCCTCGGCACTCTGCCATAAAGCTGTGTGACTGCAATAAGCCTTCTAATCAGCCTGGCCCAGGGTGGTTAAGTGCTCCATAAATAACAAATAGCTCATCCCCCAAATGTCTGCCCCTGCCCTATCCTGTCTCCAAACCTGTAAGTAAGGGGCTGATGCTAACAGGGCATCAGCCCCAGGGGAGGCTGTGAGGCACACTGGGGCTCTCTTCCTCCCTTCTGTGGTTCAGCACTTCCCAGAGCAGTCCATAGATACTCGCCCTGGGTGACCAATGATTGACAAGACCGCTGGTGGCCCGGGAATCCTCCTCCTCGATACCAAAAGCTGTTCCCAGAGCTGGCTTGGCTGAAAGAGGAAGGACGACCCCAAGTCCCATGGTAACAGAGAAAAGCTAATGCCCAGTACAAGAGACATGGAAGCTGGATTCTGGGAAGTAATCCCAGTCCTGAATTCATGAGCAAGGCAGGACTCCAACCCCAGGGGAGCCACAACCAAATCCTTTCTTCTCCCTCATTCTTCCTGTCAGGGGAAAGATGGCAGGGTGTAAAGGAAAGGGTAGGGACTTGAGTCACAGAGGCTGGGTCTGCAGCCTGTGAAGTGAGGATCAAATTCTATTGTGCTCTGTAAATGGGGGAGGGGTCCCTTTCATTGAGGTTCCCCAAAACTGCCTTTCATTTTTTACCTCTTGGGCCCCAACAGCCTAGAGAAGACGAAGAAAAAAACATTCAAGGAGGAATAGTCTTGGGGCACCTGGCTGGATCAGTCAGTGGAGTATGTGAGTCTTGGTCTCAGGGTTGTGGGTTCGAGCCCTACATTGGGTATAAAGAATAGTTAAAAATAAAATCTTTAAAAAAAAAAAGTCTCTCTTGGAATCTTCTCTGGCAGTGTTTCTTAGGGAAAAATGAGAGCGGGCTGCTGGCTTCTCCATGGGCCTCTAGACAAAAAAAAACCCATGGCCCTGGGTTGCCAGTCCTACTTCTGACTCCACTGGCCCCACCCTATGAACCTAAGTCCCATCACCCTGTGCCCAGACCTCTGCAGTGGCCTTTTGACTTGACTCTCCAGTCCCCTGCCTACCTTCTCCCAAGACAGCCAGGGTCATGGCTTAAAGTGGACTTCTGATCACGTCACTTAAAACCTTCACTGCCTTTGGGACACCTGAGTGGCTCAGTTGGTTAAGCGTCCAACTCTTGATTTTGGCTCAGGTCATGATCTCACGGTTGTGGGATGAAGCGCCACATTGGGCTCCGTGCTGACAGTGCCGAGCCTGCTTGGGATTTTCTCTCCCTCCCTCTCTCTGCCCCTCCCCAACTCGTGCTCACTAGCTCTCTCAAAATAAATAAACAAACTTAAAAACAAGCAAAACCCCTTCACTGCCTTCTTCCCTCGCCTCCTAGCCCGCCCCTCTTTGACCTCTCTGCCCCCCATCAAGGAACTTGTTGCACGCCGGCCTTCTGCCCCCCAATGCACAGTCTCTTTCCCTCCATGTGCAACACTGTTGCCCCTGCCACCACCAGTAGTGCCCCAGGCACCACTCAAAGCAAGAGTAGAGTGCCTGCCCCCTCCAAGCAAAGCCTCCACGCTACCGAGGGAGGAGCGGGTGTAAATAATCCGCTCACAATGTGTGTGGTGAGGTTAGCGGGGAGCATATCCAGAGCGATAGGGGTCGCTGTCTTCAGTAAGGACCACGGAGGTCAAAGTGAGGACCTGAAAGCAGTGAGAAGGCACCACAGTTCCACTCAGAGCAGCCTTGTCCACCCGCCGACTCAGATCAGGCCCCCGACCTCTCTCTGCGCCATTCTTTTCCTTCCCTGTACCCATCGTGTTTGTATGACCGTTTTCAACGTGTTAGATAAAATAAGCTCCACGAGGCCACCCGCCATGTCGTTTGTACCCCTCTGTCCCCGGCATCTAGCATAGTGTCTGCTGTCTATCCATCATGTACCAGGTGAGTAATACTGCTCAAGTTACTCGACCATTCTTTGACTCAGTTTCTTCACCTGTAAAATGGAGCTAATGGCACCCACCCTGAGTACCTGTGAAGAGTAGAAGAGGTCATACATGTAAAGTGCTTACAACAGTGCCAGCACTCACCCATGCTCCCTATTAGTTATGAGAAAGTGTATGAAAAGTCTTTATAGAATGAATGGCTGGACGGTTCCGTGGAAAAAATACTTGGGGTTGCATTCTCCTGTCAGTGGCAAGGGGGAGGCTAGAATCAATCTCCCAGCCTGCTCCCTTTTCCATTAGAATATGCTGCTTGAGGCTAGTAAATCCCTCCTGGGGGGGTAAAAAAAAGGAAATAAACAAAACACCCAATGGGTTAAACAGAATAAGAAACTGATACTTGAATGGACACTCTTTTTTTCCTCCCTTGGGAGAGCTCAGGACTTAAGTTGGAAGCAAGTTCTGTTTCTTTGTGTGTCCCAATCAACAGCCCCAACCTGCTTGTGCTGGGGCCAGGACCTGGCTCCCTCATTAGCTTCCAGCCTCCTTTCCTCCTCCTCCTGCAGCCTCCCAGGATTTAACACTGGGCATGCCTGACCTGCCAGACACTTCTCCTTCGAATCGCTTTCCAAAAGGGATGTATCCATTTTGCTTCAATGATCAATATAATCATTCATGAAAACGAGTCATTCCCCGCCTTGGGACCCAATTATTTTCTCATGGAACCAGAGGTTGCAAAAATATATTGTTTTCCAGTTAACTAGTAAGAGCTATTTTTATCTATGGTTTCCCCACTCCTAATCTTTCATTATTGGTGAGAGGCTGCTGTTTAAACCTGAGTCCAAGTTCTCGTCTGCTAGGCCTATTAAGTCACTACCTCCTCCAAGCTGCCAATTACCTGGAGGGAGCCACAAGAGAAGGTGTTGGCGGTAAGTCCTCCTCTCCCTTCTCCTCTGCCAACACCAAGGGAAGGGGAGGGAACAGGTCACTCTTCTCGAGCACTCTCCAAGCACAAACCATCAGTCCAGGGAGCTTTTATGTGTGGGCAGGGAGACTGTTTGCACTGGACTACTATGCTGGTGCTTATGCAGAAAAAGGATCACAGGGAAGACCAACTCTCACGGGCTTCAGAGTCATGGGGGCCTCAGCTGGGGTCTCAGCCCTGTCCCTTAACTAGCTGTGTGGCCTCGGGCAACTTCAGCATTGTGGGCTTACTTCCTTGCGTATAAAACGTGATTAATAATGACTACTCATGGGTTTTATCAGGATTAAATGATGTAACGTATGTCACAGTCACCTCATCTTCCCCAGCGTGTGTGACACATCAGTCATTGCAATCAACTCCACCTGCACCCTTTTGGTTGCTCAGGCCAAAAATTTTCGTGTCCTCCTGGCTCCTCGCTCACAATCTTCATCCCGCTCACTAGCGCCCCCTGCTGGCCGTGCCCACCCTGCACCTGCACAACCCAGCTAGACACCACAGGGTCCATCCACTGGCATTGTGCTCCTGGATTACTGCAGTAGTCTCAGAGAAATTCTCTTATTGCCACCTTTGCTCCCCAACTGTTGTCTATTCACAATACAGTATCTAGTGTGAATCTTTAACAATGCAAGTCCGGGGACGCTGGGTGGCTCAGTCGGTTAAGCGTCCGACTTTGGCTCAAGTCATGATCTTGTAGTTTGTGAGTTCCAGCCCCTCGTCGGGTCTGTGCTGACAGCTCAGAGCCTGGAGCCTGCTTCAGATTCTGTGTCTCCTTCTCTCTCTGTCCCTCCCCTGCTCAAGCTCTCTCTCTCAAAAATAAATAAACATCAAAAAAAATTTTTTAATCCAAGTCCAATAATTTCACCCCTCTGCTCAAAACCCTCCAATGGTTCCTCTCTCACTTAGAGCACCAGCCAAGTCTTCATAGGGTTCTACAGGGGCTTCCGGATGGCCATGGGCATCTCTCCCGACATGTCCTACCACTCCCCTCCTGATCTCAGCCCTCCAGACACACTGGCCACCTTGCTGTTCCTTGACTATGTCGAGCACACTCCCACCTTGGGCCCTTGGACATATTGTTCCCTCCAGATGGAAAGGTCTTCCTCCAGAGGGCTGCATGGCTTACTTCCCTCCTCACCCTATCAGAGACTGTCCTGAATAGCACCCTCATTTCACTCTCTAGTCTCCTCACCATTCCACTTTTCTTCACAGCAGCTATCAACTTAGCACCACCCAACATGTTACATATCTTCATGTTCATTTATTGTAATCTGCCTCTACCCAGAATCTGGCACTACTGTATCCAATGTGCTGAAAACAGGGCCTGACAAGTAGAAGACCCTCAAAAAGTATCTGTTGAATGAACACAAAAAGCACAGCAGGAAAATGTCCAGCTCATAGGTGAGCAGGAACTCAACATTAACTATTTTAAAGTAAGAGCATACCTGTTTCAGAAAGCCTACTATGGGAATCACAAAATCTTTTCCACATCACTTCCCACCCCTACATTTCTGGGCTAACAATTTCTTGGGCTCACAGATGAGGAAACTGAGGCAGAGAGTACATAGGAAGGCGAGGTTTCCAGCAGGCAGGAAGCAGAGTATAAGAGTAGCTGCCCACCATTTGAGCACCATCTACGTGCCAGGGACATCCCTCATCTTGTCTGATCAACACAACAACCAGTAGGTTCTCTGGTTCTTTCCCATTCTAAAGGGGAAGAAATGGAAGTTAAAAAGAAGTTAGAAATTTGCCCATCAGAGTTCTAGGCGATCTTCGCACTGGGGAATGAGAACCCCTGAGGCATGCATGAAGCTCTTCCAAGGGGCACAAAGGCACAGTTTAGGAGGAATAAATTTCCACCTGAATGCCCCCTGCCTCTTCCTCTGGAAGCAGACCAGCTCTGGAATGTCTTCATCCTCTCCCTTCCCAGGTCCCCCTTTCACCCTCCCCCATCTCCTAGGTTTCAAAGAAAGGCACAACTAGTCACCCATGCCAAATCTTGCAAAGGTGCACTATCCCTAGTGCAAAATTGCCCTGGCACCATCCAGGAGCACTTTGAAACATCAGTATTCACGCGGATATGTGCCTGCCCATAGTCACAACATAAATCTTCCTGCTCAGTCAGGTGGTTTCCAAATCTTTGCCTTCAATAGAGTTAAAGGAGGACCTAAAAGAACTGTCTGCCGGCAGGTCATTAATAACTGATTTCAATGACAGCTCACTGTGATATTTTGGCCTATAACTCAGAGGGTGTTCAAAGAATTAAGTAATATTACCACAACAAAATGCCTTCAAGTCCTGCATATTTATTTACATGAACAGACTTCTTCAGTGCTTACGGCCATGAATAAAATCTCTGCTCATTCTAGCAAATATACATGGATGCACACATGAACTTCACAAAGTTCTACTCAGCTTATTAAGAGAAGCATTTCAAATAAAACTTAGGTTTTTGACAATTGATCAAAACCAGTTTTGATCGACTGTGTATTTTACAACTATAAAAACTCAAGTCAAAAGAAATTGTTTAATATTATGACCACAAGACAATTTTCAAAACTGTTTTAAATATTTTTTGTTGTTTGTTGCAGAGATGTAGGACGACAAACCAAAGGCTTTCAAAATCTATCATACGAGAAAAAAATTCTGTGGAGGAAATTAGGTGGAAATATAAGTTCAAGGAAGAAAAATAACAATGTAAAATTTCAAAGGTTAAATAAAAACTGGTTTGTATATTTTTTTTTCCCCCAGAGGATAAGGGAAATCAAATCACTATGGTATTGAGATTCCACTGCACAGGTTTAAATGCCTGGTGTAACAGTTTTATTTTTAAAGTGTCAATATTTACAATTAACCAGAAATCATATCCTTTGCAACTACTGAAACTTTCAGAGAAAATTTTTAGTTATCTGAAAATGTGCCAGTGGGTAGTTTCCAAAACAAACCAAAAGTTCACTGCTTGCCTGCCTTCAGTTATCAACCTTAATCTTTTCTCCTAAGGCAAGGCACCAAGAAAGGATCTGAAAACCCTTTAAACATATTACCCAGGAGGACAGGTTCAGACCTTGCACAAGACATAAGAGAATCCGGTGGGAACTTAGGGCCCTGCTCAAAGAAAACCACCCCAACCAGCCAGTCTACTTTGTATTCATCAGCCAGAGTTCTAGCATTTTGCCTTTCCCAAGACCTAGGTCTGCACCCAGCCAAATCCATCTGATTTATTTAGGTAAAATCAGCCATCACCACCCCTCAACAAAGGAAGGAAGGAAGGAAGGAAGGAAGGAAGGAAGGAAGGAAGGAAGGAAGGAAGGAAGGAAAGGGAAGGGAAGGGAAAGGAAAGGGAAGGGAAGGGAAGGGAGGGAGGAAAGAAGGAAGGAAGGAAGACGCTGAAAACCCGTATTCAAGGCTTCTATTTTTCCTCATCTTTAAAATTAGGACTTAATGTCAAGATTCATTCGGGTGATAATTTTCCCATAACTAAGAGAGGAAGAAAACTTCATAAGCTAACTCAATGACAAAGGTCTCCACTGGGAAGTAGGCGTAGAAAGAAAAACAGGAAGCCAGGCCACCCTCTTTACAAGTGAATGAGTGGGAATCCACCATGCCACCCAGGCCTGGTGTGCGGGTGAGGGGAATCTTCCCTAAAACTTTATACCCAGTCCAGCCTCCCGCGGAAAAGGAAAGTGGAGGTGATCACTCAGCAAAACAGCAGCTACCCAGCAAAGCACTTTCATTCCGCCCGCTCCCAGATGCGCAAACTGGCAGTCGGAACGCTACTCGAGTTCACATAACCGGAAGGGGCAAAGGCTGGATTCAAAAATCAAACAGGTCTGACCACAAGTTCTGAAGTGTAGTGACTTTGGACTGAACCTGCGTTTGAAACCACAATCTCTGCCACAATTTTAGTTGTAAACCTTTCTTCATCGCCACAGATGTAAACAGCACCCTGTTTAGTACGGTTGTTGCCAAGGCAACGAGTCATGGATGCAGAAGTGCTTGACCCAGGGGCTGCTACACAGTACGTGCTCAACAAACTGTCGCCAAGGTTTGGGGGGGGGGGGGAAGGCGCGTACTGTCTGCCCCATCGCGCAGCACGCCCGGGGAGCCTGGGGCGGTACTTCTGAGCGCCCAGAGCCAGGCCCGGCGCCGGGACAAGTCTCGGGGGTGGACTCAGCTCTCTGAGCCAGAAAGAACAAACCAGCCCCGGGGCGCCACCGTCCCGCCCACCCACTCCCCGGGGCACGGCCGTTTCCACCCCACCCCGCGCGGCGCGCTACGTACCCGAGGCCTCTGACCCGGCCTGGGCCGCCGTCGCTCGCCCAATCTCAGAGGGGCTTACTGGGTGGCTCCCGGCGGGCAGGCGGGGCCTTGGGAGGGCGCGCACGTGGACCGGACGTCCGGCCGGCGGAAGGGGGTGGGCGGGTCTGGAGAGGGGTAGGCGGGGAAGTAGCACCGTCCGGGAGTGCTGGGCCGGGTGGGAACCTTAGGGTTACTGTTCTGTTGGAGCCAGAGTCCTCCCAAGCCGAGGAAAATAACCCCGAAAGTACTAGTCCAAAGTCAGGCCTTGGCAATCACTAGCTGCGCAACCTCTGGCAATGGCTGCGGCAGTTAACTGAGCACCTCCAAACTTCAGCCTCCTTAAGAGCCCTCTAGAGGCCTTAGAGCGTTGAATTTTCACAATACTTGAGGTGGGTACTGTCACCATCCCCATTTCACACAAGAGGAAACTGATTTTTATAGGTTAATCCATTTGCTTTCTTACAGTGTCAGTTGGTTGCAGAGCTCATTCTGTACAAACAAGCCTAGCAAGTCACTTACTCGACTAAAGTATAATGATCGCTGCTATACTTGTTGAAAGCATTGAAAATACATAAAAACATCTAATGGTGCCTCACATATCGGTGGGTCCTTAATTACCCTGCTTCCTTTCCCTCTCTCTATAAACTGTACCTCTACTCTCTGCTTCCTTTAAAGTAGGAATCTTGTCTATTTCCACCACCAATAAATATCCCCAAGCGCCTAGAACCGTGCCCAGCACAGTAGGAATCTGATACATTGAAGAATGAAGTAATTCAACATTTTTCTATGACTACTCCAGTCTCTGACACCCTTCTCCCTAATGTCACCATCACCTAATAAATAGGATTGTATCTCATGATCAAAGGGCCCCTTTGGTTCAAACACCAATCCAGTGTTTGAAATCTCCTCCACATCATCTCTGGGGTCTATACTTAGCCATGTCCAGTGTCAGGGAACTGTCTTTCAAGGTAACTTCATGATGTCTTTGAAGTCCAGTCCTGACACTAAAAGTTTTTCCTTAGGTAATACAATATCTCCCCTTGTTCTAATCCATGGGGTCAGGCAGAACAATTCTAATTCCTATTCCATAGGGCCAGATCTAATGGCCCTGTTCCCTTCCTGAACCAAACAATTTACAGATACCCTGGCTTTGTGGTTCTCAACTTTTCCCCTACTCCCGACACATCCAAGGACTACACAGACTCCCATCATTAATCATGGCTGCCATGGCAATGATAGGGATAGGACTATGCCTTCACTCTTTCAAATTATCAAGTTCTTCCTGGAGCATGTTGCTAGGAACCCCTTATAGATGATCCTGCTTTTCCCAGATACTGCCTTACAGTATTGTGATCTATTGGCATACAGGCCAGGGGCTTCTCTTTTAAGTAGGCATCCTTGTGGTTCAATGGGCCAATAGTAGCTTCATCTCTGCTCTTCATCTCTGCAGAGATGATCCCACAGGAAAAGTTGAAGGATGCTGCAGGGGCTTCAACTCGGGCACAATCTTGAAACTGAAGCTCCACCTTGGCTGTCGGGAGGTGATGCCATCAACGATTTTTTTTCAGCTCAAGCACATATCCTCCTTTATTCAGGATGGCAATAATAAAGTGGCTCTAGCTGCTTACACGGTCTCACTTCATCCTGACAATGACCTGTATCTCCGTCACCTCTGTGTCCTTGGCATTAAGCATGATGCATGGAATATAGTACCACTTCAAGTTGTTTGATGAACAACCCTCTGAGTCCAAGAGAGATGACTCCTTTGACTCCTGGGTCTTTGACTCTTGGTTCTTGAAATTAAACTACTTTCTGTATGTTTATTTTAAATAAATATTAATATGCAATTAGATTTATACCATACCTTACAAATACCATTAATATTTATTCTTTATTAAACAGCTTAAAAAAAAAAAACTCTCATAGGTTGTCACCAGCTGCAAGATAAAGTCCAAACTTCTTAGCCTGAAACTTAAGGCCTTCTGTGACCTGGCCCCTGGGGACCCCCTCTCGACATATGTCCTACTGTATGTTCTCCATTGAGAAAAACCCAGGAGGAAAGTGATTTAGTTATTGCACCAGACTTCATGTTAAAACACCAGATGCAAGTCTGAATTCCTACTAAGTAGCAGTGAAACTTTGGACAAATCCTTGAACTTCTTGTTCTCTCATTGTAAAACTGGAATAACAATTGCCCTGCTCATTGCACAGCATCAAACAAGACCGTTGATGATAGGGATCAAAGGAAATAGTGTGCTAGCACATTCTGTGAGCAATAAAGCACCATCCGAACACAATAGGTCACCATACTGTGTGTTCCTGTTCTCTGCCCTTTACTTGTAATGTTTCCACACCTGAAGCTCTTATCCCTTCCTTCTCACCACTCATATATTAAGTAATGCAACAAATATTAATTGAGGGCCTACTCCGTGCTGGCCCAAGGGATATAGAGGTGAGGAAAATCCAATGCACTCTCTCCCTTCGTGGAACAGTGTCCTGTTCCAGGGGGAACCACAGGGAAATGGTTGCAAACTGTATAACCACACAAACAGAAGTAAAACTGCAGCTGTGATTCCAGCTCAAGGGTGGATCCACACAGCCCTCAGAAATTATAATGGAGGATCCAGCACTCAAGTTGCCTCCAAGGCCAAGCTCAAAGTCTGCCTTCTCCAGGAAGCCTTTTCTAACAATGCTACTCCAGAGACCTGCACCCCTGCCCCACCCCAAACTTCAGTTAACTTATCTATCTAACTCATTTAATCATACCCAGTCAGGCCTTGTTATTTTGTTTTCAAATTGCACCTGCTTTTCCCAATCTCACTGTAAGTGTCTTCTGGGCAGGGAATGACTGCTACTCTTAAATCCCACAGATTTAAGCCACGGAAGGCTGGACCCACTGTGTTCCAGGCCCATGTGTCAGGGGCTGTCATAGGAAGAAAGGGTACCCTTCCTAAAAGTGAGCTCCAGAGGAGCCGGGAAGCTACCAAAGACCATCTCCCTGTCCCTTATTCGTGACTGAGCCCACCAGCTCTGTTCTTCAGAGGAGAAGCACTCCCTTCCCTAGGACAGCCAGGCTGCTGCCTAGTATGATCTTTATCCAATAAAAGTTCGATCCTCTCTCTCTCCCCAGCTAAAAATCTTTTAGCGGTGGGGCGCCTGGGTGGCTCAGTCAGTTGAGCATCTAGCTTTAGCTCAGGTCATGATCTCACGGTTCCTGAGTTTGAGCCCTGCATTGGGCTCACTACTGTCAGTACAGAGGCTCCTTCGGAGCCTCTGTCCCCTCTCTCTCTGCCCCTCCCCCTTCTCTCAAAAATAAATAAACATTAAAAAAAAAATCTTTCAGCGGCTTCCTAGAGTCTTCAGGATAAAGCCCAACTCCCTCAGTATGGCATCCATGTCCCTTCTTGTTCCCACCTCCTGACTGCCTCTCCAGTCTCAACCTCCAAAATGCTCATAGCATTCTTGCTGCAGTACCTCAGAAGCATCCCGGTCTCAGGCAGCTGGACTCCCTCTGCCCCTGCCCTTCCCGTTTATCTGTGTCTCCTTTGAAAACTCAGCTCAGTGGTCTTTTGGGTCCAGAACCCCTTTCCCCAGGTTAAGGGTCCCTCCAGGCTCCTGCTACATCTGGTGTTCCCACTGTCTTACACTGAGCCACAACTGTCAGTCTGTAATAGCTGCCAACTTGTAGAGTGAACCCAGGAGAGGGACTGTGTTGTTCTATCCCTGACTCTCTAGTTCCTGCCATGGAACTCACAGGTGGTGAACGCTCTGAGGTGTTGAATAAATGAACCACAACCTGGCTCAGGCTCTCCTAGGCCCATTAGTTGAAACGGATCTCTGGTAGGCTGGGAGTACAGCAAGGGCCTTGATCTGTGACGGACATCATGAGAAAATTGGTTATCACAGGACATGCTGACTTCCCGGGAAGGGAAATCATTTATTAGGTATTGACTGTCTTAGACGCTTTAGTGTTTTCTCAGCATTGTCTCATTTTATAGGTAAGGACACTGAGACTCAGGGAGGTTGTAAGTGACTTACCTAAAGTCACTCATTAGGCAGAAGTAGCACCAGGATTTAGAGCCCAGGGAGTCTGAAGCCTGTTCTCTTAATCACTATATTCTATGGTCTCCAGTAATAACTGTGAAGGGATGACGGGGGTATCCACAGTAGGAGTAAATTCCAGAATTTGTGGCGTTTCATAGGCACATTCTTCGGCCACCCTTTGGGCCCTGCTGCACCCCACTGCCTTTGTATAATGCTTCTGCCTGAATGGGGAGGATAGGAAGAGCCACCACAGCTAGATGGGAGAAGCCTGCTATTTTAATCTGATGAGGCACTCAGGGAGCCGGGAATGTTTACCTTGGAAAAAAGAATTTTAGGGAACCAGGCATTAATTGAAGAATATGTAACAAAATTATCTAGAGGGACACAGGATTGCATGCTTCCACATAATTTCCTAAGGCAGAACTTGGCCAAGTTTCCACCAATGAGAGTTGTCTGAAAGTGGAAGGCTCTCTGTTACGGGGCAGTGGAGAGGAACAAATAGGAGACCTCTTGGAATCCCAAGAAATGACCCACAGACCCAATTTAGGACACTCCACCCTGCACTGCTCTTAGTGATCATTCTGTTCCAATGTGACTAAAAAAATCACATGTGGCAATATTCAGTTTTAAGTGGTCATTTTTAAAAAGTATCACATGTACTCAATTTCTTTTTTTTATTAAAAATTTTTTTTAATGTTTATTTTTGAGAGAGAGTGAGAGAGAGCGTGGGGGCGAGCGGGGTAGGGGCAGAGAGCAACAGAGACACAGAATCCGAAGCAGGCTCTAGGCTCTAAGTGGTCAGCACGGAGCCCGACGCAGGGCTGGAACTCACGAACCACGAGATCATGACCTGAGCTGAAGTCAGACGCTTGACCAACTGAGCCACCCAGGCGCCCCTCAATTTCTTTTCAAAAACGTAACATTTAAATTTTATTATGGAGAAATAATGGACCCTACAAAATCTAAGTGAGGACTCTAACTAAAGATCCTGAGAGAGAGGAAATAAATGCATTTCAGGTGCTCTCAAATTCTGAAATTCTCAGAGGTGCTGGATTCCAGAACTTTGGACTGGTATTTGCATTCTGAGCGTGGACAATCCCATTGCCTGTCTACCTCCCAGGAAAGCTCTCCACCGAACAAAATCTGCTCAGTTTGCAGTAAAATATAAGGCAGTGTCTTTCTTAAGCTCTGAACTATAAGAATGACAGGGTCCACAGTGGACCCTATAATCACTCTTCCTTGGTCATGTTTTATAGCTTTCGTTCAACCTCTGCATATCTGTGAGAAAAAATACAGGATTGGGAATTAGAATACTAGATTTGGGTTCTGTTTCTGCCACTAGGTCTCACTGTGATGTGATATACATACACACACACACACACACACGCACGCACACACACACACACATATATATATTTTTTGGCAAGCCCAATTTTCTTAAAGTCCCCTTCCCTACCTACTTTACAAGATCACATGAGTTAAAATAGATAAAACACTTAGACGTTAAGTCCATCTAACACATGTAAGTCTTCGTTATTATTATCTTTGACCTCCTCCTCTGGCCTGCAGCTGCGTACAAGACATCATATTGACAGCAGTCTTGGTCCTGGAGAGATGAGCGTGGGTGACAACTCTCAGTCTGAGCGGGTGTCTTTCCCTTCTAAAGTCAGATATAAATGAGGAGATTATCTGTTGTTTTGGACCATATTCACTTCTGCTCTTGCCACTGAGAAAAATGAAGAACTGACAATATTTATCTCTCTTTTGTCTGGTTTCCCTGAGTCAGATGGGAAGTGTTTCTTCCCACTTCATCCCTCTTTCCATGTTGAAGAGTTTCCCAAAGGCAAAGATCATTTTTTTTTTTTTTTTTTTTTTGGTCATGGAACCCTCTGATGATAAGAACATGTCCTTCCCCTACAACCCACAATCCAACCTGCACGGGTGATCTCTAGAAATGGGAACCATATCTTTGGGCGCTGGCCTCAAGGTTCAGGTGCAATTACTCAATCACAGGGGTGAGACCCAAGGGATTGAAGCATTCAGTTCAGTCAATGCTAAAAATAGATTAAGATGTTACAACTACTTTCTTTCTTTCTTTTTTTTTATGTTTATTTACTTCTGAGACAGAGAGAGAGCATGAGCGGGGGAGGGGCAGAGAGAGGGAGACACAGAATCGGAAGCAGGCTCCAGGCTCCGAGCTCGAGCTTTCAGCACAGAGCCGGACACGGGGCTCGAACTCACAGTCGCTCAACCGACTGAGCCACCCAGGCGTCCCCAAATTTTACAACTACTTTCTAATAACTGTATCAGACAATGGGGCTTTTGCAGTGGTAAAGAATTCAGAGGGCCTAAGGGCAGACAGATCCAAATCTGTATACTGATTTTGCCACTTATTTGCTATGGGATTGTTTACCATTTACCAACCAATCTGGGCTACATTTCTTCCTCTGTGCCAAAGGGAGATAATAATACAATGCACATTCTAGGCTTGATGACAGGATTACATGAGATGTACGAAAAGCCTTAAATACAGACTCTGGCATGTAAAGGCTCATTAGAGAGTAGAGGTGGAGAATGAAAGGTCTACAGTGTAAGCTTCGTGGAGACCAGTACCTGGAGGCCAAGAGGCGGCAAAGCTTGACGGAGCAGTGAGGTTTCCTGACTCAGGATCAGTGTTCCGCATACCACAATCCACCACTTCTCAAGGGGCCTTGAACCACCAACGACCAGGGGACGCCCAGAGTCGAGTGAAGAAAGGCAGCCAGGAGCCAACCTGGCTTCTTAAAGCAAAGGCTCTCCAAGAAGGCCTGACGCATTCAGGTTCCCGGTGGGTAAGCACCCACAGGGCTCAGTCCTTACTACTTACCCGGGAATGATAACGGTCCTTAACGGCAACCAATAACGGCTCACCTGTGGTCCAGGCACTAGCAAGGGCAAGCTGAGGTCAAACCTTGGATTTTGGCGCCTCATCCCGAAACCCTACGCCTGCATCGAACTACAACTCCCAGCATACCACGCGGCCGCCCCGGCGCAGAGTGTCGGCCCAGCCAACCTTGGAGCCCTTCTTTCCTCAAAGCGCGGCTGAACGCCCAGGACTTCCGGATAGTGCTGGCCCCCACCCAGGACAGCCTCCCTTCATGATTTCTGGGTATTGTAGTCCAGCTTGTTCCGGTTTCTAGGGAATGAGCTGTTCTCAGTTACGTCTCTCTTCACCCCAAAAACTACAAAACCCAGAATATACCGCAAGTTCCTCTCGTCCAATAGGAACCCCCCATGTAGTGAGGCGCGGAGGCCGGCTCTCGCAACTCAAGATGGCGGACGAGAGTGAGACAGCAGTGAAGCCGCCGGCACCTCCGCTGCCGCAGATGATGGAAGGGAACGGAAACGGCCATGAGCACTGCAGCGACTGCGAGAACGAGGAGGACAACAGCTACAGCCGGGGGTAACGATATCCTCGGAGTCCAATTCCCGTCCAGTCTCCCACAACCTGGGTCTCTGGGGTGCGGGGAAGTCACCGGGAGCTTAGTGTAACCCCACCCCCATATTCTTATTGGCTGAGACGTTGGGGTCCTGCCTGGCGATTGGTTGCTGTCTTTGTCATTTACCAGGGTGGGTGCTCAGTATATTAAGGGCCGGAGACATTCAGTACTTTTATTATATAAAAGTTCTTCTGTGTAATGTTCCACTCGTGTGCTTCACCTGCATTCAGGGAAAAGAGCATGTTGGACGATGGTTTCAATGCACAACACGGGTCAATGTAACAGAACAGTTCAAAGGAACGTTACTTATAGAGGTGTGTGAACAACGTGATTAGCAATAAACGAATAATAACATTTCGCTGCAGTTCACCTTCAATGAGGAAATAAATCAGGCTGTACAAACCATAATTATGTTGTAAAATATCACTACAGGAGAAACTCAAAATACAAACTTACCTTATAAAACCCTACGTGTAATTACTGTATGATAATGTTTTGATGTATTCGGTGCCTGTTGTTCTAAATAATCCATAAGTTTCCTGAACAATATATAATTAGATCCTGGATCTTTCCTCTGTTAACTCTGTGAAATAGCCTCAGAGCTTCAAGAAATTGAGTGATGTATCTTGGTCAGGGGGCTTGGAAGTGGGTTTAATACTGCATCTCCTGTACTTTACAGTTTTGCCTACTAGTAGCTATTTGTTACTTGGGCAGAAGAAATTCATCAGGCATGTCAATGTTGAGTTCTATTTCCAAATCAGGTTTTGTTCTTATGAGCCACACCCTGTCATCCTTCTTTCTTCATATTGTTACAGTGGCTGGTGCTGAAGTTCACTCTGTCCCTGTCTGTCTACATTTACATATATGTTTTTTAGTGGAAAGTTATGTGTAATTTTGGGTGAGTCTGTGGTGGTCTGATTTAGTGTGTGTGTGTGTGTGTATGGTAGTCCCATTTTCATAGCCATGATGTCATTTGCAGTATTAGCAGTCATCCTGTAGGTAAAAGTAGAAGGTTGAAATCTTTGGATAAACTTAAAAAAAAAAAAATCTATTGCCTTGTAGAGATGGAAGAACAAAGGATTATTTAGGTAGTTTACAATTTGCTTGTGATGAATCCTGGGGTTAAAAAGATCTAGCTTTTGTTTTTTGACCAGGATTAAAAATCACAAGAAGAATGTAGAAAAAAAGAAAGTTTGTTAGATCTGGTTTTATAAGAGTGTGTTCTTTTGCTATAACTCACAACAGATATAATGTAACAAAAGCCTTGAAACTTGAGATTCCTAAAAAAGAAAGCTTTTAAAGAGGAAATAGGAACAGGAAGAAGGGAAAGTGCAGCCCTCCTGAGTAGAAATCCTAATCATAGATGAGCGTTCTTGAATTCAAAAGTCATTTCAGAAGGCTTTTTCTTTGCTGTGTGTATAGTCGCTTTTATTTTTCTCTGCTAAACTGTTGCCCTGACTAACATCTATAGCTCTCTAATTGGTTTAGTTCTCTATGATCTGTGAATCACTTTGCAAAACTGTTTGACAGAAAGTTCTGTTTTATTTATAGTACAACAAAGAGGTAACCTTAAAAAAGAACTTTGACGGTGTTTTGTTGTTATTGTTGTTGCACGTACATATATGGTCTGGGTGAACAAATTTATTAGCATCCCAAATCTAGAGGTCTGTGTAAATGAGTTTGGAGGTGGCAGGTGAAAAACAGAGGACCTAGCTTGGAGGACAGCCTACTTCTGACACTTGGAATCTAAGGTCAGATCTGAGGTCTTGAATCTGAGGAGTCAATATTTTCTTATTAATTGTCAGAGGAAATGATTTTGGGAAGAAGCAGTGTGGCACAGTGGGAAAAGCATGGATTTTGGGGTCATTCATACCTGGGTTCTAAGCCTGGTTCTGACACTTGACCTGTAACCTTGGGAAAGTTACTTAACCTCCAGTTGTAGGGATTAAATGAGATAACATCCAGAATGCAGCTTTGCCCCTCCCTCGTGTTCTTTCTTCGTATCTTCTCCGTCCTCCTTCCCCCAGCTTGTGCTCTTATCCCATACCCTGTTGTTGTTGTGTACGTGGTGGTTTTTTTGTGTGTGTGTGTAGCTTTTATAACAGCAGTTAAATAACATGTGTCCAGTCCTTGCCTCACCTGACTGTAAGGTGCCTGAGTACAGGGACCATATCTTTGAGATGCCTGGCACTTAATGGGCTTTAGTGAGTATTTGCTGAATGAACAAATGGCAAATGTTAAAATCATGGCTCAATGTTAGTGGAATTTCTCCTCTCTGAGGGGAAGAGTGTCAGATTTTTCTTACATACACACTTTCTTTCCCCAAATCAGTCTCACTGTAAGCTTTACGACAGTTTTCTGTGAACTGCTTACAGAAATCAGGGATCCTCTCATTTGCCCTGGAAAGTTTCCACTGTTTTGTTTTTGTTTTTTGTTTTGGCTTCTTGAAATTTTTCTTGTCTTTACTTAATATCACTTAAAATGCTTTCAAAAGTGATGTAAAAATTGAAGGGGAACACCTCCTTTCGATGCTAATGAGTCTTAAATACAATATGCAATAAAAGTTAATGATAGTTTAAACTAATCATTTTCTTAGGCCTTCCTTTTAGAAAGGGCTCACGGTACTTTACAGTAATGAAATAAGCTACGTTCGGGCACTGGAATAATAGGAAATACAGACATGCTAGTATCTTGTGTCCCTTTGTATATAAACTTAGTTCTTCACTTTTCTTATTATGTGTTTTTTCCATAATTTATAAATAAACATTTGATGAGTATTAATTTCACATATGCATTGAAACACAAATGTGTGTTCACATGCCTACATGTAAGGTATACGTATATATCTATATGTGTCTGCAGTTTTTCTATCAGCTATGTTTTTAAAAATCTACTCGACAAAGGTAGGCAGCATTTCCTCCCCAGTTACTTGCCTGACATAAGTTACCCTGAGCAATCGAGAGAAGAGTCAGGCTAAAGATAATCTTAATGCTGTATCCCCCCCTGCAGTTGACAGTTCATCTGTATGATTTAATTTGCTTGTTTGTTTTTAGTGAAAGGCTTTCCAAGAATTGTTATTAAAGGATAAACCTTATCAGCTAGCATTAGATTTTAGTTTTGGGTTAACAAACAAGTAAAGTTTATTTGGATGATTGGAACAGGAAAGGACTTTGATATTTTGTTCCTAGGATTCTTTTAGGATTTCTTTTGCAGTGTCATTGATACCTCTGAAATGCTGGTAAGTTGTCCCTTTGATAAGGGATGTCTCTTTCCTTGTCCAGCTTTCTTTCTCCGTGGGGACAGGTTGAGATGAGTTCTTGTAAGTTTCCCTCACTGGTCCTGAGCTGTTATCCCTTACGAAGAAACTTAAGAGAAAACAGAGGGCTTTTTGCAAGGAAATGCCATAAAGCCAGCCTCTCTTGCTTTTGTTTTATTCTTCAGATTCTCCGAGAGTGGTTCTTTCCATATTTATTTGATGGCCTGTAGCTGCATCTAGCTCTTGGAAACAAGAAGTCTTTTAGGTCCCTTTTTCGTAATTTCTCCCTTCAGCTTTTGGTTTTTCAAAACTAGATCAAAGCAGAAATGAAAAGAGAAACCTCATCACTGATATCAAATAAGTGTTCTAATTTTATTTCCCAATTAAGTGGCAATTAAAAAAGAAACTAATCAAGGGCTGCTTCAAAGAGAAGAGACTGGAAAGCAGAAGAAATGAAAAGTAAATGAGAGCCTATTTCAGGGAGACTGCTGCTGGTGGCAGACCAGTTTTGCTGATTTTTCACATTGTTTAACTCATGTGCTCACTCTGAAATTTCCCAGCTTTACCAAATCTGCAGTTAATCCTTCGCCTGCAGACTCCATAGATTTGGGGGCCATAGATGTAATAACTTTAGGAGGACCTCCTTGACTTCTTCTCTGTAACCTTGTCGGAAATCTCTACCCTGCAGGCGCCTCTTCTGATTCCTCAAGGAAGGTGCTGTTGGGATTGTTGCATTTAAGGCAACACAAAACATGATGTTCTCTAGTGAGAGCAGCCGCAATGGCAGCAACAAAAAAGAAGCCAACTAATAAAATTCTTCGCCAGGGTCAGTTCTTGGTTGAAAATTTTTTCTGCTGCTGCTGACTTTGAGAGACAGCTGAGGGGGTTTCACTGTTGCTAAGTGTTTGATAAATGTTATCTGTGGACGCTGGTCACTGCACTAAGCCCTCTCCATGGATTATGTCATAACAGACTTCACTTACAAACACTGATTTAGCTTTTGTAGTGGCGCTTGAGATTTGCTTCTCTGCTTCCTTTGACACCCCTGGAGGATCCATTCTGAACTTGCTGGATTTCTTTCCCCCACCGCCTTGGTTTCTGCGTCCTGACTCTGCGGCAGTGTGAGTCCTGTCTTTGGGTCCATTCAGCAACCCGTGGACTTTCCCAGGCTAAGGATCCCGTTGGTGATGGAGATGGCCGGCCCCTTTAAACTCTTCTTAATGGATGAGTATCTCTTGCAGAGGCCATTCTAGTGGGTGAAGTTTCTGCCAGCATTGAGTCATTGCTCAGAAAATTACTGAAAGTGATCTCTGAACAGCATTTGATTCGACCTTGGAGTTGCCAGGTTACAGTCTGGCTCACCAAAGCAACCCAGAGGATGTGGAATTTACACTTCTCTCTCAATCCTGTTCTAAACAGCTTAGTATTTCAGAGCTTTTGTGACCCCTAAAGAAACCAGTTAACCTCCATGACAGGAACTGGCTCGTTCACCCTTAAAATTCTGGCTAACTGTCCCGGGAAGGGCCGAGGATGGCAGTGCAAGCAATTTTTGTAATCTCTTCGTACAACCTGCTGTTCTTTTCACAGGCCTCCTGGAGTACCTTGATGGCAGCGCTAAAGTGTGTCAACTTTTCCCATCATCTAGGATTCACAGGCAGTTCTCTATATAAATAACTGATTGGTGGGACTCTGCAGGGTTTGGGGTGTTGCCTGCAGCCACAGCAGTGCAGAGGATAGGCATTTGATAGTGAGTCATGCCGTGTGGTTTCTTCTCGGGTGCCCTCGTATGCCACTTCATTCACCTCGTGGGCCTTTTGAGTACCAACAGGATTACTGGTGAACATATCACACCTCGTAAGTAAATTGATTTGCGGAAGGATTTCCTGAGATCCAAAAGTAGAATCAAAAGAATACTAGAGGCTAGGGTTTATTTAATAGGTTTCTGTGGAAATTTTGAATTTTGGCCCAAAGAATTAACTTCCAGTTTTTAGGGGTAGAAAGTAAGTGACGAAAAGTTGTGAATTTTATTTTCTGAACTCTTTTTTTCTTTGCTCTCCTGGTGAAAACTAAACCCATGGTCTGTGCTTAAGACCTTGGAACCATTTGAAACAGTTTCACTGGCACTTTCTTGTTTTAACTTTCCTAGGAATAGGACAGATCTGAAGGAGGGAGAAGATGATAAATAAGGAAGTTGATAATTTAATAAGAAAGTCGATTGTTTAAAATCTCAACCAGTGGCTCAAAAGAGCACAGCGTCTCTGCTCCTTTCATAGAATATTAACACAGCTGTTCTATGGAAACATTACTGGAGATGTTTTGCTGACCCTCTTTTGGGCTCTAGCTTTTCAGGGTTTTATTTTAGTCTGTTATGCTGGAAAGCAGCAGTCAAGCACATCATTTGTTGAACTGTTAACTGCACTCGGCACGACTGGAGGTGCTGTAGGAAGCAGCTGTATAAGATATCCCTTGCTCAGGAAATTCTTAATCTTATTGGGAAGGTAGGGAGCAACACATTATATGTAGAGCATTAAGTTGTTTGGGAGATCATAATCTTAGATATCAGTGAGAGCTAGGGTAGTCAGAGGAGGCTTTCTAAATAAAGCAGGGCTCAGTTTCCTCCTTGCCTTTAATACGTGCTCCTCTGATCCACAGAAATTTGTTTTAGGGCCCTGGGTGATGAAATGGTGTTTTGGCTTTGGAGGAGTCTCACATAAGTTCCCATAGAAACAAGACTCTAGTGTTTGGGAAGGAATGGTCCGAGTCTTTCAAGATTGGTGGCTCGTCCCTGGGTACCAGTTGGTTAGTTGATGACCAGTTTGTCTTATGTCTCTGGGCCTTGGTTTCCTCTCCTGTAAACAGCAAGTTAAGCCTGGTGGCCCTGAGATTTCTTCCAGCGCTGGTGGCTGAGCTTGCAGTCACCCACAAGAACAGCTTTCTGTTCCCTCCTGCCACACACCTTTGAGTGGATTTTGTCACCCACTTTGTGTGGATTTTGAGTGGATGTTGTCATTCCTGCCACCCAGGATGGAGAAGGGGCCTGCATTATGAACCGTTCCTGTTTGTGGCATTATCTGGAAGTTCTGTGCTCCTGCTGCTCATTTGTCAGCCTGCCCCTCCCTCCCACCCACTCATACATCCTGGCACTGCATTCTGTTTCTAGAAATCAGCACTAAGGCTCGTTCTCTATTCCCTCCCTGAGCTCTGACTTTATACCAGAGCATCCGTAGGGTTTCTGTGTTTGAACTGAGAATATCTTGGCCTTCATTAAAAAATGACATTTCTTGGAGTGCCTGGCTGGTTCAGTCAGTAGAGCATGCAACTCTTGATCTGGGGTCATGAGTTCGAGCCCCCGTGTTGGGCACAGCGCCTACTTAAATTAAAAAGATATGTATTTTAAGGTTATTTATTTATTTTGAGAGGGAGCGAGAGAGACGAGCAGGGGAGGGACAGAGTGAGAGAGAGAGAGGGAGAGGGAGAATCCCAAGCAGGCTCCCGTGCTGTCAGCCCAGAGCCTGATGTGGGGCTCAGTCCCACAAACTGTAAGATCATGACCTGAGCCAAAATCAAGAGTTAGACGCCTAATCGACTGAACCACGCAGGCACCCCATTAAAAAAATGCTTTTTAATGATATTTGAAAAATAATTTTTTTTAACATTTATTTATTTTTGGGAGACAGAGCATGAGCAGGGGCGGGGGTGCAGAGAGTGGGAGACACAGAATCCGAAGGAGGCTCCAGGCTCCTAGTTGTCAGTACAGAGCCTGACCTGGGGCTTGAACTTATCAACTGTGAGATCATGACTTGAGCCGAAGTCTGATGCTCAACTGACGGAGCCACTCAGGCGCCCCTTTAATTTTTTGATTGCTGTCTTCCCTGTTCTGGCTAATTCTGCTAATTCATCCCATATTCACTAGGGTTGGTCTTGAGCTTATCAACTTTAGAATGTAAACTTTAAAATTTTTATGTGAACTCTTATGTCCGTTTCCATTGTAGGGACCCCCTTCCCCCAGGAAGGCAAATTTCACTGACTCTTTCCTCATTATTTTGGAACCAAATAAGCCAAAGTTGGACTTTGATTTTTGTATTCTGTGGTTCTGGCCCATCTCTTTGGAGTGTGTTAAGGTGACTGGCAGGTTTAGAGAGCTCTCTGAGATTTGTTGCAATTTGCAGAATCCCTAGATGTCCTGGGATGCCTAGCAACTGGGTATGGCCCTCAGGTCCCTTTTTAAATGATGCTGAATTCTTAGAGAAGGACTAGCCTGCTTCAGTGGGGTCCTCTGATTTGGTTCTCCCCAAATCCACATTGAAGCTATTCTCTGAAATGGTATTGGCTTCTTAGGACACTTCTTGAAGACTTACAAGGCCTCTGAGCTTGGTTTCTTATGAATAGTTAAAATTGCTATAATCAGCTTGAAAACTAACCCTTTGGAAACCCTTTGGATTTCTTTGGAAATCTCTTCTCTGAGTCCATTGTCATCCTGTCTGGGTTGTTGACTGTAAGACCATGGTGAGCTCATAATGTGTTCTCATGGATATAGCTCGGTACCTGGCAGCTCAGTGAAAATGACTCTTCTCGCTTTTAACTTCCCTTTGTTCTTCATCTGTCTGTATGCTTGACGTACAAGTTGAAACAGGATTGTTGCTCAGTAGGTACATGTGCAAATTCAAGGCAGTACAAGGGAAATGAAGTTTGCTCTCTGGTTGTAGTTTGAGTCTTAGAGTTTGTCAGACATGTATGTTGGTGATGCATAAAACAGAACAAGTGCTCAGTCTAAGATCCTTCCACAAAAATGGGGTCCGTGAGGCAATGGTTACACAGAAGTGTCTGCACTGAATAGCAGAGCAAAAGCAGGAAGATAGTTTTTAAGTGATTTTGCATTCTTGTAAAGATTTCTAAAGTCGGAGGAAGTAATCTCTTCTATTTTCCTTACGTGGAACTGTGTTTAGTAAGTTGGTTAATACACAGCACTTCTTCACCGTGACCTTTTTTATCCACAGAACTTTTGAAAAAATATTTTTTATGGTAATTCATAGACAGGAACTAGGGAACTCATTCCATAAGCTGAAATGAATGAGGACTTACAAATTGTATCAACAGTGGGATACTGCTTTGTTTCCTAAATCAACCAGCTTTTAAACCTCATAATGCTTTATATAATCTTGAGAATGAAGTGAGAGTATGTCTGGAATTTAAAAACCACTTAAAGTTGTTATAGGCTGTGAATAGGCCTGTATATGATAACATCATTGAATTATTAAGTGGAAAATTTTTTCTTTAGGCCATAAATGACTTCCTGGTTAATGTTCTTTGCCATGGCCTTGAGGGTTTTGCTGAGCATCTGGTTTTAAGGAGTTCACCTTATCCCCCCTCTGAATTTTATTGGTCTTTCTTTCATGTTATGCATTCTGTGTCTCATTAAGATAATACCTAGAGGGGTGCCTGGGTGGTTCAGTTGGTTAAACCTCTGACTCTTGGTTTCGGCTCAGGTCATGATCTCACAGTTTTGTGAGTTCGAGCCCCACGTCAGGCTCTGTGCTGACCCTGCAGAGCCTGCTTGGGATATTCTCTCTCTCTCTCTCTGCCTCTGCCCCTCCTCTGCTCACGCTCTCTCTGTCTCTCTCAAAATAAATAAACTTAAAACAAAATTAAAAAAAAAAAAAGATAATACCTAGGAGTTGCACTTGCATATTGACTTCATGACCTTACCCTTGGACTAAAGTAACCTCCAGTCTTTGGTAGACCTGACTCCGTAGTCTCCCTACGTCAGGGGCATTGAGAGGCCTGGCAGATGGGTGTAGGCAGTTATCACAGAGCAGGGCAAGGTGAGAGTGAATGAGCTAGTTGGGAACTGAAGGCTCTGGGCCTGAAAAGTTGGGCTTGATACATTCCAGGATAAGAGGCTGCTGTCACTGTAGGCTTTCTAGCATGGGAAGGACACACTTTCTAGCATGGAAACCCTTTTCACAGAGGTAAGTCCCACAGCTGAACAGAGTTTAGGATGATGTAGAAAGATTATGAAGTCAGGGAGATCCAGGAAAGGCTGGAGGTAACTTTTGTCCACATATAAGGTCATGAAGTCTAGACGCCAGTGCTCCTACATCTCCAACCGGAAATGGCAGCACGTGGCTGTAGGTTGCCTTCTCCCTCTACAGTACCGCTTGCTGTGAGAGGAAAATTAATATTCATAATCACCCCAAGGCATTTAAGACCAGGAAGACTTTCTGAATTACAAAATAAAGCTTAGATGGAATTTGCCATGATGGCATGGAAAACATTTTATGCTATTTTAATTCTTTGAAAATTGATTATCTAGAATATAAAGCAAACCCCCTGCGCTTAGCTGATCCTGCAGATTAGGGCTCAGTGTAGTCTCGGGTGGGACTGCTCATTTTGAGTTTTTAATGGAAGAGTTCCAACGAAGACGGTAGAGTCACCTTAGGCATCGCTCCCAGGCTGACAATGCCAAAATCAGTTTAGACATGGCAGACGCCAGCCATAGGTGACCCATGCACAGCACGGGTTTGAACCACATGGGTCCGCAAACTTGTAACGGTACAGCACTATCCATGTGTTTTCCTTAGGATTTCCTTGACAATATTTTCTTTCTTTTTAGCTTACTTTATTTTAAGAATACAGTGTATAATACACATAACTACAAAATCTGTGTTAATTGACTTTATGTTATCAGTAAGGCTTCTCATCAACAGTAGGCTATTAGTAGTTAAGACTTTGGGGAATTGAAAGTTGCATGCAGATTTTTGACTGTGTGGGAGATTGGCACCCCTAACCCCTATGTCGTTCGAGGGTCAACTGTACAACCATAATGAGCAAAGCTAGATGCAAAGCGAGCCTTAAAATTCACCCATAAAATAAAGGAAACCCAATACAAAGATAAAATAAAGGAAACCCAATACAAAGATAAAATAAAGGAAACCCAGAAATCAAAAAGAATTGGGACAAAATATTAGGGAGCAAATGAATGGAAAATGTCAAAGAAGCCCAGTATAGTACATGATTTGTGTGTCAGTGAAGATATTGATAGAAAACAATGTTAAAAGGCTGTAGGAGACGGTTAAATTTGGCTAAGAGACTGTTTTTGCTGCATTCGTTGGGTGTGTCACGCAGAGGGAAACAGCACAAGGAAGTCGCCTTTAGTAGGCTCACAGGCATGTTTCATGTAGTCTCTTTGTGGCAGGAGTGGCTGGGTGCTTCATTGTTGTTTTCCCCGGATCCCCAGTACTGGGTTTTGCCAGTTCTGGGTAATCACACAGCCTGAACCAGCTGATCGTCGTCCTCTGTCCTGCAGGCTTGATGTAGGCAGTTCTCGCGATTGTCTTCCTGGCTTGGACACAGATCGTAGCAACGCAAAACTGCCTTTTTCCTCGTTCCTTCCTCCCTTTCCAGCACCGCCTTGAGCTTTAGATCCAGCTGGGGAAGCTCACTAGACCAATTGCAGTGGGAGGGTGGGAGTGGGGGTGAGGAAGCTTTCCAAAAAGACTGCTATGGGCTGTCATCATTTTAAATTCAGGGCTCTAAGGCAGTATTGGTGGTATGAATGCCCTGCTAACAATTCATTTGCCTCTGGAGCCAGCATTCTGGCAATCTGGAGAAAAAACACACATAAAATAGAAACAAGAATTGAAAAGTTCCTTCCAAACAAATAGGACGTTTCTTGCGCAGGCCCCCCTGCCACCCCACTCCCACCACCCCCAGAGCTGGTGGGAGTGAGGAGAGCTGTGTCCGCTGGTGTCCTCCAAATGCCCCTTTGGGACCTGGATTCTCTGGTCTGCTTCTGAAGCCAACAGGCCTGATTAAGGAAGGTCTGGCTCCACAGAAAGCTCTTTGTCAGTGTGGCTCAAAACAGATGATTTTTAAAAAACCCTGCATCAGTATTTACTTTGTCTTACAGTGGTTTGAGTCCAGCCAATGACACTGGAGCCAAAAAGAAGAAAAAGAAACAAAAAAAGAAGAAAGAGAAAGGCAATGAGACAGATTCAGCCCAGGATCAGCCTGTGAAGGTAACAAGGAGGCTCTGTTTTCTTGTGACAGAGAGAGTTGCTTTTTCAGACTAAAGAGTTTGGGGGTGAATGTATAGGAAGAATTCAGATTGACAGTCTCCACTGGCATTACTTCAGGATGGAGGAGTTGGACCCCCCTGCTGCCCTCTGCTGCCCTAGACCTAGGTGATTAAACTTCTGTCCGTACCTTAAAAGATGCAGCAGGTTAGACACTGACCCCCAGGCATGTTGCCCCCTCAGTATGTACAGGTACAGATAGCTGCATGTGGTGCTGTGCTAGGTGCCATAGAGCACTTCCGTCGGAACGGCCCCTGCCGCCTCGAGCAGTGGTTCTCAGTCTTTTCTGTCTCAAGTCCTCGCCAGTGGGAGAAGAAAAGGCCTGTTCTTTTGAAGGCCAACCTTTATATATTGCAAGCATTCTCTTAGCGCCATGGTCATTGTAACGGAACCTGTGAGTCCCACAGTTGAGAACCACTGGCCTAGACCTTACAAACCTAAGACTGACACACTGACCTGAAATTCAGAAGTATGGGGAGGGATTGGTTGGTTTCTTAAAAGAACAACATTACAAAACATAACACAACACAACACCAGCACCTTTTATTTCAGGTGAAGTGCTGCCCCCTTCTGAGTAGACCCCAGGAGAAGCTTAAACATATAATTCCTCTCTACGAATTGCCTCCAAAACAGTGTCTAACCCTCACAAGGAATCCAGTCTCGCTCCAGTATACCCACTGTGTTTTGTGCCACGAATGTCACGCTCCATCTTGAATCTCCTACGTAATTGAGAAATGGCTTCAAGTAATTTTTTACCATTCTCAATATCAAATCCACTATGAAAAAAAAAACCACACCCCACCATTATTGACCACTGTGTTGGCCAGGTTCTTGCCCGGTGCTTCATTTAAATTAACCCCAAACCTTCAACATCCCTACTAGGGAGGTGGGGGTCTTCCTCGTTTTCAAGATGAGAGCAGTGGCTCAGCCACATCTCTGGGTCAGGGATTCTAGCCCAAGCCCGTGATTTGGCTTTAGAGACTTTTGTTTCATTGTTTGTCTGGGGGTGGGCATTTAGAAGACTCCAGGGGGATTTGAGCTCGAGCATGTATCAAAGTGATTCACTTTGAAATTAGAAATATTTAACAAAACACCATTTACACAGCACCTGCATGCTAGAGCAGGTAGCAGCGAAGAATCTAGGAAAAACAATAAGACGGAGAAAATGAAAATCACTTGTAGTCCTGTCTCCAGGAAAGATGCACTGTAAACATGTTCGTTTATGTTCTCCCTGTCCTCTATCTAAATGGGAAAAGAAAACGGTAAAGTAAAAATATCAGAAGAAATTATGAGTATTTTTATATAATCGTAAGCCTGACATACGACCCAGAAACCATAAGAGAAAAATTGACAAATTTAAAACTTTTCTGTAAAAGTTAAAAAGATAAACAACAGGCTGGAAAAATATTTGTAATACATGAACCAGTTTAAACTAATGAAATGAGTAGGCAGTTTACAAAATTAAAACTGTTCCATCAGTGTTTGAAAAGATGGTTAAATTCACAATGAATGAAAGAAAATTAAAGTAATATTTTTTTTTTCTCCTAGATTGGTAGAGTTTTAAGATTTGGCAAATCTTATGATGAGGGTAAGGAGAAACGTGCTCACTTGGTTATTAATTGATATTAGTTAAATGAACACACTGTTCATTGCGCTATTAGTTGATACTCTTGTTTTTAGAGAGCAAGTTGATGATATATAATTTCAAATGTGCATATCCTTTGACCCAGCACGCCTTTTTCGTAGGCTTCCTCCTACAGAAATATGTATCCCAGTGAACAAAAATAGATGTACAAGAAGGTTCATTACAGCATTGTGTGTAAAGCTGAAGAACAAAACCACAGAAATGCCCATCGGTGAGAGACTCACTGAATATACTATGGTCCAGGCACAAAGTGGACTCAGTTGTTAGAAAAAGCAGGTCTGTGTGTCCACATGGAAGGGTCTCTAAGACATCGTGTTTAAAGAACAGCTTGTAGAATAATACCATATGATCCAGTTCTAGTTTTTGAAAATTGTGTGTGTGTGTGTGTGTGTGTGTGTGTGTGTGTGTGTGTGTGTGTGTGTGTTTGGAGCTTGCATGCAAAAAAGCCTGAAATTATATTTGCCTCTTTTCACCCTACCTCCTAAATTAAGACTGTTGATGACAAGGATTATGCTTAAGGGGTGGGTTTGTTGGTTTTTTACTTTCTGTATGTTTTACACATTTCTGCATTGTTTGAAATTTGACGCTGAGCACGTATTCCTTTTGCCATCAGACATCATGAGACCAAGAAGGAGAAACCCAGTGGGAAGCACCCACCTTTCAAATAGCCCATCGCCAACCACTCTTTTCCCAGTTGTCGTATGACACCTGACCTCTGGGATTGGGATGGAGGAACCACGCCCCTTCCTTGAGTTGCACCCCTTAACTACTGAATTAGTGATTAATCAAAAGTGCTTGTTAACATAATGGGCCTTTTCTCTCCCCAACTTTGTCTTGTCCAGATGAACTCTTTGCCAGCAGAGAGGATCCAGGAAATACAGAAAGCCATTGAACTGTTTTCAGTGGGTCAGGGACCTGCCAAAACCATGGAGGAAGCTAGCAAGCGAAGCTACCAGTTCTGGGACACGCAACCTGTCCCCAAACTGGGTATGTATGTGCTTTCTTCCCCTGGTGAGGGCGAGGGATGTATCTTAGCCGTGTGTAGGATGCCTTGCTGGATCTGTGAGGGAGGACAGTAGAGTCCTGGACTTCCTTCGTGGTTATTTTTAGAAGGTGGTCTTTAAAATGTAGTATAGAAATGACTAGGGGTGCCTGGCTGGCTTATTCGGTTAAGCATCCTACTCTTGATTTTAGCTCAGGTCTTGATCTTAGGGTCATTCGTGAGTTCAAGCCCCAAGTTGGGCTCCACGCTGGGTGTGGAGCCTACCTTTTTTTTTTTTTTTTTAATGTTTATTTTTGAGAGAGCAAGCACAAGCAGGGGAGGGCCAGAGGGGGAAGGAGGGGACAGAGGATCTGAAGAAGGGTCTGTGCTGACAGCAGAGAGCCTGACTCGGGGCTCGAACTCACAAACCATGAGATCATGACCTGAGCTGAAGTTAGACGCTTAACAGGCACTTAACCAGGCATCCCTGGTTTGGAGCCTACTTTAAAAAAAAAAAAGGAATGGAAAAGACTAATGTTCAGGGACCTTATTATTTCACAGGAGTTCATGTTGAGAACAAATACTGATTCTTTTAGTCCATTGTCATTTACTGTAAGTCACAAAGAAAAACAGTATATTGGCACACGGTCAGTGGAGATGTGTGCCTATGGGTCTGTCTTCCCACAAAGAGTTTTACAGAGGGGCTGTCTTGTTTATCTGGGCAGATGTCTCATCCTGGGTTGGGCTGCGTCCCCAGCCTCTTCCCTTTGTCAGCCAGTGCACGCTTACCAACTGCAGGTAATTTTGACATTTGCTTAACCACAATTGTTCAACCCCTGGAAATACCCTGTGCAGGTTTGGTTGGCACTCTTTAAAACAGCTATACTGAACTCTGAAAGGGGTGGGACAGGCAGAAAATGTAAAGAGATGACATAACAGGCGAGTTAGAGATTCCTGCTGAGACCAAGCCACAGCTAACGTTGATGGCTAACTTCAGATGCTGCTGTTGACAAAAAGTTTCTGGAGTGGTTACATTACAATTCTGGGCCCGATTTCTATTTTCTCTGTGACTGAGAAAGTAAGTATGTTGAAAAAACGTGGGTTCAGATACGAAATGTAAGTGGCCTTCAGGTTGTGCATGTTACTGATTGCCTCCAGAATGTTTGGTGTGGAGGAGGGGGCAGGGGCAGGGTAGTGCCAGAGACTGGAGAGGGGAGAGGGGAAAGGGGCAGCTGGAATGGATAACGGGGGTTATCTATTCCAGAGGTGGGAAGTATGCGACACGGGGAGGTGCTACTCAAAGTGTGATCCTCAGGCCAGCAGAGTGGGCATTGCTTAAAAGCTTGTAGACATGCAGACTCTGAGGCCTCACCCCAGACCTGTGGAGTTGGAACTTGCAGGGGATTTGTGTCCACTTTGGAAGTTTCAGAAACTACTCTAGAGCAGATGCAGTTCTTGGACAGTGTAATCATAATCCAGAAGCAAGCTGAGGTGTGCCCCTCGGGGGGTGGAAAGCAAAAACACTGCCTGGATGGTGAGGAGCGGCGAATCAGCAGCGGGCATTATTCTAGAACCCTGTCCCGACCCACCTGCTTGTTTGTCAGGCTGCCCAGGTCAGCCAGGCCCCAGGCCCACTGGGTAAGCCCTCCAAGAAGGCTTTGGATCACAGCAATGCTGTTACTAGGGCATTACTAGGAACGGGTCCCAGGGACTACTCCCCACCAAGGAGCAGGAAGAATGCAGACAGCAGCACACTCCGCCTCTGAGTGAGATGCACGACAGCATTTTGTGGTGGCTGCCAGGCATCCTGGCCCAGTTTTCAGATGGGGCTTGGGGGTTTTGGTCTGGTTTTACTCTTCATTAGGAATTTGCAAATGGGTAACTTAGCTTCATTCTTCATAGACATGGAACCCGGTAAAGAGGTAAATTGAGATCCATGGACTTCTGTTCCCCATTAGTCCTGTCACACTGTGTTGTTTGCCTCAGTTTCTCCTCCTGTAAATTACAGAGAGTGCTCCAAGGGTTGTCAGAAAGTTCACGAGAAAGCCACACATTTGCTCCTGAGAGCTTCCTGACGCTTTCAGGAAGGTGGAGCGAGGTCAGCTGTATTTCTTCTGGGTGTGCCTTCTGGGCCATCTACAGTGTGGGGTGCTGGGGAAGGGCCGGTGCCCTGAGCACCTGACCAGTCTGCCTTTCAGGTCCACGGTCAGGCCCAAATGAAGGGTTCCGTTGTTTTAGTGAGTTAGCCTGGCAGAAAGCACCACATTACAGGTTTCGGTCGGTCGTGTGGCTGACATGTCAGCCTAGTTCTTCCAAGTATCCTGAGGGTAGTACGACTTACAGCTTCTTGCTGTGATTTTTTTCCCCTGAGGTGGGGCCAGTGATCATGCCTATCAAGTGTACTGTTTACTCCCCACCTTGTTGGGAGAGGTAAGATTAGGTTGTATTCCACTGAAGAGACCTGGAATTCTTGAGAAGTTTACAGCCATCCTAAGTTCACCACAAAGGGCCTTCTAAATAGCATGTTTTAGGCTGTGTGACCGTTCTGTGTTCCCAAATACAAGCATAACTCTGTTCCCAAATAAACTTTTCAGATCATGTCCTTCTACTTTTTCAAAGTCCCCACTTTCCCACTGTAGTAGAGGCATGTGGAACCCTCTCTTTTCCCCCTCATCTCCGTGGATTGGAATCTCATCACTCTTAGGTTAGTTTTAATTTTTTTTATGTATTTAATGTGTTTTAAGATTTTATTTATTAAAAAATGTATTTTTAATGTTTATTCTTTTGAGAGAGAGAGAGAGCGTGCGAGCAGGGGAGGGGCAGAAGAGAGGGAAACACAGACTCTGAAGCAGGCTCCAGACTCTGAGCTGTCAGCACAGAGCCCGACATGGGGCTGGAACTCACGAACCACGAGATCGTGACCTGAAACAAAGTTGGACACTTAACTGACTGAGCCACCCAGACGCTCCTTAAAGATTTTATTTTTAAGTAACCTTTACACCCAACGTGGGGCTAGAAGTCACAACCCCGAGATCAAGATTCTCATGCTCTACTTAGTTTTTATAAGTAGCTACCCAAGGGAGGACTTGGACTTGTACGTAGTTTCTCTGGGCTCCGAGAGAGAAACCTCCCCACTCTTACCTTCATCCATGCCCTATTCGTTTGGTTTAAAGTCTCCCAAATTTGGGGGTGCCTGGGTGGCTCAGTTAAGCGTCCAACTTTGGCTTGGGTCACGATCTTGCAGTTTGTGGGTACGAGCCCCGTGTTGGGCTCTCTGCTGTAAGCTCAGAACCCTCTTGGTATCCTCTGTCCCCCTCTCTCTTCCTGTCCCACTCACACACGAGCTCTCTCTCTCTCTCTCAAAAATGAGTAAACATTTAAAAATAAGATAAAGTCTCTCCATGCCTGGGTGGCTCAGTCGGTTAAGCGTCTGACTTCAGCTCAGGTCATGATCTCATGGTTTGTGAGTTTAAGCCCTACGTCGGCTCTGTGCTGACAGCTCAGAGCCTGGAGCCTGCTTCAGATTCTGTGTCTCATTCTCTCTGCCCCTCCCCCACTTGTGCCCTGTCTCTATCAAAAATAAATAAATGTAAAAAAAAATTAAAAAAAAAAAATAAGATAAAGTCTCCCAGATCTCACATTCTTTGTTTCCGAGTCCTTCATGGTTGCTGCATTGTGTGGTTTTGAATCTTTGATGTTGGAAGACAGAACATTGTGGGGAAAGGGTACAGAAAGAAACCCTCTGAAAATCCAGGGTTTTCTTTTTTAAAGTTTCCAGCATCCTCAGTTGGCTACTTGGTTTGGGTGGTCTAGAGATCATTGGCTGCACTCCCAGCATGCTCTGAGGCAGCCTTCCACACCGACGCAGCAGGAGGCACTCAAGAGCCCTGAGAAGCTGGAGGATAGGTCACTCCCTGCAGGTGGAAGCCTTGAAGCTAGGCTGGCAGGAGAACATTGCAGGAGGCTCTGGCCACTTCTGCGCTTCGTTGGCACCCTAGACTGTGAAGCTTTCTGAGTATTTCCTGTAACTCTGCTTTGTCAGCTATGTCTCGAAGATATCAAACAGCCTTGAGGCAACCTGGGAGAACTGGTTTGTCATTGTCGGGGGCCCTCATCTTGCTGGGTGGCAGGTGCCTGTGATGATGAGGACCTATGCTGTTGTATTCATCAGCTCCCACCCCAGAACTGGCACATTCTAGGACTCCATGAACATGTGATGAAGGAGTGAATGGAAATGCTTGTTGCTTAGAGTGCCTAGTAACCAGCATAAGTGAAAAGATTTAGCCTTTTTTTTTTTAATGTTTATTTTTGGGAGAGAGCGAGAGAGAGAGCGTGAGCAGGGGAGGGTCAAAAGAGAGAGAGGGAGACCTAATCTGAAGCGGGCTACAGGCTCTGTGCTGACACAGGGCTTAAACTCACAAGCCGTGAGTTCGTGTGACCTGAGCCCAAGTCGGATGCTTACCCGAGTAAGCCATCCAAGTGCCCCTATTTTTTTTTTAAGTAAGCTCCACACTCAGTATGGAGCTCAGTGTGGGGCTTGAACTCATGACCCAAGATCAAGAGTCAGACACTTGGGGTGCTTGAGTGGTTCATTTGGTTAAGCATCTGACTCTTGCATTTGGTTCAGGTCTTGATCTCATGGTTTTTTTGTTTGTTTGTTTTTTGTTTTGTTTTTAATTTATTTTGAGAGAGAGCTTGAGCTGTGGAGGGATGGAGAGAGAGAGAGAGAGAGAGAGAGAGAGAGAGAGAGAGAGAACGGATATCCCAAGCAGGCTCTGTAGAGTCAGCACAGAGCCCGATGTGGGGTTCGAGCCCATGAAACCCATGAGATCATGACCTGAGCTGAAATCAGGAGTTGGATGCTCAACCAACTGAGCCACCCAGGTGCCCCATGATCTCACGGTTCTTGAGTTCAAGCCCTCCATCGGGCTCTGTGCTGACAGCACGGGGAGCCTGCTTAGGGTTCTTTCTCCCTCTCTCTGCCCCTCCCCTTCTTGCACGGGCATGCTCATTCATTCTCTTTCTTTTTCTCTCTCTCTCAAAATAAATAAATATTAAAAAAAAAATCGGATGCTTAACCGACTAAGTCACCCAGGTACCCCTGAAAAGATTTAGCCTTGAGATTATTGTAGTACAGTGGGGAGGACCACCACTATCTTGTCCATGGAAATCATTTAGAAAAAAATAAGATTCTGAAGTTAGGGGCGCCTGGATCGCTCAGTTGGTTGAGTGTCCCAACTCTCGAGATCATGATCTCAGGTCATGATCCCAGGGTCCCACATTGGGCTCTGTGCTGGGCATGAAGCCTGCTTGGGATTCTCTCTCTCCCTCTGCCCCTGTCCCCAATTTGCGCTCTCCCGCAAATAAATAAAGTTTCTGGAGTTAAATGTATTTTGGAAAGGGTATAAATTCAATAGAAGGCCGGGAACATCAACCAGCACCTCAACAAGACTAGCGTAGACATCTTAGTACTTTCCAAGGGTCTAGCCCTCAACTTTGTAGCCTCCCCAAATTTTGCATGGTGGTGAATTAGAATTAGATTGACTTATATTCAATTAATTCACAAGGGCCACTTTATGAATAAATCAGAAGGCCAGTTTCTAAACTAGGGAAGAAAAATATAACCTCTTTCCCAAGCAAACCTACTGGGGAGCCTGATGTAAATAGGAGGTAGCTGGACGCTTCCTTGCTATGTGTCCTCGCTGTTGCTTGCGCTTTCCAGTTTGTGACTCTTAGCATGTTGGTAATGACTTGTTGATGAAATATTCACCAGAAGATGGGACATCTCGTGGGAACAGGGACCTTGTCTTTTCCCTGCCGTATCCCAGTGCGTGACATCCGAAGCAGGGTGTTGTTCACGAAATGTGTTGAGTGAGAGAAAGTTAGATGGTCAGTCCCAAACAGTGTTGTCCTCAGCTCATAGCCTGAGCTGGCCATTTCCGCTATCCCTGCCCCATGGGTCCGTGACTGGGGAGGGTCTGCAGCTGCCTGTTACACATTAGAATGACATGTTTGGGCCAGGGGTCTGAAAGTCAGGAAAAGCCCAAATTGAGTGCCTAGTGTGTACAGAGCCTGATGCTGGGAGCAAGCAGTGTGGGTCCCTTTTGAAGGCTCAGTTTTCAAAACACATTAAACGTTGCCTTCTTCCAGTTGTGAGTATGAATGAGCTATGAATTGTAGACACTAAATAATTCCAAGGGCCAAAATTAAGTGGTCGATTTGTTCAGGTGTCTCACATGAGTCCATTTGGGCTGTGTGCGGGTATCAGGGCTGTATCGTCTGACACCCCCAAGCGCTCCCCACACACTCCACAGAGGAGGGGTGTCCGTCCAGGGTGGGGATGTCATGTCAAGGGTAACTTCCTGGCAGCGTTGTGTGGATTCAGTGATTGAGCCTAAAGATACTCGCAGGACTCTGTAAACACTGAGGGGCCAAGTTGGCGGCAGCAGTTAACTGGCCCACGTTGCTGAAAGCCAAGGCTGGCAGGGCCAAGATTGAGCCTGGCGCCTCGATGCCATCATCTGGTTCAGCAGTGGGCCCGGTGCATTGTTGCTGTTGACACAAAAGCAGCCTTGTTGCAACTCCTTATAAATCCATCCAGGTTGATGGGCCTGAGCCAGGACCATGAGAGTTGTTTTTACACCAGCCGGGAGGCAGGAAGCCAAATTAGTCAAGATAAATGTTTGTCATTTAGTAACCGAAGGGAGATTTAAAAGAATTTCCAAAAAACCAAGCACCTTGGATCTTAGTGATTATTCTGAAGCTTTGCCACGAGTTGGCTCTCAGTTGGGGACGAAGGGTAGCTGGAAAGATGGTCTGCAGTTGCCAAGCACAGAGTGTTCTTCAGATGGAGGGCTCCTGGGGACAGGAGGAATTTGCTGCGGTCGATGTCTAAGCTGAGCCCCCGCTTGCCTCCCCCGGGAGACAGAGGGTGAGGCTCTGCGCTCTTCTTCCAGGAGAAGTGGTGAACACCCATGGCCCCGTGGAGCCTGACAAAGACAACATCCGCCAGGAGCCCTACACCCTGCCCCAGGGCTTCACCTGGGATGCCTTGGACCTGGGGGACCGCGGTGTGGTGAGTAGGCCTGGGCAGCCCGCAGTGTGGATTGAGTGCCATTTTGAGTGAGCCCTGCTGTCATACGGAGACAGCTACTACTCAAGACTTTCTCAAGGACTCTGCTGAGAGCCAATCAAAGCAGGTCGGAGCAGACACACCCCTCTCCCACCCCGGTCCCCTGTCTTTTACCTCTGGGGCCTGCCTGAGATGCCCCATTAAATAGCCCTTGGCTTCTCGGGCAGGTGGAGAGTTAAGCTCTGTAGCTCCCTAGAGTAATACCCTACTGCCATGTGTTCATTTGTCTCGTTCATCTTTTCATCTGTTACCTGTTGTAACGACGCCGTGGCTGGTTAGTTGGCTGACATTGACATTCTTGCCCTGCCCCTCTGTGTACTTGGGTCACAGCCGCTCTACTTCTCCGTGGCTCAGTTTCCTAGTACAGCTGGGGTGCTTGTTCCAAAAGAGTCCGTGCCATGCCTGGAGTGAAAAGGGTTTATGAGATGAAACATGGTTTTTGATAGTTTACCTTGTCCCTCCGAAAAGCTTTGAGCCCCAGGATGTCGGGCAGAGTGGTTCTGAGGCTGCCCCTTGTCTCTCTGCAGCTGAAAGAACTCTATGGCCTCCTGAATGAGAACTACGTGGAGGATGATGACAATATGTTCCGGTTCGACTACTCCCCGGACTTTCTGCTGTGGTGAGCTGTGAGGGGCTTCCTGGCTCGGGTGGGCGTGGGGCAGGGCCACCGCAGCGGGCCCACTTTCTCATTCTTGCTAAGAACCAGCCTTCAGACGCAAGCTAGTGTGTCTATTTTGAATCCCCACATCTGAAGGAGAGAGGGTTGCTTTCAGTGGAGCTAAGAATCAAAACCTTATTTAAGGTAGAATGACTGGGTGAGGGAGGCCTTTGTGGCATCAGTACCCAGAAGAGATTGGTGTGTTGTGTGGTGACTTTGTGTAAGAGGGGAAGGAGGGACGAGACCTACTGAGATTTCAAAAGAAAGAAAAGTCCTTTTCTATCCAGTTGCTGAGCATGCCCGGTTATATGAAAATGGCCTTGCCTGGCTGAGCCATCCAGCCTCCTGGGGCCATGTTTAGTATCCAGGAATGTAGAGGCCTGAGGCTGAAATGGAGAGGGATGACTGCCTGAAAAGGGAAGACTGGGCAGGCAGAAAGAGGGGGTGATGGTGTCCGGGGGACAGGTGGAGACCAGAGCTCTGGGTTCTCTGTGATCTGCTCCCAACCACAGGACCCACTGGAGTCTGAGCCAGTGAGGCCCGTCCTCCAGCGTAAGCTGTCATGGTGAGTGAGCACAAAGAAATTGGATCGGGTGCAAAGTCCTTAGTGTGACAGCTTGGATTGGGTGGGTAAGTAAGCCAAATGGGCTGAGCTGCAGGAAGGGGCTCTGGCTCAATCCCATGTGTGTCCCGGAGGGCTTGGCCCTATGGAGAATTTAGCTGGTAACCCCCAGGGAGGTGTAGCAGGAGCTTAGAACAGACTCAGCTATGGAGCCCAAGCAGCCTGCCCAGCCCACTGGTCAGCAGCACCATGGCCTCTGTCTCTCTTCTAGGGCTCTCCGGCCGCCTGGCTGGCTCCCCCAGTGGCACTGCGGGGTTCGAGTGGTCTCAAGTCGGAAACTGGTTGGGTTCATCAGTGCCATCCCAGCAAACATCCACATCTATGACACGTAAGCACCAGCACCACCCCCTACGCCCCACATCCCCACCATCCTGCTTGGTCTGGGAGCGAGGGAAGAAAAGCTACACGTACCTTCCACAAAAGGAAGGGTGAAGATCCCTTGAAGGGAGGGAACTCAGGTCCTGGGGATAGAAATTCATCATAGGAACCATGTCTTTTGCTCTGAGTTGTTGCTGGTTCTCTCATTTGTGCCCTGGGCTGAACGGGGTCCACCCTGAGGACCAGCGTGCTACCTGCACAGGGACTCAGTGTTTGTGCTTGCACCCGTCACGTGGTGGTGCACTTGAACAGCTTCAGAAACAGGCCGGAGCCAGTGTGACTCAACATCCAAACCCTCACGGGACCTCCGAGCTCTGCTCTTCACATTTTCCCTGGAAACATCAGAACTATCTGCTGCAGTCTTCTGGGCTTACAGGCCTCGGATTCTAGTGGGAGTCAGAACCCTTGAAATTCCAGGATAGCCCTTGACTTACTCTGAGGTGCCCTGCCAGCTAAAGGTGGGCATCCTGCTATTGGGGATCCATGAGGTAGATCCTGGTGGTGCCTTCAGATAAAGGGGTTTGCTTGAGCCCCACCTCCCATGGAAAGCGCGGTCTGCTTGAAGGGAGTGGGTTCCTTGCCTGGTGCAGCAGAGCAGCGGCGGGGTTGAGGGACTCCACATGCCAGCTGTCGGGTGCAGGTGGTGGCAGGACGCGTGCCTGAGCTGAAGGCCCCCCTCCCTACACGGTGGCTCCAGGAGCTTGAGGGAGTATCTTCCCCATTAAAAGCCTGGTCACTGGGAGTTCTCCCTTTCTCTCCAGAGAGAAGAAGATGGTGGAGATCAACTTCCTGTGTGTCCACAAGAAGCTGCGCTCCAAGAGGGTGGCTCCGGTCCTGATCCGGGAGATAACCCGGCGAGTTCACCTGGAGGGCATCTTCCAAGCTGTTTACACTGCCGGCGTGGTATTACCAAAGCCTGTTGGCACCTGCAGGTAAAGATCTCTTACAGGGTGCTCGAAGTCCGGGCGTGCCCACTCCAGCTGAGGAGCTCGTGCTTCAGACTCGCAGCGCCGGCGCTAAGTTGGTGCCCGCCCCAGAGCATGTCTCCTGTCTGATAAGGTGGCAGGTGGGCGCCCACGGGAGCCAGGTAGGGAGCACGGAAGAGTGAAGGGGGAGGTTGTAGGCACAGACGGGAGAGCGGGTGCCCTGTCCAGAGGGCTTAGCCATTCTCAGCTCCCACTGATTCCTGCCTTTTGGAGAAGGGAGGGCAGTCTGCTGGGGATTTGCTTTAGCTTTTAAGGACCAGCCCAAATCTGGATTTTGATGGTAAATGTCCAGAGGTGTTCGGTGGTTGGCTCAATTTTGTTTTGAATATTATGTGGGCCAAAGAGACATGTCGGATCCCCGTGTGAGCCAGGGACAGTCTCTGCCTCAAATTCAGACGAGAAACAGCAGGCGAAGGCAGTAGAGGAGGGAGGAGGAGGATAAACATTCCGAGACCTAGGTTTTCCATGGACTTCATTCCACAAGTGACGGTTGCTGTTCCCAGACAACTGCTGTAACAGAGAAGTGGCTTTTGAAATCAGGAAAGACAAATAGGAAATCCGGGAAGAGCTGTGGCAGGTCTGCTCTTACTGGTGGGGGGATGTTGGCGAGCCCAGCGCCGCCACTGGCGCTTATGGGGCCTTGACGGGTCTCTCACGCCACCTGCTGGCCATCTGGAGAGCTCCATGCCATCGCCCTCCTTGGGACTTGCCAGAATCCTCTGAGGACAGGACATTTGTGTCCCTACAGGTACTGGCATCGGTCCCTAAACCCTCGGAAGCTGATTGAAGTGAAGTTCTCCCACCTGAGCAGAAATATGACCATGCAGCGTACCATGAAGCTCTACCGACTGCCAGAGGCCAGTGGTGCCCTGGGGCGCTGGGCAGGGGCAAGAGAGGCCGAGGAGATCCTGGCCCTGGGCAGGAATGCAGCAAGGCTTTGGCGGGGTGATGGGAGCGGGAGCTCATCAGAAAAGTGACCCACTTCGTCGTTTCTGGATTCCAACCCTCCTGCCTCTGCTGTTTCTGTTGTCTGTAGCAAGGGTTTTATTTTAGTTTTGCTTTCTCACTTCTCCTGTGTCTGCACCTGGGCTAGCTTCCCTGTCATCTGTTGATGAGCTCAGAGAACATCTATCCTCTGTGATTTTAGCCTTAGCGAAGTATAAAGAGCAAGATGAATCTACTCACTGACCTGCAGCGCAGCCCAGAGCCCAGTATGAATACGCTCTAGGGCATCTGGTGGGCAGGGAAAGGAAGGGTGACCCCAGCCTGTGAGGGAAGCCTCGATTTCTTTCTTTTCTTTTTCTTTCTTTCTTTCTTTCTTTCTTTCTTTCTTTCTTTCTTTCTTTCTTTCTTTCTTTCTTTCTTTCTGTTTATTTTTGAGAGAGAGAGCATGAGCAGGAGAGGGGCAAAGAGAGAGGGAGACACAGAATCTGATGCAGGCTCCAGGCTCTGAGCTGTCAGCACAGAGCCCGATGTGGGGCTCAAAACCCATGAACTGTGAGATCATGACCTGAGCTGAAGTCGGACGCTCAACCGACTGAGCCACCCAGGCGCCCCTGTAAGCCTCAATTTCTAATCCCAGCCCCTCTGCGCCCCCCCTCCCCCCAACGCCCACCTCAATCCAAATTTGGCTGGTGAAGGACTAGGCAGCTTTGAGTGAGCTGGTTTTCTGCTCTGGGTCTCAGGTTACCTAGTTTCTCAATGAAAGAAATGCTGCTCCTTGCTCCCCAGTTGTGCGTGGTTTCAGGATCCCCCCCGCTCTGAAGGCCACGTGTCTTCCCACAGAGCTCTTCCATTCCGTGGCAGCACGGCCACTGGGCACCTGCAGACCAGAGGGGCACCCGCCTGGATTCATGAGCCACCAGACTGGCGTAATCACTCTGGAATTGGGCTCCTCCCGCACTGGCCCCAGGTCGACAGTGTCCAGATTTGAGAGACGGTGTAGCGCAGTTAGATACTGCCCCAAAGATCAGATTTGGGAGGGCTATGATGGAAGTCTTTCTGTTATTATGACAGACTTGTCTTGAGTTTTAGGCAGGCAAAGAGCATTCTTACAGGGGTGTCATAGCTAGAAGGGTGTCTCTGGATCTCCCCACCTGTGGGTGAGAGACCCTTTCAGTGCAGGATTGGAGGTGTCATTGTGGGAGCCACCATGTAGAAACGAGGTCAGTGAGTGTTCTCTGGAGACATCAGGATTAGCGAGAATTTGGGTGGGGAGAGATCCTCAAACTCTTTCAAAAGCAGTTTCTACACAGGGAAGCAGTTGTATCAGGCAGTCCCTGAGATACAGAAACTGTAACTCCCCCCTGCTTTCAGGCTTGGCTGACCCCACCTTTGTGTGTTGGGCCTTTGGGGATGTTCTGTCGGCACCAGTATTTACTCCGGAGCATCACATGGCTTCATTCCACTGAAGCCTTCCTTAAGAAAAAGCAGCTGTGGGGTGGGATCCTGATTTAAGATGAACTCCCAGGAGTTTGGTGCTTTTCTTCAGGATTTAACTTGCAGCAGGCCCTGCTGGAGGCCCTACTGGTGCAGGGTCCGAACAGACAGACAAAGCAGGCGTCTGGTGTGGACTCTGCCGGGCCCACGGGCTCCACCGGGCCTAGACTGGAAGCTGGTCTGTGACATGCTCTAAGTCTGCCGGAGAGAGACCAGCCCAGGAGGAGATCAGCTACAGTTCAGTGGGAGATGGCGAGGGTTCGGAAGAAAGGAGCCAAGAAAGGCTCCACTAGGCTGATGGGTAACACTGGGCTGGGCCTTCCCCAGCACATCCATGAGGGTTTTGCTCTGTCACAGCACTGTTGACATTTGAGGCTGGGTCATTTTTTGTCATGGGGAGTGGCTTGTTCATTGTAAGATGTTTAGCAGCTTCCCTGGCTCCTGCCCACTAGATGCCAGTAGTGCCCCTCCCCCTTGTGCCAACTGAAAATGTCTCAGAGTATTGTCAGATGTCCTCCGGGGCACAGTTGCCCCCATTAAGAACCACTGGGCTGGAACGACAGGACAGTCAGAACTGCCAGCTGATCCAGAGGGTGGACTGTCTTGTGCTCCATGTTAGGGAATTGAGAGCAAGGGAGGGGCGTGATGGGTTGTGTTTCCTTAAGCAGGTGGCCGGGCCATATGGATGAGCGATCAAAGCGATAGCCTCAGCCAGAGAGGGTAGCCTTCACTAGGAGGGAGAGGGCCAGAGACCCCGACAAGGCAGGACTCGGGCCTGAGTGCAGTGGGGCCGTGAGCGAGGGGCCATCGCCAGGGGTGACTGAGGATTGTCTCTTGAGCACCTGGGTGGATGGATCCAGGGTTGGGGTAGGAAAGGAGACTGTGAAGTTTTTGGTTCCTGCAGGACTTGAGAGGGAGCCAAGATGCTCACGGCACAGCTGATACTGTGTCGTCTTTCTTCATTCCAGACTCCCAAGACAGCTGGACTGCGACCAATGGAAAAAAAGGACATTCCAGTAGTGCACCAGCTCCTCACCAGGTACCTGAAGCAGTTCCACCTCACACCGGTCATGAGCCAGGAGGAAGTGGAGCACTGGTTCTACCCCCAGGAGAATATCATAGACACTTTCGTGGTGGAGGTGAGTGGGGAGGGGTGTTCCGGGCCCGGGTGAGGCATCCTCCTCGAGCGGCTAGGTTTCTCACACTCGGTGACTGAAGATCCAGCTGGTTGATGGCAGTGTTGGCATCCTAGACTTCCTTGGCCCTCCTTGCTTGGTCCTCCCTGAAGAACGGAAGTTGTAGCTTGTACTTGCTAAAATGGTGCCCTCTGGACTTGGCACGGGCCCTTCTTTCCTTTATCCTAACCCCCAGTCCCCACTGGTGACACAGTAGAAGAGAACTGGTCCCTTTTCCTCAGGTAAGCCTTCATTTCCCTGGCCGTCCGGCTTGAGGTGGTGCAGGCCGGGCATCAGGGACACCGTCTGGGGGAGCGTGAGCCGCCTGAAGTCCCTGACAGTTTGCAGGCAGGGCGAGAGCTCAGCAGGGTCAGCCCCTGGTCTGGCCTGCCTCTTGCTCCCGGCTCTGTCCTCGGGTGCCCTCGGCGGTGTGTTGTCTCCTGCCTGCACATGCTGTTTCGGTGTGCCCCCATTGTTCTGAGGGGGCAGAGCTGCCTGCGGGTGGTGTGGAAGCAATAGGAAACACTGTTCCCAGGCTGCAGGACCACCGCGCGTGCGTGACGTTGCCTTTTATTGTTTTCCCTGCAGAATGCAAACGGTGAAGTGACAGATTTCCTGAGCTTTTATACACTTCCCTCCACCATTATGAATCACCCAACCCACAAGAGTCTAAAGGCTGCTTATTCTTTCTACAACGTCCACACCCAGACCCCTCTTCTAGACCTCATGAGCGACGCCCTTGTTCTCGCCAAAATGGTGAGGAGCAGACTGGAGGGCCTGGACACGTGTGGGGAAGGGCAGTGGGAGCAGTGGTGAGCACAGCTGGCCTCCCGCTCTGCTGAGGAAGGGGCCCACCACTCCTCAGCCAGCGGCTCAAAACTAGGAGGACCCACATGAAGTGAAGGCACTGAACTCCTGATTTACTTCAGTGAGTTTCGTTCTCACGGGAGACGCTCCCAAGGAGCCTGAACAGCCAGGCCTGCTCCGGGAGTAAAGGGGTTCTCCTTACGACTTCCACAGCATGGCAATGGGGAGATTGGTCCCTGTCGTGGTGAGTCATTGGAGTGGCTGACTGTAGCACATGGGGGGAGGGGCCCAGGCTTTAAAAAAAAAAGAAAAGAAAAAAGACCCGAAGAGGTCAGCATCAGTCAGTCCTTCGTCGTGGGTCCCGCCCCAACTGAGAGCGGCCCCTGTGGGCCAGCCAGATGGTGGCCAGTCTAGTCTGTGCCCCGTGAGAACTTCTGGTCAATTTGGTGAGATTTAGGAAGCGTCTTTCTCTAGCAGTGTATCAGCGGCCCTAAAGTCATAGGGTGCACACTGAGGCCTAGTAGTTGAGGTGTCTGGGGAGTAAGGGGAAGACAGAAGTGCTGAGCAGCTGCTAGGAGCCAACTTCTCAGAGGAAGGGCTTCCGGGCTTGGTCTCCAGAGAAGACTGTGCCAATGACTAGTGTTTGGGGGAGGCAGGAGCAGTGACCCGGACGCCGAGTACACGAGTGTGCACTCGGAGGGCCAGTGAGGAGAGGCCGGGTGTGGTGGCGTTCTGAGTGTCCTGAGCGCCTCCGATGGAGAGTGGGTGCCGGCTGGAGTCTGAATTTAACGTGGATGCAGTTAGAGCTTCTGAAGGGAGATTGCTGTCCTGGCCACCTGTGCCATATGGCTTTGACATGATGGAGGCAGGAGGACGAGGCAGCTTTGATCTCTCTTCACCTGTTCTTGTTTTTCCCTGCTGTGCAGAAAGGGTTTGACGTGTTCAATGCCCTGGATCTCATGGAGAACAAAACCTTTCTGGAGAAGCTCAAGTTTGGCATAGGGGACGGCAACTTGCAGTATTACCTTTACAACTGGAAGTGCCCCAGCATGGGGGCAGAGAAGGTACGTCTGCTCTTTCAGCAGGACGGGGCCACGGGACTGGGCCCTTGTCAGCTGGCGTTCCGGGCCCTGGAAAGTCTCCTCCCTCTGAGGGCCAGACTGGCAGAGTCCACATTCCCCTTTCTGCAGCAGGTGTGAAGGTGGCAGAGGGGACAGGCCCCAGAGCCATACAAAAGCAGGAACCCTGTCTCCAGCTTCTCTCCCCACGAGATGAGCCGCCTCGGCTGGCTGGAGGCAGGGCATTCAGGACCGCTTCAGGGAACCGCAGGTCGAGCTGTCCGAGGTCAGCTGGGAGGGTTAGAGTCAGAGGATCTGGGGCGTCTCCTGTGCTGGGCTACTGCCCTCATTCCCTGCATGACCCTCAGCCCTTCCTCTGATGGCTCCAGAGGGCAGCCCGGGGCTATGGTGTCCTCAGCACTTACAGAATGCGTGACAGACCAGCTGGAGGGAGGCCTCATGACGAGTGTGGCTCAGGTTGCTGGCGGTTGCTTTCCTTGAAGGAGCTGGGTGATGTACGAAGCCCCTCGTGGAAGTTGAGTGAGGGCTCCCGGCTCCTGGCGGCACTGTGCAGATCCGGTCCCTTGGACCTTCTGAACCGGGTGGGAACATGGGGCAGACTTTGGATGGCTGTCAACTCAATCCTGCCTCTCCCTGTTGGCTCTCCTAGGTTGGGCTGGTGTTACAGTAATCAGTTGCCAGTGAGATTCTGGATAAAGCCACTGAGAATTCAAACCAGAAAATGGAACCCCACCACTTGTCGGTCCAACTTTCACAAACGTGAGAATCCCTGGCAAAGGGAACAGAACTGAACCGGCTTTACCAAACCGCCGCTGAACTTGACAATTGTATTGCATTACGATGGCGTAGGCTGCGCGATGTCACCTCTGGCCGTGTCTCTGGTCTCCCTGTTTTCCAATTAATCACATCCTTACGCAGCCGTGATCAAGGGAATGTAACTGCTGAAAACTAGCTCGTGATTGGCATATTATGGAGTTAACGGGTGAATAATAAAAGTATATATATATATATTATATATATATAAATATTTTAAATATCTTTCGTGTTCCAAATGTACAAGGATGCTCGGTCTCTAATGAAAAACTGAATCCAGATCATTCCTCAAAATTAGAATGCAAGGACAGTGCCAGACAAACACATACTGGTACAGTGAATTGTTTCGTTCTGAAAAGCAGGCATTGACTTTTCTTAGGGGAGCAGGAGAAAGAGGATGTGGGGAATCTTAACCGGTCTCCCTTCTGGATGGGCTGGAATGCTTATCTTCGAGAAGGCAGGGTAAGGTGGAGGGACTGTGCTGACCTTGAGGAGGGCTCAGAACTCCCAGGGCTGCAGGTGGAGTCCTGGGTGGGGCTGTCCCTACTCAGAGGCTGTCCTGCAGGGGCTGGTCCTTTTCTGCACTCTGAAACTGGGCAGCGGGGACCATCTGTGGAAACAGATTTCTTTTATGGAGTCCCTTCTTCCCTCTTCGCTCTGCTCCCTGTGGAAAGTTGTCCTGCCAACTGATTTTAAAGGGCTCTTTAGCCAGCTGTTGCCAACTTTATACGGATGAGTCCCCTGTGAGATTGATTTTCCACTGCCTGGGGTGACTGGCAGTTTGAAGGGGACCTTTGACCTCCTTGTAGCATCTGGGACCTTGTGGAGACCGTACCAGTGCAATCCTTGCTCGGCTCATCTTAGAGCGAAGAGCCAGCACCCTGACCACCCTAGGGTGTCTGGCCAAGGATGGCGTGGGGCTGATACCCAGAGCCCTTCAGCCACCAGCCTATGGCCTGTGCCTTCCAGTCCATTAGCCAGCTCTTGTGCTCCTGTCCAAGACGCACAACCTGCAAGTCGTAGCAAGGAGCGGTGGCCAGACACCGATCTGGATTTTGACAGCAGAAATGATCTTGTGTCACCATTGTCTGAATCTGGTTTTCTCTGATGATGTGTTGGGGATTTTTGTGGTAGTGGTGATGGCTGTTGATGCTGCCAGTTTCCCCAAGGGCGATGGAGCCTCGGGTCACGAGGCTGTCTGTGCAGGCTTTCCTCAGTTGTGCTCAGTCAGGTATCCTGGGGAGGACTGGGCTGTGGAGTTGCCGGCAGCCCACATCCAAGCAGGCCTGTGTAACTGCTCTAGGAGGAAGTAAATGGGAGGTGGTGTGGGCCGGTTTCCTGGCTGCTTGCACTTCTCGGCTCCTTGTAGGGGGAAGGAAGCCTTAGCCAGGAGGCCATGCTCTGCAGGCTAACGGAGCCGAGTTTCAGGCTGTGGGTTCCCGCGAGGTTTGCCAGAGGCTAGCCGGGCAGGGTCCCCAGAGCTGGAGGAGATCGTGTGCTTGGGCTGGGGGCCGCGCCACCTGCCCTGCCGGCTGTGCAGACTGCTGCCGCCGCTCCGATGTATTGCATTTTCGTCAGCAGCCTCTAGGGGCCTCCCTTCTCCTCGTTGCCCCTGTGCTGCCCACTGCATGCACCAGCGATCGTGGCTGACTTTTGACTCCTTGACTCCAAGATACCCAGACCAAAGAAGCTGCTGTTCTTAGCACGATGTGCACTGCATTCCGCAGACGGGAGGAGTCGGAGAGACCGGGGCTTGCCTTTACAGCCTCACAGACATCAGACACCCAGCGCCCCAAGTCCCAGAGCAGCTCATCCTGTGCGAGCACCTGAGGATATCAAAGAACAAAGTGCCCGACTCGTTCTTACCTTGGGCAGGACCTGGAACTTGGAAAGGTTCCCCGTCGTAAGCCTGGGCAGCGGCAGCTCTGGGCCAGGTCCCGGTCCAAGCTGCCCGCTGAAAGTTGGGGTGCACAACAGCCCCTGGAGCGAGCTTTGCTTTGGCTAACCCGGTTCTGGAATGGAAACTCTGAGTCCCTGGCTGCTATAGAAGAAACAGATCTCCGGGAAAGGCCTCCGTGTCTCCCTGCAAAACCATGTGGCCTGCTCCTTGGACTCTGCATGGTAGGCACCCTGCCCAGCCCTCCACACTGCCTCCCGGGTCTGTGGGAGTCGGCTTGGTGCCTGCTGTTCGTCTCTCTTTTTGTCCAGACAGATCCCACGTTCTTCACTCAGCCCCTTCCAGGACTTCTGGTCAGAGAGCTCAGAGAGAAGCATTGTTTGGGGTTCAGGGCTCCTCACGAGGAGCCTTGCAGGATGGTGGGGGCTCCAAGCTCATCACCTCGGACCTGCTTCAGGCAGCCGTTGTTGGAAGTTCTCCCAGGGATGGCCCTCACCCTCTGCCACCAGTACTCCCTGCTGCCACCCTGGGCTTTTGGACTCCATGTTTCCAGACGTTTGCTTCCTGCTTTTGGATTGACTCTACATTTGATCCCCTCGCACATTCCCATGGCCTCCGACCTCTTTGTAGGGGAGAAAGCTGGTTAGAAAGGAAGCCTCAGTTCCGGATGGAGGTGTACCTAGGGTTGTTTCCCCCGCACATGCCTACTTTCAAAGATGCTAACGTTTGGTTTGAAGGCTGGCCCACACCAAGCCACCTCAACACCCAGGTTTGTGGGAAATTCAGGCCTTGCCTGCAATTCTCATGTAACTGTCATGGCCCCCCCTTACTTGCTGCTCACTGAAGCCTAGGGGTGGGGGTCCCTGTGGTCTGAATTCTTTGCCCAAAGATGACCAGCATTTAACCAACGGAAAAGATACCCAAAGGCCTGGGTAGCTTCACAGAGCTGCAGTCTGGGAGAGGGCCAGGGCCTGACTGTTGGGCTAGGAGAGGGGGCAGGAGCACATCCCTGGCCGGTGCCTACCCACCCGGGGGTCAGCCTTCTTGTGGCCTGGCCTGCCTGCCCTAGAACCAGAGTCCTCTTCGGTTTTGCCCCACCGCAAAGCAAAGGCAGGCCCACCAACAGGCTGTGCTCCAGGAGGCTGTGTGAGACAGTCTCATTCAATTAAACTCAAAAATACTAACTGCAGGCAAGGTGCCGAATCTGGGAACAGGGAAGGGGGAAGCTTCACTTTTGTCTGGGCTTTTCTCTGGGCTGTGGGAGGGGCATCCGTTTCCAGGGCGGGGAAGTACCAAACGCATTGTAGTTCCACTGGTTACGTCTCACTTGTTTCTAATAAAGGAAGCAGCTGAACCAAACCTCTCTGCCCTGGCATTCCTCTGGTCAGCAGGTGGCAGTGGAATAGAGTCTGTGACCCAGGCTGGAGCAGCCTCTCCCAGGGCCACAGGGCCCTGCAGGAAAGCCCCTCGTGACCAGTCCGTGGAGGCAGCCTTTGAATACTTTCCTTTGGCAAGGTTCTCCTTTCAGGGCAGAACTGGGCTCTTTTCCCCTGACTTTTCCCATCCGCCGGTGAGGAGTTGGTACTGACCCAGGTTCACTCTGTGTAAGAGGAGCAGCTGGCTTCTGGGCCAACACTGGGGCACCTTGGCGGAGGGGCCCGTCCCTGGCTTCCACGGCTGAGAGCAGAGCAGAGCAGAGCACTGCTTTGGGCCAGGTCAGCAATGGCTCCCCTGAGGGAGGGCCCGGGCCCTGCCCTGTCCCACATCTCCCTTTTTGGGCCAGTGGCCGGATGGTTCTGTTGAACCATCAGGAGTAACCCTGTGGGTCGCCAGGCCTGCCACACAGCTACTGAACCAGCTCTCCGAAGAAGGGCCCCAGCGACTGCCTTTAGACTTCCCATTCCCCCGTTCTCTTCCTCTGGAACTTTTCATCCATTCCCTGACCCTGTGCTGCTTTCAGGTGCCCTGTGGCTGGTGCCTCCGAATCCCTTCCCAGGGAATCTGGGCCCTGAGCTGCAACCTGAGAGGACACGGGACCTCCTCCCGGAGGACTCCTGACCCCTCCTAAACACCCTGTGTCTCTCCCCTCCCCCAGCAGGTCACGAGCACCTTCGTTCCCACCCTTAGATTTGGGCTGAGAACAGAGCCCTGTGGGTGGTCACCCAGGGACCTGAGTTACAAGTGATATTGTTGCTTCCACCTCCCATAATCCATTCCCACCAAATTTCTTGCATTGAAGACTTGCCCTTTCAAGGCCGACTTCCTAGCTTTGGGGCTCTTACCCTAGCGGGAAACCCTCTTGCTAAGGGTTTGCTAACTTCTCTAACTAGACCTGCTAACTAAGGTCTTGCTAACTTCTCTGCCAAGCCAGAGAAGAGAAGCAGGAATGGGGGGGCTCAGCCCAGGGTCTGGTGCTCACCTGAAAATGGGACTCTCCACACAGGCCGTCACCACAGCTGGCCCTCTGGGGGACAGTCTAGGGATGGGACAGTTCTGACTGCTCTACGTATGTGGACTCAGCCTCGCCGTGCCTCACCCCCAGGCCTGCGGTTTGGCTTCCTGGCTTCCTACACCCTGAGAACCAACCAGGTATCCAGGCTACTTGGTCTGTTCCTTCATGGTTCCTGGATAGGGAGGCTTCTGACCCCTCCAGGGGCTGAGCATCCTTTTAGACACGAATTCATCAGAACCAACACCACTGAGCATGAGAGCACGAGTGGGAGGGCAGGGGGAGGCTGTCACTTCTTGCATCAGGTCATGGGTTGCAGGAAGGTAGAGACTGCCCAGCCCTGGGTTCCATGGGGCCAATTCAAGCCCCGGCCCAGCGCCATCCCAAGCCAGGAACTGCCCTCAAGCTCCGTCCTGGTTCAGTGTGAGTGCTTTTGCCTGATGGAACCCGAAATGCCAGGGTTCCACACTGAAGCCCGGGAAGCCCCCTTTCTGGCCGGTTTTCTCTGAATTCTGCCATCTGGTGTCTCAGCACTACAAGGTCCCCCCCCACCCCCCCCACCCCGGGGCATCCTAGAGCAGCCAGCTGGTTTCTAGGCCTTCATCTAAAAGGCTGGTTACCTGGTGGAAGGAGAGCCCCAAGTCTCTGGGATTTGTCTACTGGACAGGGGCCTCGACGCAGCTGAACCCAGAAAGCAGAGGTCTGTCAGTCCTGTCTCCATCCCCTTTAGGGCCGTAACAGTTTTTCCCTGGCGGAAGTGCCCCCCCACCCCCTTCCCATTCAAGGCCCTTCAAGGTTGAGGGGCAAAGGAGCTTGTGAGTTGTCCCCATAGTCTTGTGATGCTGGAATCGGCTCTAAGCCAGGAGGAGGGGTCAGACTATTTAGAGATGTGACACCTCCTCCACCCCTCCCACCCCCTCCCTGGCTGTTTTAGACAAATCCAAGCCCTGCTGGGGGAGGGGACCCAAGGGACTCTGCCCTCATCCCTCATGGGCCTGTGGGTATGACCTCAGAGGGCTCAGGGTGCAGCAGTGGTAAACTTGCTTCTTCATAAAAAAAATTTTTTTTAACATTTATTTATTTTTGAGAGAGAGCACGAGCAGAGGAGGGTCAGAGAAAGAGCGACACAGAATCTGAAGCAGGCTCCAGGCTCTGAGCTGTCAGCACAGAGCCCAACGAGGGGCTCAAACTCAGAGACCGAGAGACGCTTAACTGACTGAGCCACCCAGGCGCCCGTGCTTCTTTATTTTTTTAAACCAATGGTCTTGTTCTGTCTGCTCCAGGGCTCTTCTGTGGCACAAGTTGAAACCTACTCCCAGGTTTCCTCGGCTTTCCCTTCTTAAGATGGGAAGGGAGCTCAGGTTCAAGAGCTTGAGGGAGGAGCCCAGGAAAACCTAGCCAGGGGAGGGCCTTCGGGGGCACTAAGGCCTGGCGTGGACTGGGGGACAAGGAGGGGGCTGGACACTCTGGGGGAAGGAGGCTGGGATGGCCTCCCCCCGGGGGGGCAGAGAGGAGTTCAAGGCTCATGTGTCTTCCTCAAATCTGGCAACGACAGGCCTCGCTCTTCACGAGCCACGACGAGGGAGTGGGCCGAGAATCCAAGGAGTGGGGGCCATCTCAAGGCTCCAGGGTTGTAGGAGAAAGCGCTGATGCCTGTTCTCAGGAGGGGCCAAGGCCACCCCCCCCAGCACCCAGTTGAGACTGGAGTCTAGCCAGTGGGCAGGGCTAGCAGGCTGGAGGGGCTGGTCCTCCCACCACCCCTCTACTGCGGAGGAGAGAGCCTCCGCCACGGGGTGTAGACTGGCACCCGAGCAACCCCAGGGTGGGTCAGTCCGGCTCTCAGAAGCGCTGGATGCGGATGTGGACGAAGAGTGTGGCTGGTGACAGTGAGGCCCCGTCCTTGGAAAGCAGGTGGATGTGGCGGTACCCTGTGGGGAGGGGGACATGCCTCAGGTTCTCTGTCCCCGACCCCACCGGGCCTGGGCCGTGGGCTCACGGACCACATCCCACCCCTGGGCTCAGGGGGCAAGCTCTCAGAGGGGATGCAAAGCCCAGGTGAACAGGGCCTTGGAGGCCCAGACCCCCATCCCTGTCCGTCCCCACCAACCTTGCTTCAGGCTGTTGAGAGGCAGTGTAAACTGGCCCACAAAGTCATTGGGGGAGGTGGTGTCATAATCTTCTACCACGAACCGGACCAGGACCAGCTCTGGAGCCCGCAGCTGGAACTGCAGGGTCTGCCCCCAGCGGGGGTTGAAGCCTAGGGTGCAGGCCTGGCAGTCAGGAGCCAGCTGGCCCCCAGGCCCACCCTCCTCCCCCCGGCAGGCCCACCCACCATTGTTGAGCACGTAGTTGGTCTCCTTTCGAGCACAGTCTGCGGGCACCCCGTGGATCTCGACACGCACCAGGGGGTCCACGATGGAGTTTGGCTTCTCGGTGTTCAGCTTGGGCAGCTGCTGCGCAGTCAGAACCTGAAGGGGATGAAGGGGAGCTTCGGTCCAGCCCCCCGCCCCCCGCCAGGGCCCATGGCTGCCTGCCCCCTCTGTTAGGGTGGGAAGCCCCTTGCCCTCGGCACTCACCCTGAGCCTCCCCGCATGGGACTGAGACTCAGACCGCCCTCACACCAAGCCGTTCGGGCCGGCGCCCTGCAGACTAGGACCTCTCCAGAACCAGCTGGGACCCCAGAGTAGGGCTTGGTCCAGGCTGCTGACCTGGATGGTGAGAGTAGTTCTGGGGGGTCCAGGACACTCAGGGTCAAAAGTTGTGTCAGGCTGTCGCAGGCAGGCAGGTTTCAGGATGTAGCCGCACTGCCCGTTGATGAGGAAGCGGCCAGCATTGAGGTCCATCTCGTAGCCTGGTGTCTGGAAGTTCAAGGCCACTGTGGACACAGCAGGATCAGGGCAGGGGCTCTTAGTGGCCCTCCTCTCACTGCTCAGTTTCAGGGTCTCACAACCCACTCCCACCGTGGCTTAGGGGTGCATCATAGCAGCCAAGGGTCCCAGCCCCCATTGTCACCGGCCCTTTATCCCTGGTATCTCCCACGGCCAGAGGGTTGGGCTGGGCATAGGCCTGGGCCAGGGCTGGGCCCAAGGAAACCTTGGGTTTCTATATCTCCATTTCTGCCCTCAAGGGGACCATATCCCCCTCCTTTGCTCCTTTGTTGGGGCTCAGCCTCCAGAGCCCACTCTTGTCAGTGTTGACTTAGTGGGACTGCCAGGTGTGTGTGTGGGGGGGGGGGGACACATGGGAATGGAGGTTTTTAACTTTTGCCTTCATGAAAAATGTGAGACTTTACACTGTCAGGAAGAAATGTGTCTGATTTGTGTTTCCCCACCTACTTTCCTGACAATTATTTTAATAACTGTTATTACCAAGAAAACACATTTTTCCACTTTCTGAAAAGCTGTATGGCCCCATCACTGCCTGGGCCTCTCATGGTTCCCTGGAGGCCACTCCCTGCTCCTGCTGCCCCCACTCACCAAGCTGACAGCCTGAGTTCCACATCTCCTGGGGGCTGTAGTTGGCGGAGTTCATCCGCAGCCCCAGTGGGTAGACACGGGTCAGTTGTCGGGTATTGTGCCTGACGAAGCTGTTCCCTGGGGGAGGAAGTCGGCGCAGGATTGTGATGGCCCCTGGGGTGTCCCTCACCCAGCACCAGGGCCTGTAACCTCCCCAGCCCCAACCGCAGGGACAAGCTGGGAACAGAGGCTGAACTACCCCCACCCCGCCGGCTCCCCCTGCCCCAGGGCTGAGAGGACCTCCCAGAGGAGGCTACCGAAACCCAGAGAGAGCCAAAGACCCGTCCCACAATGCAGCACTGCATCCCAGCCCCAAATCCCCCAACTCAGTGCCTGGAACGCGGGGCCCCAGGCTGACAACCCGGCTCTCATCCCGCCTTGGAGGGGTCTGGGGTGTTCGCAGGCATCACCTGCTCTGGAATTCTCTCTCCTGTCCGCACACCCGCTGTGGGACTCCCCCAGCCCCCACCACGGCTCACTGATCACCCTGCACCATTACCCCTGCCTGTGTCTGGCCCTGCCACCAAGCTTGAGCCCAGTAAAGGCAGGCAGCAGCCTCCCTCCTCCCTGGGCCCTCTTCCCTCCATCCATGCTGGCCCGGTGCTGCCCACGTGCTGGGTGCTCGTTCCCTGAGCCCCGATCTGGGGGCCTCCTGACCCCTTCACTGCCCTGGAGGCCCTCTCAATCTCCTTTCCAGACACCAACTTCAGGGTACCCCCCCACCAGGAGCCTGCAGGCCTCCACGGGGCCTCCTGCCCCCAGATGCCCCACGTCCCAGCTCCTACCTGCCTCTCGGATGAGCTTCTTGGCCTTGCGCTCGCTGAGGGAGCTGACCTGGCAGGGCTGGGGTGGGACCGGGTTGGGGCGCAGGGTCCGCAGGCGGGTGGCACAGCAGTACACGGCCAGGGCCGACAGCTCAGGGGAGATCTGCTTGGCCTGGGAGATGAGCTTCAGGGCAGGGTTCCGGCCCCCCTGTCCTTCCCCTCCCCATGCAGCCCCTCCCTGCCCAGGCCAGGCCGGCCCAGCCAAGCCCACTCACCCGCCGCCTCTGTTCTGTGGCCTCTGCCTCTTCTTCCTCTTCGTCTTCCTCCTCCTGGTCGGACAGAATTCGACCGTCCTCGCTCCGAGCAGCTGGCAGCTTCTTCCCCTTCACCAGGACCCGGCCCTTCAGCTGCTGGAGAGGCCAGTATGGAAGGATGATGCCCTCTTGCCCCTAGGTCAGCCATTCAACCCCCACTGTGTGAGGGGCTGACTGGGGGTGGGGAGCAGGAAAGAACATGAGTGATGGTTCTAATAGGAAAAAATGGGCAACGACGTATAGACCCATCATCATGGGACTGGCTAGTGACGTCCCTCCAAACAGAAGACCACACAGCAGCCCTTACAGTGGTTGAGGCAGCTCAAGACTGAAAGAGAAGGTGCCCTCTTCAGAAAAGATCTCACATGAAAGAAGCGACTATAGAACACGAACACGTAATCATATGATCTTCTTTGTGTAACATTTGAAAGGTAGCTATGTACATAGGTATATACACATGGGAAAGTTCTGGAAAGACAGACGAGAAACTTAAAGATGGCTACTTCCTGTGAAATTGGACAGGGGCAGAGAAAAACCCATTTTTCATTGTATATACTTTTGTACAGCTCAATTTTTTTAACCATGTTTCATGCTAATAAAAAAATCAAATCACACACACACACACACACACAAAGGTGAATCAACATTCTCTGCATATTTGGATTGCGAGGAGGAGGAGAGTTTTCTCAAGGAGCAGGGGAGAAAACACAAATGTCCTGAGGGGGCAGAAAAAAGGTTCTGGGGTTCGGGAGGAAAAACCACCTCGGGCCAGAGAGCTGAGGAAATTTCTAAGGCCACGGAAGAGGTGGTTTATCACTGAGCTAGAATTCTAAGCAGGTGGCGGCGGGCAAGAGTAGATGGCTGGGAAGGGAGCTTCAGGTGGAGGGGACATGTCAACCAAGGTTTGGAGGTAGGAATGGCAGAGTCTGCAGGGACTCGGTAGGGAGGCAGAGCGGGGTGGGGGTGAGGGCATGGAAGGCCCTGGGTGCCAGGTGAGGGGGTGGGGTGGCGGTGAGGTAGGGGTGGGGAAGGATGGAGGGGGGAAGCGTGACGAGACCTCGGGGTGGCAGATGGCCACTGAGCGCAGGGGCAGAGGAAGGCTGAGGCAGAGAGAAGTGAGGGGTCCTGACCCAGGGAGGTGGCACAGCAGTGGGGGATGGTGGACAACAGCCGGGTCCCCGCCCCCAACCCGGCTGGGAGTCTGGGGGGCACTCACTACCTCTGGGGATGGCAACTCTTCGGGGTTCTGGGAGTCCAGCGCTTGTGTCACCAGCACGTCTCCCAGGATGGCGCGAAGATGGCGGGCCATGACAGCCTGCTGCTCCAGCCCGCAGTGGTTCTCAAGGGACAGGATGACAGGGTATGGGGACAGCTGGAGAGGGGGAGGGGGCAGCAGCTCAGAGCCACTTCCCCGTCCCCCTCCCAGGCTCCCCCCCTACACCTGGACCCCAAGCCCCTTCAGGACAGGCAGGCAAAGGCACACTGGGGGCTGAGGAGGTGGAATGTGGGACATACTCTGGGGCCAGTGTGTCCATGAGGGAGACAGAGGGCAGATCTCCGGTCTCAGGGAAAGGGTGGTATGTCTGGGAAGCTGAGGGCAGCTGCAGAGATGGTCTTATTTTTTATTATTAAAAAAATTTTTTTAAACGTTTATTTATTATTGAGAGACAGAGCGTGAACAGGGGAGGGGCAGAGAGAGAAGGAGACACAGAATCGGAAGTAGGCTCCAGGCTCTGAGCTGTCAGCACAGAGCCCAAGGCGGGGCTCGAACTCACAAACCGCAAGATCATGACCTGAGCCGAAGTCGGACACTTAACTGACTGAGCCACCCAGGCGCCCCAAGATGGTTTTGTTTTATAAATGCCCTTTATATGTTAATGACATTGACCATGTTGTTTATGTTACAAACTTTTCCCCCCACGCCAGTCTTTTTTTTTTTTTTTAATTTCTTTTTAGGTTTACTTTTTTTAGTAACCTCTATACCCAACATGGGGCTCGAATTCATGACCCTGAGATCAAGAGTTGCACGCTCGTCCCACTGAGCCAGCCAGGCACCCCCAAGCCCATCATTTTTGAGGGTAAGATCTGTGTATAGCTTGACAGAAGTTACAATTTTATACAGATTCCATGCCCAGCTTCTCTGTCATGGCTTTCCCTTTGGGAGTTAGGATTAAAATGTCCTCTCTTGGGGTGCCTGGGTGGCTCAGTCAGTTAAGCGTCTGGCTCCTGGTTTTGGCTCAGGTTATGATCTCATGGTTTGTGAGTTTGAGACCGGTGTTGGGCTCTGTGCTGCCCTGCGGAGCCTGGTTGGGATTTTCTCTCCCTCCCCCTCTCTCTGCCCCTGCCCCCTGCTTGTGCTCTTTCTCTCTCTCTCTCTCAAAATAAATTAAAAAAAAAAAAAAAAAAAAAAAAAGGTCCTTTTTACTCCTAAAGTTTTCTGCTAGACATTTTGTGATTTTAACACATTTAATAAACATGAAAGTAGGGGAAGGGAGCCTCTCAGCTTTCTTCTACCCCACTGGCCAGCTGTCCCAGCAACACTTGGTGAGTGAGTGATTCTCTGGGCAAGGGAGTTTTTTCTGGAAGGACTGAGGATGGCTGGGGTCATCGGGAAGGCTCTGGGACTGGGCATGGGGGTCCTGGGAGCTCACAGTGAAGGCGTGGTCACGCACAGCCTGGACCACATCTCGGAAGAGGATCTTGGAGGTGAGGGTGTGGCCGTGGTAGATGACGGGCTCCCCTCCTGGCCCCTCCCAGCAGTCTAGCTCCACACAGCGGCACCCCTGTGCAAAGGCCCTGTGGATAGACAGACGGACAGGCAAGGTGTCCTGTGGGTGCCACAGGGCACAGCAACCGGCAGACCGAGCCAGGTAGGCACCCCCCCTCCCCGCCGGAAGCCCACGGTGAGATTCGAGCCCCATGTCACCCTCAAGCTGGGCTCCCAGATGTGTTCACCCCACCATCCCTGCTATGGTACCTAACATAGGCCTCGGTGCTGCTGGGCCCCCCAATCTGAGAGTCAGTCAGATAGGTATTGTGCGAGGAGGAGATGAAGTAGTGGGAGAGGGGCTGGTCCATGTCCTGGAACACACATGTGTGGGCTGGGTCCAGAGCAGCCCCTTCGGGTGACAACAGGTACATCATGAAGCCATCCAGTGTCATCAGCTCATGCTGCTTGGCTGCGGGGATGGGCAGAAGAGAACGTCAGGCCACAGGGAGGAGCCCCACGTCTGGCCCCATGTGCCCCCAAAGCTCACTCTACTTAGTACTAATGAGCACTTATCTACAGACTGGGCTCTACTCAAGCGATGCTACTGACTTCTTTGAAGTAATCTCTACACCCACCGTGGGGCTCGAAATCACAACCCCGAGATCGAGAGTGACATGTTCTACCGACTGAGCCAGCCCAGTGCCCCCTGAAGTCATGCCACTTCATCTTCAGCCAAACCCTGTGAGGAGGGTGCACTACTATGCCATTTTACAGATGTGGCAACTGAGTCTCCAGGAGGCGAGGTAGCCTGCCCAAGATGGCACCCACTGCCAGTAATCGCAGCGCACGCTTAGCTAGAAGCCCAGACCTGTCAGATGCCAAGACAGGGCCGTGTTGACCCCCACCCTGTCTGTCAGACCGCCACCTGTCTCATTGAGCTCATAGGTGTGGATGAGCTGCTGGGCATGGGCCAGTGTGGCGCCATCCTCGCCCTGGTCCTCCAGGAACTCCAACAGCTCAGGGGCGCTCAGCACGCGGTCCTCGCCGGAATACCGATGGAAGATCTCCTCCAACTCGGGGCGTTTCAGCAGCCGCCTCAGAAACTCCTCAATCTCAGCCCCCTCCAGCCGCTCATTGTTGGAGTGGTCGCATTCCTAGAAGGCAGTAGGGAGGAGCTCAGAGGAGCGGGGGGGGGGGGGGGGGGGGGGGGGCGGGGTGACAACCTGGGAAAGCTGGCCTGCATGGACACCTCTGTCACCTACAATGCTAGGAAGGCAGATGTCCCCCATTTCACAGGTAGAGAAACCGGGAGCTATCGAGGCTCTGGGTGTTGCTCAAGCTCACACAGCTGGTAAATTGCAGGGCTGGGATTCTAAGGAAGGTCGCTTGGGTTTAGTGCCTGTCCCGTATGCCCATGACCTACCCCCCCAAAAATCCAGATGTGGGAGGAAAAGCAGTGGCCCAAGGGCAGGACGAGCCGTAATTCCCCCTCCCGTGCATGTACATTACCATCCTCACGGTCTCCAATTCACACCCAGGGTCAAAGGGCAACAAATAAGTGCGACTGCACGTGGAGCAGTCCACATGGAGCCGTGGGCCCCCGTGTACCGGGGCCATGGCTCTTCTGTCTTTCAGGGTCTCAGGCTGGTCACATAGGCGTCTGCCACGTGCCCTGGCTGGGCCATCGATGCGGAGCCCACCCCCGTGCACCCCTGTCTGTGCTCCCACATGTGGGGTGTATCTGGTCACACGTGGAGGGGCCACATGGGCCACGGCGGAGGAGGATGCGCGCGTGTGCCAGTGAGCTGACTCCTACTTGCACTCCCATGTGCAAGCCGTGCGTGGTCACCTGTGCAAAGGCTGCCTGCAGACTCCGAGCAATGAAAACTATAGCTCTGCTGCTTCCTTTGGAGGTATGGGAGGGCCCTCCCTGCCCCGCGCCCCGCCCCTCCTCCAGCTCTGCCTGAGGGTGAGGAATGTTCTGGGCTGGTACTACCATCCTGGCCCAGCCGCCTCGGGGGAGGGTAAAAGGCTAACTAGGCCCAGATGGGGCCTTCCCACAGGGAGAGGCCACTCTGTCCACAAAGGATGGTGACTCAAAGGTCAGAGTGGGGGCAGGAGCCCACCTTGAAGAGGCGGTAGGCATACATGTCGTTCATGTCCACGTTGACCATTCTGAGCAGGCTCTTGATCTCCTTGAAGCTCATCTTACTGTCCTGGTTCGAGTCGGCCCGGTGCAGATAGGAGTGGATCCAGGTGTGGGTGCTCAGGAAATACCAGCAACAGCCTGGGCACCGCCCCCAGCCGACAGGTAACTGACAGGGTCGCCACCACTGCCTGGCTCTGGGGGCTCCCGGGTCTAGGGGCTGTACTTCCCCTCAGCCTGGGGACTCCCTCCCTACACGGGGCCAGGACCGAGCTTCCCAGAGACGGAGGCGGCGTCACCAGCCTCGGTTCTGAAGACTAGGGGCCCCCAGACACGTTCCCCCCCCTCCCCCACGCCCGGCCCCCTGGGCAGGATATTGATCGAGGCGCTCGCGCTGGCTCATGGCGTCGAGGCGCGCGCGCAGCTTGGCCAGACCGCGCACCCAGCGCTGCGCCTCCTCCGGGGTGGCCGCCGCCAGGTCCAGGTTCTTGCGGCGGCCCTTGAAGGCGATGGTGAGGCAGCGCGCCGGCGGGAAGGCGCCCCCGAAGCGTCGCAGGCCCTCGGACTGGTGGCCCTCGCGGACCGCCTCGATGTGCTGCACGAAGACTGCGGGAGGGCGAGGAAGGGGAGGGGGTGGGGAGGACGGAGCACGCGCAGCCGGGTCAGGGCGGCGGGACCCGGCCGCTGTCCCCAGCCCGCCCCGCGGCCGCGCGCCCCGGCTCACAGATGTGCTGCGACGGCGCGCGCGGGATGCGCCGCTGGAACCACACGCTCAGGCCGTCCTCCTGCAGCCGGTACAGCCGCTCCTTGTGCCACGTCCGTGAGCGGATCTTGCAGAGACGGGAGCCCCGCAGCATGGCGCGCACGTCCTCGTCCTCCGTCAGGCCTGCGCGGGAGAGAGGCCGGAGGACGTCGGGGCCCGGCCTCGCCCTCGCTCCCCCCACCCTCGTCCCGGCTGGCAGCCGGCCTGCCTTCCTGCGCCTGGAGCCTTGCAAGTCCTCACAGGCCCCTCTTCCTCTCCTTAGCGTAACTCGTCCCCAGTGGTGGGTTTGGCTATAGTCTCTTCCGCCCCAGGAACTCGCTGGCTTGGTGTGTCCCACCCAGCCGCCCTGGGGAGGGTGCCCGTACCTCCACCAAGCAGCTGCCTCCGGAGGCCCTCAGAGCAGAACAAGCCCTCAGGCAGCGCCTGGGACTCAGGCCTCCCTAAAGGTCACCCTTTCTGCCACTCCCTTCCATCCGGGCCTCCAGACTTCAAGACCAGAATCTGCCACCAGCAACCTTTTCCCTTGACGTGAAACCCTGACCATCAAAAAGGTAGTCTCACTATCTAACCCAGATCTCTCTTGCTGCCACCCAAGCTGCTCACCTCTGCTGTCCCCCCAAGACCAGGGAGGACAGCAGAGGCCACCCTGGCTCCACGGTCATAGGCCAAGGACTCCAGGACCAGCCCTGCCCTGCCCAGCCTGCAGCCACTTTGCATCCATCCTCTTTGTGTCCAGCTGAAAGCATGGTCTGTGCCACTTGGTAGTCCCCCTGGCCCAGCCATTGTCCCAATCCCACCTAACCCCGCACGTGCTCTCCACAGTGCCCGCTTTCCTTAATAAGAAGAAATGCTTACAGAACATGTACTGCACGCCTGCCCCAACTCATGCATTCACTCGGGAGAAAACAAGTATAGAGAAGTTTAAGTGACTTGCCAGAATTCCAAGGCTATGAAGGAAGGGGTGGAAGCAGGCCTCGAACCCTGGAGGTCAAGTTCCAGCACCTTTGCCCATGGCCACAACACTGAATCCCTCTGCTCCTCTGCCCCTTCTCCTTGCTATCATGGGCACCGGGGGTGGGGGGAGCAGAACTCAAATTCAAGGGTCCAGGGAGGCAAATCCCACCTCTGTCACTTCCGAGTTACACAGCCTGGGTGGCAGTAACCTGAGACTGCTCTAAGCCTCATGTTCTCTGTGCACAGAATGAAGGCCACAGTAGTACGTCCTGCAAAATCCAAACTTCAGTCAAGATGCTGCCCTGCTCTGATTTGTCTCATTAGAGGTCAATACCAAGGGTTTACGAGCCAGGGGACAACAGAAAGAGTGGGAATCCGGCATACTGGAAGGAGGAGGGCAGCCAGGAATGGATGAGGGCCCAGAGTTTCCAGAGAACAGGAAGCTGGATTTCTATGGGAAGCCTCCAGATTTTTCAGTGCTGGCAACCAAATCAAATTGAAACAAAAAACCCCCTAAAACACCACGGTATGGGCCAAATGAACAGGACAGTGGGCCTCTCTTCCTCCCTTTATTTTATTTTATTTTAATTTTTTTAACATTTATTTATTTTTGAGAGACAGAGCGAGACAGAGCATGAGTGGGGGAGGGGCAGAGAGAGGTGGGTACACAGAATCCAAAGCAGGCTCCAGGCTCTGAGCTGTCAGCACAGAGCCTGACGTGGGGCTCGAACCCGCAAACCACGAGATCATGACCTGAGCCGAAGTCGGACGCTCAACCGACTGAGCCACCTAGGCGCCCCCCTCCCTTTATCTTATCAAGTCCCCAATACTGGCTTTGGCTCTAGGCTTTGTGGCACCAAGACCCCTGCTTGTTGTAAACTCTGGCCTGTGGAACCAAGTCTACATCCCAGGACATTCCTCTCTCATTCTCTTGGAACCTTTGTAGGATCCTTCTTGCTTCTCTTCCTCACACAGGAGTCCTTCAGGGACCAGCTCAGACACCATCTCCTCCAGGGAGCCTTCCTTGGTTTGTCCTCAAATGGGCATTCTCCCTCCCTGATCACCAACATCAGGGTGACCAACTTTTTACTTTAACTAAAACAAACACCCCACCTAAATTGTAATTTCGGTCAACTTTAATAAACCCAAGGACAGGGATGAAGTCTCATATCTGCACTACCGTGCTCATCCCAGAGCCAGACTCACAGCCAGTGTTTTGATAGGGGAGGCAGATGTACCAGCAATTGGGGGAACTAAATTTATTCTGCCCCCTGCCCTACCCTATCTGTCCTTTCCTTATGGGCCAGGGTTTCTGAACCCTGGCTGTGATCAGAATCAGCTGGAGGGGTTTGCAAAACCCACAGCCCAGAGATTCTTGTCTGGCAGGTGTGGGTTGGGACTTGGGTATCTATGTTTAAAAACCTATCCTGTGACTTTGAGGGTGACTATGACTGAGAATCACGGCCTCAGGGCCAGGAGGAGAAACCTACCATCCAGAGGAGCCTATAGTCCCCCCTTGGGTTAGCCTGTGGCCCTAATGGCTCTCGGGATTTAGACGAGCCCCCTGGGTCCGTGCCCATTTGGTGCCCCCTAGCTAGGAAAGCTTGTCCTTTCCAGACAAGGAGCTAGAATGTGGCAGGCACCAAGCCAAGAGACTCACCAGACCCTCAGCCCCCTACACCCACATCTGGGCAGCTTCTGAATTCCTTCGGCCTGAGAAGCAATGGATTGGGGGGCAGGACATTCAGCAGAACCTGTAATGCCACAGCAACCAAGCCTGCCCCTCCTCTACCTCCTCTCAGTGGGAGAGGAACCCCTATTCCCCTGACAACCAGGCTCTGCAGCTGGGGCCACCTCCCCTGACCCCGCCATCCCTCTGATGCCAAGCCCATAGTTGGGGAGGGTGGGGAGAAGGGGGACTGGTGAATGACTAAGGCCGGAAATGGAGGTGAGTCACTGAGGGCCTGCTTTGTCCTGAGTCTTCCGCAAACAAAACATCGCGACGGGGAGCCTGAACTTCTGATCAGCCCTCCACTGGGACAGGTTCCCACGTTGAGAGGGCCCTTGCTCCTGACCTTCCTCCCCGGCTCCCCAGGAGCCTGTTGGGGGAAAGGGTGACGTTCCAGTCTGCCTGCCCAACTGGCACTGGCCCCTGGACCACACTGCTCCTTGGACCACACTGCCCCCGCCGCCCCCACATCCAATGGAAAAGCCAAACAGAATGGGAGTTCAATGCCAGGCCAAGCCAGGTGCTGAGTCCCTGGGTAGGTGACATTATTTCCCCATTGCTTGAGCTTCTGACCCCTGAGAGAGTGAGAGGATTAGGGTGCTAGACAGGAAGGGCAGGACCAACGGAGGTAAGGGGGTGAGGTCAGGCCTCGGGCAGTGAAGCTAGGAGGCACCTGGCTCTCTGCCCAGGCACCCAGTAAACATTTATAGGTCCTGCCAGGCCCCAAACACACATGTTTCCTCAACCTCATTCCTACCTGCTTGGAGCAGGTGTGCATCCTGTCTGCCTCTTGTGGTTTCCGTGGGTTATCTATCTAAACATCTCTGCCTTGAACCTGGAGCTGGGCTGGGCCAGTGCTGTGGCCACCTTGACTGAACAGATGGAGTAATAATCATGAAACAACAGCACTAAAAATGATGAACAACAGTCAAAAGATAGAAACAACCCAGAGGTCCATCAACAGATGAATGGATAAGCAAAACGTGGTACAGACAGACAGTAGAATATTATTCGGCCATAGAAAGGGGGAAATCTGGGGCGCCTGGGTGGCGCAGTCGGTTAAGCGTCCGACTTCAGCCAGGTCACGATCTCGCGGTCCGTGAGTTCGAGCCCCGCGTCAGGCTCTGGGCTGATGGCTCAGAGCCTGGAGCCTGTTTCCGATTCTGTGTCTCCCTCTCTCTCTGCCCCTCCCCCGTTCATGCTCTGTCTCTCTCTGTCCCAAAAATAAATAAATGTTGAAAAAAAAAAAAAAAAAAAAGAAAGGGGGAAATCTGGTCTCACCCTGCAGCCGTAAAAGGACAGTATATGATTCCACTTATATGTGGTACCTAGAGTGGCCAAATTCATAGAAATGGATTATATGTCACATATCCCTCAATAAAAAAAAAAATTGAGAGACAGAACGTAATTAGAGGTTACTAAGGCCTAGGGGAAGGGAAGAGGGGGGAAATTACTGGTTAACGGCTAGAGTTTTTGTTTAGGGTAATGGAAACATTTTGGAATTAGCCCAACACTGTGAATGCATAACATTGCAAATATAATTAATGCCACTGAATTAGCCACTTCAAAATGGTCAAAGTGGCCAACTTAATTATATATTTTTTGCCACAGTTAAAAAAAATAACAACGCAATATGCCAGAAACCATTGTATACTTTGAAGGGGTGAATTGTATGATATGTGAATTAATATCTCAATAAAGCTGTTCAAGGGGCACAGAGCAGTTAACTTATCCAGGGTCCTGGGGCGGCAGGTGGTGGAACCAGGATGGATTGAGAGTTGGGGGGTACCTAACCCCCTGAAGGGCTGTGTGTGGCCGGAATGAGCTAATGCACATGGTGCACTCAGTTTAGGGCCCGGCCTACAGTAGGTACTCGATAAATTATAATAAAGGAAAGGGAGGCAGTGGCCCTGGAGGGAAGAGGGAGCCAGGTATTCCCATAAGTCTGTCCTTGTCAGTCTCATGGCCTCCAGATGGGCCCTTCTCCAGCCTCATTCAGTGTTGTCAGTGGGGCTCAGACACCTTCTCTAGGCCAACCGCTCATCTCAGCCCTCAGAGACGGGCCACGGGGAGGTGAGGAATGGACAGGCCCAGTGTCCCAACTATCACCTTCAGCCCGGGCGGTTTGGTCTGTGTGTGGTCTGAGGCCTGAGCAGTTCTGGGTCAGCGGCCAAGGTCGAGGGCAGGAAACTGTCTCAGTGGCAGAGCTGGAAGGGGCCATGGGAAAGTCAAGTCCATCTCTGATCCTTAATGTCCCTTTTTCATAGATGGGCCACTGGAATTATGAGAGGGTAAGCTGGGTATGCGGACAGGGTAAGTTGTGTATGCGGACAACAGTGTGGGTTACCCAAGGCAAGGGGGGACGCAGGGGCAGTGCAGTGGGTGGGCAGGGGCCAGGGCAGACCAGCAGTGAGGGTGAGGATGGGGCTGCTGTGTGGCTACAGGGTGTGTAGATAAGAGGGGTAATAGGTAGGCAGCAGGGTGTGAAAAGGGTAGGTCTGCAGCAAAGGTGTGTGTGTAGGTTGGTATGTGCATATAGGGTGTGTGCGTGTGTGTGTGTGTGTGTGTGTACGCGTGCTTGCTCCAGTGCACACACGGGAAGGGTACACGGGGCTCCAGCAGGAATGTGAGACATGCAGGGAACAGCAAAGGCCGACAGCTTCATGCCAAGTGGGGGAGGAGAGGAAGAGAAGCTTTTCCTGGTGGCTCTGGGAGGGAGTATCCAAGGCGAGGGGTCCCAAACACCTTCCCGCCCTAATCCTCTGGCCAGCAGGCAGCCCCAGCTCTTCAGGTATCAAGCGTGTCCCCCTGGCCTGGGCTGGCTGCCACACCTGGGGCCAGAGCCCGGTGGAGCTCAGCGCCAGAGTCCATAACATTCCTGGGAGAGTCAACAAAGTCAGGAAAGGCAGGCAGTGCTTCCCCAGTCCCTGGCTAGACGCAGTGCGACAAAGGTGGCGGCACCCTTCCCGGCAAGGCCAGAACGAGCATGAAGCCCATTTGGGGGCAGAGGTCGTAGGAGGGGGCACAGTATGCCCCCGGCTCAGACAGAACGGCCGCCGGGGCCCAGGCCCCACCCCCACCCCCCGCCAGGCCAGGCACCTGCCAGGACCCCCAGCTGCCAGATCCACCCACGGCAGCCCCACTCACCCTGCAGAAGACGTCCTGGGCAGGCCATGGGGAGAGCCCCCTTGCCCCTGTGGCAATCAGTGGTGCGTGCAGGCTGGGGAGGAAAGGGAGCAGGATTCTGCCCACTCAGTGCTCTGCTTGCTGGGAGGATTAGGGGCAGGGCGGGGCATCAGGGGCACAGGCACAGACAGGGGCTCTGGGGAGACAGGGTTGTCAAGATAAAATTCAGGGTGCCCAGTTAACATTCGAATTTCAGATGAACAACGAGTCATGTTTCAGTATAAGTTTGTCCCAAATCATTTGTTTGTTTATTTGGAATTCACATTTAACGGAGCATCCTGTATTTTATTTGGCAAGCCTATGAGGACACCTCTAGAGGCTGGCAGGGCCTCTGTGGGGGATGGGAGTAGCAGGCCATCTCCAGGCATCAATCCCTCACTCATTCACTTAGACTCTGTGCCAGGCGCCTGGGTTCAAATCCTCTCGCAGCTACTTCCCAGCTTTGAACTTCTCTGAAACTCAGTTTCTCACTTGTAAAATGAGGCTCAAGGTACCACAAACCTCAGACAATTGTGGGCATTACATGAGCTAATATGTGAAAAGCGCGCTCGGCATAGTGTTATAAATGTGTTAATTAGTATTCATTAATTCTGGCAGTAAAGAGCCACCATCGAAAACTAGGCTTTGGCGGCTGCCTCTCAGCCCTGTGGGCCTTGGCTGGTGACTTCACCCTTTCCACTGGGTCTGCACCAGTGAGGACAGCTGCAACACCTTTCCCCCTCCCGCCCCGCCCCCACCCCCCGGGGTGCCAAGGATTAAGTAGATTCTGGACTGATGCAAGCTCAGCACTATGTCTGGCCTCACTGAACTCAAGCTCTCTCCAGCTATTCTCTGGCTTCCTGGGGACAGACTAAGCCCGCAGCACCCCCGACGGGGGGAAGGGACAGGAGAAGGACCCCAGGCTCCACAGATGATTCGCACTCAGTGTGGGAGTGGTGTTCCCCCCAGGATGGCTTGAAAAGCCCTTTCTTTTCCTTGGGCCTCTTGGAGCCTTCGACCTCCAGGCCACTCCCTGCCCTGGTCTCTTGAGGGGACCTGAAATAAAATCTGTTCTCTGTTAGCCTAAGGGGTGTGGCCACAGGGGGCCATCCTGGGAGGAGCTGGGGTTGCTGTGGGAGGGGAAGCTACCTAGGTGCTGGGCCTAGGCTTTGATGGCCCGAAGGGCCAGGCCCCAGGACACCTGGGTGTGGTCTCCACCCTGTCCCTGGAGTCAGTAAGGCCCAGGGAAGCTGCATTCCCCAGAAACTGGACATTCCTTTCTTGGCAGTCACTCAGCAGGACAGGGCAGTGGTGGGAAGGGAGGACGGCCCAGGTGACATTCTGACACCTACATAGTTCCTGATGGTGTCACAGTGGGGGATGCCGTGAGCTCCCGTGCCGCTTTACTCAGCCAGTGAGCGCTGAGTCCCGGGCTCAGCGGTAATGATTTGTCTTCAAGTGTCTCTTGCTACTAAACTGTGTGCTCCCCAAGGGCTGAGCGCTGTGCTATTCATCTCTGGCGCCCTGGCCCCTGGCACAGCGCCTGTGGCACACTGATAGGGCTAAGCAGATATGTGTGGAATGAAGAAGCAGGCAGGTATGCAGGGGCATCACCCCAGCCCTCCCAGCAGCCACAGCCCCTGCGGTGGCTGACTCCTGGAACTGCTTCTCTGGCCCAATGCCAGCTCTGGACGTCTCGGTGGCACCTCACCTCCCCACGGCCACCCTCCTCTCCCCAAGGCACCGCTGCTCCTCAGCCCAAAGAATGACACTGCCATTCACCGGAGACACCTTTCAGATCCCACCGACTGCAGAGTCCAGCCCAGTCCACCCCCTAGGTGGTTCTGGAATCACATTCGGGCTGCACCGGCCCAAGTCTGAGCACCACCATGGCTTGACCAACTGATTCCCCAGCCTTCCTCCTCTGGGTCTCCCCGATTCACCCCTACCTATTTACAACATGCCCCTGCTCTGCACAAGCCCTTCCTCCTGCCTGAGGCTCTCTGGGGGCTCCTACTGGCCATTTAAGGAGGGGCCTTGAGGACACGGCCCCCACCTAACTCTCCCCTGGGCCTGCATCCAATCTCCCTCCGGCTCTGGGGTGCCGCCGGGGCTCTCGCTGGCTCCCCAGCATCTGACTTCCCTCTCCCTTCCTAGCCTTATTTCTTTGCTTCATTGTCTGACCTCCTTGCCGAAGGGCCAGAACTGTGTCTATCTTGTTTGTTGCTGAATTCCAGGACAGAGCATACCGTAGGCACCCAATAAATGTCTGCTGAATGCATGAATGATTGGACAGGAGGGCAAAGATCACGTGTCTTAGTCTCCTTAAGGAGAGTGTCAGGCCCTCTCAGACATAGTCAACGCTCTCAATCAATTCCGATCGAATGAGTGACAGGAGGTAGAGTAAGAAAAAGTGGGGGCAGTATCTAAGAGAAGGCAAGACGGGCAACTGGCACCCCTGATTCACACTGATCTCTTGGGCAGCCCTGCCCTGTTCCCCCAACCCCACACCCCACCTCTCCATCATTAACTATTTACTAACAGCCCTTCCAACACGCCACTTCAGTTTCATGGTGCTTTACATTTTTATAAAATACACACACACAGGGGCGCCTGGGTGGCTCAGTCGGTTAAGTGGCAGACTTAGGCAGACTCAGGTCACGATCTCACGATCCGTGAGTTCGAGCCCCGTGTCGGGCTCTGTGCTGACAGCTCAGAGCCTGGAGCCCGTTTCAGATTCTGTGTCTCCCTCTCTCTCTGCCCCTCCCCTGTTCATGCTCTGTCTCTCTCTGTCTCAAAAATAAATAAACGTTAAAAAATAAATAAATAAATAAAATACACACACACACCTCATTCAAGCCACTCAACCAGCCAGTCGATCACACTTTGCTCAGACTCTGAGAGGGTCGCAGGGGCAGCGTGGCTGGGCACAGCCACCATGCCAGCCTTTGCCCTTAGCAAGCTGTGGGGTCATTGGCAAATTCTTCGCCTTCTCTGAATCGGTTTTCTCATCTGTGAAAGGGGAATTATACAGGATACCTCTCAGGAGGGTGAGGAAAATTGAATGATGCCACCGATGTAACTACCCGGGGCCAGGCCAGTCTCTGGGAGATGCTTAATAAGCCACAGTTACATTTCTTCCCTGCAGTGACTTCCCCCAAACCTGAGCCGGGAACTCTGCCCTTCTGACTCCAAGGGCAGTCTTCTCACCAGTTAGACCAGTCCTACCAGTGCTATGTGGCTGCTGCAACCCCTGTGGGGGCTGCAGGGTTGGAGGGCTGGCTTGAGAGGCCGGCCTCCTCCACAGCTCTCCTGCCTTCCTAAGGGCGGCCAAGAACCCGGGATGCCCGGGGGCGCCCGCAGACCCGAGACGGCATAGGGTGTTGGGAGGCGAGTGAGGGACACCCCGAGCCTGTCTCTCCCACTCTATTCACCAGGTCCTCGGGGACCCCCCCCCCCATCCGCGCCCAAACGCCCATTCCGGCACGCCCCGCGGGCGCCTCCTGGTGGGAAGCAAAGGCCACCCGGGCGCCTCGCTCTTCCCAGGAACGTCGGGTGACCCCAGGTATGACCACCCGCCCGCCGGAACGGTGCTGGCATTCCAACCCTCGCCCTGCTCCACACAGCCCCTCGCAGCTGGGAAACCCGCGACGGCTCGCCCGCACACCCCCCCCCCCCCCCCCCAGACGGACCTCTGGGCAGTCGGCGCCCACCCGAGCCGCCCCCGCCGGTCACTGACCCATCTTCTTCAGCGCCCGCAGCCCGGGCCTCTTGGTGTCGCCGTCCGGGGGTGCGAGCAGAAGGGGCGCCGCAACCTGGGCCGCCACCGGGGGCTCCTCGGGCCGCCGGCGGCAGCTCCTCCAGCGGCCGCACAGCATGGCTCGGTGGGGCCGGGGCCGGGCCCGGGGTCTGCGCGCGGGGACAGGGCAGCGGGGGGCACCGCTCCGGCCCGGCCCCGGCTCTGCGCGCGGTCCCGAGCGGAGAAACTTAGCGGCGCCGGGAGGGAGTCGGGGGGAGGAGGTGTCGGGAGCAGGGAAAGAGGGAGGGACGAGGTCGCGAGAAGGAGGGACGGGCAAGGAGGGGGCGGAGCCGAGGACGGAGCGGGGGAGGCGTGGGGCGGTGGCGGGGAGCTGGGTGGCGACCCCAGGCCGGGAGGTGCCCCTTTGCGAGGTGCGGGAAGGGAAGGGGGCCGGCTCGCGTCCCCTCTTCCTGCCCGAGCCCCCGGCTCTTGAGTCCGCCTCCCCATTCTCCTCCCAAATCCTCGGATCCCGGCCGCACAGATGACGGGAGCCCCTGTTGGGGGGAGGGGGCGGCAGAGGAGGCGAGGATTGCTTTCTGGCACACTCTCCGTTCTCTGCACCCTGACTCGATGTGGACTCAGGACCCCTCCCTCTTCACCTTCACCTTCCCCGTCCCTCAGGAGGCCTCAGAAGGGAGCCAGACTGGGGGCCAAATCTGCGGGGCGGCTCGTCCTGGGCCAAGGGTCCTCGGACCGGCCCGGAACGCCGAGAGAACCCCAAGAGCTGAGCCAAGCAGGAGGGCAGCCCCAACTGGAGGGGTGGGAGAGCGGGAGGTGGTGGTTGGGGGTAGGAAGGCTCTGGCTGTGATGTCATTGGATTAACCCTCTCGGCATCAGGTGCCAGCCCCTCGGTCTCAAAGCTGACTGGTCTGGGGGAGATGGGGTGGCACTAAGTCATTAGAATCCCCGGCAGAACTCCGGTTCTGGGTTCGAGGTTTGGAAGCATTAGCGTCCCAGTGGGCGTTCGATTGCCCCGGACGGCCGCCGCACCCTGTGTAGATGTCCGTGACATCAACCCGTGGGTGAGCGTCGAGTGTGGGTCCTGGTGACCGTTTCATGTGTTCACTTACTATATGTGAAACCATCAGAATATTTGTACTCGAAGGGTGGGATGGCAGGAGACTAATCATTTTAGCATTGTCTGCCGCAATTACCCTAAATTGGGTGCGGAGAGCCGGGCGCACACCGCCACTCGGCGGCGGCCAAGAGCGTGGCATCTCAAAGAGAAAGCTTAGTTTCTCAGGACCTAGATTTGCCACCTACTTGCTCTAGCCCATTCTCAGATATCCTCGACCCAGAGATCTGGCATACTGGTTTGGATACCCACCCCTGTCTGGATATTCTTTCTGTACTTTTGATCCTGCAATTCCTTCCTTCAGGAACTACTTTTCTCATTCTTCTCCTGGTTTACAATTACGTGTTCCAAAACTCAGCTCCAATGTCCCTCCTCCAGAACCCCTCCAGAACCCGCTCTTCCTCCAGGACATAACTCCTTTATTTTTTTTTTTTTTAATTCCCAGCGCCTGGCGGGGCGGGGAGGGGAGGGCGGGTCTAAGGAGCTGAATTGGGTTGCTCAGATTTGCAGGACCTGGGTTCGGAGGACAGACGCAGGTTTCCACCAGGGGGCGCGAGGACTCCGCGCTATTTTACTACGTCCACCAGGTGGCGCTGCCTCCCGCCTCTGGTCCTCCAAGGTTGGGGAGCCGGCCGGCGGATTCGCCTCTACTGATTGGGAGAGCCACAGCTAAACTATTTGCATAACCTTGAAAGGGCCATGCTGAGTGGTTGAGGTATAGAAGCAGAAGCTGAAACGAGCCCTCTCATTGGCCTAAATTTCCCCCCTGCGTCCACATCACGGTCAGATTGGGCCCGGAGGTCAGTCGGAAGCCTCCGGCTAGTGGCGAGACCGGGACCTTAGTCCGCGTATTAGGCGCTGCAGGGTGAGTGCCGGATGGCCGGGTGGCTGGGGTGGGGGACCCCAGGGCAGAAGGAGTGGAGGACCAAGGTGGGAGAGTGTCGGCCCCGCCCTGACTCCTCTTGGCTTGCCCATTCTCCGGTCTAGGAGTTGGAAATGTGCGTCTAGAGAGGGACAGCGGCTCTTGGCACCTGCCTCCACCCACCCACCGAGGTCCTATCCGCCCGCCTTGGCCCCCACCCGTGCTGCCCTGGGGTAGGAAAAGGAGTCTCAGCTGCAGCTTCTGACCTCCCGGGGCACCTGACTCGGGTGTAGAGCTTAGTTTTCCCCTCTGGAAAGTGGACCAGTGGCTTACAGAGGTGTGTGCCAGGGTGGACCGTGGAGGTCTGCTCATACGGAAGCTTGTTCTTGTAGAGTCGCTCAAAAGTAGGTCCCCAAGGTTCAGAGGCGCGCGGTATGGGTACCGAGAATGAAAGCCCAGAACCGGACTGCCAGAAACAGTTCCAGGCCGCAGTCAGTGTCATTCAGAACCTGCCTAAGAATGGTGAGGGCGCTGGGACCTGCACTTGGGGGTCAAGAAGATTGGGGTTTGCCTGGGGTTTCCCAGGAGGCTCTGATCCTTGCAGTTTTTGCCGATAAGTCCCTGCCTGGGCTGCCCTGGGGATCTCCTCTGCCTCCTGTCCCAGTCCAGCTGAGTGGGACCCCTCACCATCTCTGTCCGTTCCAAGGGTGGGTGGTTCTCCCCCCACTTCCACTCTCTTGGAGCTGGGGGTGATGCTCTGCCTTCCACTTCCCCACCCCCTGCCCAGGCTCTTACCGCCCCTCCTACGAAGAGATGCTGAGATTCTATAGCTACTACAAGCAAGCTACCATGGGGCCCTGCCTCGTCCCCCGGCCTGGGTTCTGGGACCCAATAGGACGATATAAGTGGTGAGCCCCCTACCCACCGGGCAAACAAGCCTCAGCTGTCAACCAGCCTCTCACAGCGCTCTGCCCCCCAGGGATGCCTGGAACAGCCTGGGCAAGATGAGCAGGGAGGAGGCCATGTCTGCCTACATCACTGAGATGAAGCTGGTGGCACAGAAGGTAGGGAGAGGCTGCAGGCTTCTTTCTGTCCCCAAGGTCCCAGCTAGGTGGCCTATCTTCTACCCTTCCAGGGCTGACCCCCATTAGGTTTCCTGCACATTGACACCCCTGTGGGAATTACTACCTACATGCCATCTCTCTAACCCTGCTTGTCTCTGGTCCCTGACTGGGCACAGGGTGGAGGGGACCCAGTTCAAGTGGGATAGGAGGACAGTGGTAGGAGGGGCAGGCCCCTCTCCAACAGACACCCTGCCCCACAGGTGATCGACACGGTGCCCCTGGGCGAGGTGGCAGAGGACATGTTTGCTTACTTCGAGCCCCTGTACCAGGTGATCCCTGATATGCCGAGGCCCCCGGAAACCTTCCTGAGAAGGGTCACAGGTCAGGCCCCCAGGTTGGGAGCTCCACAAGTGCTGAGTGAACTTTCTTAGGTCCAGGCAGAGGGGGCTGCTCAGGTGGAGGGGGATTTGGGGGTAGAGGGCTCCAGGTGATGTCCCTGTAGACACTCCAACCAGCGCCCCTGATGGAGTGGGTCTCAGGCAGAGCCCATGGCTCATGAGGAGCAGGGGCTGATCTCACTGGGAAGCTCCAGCCTCTTCCCAGCCCCACCTCTGGGTGCCGTGTCTCAGCAGGTTGGAAAGAGCAGGCACTGAATGGAGATGCCAGGGCTGCCCCAGAGCTTCTCTGCCCCCCCAGGGAACCAGCACTCCCAAATCCAGGTCAGTGCCTGGGGGGAGGGACAGACAGCCAAAGCCAGAGGGTGGGTGGGGAGCTTCCAGTGGGGTGGGTAAGGGGAGAAGGCTGGATGGCACACCTCATTCATGCCCACAGACACTGAGACCTCCTGTGCTTGCAAAGGCCAGGGGGCAGGTTCTGGGACTCTGGTTCCAGGACCTCACTTCTGGGACCCATCTATGCCTCCCATGGCAGTATCTCTCGTGTTCCCAGAGCAGGTGCCTTTACTCCTTGAACACCCCCTCGCCTTTTTCCATAGCCCCCGTCTTGTCACCAGTGTCACCTATCCCCTCCCCAGAGTCCCAGCCACCTAGGGACCTGGACTCCGAGGTTTTCTGTGATTCCCTGGAGCAGCTGGAACCTGAGCTGGTGAGACTATCCCTCATTCCCTGCCTTCCCCACCCCACTGTGCCCTGGCTGCCCTACTCCCACCCTTGGATCTTGTGACTCCTCTCAGCAGGTCTGGACAGAGCAGAAGGGAGCCCCTGGAGGAGAGCCTGACACCAGAAACAGCTCCCCGCTCCCCGCAGAGAAAGGTGAGCCCTCGTCTGACCCTTCACCCGCTTCCGCCATTCCCTGTGATTCTGGTGCCCCCAGGCTTTCCCCTGACTGCCCTCTTGGGGCAGAGGTGAAAGTCCAGCACCAGGCACTTGCCAGACAGCCAGACACCAGCCTGGATGGGCAAAGTCCCTGCCCAGCCCCATCTTTGTAGGCCTCCCATTGGGGACTGTCAAAGGACAATGATTTCGGTCCAATCCCCTTCTAGGATTTCCGTACGTGCCGTGTCCCTTAAGGGCACTTTCATAAATATTATCTCCTTTATTCCTCTGAGTAAGCAGCCCTGTGAAGGCAATGACATTTCCCCCTAACTTTCAGGAGACAAAAATGAGGCTCAGAGAAGCTTCTGACTTGGCCAAAGTCACACAGCTGAGTGGCGGTGCTGGGATTCAAACCCCTGGCAGCCCATTACTCAGCCACATGGATGGATTTTATAGAAATCACAGTTGGTACCAGGGATCGCCCTCTATCTACTATTACTTTTGCCCAGACCCGCCCCAGCCTGCCACCACCCTGTCCCTAGCTGAGTTGCCTCCTGAGTCCCCTTCCCTGTGTGTCTGTGCTCTGCAGAGGGCAGCCCGCTGGGGCCCCAGGAATTGGACACGTGGCTGGTGGGGACTGTTCGGGCGCTGCAGGAGAGCATGCGGGATGTCCAGGGTAGACTGCAGAACCTGGAGAGCCTGCCCAGCGTCGTCGAGCAGGTGAGCCGCCCCCAGGGCCCAGGGCAAGATAGAGACAGGACTCCAAGGCTCTCTGTTCTGGGCTCCTCGTGGAGCCACTTCTGTCTTTCGTCCTAACTCCCCACCTGCCCACACCTCTGCCTTCTTCAGAGTGGTGTGGTTCTCGTTGCAGGCAGGGCAGTCGGGGGGACTGAAGTGCTTCCACCCTGGAAGGGAGAATGGGGGAGGCCCTCCTTTCCTGCTCTTGCCGGAATAGAAACTGAACATGAGCACTAATTCCAACAGTTTGGAAGGCCAGGACGTGCCTGCTCTTTGCACTGGGGCTGGGGGGGCCCTGTTGCCAGATTTAGGGTTTGCTCCCAAGTGACTCAGCCCTTGTGCCCCTCCCTCCCTCCCCTCTACTCCTAGATCTGCTTGGCCCTCACACCTCTGCTCCTGAGCTCCTGCAGCATCAGTCGCTGCCACCAGTCTCTGAGCCCCAACTGAGTGCCAAACAAACGCGTACTTCATTACCTCATTTAATCCGCCCAGCCCTAGGAACTAGTTTTGCTTTTCATTTCCCTTTTCCAGAAGAGGAAACCAAGTGTCTGAGAGGCTGGGTAATTCACCTGAGGGCACATAGCCCAGAGGAACCTCACAGAGCTGCTGTGAGGCTTAGATGAGGCAATGTCCACCGCACTTCTCCAATTACTATTATTATTATTCACATCCAGTGACGGAGCTGAGAGCAGCCTCAGGTCTGTCTCCCTCCAAAGCTGGGACTCCCCATTGACGGAGTAGGTCTGTTCTTGAGAAGCCTGGGGTGGTGGGGGCAGGAAACGGCTAAATTGCTGGACGTGGGGGATCACCTGGGTGACCCTGAATCCCCTTGACACAGTGGGTGTCAGCCAGGGTGGCAGGAATTTCCTCAGACCCATCTTTCAACGCCCACCCCCGCAAGGCTTATTTATTTATTTTACTTCTAACTCATTTTATATGCTGAAGATTGTGATTTCCACCCTGAAATAGCTGGTTTTCCATCTCTAAAAATAAGAACATTCCACTACCTAGCCCGAGAGGACAATATTTTAGCACACACTTCGTATCGTCACATCCCCAATCCAAATCGAAATCTCCCCAGCTGTCCCGAAATTGCCTTTTCCAGCTGCTCTGTCTGTCCAGTCCAGGCACATGTGCTGCGTGTGGCTTCTCCGTCCTTTAAGACTCCTTTAATCTAGACCGGTGCTTTCTCCTTGCTACTGGCTTACTGAGACTGGGCCAGTGGTCCAGGAGAAGGTTCCCTTCAGGTCTCTCTGATTACATCCTCCTGGCTCGTTTACATGACCAGATTATGTCACATGTGATGTTCTGCACATCAGGGGACACATATCTGGATGTCCCACAGTTAATGATTCTAGCACGGACCACTGGCGTGGATGAAGGAGGAGTGCCGGTCCGATCTCACTACTGTTAAGTCGTGTTTTCCTCTTGCCAGCCAGGGCATGTCCTGCTCCCCGTGACCCCATTTGCCACGTGATTTTTGACAATTAATGGATAAGCCCTGCCTGGATCAATAATTTATTTGGAAAAAAGAAACGTTGACTTTTAAATTCTCTTATTCTTTTAACATTTATTAGGGTGACACTTTACTGTAGAGTTTCATCTAGGATTTCCCTGAAGTACAGTGCCTTATGGAAAGGCAGAATGAGTGCTTAATTCATTCTCTTTAATTACCTATCTTAAAGTAAGGAGTTGATTGAACAGCCACCTCAACAGTGACAAATTTCCAACTTTCTCTTTGAGTATCATTATGGACTAATGGATTTTAAAGATTCAGTCTCTCAATCAACTGAAATTATTCTTTGTGATGCTTAGACTGGCACAATTTTGGTCAATGGAGACCCTTTCAAGCGGGGTCCTATGTTCTTATAACATGACCTCATTAATCTTTAAAAGTTTCCTTGTTTTCTGGTACAAAATGTCCCACATTCACCTCTGCCTTCCCTGCTCGGGACCTGGAATTCGCCACTTCTCCAAGGAGCCCTGGCTCCTTTTAGCAGAGAATGAGATTTAGAAGCTAAACTCTGAGCACCATTTGAAATATATGGCACATCCTTTATAATATTGGGTGTTCAGGCCACACCAACGGGGCCACGGCTTTGTGGCCCAGTAGAAACAGCCTAGAAGCCATTCTCTCCACCGCGCAGCCCCTACAGGCCCCTTGGCACCTGGGATTGCCCTCAGAGGAGGATGCGGGAGGGCACTGGAGGTCAGCTGTCAGGGACACACTGGGAACCCCCGGAGCCTTTCCTTTCTAGTGGTGCAGATTCAGGGGTAGGGCCTTCCCTCTCTCAGTTCTTGTGATCTTAGGGAGGCACAACTCCCACTTAGCTCGGGAAGCAGGTTCCTAAGGAATTGCCCGGTCTGTGCCGAAGCCTGGGCCGGCCCCTGACTCCCTCCCTCTCGGCAGCAGAGGACCCCGCCCGGTGCCCGGCCATGGCCCCTCAGGCTCTCGGGTCCCACGCTGCTCTTCTTCCTCCTGTGGCCCTTCATCGTCCAGTGGCTCTTCCGACAGTTTCGGACCCAGAAGAGGTGACTCTCAGTGGAGGGGTCTCTGTAGCCAACTGAGGTGGCTATGAGCCCCCTGTCCTGCTGTGCCCTGAGCCTTCCTAGGGTTTAGGAGAACAGCATTAACTCTGTGTTCCCACCATTCAGTGTTTGCCTCTGCACCGCTCCCTTATCGGGGGGCCATTTAAGAGCCCATCCTTCCCCGCGGCTTCACATGAACACCTTCTCCTCTCCCGCCCAAACACCCAGGCTCCCTGGTGAGGGTGCAGTAGTGGTGCACGTCCCGGGTTCTGAGTTGGCCGTGACTCGGGGGCGGGGCTGCCGGGTCTCAGCCTCCGCCCTCCCCACCCTCTGGGTCACCTGACTCTTCTCCCACCCCAGTCTCTCCCGGTGGAGGCCCAGCTCTTGGGCAAGTTGGGACTTGGGCCGGGGCCTGGAAGAATGATTGGCTGAGAGGCTGCGGGAGGAAGGCCAGGAGGCCCGGCCGAGTTGGGGGCAGGGGAGTGAGCTCCGTTTTGCTGGTCTCCCTCCCCCTGCACATACACACTCAGGACGTCTTCACGGAAGACTCACAAATGTTTCACTAAATAAAATAAGACCTTGATCTTCTGCCTTCTGGGTCCCCACGGAGTGAGGCGGGAAGCCGGGTCCGGGCGCGCAAGGCACAAGTCTTCCCTGCCCCACCCCCAGTACCCCCGAGGACGGTCCCGAGAGGCCGGTGGCTTTCTCTCCTCCCGGGGCAGGAGAGGGGAGCATTGGGGCCCTGGGCCCGAAGGGGGCGGGGCGGCCGAGGGAGGGGAGCGGCGCCTATCGCCGCCAAGGCCGGGGGGTGGGGCCATGTCGCGACCTTCCCCCCGCCCCCGCCCCGTCGGAGGGGGGCGTCTGGCGAGCTGGGGGGTGGTGGGTGGAGAGGAAGCCGGCGCCGGGACCGATGGGCGGCTGCTCGCTGCCCTGTGCGCGGGCCGCAGCGAAGGGGCTTCGGGTCCCCGGCCCCGGAAGTGCCCACCGCCCGCTTCCCCCTCCTTAGCTGCTCGTTCCCGGTGTCCCCGCCCGTGACCTCCGCGCTCGGGCTTTCCCAGGGAACTTTCTGGAAGGCCAAGACCCAGCGGGAGCCTAGTCCCCGCCCCACCCTGAGGAGTGGGGGCGGGGCCGCTCGTTGGGAGCCCCCGTCGGGGTGGGCAGAGCGCCCGCGTGGGCACAGAGCTCCGGGTGACGCCCGCTGCTCGGGCCCCGAACTTATTTTTCTCATCGCCGGGCGGCCTTGGCCTCCTTCTGGTCTCCGACAGCCCTGTCGCCCCCGCCCCCACCCCGTGGGGCCGCCCTGGCTCTAGCAGTGTCCTGTATTCGGTGGCGAATCCGCCACCCCGAGCGCCTCCTAGTGTTGGCCCCTGACAGGCCACTGGCCAGGGTCCCCATCTGCAGAGGGCCACAGTTGCCACCGCCTGGGCCCCAGGACCTTCCTACCCTGGGTGAGGAAGAGGTAGTTCTGAAGTCTCCTTCTTGGAGACCCTTAAATTCCTAGGTTCCCTGTATCAACCCCTGGCCTTGACCACTGCCCAAGGTTGGGTATCATTCGACCCACTGGTAGCCTCAGTCACTCTTTGACTGTCAGTCTTTCTTCCAAGGTGGGGAGGGTGTCCCTCAAAACAGACACAGGGGCCCTGCTGCTCCGCGGTCCAGTCCAGATTCGCAAGCAGAGGTTGAATAAACCCTTGTGTGAAGGATGGACAACAGCAGGGTAGTGGGAGAAGGAGCAAAGTGGTGCTGGGGATGCAGGCATGGGCACACAACTAGCTGTGTGACTTGGGCAAGATTCTTAACTGCTCTGAACCTGGGCTGCCTTCTTTGTAAAATAAGGATGAAGATCTCTTCATCATAAGGCAGTCCTAGAGTTTAAATGACCAAGACATGTAAAGTGGTTGGCGATGGGTTAAAACTCCGTTAACATCAAGGTGCCTGGCCTCTTGTTTGACAGAATTCTAGAATCCCACAACCTATCCATCTGCCCACCCCTCCCCACATATGACAAATGAGCCCTGCCCAGTAAACTGAGGCTGGCTGGGCTCAGCTATACCTTTCAATCCCCCTGAATGAGAGTACCCAGGACTCCTCTGGAGTCTGAAATTTTAACAATACAAAGGTCTCTGACTCCCATTCAAGTTCTCTGCAAAACCCCTTTTCTCAGGGAGCTCTCAGTGTGGGGGGCAGCTCTTGCTTACAGGGAGCCCTGCAGGACTGATTAAGGAGCACAAAGAAGGCCATGCTTTTCAGATGCACCTGAATTCTTGGAAGCTCAGGGGCTTGTGTGGGCAATTTCAAAACATTTGGTTGTGCCCCAGAGGCAGTCTTCCTTGCCTGTCCCTTGGGGCATACCCATCACCACCTCCCCACGGAACCACTGAGTTCCCAGACAAGTCCTTTCTTCGGACCCGATGCTTGCTCTTTATAAAATGTTCTTCTTCACGCTACTAGGCCTGAAAACGCTTCATAGTTCAGAGAAAGCCAAGAAGACACCTCCCCCACGCATCCTGTCCATAATTCCCAACTTCTGAGCAGCTTGGCTCAAAAGATCCTACCAGGATTTTCTTCACTTGCCATTTTGGCTCACTGTGGTTTAATGGTTTCTCTACACTGTCCATGAGCAGCAGAGATGACATTTCATTCATCATAGTTTCTCCTAACAAGTGTTTGCTAAATGAAGAAATGAGGGCCTTAGACTGAAGCTGTTGGAAATGGAAATGGAAAATGGGGGTCACAGAGACCTTCGTTCTAGCAAGAAGTGCCCCTTAGTTGTCATGTAACCTTGGACAAGTCACTTCATTTCTCTGAGTCCTAGAGACTTCTTACCTCTAAAACGGAGACAATCATCCTTACCCTAACTCATTGGTCTGTGGTGGGGTCAAGTGGTTCTGTGTGCAAAAGCAATGTTATATGTCAAACGTAAGACACTAGTATTAAGGAAGAAATAATAAGAATAGGTCACTGGGTGTGTGTCAAGAGGGAGATGCTGTGATTACGCTGACATTTTAGGCCTAAACGATTAGAGCGGCGAGTTTGGGCTACTCCAGGGCCCTGTCCTCTGGGCCGGAGCCTGGAATCTGGAGAATTTTCTCGAGACTGTGTCACCCTCCCTCCCCCATGAATCTACCCCAGTCCTGGGCCAGAATCCCCCTGTCCCCATTTCCGGGCAAGACCTCCTCCTTGGGGAAGACTCCGGCTCTGTTTCCTCCCAGTGCTGCCCAGCGCCCACTGATGAGGAAGGGCCTCTGTGGATGGTACCCCTTCTCTCTCGGGTAGCCAGGGTTGATTATTTAAACTCAGGATTAATTTTGAGCTCTGTCCCTCCCCCGCAATCGAGGTCCACCAACTGGCCCGACTGCCTTGTCAGGCCTCAGGAAATGTTCCCGGTCGGCTCGGAAGTGAAGAGATCAAGTCGGCCCCAGGAGGCCATTTTTGTTTGACAGAAGCCAAGGCTGAGGCCCGGGGGCTAGGCCTTCCCGCCCCGGGATCTCCCCGGAGCCTTGGATGCACTCCCCGCGCTTCCCGGAGCCCCGCCCAGAAGAGAGGCTCGGTCACGGCCCACCATTTTGCATTGGTCCTGGACGGCGGGGGCCCCGAAAGACCAGACCTGGACTGGGACTCGGCCACTTTCGCCAAGCGTCCCAAAACCAGTCCCAGGGTGGAAGTCACCCGGGACTCGAACCTGCCTTCTCATCCTCCGAGGCCTAGTCCGAGGTTGCTGCACTAATGCAGTCACACTGTCCCTTTAAGACGGCACTTTTTATTCTTCATTTGTTTACTTCTTCATACGCTTTTCGTTTTTTTACAATGTGTTCACAGTATCCTTCCGCAAATGTCAGTCCCAGGCACTAACCACACGCACCTTGAAGCCATTCCTGTAATCTTAAGAATCAAGAGTTATTAGTTGTAGGCCAATATCTCTCTTTATAGAATTTAATCCTCTTTTACACTTTAGGGACTACTTTTTAGGAATATACCATTTTTGCTTTAACTAACAAATGTTTATGACCTTCAGAACCCTTCCGCTGAGGACAGAATATGATAATAGCCTCTAAAACTCACCTTTTCATAAAAATATTCTGTGTAGGCCCTCAGAGGCTATCGAATCTTCTCGTATTCCTGAAGCAGAATGGTATGGTCCAAAGCCCGCCCCATCTTCTCTGTGATTGGCTTTCCTTCTTTGGCGAGACTTGTGACTCCTGACCAATGGTCACTCACGTTTCTCTAGCGAGGGATGTGCGATAGAAGGAGGCGGCCTGGAAATCGCCCCCTACGCGTTCTGGGATTGGCTACGTCGCACGGCGCGCGAGGACGGCGGGCCTGAAGGATGAGAACTACGACTCCCAGCTTCCTGAGATGGGGACTCCGTTACGCATGCGCATGGGAGGGGCGGCCAGGCTTCTATATAAAAGGGGCGCAGAGGGCTGGGAGGCAGCAGTTGGAAGTTGGCAGGTGGAGAGGCAGGTTGGGAGGGGGAGTCGGGGGAGGAGGCGGAAGAGTTGCTGTCGGAAGGGGGAGGAGGGAGGGAGGAAAAGAGGAGGAGGCGGTGGAGATCTGAGCTGAACCGAGCATCGAGCCAAAGGGGAGATGAGTTTGTCTGTCCTCGGCTGAGGCTCCGGCCGGGCCTAGGGAACTGGGAGCTCGGGTTGGAGCGACACCCGTGGAAGTGGGAGGAGGTGGCTCTGGGACTTTAACCCCTTGTGGGCTCTGCGGCAGGGGATTTAACCCTTTGTGGATTCGGCCCCTCGGAGGCAGCGTCATCGGGTAGTTTTAACCCCTTCGGGGCTGGGTTTAACCCGTTGGACTTAACCTCATCTCCTTGGCCACCAACTCCTCGATCGTGGGGGCGCTCTGCGGGGAGGTTTGAGGTCCACCCCCTTTGCACATTACGTACTGTTACTGCTGCTGCACCCCCCCGGACCCGCTTAGCTGGCCGCGTTGTGGGCACTTAACCCTTTATTGACTTGAGCTCTCCCAAGTTGCAATTGGAGTTTGTTGACAGAAGGACTGGCTAAAGGCGTCACTGCAGGAATTACAGACCGAAGAGGACTCTGCTGGACGTTTTTTAAAAGAAAAGAAAAGCCTCTTTTTTCCTTAAGGACTTACAGCCAAAATTTTTCAAACTTCGAGAAGAGGACTCTATTAGCCATGGCCGAGCCACTCTTGTCAGAATACCAGCACCAGCCTCAAACTAGCAACTGTACAGGTGCTGTTGCTGTTCTTGAAGAGCGGAACCCCGATCGCCCCCCAGGCGCGGAGGAGCGGGTGCCCGAGGAGGACAGTAGGTGGCAATCGAGAGCGTCCCCCCAGTCGGGTGGCCGTCCGGGGCAGGAGGGGGAAGGGAGCTTGGAGCCCCAGCCGCCTCCCCTGCAGACCCCGGTCCGTCCAGAAGCTAACTGCCCGGAGGCAAGCGAGAAGGGCCAGAATAGGGATGATTTGTCCGCTGGCGGAGCCCCCCTGCCGGCAGCCGGGGGAGAACCGAGGCCCGAGGCCGAGCCGCTCGCACAGCCCTGTCACGACTCCGAGGCCAACAAGTTGGGGGCTCCTGCTGCAGGGGGCGAGGAGGCGTGGGGACAGCAGCAGAGGCAACTGGGCAAGAAAAAACATAGGAGACGCCCCTCCAAGAAGAAGCGGCATTGGAAACCGTACTACAAGCTGACCTGGGAGGAGAAGAAAAAGTTCGACGAGAAACAGAGCCTGCGAGCCTCAAGGATTCGAGCTGAGATGTTCGCCAAGGGCCAGCCTGTCGCACCCTATAACACCACGCAGTTTCTCATGGATGATCACGACCAGGAGGAGCCGGATCTCAAAACCGGTCTCTATCCCAAGCGGGCCGCTGCCAAATCCGACGACACCAGCGATGAGGACTTCATGGAAGAAGCGGGCGAGGAGGATGGGGGAAGCGACGGGATGGGAGGAGATGGCAGCGAGTTTCTGCAGCGGGACTTCTCGGAGACGTACGAGCGGTACCACGCGGAGAGTCTGCAGAACATGAGCAAGCAGGAGCTCATCAAGGAGTACCTGGAGCTGGAGAAGTGCCTCTCGCGCATGGAGGACGAGAATAACCGGCTGCGGCTGGAAAGCAAGCGGCTGGGAGGCGACGACGCGCGTGTGCGGGAGCTGGAGCTGGAGCTGGACCGGCTGCGCGCCGAGAACCTCCAGCTGCTGTCGGAGAACGAACTGCACCGGCAGCAGGAGCGAGCGCCTCTGTCCAAGTTTGGAGACTAGACTGAAACTTTTGGGGGGGAGGGGGCAAAGGGGACTTTTTACAGTGATGGAATGTAACATTATACACATGTGTATATACGACAGCGGACCTTTTTATGACACATAATCAGAAGAGAAAATCCCCCCGGCTTTGGTTGGTTTGGTAAATTTAGCTATGATGTAGCTTGCGTGCTTTTTTCCTGTTCTTTAATTATGTGAAACTGAAGGGTTGCTTTTCTTGTTTTCCTTTTTAGTTAGGGTTTTTTTTTTTTTTTTTTTTTAATGTGTAAGTAACTTGACCAAGTTATGATGCATTTTTCTGTTAAAAATCCCCTCCTTAAACGGAGCTATAAGGTGGCCAAATCTGAGAACCATTAAATTCATTCTAGTTATAATAAATTTAATATTTGTAAATGTAACAGTTTCAGTGTGATTTCTAGAGCTAATTCAAATAGTGCTGGCTTATTTTAAGTGCATTGTGTGTGTGGGGGGGGGTAAAGAAATCATTAGTCAGTTTGCAGAAAAAAATCTTTAATGGGACAGTTTTCAATTTGCTGATTTTTCCCTTGAATGGGTTTTAGTGTGCTACAAAATACAGTTCAGGCAAAATATAAAGATTTAATTACCTTCAATACTTAAGTGTGCTTGCTTAGTGCCTTGGTTTTAATTTTTTGATGCTGGAGAAATAATCCAGTGGCGGGTGCTTGGGGAGCAGAAAGTGGCTACAGTCAGAAGCTTAGAATTTAATTCTGCTTCTCAACAGCCAACCTAATTTGGTAGTTTGTTAGGTTAGACAAAGGACAGTCTCATTTCATTCCTACAAATAGGTTTTTAGTAATCCCTTCACCTCCCCAATACGGCTTGAAGAAGCTCCTGCATGTCTGAAAGAAGCTCTTGGTAAACCCCTTGCTTTTTTAGTGCAAGCAATGGTTGAATAAACTTGTGTGGCAGCTCTTTGTTAAGATGTTTAGAGGTAGGGAATATTGGATTTATAGAGGAAATGGCTGTTTGGGGCATTCCAAGGACTTACCCTAATTATCTAATACTTAGGTGCTCCCTATACTAAAAAAAGGAACAGGAGCTGTCCACCTTTTCATGAGGGTCAAGCCAAAATTAGAAATGCCCCCTCACTGCAAATGAAATGTAAAGCTTCTGGTTCGGGAGCTAAATTAAGTCCTTATGGGCCGAGTGGGAACCCTGCACATTCCTTGTGCAGTCGCTATCCTCAATCTCCTAATAGCTGCTTAGGTTCTGGAGTAGTTCTGTTCTTGAAAATGCAAGGAGGCCCTCAGAATTAATTTCTGCCCCCAAATCAAAATAGTAAGAAATGATGATTGTTGGCAATCTCTCTTTTGCTATCCTGGCCACCATTCCCTTGCAGTGTATTCAGTAAACTTCCAGCTCCTTAAAAACAACAAAAAAGAAATTACGATTGTTCCTTCCTGTCATCATGGTTAATCCAACCCATCTCCACCTGGCTGTGTCAGTGTTTTCCTACAGCAGATGCATTGCTCAAATCATTAGCACAGGGGTTCCTTAACGTGGGGCCTTAGAAACCATAGGGGGTCTTGGGATACATGAACCCCATGAGTTTCTATGTAGACTTGTGTCATATGTACATTATTCTGGGGAGACAGTCAAGAGAATCAGGAGATTGTTAAACTTCTTGAAGGTTAAGAACCTCTACAGGGAAAAGGGGACCCCCCCCCCCCCCCCCGCCAAACTCCCACTGGAAAGCTTGCTTTTGTAGCTAAATGGAATGGTGGAAGTGGTAGGAACTTCTAAGAGTGAAACGCACCTTATGATGCATGAGCATTCACAAATCAGTAAATCAAGGGAAATTAATGCTGGTCAAGAACTGACTCAGGGCCTTCAAAGCTGGACTAAGCTGGCCCTATTCTGGCAGATGGTCCACTGAAGACAATGTATGATCAGTTTTTCCTTTGGCCTAAAATTACATTAAATGTCTATTTTGAAATAGTTTTCTTCGTGTTTTTAATTTTCCTTCTGCTATGACGTCATGCAGTAGTCCCAGAAACCTGGCTGGCTGCTTGGTGGAAAGGCAGCAACACTGCCCTCTGGCTTTATAGTGCAGAGAAGCCTCATTTTGACTGCACTGTAGGATGCAGCAGTGATAACCTCCGATTGTAGAACTTGTTATGAAGATGAATGGATTTAAGTTTAATGATCTTGTTTCCCCTACTGTTTGTCTTGGAAAGACTCTGTAAATACATTTACCGTCAGAAAAACAACAACTATGTTTTACTCTTAGGAGACAAATTAAGTCCAGTCTTTAAAAATACACAGTTTTAAGTAACTCACAAAGTACTTTCATTTACCTGGAGATATGCCACTTTCCAAATTTTGCTTCCAAGGCACTTTATAAAATGTATTACATTATGTTCTTAGAGTGATGAGGTTTGCGGGAAATTTCAGTTTTCTATCAACACTTTCTACACTGAAACACTTGACTAGCATACTGCTCTCAGGATAAAGAAAAGACTCTGAATTACTTATTATAAAAGGGGGCTGTGCTGACAAATGGTCCTCAAGTCATTTGAGGATCTCTAGTCTTTCACTAAAGTCCTCTCTTCCAAACATTTCAACTGAGCTGCTTAAAAGACCAGGCTTACACACTGGCAATTTCAGTTTGTTCCCTTTCTCATAGGGGGCCTGGGTATCCAGCCAGGACAAAGTGCTTCCCCAACTTTGAGAGAGCTGGCTGGAAAGCTTAATCCTCCTCTAAGGAAAACTTTTGGGGGGCTAGCCTATAATACAAAGTGGCCTTCAGGAGACAGGGCCCTTTAGATATCATTTTTTTGGGGAGAGAAAACCAGGGAGGTTCAGATTGGTTTAATTCAGAAAAATATACCAGGTATCTCTAAAGAAAGAAAACATAAAAATTAGACTAGCTTAAAAGGAGTCAAAAAACCAGGGTCCTAGTCATATCTTTAACATATACTGGTAGTGCAACCCTGGACAAAACTCTCTTAAACTCTGAGTCTCATTCTTCATCAGCAAAATGGGCCTGTGCCTACTTTACAAAACTGCTATCAGGATTAAAGGATGAAAACATGTTATACTAAAGTAAGCTAACATTGATATTCTTTTATTTCTTTCTTTCCTTTTTTTTCCCAGTAATCTCTATGCCCAGTGTGGGGCTCGAACCCACAACCCCGAGATCAAGAGTCACATGCTCCACTGACTGAGCCAGCCCCTTGTTTCTTTTTAAGACCAGAGCAGTTGCCCATTTGATCAGTATTTTAATTTTCACTTCATCTAGAGTAAAATTAAAATCCTTTGGGAAAATGTAAATAAATATGACCCTAATCACTTCAAAAGTTAGAGGGGAAAAAAAAATCAAAGAGGGAATCCATAGAAATTAAAAAAACCAAAAACCAAAAAACAACAACAAAAAATCCCACAACCACAAGCAAATAGTTTACCTTCAGAAAATCAAGAGCTGGCTATATTTAGTCAAACATTAGGTAATGCACCACAGAATTCTCCCTGGCCACTTACACCCAGAACAGCTGGCAACAAATATTCACAACATTGTGATAGCAAAGTTAGCTAGAGCTGAGATAGTACTTGTATTAAGTACACTTGAGTTTGTGAGGTTTGTTTTTGAAATTATTTTTTCAAATTTGATAACATTGGAATAAAATACCACTTTACTATTCTTGCTCACACCAAGTATAAATGGTTGATGCTAGAAATGAAAAATAATTTTTAAAAGAAAGATGATGTCAAATTCAGGCCCTGAACAGTCGGGTGGGCTGACCAAAAGGTAATCGTCATACTTTGCAAATGGGACAGAATATACAGTCTAGGTGGCAAAGATTCCATTTGAGCCAATGGTCTTTGAATACTGGAAAGTTTACAACCTCATTCCACTTCTTGTTGAAAAAAACAAAGGCTGAGTTTAAACAGATCAATAATTGAGCCCTCACAATTCCTCCTGAATAAACTTTTTCTTGGGGTTTACTCAGAGGTGGTTCAATTATGACAAATGATGTTAACAAGGTCAAGGGCAGAGAATAATCCTAGTAGTTTATTAATAAACCTTTGCACACCAACAAAATTCTTTCAAATGAGTGAGCTGCTGTAGGCAACTGTTGGTAAGTTTTTTGAAAAAGTGCTCTCAACGTAGCACCAAGAGCAGTTATATTTGGCTTAAAAGTTTTTTCTTTTTAAAAAAAAATTTTTTTTTAATCTTTATTTATTTCTGAGGCAGAGAGAGACAGAGCATGAGTGGGGGAGGGTCAGAGAGAGAGGGAGACACAGAATCAGAAGCAGGCTCCAGGCTCTGAGCTGGCAGCACAGAGCCCGATGCGGGGCTTGAACTCACAAACCGTGAGATCATGACCTGAGCCGAAGTCGGTCGCTCAACCGACTGAGCCACCCAGGCGCCCCTAAAAGTTTTTTCAAGAAGAGCAAAAATTCGGAAGGAAACTGAACTCTCATCCTTCATATTCTATTTGACACATCCACAGACTTCGTGTGAAGTGTTAAAAAGCCCTGGGTTTGCAGTGAGCAAAAAGGATATTCCTGAAGGAAAATGTGGGAACTTGAGTGCCCCAAGCAGAAGCATCTGAAAAAATGACAGCATCGCTGCTCTTGTGAGCTCTCAGAAGAACTTGTGCTAGCCTCCAGAGGGTCAGAAAAGGAGGTTAATTTGAAGTCTGAAGACTGATTCAACACAGAAGTTCGCATACCTGGATAACTCCAGTACAACTGTTAGGCAAAGGCAGGAGACCAAACTAGAGGATGGAAAGGAATGTCTAAGAGGTTACCTCTCTCGTTATTTCTAAAAGTGTACTTAACAAAACAACAAACATTTGAGCAATTTAAGAAGAGAAAATTCAAAGAGAAAGAGGGTGAGAGCGAAACACAATAAAAAATTATGATTGTGGAAGTCCAATCACTCAGAAGCAAGCAGCTTCATGCCAAAGGGGACCTGCTCCAAGAGTCAATCCTACTCATCCATGGATCCTGCTCACACAGAGCCACCAGGCCCCAGGAGCTGGCCATCAGGGTAAAATATCCAGGTCTTCCTAGTAACAACTGCTTGGTACCCTGAGAAACTGACCCTCATTCAGCCTAGTTGGATGGCCACCCTTTGTGCCGCCAAGGGCAACCAGGGCCACATTTCTTTAAGGCAGGCCTCCCAAATACCCCAGATAACTTCTGAAGCAGAAGTTCTAGATTCCCAAATAATGAAGTTTTAGTAAGTAAATGTTTACATAGCTACTGAAGAGTAGTTACTCAAGGTATTTATGAGGGAGGCAGCACAGATACTATTTTCAAATCAGGAAACTGAAGCATATAGGGTTTGTAGCCTTTGTCATAAACCCCAAAACAACTCATCTGAAAGGGGAGAGCTGAGAAGGAAGTTGAAGGTCTGGTTGAACATTAGATGAACAATGGACTCAGCAACAAAATGACCAGTTTGGCCTCATCTTCAGGATTTGGCCTCTGGCCAAGCCAATCAAGTCAGTGGTAGCACACACAGAAATAGAACTTGGGAGTTCCTAACTTCCAGTCCTGTGTTTTGCTCAAAAGATAACCAAGGGAGCATTATTAAACTGGGTTTATTCCCAACTTTTCTTATCAAGGAATAGAAAAGCTTCCGGGTCAACCTTAAAGATGATAACCTTTCATCTTTCTAAATGAGTAACACATTTCTGCACCTGGCCCAGTACTGTCTACCTAGTAGCATCCAAAGGTTTAACCCTATTACTTCACCATGGAGGATGAATCACAAGAGTCTGGGATCCTCCATTAAATTCTTGACAGAAGAACTACAAAGATAATCTGTAAAGCCCCATTCAGCTCCTATGACTATTTAACTTAACTCCTACCAAGTTAATGTCAGCTTTTCCTAACCAATCTTCTCTTGATCTGAAGAACAGTGTAAAATTAACATGACATAAGCCAAGTCAACCTACAGTATGAATCAAGGATACTTCATTTAGTGGTTCAAATTTTGGATTAAGAAATTAAGTCAATGGTGATCACCTTGTCACCATCCAGTTGTAAGACTTTCTCTGAGAACATCTGGGGAGCAGGGGGAGAATATAAAGTTATGGAACTGTCATTTACAACTTAAAAGATGATTAATAGGAGGAGGGGGAGGGCTTCAGTTATCAAAAACCTTTCAAGGTTCTTGCTTTTCAAGCCAAAGGCTTAGGAATGATGTGACCATATGTAATTGGCAATGAGATTCATTACAAGATACCCTCAAAGGTAAAGTTCACTACCCAGTCACTCTCATGCTACACATAATTTCTAACTGGTATTTTAGCAACAAAATTATTAAGATATCCCTGAGCTGTATGTAAAGCTCTCTGAACTTGGATCTCGAGCAGGAGGAAACAAGATGGTTTAATCTGTAATTCAAGAAAAGAATTTCACATCAAACTTCAATCCTAAGAAGCTGCTATAACTGTCAATGTAAGGTTGAGTATTTATTTTTTTCAAAGCAGGTCTCCCCCCACCCCTCAAACGCTACATACATGAAGTTGCTCAAAACTGCAATTTCTATCTGGGTAGCATCTGGGATTCACAGAGGTGATTTTCAATTAGTGTCCTTGGAAATTCAAAATAGAGGTTCCCTAGTAACAATGCGTCAGTGGCAAAATACTCCCCATTTTGTTCAGTTTGTGGAAGAAAAGTTCTTTAAACTGGAAAGAATTTGTAGTCTTATAAAGATTATGTTGGAATTAGTTCGTTCTTTCCTCTAGGAGGGCAGCCATTTCTCCAAAAGTTTTGGTTAAAACTCATGGCTCGGATTTCAAAACGCAAACAGATGTTCCTGAAGCATCCGAAATGGGCCACTCCACTTTTATTCCCTGAGCCGTGGCCACTCAGTTTTTTTTTTGTGTCCCAACCCCGTAAAGGGCAAAACCCAACCTTTTTTCGGTGTAAACTTTCAAGAGAAGTGAACAGCACATTTTTAGAGTTTCCCAAACTGGCTGGGGACGTGCAAGGTCAGGTCATTCCGACAATCGGGGCTGGCTAGAAATCTTGAGGGCAAGAGCGCTCAGAGATTTCCAAGCATTGGGCTCGCAAAGCCTTCCACGTGCCTCTATCTACCTAGTTCCAGGAGGAATTGGTGGTTGCTACTGTAAGAAGAGACTGTTTCCTTCTCGAAGCCGGGGCCGCGAGATGGCCTTGGTGTATGGGGGAAGATGGTGGGTGCACCCGGCTCTGCGCCCTCGGGGCCTCCAGCTGCCAGCCACGCCAGGAGGACGCACGGCCAGAGCTGGGACCTCCGCCCTCCCCGGGGGCGCCAGTCTTTGGAATCTGGCGACGCCCCCACCTCGCCCCTCGAAGTGGGGGTCCCGCAACGCTGGGCCCCGCCACCATACCCAGGCCGCATGGGGGTGGGGAAAGTTGGCAGAACTCGGCCTCTGGATCTGCGTCCCCCGTGGGAAGAGCAGAGCGGAGTCGTTTGTTTCACCCGGTCTCTCCCCAACTGGGGTCTCGGGGAACACGCGGTAATTGCCCAAGAACCCCGCCCTCTGTGAGAGGCGAGGCTGCGGGGCTGCCGGGACGGTTTGAGGACCGGGCCCGGCCGGGGAGTCTCCAACCTTCACCCCCCCGGTCCCCGGTCCCACTCCCCGCCGTCTCCCGGCGCCACCACTTCAGGCAGCCCACTCGGCCCGGCCTCTCCCCGCGCCCGGACCACCCCCCACGGGGTGCTCTCACTGCGCAGCGAGTCCCTCCGCTGCCTCCTCCCAGCCCAAAATGGCGGCGGCGGCCACCGATCCTTCTCGTCGCCTTCCTCTAGGGCCGAGGATCCCTCCGCACCCACAGCCCCGCCCCTCTCAGCCGGATCTATTTTCTGCCCCGTAAAGATTAACGCCATCAATGAACTCTTTAATTGAGCTCGGAAGGCGGGTCCCGTTGTGCTTCCGCACAGCTAATCGTTGACGAAAGTGGAAATATTGGCAGACGACTTGACCAATCAAAGAAGGCATCGGTGAGCGCGGGAGGCCACTCGCGCAAGGGTATATGGGTTTTGGAGTTCTCGGTCTGACTGTAGACGTGACAGGATCTTGATCCGTGTGCCAAAGCTGGAAAAACTACAATCCCCAATAGGCACCGCGCTGCCAGGCTCCCCCGCCCCCCCCAACTTCCCCAACCTTAGTGCCTGAGCGGCTTGACCAGAGCTGCTGCAATTGCAGCAAGAGGTAGGGCTGAGGCATTGGGAACTGCACAAACAGGAGGTCGGTCGCACAGAAAGACACACAGATATAGTCGTGTGCATAATCCTTGACAGCAAATAGGTCAGTTCTGCCTTTGCAAAATCTCCTTTCTCGGACCACTTCCCCCTTTCCAAGGAATCCATCCTTATTCCAGTTGGGCTTCCCTTCCAGCTGCATGTAGTGTGAAGACTTCTTCCCCTTTCCTCTGTTTCCCGTCCTGAGAGGAAGGAGCCGGGAGGCAGGCCAGGCCCAGGAGATGATAAGGCTTCAGCCCCAGGCTCGGCCCAGGCCACAGCTGTGTTCCTCAGGGCTGGGTTTGGAGTCCAGCCTGGGGGCAGGCAGGGGGAGGGGGTCCGCTGTCAAGACTGGGGCCTCTGGACACAGTGAGGAAAGGACCCCCTTGTAAAGCCTGCTACATATTTTCTTGTTACAGCCACTGACCCACTCGACTGTCGGCCTGTCCAGGTCATTGCTGTACCTTGCCTCCCAGGACAGCGTCCTTCCCCCTTTTGGTTGTTTTGGGGGTGGGGGGGAGAAGCTCAGGGCGAGCTTCCTAACTGCCAGCCTGGGCCTCAGTGACTTCTAGAAGAACAGTATAGGATGTAAACCCTGGCCTGGGGTCTGAGGAACAGGACTGGGAAGATGGTCCCTTATTCCCCATTTGGCCCTCTTGCTGGCTGGAGGTGTGAAACCAGGGTGTGGAGGCAGCCTTCAGGGCCTTCATTTGATAAGGACAGTGTGCAGGTCTGGTGCTACAAAATGGCTGCCGCTGCCTTGGGGAAAAATTCCTGGGTAGCCAGTCTTCCTGAAAATTCTCCTTTAAGACTTGGTTTTTCTGTTATTTAAGGCAGGTGTCATTAGTTAAAGGCATCTGCTGAAAGATTTGGAACAGAAGAAGGTGGCTACTACGAACCAGACCAACTGTAATACAGAATCACCCGCAGCCCTGGAGGAGGCCAAGGTAAGCCCCACCTTCCCAACCACCTGAGTGCCCTACCATGGATCCCACCAGCGTGTCTCAGATGTGTTGGCAGATTTGGAAAACCAGTATTTTTAAATGGTCCCTACTGTGCAGTGGGCAGTATGCCAGATGCCAAATCTGTGCTATCTCATAAAATCCTAGGAGCCCTTCAAGGTAGGATTACTACTTCCATTTCAAAGAAGCTAAGGTTCTCAGAGCTGAAATACCTTTTCTAGAATCACGCAGCTAGCAAACAAAAGGTCCAGGTTTAAAGTTTGTTTTGTTTTTGTTTTTTGAGAGAGAGAGAGAGCGTGCATGTGAGTGAGCGAGCACGTGCTTGCGCACAAGCACAAGCAGGGGAGGGGCAGAGAGGGAGGGAGGGGAGGGGAGAGGGGGAGAGAGAATACCAAGCAGGCTCCGTGCTGTTAACACAGACTGTCGCAGGGCTCAATCCCACGAACTGTGAGATCATGACCTGAGCCGAAATCAAGAGTCGGACGCTTAACCGACTAAGCCACCCAGGCACCCCAAGATTAAATTTAGGGACTTCTGACAACAGAACTCTGCCTTGCAATCTGTCAAGGCTGAGAACGAAGCCTGACAGGGAAAACAGTTTGAGCAGTTGGTTCATAATTTAGGATGGGGGTTGGGGTGCACACATCATCTGGGAGAGAGGGAGACACAGATTGTGTCAGACTCTCAGAAAACATCACCTTCTGATCTGGCAACAGGAATCCAAACCCGCTGTGCCCATACTCTCTCTTGCTGCCCCCACCTTGCCTATTCTCCCCGAGGTTTTGAGTCCCTGTAGGTGAGGAAGGAACTCAGCTCCTCTGACCCACCCTAGCTGGCCACTTCCAGCGTTTTCTGGAGTTGTTTAATTTGGAGTTCATGGTAGGTCAGGGTTAGAAGTTCAGAGAGGGCATATGACTCACCCAGATCACACAGCTTATCTGCAGTAGTGGGAATGGTGGTAAAGGGACAAGCCTTCAGGAGGGAGGCAGCACGTGGGGCTGAGGGGCAGGGATGGTTTGGGTGAGGGGAAGGATCATCAGGGGGGACACGTACTGGGGGCTGGGGGCAGGTGAACGATTGTGCACACACAGGCAAACCACCTTGCCTGGGCCTTGCTTCGTCTGGGGTGGGGCAGAAACTCCGTCTCAGGTGGCTCAAGACACTGGTGGAGATAAGGCTTGTTCTTGATCTACGATCTCCCTGCAGGTGAAGTAACAATACAGCACGACAAACAACACACACACGTACTGCGTAGACGCTGTAACACACTCCATCCCAGATGAAGAAGAGAACTCCAGGGCCTCTAAAGCACTCACAGCGCACCTCCAGCTCTCACGGGGCTGCGTACATCCCCCGATGCACACGCTATGCTTGTATGGACCTATGTCAGATGTCTCTGAGCCGTGGTGTACATTATAGAGCAACACACTAATGGCAGCAGTTATTATTAGAATTCCCCAAACCACAAAACGTAGAGCAATTCATTCCCCATCCCCCACCCTGAGTACTCCCACCCTTACCACAACAGAGATAAACACATGCTGTGTACACACGCTCTTGACAGAATCCTTTCCACCTCTTAGATAAGTTCTAGGATTCTGTCGGCTGCACACTGGAGGTTCACCCTTCCTCTCCCTAGTGAGGGCCTCTTTCCTGCCGCTCATGTCACAGAGTGATAGCAACTTCTGCCTGGAATAAATACACTCTGTCTTCTTTGCCCTAGATCAACAGAAAGGAGAGCCTCATGTCCCTATGTTTTTTGGACCCCCCCCCCCTTATGGGCTTTATGTTATTTAACATATGTTTATTGAGCACTTACCTTGGGCCATGCACGGGGACACAGTGGTGAACTGGACAGACAAGACACATTCTTATAGGAAGAAGACAGATGGTAAATGGTAATGTGGTAGATGCGACATGGAATGTTAACTGGGTCCCATGACAAGGGGAAGGGAAGATGAGGGGGCAGATCTTTAGATAGGGTGGTCAGGGTGAGCCCCTCTGAAGAGGGCACTAAGCTCTAAAGAGTCAGCTATGCAAATACCTGGAAGCAAGATCGACTACATAATTTGTAGGGCCCAGTGCAAAGGGTTCTTTATTAAAAAATTGTTAAGTTCAAGACAAGGACAGCAGAGCTTTAAGCAAAGCATGGGGCCTTTCTGAACAGAGTGGGGGTGAGAGGCTCTGAGAGACTGCACAGGTTGCTTCCCCACGAAGCCAACTCTGTCTGAAAGACAAGCTTCCTAGGAAGATGACTGATCAAGCAAATGCATCAGGAGCCAGTCCCCGACCTCTATTCTCTTTCTCCTACTTCATTCAAACAATATTTAGTGAATACTGTGCTCTGTGAGGCACAGAACAGGTACTGTTGGAGGCATTGAAATTACAGAGTGAAATATATGGGCAGAATTCCTGCTGTTTTCCTGAGTTTGCTCGGGGAGGGCTGGGTCAGGGGGGCAGACAGTAGACAGGTAAAAACCCACAAACCAACAAATAGTTGCAGAGGGTGAGAGGCTGGAGAGTGACCCCAAGTCAGCTATGGGAAAGTTGGCTTCAGGCCAAGTGGTTATGGAAGGGTTCCACCACCGGGGACAGGCTGTCTGTGATTTATTCTTCCTTGTCCTCTGTCTAGACCCCTGGTGCTCCTGGGAGCCCCCAGACACCCCCTGAGCCTCATGACCCTGGTAGTTCCCTGCCCCTGACACCCCGGATAGAGAGCCACTCGGAGGAGGAAGACCCTACTGGGGCTGGCAGTGGCCTGGGCTGGAACAGTAGGGCTTCCCGGACCCAGAGCCCAGGGGGCAGCTCAGTGGAGGCTGTGCTGGGCCGGAAGAAGCACCGCAGGAGGCCTTCAAAGCGCAAAAGGCACTGGCGGCCCTACCTGGAGCTGAGCTGGGCCGAGAAGCAACAGCGGGATGAGAGGCAGAGCCAGAGGGCCTCCCGGGTCCGCGAGGAGATGTTCGCCAAAGGCCAGCCCGTGGCGCCCTACAACACCACCCAATTTCTGATGAATGACCGAGACCCTGAGGAGCCCAACCTGGAAGTGCCCCACGGGGCCTCCCAGCCAGGCTCCAGCGGGGAGAGCGAGGCAGGGGAAGGCGACGGGCGAGGCCCGGCTCACGGTGAGTTCCAGCAGAGGGATTTCTCCGAGGCCTACGAGCGCTACCACACCGAGCGCCTGCAGGACCGCAGCAAGCAGGAGCTGGTTCGAGACTACCTGGATCTGGAGAGGCGGCTGTCACAGGCCGAGGAGGAGACCAGGAGGCTGCAGCAGCTGCGGGGGTGCACCGGCCTGCAGCCCTGCCGCCAGGTGGAGGAGCTGACTGCTGAGGTCGAGAGGCTCCGGACAGAGAACCAGCGGCTCCGGCAGGAGAACGAGATGTGGAACCGGAAGGGCAGCTGCCCCGGCGGGGAGTCGGGCACCTAGGGGGGCCCCTCACCCAGGCTGACCCAGGGAGAAAGTCCCATTTCATATACACTCAGGCCACTGGGTCTCAGGGAGGCAGGTGGCAGTTGGAAACCACTCCCAGTACCCCTGTGTCCGCTGAGAACAGCTAGAATCGGTTCAGCCTTCCCATCTTGTCGTTTCCATAATGTGTTCTTTGATGTCTTCGTATTTTTCTCAAAGAGATTAAATAATTTTCGTGAGGTCAGATGGGAGTGGCTAGGATTGATTTCACTAGGGCTGCTCTGAGAATCAAAGCACATTTGTCCCAGAGAGGTTTGGGACTGGGGTCCTAGACCCACCTTGCCCCAAGCCTGGGAGGCCAGCCGACCTCTGTATTGGGGAACTACCAGGGCCTCCAGGATGTCTGAATGCTGCTCTCTGTGTCCAGGAAGAATCAGACTCCTCTGAAGGTTTTATAGAGGAGGATGCAGGGCTGGGAGGGGGGCTCAGGAACCACCGGTTCAGCCAGAACTTAAGATGCCCGATTGCTGTGAGGAGCTTGGGGTGTCCTCTGGAGGAGGGAGGGCTGGGACTTTTGGAGGGGCTCCTTCAGGGTTTCTTCCCAGGCTCCCTGTATCCTCCCTGTCCTCCCCAGAGTTCGGAGGGCTGGGTTGGATGAGGGTCTGGATGGCTTGTGTCTCCTTTACCTTGACAGCCCGCTACCCACCTCCACGTCTCGAAGCCAGTGGTTGGGCAGGAGGTTAGTCATCACCTTTGCCCCCAGACCTCCTGGAAGGGCACTTACAAGTATCCCTCAAGGGAAGTTTTCTCCTGGGAAAAAAAAAAAAAAAAAAAAAAGCCCAAGAGGCAGAGGGGGCAGTGAAGCCGCCCTTAGCAGAGCTGGTGGCCTGGCTTTCCTAGTGCCCACCGCGCATCTGTGTGTGCTGCTCCTCTTGCCCCATCCCCTGTGTGGTCCCTTCCCTCCGAGGTGAGCCCCTCCCCTGTCTGCGTAATAGAAAGCTGAGTCAGCTGGGATAAGGTGCCACCAAGGTGCCAGCAGTATTGGGCTCTGAAACGAGCTCACACACCGGAACACTCAGACCCAGCCTTCTCCAGACACCCGGTCTCACTTCCATCACCCCTTCCAGGCGTCCTTGTTGGCTGCCTAGTGTCAGGCTGGGGTGGTAGAGGGGGAAATTAGTCAACTCACCAGCGAGCCTGTGTGGTTCTGCCGCCCCGTGCACCGGGGAGGGGCGGAGACCTGGCCAGCCCAACCTAGCTTCCATTCCAGGAAGGCTCATCTTGTCAGGCCACATTGGGCAAGAGAAGGGCTCAGGCCTCTGAGCCGCTGGGATGGAAATGTTGACGAACCCTGTGTGTTGCCAGGACAACTTTCATTTCTGCCCTGCCACACCCAGGCCTGGCCAGCGCCTTCAAGAAGGAAGCAAGGGGAGAACAGATTCTGGGGAGGGATGGGTTTCAAGAAAGAGCAGAATCTCTAGTCCCTGGTGGTAGGTGGGGTGGGGGTGGGGCGTTCTGCCCCTGGAACCTTCACTAAAGATTTTAGCCCCCTTCTCTTTGATCTTGAACAGTTCAGGAAGGGCCAGAGGAACGCTTGTCCCCACTTTGCAGATGGGAAATCCAAGGCTCTGAGAGGGTGTGGCTTTCCGAATTCCTAGCCTGCCTTCCCCTGTGGGTGCTAGCCTGGATCCAGAGGCCCCCTGGGCAAGGCTCAGGCAGCCTCCCAGCTGCTGCATTCCTCAGCAGGGAGCCCAGAGGGAGAGGGTTGGGCCTGGCCTAAGGTTGTTTACCCAGAGGCATATACGTGTGTGTGTGTGTGTGTGTGTGTGTGTGTGTAACTAGGAAGGGTGAGAAGATTCCAGAGGGGGCTGCTGGAGTGTTGGGGGAGGGCTGTGGGTGTGGTGTGAGGGAGAGGGTGCTGGGGCTGTGCCCAGGAGGCCGGCTTTGGCCAGCGTGTCCCTGAGTAGGCAAGAGCTCCGTACAGGGGAAGGGACAGGTGAGGAGTTCAGCCCTTTTTGGCCCAGAAGCTGAGGAGCCTAGAGACAGGAAAGCTAGCTGCTGGCCCTCCCCTATCCAGAGACCCAAACACACAGGCACACACACACACACACACGCACGCACGCACACGCGTTGAGGGCTCTTGGTCAGGGCCACATCAAGGTGGGTTAATTTCCCCAAGGTTGGTGGAGGACAGGATGGAACAAGAAGAAAACAAAGGAGAAAAGTGTGAGCTGGGAAAGTGTCTTCACTGAGGGGAGTCAGTGAGAAAGAACCCTTGTCACCTCCTCCGGCCATCTGGTTCCCCGACCTCAGTGCCCTGGAGCCCCAGGGTTGAGCTGGAGTGCCTTCTGCAGTACTGGGCCAAGTACTGGGCAGAGGCCGCTCGGCTACAGGTAGTGGCCAGGTGTGGGTTCCTTTTGCCTTTTCCTCTCTGGCTGCCCCGTCCTGAGGCCTGGGCTTCTCCCGGTCCCCCACAGTGACAGAAGCTCCAATTTTACAGCCTCCCCCCTCCCCTGCAACCTACATACCCCCTTGGCTGGGGAAAGCTGGGCTTAGACACGCTCCCCTTTCCCCCTCCAGGCCTTTCTAGAGCAAATTCTCAGTGTCTTACTTCCCTCATGCCCATTTGCTTTCCAGGATCCTCTTGGTTACCTGGGGTGGGGGGTGGGGGGTGGCGGGGCAGAGGCAGATATTTCACAGGAGTGAAGCTTCCCACCACCCCTGCGTGCCCTGGCCTGGGATTCTTTTTTCCCATCAAGGACTCCCTTCACCTCAGGTGGAAACACCTGTGTCCAGAGGGGACAGGAGGCGTCTGCCAGGAAGTGAAGAAGGGGGTTTGAGGTGAAGAAATCAGTATGAGGGCAGAGGGTGGCCAGTTCTTACTGCTCCCTGTTGGGCTCAAGCAAGCATGGCACTGGCCCTTTAAGTGGGGGTGCCAGTCAGTGCCCTCCCCCAGCCAACCCAATTCGTGGGCACACTGAGCATGTGCAGGAGCCCTGCAAGCACAGGGGAGGGAAGTGGGGGGATAGATTCCGGAGGGAACTCCTCACCCCCCTACTTCCTGTAGCTGCCCCCACTCTCCTTCCTGGGTCTGACAAAGGAGCTCATGGTGTCACCCAGTCCCTTCCCCCACCCCAGACCCCGGTGGGTGCTGCCCTCTCGGGATGCTGGGCGTGCAAGGCAGGCCCTCTGGGCCCCGGGGCAAGCTGGGCAAGCCCCCCCCTGCTGCCCTGAGTGGCACACACACTTAGCCCAGTGCCATCCTCACTTCTCTGATGTGGGCGGTGGATAATCTTCCTGCTGCTTAACATGCTTGATGTCATTCCGTTGGTGCCAGGCTTTTTAAAAGAAGCATCTACCTGTGACGAAGCTCTGCTACGAAAATTAAAGTCAGCTAAAAAGATGAGGTCCTTACCCCCTCCCCCAGGAGCTTCCAGTCTAAACTCTGAGAGGAAGCAAACAGCTCAGAGGTTACTAGCGCCTGTCCAACTCCCTCCCTGCTTCTCCCCCTTCCCCTATAGGCAGCTGGCTCCCCAAGTTCCAAAGCTCAAACTGCTGCCTCAACTGGCTGCATCCTCCAGACCACCCTCCCTCTTACCTTCCCCCTACCTCAAGCTGCTCTGTTTTCTGCAGCATCAGAATGTACAACATCTCCCCCTCCCCCCATAACTCAGCCCTCCTTCACCTTCCCACCTGCCTCTGCCTCCGCAGGAGAGAGAGAGAACAAGCGGGGGAAGGGCAGAGCCAGGGGGGACAGAGGATCTGAAGCAGGCTCCCTGCTGATGTCAGAGAACCCAGGAACCATGAGATCGTGACCTGAGCTGAAGTCCCACGCTTAACTGCTTAACTGACTGAGCCACCCAGGCACCCCCCCCTCTTCCTTTTTTAATCTCTTAGCTACAGGTACCCTTATTTCTAATCGAGGTGAAATTCACATAACATAAAATTAATCATTTTAAAACGAATGACTCAGTGGCATTTAGTACATTCACAATGTGTGCAAGTGCCACCTCTGTCTAGTTCCAACATTATCACCCCAAAAGGAAACCCGCATCCTCATTAAGCAGTTACTCCCCACTCCCATCTTTCTCTAACCCAGGCAACCACCAATCTGCCTTCTGTCTCTATGGATTTACCTATTCTGCATATTCTGGTGATAAAGCCAAGAGGGAAAGACTGGTCTCCAGGGGCCTGTATCCAAAATGACCTGAGATTACCTGAGGGCCTATGGTAGAGGGAGCACTGTATCAGGAGGTGCTAGAGACCTGTGATCCATCCCATTCTGCTTCTATAAGTCAGGGGCCTCCTCTCCTCTGTCCCAGGACATGGGAGACTTCAGGCCAGTCCAGGATCCCGAGCCCTGGGGCCTATCCTTGGCTAGGGGGCTTGTGTCTGGGACTATGCTGCTTGGCCTGAAAAATAGAACATCTCCTTGATCCTCTTGGCTCCTGCCTGCCGGGTCCAGGCAGTGAAGATGGTCCCCGGGGAACAGTGTAATTAATCCTGTGGGGTTTGGGGTCAGATGCATGAGGCAACTGTGGCTCAGAGAGGTTGAGAAGCTAGCAGCCAGTTCTGACTGTGTTTGAGCTGTTGACCACTGTGCTCGCTCCTGTCTTCAAAGAGATAAAGTAAGTTAAGGGTTTAGCAAAGTGCTGGTGGCGTGGGAGGCGCTCTTGGATGGAAGCAGCCATAAATTTTACTACTTGCAGGGTATTGCATAATCAAGAAGTGAAGAGCTCCATTCCCAGGTGGTTCTTGGGAGTTTCCCTCACCATCCCCTTCCCTCATCTTTTGAGAGGGTTTCCTCTTTGCCTTGTCCACCGGTCTCCCTAGGATGATGGCTTTTGTGGAGGCTGAGAGGGGCTGCCTGGACCTTGAGCCCCTAGGGCAGCTGGGAGTGGGAAACATGGTTTCCCTCTCCCCCAGATAAGGAGATGTTATTGTCGCCTCACCTGGAGCTCAGCTCACTCTTGTCTCCACGGCTGAACGTCCACCCCTGCCCCCAAACAGAAAGGCCTTTGTGGACCCAGGGAAGGGAGGGGACTGCATCGGCCCGGTCTGGCAGTGGGACAGGGTGAGCAGCTGGTTCCCAGTTGGTCACTATGTGAGCATGGGCATTCCAGAGACCACCTGCCCCAGAGATCCTCCCTGGACCCTATCCAACATAGGATGCCCAGATCAGCCCTCAAGGCACCTGCTGCCTCCTGCCTCCTGCCCATCAGGATGGGTGCCCTCCCCTGCTTTGTCCTTACCCTAGCTGTTCCCAGAGGAAGTTCCCAGGGAGACTAAGTTGTGAGGGAGACATTATGAGCCACGTGGGCATCCAGAGCCTGCTTTTGCCACAGCTTGTCATTCCAGAGAGAAGGAAGGGAAAAGGGTCTCCACGGGCCCTAATTCTCCTGGCTCTTACTCCTTCCAGCTCTCCTTCTGGGGCCCTCCTCAGGCCCCCCCCCCCCCAACCCAGCCATTCAGACTCCCTGACCACAGTGTGAGGACCTACCTGGTCACAGGGTTGCAGGCTCCTGCACTGCATGCCCAGAACCACGCCCTGTGGCTGTTGGACAGGCCGGCTCTCGCCATTGGGTCCTGAGGCCCCACAGTCCCTTCTGGCCAGACCTCCCTTCCTTTGCCTCTCAGTCCTAGCCTCAGTTTTTACCCTCTTGGGCTTTCCTCTGGGTCCCTGGTCCAACTGGCCCCACTTTTAATTCCCATCAGCTGTATTTGTAGTCACAGACATCACCCCTCCCTGGACTCATCCCACTCTGAGGATCCTCTCCTCCTCTCCCCACCACCCCTGCCCCCCAACAACTCCAGCTTCGTGACTTCCCTGGACAGCACTCCTCAGCTGCCTTTCCTCCTCCCTCCCCTGGGCTTCAGATGCTAGAGGCCTCCCCCCTCCTCCCACAGATGGCTACACAAGTGTGGACCTAACACCTGTTTCACCACCATTTGAAATTTCACATGGTTTTTGTTTTTTAATTTTTTAATGTTTATTTATTTTTGAGACAGAGAGAGAGCTCAAGTAGGGGAGGGGCAGAGAGAGAGAGGGAGGCACAGAATCTGAAGCAGGCTCCAGGCTCCAAGCTCAGAGCTGTCAGCACAGAGCCCCATGCAGGGCTCTAACTCATAAGCCGTGAGATCATGACCTGACCTGAGCCGAAATTCGAAATCTGATGCTTAACCGACTGAGCCACCCAGGTGGCCCTGAAATTTCACATTTATCATGAACTACTTTCACATGTGCATTTGTGAGTTTTCTGTTCTACTAGTTCTCCATCTGTTTATTGATAAACCAATCACATTAAAAAAAATTATGCTGTATAATATGCTTTAATAGCTGATAGCTCTATTTTCTCTCATTACCTTTTATTTTTAAAATTATTTTTTATTTTATTTTATTTTTACTAAAGATTCCTGGATATCCTTCCTTAGATTTAAAAAATTTTTTTCTGGAGTACATTTCAAAGCAGCTTGTCCAGATCTCCTCCCCAAAGCATATCTTTTTTTTCCCCCTGAAGCGTCTATCTATTATCTGCCTATCTACCTATAAAGATATAGATAGACATGCAGATATAGACGTAGGTGTAGGTATTTTCAGGAAGTTTCTAGACATTACCTAATTCATTTTTTTTTAAGTTTATTTTTGAGAGAGAGAGAGAGAGAGAGAGACAGAGCATGAGTGGGGGAGGGGCAGAGAGAGGGGGAGACACAGAATCTGAAGCTGGCTCCGGCTCCAGGCTCTGAGCTATCAGCACAGAGCCCGATGCGAGGCTCGAACTCATAAACTGAGAAATCATGACCTGAGCCAAAGGTGGAGACTTAACCATGTGAGCCACCCAGATGCCTCAACATTACCTAATTCAATGCCCTGTCTTTAGGGTGGGTTAAATATCTTTCTAAATCTGTGACTCTATCTCTCTTATTCTTTTTAAGGGTACTGCCCACCGACATTAAGTACATTCACACTGTTGTACAGCCCTCACCACCATCCATTTCCAGAACTTTTTTCTTTTCATCTGCCCAAACTGAGACTCTGTGTCCATTAAACAATAACTCCCCATCCCCCCCCAACCAGCCCCTGGCAACCACTATTCTTTTCTGGAAGTCTTTTGAGATGATCGCTTCCCTGCTGCTTTCCATCCAGCTGGAGTCCAGTTTCTCTCTCCTTGCAGTGCTCCTTTGTCCAAAATATTGCTTCGCAACTTAACTGCCCACTGGGATCACCTGGGAAAAAATTTTTAAGTTCCCATGTCTGGGTGCCACCCCCGGAAATTCTGATATAATTCTTCCAGGTACGCCTTCCCGGTGTCAGAGTTTTTAAGGTTCTCCGGGGGATTCTCCTGTGCAGTCAGGGCTGAGAGCCACGCTTCTAAGTTCTCTCTGCCCAGCTCTCTGTGGCCGTGAGTCCCACGAGTGAGAGGGGTGTTTCTCACTTGCCCACATCCCTAGGAGGATTCCAAGACGGCATGACCTCCAGTGTGCAGACCAGACAGAGAGTCAGGATGTTTGGAAGGCACAGGGGTGGGCAGAGCTCAATTTAAAGAGGAAGGAGATATTTCCTATCAATCTCTCCGGAGATTCCTGGCCTCCATGGATGTGCCAGGGCTTATGAGGTAAGACCAGAACACATGCTTGAGGGTCCCTCCAGCAATCAGATTTTGAAATCTGGCCACAGCAGCAAAGCCAAAAGCCACCTGCAGCATGTGAGTGATGATGACTTCTGCCCCATCTGGGCAGGGGGGGCCTCTGGACTGGGGGTTGACCCAGGTCTTCTGCCATTGGCATCCATCCGTGAACAAGTGCTGTGTATGTTTGCCGGGAGTTTCAGAACCAAATGCTATCCTTGCTTCCCTTTTCAGTGCCTTTTGTGATTATCCTCCACCCCATTTCTTCTTGCTCACCCAGAGCAGAGGGAGGGAGGGAGGGAGGAAGGAGGCCACTTGGAGGCTAGGGCAGGAAGGGTTCCCTAGAGCCAGATAGGCTTTTCTAGTGTGGAAATTAAGAGCACGGACTCTGGCCTTGGACTACCCGGGTTCAAATAATGCCTTATTCTACCCACTGCGGCTCCCCGCCCACACACAGAACAGAACAGGCACCTTCTCCATTGCCTGTCTGGACACACAGGCTGGCCAAGAGATGGCAGGTCTCACCGGAAGCACCAACAGCAGTATTTGTTCATCCAACAGACGTTTACTGGCTGTTTAGTGTTCTAGAGCTGCCGGAACAAAGTACCATGAACTGGGTGGTTTGGAACAATGGAAATGTACGATTCACAGTTCTGGAGGCTAGGAGTCCGGAATCAAGGTGAGGGCAGGACCATGCACCCTCCAAAACCTGCAAGCAAAGAAGCTTTCCTTGCCTTCCCTTAATTTCTGGTGGTGTGCTGGCGGTCTTTAGTGGTTTTTGGCCAGGTTACTCCAATCTCTGTTTCCTCTCTCTGTGTGTCTGTCTGTGTCCAAATTCCCCCCCTTAAAAAAATTTTTTTTAAGTTTATATGTTTATTTTGAGAGAGATAGAGAGAGAGAGAGAGAATCTGCACTGTCAGTGAAGAGCCTGATAGAGGGCTCGAACTCTTGAACTGTGAGATCATGACCTGAGCCAAGAGCAAGAGTCAGCACCCCCAAATTCCCCCTTTTTATAAGAACACGAATCATATTGGATTAGAGCCCACCCTAATTACCTCCTGATAGCCTATGTAAAGACCCTATTTCCCAAAAAGGGAACATTCTAAGGTATTGAGGATCAGGATTCCAGCATATCTTTTTTTGTGGGGAGGGGAGACTCAATTCAGTCCATAACTCTGGCTGTTCATATTGTGCCTAGCACTGTGCCAGGCACTGGGGATGTCACAGTGAGCTTGATGGACATAGTCTCTGTCCTCATGGACCTTACACTCTCTTGTGTCTTTTTATTGATAGCTTCTTCCTTTTCTTTTCTTTTCCTTTTTTTTATTTTTTGGTTTTATTTATGTATGTATGTATGTATGTATGTATGTATGTATGTATGTATGTTGGATCCACACCCAACATGGGGCTTGAACTCACAACCCTGAGATCAAGAGTCATGCATTCCACCAACTGAGCCAACCAGGAGCCACCGGCCCCCTGCCCTAAACCTATAGCTTCTTACTTAATTCTAACTCTTGTTCATGAATCACTCTGGAGTGTTCAAAGTACTTTCTTTCACGTGAGTCTTTTTGGGGAGACTGAGTCTTGGAGGACTGAAGTGACTTGTTCAGGGTCACTTGACTAACGAGTAAGAACACAAGTTAACAGCGAAATTCAGCACTTGTTAGATCCTAACCAGTGTGAGCCTCACACACTTCGTCTCATTTGATCCCCACAAACATTTTTCAGGATGAGGAGATTGAAGTAAGTTGCCCCATGCCTTGTGGTTAATGAGAGATTGCACTGGGATTTGAATCTCGATGGTCCAGCTCCTGCGTCCATTCTCTTAGCCACCGCCATATGGTTCTCTACAGTGAGACACAGCCCTGTGCCTTTTTCGCTGCTCTCTGCTCTCGGCTGGCAAGCCAAGCTTGATTATTTATTGTACCCTCCATGCCTAGCAGAGAGCCACCTCTTCGCTCTTCCTGATCCAACTTCCCTGAAGCTCCTTCTCTCTTCCTCTTCCTTCCCGTTCCCTCTCACTCTGCATAGAGTTGCTTTGTCAAATGTTTCATTTATTATATACAATATTTAAGACCTAAAAAAACCACACCCGTGTACCCCCCACCCAGCTTAAGAAATAGCAATATTGCTTTTATTGTTAAAGCCCTAGCATCATATCACTCCCCAATTGCATTCTGTACCCTAGGTGGGGGTAGGGGGGACCCAGGATCCTAGATTGGTAATAATCATTTCTGTGCGTCTTTAGAAACATAGAGTTGCTTCTGACGGACAGTAAGGAGTTTTCGAGCTTGCTTCTTGACAAGGAAACGTAGCAGGAGTGGATCAAGATGGAAGTGTAGCTTGCACTGGATCTCTTTTGAAAATATATTACGATGAAATAGTTCAGACACAGAAAGGCATATAGAATAATAGAATGAACCCCCTGCTTAGGAAAGAAACATTAAAAATGATCCCCAGGGTTTTCCTTCCTGATGGAATCCTCCCAGATGAACCACCCACCTAAATTTGGGGCTTATCGTTTGGATTTGAATCTTGGGGAAGAAGCAGGGCTTTATAGTCAGGTGTGGGTGGGAAAGGACAGCACTAACAGAGAGAACAGCAGGGCAAAGACTCAGAGGAATGGGTTCAGGAAGCGGATGTTGGGCATGGCTGGCAAGCTGGATACCTCTGGGGGAGGAGAGGTGGGGAGTTTGGGAAGGTAGATAAGCAGCCGTCTTTGCCCTCCTTGGGGACCTCACTTCTGAATTTCCCTCTTTCATTGCCCTCAGCACATGGAATCCTAATTATTTGTTAGCATGACTTTGAGATCCTAAGGGTAGGGACCCTATTAATCATCTTTGCCACCCCAGCATCTGACACAGTGCACAAATGTTTTTTTTTTTTTCTTCCAAATATTAAATTGGTTAAATGAGTGAACGAATAGCTGTTGAACTGATTTCAGCCTGCCTTGTGGGGGTGGGGAGCAGCTGGTGGCAAGAGGAGAGTCTGAAAGGGGGAGTCTGAACGGGAGTGTTTTTGAAGGAAATCATCGTTTTATTACTTAAAATGCAGCCCAGCACTGCCTCCATCAGTGTTGCCACGCAGACACCTTGCTTTTCAATGCCTATCAGTAAGGGTGAAAATCTGCTGTGTAGACAGGTGTGTGATGATGCCACGAATGACCGGATGGGCTCCTGGCGGCTTCAGTGACAACAGTGTCATTTGAAACCATTTTAAAAAAAAATTTTTTTTTTAACGTTTATTTATTTTTGAGACAGAGAGAGACAGAGCATGAACGGGGAAGGGGCAGAGAGAGAGGGAGACACAGAATCGGAAGCAGGCTCCAGGCTCTGAGCCATCAGCCCAGAGCCCGACGCGGGGCTCGAACTCACGGACCGCGAGATCGTGACCTGAGCTGAAGTCGGACGCTTAACCGACTGAGCCACCCAGGCGCCCCCGAAACCCTTTAAACTATCAGCTCTGGTTCGAGGTAAGCGAATAATCTGCCTCCCCCAGAATCGGACCTGTTTCTGTTCCTTAAAAACAATCCTCAAAGCCTGTGAGTCCCCTCCCGTGTGTTCACTGTGCTGTTAACTCTGTTTATTGCTGCACAGGCAGCCTGTCGTTTGCATTCCTAGAAGCCCCTCTCAGGGCTGGGCATGCTTGGGTGGGTTTTGAGTGGTGAGAAGAGCTTTCCTCGGAGGCTGCATTCCACACGGGGCCTAACAGACAGACAGAACGCGCCCGCAATTAGCGGCGTCTCTTTGCACGCCAAGAATTAATGTGCCGAAGGCTGTTTGTTTATTCTCTCGCACCAGCCGAATATGCACCATGATCCTGTTTGAACCAAACCTTGGCTTAGAGAGCCCCCTTTTCTGTCCCATGGAGAGGACAAATGCACTCACATAAAAAAGACAAAAGCATCGAGTTTACCGCACAGGTAGGTCTTAAAAGGTTTCGCTGGATAAAGAGCAAATTACTAAAAGATTTTGGCAGTGTGATTCATAGAAATTTAGGCTACCAGACTCGGAATTCGCTGACTGCCCATTCACGAAGTTGTCTTGTTTCTTCCATCTCTGTTCTCTGTAATTCAGTTCAGATACACAGAGTGCTGAGTGAGGCGGGGGCCTCCGTTACTGCCGCCCCCCACACAGCCGCCCCCCAACTTGTGGCAGGGTGGGGAGAGGCGTGGTAGGGTGTGCCCTGGACTTGGGATCTGGTGTGGGAAGACCTGACATTGAACCCTGGCTCAGAGGCTTTTCCTGGTCCAGTGATCTTCATTCGCCAAACATTTATTGAGTATCAGGCACTAGGTTCGTGGTGGTAACACAAAGATAAATCAGGCACAGTGTCTTCCCTTTCCTGCTTTGGTTTTTGTTTTTTTTGTTTTTGTTTTTTTTTAACACCGAGGAGGATTTTTAACTATGAAATATGTCAGGCAATCAGAAAAGTATAAAGCAATAAGAATAATCAAATGAATACCCATGACAGGAACCACCAAGCTTAAGAAAATTAGAAAAACATTTTAAGTCCCTCGTACGTACCGCAGGCCCCTCTCTCCCACAAAAATGGCACCGCTGTTCTGCATTTGGCACGTAGCATCCCCTTGAATGTCTGTCTTTTGTACCACCTAGGTATGTGTTCTTTTTTGTTGTTGTTGTTGTTTATTTATCTTGAGAGAGACAGAGACAGCGCTGGTGGAGGAGGGACAGAGAGACAGGGAGACAGAGAATCCCAAGCAGGCTCCGTGCTGTCAGCACAGAGCCCCCAATGCATCAAGCGTTGGATGCTCAAGTGACTGAGCCACCCAGGCGCCCTCCCGCCCCCGACCCAAATCTTTTAATAACTTGATTTTTACTCAGAAACATTTTAAGATTTATTTGTGTGATACACATAGCTCAATTCGTTAGTCTTTTTTTATATTAGTGTAAACTTTTTAAAAATTAAAGTATAACATGTATACAAACAAGTGCATACATCATGCATACAGCTTAATGAATTTTTACCAAGTCAATACATTTGTGTAACCACACCCGCTAAAGACACAGAACGCTATCAGCATCCCAGAACTCCCTGAGCCTCACTTTTAATCACCAAGAGTACCCTCTGCTCTGACTCTTACCATAGATTAGTTGGTTGGTTGGCACTTTGTGAGGAAATAAACAGGCTATCTGTACCTCTCTTTTGCTTGGTTTCTTTCCCTCACATTACGTCTGTGAGATTTATCTATGTTGTTATGAGTAGCAGTAGCTCGTTATTTTTCATTGCTCTAGAGTATTCCATGGCACGAATATACTAAAATGCATTAGCTAATTCTGCTGCTGCTGCTGAACATTGAGCTGTTTCCAGTTTGGGGTTATTATGATTATTGCTGCTATCTCACATGCCTTTTGGTGCTCGTGTGCACATGTTCCTCTTGGTTACATATCTAGGAGTGAAACTGCCAGGTCACACTGAATGCGTATATTTTCAGTGGTAACGGGAAATGATAAATGGTTTTCTACCTCTACCACCTGAATATGAGAGTTCCTTTGTTCCATATCCATTCCGGTGGGGATGGGCTTCCCTTTTTTTAAAAAAAAAAATTTTTTTAATGTTTATTTATTTTTGAGACAGGGAGAGACAGCATGAGTGGGGGAGGGTCAGAGAGAGAGGGAGACACAGAATCTGAAACAGGCTCCAGGCTCTGAGCTGTCAGCACAGAGCCTGACGCGGGGCTTGAACTCACCGACCGTGAGATCATGACCTGAGCCAAAGTCAGATGCTTAACCGACTGCGCCACCCAGGCGCCCCAGGGCTTCCCTTTTTAAAGTTAAACTGTAGGGATGCCTGGGTGGCTCAGTCGGTTGAGCCTCCAACTTCAGCTCAGGTCATGATCTCATGGTTTGTGAGGTCAAGCCCCGAGTTGGGCTGTCTGCGGGCAGCTCAGAGCCTGGAGCCTGCTTCTGATTCTGTGTCTCCCTCTCTCTCTGCCCCTCCCTCACTTGTGCGCCAGCTCTCTCTCTCTCTCTCTCTCTCTCTCTCTCTCTCCCTCTCCCTCTCCCTCTCTCTCAAAACTAAACATTAAAAAAATTAAAAAAATAAAGTTAAACTGTACTAAGCACTTTATATGCATCTTCTTATTGTACCATCATGTCAAACCCATGAGGAGGGTATTGCCGTTAACTCTGTTTTACAGATTAGAAAACTGATCTTGAAGAAGTTAAGAAACTTCCTCAAGGCTGCATAGTGAGGGCTAGAGCAAGGCCCCCAGGCTTCCCTGTCTCCAGTTGCTGTGGTCTGGAGCCCAGTCTGGTCAGGGTGGGGGACCCATGAGAGCAAAGCAGTGGAAGCTGGTAAGACAAATACTGTACCTGAGACACTGTGCAAGGTACAGTGGTGGCCTCAAAGCTAAAGCAGGTCAGTCCTACTGGGTGAGTCAGAAGGAGCCACAGCAGAGCACTGGATTGAACTGGACCTTTGGACAAGTCAGCTTAGAATAACAGCACCCATCTCAGCGGTCTTGGTGAGGATTTAAAGTGCTCGCATCAGGGAAGTTTCCTGGTACCTTGCACAAAGCTGGCTCTCAGTGGAAGGTTGTTGAAGAAATTAGTCAACATGTAGGATTGAGAGACCTTCACACAGTTATAGTCCTTCTTGGGCCCAGGGGGACGGGCAAAATGACCTCTCTAGGCCCCTTTCATCCTGAGTCTGGGAAGGCCGGGAGAGAGCTGGAGTAAAGGGCCAGTTCCACCATCCCAGGCAAGGAAGACTCCCCTTGCCGCCCCACCGCTGTCCACTCAACTGTAGGGGAGCTGTGCAAGCAACTGTTTTTTTCTTTTTTAAGTTTTTAAAATTCATTTTAGTAATCTCTACACCCCACGTGGGGCTCGAACTCACCACCCCCAGATCAAGAGCCTCACTCTCCTCCCACTGAGTCAGCCAGGCACCCCAAGAGCAACTCCTTTCTACACAGGAAGAAATAACACCACGGGGCCTCTCCTACCCTCCTCAGCACCCTGTTACCCCCTGGCCATCTCCATCCAGATCCCTGGACCCAGCAGAAGGAACTGGAGTCTAGGAGAAACAACTGGAGAAAGGCCCAGGCAGGCTGGGGATGGGCTGGGGAGGGGTGTGTTTGTTTTGAAAGCCTGGGGCTGCTCTAGAGCAGGAGAAGGAGGAAGAAGAGGAGGAGGAGGGGGAGGAGGAGGAGAGGGGGAGGAGTATGAGGAGGGATGGGGGAGGAGGAGGAGGGGTGAGGGGGAGGAGGAGGAGGAGGAGGGAGTGAATGGGGGAGGGGGAGAAGAAGAGGGAGATGGGGCAGAAAAAAGGGAGGGTTCGTTTGCTACTCAGACTCTAGGGCCAAGGACTGAAGCCTCTTCCTACTTATCCCCTCCCCTCCTCCACCAGGCGTCATCCAAGGGAGTTGCCTTGGGGCATCCAAGGTGGGGGAGGGGGTGCGGGGAAGCTGAGGGCCTGGGAGTGGGAAGTTAGACCCGGGCAAGGATGAGCGAGTCTATAAAGACCCCGGTGGGCCGAGTTCTGGAAGACACCCCTTGGGCTCACCATCTCCAGGTCCCCGCTGAGCTTCTGCCAGGGTCTGCCAGGGCCGGCTCAACAGCGGCACCTGCTGGCCGGGGCCCTCCCTGCGGGGCGGGGCTCCCCCTCCGCCCAGGGAGCGCCAGTGGGTGAGTCAGTCACCCGGGCTTGGGTCCGCGGCTGCCTCAGCTGTCCGGTCCGAAAACGTCGGGGGCGAGGAATGTCCCCAAGCGGCGGCCTCGGCTCTTCCGGTCACCACCTGTGTTCCTCATTCTGCCCTGTAGACCCATGACCTAGGCCGAGGCCAATCCAGGACCAGCGCTGGGCAAGAGCAGGATCTATGTCCCTAACTTCAGGACGCTTGTGGTTTGGGTAGAGATTTTTTGTTTGTTTGTTTTACCTTTTTATTTGGAAAAATTTCAAGCTTAGAGAAGAGTTGCAAGAACTATACAAAGATCCTGCACATACCACTTACCCAGTTGTTAAAATATACTGTATACCAAAATATCCGTACAGCATCACCAGTTGTTAAAATTTTGTCCCATTTGCTTCCTTTCTCACTGTGTGTGTGTATTTTTTCCCTCCAGAACTGAGAGTGGAAACCATTATGTTCGTTTGCTCATAAATGCTTCAGTGGGTATTTCCTAAGAACAAGGGCATTCTCTCTATAACCACAGTAGACTTTTCAACTTTGGGAAATTTAACATTGATACAATACTTGTCACTAATCTCCTGTCCATATTACAGTTTTATCAAGGGATTCAGTCAGGGTCCCTGGGAGCATTTTCCCCCTTCAGTGTAGGATCCAGACCAGGATCACACATTACATTTAATTGTCGTGTTTCTTTAAGCTTCTCTAATCTGAGCAATTCCTTGGCTTTTTCCATCTTTCGTGACATTTTTTCAGAGTAGAGCACCCCCCCCCTTTCTTTTAATTGAGTGATCCTCACTTTGGGTGTGTCTGGTGTTTCCTTCTGGGCAGATTCAGGCTACCCATCCCTGGTAGAAATACTACATAAGCAATATTATTTTCTTAGGAATGGGGGTCTCCATTTAAGGGGTTTAAGAAACTCCTGAATCTCTAAGGACTGACCCAGGGTTATCGGTAAAAAACTCCAATCAGAGTTTCAACACAGGTTAAGAATGACACCATTAATTACATGTGTGTTTTCTTTCTGTGGATGGTAGGCTTAGGCTCTGCCCCTCCCTGTTTCTCCCCTTCTCTCCCTCTTAACTCCACACTTGCCCTTGAAACTCAGCAGTTCCTAATGAAAGCATTATTCTTTTCTGAAGGCCACTAGGGACACCCCAATTGCCCAACTCAACGCCTTCATAGTCCTTACCCTGTTGACCTCCTCCCAGGGCCTGAGACTCACCCTCCTCCCTGAAAACTCCCAGAGTCAAGCTTCCCCAGGCTCCACCCATCCTCCCTCACCAACAAATGACTGAATGCTAGCTGGTGCCTGCTGGCTGATCTAGGAGCCGGCCCTGCTGCAAGTGGTTTATCTGGGGAAAATCTGCAGGTCCTGGTTTTTCCTGTGGCTTCCTGAAACCCCAGTGGAGACATCCTCCCAATTTTGGTCCGTAGATAGGTCTCCGGACTTGTTCACCTCCGTAGGAGAGCTCAGCCTTCTAGTAGCTTCCACATCCCTTTTTTCTTTACCAACTTGGTGCAGCCCTGAATCTCCACTCTCCTGTCTGGACTGGCCCTGTGGATGCCTTTCAGATTCTAGGAATCTCATGTGGAACTATTGACTTCTCTCCCAATCTGTAACTTCGCCCTTGTGTTTATTGTGACTCACCCTTTCTCTGACACCTGCACTCCAAGCGTCAGCCATTTTTCACCTTTACATCAAAGCCATGTCTTTCCTCTAGAAGATATCTCTCCCTTCCCTCCCCTCTGCTTCTCTCTCATGGTCTGTTTTGTTTTTAAATCTCTAACTGGTCTTCAATTTTGCCTTTTCTTTTCTGATGTGTCCAGCTGGTCTGGTCCTTCCTGCTCCACCTGATCTCATCAGCTACCAGGCTTGAGTCTCATAACTTTAGCATGGCCCCAGAACCTTGAGGATTGGCAGTGGATCCTTCCAGATTACCATCCTCCTCCCTTCTAGGTCCACACTCTGCATTTCAGTCATATCAAATCTGTTGTGTTTCTCCCAACAGATCATTGTTGCCACTGGGCCTTTGCATATGCTTTCTCTATTTCAGTGGCCTTTCACCACCCCCTTTCCACCACTTCCCACATATTTGGCCAAATGCTCAAATGTCATCCTCTCTGTGAAGACTTCCTGACATCCTCTGGCAGTTCTACCTTTACATCTGGGCAAAAGGGTCTAGCTTGGGCCTCCTCCAGCTGTATCCCTCCCCAGAAGGCAATGAGCCCAGTAGGAGCATTGCCTCACTTTCTAGACCAGTGCTGTCTGGTAGCATTTTCAGCAATAATGGAAATGTTCTCTGTCTGCACCGTCCAATATGGTGACCACTAGCCACATGTGGCTATTGAGCACTTGGAATGTGGCTCACTGCAACTTAGGGACTTGCTTTTAAATTTTATTTATTTTTAAATTATTTAAATCAAAATTTAAATAGCCATATGTGACTAGAGGCTACCATATTGGATAGTACAGAACTTGCCCATGCCTTAGGTACCTGCAGTCTTGGGGTTCCCTTCCCAGAGGGCCCCAAGCCCTGTTTCTAGGGCTTGCACAGGCTATGTCCCAGGTTTATTCTCCTAAGGCCAGACTGTACAGTTGGTGTGCACAGGTGCATAAGGGTTCTGTTTATGAGCGTATGGATGGGGGTTGGATATGTAGCCTGGTGTGTGTGTATGTGTGTGTGTGTGTGTGTGTGTGTGTGTGTGTGTGTGTGATTGTGGCTCCTCTTTATGCAGGACAGAGTCTGAAGTGGGAAGGGAAGGGGGCACTCACCCTGAACTGTCATGTTCCAGTGCATAGTCCTAGAATTTTTTTTTAATTTTTATTTTTTAATTTTTTTTCCAACGTTTTTTATTTATTTTTGGGACAGAGAGAGACAGAGCATGAACGGGGGAGGGGCAGAGAGAGAGGGAGACACAGAATCCGAAACAGGCTCTAGGCTCTGAGCCATCAGCCCAGAGCCTGACGCAGGGCTCGAACCCACGGACCGCGAGATCGTGACCTGGCTGAAGTCGGACGCTTAACCGACTGCGCCACCCAGGCACCCCAGTCCTAGAATTTTTTTAAAAGTAGTCCCATGTCTAATGTGGGACTTGAACTTACGACCCCCAGATCAAGGGTTGCATGCTCTACTGACTGAGCCAGCTAGGCACCCCAGTCCTGGAATTGTTAAGTTGAATCTGGCTTTCTGGGTCCTCTTGAAGGTATATTTTTCTCACTGGGGTAAGATGATAAAATTTATCTGTGTTGTCTTGATTTATAACCCAAAAAAAATTTTTTTTAATGTTTATCTTTGAGAGAGAGAGAGAGAGAGAGAGAGAGAGAGCGAGCATGAACAGGGGAGGAGCAGAGAGATAGAGAGAAAGAATCAGAAGCAGGCTACAGGCTCTGAGCTGTCAGCACAGAGCCCGACGCAGGGCTCGAACTCACAAACTGGGAGATCGTGACCTGAGCCGAAGTCAGACGCTCAACCTACTGAGCCACCCAGGCGCCCCTATAACTTTTAAATATATAGATGAATTGGGGCACCTGGGTGGCTCGGTCAGTTGAGCATCCGACTTTGGCTCAGGTCATGATCTCACAGTGGGTTCGAGCCCCATGTCAGGCTTTGTGCTGACAGCTCAGAGCCTGCTTTGGATTCTCTCTCTCTCCCTCTCTCTCTGCCCTTCCCTTGCTCCTTGGCACACACACTCTCTCTCAAAAATAAACATCTAGGGGCGCCTGGGTGGCGCAGTCGGTTAAGCGTCCGACTTCAGCCAGGTCACGATCTCGCGGTCCGTGAGTTCGAGCCCTGCGTCGGGCTCTGGGCTGATGGCTCAGAGCCTGGAGCCTGTTTCCGATTCTGTGTCTCCCTCTCTCTCTGCCCCTCGCCCGTTCATGCTCTGTCTCTCTCTGTCCCAAAAATAAATAAACGTTGAAAAAAAAAATCTAAAAATAAACATAAAAAAACCATAAAAATTTAATTCATTTCTATCTATCTATCTATCTATACATGTATATCTATATCTATATCTATATCTATATCTATATCTATATCTATAGATAGCTATAGCTATAGCTAGATAGATAGATAGATATGTAGGGGCACGTGGGTGGCTCAGTCAGTTAAACATCCACCAAATTCAGCTCAGGTCATGATCACAAACCGGGAGGTTTGTGAGTTTGAGTCTCACATTGGGCTTTCTTCTGTCAGCATAGAGCCCGCTTCGGATCCTCTGTCCCCCTCTCTCTCTGCCCTTCGTGATCTCTCTCTCTAAAAAATTAAACAAAAAGTTATATAATATATATATATATATATATATATATATGAATTAAATACACACACACACATATATATGTATGCATATATATATACACACACACACACACACACACACACACACACGTATGAATTAAAAGTGGGGTCCAGTTGACTTCTGGCCCTTGACCCACAAATGTCATGAGTGGGTTTAAGATTAGTTTCTTCACTAACTAAGCCTCTGACACACAGAATCTCCCCTCATGTTGCCCATTGTAGGCTGTCAGCTCTTCCCAGGCAGGCCTGGGTCTAATTCCAATCTCATAGAATTAGAGGATTCTATTCTACTAGTTCTGGTGCCTGGGACACTGTTGGCCCATCCTAAATCGTCACTGAGTAACGAGTGAAGAGGTTCAGCTGCTTGCCCAATGCCTTGGCTTTTATCACAGTGGCCCCTGGGTCAGCTGGCTGGCTGAGAGAGGGATCTTCAAAAACTGGCTGTCCTTGCTATAGGGAAAACAGCAGGGGAGCTAGGCCCCCAGACCAGGGTTCTTGTGTCTGCTCAGCTATTTCCTGGACCTTGGACAAGTCACCCTCTGAGTCCCAGTCTCCCTATCTGTAAAAAATGGGGTGGGGCACCTGGGAGACTCAGTTGGCTAAGCATCTGACTTGGGCTCAGGTCATGATCTCGTGGTTTGTCTGTTTGAGCCCCGCACTGGGCTCGCTGCTGTCAGCACAGAGCCCGCTTCAGATCCTCTGTCCCCACCCCCCCCACCCCCACCGCTGCTCCTCTCTGGCTCATGCTCTCACTCTCAAAAATGAATAAATAAATAAATAAATATATATATTTTTTAAATGGGGCTAGTAACACCAACCGCAGTGTGATACCATGGGGATCAAAGTAAAGGATACCAGGTACGATGATTGGTATTCAGCAGGTCTTCCATAAGTGCTCCTTTAGTCAGCATTCATTCAACACTTACTGTGTGCCAGGTACAGGCTCTGTTCCCCATTGTAGATGCCCCCTAGCCCTGGTGGGCCTGGGTGCTGCAAGTGGCTCCCTCAGCCCACCCTCTCTCCCAGCTCAGCGTCTCTGGGCACCTGTGCGCCCCATTCCCTTTGGCCGCTGGTTGGATGGGGCCTCATCTGCGCCAGTTTGTGTGGGCTTCAAACATGAAAGCACACATTTTCACTTTTGGGTGAGCAAGCAGAGCTGGCTGAGACAAAGAGACAGATGGACCAACCAACCAACAAAGGCGACAGTTGTGGTTTGTGGCCTCTCAGCTCACTCCACCAGACACCCCAAAGCTCGAGAGGGGACCAGATACCTTCTTGGCAGACTGGTGTTAACCAAAAAGCTTGTCCCCACCTCCCTCCCTCAGGGGCAGCATGAAAGTAAGGCAGCCAACTTGGATTTGAATCCTGGCTGTGCCACTTTCTAACCGGATGACTTGAGTTGCCTCACCGCTGGCAGCCTCGGTGGCCTCATTAGGAAAATGGGACCAGAATAATCCCACTCACAGGTTGTTTGTAACTCATCCTCTGGGACCCCTCTTCTCAGACTCAGTGGTTACCTCCAAACGCAGATCTTCAGTCTTTACACCTCCTTTGAACTCAGAATTAACCACTGCCAAGTTTGTCTTACAGACAAAGCCAAGTTTGTCTTACAGACACCTCTCACTCTGCAAACTGTTGTTGCATCTTTAACATCATCATCCTCACTGCCATTTTTAGGGCCCTATGTGTTAAGGGCTTTGTATGTAATATTTCTGATCCTCTATTCCAAATATTTTCCAATTTCTGATAGGAGTTCTTCAATCCATGAATTATTTAGAAGTGCATTTTGACATTTGCAAATACATGGGTTTGTCTTTTATGCTGTCTTTTGATTATTGATTTCTAATTTAATTGCTGTCAGATAGTGAGGTCTGTATGATTGTTTGGAATTGGTCAGAACTTGCCTCGTGATCTACTATGTGGTCACTTTTGTAAATGTGTGGCTGAAAGCAAAAGTGTGTTTGCCAATAATTGTTGACTGGAGAATTCAAAGTATTCACTTAAAGTAAGCCTGTCAGTTCAAATCTGCTATGTACTTACTGATCTTTTTTGTCTGCTTAAACTACTAATTCCAGAGGGAGGTCATTTAAATCTTCCTTTATATTGGTGGACTTGTCTATTTTTCCCACTATTTCTGCTTTATGATTTTGAAGATATGTTATTAGGTGCATATAACTGTAGAATGGTTATATATTCTTTTTTTTTTTTTAATTTTTTTTTCAATGTTTATTTATTTTTGGGACAGAGAGAGACAGAGCATGAACGGGGGAGGGGCAGAGAGAGAGGGAGACACAGAATCGGAAACAGGCTCCAGGCTCTGAGCCATCAGCCCAGAGCCTGACGTGGGGCTTGAACTCACGGACCGCGAGATCGTGACCTGGCTGAAGTCAGACGCTTAACCGACTGCGCCACCCAGGCGCCCCGGTTATATATTCTTGATAAATTAAAGCAGGCAAGAATCCTACTATCTCTCTCAGCAGGGTAGGTTTTTTTGTTTTTTTTTTGTTTTTGTTTTTGTTTTTGTTTTTGTTTTTTTGCTTCTCACATTTACCCAAAGATTTTACCTTCTGGGCACCCTTGACTTTTGAGAGGAGTGGATTATGTCTGCTCCAACCTCCTACCTTATGAGGCCCCAGGTTTTGTCTTCCATTTTGGATTTGTGCCTTTGAGGATTTTCTTTTCTTGTAAGCTTGGCCTTGCATTGAAAATATCATACATGCACACACTCACACACACAGCTTTTAATCTTTTATCTAGCATTTCTAGTTGCTTTGTACTAGAAGCGTTTCTCTGGACATATAGTCCACCATATTGTTGGAAGTAAAAGTCTCTGTTGACTCTTAAGTTGAAATTTTATTTAATATTTAAAACAATTCTATGAGGTCCTATTGTCATTTTTTCATAATGAGAAAGCTGAGGCTCAGGGGTTGTATGACTGGGTTCAGATCCTGGCCCTGTGGTTCAGATTTACCAGCTGTGTGACCTTGGATAAATCAGTCCTTTAAGAGGACACTGAGCTCAGAGAGCAGAGCAGTAGGCCTGCCTTGCAGGGCTGCTGTTCAGCTTTGAATGACATGTGGACAGCCTCTACCTGGCTTATTTCCAGTCTTTAGGCATTGCTCTCTCCAGGGAAGGGACATGCGCCTGGTACTAAGGACTTATCCTCTCTTCACTGGGAGGTGTTGACAAGGATAGTTCAGTGTCTGCGTGGACCATAAAAGGCACATCTGCTGAGATTCCGATTCTGATGCTTTACCAGGTTTGGGCACTTGTGTCACCTAGGGCATGGCTCATGAAGTGTTGCCCATCCCTTTCCCCTGGGCTGTCCTCTGGGAGGTCACATAGACAGGACAGTGGGATTATTTCCCTCATCTAACACAAATTGCCAATAAGCAACTTGATTTTATTTTACCTTAACTTTTTTAGGGAAATTTTTAAAGTTTATTTATTTGTTTTGAGAGAGAGAGAGAGAGCGCGAGCACACAAGCAAGGGAGGGATTAGGCAGAGAAAGGAGAGAGAGAGAGAATCCCAGCCAGGCTCTGTACCATCAGCACAGAGCCCGGTTGTGGGGCTCGAACTCCTAAACCGTGAGATCATGACCCGAGCCAAAACCAAGAGTCAGACGCTTAAGTGACTAAGCCACCCAGGTGCCCCTACTTAAACTTTTGAATAGAGAATAAATGCATATGGTTCAAAAACCAAAACAGTTTAGAAAAATGTATTGGGAAGTCTTGCTCCCACCTCTGCCTGGTCTACCCTGTTTCCCAGCACTTTATAGGTTACTACTTTTGTTACCTGCTCATGTAAATTCAAGCAAATACAAACATTTATTCTTATCTCCACCTCCCTTTCTTACACAAAAGACAGCACGGCATATATGCTGTTTTGCACTGTCTTTTTGCTTCAAAATATCCTGGAGATCTTTCCATATCAATATCTGACAGCCGCCTCCTTCTCCTCCTTCTCCTTCTCCTTCTCCTTCTCCTTCTCCTTCTCCTTCTCCTTCTCCTTCTCCTTCTCCTCCTCCTCCTCCTCCTCCTCCTCCTCCTCCTCCTCCTCCTCCTCCTCCTCCTTCTCCTCCTCCTTCTCCTTCTCCCTTTCCTTCTTCTACAGCTGCATATTTTCCCATTGTGGAGATATATTATGTTTATTTAACCCTTCACTGTCCACTATAGTAGCTACATGTGGCTATTTACACTGAACTTAATTACAATTAAGTCAAATTTGAAATTCATTCCCTCAGTTGCACTAGCCACATTTCAAGAGCTCAGTATAGCTACATATGGCCAGTGGCTGTCATACTGGACAGCACCGATAGAAGGAAACATTTTCATCATTGCAGAAAGGTCTATTGGATTGCTGGTTTCACTGACCCCTATAGCTGAACACCTGACTTATTTCCAGCTTTTTTTTAAGTTTATTTATTTATTTTTGAGAGTGGGGCAAAGGGCAGAGAGAGAGAGGAAAGACAGAATCCCAAGCAGGCTCCGTGCTGTCAGCACAGAGCCCTATGTGGGGCTTGAACTCACAAATTGTGAGTTCATGACCTGAGTCGAAATCAAGAATCAGTTGCTTAATCAACTGAGCCATCTAGGCACCCCTTATTTCTAGTCTTTAGGGGTCTCAGAGATGATGATGCCCATCCCTGGGATGCAGGAGAGCTAAGTGAGAGCTGTTTCAGGAATTTGGGCCTTCCATCTCAGATCTCAAAATCTGGGAGGCTCCTGCCAGAGGAGGGCTGTTGGGTTTGGGGCAGAGGCTTGACTGAGGCCTGGAAATGAGAGTGACCCTTAAGGACAGGCTTCCTAGGGCTGCCTGGGTGGCTCAGTCATTTGAGTGTCCAACTCTTGATTTCAGCTCAGGTCATGATCTCATGGTTCGTGGGATCCAGTCCCACATCTGCACAGACAGCGTGGAGTCTGCTTGGGATTCTCTCTCTCTCTCTGCCCCTCCCTCCCCTCTCAAAATTAATAAATAAACATTAAAAAAAAACCAGACTTCCTGCTTAGCTCTAACCTTCTACCCCTTCCCTTCATCCCCACCAAAATGCAATCCTGTTTACCTTCATTCATATTTAGATCCTACACTGGAAGTATAGGGATAGAAAAGATACAGTCTCTGCCTTGGAGAAAAAGACAGATCATTACCGGCCTATGACAAAGACTTTCAAATAGGCCTCACCAAACATCAAAAGGCCTTATAATACCTATAATATAATAGAGTGAGGATGTGGGAAAACAGGCACTGTCCTCCATTGTTGGGGGTTGCAAATTGGTGCAAACTTTTTGGAAGGCAATTCCAAATCTATCCAAATTCCCAAAAATCAACCCCAAATTTAAAAGTGCATAACCTTTGGGGTGCCTGGGTGGCTCAGTCAGTTGAGCATCTGACTCTTGATTTCAGCTCAGGTCACGATCTCATGGTTTGTGGGATCGAGCCCCGCATCCGGGCACACATTCTCTCTCTTTCTCTTTCAAAATAAATAGATAAACTTTTAAAAAGTGTAGAACCTTTGACTCAGCATTGTCATATTGATAAACTTGTCTTACGGCTACACACACAAGTGCAGACAAATATATGTACTGAGATATTTCCTGCAAGCACCATTGTTTGTAGCAACAAAAGACTGACATAACCAAAATACCCACTAGGAGGGGACTAGTGAAATAGATTGTGACACACCCATATGATGGAGGACTGTGTCGATTTTGTGAAAATCGACTGTGTCGATTAAGTGAAAATATCAAGGTGCCAAATTGTAGACTGTGTACCAAACACACACACACACACACACACACACACACACACACACACACACTCGGCTTGTATATGCCCTAAACTTTTCTGGAAAGATGCATTAAAACTGCTTTTCTTGTAAACTGAGCACATGTATGTATTATCTTAAAAAAATTAAAGACAATTCTTTAAAAATGTTTATTTATTTCTGAGACAGAGAGAGACAGAGCATGAGTGGGGGAGGAGCAGAGAGAGAGGGAGACACAGAATCAGAAGCAGGTTCCTGGCTCTGAGCTGTCAGCACAGAGCCCGATGCGGGGCTCGAACTCACAAACCGTGAGATCATGACCTGAGCCAAAGCCGGTCGCTCAACCCATTGAGCCACCCAGGCATCCCTAAAAAAAAATTTTTTTTTTAATTTGAAGAGGCGCTCGATGAGTAATGGTCATCAGGCAGAGGGAGGAAGATTCCTGGGGAGACCTGCTCAGTCATCTAAGCTCTGAGTGTCCCCAGTGACAGCACAATTTCTCCATCGGAGGTGACAAGGCCACAACAGTCTAGAAATGTCACCCACGCTGTGACTCCATCTCCATCACTTCTGAAGGCCTCGCCCTGTCTTGGCTGTCATACCTCCTGCGTCCAGCAGGTGGAAGCACAGATCCACCAAAGCATTGGTTCCAAACTTCACCAAGCCTCCCTTCTAGGATTTCCTCCTCTGTGGACCACGATTGGAAAGATACTTCCTGCCAAGCCAACCAAATTTATTAGGTAATCATTGATTCAATGCTCTCCCTTTTTTTGTGCCTCACATTTCTGATCAGAGCGCGCGAGACAGAATGTAGGCTTGTTGAGTTCATAATTTTCCACGTAAGAGGTTCTATGTAGCTTACCCTTGTTTCCACCAGGCCTTGGGTGGCAGTGGTTGGCAATGGCCAGAGCATCCCAAGGAATGGAGGGCTTAGGCTGGCAACTACTTCATTAGAGGCTCCCCACCCTGCTCGGATTTTCAGTTGCAGCGCACAACTCCCATCCTTCTCTTACCTACCGGAAGAAGTAGTTCTGGGCAAGGGGAAGCATGAACACCTGCTACCAGTCTGCCTGATGGTAGTTACTCTCCCAGATGTGTTTGGAGTCTGTCCCTTGCTAGGCTGTGAGCAGTCTAATAATGGGGACTCTTTTCATCTGCCACTGAATCAACAGGAGTGAGCACAGTGCTGGGCACACAGCTAGTGTAAATTTAAGGTATGTTGTTAAAAGGAAAGGGACAAGCATTGAGGGGATCAGGGACTAAATTCTTTAAAAAGAAATAAAAAAAGATGTCCTAGCTAATGTCAAGGGCAAGAACCCCAGGTCAGCTGAGGATAAGGGTAGCGGGCACAGAATGGATCACCTTGGTAGCAGGTTCCAGGAAAATCCTGCTTTGTCTTACCTGTGCGTCCCTGGCTGGGACATGAAATAAGTAACCACATCTCTCACCCACCAGACGTGCTGGTGACCTTGGCAGAAGAAGCACTTAAATCAGGTCAGTCTGGGGGAAGGGGCTGTCTCATCCCAGGGCCTTCCTTAAAATTAGGTAAATTTCCCAGCTCCTGCTGAAATTTGTCAGTGGTTCTGCATGTGAAAGGGAAGGTAGAAGGAAGAGGAAGCTATAAGGGGAAGGGACACTTATGGCCTCTGGCCTGGCCTAGAGAAAATCCAGGCCTCATGTAGTGGGCCCTCCATCCTCAATGTTTTGGAAGTGAAGGGAGGGGCAGCTCGGGATCTCCACAGATTCGATAGGGAACAATAAGAGCAACTGAGGGAGAAGGGCCTCAAATACAGGTTGGAGATTGTGTCTCAGAGCTGGGGTTCTATAGTCCTCCCAATACTCACTCACCTTTCTGGCCCACCCTGGATGAGAGGGGCAGTGGGGGCTAGGGCAGCAGCTCCAAGGCAGTGTGGATTTTGAAGGTGGGCAGAGAGTAGGGCTGTTTCTGACCTTTATTAGTTGTGTGCCCTTGGGCAAGTCAACTAACCACCCTGAGTCTGTTTTCCCATCTCTAAATGAAGATGTCAATACCTACCTTCCCCAGTCACTGTAGGGATGAATGAAAGAAGACCTCTGGAAGCATTTCTGTAATTGCTAGACTTCAGGGATTGTTATTCACCAAGGTGAGAGGCCACCCTACGTCCCTGGAGGGGACAGCGTCAAGGAGATATTTTTTTTCTCCTCTGCGGAGCCTGCTCCTTTCTCAGCCTGGATACTGGCTTTAATCCTCTGTTCCCCAACCCCTGCGCTTCTCCTTGAGACCGCCTTGGTGGTCCCCAGATTCCCGTACCTTGCCTTTTCCCATAGGCGCCCTCGTTATAAAACCCTGGGGATGTCGGTATGGGCGCAGAGTTGGTCCAGGGTGGGACAGGTCCGGGGGTCTCGGTTGGCCTGGATCTGCGCTCCTCGCCATGCTTTGGGGCTCTCGTTTGCAGATGGTTCCCTCTGATCCTCAGCTCCTCTCTGGACCAAACAGATGAGGGGAGAAACAAGGGGTAGGGGGCCTGGAAGGGGGTTCCCACCTTCTCAGTCCAGAATCCGAGAGGGGGACCCAGCCCTTGCGCCCCAACGCCGCACCGTCATGGGTCTCCAAGCCGAGCACGCAGTTGCTGGCATCCTCGGCAAGGAGGTTTGCCCCCTCCGACTCCCGGAGGTTTGCCCCCTCCGACTCCCAGGCCGTGACCCCCCTCACCCAGACTCCGCCGATCCCCGGCTCGGAAGAGCGGGAGCATGCGGTTCTAGGACCCGGAGGCGCCGCCGCGCGCGCCGCCGCCTCTGCCTCGCCTCGGCCGCCTCCCGCTCCCGCAGGTGAAACGGCGCCCGCCGCCCCCTCTGCGGCAGGTGAAGCGGGTCGCCGGCCCCCTCCGCGCAGCGCCATGGCTGCGGCGGACCCCCGGCCGGCTCCCGGCGCCCGCCCCCTCCCTCCAGCCCGCCCCCCGGGGGCAGGGTGCGTAGCGGCGGCGGCGAAATGCGGTTTGCGCGCTCAGGGAGCGACAGCAGAAGTTAGAAAATCGCCGAGGGGGGAGCCCGCGCCGCAGCTTCCTGCCCCCGGCCCAGCCCTCTGTCCCCCGCGGCCTGCAGCCTGACTTCCTCCCCCCACCCCGCAGCTCGCCGCCCGGCTCCTCGGACGGGGCCGCCCCGATGGGACGCCGCGCCCCGGCCCTTGCGCGCAGCTGAGCCGAGCGCCGCGGAGCCGAGCCGCGCCGCCGCCGCCGCCAGCCTCTGCCCTGCTCGCCCCCCAGGCCGGGAGCCTCGTCCCCGGTCCCCCGGAAAGCTGGATTTCCGAGGCTGGAGGCGCCTGGCCGACTGGGTGGGGACCACCATGGGCAACGCGGCAGGCAGCGCGGAGCAGCCCGCGGGCTCCGCCGCGCCGTCCCCCAAGCAGCCCGCGGCGCCCAAGCAGCCGATGCCCGCGGCCCGGGAGCTGGAGGAGAGGTTTAACAGGGTTCTGGTGAGTGTGATCTGTCGCGCTCTGGGCGCGGGCGGGGGGCGGCTGGGGTTCGGCACGCGTCCCCGCCCCCGGGGGCTCAGGTACCGCTTGGAGATCCCCGGCCCAGTGGCTGGCCCCTACAGGGGGTGGGAGTGACAGTGGCTTCTTTCAGAGTGACTTAGCACTCTCCCCCCAAAACTTTCTTCTGCAGTCGCCCAGTCTGCCTCCCCAAGACACCCCCTTCCCCAGCGCTCCTGGGTCTAAAGGTCTAAACAGAAATGTCCTGCGAGGAAGTTGGGAGCCTAGCACGCAAGGGGGGTCCTGGGGCGGCCCCTTCCGCTCTGGACGCAGGCCCGGCCACCAGGCGAGGGTCGTGGAACATCTGCTTTTCCTTAGGGCCAAAGATGGAAGGGTGACATTTTAATGTCCTGGGGGCTGGAGACCGAGTTCAGGTGTTTGGTCCTGATTTGTTGGTGCCTGGGTTGCTGGGAGCTGAGTCCTCAGATCACGCAGAGGAGGTGTCTGTATCTCTCACCCCCTGCATGTCCAGGAGAGATTGCCTGTGGGTCCTTATCTTGGGCATTTCCTCCAGCCCACTGAGGGGATTAAGGGTAGGAAGGGCGGGCAGGGTCAGGATGGGTTGGTCACTCTGGCTTGGGGTGGTACAAAAAGTCTGGAAGCATCCCCCCCCTCCCCACCTTCCCCACTATCACCTGCTGGAGGAATTGGGGGGCTTGGAGACTAGGTCACTGGGGAGGAAGCCATCAGCTCTGGCTGAGCCTGGAGACAGTCAGGATGTGTTTGGGGAGGGGCTCCAGAGCAAAATCAGGGCTCCCTAAGACCTGGTGCAAGGCAGAAGTAGGGAGGGGGAAGGGCCACTCATTCTCACTTCCCTCTCCCTGTCTCAGCCCTGTCCCAGGCTCCTTTCTCTAACTAATTGCCTGGTGGCCTGTCTGCTGTCAGCTCCCTTGCTGGACTCTGGGTGACAGGCGAATGAGGCCACGCTGTGCTTTTTCCCAGGGGGCACTTCTCAGTCTAAGCAGGCTGGCACTGCAGGTCTGGGGGGGGGGGGCGGGCAGCAAGGGAGGTGCGGGCAATAGAGCAATGCTGGCTTGTGGCAGCACTCAATTCTTTGTCCCCTCCACCTCCTTGACATCATTTCCCCTCCCTTGGCCTGTTATTAGGCCGTACTTACCAGATCCTCTGTATGGCCCTTCATGATAGTTCCTGGAAATCTTGGCTGCCCCCTCCCAGCAGGAAGGCTAAGAGGGGTCTGGGGGAGCTATGGGGTGGGGCGGGGTCTGGTCTATCCTTGCGAAGACACCTTGCTTGATTAGGGGAGAGGGAGGGACTCTGAGGGACACCTCACACCAGGCTAGGCCCTGTTTCCCTCATCTCTCCACCTGCTCTCCCTTCCTCAAACCCATGGCCTGCACAAAGCTCAGCTGGGCTGAGCAGATGGGGGAGGGGGCAGAATGAAGAGAGACAGTCTCTGGGGGACCATCTGGGGAGCCTGAGTTGGTGGTGGATCCCTGGACCCCTGCCAGCCTTGTGAGGGGGGGGATATGGGTCTCTCTTTCCCCCCAAGTGTGTGTCTGTCTGTGGACAGGGGTGGGACAGGCTGTCAGGGTGAGGTGCGGTCTCTATCATACACACGCTAATGGGGAGGAGCTGTGTGAATAATTCAGACCACTGGGAAATCCAAAAGTCAAATGGTGAGGCTCTGATGCATGTGTAGTTCCTGAGTGCCCTGCTTGTGTTTTGGCCTTCGCTCTGATTGGCTGAGCCTGATGCTAAATGCCATTGGGAGTCCCTGAGTACCAGGGTGTGGAGGGCGGAGGCCCAGGGATGGGTCTTAGAGGGTGTCTTCATGGAGAAGGCAGCGGTAGCTGGGTAGAAATCTAGGGCAGCAGCACCCAATGGGGCTCAACTTCCCATCCCGGCTCCCAGGAACCCCAGTGTGTTTATACTTGGCCTTCTTTCTGGGGAAGGAGCAGCCTGTCCCTTGTCTTCTGTGGGCAGAACTCACCCAACCCAAGGTCACTTGACTAAGAACCTGGCTCCCCTCACTCCACACCAACAAGGGCATGAGCCCCGCCCTGGGGTGATAGCCTTGGCCGCTGCCTGCAGCTGCCTGGGCCAAGTATTTGGCTAAACCCACAGGCCTGGCAACGGGTCATGCAGGGTGCGCCTCCATCAGAGCACTGCCTCCATGGCCGGAGCTGAGTCTGGTCCTTAGTGAATGTGTAAGAGGAGAAAGAGGCTCAGACTGCCCAGAGTGATGAACCCACCACCCCCAGGGATCCCTGAGTCTTGATGGGAAAAGCATCGCCCTCCCCTTCGGATATAGTCACATAGCCCCAGGGAACCTCTTCCTTTTGCTTAAACAAAACCCTTTGGTCCCTGGTGGACCTGGTGGGTAGGATCCTGCAACCCCAAACCACTCCTTGGCTCTTGGATGCGGGACCCATGTGTGGGTGAAGGGCGCCTCCACCAAGGCTTATGGCCAGATAGGAGATGAAGCTTGCTCTCCCTTTCCCCACAGTGGCCTTTCTCCCATGCAAGGGTGTTGGGGGGCTACTTTTCTAAGGAGGCTGTGAGCGAGAGGTGCCCCTGCTTAAAATGGGGGTGGGGGGAAAGAGCAGGTTGGCCAGGGTTTCCTGCTGCTGCCTTAGCAACAGTGGAGGAGCGATGGCTGCCCAGCGACATGGGCCTGCTGGAATGGTGGGAAAACCAGCTGGCCAGACATCAGGCTCTTGCCTCTCTTAGGCCACGCCCAAGGCTCATGTCTTCCTTGCAGACCTTCCCCTGTAAGGATCAGGGTTTGGGTTGGCAAGGCACTCTTTCCAGGCCGTCCAGAAGTTCTGTGCTTATGGCCAGGCATTGGATACCGCTGACCTGTCTGGTCAGAGAGGAGCCTGTAACCTTGGGGCCGAGGGACCAAGGGAAGGTGCCCGGGATGTTGTGCTTGAGGCCGAGAGTGATGCTGATCCACACGGAGACTGAACCGTTTGGAGAGGAGTTTGCCTGGTGGGGCCTAGCACCCTGGGCTGCCCTTAGCAAGTGCCTAGGGATGTGGACATTTGGTGAGGCTGTGTGGGGAGGTCAGGACAGCCTCCAGCAGCACGTGGACCCTGGGAATCCTGCTTTCAGCTGGACCCCTTCCCTGAGGAGCAGGAGTAGAATCCATTCTGTCTCCATTTTGTTGGCCAGCTCCCTTCTCTGGAGTGAGGCGGATGAAGTTTGGGAACGGGAAGCTACAGGGGGGCTGTACCTTTCATCTCTGGGGTGTCTCACGTGGCGGATCCCAATGGGGCTGTGGCCATGTGGGCAGATATCGGGCCGGATAGGGGCTGTGGGGCGACATTCTTAGCAGGCGGGGCTGGCACATGTCGACCCTGGAAACCCAGGGATGTGGTAGGCATGATTCACAGGGACATCTGGGGCCAGTTGGCAAAGAGCTGGGTGAGATGGGCAGGAGCAGATGGGGCTGCCCTGGGGGCTACCTCTGCATTTTTCCTGAGGACATGGAACCCTGGAAGGTGGCTCCTTCTTCCACGCCTCTGGGAGGGGCCGGGGTCGCTCAAGGGAAGGGCAGAATAGCTTCCTGAGCTTCGGGGTCATTAAGTCAGGGGGTGGGTTTTGTCTTTGCCGCTTCCTACCTGGATGACCTTGAGCAAATTACTTAACCTCTCTGAACTTCAGTTTTCCCCACGTGTAGAAAGAGAATACCAGTAGTGTATGCTGGCCTCCTAGGGTCGTTGAAGGATTACTGAGAGTGTGCCTGACACAGGGCGAGTGCTCCAGAAACTCTCCCCCGCTGTGAGGAAGGGAATGACATTGGAGTGGAGAGAGTCCTCTTCATATTGGAGGCCTCCTAGGCCCTTCTAGCCTGTGCCTTTCCCTTGTACCCACCTCCATTACCAAGACCAACCAAGGTTGCCAACTTTAGCCATCACAGGCCAGGCTGCCCTTGGCTGCCATCATGCAGGGCAGCCACAGCAGGGCCTAGACCGAAAACTTGCCTGGTGGCCGGAAACCACGAGAGGGAGGGCCCACCTCTCCTGGAGGGTGGGGCAGTGGTGGTGCTAACGGTAGCTGTGTGCACATGGGGAGGGGGTGGGGAGGCCTCCACTTCCCTCTGAGAGACGGTGTACTGGGAGGGGGGGTTCCCCAGTGAGTAAGAGCTCAGTGTGGGCAACAACAGGAAGTGTAGGGTGCTGGGTGGCAGGAAATGGGGCTGGCTGTTCCTGGTTCCTCAGACAGGGGGACTGGGGCCAGTCTGTCTGCAGAAGACCCCTGGGGGTCCGGGACCCACATTTCTCACCGCCTTCAGTGCTCTTTCTTCCAAGGAAACACAGTCTTCTTACCAGCTTGCCAGCTAGGTCACCTCAGACAAATGACTTAATCGCTCCGTGCCTCAGTTTCCCATTTGTGAAATGGGGATCACAATAGCATTTACTGTGTCAGCTTCTTTTTTGAGGTTTAAATGAGTCAGTAGATATAAAGCACCTAGAATGGCACTTAGCATGGAATGGGATGTTTGGGGAATATTTATCATTATTATTGTTGCTGTAATTCTCCTACTAGCCTGGATTGTATGGGCAGTGCCTGCTGTCCTGGCTCCCACCTGGCTTGCCCTTGTCCCTGCCATGGGGACCCTTCAACCCTGACGGGAGAAGCCATGAGCTTTTTGGGACTCTCAGCACCTAATCCTGGGACTAGTCACCCAGAGCCCTCCTCTAAGTCAGGGATTGTCTCTAATAGCCCCAGAAAATCTACCTACTGGAACTTTGAAACATGGATTGATTGCCTTTGGAGACGCGCTAAGAGCTCTAAGACAAAGGCCAAGACCATGTAGAGGTGGTGGATGGAGACACTTCCTGGCTTCTGGGCCCATCAGGCTGTGGAGCCTCTGTGGGGCTGGTCTGAGACTGGGCTTGGTACCCAAGTTCAAGGGCATTCTGGGACTCAAAGGGCCACACGTCATGAGGAGAGGGTGGGCAGGTGGGTTGGGACAGTCTCAGTTCAAACTGAAAGTGAAACGGGAGGGTGTGGTTGTGTCCAGACGCAGACAGAACCCCTTCAGTCACCAGGGACACCTCTCCAGATGTCAGCGGTGGCGGGAGGGGGGAGGGGCATTGTTGAAGGAGTACGCCAGAAGCTTGCAAGGGGCTGGTCTTGGGTGAGCGAGGCTGAGGGCCCCTCTGGCACCTGGAGAGGTCGCGGCAGGGAGGGAGAATGATGTCTACACATTCTAGTGGAAAGACTGGGGAATCAGCTCCTTTTCTTGGCCACACCTTCAAAGATGGATCTTACCTGTCTCTTCCTGGAGCCAAAGCATTAAGGGCAGCAAGGAGAGGGGAGCTGAAGGGTCAGTTCATTGTTGGCCAAGCACTGGAGACAGGTCTGTTTTATCTGGATGTTTTCACAAACTTCTGCTCACCACACCATCCCTCTCCTTGGGGTCTTCAACGGACTCCTCCCCCAGCCCCCAGTCTGTGAAACGCCTCTTAACAGCGTGTGTCACTGCAGAGTATTATTACATCAAAACCCAGCTTCTCACTGGGTATTCCTGGGAGCTCTGGGAGCTGGGAGGCAGAAGGGAAGTGTGCCCATTTTATGGAGAAGGAAGCTGAGGCTCAAGGAGACGAAGTTGTTGGGCTAGGTGAGCCCAGGGCCTGGCTCTCCAGGATCCAGTGTGGGTTCTTCCGCCTCACAGCTTCCTCTCCCCGTGTCCCCTTACGGGAGGCAAGTGTCCCTCCTCCCCACCCCTGGACCTCCGTGTCCTTGCCTGTCCCTTTCGAGCGGTGTCAGCCAGCCTCATCTACTTCTCTCCCATGGTGCTGCCTCCTTGCTGAGGGCCCCGGGTCTGGGGTCTGTTGCCGTGTTCCAGGACGCCTTCCCTCCACCCCGAGTCAGTGGCACCCTCTGGTTCCTCTCTTGCTCCTTAGGGTACCATCTCCTCGGTGGGCACAGCCGAGGAACAGCTGCTAATTAGTGCTCAGCGCTGTCAGAGCTATTTCTGATTTCCGAGCCTAAATTTAGCCCGTCTGGCAGGCTGGCATGTAGCCTCGGGGGCTTGAGCACGCCCAGGTGGGGAAGGGGACAAGGGGTGCTGTGCCCTCCACCACTGCCGGGACAGGTGTACCCCACAGCAGAGGCCTTTTCCTCCCCAGTAATAACCATGGGGCTGCCCCCCGTGGGGAGTGGGCCAGGGCGCTGCTTCAGAGTCAGCTCTGGGCTCGAAGCCAGCCCCGCTCCCCACTCTCTGGTTTTGTAACCTTGGGCAGGTCACTAAACTAATCTGTACTTGCACCTGTGAGATGGGGACGAGGGTGTGTGGTGGTGAGGACGTCACCCTCGTGGAGGGCTCAGAGCGGTGCCGGGCAGGGTGAGCATCCGGGCAGAGCTGGCGCCCACATTTGTTGGGGTCACTATTTTGACTATGACTGGTCACTGCCTCTAGAAGTGCCACTGGGACCATTCCAGGAACCAAACAGGTCCCTGGAGTGGGCGAGGGCCTGGAAAGACCCGTGTTGGGAAGCGGCTGTCCCCTGTAAGGCTCAGGTGCTGGGGCTCAGCCGTCGCCTCATTCCTCCTCGTCCCCCTTCCCTGCCACCACCTCCCTTCTCTGGGTTGGCCACTGTTCCAGTTTCTCTGCGTTGCCTGCCTTCCTGCTCCCTCCTTCCCCCTCGGCCTTGGCTCCCCTCTGCTCTGCCCCACCCTGGATCTCTGTGATCAGGATCTGGAGAGACCAAGGAGAAAGAAAGGCAGAGAGAGAGAATGGTCCCAGGGGCCCTTGCCTCAGCTCCAGGGGCCCTTCCCAGGCAGTGTCTCCTGTAGTGGCGGGGGCTATACTGGCTGTTGGTGGGTTGGGGAAAGGCAGCAGATGAGACAGCAGTGGTTTCCTCAATCCGGGGGCTCGCTTTTGCAATGGGGAGAAGAATGACGTATCCCCATCCCCAGCCGGCCTGGGGGGCCTGGGGGATAGGCAGCTTCACCTCTCAAGTGGGGCCTCAGCCGGAAAGCTTGAGCAATGGGGGCTGAGAGCACCCAGTTTCCTGTTGTCTGGGGCTGACCTAAGGCAGTGATTTTTTTTGGAGGGGTGAGTTCTGGCCAGAGCCCCAGAATGAAGCCCAGCACCCCAGAGAGGAAGCTGGCTGAGGAGCCCCGGGTGGGTGTGGCCCTCTCTTTGCTCCAGCTGTGGCCTCCTCTCAGGGCCATGTGACTGAGGACGTGTAGTCTGAGCCACCAGAGCTGGTGAGGGGGGCCTTTTGACTCTGGGCTGGGGATTCCTGGGGACTCCCACCTCCCCAGCAGAGATGGGGCTCCTTGAGGGCAAGAACTATCTTTTGGGGCCTGACACATAGTAGACCCTCTTTAAACCTGGGGTTCAGTGAATTGGGGTAAACTGGCATCATCTTCTGGGTCTGTTAGGAAGACATGCCAAGTTCGGGGGGGCCAGGGAACCCCTAGTGCAGGCAGCACCAGGCAAGACCCTATACTTGCCCTGTGAGGGAGGAGCTTGACAGGCACGTCTGTGACTGGAGGATCGGGCAGAGCAATGCTGACCTTTCTTAGCTCCTGAGGGGAGTCCCAGCCTGGGCCACCGGCACCACAGACCCAGCATGCTGGCTGCTGTCTCCAGTTCCTACGTCTGGGTGACCTTCCCCAGGAATCCCCCTGTGCCCTGTAGCCGTGATGCACCTGCTAGGAATTCCCTGCCTGTCTGACCGTAGCTCCCTTGGCCCGTCCCCATGTCCTCCTTCCAGAAGTGATGAGGAGGGAGGGGGCTGGACAGGGCTAAGGAGGAGACCGCTGTTGCCATCCTTGTGAGAGGTTTTCTGCTGTTTGTGAGACACTGGTGCCCTGGGCCAGGACTGCATACAGTCTGGATGGTGTCGGCTGGCACACAGGGGTGGGGCAGAGTCCGAGACTGGCCACACTTGGGCCCGGCTGGAACTGGGTCCCCTGTTAGCTTCCCACTCAAATGGAAGAAGAGTTGACTTTCCCCCTTATTGCACGTGGGGAAGTGAGTCAAAAAATGCCCAAGGTCCCAGGAAGTCAGGCTGAGAACCCACGCTCTCACCGCCGGGGGAGACATGCCAGGGAGGGGGTGTGTGGAAGACGGAGCCCAGGCCCTGGAGCCAGGCCGACTCAGAGTCAAATCCCAGTGTCACTTTCTAGCTTTGGGGCCTAGGGCAAGGTGTTGTATCTTTGGGCCTCGGTTTTCTCATCGGCTAATGCTACTTATCTCCTGGGGTGACAGGGATTCATGCGTATGACAGATCTGCTAGGGAGCTGCCCCTTGGTGGCTTCCCTGAAAATGCCTGTGCTCCCTTGCCCCTTGCATCGGGACCCCAGGCTCAGGGTCATTATCTTGTCCTTCCCCTCTCCAGAACTGCATGAACTTGCCCCCGGACAAGGTGCAGCTGCTGAGCCAGTATGACAACGAGAAGAAGTGGGAGCTCATTTGTGACCAGGTGGGTACCAGGCCCCTTCTGGCCTCAGGATGCCCTGCCCTGACTGGCTGGGGGGGAGGGGGGGTGCTGGCAGGAGAGGGGGCACTGCCATGCTGCCCATCGGGCCAAGACTCTGCCCAGAGGCCTGTGTCGCATCTGCAGAGGGTGCTGGGGGTGTCTTCAAGACTCTACAACCACCCTCCCTTGAACATGGGCCTCCCCGGGGACCTTATGAGTCCCTAGCTGGGCTGGGTCTGCCCTATGAAGTGCTGGCAGGGGCTCATCACCTCCTTGCTGTCACCCACCTCCTTGCTGAGCTTCCCGGAGCAGCATCTGTTGACCCTCCAGCTCTGGGCTGTGGAAGATAGGGGGGCAACCCCAGGGTTGGGCATCTTTGACCCCATGGGAGGTGGGGAGGAAGGGGCAGGATCCCTGTCCTTCTTTCCCTCGGGCCCGGAGGAGCTGCAGTCAACCAAGCAACAACCCAAAGGTAACCAGTTCCCAAGTGGCCGAGCGAGAAATAGAACTCCTGGCTTCTGGTGCTCAGCCAGGCACCTGGGGTTGCCATCTTCATGGCTCACTGGCTGCCCCTGCCTCTCCAGCTTCCAGGGCCGCTCTCCGGGGTAGCAGGGAAGACCCCTCTCCCACTGCTAAGCCAGGGTGGGGCCTGGCTGCTGCAGTGATTCAGTGAGGGAAGGAGGCTGGGGGTGGGGAGTTGGGGAGCAGGGAGCCTCCCCTGGGAGCCAGGGCTGGGCCTTTGGCTCCTGCTAATGGACCGGAATGGGATGAGCAGGCTGTGCGGGAGTCTGGGGGGTAAAGGCTGGGCCGTGTGGGGAGGATGGGGAGCTGCTTCTAGAGGCTCTCAGGCTGCTGTGGAGGTCTCTGCCACTTGGCCTGGTATCTCAGGCTGGGGGCTCAAGGGCCTGGGAAAAGCGGGAGTCCTAAAGGATCTGGGCTGGGAGGGATGGGAGCTCCTCTGGGTAGGGGGCCTCTGATGTGGCCCCTGCTTCTTTGTGTGAGTGGCTGTTGGAGCCCTGGGTGGGGCAGGGGAGTTAGGAGTTGCTTTGTTGAGCACTGGAGATAAGCACACACAGACACCTACCAGCACAGGTAAATGGGACAGCTGGGGAGGAGCCGTGGGGAAGGGGCCCTCAGAGCGTTCTTCCTCCCTGGACTCCCAGGGAGGGCAGGGCCTGGGAAGGTCCCACCTACTGGCAGGTCTGAGTCCTCCTCCCCACCCCCAGCGTGGTGGGTTGTGCGGCAGAAATGACCCCTCCAAACTCCACCGGTGGGGGTGGAGTGGGGGGGGGCGCTGTGCTAGGGCTGTGGCTTATGAGGCCATAGTGAGGAGTGAAGGCTAGGTCTGGGACCGGGGTCTTTTAATGACCTGGTGGGTTGTTTGGTGATATCTTTGGTATTTCAGAGGGGTCCTAAGATAGCCTGGGACCTGGGGTCAGAGCTGAGAATGGGATTCTGGGGCAAGGGCTGGTCATTTGCCCCGGGGTGGCTCTGGCTGGCTCCCTGTACATCCTGTTCCGTCTCCCCAGGAGCGGTTTCAAGTCAAGAACCCTCCCACAGCCTATATCCAGAAGCTGAAGAGCTACCTGGAAACCGGTGGGGTCGGCCGAAAGGTAGCAGCGGACTGGATGTCTAACCTGGGGGTATATGTCTCCCCCTTTTTCTCTGTCCCTTTCCCCCTGCACCTTCCAAGCTCTGGGCAGCTAGAATAACTGTGTGTGTAAACTTTTTGGTGGGCTTGTGTGGGCACGCGTATGAATGCGTGTGCATATTTTTAGGGGACTGGGAGGGCTGCGGGCATGTACTTTTTCCACGTTCCTCTGCATATTCTGCATGTGTTTACATCCACTTGTGGGTCCACTTGTGCGTATTTGTGCAGTGTGTGTGTGTGCGCCCCATGTGTCTGTATGCGGATGTATGGGTGTCTTATATCTGTGTACCCAGGGTGCTTGTATGTGGATGAGTATGTGTGTGTGTACAGCCAGGGTATCCATATTTGAATGTGTGCGTACCCTATGGCTGTGTGTGTGTGTGCGCGCGTGCGCAAGCATGCCACATGTCTGTGTGTGGAGGAATGAGCGTGCACCCTGTGGGCCTGTGTATGGGGCTAGGAGTAGCCTGAGAATGCTTATTCTGCTGGGCAGATATGTGGGGGTGGTGGGGGAGGCTGAACGTGAAAGGCCAGTGGTAGGGGGAGGGCGGGGGCTGCTGACTTGCTGCCTTGGGGCTCAGTGGGCCTGTGGGAAGCCCAGACGTCACCCACCAGACTTTCCTGTCCTTGGCCCCCAGTTTAAGAGGCGAGTTCAGGAGTCCACGCAGGTGCTGCGGGAGCTGGAGATCTCCCTGAGGACAAACCACATTGGGTGAGCGAGGGCTCAGATTTCCTGCTTGGGGGCCAGGGAGATCTCTGCCCCCAGACAGCCCCTGGGGCTTCCCCTTGCTATTCCCCTGTCCCTCTTGTCCCCCCACCCCTGCGTAGGCTGTGCCTGTAGGCCACTTCTGGGTTGGGTGTCCAGGACAGCTTCCCGGCCTCCTCTCTGCTCACCCCTCGAGGCGTGGCTGGGCCATGGGTCCTACCTGAGCCCCCTAGCATCTCCTAACATCACTGGGTCTTCTGAGGTTGGGCTGGTTGGTGTCTTCCTGGGGACGGGGGAAGCCGTGCTGGAGCCCTGGCTGTGCCTGTTCTGTGCCCACTCTGGGCAGGACCTCCCTCCTGGCTGGAACTCAGGGAGCCCTGTGCCCTGCAGGTGGGTGGAAGAATTCCTCAACGAGGAGAACCGCGGCCTGGATGTGCTCCTCGAGTACCTGGCCTTTGCCCAGTGCTCCGTCACGTAAGCCCCCCTGCTCCAGTCCTCATGCTGCTCCTCAGAGCCCTGATCCCTGCTTCCCTGCACCTCATCCACTCCTTGGGCCACGTCTAAGCAGTGCAGCCTGAGTCCACCCTGGGTTCACACAAACCACACCCTGCACAGTGGGCAGTACCCCTTCCTAAGGGCCTGCATGGATATGGAGGGACGTGGCCTGGGGTGGCCAGCTGGGACTTGGGTGGCTTCCTCTTCTGTTCCACCATTCTCTTGTCCCCTAGTCTGCCCAGCACAGTGCTGAGAACACAGCCTCTACCTCCCAGCCTCTAATCTCTCCTGCACATTCGTCTGTCCCCTCAGTTTCCCCCACCCCTCTCTTAAGTGCTTCTGCAGTGTTGGCCTCCAGCTCCGCTCTAATCCCTGCAGGTATGACATGGAAAGCACAGACAACGGGGTCCCCAGCTCAGAGAAGAGCAAGCCCCTGGAGCAGTCGGTGGAAGATCTCAGCAAGGGTCCACCCTCGGCCTTGCCTCCTCAGCCCAAGAGTCGCCACCTGACCATCAAGTATGTGCGTCCCATTGCAGGGTGGCAGGGAGAATAGAGAATTCACCCCTGGACTTCTGTACCCGGCCAGCCCTGCCCCTGGCCCTTGGGGGTGGTGGGAGGGACAGCCTGGCATTGGGGATCACAGTAAGGGCCTCAAGCAGGGTTTGGGAGATGGGTGTGTTAAGAAGCCTTCTAGGGATGGGCCCTTAGAAACTGGAGTCTGGGTGGTCTGGGATAAGTAGGGTGTTTCTGGGTCAGTGAGACCCTCCCTTGTATCCATCTAACCCCCTCTTCTTTCCTGTGCGGCCTCCAGGTGCCCCCCTTCTCCCCGGTACGTAGCCACCCGGGGGCAGGTGCATGCCTGGTTGGCTCCCTGGGTGGGGTGGGGTGGGGTGTTCAGCTGACACCCCTGAGTTCATCTGCTGTGGATAGGCCACCCCACCTAACATCGGACATCCAGCTGAGAGGCAGGGAGAGGGAAGGAGTCAGCCCTGGAGCCTCATGTGGACTCCCGGCTTCCATCCTTCCCACTTTGGTCTAGGGGACCGACTTCATATTAAGACTTTCAAACTCTCACAATATGTTTTTTTGTTTGCTCATTCATTCATTCATTCATTCATTCAACAAATATATTTTTAGCATGTCCTATGGTGGCAGGTACTCAGGAAACAGATCACCCTACTCTTGGGAGTCCTTGGTCTAGAAGGCGACAGTGTATGACAGGCTATCCTGGAGGTGTGGCTGGGAGCTCTGAGAAGGGAGGTGGCTACTTCCTGGAGCATCAGGAAGGTTTCCTAGAATGATACCACTGGAACTATGTCTCACAGATGGATTCGGGCTTTATAGGCAGTGGTGGGGACAGGGAGGGGCATTCCAGGTGGAAGGCACAGCATGAGCAAAGACTCAGACATATTAGAGCAGTGACGGGAGAAGGGCAAGGTAGCAGATGGAGGGAGGAGGTGGGGCTTCCCAGTGTTGTTGGAAATGTGATAGAATTGTCAAGAGGAACTGATGTGGAAGTCATGATTGGCGGATCTGCAGCAATGAAAAAAAATCACATACTTTTAAGCAAAGAATTATGAAGGACACTGGTACAGCACTTAACTATGTATCAGGCACTGTTCTGAGCTCATTTCATAGTCCCCAAAACCCTATCAGGAAGGTACTATTATTACCATTCCTATTTTACAAATGAGGAAACTGAGGCACAGGGTGATTAACTAGTCTCGTAAGTGGTGAGCTGGGATTTGGACCAAGATGGTGTGAATTCAGGGTTGACCTTTCAAGATGGAAGATGAGCCCATGAGGCTGTGAGCGCCACCTTGTGGATTTCCAAGCTTTGGCTGTCTTCCCTCTTTGGGCTGTCCACCTGCACAACACAGCAATCCTTTCTGATGCCAAGTTGCTGTTAAGGGTCTTTGCTTTCCTGACCCCCTCCTTATCCCCTTGCAGCATGCCAGGCCCCAGCCTAGGGGCCAAGGAAGCCTTCCTGCCCTCAGCTGACCTCTTTGGTTGGGTGGATGGGAATCAGTGGCCTAATGTTCCAGACGTGCCTTCTGAGTGGTGGTGGGTGGTGGGGGTGGGAGGCTGGGTGTAGGACGCTGACCCCTGCTGCCTCTTCCCTACCCCACCAGGCTGACCCCAGCCCACAGCAGGAAGGCCCTGCGGAATTCTCGCATTGTTAGCCAGAAGGATGACGTCCATGTCTGTATCATGTGCTTGCGTGCCATCATGAACTACCAGGTTGGTCAGTGAGCACGAGGGCACTGGGGGACCCAGGAAGCTGGGCCTGTCCTCACCGGGGGCTGCCTGAGCTGCTGGGGTGCAGGGACCAATGGTCCCCCGACCCTGTTGCCCACTGGAGAACCCTGTGGATGGGGGCTGTTGGGGGTCTTGAGGCTGATCAGGTCTTGAGAGGAAGCCCAGATGTCTGCCCCCTCCTAGTGAGGTCCTCTAGAGTAGTCTGGACATGACTGAGGGCATGGATATGTCTCATGTGGGGACCCAGGCACACCCACCAAGGAAGGCTGGACACAGGGCCCTCGGGGAGAGCAGCTCAGGATTACTTTGTTTGGAGGAGTGGCTGGTGAGGCCAGCCCTCCTTTGCTTAGCACACCTTTGAGGGCTCTCTGTGTCCACGGTGCTGAATCCTAACACTGGCTTTTGCACAGACACAGTCTTTTAAAAAGAGGAGCCAGGCTTTGGCAGCACAGAACAGGCTATGGTTGGATATCAAAAACTTCCTAAGCTTGAGGGCAGTTAGAAACCAGAATGCAATGGCACCGACAGTGCTTGAGGTGCTGGGCAGGACAGAGCTGTCAGTCCTGGGGGTCTGCCTGGAGGAGCTAATGTTTTCTCTCTCCCTAGTCTGGCTTCAGCCTTGTCATGACCCACCCAGCCTGTGTCAATGAGATTGCTCTGAGCCTCAACAACAAGAACCCCAGGTGAGGTCCAGGCCCCTAACATTTGTCCACATCTGGATTCTCCTGCCACCAGCCCCTTGCCTGCGCTGTTCCCCAGTTCTCAGGACTCCCGTCCAGGCTCCTTCCACTCCTACTCACCTATCAGCTCCCCTGCCCTCCCCCAGCCAGGTCCACATCCACCCTTGCTGTGGGGCCTGCCTTCAAGGGATAGACTGCCCCTTCTCTCCCCAGAACGAAGGCTCTGGTGCTGGAGCTGTTGGCGGCTGTGTGCCTGGTGCGAGGAGGACACGACATCATCCTTGCAGCCTTTGACAATTTCAAGGAGGTATGAACCACCCGCCCCCCCCTTCCCGCCAATGTCTTTGTTCTCTAGCACTGACTGTTGCTGGCAGCTGTGGCCTCTGCTGGGGGCAGCTGGGAGTGCTGGGTGGGCATTCGGGGAACACAGGGTGGGGACGATCTGGGATGGGGAGGCTTTAAAGGGAAGGGAAAGGCCAGGTCATGTTGGGGTGTTGCCTAGGGCAACAGGGACAGCTGAACAGGGGATCTGCTGAACCTCGGACCCTCAGCCTTGCCAGGTCCAAACTGGGTTTGATCCACACACCTCAGAGTTGCATACATACACCTCTCTGATTCTGGCGAAGTAGGTGCAGGACAATATGATGCATAAGGTGGGATATGGTCATTCATTCCTTTAATGAATATTTCTTGAGTGCCTACTATGTGTCAGGCACAGAGTGGGCTCTTGGGGCTCATCTGTGAACAAAAGAAACAAAGAAGGCAGGGGAAGACATCATAAACAGTATAATAAATGAGCAAATTACCTAATGTGTTAGAAAATGATAAATGCTCTGAGGAAAAAGTCAGGGATGCTGGAGGGACAGGAGGAATGGGTTGCAGGGTGGTCAGGGGAGCCTCATCGAGATGGTGAAGTTTGAGCAAAGCTGTGAGGGAAGTGAGAGACTTGGTGTGGTGGTGGCCTCGAGTAAGAGCAACTGGGCAGATGGAAGAGCAGGTGCAAAGGCCCTGAGGTGGGAATGTGCCAGGACCCCAGTGTGGCCAGAGTAGAGTAAACAGAGAGGGCTGGGGGAAATGGAGAGGGAGGAGAGGTTTTTGAGCAGAAGAGTGACACAGCCTGACTTGGATTTAATGTGGGAGGAACCCGTAGAAGCACAAGGGTGGCAGCTGGAAAAAGGCTTAGGAGGTGTGTCGCTGGGGCCCTAATGACGGCCATTCTCCCCACCCAGGTGTGTGGGGAGCAGCACCGCTTTGAGAAGCTAATGGAATATTTCCAGAAAGAAGACAGCAACATCGACTTCATGGTGAGCTCGGGACACCAGGCTGGGCCCAACCACCCTCAGTGTGAGGGGCAGTCAGGGGCCCTGGGCATCTGGGATCTGGGCTCTGCTCCTGCAAAGTATGAGGATTGAGAGGTTGGTGGGGAGGGGAAGCTGGAAGGAGGGGATGCGGCATGTAGGGGGAAAATACGGGGAGGGACAAAGCTGGGTTAGCAGAGTGAGAAATGGGGAAAAGGAGAGAGACTTGGGAATAAATGGGGGGTGGTGATGGAAGGCACTGAGCTCCCCCACCCAGAGGATCACAGACCGACGTGCTCCTGTTCCCTACTCCCCAGGTGGCCTGCATGCAATTCATCAACATCGTGGTACACTCTGTGGAGAACATGAACTTCCGTGTCTTCCTGCAATACGAGTTCACCCACCTGGGCTTGGACTTGTACTTGGAGGTGAGCCCTACATCCTCCCGCCCCTCTGGGACTCAACCAGTTGCCAACTGCAGAGTATGGCTCTGCGGTTAGCAGCATGGGCGTTGAGGTCAGGCAGATCCGGGTTCAAATCCTGACTCTGTCACTTCCAAGCCCATGTGACTTTGGATAGGTCTCTTCTCTCTGAGTCTCAGCTTTGCCACCTGTAATACAGGAGAGTTATAAAGATGATAATGACTCTAAATAGAATGAGCCAGAACGTTTTCTGCCACCTGATAGGCACACAGTCCACGGAGCTATTGTTGCAGGCACCGGAAGGGCTCTAGGTGGCCCTGGGTCTGGCTCTGGGAGGATCAGCCTCAGACAGGCACATAATGGAGAACACAGAGGTACTGGGCCATATTGGGATCTGGCTCATGCTGGATGGGTCCAGGTCAAGGAGGAGTTCCTTGCCCCGGGAAGGGTTAGGCAGAGGGGCTTGGTGCTTCCGGGTCCAGCCTGTGCAGAGAAGCCACGGCTTTTCCTGATTCCTTTCAGAGGCTGCTTGGAGAAGTGGGGACTTTGGGATTGGATTTTTATCATTTTTTGTTATTTATTTTGAAAGAGAGAGAGAGAGCGCATACACGCACACGTGAGGGCGAGAGCCAGAGAGGGAGAGAGAGAATCCCGTGCTGTCACCTCAGAGCCTGACGACGGGCTGACGATGATCATGAGATCATAACCTGAGCTGAAATGAAGGGCTGGACACTTAACCAACTGAGCCACCCAAGCTCCCCTGGGAGCCAATCCCCTGGGATTGGATTTTTAAAAAGCCAGGATTAACAAAAGGTGCAGAGCAGGCTGGGGTGATATATCCATGCAATGGAATATTATTCAGCCGTAAAAAGGAATAAATTACTGATACATGCTACCACACGGATGAACCTTGAAAGCATTACGCTAAGCGAAAGACGCCAAGTCACCAAAGCCCAAATACTGTACGATTCCTTTACATGACTGTCCGGAATAGGTAAGTCCACAGAGGCAGAAGATAGATTGGCGGTTGCCAATTGGGATTTGGAGAGGAGAGAATAGGGACTGACTGCTAACAGGTACAGGGGTTCTTTTGGGGGTGATAGAAATGTTCTGGAATTAGACACCGGTGATGGTTGCACAACCCTGTGAATATACTAGAAGCTATTGAATTATATGCTTTAAAGTAATGAATTTTATGGTATGTGAATTATATCTCAATAAAAAAAGAAAAAGCAGGCTGGGGCTCAAGCCCCTTCCCCTGGGCTCTAGCGGTGATGGGCGGTTCTGAGAGACCCCTCACACTGGGCCTCACCCTGCTCCTTCTGTCTGGGGGACAGAGGCTTCGGCTCACCGAGAGTGACAAGCTGCAGGTACAGATCCAAGCATACTTGGATAATGTTTTTGATGTGGGTGCGCTGCTGGAGGACACGGAGACCAAGAATGCTGTGCTGGAGCACATGGAGGAGCTGCAGGAGCAGGTGGCCCAGGTGGGAGGTGTTCCTGAACTTGGCCCAGCACATCGTAGGCCCCCAGGGCTTCACAATCGCATCAGGCCCTGGGCCTCAAACCCAAACAGGGGGTGGGCTGGGGGTGGGCCGTGGCTGTCTGCCTGGTTCCAGACTTTGACCTGAATCCACATCTTGGGTGTCTTTCTCAGTGAGCGTTCGCTGGGTTCCTGCGCTGTGGGACCTCTGCAGGAGGCAGGCCCCTCCTCTCCCTGTGCTCAGAGCCCACATCCTGGCTTGGGCGGAACTAGGTGCCTGGGGCCCCTCCTAGCCCAATCTCCTCTCCACTCACCTCCTTCCTCAGTGGTGCCCTGGTTTCTCCTCCTGAGAGAACTTTAGTGCCCTCAGTGCCTCACCTACTTGGGTTCAAGTGCCAGGCTCAGCCCACCCGCCAGCACATCCGGAAGCCTCCCCCAGCCCTTCAGGCAGGCATGCCTGCTGCCGCCCCCTCACCGGCGGTACCAGTGCCCAGCGGCGGGTGGGAGCTCACCATGTGCTGTGCCACAGCTGACAGAAAGGCTTCGGGACGCGGAGAACGAATCCATGGCCAAGATTGCCGAGCTGGAAAAGCAGCTAAGCCAGGCTCGAAAGGAGTTGGAGACCCTGCGGGTGAGGCTGGCGGCGGAGGGGGCCGGGCCGGGGGCAGGCCGGGCTCTCGCGAACTGACCCGTTGGGGCTTCTAGGCTTGACACTTCCCTCTACCCCAATAAGAGGGTGGGGGCTATGTGCCAGGCCTGCTGCTGGGCACTGACCCTTCTCCCGGGATTCACAGGAGCGCTTCAGCGAGTCGACCCCCATGGGTGCCTCTAGGCGTCCTTCCGAGCCTGAGAAAGTGCCTACCCCCGTCCCTGCACGGCCTTCGGCCCTAGAGCTGAAGGTGGAGGAGCTGGAAGAGAAGGGGTTAATCCGTATCCTGCGGGGGCCTGGGGATGCTGTCTCCATCGAGATCCTCCCGGTCGCTGTGGCAACTCCAAGCGGCAGTGACGCTCCGACTCCGACTCCGACTCCTACTCCCACTCCCACTCCGGGAGTGCCCACCGGCTCACTCAGCCCAGGTGCGCAGGAGCTGTAAGCCGGAGTGGGTGGGCATGGGGGAACCAGTGTCTGGAAGGGGGGCCTGGGGACGTCTCGGGCCGGGACAGTTGCAAGAGGTAGGTTTGGGTTGTGGGCGTGGCTCAGGTGGATGCCAGATGGTAGACGTGGGCCCAGTGCGCATGCGTAGGGAGGGAGGCGGTGGCGAGACCACCCAGGCCCAGAACTGGACACCCCTTCCCCCCCATCTTTGGTTCTCTGTTCTCTTTAGGCTCAGATCTCCCACCTGCGGCAGAACCAGAGCCGGTTGCCGGAGCAGCACCCCCACCGCCACCGCCCCCACTGCCCGGCCTCCCCTTCCAGCAGGAAGCCGTGCCTTTGGCGCCCCCTCTGGCCTCACCCCTCCCTGGCAGCTCAGATCCCCCACCTCCACCCCCACCCCCACCCCCGCCGCTGCAGGGAGACTTGCCGCCCCCACCCCCACCGCCACCGCTGCCTTCTGGCACAGATGGGCCGGTACCTCCGCCACCCCCACCGCCTCCTGGAGGTCTCTCTGATGCCCCAGAGATGGGCCCAGGTGAGTGGACCACCCAGGGCTGGGGGTGATATGGAGAGAGGTGCCGTGCCTAGACCTGTGTCCTCCAGGATGCTCTGTCTGGGGGCCTCCTGTTGCCTTCTGCCTGTCCCATCTGGCCACTTTGGGCCCTGGGTCCTGCCAACCACCCCACCCTCACCTCCCTATGCTCACCACTCCCTCCCTGTCCCAGGAGTAAAGGCCAAGAAACCCATACAGACCAAGTTCAGAATGCCACTCTTAAATTGGGTGGCCCTGAAACCCAGCCAGATCACAGGCACCGTCTTCACTGAGCTCAATGATGAGAAGGTGCTACAGGTGAGTGTGGCCCTTCTTTGCTCCCAGTGTGGGCACCAGAGGAGGAGGGGGCTTGTGTGGATCATGCTGGATCATCTCCTCCACCCCATTGTACAGATGAGGGCATGGAGGCCCAGGGATGGGTGTTAAGCTAAACTGGTTTAGTATATTGGATAGGCAGTGTATCCTGACTCCCCTGGAGGCTTTCCCCTTCCTCCCTGCGGAGGGCACATCCCTCCCCCCAGGTCTGGTCTCTCTCTCTTTCTCTTTTCTTTTGATTTTTGTTTATTTTTGAGAGGGAAGAAGAGGGTGAGTGGGGGAGGGGCCGAGAGAGAGGAAGACAGAAAATCCAAAGCTGGCTCTGCGCTGACAGCAGAGAGCCCAATGTGTGAGAATTCATGAACTGTGAGATCATGACCTGAGTGGAAGTCGGATACTTAACTGACTGAGCTACTCAGGCGCCCCCTTGTGTCCACTCTCCTCTTAAGCTTCTCTCCCACCACTCCCACAGACAACCAGGGCTTCAGGCCTTCTAATTCTACTTTTAGTTTTCCAAAAGTGATGTGTTCTCTTGCCTCCAGGCCATTGCTCATGCTGTTCCTTCTGCCTGGAATGCCCTTCCCTGTCTCCCCCCCCCCACCTTTTTTTTTTTTTTTTTTTTTAATCCCTGGCCAATTCAGCTCTTCCTTTGGCTGTAATGGCTTGGAGTGTGGGTCCCCTTGATTGGGTGCAGCTCTTCCTCCTCAGTGCTGTCTGTACTTCCCCTGTATCCCCCATCAGGGCCTGTGGTCAAGCTGGGTTACTGGGTTTTTTTCTCTGTGGGTTGTGTTGTGTGGTCAGGGCTGGTTAGATGGTTCAGCCAGGAATATATCAGACCCCAGCCCACCTAGCCCCAGCTCTTCTCCTTGTGCCCTCAGGAGCTAGACATGAGTGACTTTGAGGAGCAGTTCAAGACTAAGTCCCAAGGTCCCAGCCTAGACCTCAGTGCCCTCAAGGGTAAGGCAGCCCAGAAGGCCCCCAGCAAGGCCACCCTCATCGAGGCCAACCGGGCCAAGAACCTGGCCATCACCTTGCGCAAGGGCAACCTGGGGGCTGATCGCATCTGCCAGGCCATCGAGATGTGAGTACTTCTGCCCTGGGATTGTAGGTAGCCCAGCCCCTCTACTAAACCAGGGTCATCAAGTACCTAGTAAGAGAGTCCCAACTATGGGACAGAGCCCATCAAACTTCATGCTAACCCTGGTCAGGGAGTAAGCTTGGGAACCTTGTTCCCATTTTCAGGCTGAGAAAATAGCCTATGCTGTGAGTCCACGACCAGACTGAGACGTTCCCATTTCCTCCCTGCCTCCTTGCCCAGCTATGGGAACTCAGGCTCCGGCATTTACAGCTGGGCATCTGCCACTGACCTATGATAGGGACCTCAGGCTTCCCAGCTCCCAACTTCCCTTGACACCTGCCTCTTGGTCCCTGAAGCTGTTGGCAAATAGTGAATACTGAAGTTCATTTATTCAGTCAAGGAAATGGAGGGGGGGACGTAATCCTGCCTCAAGAACTGGTGGGTATAGAGTGATAACTACCCCGCCTTTCACCAGGTACGACCTACAGGCCCTTGGCCTGGACTTCCTGGAGTTGCTGACCCGCTTCCTGCCCACGGAGTATGAGCGTAGCCTCATTGCCCGCTTCGAGCGGGAGCAGCGACCCATGGAGGAGCTGTCGGAGGAGGATCGCTTCATGCTACGCTTCAGCCGCATCCCGCGCCTGCCGGAGCGCATGGCCACGCTCACCTTCCTGGGCAACTTTCCGGATACTGTGCAGCTGCTCATGCCGGTGTGGGCGGGGCAGGCAGAGCGGTGTGGGCGGGGCGGGGCGGGGCAGGCAGGGCAAGCGGGGGCACTGTGTTCTGGGTTGGGGTTGCGGAGGGGGGCAGCTACTAGCCTGGAGGGCATTTAGGGGTACTTGAGCCTCCCATGGGCTTGCCTCCCACCCTGCCCCAACTTACCTTACCTCCCCAATCCGCCCCTCCCAGCAACTGAATGCCATAATTGCAGCCTCAATGTCCATCAAGTCCTCTGACAAACTCCGGCAGATCCTGGAGGTGAGAGCCCAGGGCAAGGGTCTGGGAAGCGGGGCCCACCTACGGCTCCTTGCCCGTTCTGGGTCGTGTGAGAGGGAGACCCGGGCCTTGCTCTGTCTGTACCCTTGGGATGCAACAGTTATGTTCTTAGCGCTCGCGTACACGGAAAGACAAAACTAAGGCAGGGGTGGAGGTCATGTCTACAGTACTTTAGACTCCTCCTAAGGGCGGAGCCCCCTCTGGGGATTACTGTGTGATTAGCATAGTACCCAGGCCTGCCTAGTGGAGTCTCAGGGAACCAGTAGAAAGACCATGATACTACAGCCTAGGCGATGTCAGCAGCACCATTTTGGGTAGGAATGGCAGAGGACAAAATTGGGTATGCCAAGGGGCACCTGGCTGGCTCAGTCCATTGAGCATGCAGCTCTTTTTTTTTTTTTTTAGGTTTATTATTTAAGAAATCTCGACACTGAACATGGGGCTCAAACTCACAACTCTGAGATCAAGAGTCACATGCTTCTCTGACTGAGCCTGTCAGGTGCCCTGAGCATGTGACTCTTGTTCTGGGAGTTGTGGGTTCAAACCCCACATTGGATGTAGAGATTACTTAAAAATAAAGTCTTTAAGGGGCACCTGGGTGGCTCAGGTGGTTAAGTGTCTGACTTTTAGTTTTGGCTCAGGTCATGATCTCATGGTTCCTGAGTTCCATCCAGCCCCGCCTCGGGCTCTTTGCTGACAACGAGGAGCCTGCTTGGGATTTGTCTCTCCCTCTCTCTCTCTGCCCCTCCCCGGCTTACTCTCCCCCTCTCTCAAAAAAAAAAAAAAAAAAAAAATCTTAAAAAAAAAAACGGTACGCCATGCATTGTGTTAGCCATATGCATATGTCAGACATATATACAAGCATGTACATGTGTCCTAGACCTGAAGGGGCCATGCAGGAGAGTGGTGGGGGCTGAGTGTGTGGGGCTTGCTTTTCACCACATTTTCTTGTGCAACTTATACTCGGGAGGGTTTCCTCAGCCCCGGCAACCTCCTGAACTCTCCCCCCTGCCTCTCCCAGATTGTCCTGGCCTTTGGTAACTACATGAACAGCAGTAAGCGTGGAGCAGCCTACGGCTTCCGGCTCCAGAGTCTGGATGTGGTGAGGGGCACAAGGAGGGGTTCCCAGGCATGGGGGATGGGGGACAGCTGGTGGCCTGTGGCTTACAACAGGTCTTCATGCAGCTGCTGGAGATGAAGTCGACTGACCGCAAGCAGACGCTGCTGCACTACCTGGTGAAGGTCATTGCTGAGAAGTACCCACAGCTCACAGGCTTCCACAGCGACCTGCACTTCCTGGACAAGGCAGGCTCAGGTATGGGTGCAGGTGCCCTGTCCTCCTTGGGTGGGGGCAGGGGCTCAGCCCTGGGGACTGATACGGGTTGAGAGAAAGGGGACCACAGGGTGTAGTTAGACGGGAATGCTGCCTGATTCCCTGCTTCTGTACTGCTCCCCCTCCCCCACTCAGTGTCCCTGGACAGTGTCCTAGGGGACGTGCGCTCCCTACAGCGAGGCCTAGAGTTGACCCAGAGAGAGTTTGTGCGGCAGGACAACTGCACGGTGCTCAAGGAGTTCCTGAAGACCAACTCCCCCATCATGGATAAGCTGCTGGCAGACAGCAAGACTGCTCAGGTGGGCCAGCGCTGGCCTGGAGGTGGGGAGGCTGTGGGGTTGTGGAAGAAAGGTCTGGAGGGGCATGGCCACAGCAGTGGGGGATGGGGCAGGAAGGCCCACCTGCCTGGAGGGGCAGAGATGAAGTGGCTGGTGTCTTAAAGGGGCACAGAGCCTGTAGGGGTCCGTGCTGGTGGGCCTGACAGACTGTGCCCACAGGAGGCCTACGAGTCTGTGGTGGAGTACTTCGGAGAGAACCCCAAGACCACATCCCCCTCCATGTTCTTTTCCCTCTTCAGCCGCTTCATCAAGGCCTACAAGGTATGTGTGTCTGGTGGGCAGGCTGGGACCCCTGCAGGGCATTGTGGGGGCTCCTCCACATGGGCGGTGGGAAGCGGAGGGGATGCTTCTGTCTGGGGGTGGGCGAGGACCCCCCCCCTCATGGACACCCACTTTGGCCCCTCAGAAAGCTGAGCAGGAGGTGGAACAGTGGAAGAAAGAAGCAGCAGCCCAGGAGGCGGGCGCTGACGCCCCAGGCAGAGGGGAAGTCCCAGCATCCAAGGTAGGTAGCTGTGCCTGAGCCTGGCACTTGCTTGCAGCGATCCTCACCCCAGAGATCTGGCCCTCTTCTATACTCTCATTTCTGGGAACAGACCCTGCCCGAGGTGAGCACGGTGCCCCAGTAGCCTGGGGTGGGTGGGAATGGGTTCCTTCCGCTCGAGCCGGTTGTTGGTGCTGCGGAAGGACCAGGAAGACACGTGTTCTAGCATTTCATGGCCTGGGGAGAGGGGATCCTGGAGCTGGAGCTATACACCTTCTATTACGCCCCCTGTCCCTCCCACAGTCGCCACCCAAGGCCCGGCGGCAGCAGATGGACCTCATCTCTGAGCTGAAGCGGAAGCAGCAGAAGGAGCCACTTATCTATGAGAGTGACCGCGATGGGGCCATTGAAGATATCATCACAGGTGAGGGTTTGGCTGGGCCTGTCCTGTCCTCTGTCCATCTAATGCTGTCCTCCACCCCCTCTACCCCACGCTAGGGGTCTGGCTGCCTTACTGCCTCTTGCTACTTTTTCTGTCTTTTTTCTTTTTTCCTTTCTCTCCTCCCTCCTGCCTCCCAACCTTCAGTGCTCAAGACGGTGCCTTTCACGGCCCGCACCGGCAAGCGGACATCCAGGCTCCTCTGTGAGGCCAGCCTGGGAGAAGAGATTCCTCTCTAGCCCCCAGGTAGCCTGGCCTCTGATCCCAGAGGCTGCCCACAACTCTGGGGGGCCTTGGGGGACTGGGTCATGCCGTCCTCCCCTTGGGCCATGCATGGCTGGGATAGGTTTGAGCGGGGTCTGGTAAACATAAACAGGTCCCTTCCTACATGCACACAACCTGGGTCCCTAGAAGGGTGAGGCCTCTGCCCTGGAGCTGTGGTCTTAGCCTCATGCAGACTTCTGAAAGATAAATGTCTCTCCTCTTGGCTGCCAGATCTGCGGAACCAGCCCTACATCCGCACAGACACAGGCCGCAGAAGTGCTCGCCGGCGCCCCCCGGGACCCCCCCTGCAGGTCACCTCGGACCTCTCACTGTAGCTGCTACTTCAGCAGATGGACTCAGTGGGGGATGAGGGGGGCAAGCTGGGGCTCGAGGAAGGTGGTCCTCAGCTCGGCTGGGCCGGGCAGCCCCCTCTGCGGCTGCGTTGGGCCCACCTCAAGTGGTCGGGCGCGCGGGGGCGTGGGGCGGGGGGCAGCATCGCCGGTCCCTCCCCCAAATGCTGCTTGCGGCACCCCTCTTCCCCTAATAGCCATACTTAGCCTCAGCGGGAGCCTGGCCTGTAACTTATAAAGTGCAACCTCGCGCCCCACCCCCAGCTCCAGGAACTCTCCATGGACCTTATTTTTATACAAGATTAATAAAGATATTTGCAAAAGATCCTTGTCCGCTCTGTGCCTGCCCCATCACACGCAGCCTGTTTTTCTCCGCAAACGCTTTACTTGTACACGTTTTTCATAGCAGATTTCTGCAAACAGGCTGGCGAAGGGGAGGAGGGCTGCTTCTGCACTAGAGTTGGGGGCGAGGGAGCCAACTTCGAGGGGCGCACGTGATCTGCTGGCTGGCCCACGAACTCTGTGGGAGGGCGGAGGGGGCGTGCGGAGGGTCAAGCCGGCAGCTCCCGTTAGAGACTGGATTAGCCTTTCTACCCGCTCAGTCCCATTTCTGCCAGTCCTGCCTCCTACCTGGGTATCCTGCCCCTTTTTCGTAGGCTCCGCCCTACCCTTGGTCACGCCCCCGAGTGATCCCGGATTACTTCTCCGTCTGCCTGGTCCCGGTTTCTTGGGAGTCCAGCTCCCACTCTACTCCTGTCCTCCCCGTGTCGGCACCGCCTCCACTCTGCCTGCCCCGCCCCTATCCACAGCCCCGCCCCTCCTCGCCCCGCCCCCTTTATCTGCTCTCACCGGCGCTGAGAGACCCTTGGTTGGGCCCAAGCTTGTGGCTGCTGGGCTGGCAGGACTTGAGAAGTCGGACGTTAGGGCGCGGGGCTCGTTTCTGCCTCCTGTTTTCTGGCGGTGTCTGCCTCGCCAAGTTAGGGATCTGAGAGTAGGGGCTGCGCGCACCTGGACCGGGCAAACCGGTAGGAGGAAAAGGAGAGATTAGTCCTGACAGCAGGTCCTGAGTGAGGGTTCTCCCCCCTCCCCCCCCCCCCCCCCCCCCCGAGCCTCCAGCGGGTTCCTGCCCGGCCCGGGGCGCACCCGCTTTGTTTAGTCTGTGCAGCGAGAGCTCCAGCTCATTGCTGGAGAGGCCGCTGAGGCGCGCGGCCTGGCAGAAGAAGGTGAGGCCCCCGGGAGCGCCGGCGGAGCCTCTGTGGTCACGCCACCGGTCCTTCCAGCCTGGGTTCGGCCGCAGAGCCCGCTGCTTCTTGGTGTAGTAGCTTGAAGGAGAGAGTGGGGCAGCCTTCTCGGACACCGCCTCCCCCAGTCCTCTCCATCTCATAGGTGGGGAAACCAAAGCAGCACAGGAAGCCACTTGTCTCTGGCCTGGGGCAAGTTGGGACCCAGGAAACTCAGAATTCAGGGCTCCCGTCTCTGCGGCAGGAACTTCAGGGGACCCCGGCATGGGGCAGAGTCTGCCCCTCCCCAATCCTGGGCCCTGAAGTTGGGGACTCTGTGCCTACCTCATCACTTCCTGCACCAACTTGTGGGGGACAAAGCCCTGGCTCATCAGCTTGAACAGAATCTCTAAGAACAAGGTCTGTAGGCCCTGGGGGTCATAGAACCGGCTGTTCCTCGCCTGGCCTGGGAGCAGAGATCATGGGGGAGGGTGAGGAGGAACCTTCCCCCAGGCCAGGCCATTCCCACCCACTGCCCTTGCTCCTTACCCAAGCACTGAGCCAGGCGGTAGCTGTCGGTAAGGACACCCAGGAAGTCTTTGAAGCTTACAGTTCCATCACCTGGGAAGAGAGAGAGGAGGGGGTCCTGGGGGCGCCTCCCCTGCAGAAGGCCTACACCACATATGCTTTAGGGGCTTGCCTGCAGTTCTTTCTGGACATCAAAGACTCCGGTCCCACTTCTAGCCAAACATCAACCCCAGCTGAATAGGGGAGAAAAATAGTCCTTGCCCTGCGGGGAGCCCCAAGTCAGGGTGAGTATTAACACAGCAGAAGTGTTTAGGGGCTATGAGATAGATGTGTTGATCAGAGCAGGCTTCCTGGAAGAGGGGATTTAAAATAGGACCAGGCCAGGGATTCTGTGGGCAGAGGAGGCAGCCTCCAGGGCTAGAAGCGGGGGAAGACAAGCGGCCAGGGATGGGGGCACCCACCGTCCAGGTCTGCCTGCCGCAGAGCCTCACACATCTCCTGAGGGCTCAGCTGGATACCCACGTGGCGCAGGGCAGCTCTCATGCTGCGCATGTCCACAGTGCCTGTCGGGCTGGGGCTGAACAGTTTGAAGATCTCCTGGAACGCTGGGGGGCAGGGAGGGAGGCCGGCAGCAAGGTGAACCACACACGGGGGCCCAGAGATCCACCCACTCCAAGCTCAGAATGGGACTGAATCACTCCAGGCTCGGGTCACTCCAACCCCTGGGGCATTATAGCATTTAAAGAACAGCAGTGGCTGCTGTGTGTAAAGTCCCCATTCAATTCTCATGTCCCAAACTCATGTTCGGATATGCCTGTGTGAAAAAACATTCAAAACTTATGTCAAAGGTCACACCAGCAGTAGGGGCAAGCCTGGGCTTTGGACCCTGGCAGTCTGGCTCTGGAGCTGGGACGCTCTGGGGCTCCAGGGGCCCTGCTGGCACCCGGCATGCAGCGGGCACTGAAAATTATTGATGGTGAGTAAAATGATTCTGCTTTGAGGGATCCTGCCACTATTAGGGCATGATCTTAGAGGGGGCGTTGGGGTCCCCAAATGTAGAAGTGGTTCCTTCTACCCCTAACCCCACTGCCCCAGACCCCAGGGGGGTGGGGAACTCAGGTTAATTTTTTTCCCTTCCTTTCTCCCAATCTCCTTCCTCCCTTCCTCTTTCCATCCTGTCCATCCATCCATCCATCCACCCACCATCCAAATACCTTTTTATCCACCAATCCATTCCTACACACACACATACACACACACCAGTGAGCCCTGGAATTGTAAAGATTAGCCAATTAGACTGGCATTGAAGGACAGTTACAATATGGTCACTAACTTCTCACAGTGACCCCAGCCTCTGGAGGAGGCAACCCCTTGCAGTTAGGCTCCAAGCATTCCCTAATTTTCCACCCCCTGCCCCCCACCCCACCGCACCTCCTGCTCCTAGCTCTGGGGCCCTCACCTGCCAGCTGCCGGGGTGTCATGGGTAGCAGGTTCTCGTCTGCACAGCTGCTTCTGCTTCGGGTGGAAGAGGTTGGAAAGGCCTTTACACCTGCTGCAGAGAGATGCCAGGGCCAAGCAGGCCTTGCCCCAGACCCAGCACCCCAGGCCTGGTCCCTTAGGACCAGGTCCCTTAGCACCTCTAGTCCCTGCCCTTACCTCTGAGACCCAGAACCTGAGCCAGACTGCACCAAACGGGTAGCTGCAAGGTGCTTGCCCTCCCTGGCCCTCGGGGAAGCCTGCTCAGCCCCTGTGGCCCTGATGGATGCTGGCTCCACCTGGGTCAGCAGGGCAGTGGGCTGCTGTGGCCTCCCCTTCTGCGTCCTGCAGGGCTGCTCCTCTCCTGGGTCTGGTGGGGGCAGTCTTCGAGGCTCCTGTGGAGGCCTTGGAGGCAGGGAGAAGACAGGGCTGAGGGCCCTGCCCACCCGAGTGCTCGGGCGCCAGGGGCCCTGGGACCAGGCCTGTGGGTGCTCAGCTCTACCTCTTTCCAGGACCCGCACACCAGCCTGCTCCCACGGTCCCCTATCTAGAGGATTCTGGGGGCATAGCTTGTACTAGCAGACCCTTCGCCAGCCTTGGTCACCTGTACGTTCTCTGTGCCGACGACGGGGCTCTTTTGGTCTTCTGCCGTCTGCTGCCTGAAAGGCAGAGTCACAGGGTCTGAGGCTGGTCCAGCGCCCCAGGCCCGCCGCCCCCAGGCTGGCTTTGGGGTGAACTTTAACATCTTTAGACAGGCGTGCGCTCTCTCCCTCACCACAAAACAGCTTCTCTTCGCTGGGGAACCTGCTGCTTTACTCTTTTGCGTCTCTGCCCGGATTAAGGCATCTGAGTTTGCGACTCCACTCCAGAAGCTAACACAGGCTGGCAGAGGCCCAGGGAGAAGTAGGCCTCAGAGTCCCAAAATCAGGGCATGGGAAGGAGGAGGATAGTCCAAGGTGGGGCTGTGGCCCACCTTAACCCAGGTTCCCCGGAGGGAAGGATCTCTTCCTCCAAACTATGCAAGTTTACAAACCATAGTTTACAGATACTCCAGGAAGATGCAGCCCAACGGTCACGTGGCACTTCAGCCAGACCCCCTCCCCAGATACCTCTGCATCTTCTCTTTCTCCCTGTTTCCAGTCTCCTGCCGGCACCCCTTCCCTCCTCTGGCCCTGGCCCATTCCCAACTGTTCACTCCTTCCTAATCGCACCCTCCTAGGCCCTGGGCACTCCCCTACTTGGCCCCCATTCAAGGCAGGGCAGGCTCTTGAGGGCCTGCAAGCCTGGGCTTTCACCTGACAGGAGCCTTGGCATCAGCAGGTCTGGAGTCTGACCAGGGCCCCAGCTATGGCTCCGCCTCTCCCTTCCCTTTCTCCCTGACTGCCCTTTCCACACCCATGTCCTTCCCCACATTCTGAATTCCCTTCCCTCCTTTGCTGCCATCTCGCCTCTTCCAGACGCTTCCCCACATTGCCTGTCCTCCCCAACGTGGGGAGGCTTGTGCATTTGTGTGCGCATTTATTGCGTGTGTCTGGCTCACAGGCCTGTGCGTGTATGTGTGCTTGTGCACACGGCACGCGTGGGACTGTCCGTGGGCGGATGTGCGGATGTGCGTGCCTGTGTGATGTTAGGGGTCAGCGGATGGGGGTGCGTGTGTGCGTGTGTCTGGACCGCATGGGGAGGTGCGCCATTACGTACGGGCTCTCCCCTACATTTTGAGACACCTCCAGCTCAAGGTTGTGGCCCTGGATGGCCAGTCCTTTGGCTGCTCTCTTCCCTTCCTTCGAGCCCCTGGACACCATCCCTTCCCCGAGCAGGAAGAACTCTTTTCAGACTCACCTCCTCACCTGCCCAGCCCACCTCCAGGAGGCTCTCTCCTAAGATGATCCCATCATGCCCCTGCCTCTAGGCCAAGAGGAAGCCCCACATCATGACCTAAGAAGCCTGAAGCCTCAGAGAGGGCACCGAGGCCTCCCTGAGACTGGTCACGAGTCTCTGCTGACCAGCTGAGAGCTCTGGACGGGTGTGAGTGAGGTGAAACAACCCGTGGGGAGTGAGTAGGGGCCAAATAGGGCTGGCAGAGCCCTTGGGGGTGGGTTGAGCAGGTGGGGCTAGGGTAGCTAAAAAAAGGGGGGGGGTGGCATCCCTAAAAAATCGAGACCGGGACGCCGCAGCCGGGTGAGCTCACTAGTCCGGGAGCGTTTGCACAAAAAGTCTGAGCCGGGGGCAGCACTAGAGGCTTTACTGGTTTTGTCTAGTCATTTCTCTGGGGAAGAGGGGGACGACACCTTAAAATGGATTTTCAGCAATAATGGACTCCCTTTCCTGGTTCCTGGCAGTGAGCTGCAACGTAAAAGAGAGAGTGTCACTTGGGGCCCAGTGGGAAGGTCTGGGAGAGGGGTGATCCCAGAGGCCTCTGCGAGGAGGGCCCTGGGGGTAAGAGGGCCTCTTCCTGCTGCACGCTGATGGGCAGCTGACCTTCTGTTGTGTCTGTTTGTCACCGGGAAGAAAGGGGTGCTGGAGAACCCTGTTCCCTCACATTCCAGTCCACGGTGTGTCCCGGGCCCGGGGCCATCAGGTTCTCAGCAGGGCAGATGCTAGCCTGAGCATTTCTGACGAGGGTGACCAAACTTCCTAATGCTAGAATGGCCCTTCCCATTTCGAGCCCGGGTCCTTGCCCGAGCCCAGGAGTGCTCACCCTCCATGGTCCCCACGCCTCCTCCAGACCTGGCCTTGGCAGTTCGCCTCAGTTCACCGGAACCCTGTTTCCAGCAGCCTTTATGAGGTTACTGAGATTGCGACGTCACAGGCCACCCCATCCCCTCCCCCGGCCCCTCATTCCACTTTCCCAGCTGTGTGAAGAGTGGGCCCACCCACACGTCCTAGCCCACACCCTGCTCTTTTGGGAAGCTGTGGGCCAGCCTCGCTTACTCTTCCACGGCTCCTTGAGGCGGAGGGGATATGGTCGGTGCCTGGAGAAGCTTCACTTCCCCCTCGATGGTGGCCCTCTTGACCCCCGGCTTGTTGAAGTCAAGGTAAGAGTGGGGGAAGCTCTTGTCTTCCTGCTTCCAAGCTTTCTGTGGCTCCCCTGCTTCAAGTGGTTTCTCTAGCCATTCCTTAGCGAGCTCTTCCTTCTCCGGCTGGTCCACGGCCAGTGGCACGGCAGGATCTGTAGAAGGCGCCTCGGTCTTCTGCGGTGGAGCTTTGATCATATGCTCCAATTTGGGCAAGTCCATATTGCTGGAGGAGGCCACGGCCAAGGAAGACGCAAAGTTGATCAGCTCTGCCAGGCCAATGGCTGGTGAGGGACTGGGGGAGGCCGGGTGGGGATCCGGTGGCTGCTGGGCGTCTGCGGCCGGAGGAGCTGGCTGGGCGTGGGGGCTCTGGAGCTGCTGCTTGGAGCACGTGGCGTCCTTGAGGTGGGACGGCTGGTCCTGATGGCTGGTGGCCTTACCTGTACTCTTCTTGTCCAGCTGCCTGCCGACCGCCTGCTGCAGGCTGTGTTCGGAAGCCTGGATGAGTTTGTCTGCCCAGAAGAGGTGCTTGGAGGTCTGCACGCGGATGGAGCGACGGTTGGCGGACGCCCTGCCCTCCTCGGCAGCACTCAGGTAGCTGGAATTGGACCTCACGCTCCACTGGCTGATGTCCTGCTGCGGGAAGGGCTGGAGGAACTCTGTCCTATACTCCTGCTGCTCAGGGTCCTTGGGCTTTGGCTCGGGCTCCGGCTCCACTTTTGGTTTAAGGTCCAGGTCCTCTTTCTGCACGGGCTTCAGTTCTAGCAATTCTTTCTCCGGCTGAAACATTTCAAATGAAGCCGGGGAGGCCCCTGGCCCTGAGGTCCTCCCTGGCGCCAATTCCCTGCCCCCCTCTCCTGCCTTCCTCCCTACACTGCCCTACCCCCTCCCTGCTTGCTTCCCCCCCTACACGTGCCACTTTGCAGAGACCTCCCTGGGCCGGGGAGGCGGGAGGAGGGTGGCTGTGCATGAGTGTGCCCTGTCCAGGGTCCCAGACTTGTCAGGGATTTGGGGAAGACGGGCCTTAAAGAATCCTGCCCCTTACCTACCGCCTCCCCATAAGAGGTGCCCCGCCCACTGTTACCTCAGTCTCCTCTTTTTCTTGTGCCTGCTGGAACTGGTGTTGGGTTATGGTGCCCCTACGACGGAAGGAGACACAGTGGATGACAGGCCTCCGTGGGGTGGGTGGGATGGCTTTAGGAGGATGGAGGTCTCTGGGGGCCTCAAGGCCCCCGGCCTCGCCCCCTGGCAAGATGCCCCCGGCACATCCACTCCCCTCACTGTCCCTGCATCCACCGGAGAGCTATTTTCAGACATTAGTGGGTTTAGGAAGTGCCTGGAGAGCTTGTCAGGCTGCCCCCTGCCCCAAAGAGGGGCCCCAGTCAGTTGGAGGTGAGGCCCAGGAGGCTTCATTTTAACCAAGTGTTCCAGTGAGTCAGTGTGGCCAGTGCCCAGAGGCTGGCTCCCTATAGAAGGAGAAGCTCAAGGACAATGCCCTCCTCCTGGCAGATCTGAAAGGCAGAGGTGTGTGTGTGTGTGTGTGTGTGTAGGATCCCCTCAGTTCTTGTTGGAAGTTTGCTGCCATCTGGGCCCCTGCCCTCAGTGCTCAACCACAGGGATTCCTTCTCCTTCTTCGGGCATCTGCCCACCCTCACCTCAGGTAGCTCTGTCCTCAGAGCAAGGCAGTGAGAAGGCATCAGTCCCCATCCATGTCCCCCAGTGTGCCCCGCCACCCCTCAGTCCTTCACTAATGTCAGGGGCTGGAGGCAGAAGAAGAAGCGGGGGTGGTAGGACTCCCCCCACGACCTTTTGGCCTGGATACTGCCCCTGGGGAGATTTTGGAAAGAAGCAAGATGGAGGGAGATCCCGGCTTGGGGGGGGGGTGCGTAGTATATGAAGACTTAGCGGTGGTGGCAGGGGTAAGGGTTGGTGGTCCCGGAGGGTGGGGGACTGGCTCTCACTGCGTCTCCACAATGTCCACTGACTCCTTGCCACAGCAGGGAAATCCATTGGCACCTGGCAGGGAGAAGGAAGTGAGGGCAGGGGAGCTGCAAGCGGGGACAGTCCCAGGGCGGGGGGGGGGGGGTCTGGAGTCCAGGCAGGTGTCTGCCTCCCTCCCTGTCCCCCATCTCAGCCCATTCACCCTCCCCTCTCCCGTCCTGCCCCTCGGCTCCCTGCTCTCCCCACCAAGGTCACCAGCCCCGCGCCCCACATTTGCTCCCCTCCACACCCGAATCTGCCTTTCCTGCAGCTCTCCCTGATCCATCACCGTCCTCCACGAGGCTGCCCGGGCATTGTGTGGGGGCACATTCTCTGCTTTATCTCAATTGATTCAACAAAAAATGAGAAGAGGTTCATTGGCCCAGGGTCCCTCAGCTGATAGTTGCTGATGTCAGGAACTGGATGCAGATTTGACTCCAGAAACTCTCAACTCCTCTGTCCTGCATGCTTTCCTACCCAGGAGCCTGTAATTGCGTGGGAGGCCCCCCCCCAGAACCTTCCTCATCTCCCTCCATTCCTGCCCCTCTGCCCCCTTTTTTCCACTCTCTCTGGCCAGGCTGCAGATCTGCCGCTCACCCTAATCCCGGCCTCTCCTACCCTGAAGCCCTTTCTCTCCTCCAGGCTCCTCACTCCATCACATCCTGGGGTCACCCACCCCCCACTGCAGGCCGAGGTTCTCACCCTAGGGATTTGATCTGAGGTGATGCTGACAGCTATTTGATTTCTGGGTTCCGATCACCTCCTACAGAAGAGGCTGAGCAACGCTTTGGGGAAGGTTCCCCCACCCCAGTCATTTCCCTGGAGGCTCGCATCTTTTATGGAGGAAGCTTGTTTTTCCTCCTGTGGGGGGTAGGGGCACCAGGCTCCCATTCTCTGCTCCCCTGGGTAGTAGATGGGGGTTGATGGTGGAGTTGTCATGGCAGCGGGAAAGCTGGGTCCCCCTGAGCCTGGAGTGTGGCAGGAAATGATGACCTTGGCTCTGGCCGAGAAGAATTGCTCCCAAGATTATATCCAAAGGATCAGAATGTGCATGGCTTCTTCCTAAGAGATGTAGAGGTTGGTTCTGTGACTGGGATTTGGGCGCATCCATGTTCCTTCTGGGCCTGGGCATCACTTTGGATCACCTGCGTGGCCGGGCTAGGAGTGTACTGCCACAGAGGGGCTCCCAAGAGCCAGCTCAGTGGTCTCTTCCACATCTTGCACCACCAATTCAACTGCCACGTTCCCTTAGCTTCCTCCCCACGTCTCCGTTTCCAACTCCACCTGACCCCAGTGCTGCTGTTCTCCAGGCCTCTCACCTCAGAACCTTTGCGCGCCCTACAAAATTTCCCTGGACAATCTAATCAACAGCCACAGCCTAAACCGTTCCACGAACAACTGGGGTGTGGCTAGGAAGCGAAAGTGTTATGGTGTGAACCTCACAGCAGCTCTGGGGTTGGAAACAAAATTCTGAGGTTGACTCAACTTGGGACCTCTGTGCCCAACTTGGGAATGTTCTATTAGGGATTCAGGTGACATTCTGTAGTATGTGAAATAATTTCAATTTCCAACTGCTGGTTGCTAGTATTTAGAAATGTATACCTTGTAACCACCTGGCTGGCTCGGTCGGTAGAGCATGTGACTCTTGATCTTGGGTCCTTGGTTTAAGCCCCATGATGGGCATAGAGATTACTTTCAATGTGTGTGACACAAGACGGTTTTACTTCTTCCTTCCCAAATTGGATGTGTCTTATTTCCTTTTTCTGCTTTACTGTACTGAGAATGTTCTGTACAATGCTGAATAAAATTGAGAGTGGACACCCTTGCTTTGTTCCTGACCTTGGGGAGAAAGCATTCAGTATTTAAGTATATGTTATACTTAAGTATAACGTTAGCTGTAGCTTTTCTCATAGATGCTCTTTATCAGGTTGAGGAAGCTCCCTTCTATTTCTAGTTCACTTAGTTTTTAATTAGGAAGAGAGGTCAGATTTTGCCTGATGTTTTTTCTGCATTTATTGAGATCATTGTATGGTTTCTCTTTTGTATATCTTTCTTTTCTTTTCTTACTTTCTGTTCCTTCCTTCCTTCCTTTTCTTCTTTCTAGTAATCTCTGCACCCAATGGGGGGCTTGAACTCATGACCCCAAGATCAAGAGTTGCATGCTTTTCTGACTGGGCCAGCCAGGCGCTCCTGTTTTTCTTTCATAGTCTGTTAGTATATTATATGTTATAGATAACATGTTATAGCACATAGACAATGTTATATTTTATTCTGTTAATAATTCTTTTATATTCTGTTTATGGTGAAATAAATTATTTTTTTAATGTTAAAATCAACCTTGCATTCCTGAGATAAATCTCATTTGGTCATAGTGTATTATCATTTTATACATTGTTGAATTTGATTTGCTTACTTAAATTTATTTATTTAAGTAATCTCTACACCCCATGCGGGGCTCAGACTCATGACGTTGAGATCAAGTGTTGCATGTTTTGACTGAGCCAGCCAGGCTCCCCTGCTTTGCTAACTTTTTAAAAGAAATTTCTCATGAGGTTCATGAAATATATTGGTATATAATTTTCTTATATTGCCTTTTTCAGGTTTTGGTGTTAGAATAATGTTGGCCTCATAGAATGAGTTGGGAAGTATTCTGTCTTCAATTTTCTGGAAGAGTCTGTATAAAATTCGTATTCTTTCTTTCTTACATTTGGTAGAATTCACAGGTGAAGCTTGTGAATGTGGGCCTGGAGTTTCCTCGTCCGTTTCGTCTAAGTTGGCAAATTTATTGGCATAAGGTGTTTATAATATTCTTTATTATCCTTTTCATATCTGTAGATTCTGTAGTGATGTCACCTTTTTCATTTCTCATATTGGCAACTTTTGTCTCCTTTCTTTTTGTCCTGTTCAGTTTGGCTAGAGATTTATCAGTTTTGTTGATCTTCTTGAACTGGACAGAGATATATCTGGTTCCTGCCTGATCATCCTAAAGTGATACCTGCCAGGCAATCACTCCTGCAGTCACAGGTTCCCAATCAGCTTTTTATGATTTCACTCTTAAACATGAACAGTCAAGCATCATCAGACATTTGACGAAGCTACCCATATGCAATTGACAGAGAAAGAGGAAAGGTGATTCTAGAAGACCAGAGGTTATTTGGGAGACAGAAAGGAGCTTTAAAAGTATTCTAAAATCTTAAGAGATTCTGAGATGTACATATTCAACAATATATGTTGCAACCAAAAAGCAAGAATAGGATCCTATTAAAAAAGAATTAGGAAAAGAGCTTTTGGCAAAAAGAATCGGAAAATAAAACAGAAAATCTTCCCAGAAAGTAGAACCAAAATATCCCAGAAAGTGGAACCAAAATATCAAGTGAGAGAAAAGGACCAAGAGACAGTCCAATTCTGAGTCATAATAAAAAGGAGATCCAGAAAGAATAGAGAATAAAGAACAGAAAAATCAAAATTTCTCTGAACTGAGTGATGTCATTGGCTTAAAAGGGTTCAGTGAATGCCCAGCACTAGAGATATCAAAAGATCCTTGCTGTGAAAGTTCATTGCACTAGGAACAAGGAATTCTTAAATGCTTCTAAAGTGGAAAAACCAGTCACCTACAAGGGGAGGGGAACTGATTATATAGGCGGCAGAGTTAACAACAATGGTTGCCTTTAAAATTCTGAGGAAAATGTTTTTTAACCTACAGTTTTTAAAAAAATTAATTTATTTTGAGAGAGAGGGAGAGACGAAGAGAATCCTGAGCAGGCTCCACACTGTCAGCGCAGAGCCTGATGCGGGGCTCAAACCCACGAACCGTGAAATCATGACCTGGAGTCAAATTCAAGAGTCGATTAACTGAGCCACTCCAAGTGCCCCTAATATATAGTTTTATATCCAGCCAACTTATCATTTCAGACATGGAAGGACTCAGGAAATTTGCTTCCTCTTTTTTTAGGAAGTTATTTGAGAATGTGCTAAAACAAAATACAGGTGTAAAACAAGAGACCTAGGAAGGAAATAGTGTGTCCACCCCAGGAAAGCAGCTAAGTCCTAGGATGTTAACTGTACAGAGGCAAGAAGATGAAGGGTTTGGGGCAGTAGATTTCTGAAATAAAGAAAATCTTATAGAATAGTTGACTAGATGTAGAGGTTGGTAAAAACTAAGACTATGATACACCAAAGAATATAAGCAAAGGCAACTAGAAACTCCAGGAAAAACAAAAAATTGTATGAGAAAGAAAAGGTCATTGTAGTACCTTTCCTTGTTCTGCAGTAAACAGTAGTTATGTAGTCACAATAACGTAAGTCCTGTTTACTAATTTTCAACCCTCAGAAGCAACATATAAATAAAATTTGGAAAACATATTTGTGGCTATAGGGCAGTGTAAATGCTACCAACCTTGATATTGAAAAAGTAAAAATACAGGTTAGAGACACTGGGAGGTGAAAGGCAGGGAGGAAAGCTGAAGGGAAAGGTAGGGGCACTAAGAACATCTTACTATGTGTGATATCAAAAGATACTGTCTAAAGTGATAAAAAATAAATATAGGAGTATATTAAACTTACAAAGGCATCAGCAGATCTAAAAATAATGTTGGGAGGATGGGGCAGGTGGATGCATTAGAGCAGGAAGGTGATAATGTCTAGCACTGATAAACCAAGAAAGAGTCTGGAAGTTTGTAGAAAGATAAGAAGGTAATTAGGCAGAAAAACAGTTCAAATGAAACAACTGTGGGTGCTCTGAGTGAGACCGGGGGTGTGCTATAGGGAATACTTGCTTTTCATCACTGAATAAGCTCTTCAGTACTATTTAATATTATGCACGTGCTAAGGGCCAGGCAGTGTTCTAGGGGATACAGTGATGAACATCCAGTCTCTGCCTTCTGGAGCTTTCAAGTCCGTGGCTTAGACCACAGGAAACCCTCCAATCTCTATTTCTTATTCCCTCTTCTCCTGAGCTCTCAACTCAAATTCCAGTTACCGATTGCACATTTCTCCCTAAGGGGACCTCTCCCTTGTCAGAGCCTTAGATATCTCTTGTCTCCGAAATGTCCCTTGTTTTCTGTTGAGATGACGCTCGGGGCTTACTGCTTCCTGGAGACCTTCAGGACTCCACCCCGTGGCCTCTCTTCCAGTCTCGCTTGCCCTGCCCCTGCAGACCTCTGAGCGTAGGACCTCTTGCTGACCCTTCATTAGAGATGGGCAGAGTGTGTGGGTGGCTCACTTTGATTCTTTGATGCCCCTGCACACAGAGTCTGCAAGGTGGATGGTCAGCAAAAGTCTGTGCGAAGAAATGCATTCCTCATCCCTCTCGCCCTGCCAAACCACGTGGCCTGTCCTCCATTTTTTCACAAGTTGACACCCTGCGTGTCCAGACTCTAGTGTGGCCAACACAGTTCTGCATGCCTGACCCGTCTTCTTTCCCAATCACTCAACTCTTGATAAGCCCCTCTCCCCGATAATCCTTCATACTTTTGCCCAAATTAGAAACCTGGGTTATTTGTGACCCCCTCCCCCCCTCCCTTCCCCAGTTTCTGACCTCCCTACTTCTGACGTTGACCTTGTGCAGGCCCCTTTCTCCACCCCCACTGCCTCTCCTCAGCTCCCAACACCAAAGTCAACACAAACCTAGCAATTACTACCCACTGACACTCCATGTTGAGTGCTTCCCGTATGTTCTATCCTCACAGCCACTCTAGGCTCAAGCGGCCGTGACTCTCCTTTCACAGATGAGGAAACTGCACAAGCCACACAGCTGTTAAGAGCGGCACCATGACCTGACCCTGGGTCTGACTGGCTCCAAAGCCCACGAGGCCCACCACGGTGTTTTTTGCAATCTCTTTAGGCTTCTAGTTGGACCATTGCAGCCACATTTCCCTCCAGCTCGGGCTTCTTAAAGACCCCAGAGTGAGCCCGCAGCACCACACCTGCCTTCCGTCCCATCCAGACTGCAGAGTGGCTTCAAAGATCCTGTGTCGTCTGACCTCTGCTCTCTTTTGGCATCTCCTGGTATCCAGCCCCAAAGCCCACTCCCCCAGAGCACAGCAGGCAGGCCCTTTTGTGCCTGAGTGCCTTTGCACAGGCTACTTCAGATACCAAGAAAGTCTCTCTTCTGGAAAAATCCTACTCACTCCTGACAGGCCAACTCACGTCTCCTGAGTCCTCTTCTCTGTGACGCACCTAGCTGTCTAACCCACATTTTAATTTTTAGTGAACTCATCAGACTCAGGGCCTAACACAAGGGCTGAAGGGGGTGCCGTAAATGTCACAGGAGTGATTTAAGGTGTCTGCATCGATTTGTTACTCCACAAGTTTGGGAAAGGGGAAAAGCTCTCTCTGGTTGTTGGCTCTTGGCACATTTTTAATGCTGGCCTGTGTCCTCCTGGGAGAGAAGGTCCCAAGAAGGCCCCCATTTCAGTGGAAACCGCTTTGCCCGTTGGTACAGAGAAGAGTGCAAAGGACAAAGGAGGCGCTCAGTATCTGTTGAAGCCCACTGCTTCTCCCTGCAAAGGCTCCAATCATCAGGAACGACTGAAAGGGATTTTAGGGTCATCAGCAGTTTGGGATAATTCGTGAGTTGTTTCCTGGGCACAAGGCCACTCTTGGCGTGTGCCCAGAAACCCCTTCAAGATTCTGCTGAATCTGTGGCCTGTACTCCCAGGTGCTCATGTGAGCCCTGGCGCACAAGCTTGTGCACCGCGCAAGGCCCAGGCCGGGCGTGGTAGTCAGAAGGCGGAGGACTGTTGGCTGGGGTCGTCCTTCCTTCTAGGCGGTCCGGGGCTTTGGGGGCAGGGGGGAGGGGCCCCGGGCCGAATCCCCGCCTCTGCTCCGCGCCCCTCCCCTTTCCCCGCCCCGCCCGCCTGGAAAAATCCCTCGGCGCCCGGCCCAGCCGCGCGCCAGCCCACTCCCACCTGTCACCCCCATGCTGACCGAGGCTCTGCCAGCGGGCTGCTGGCTGCTGCCCCTCCGCCTCCAGTGAGCTCTTTGGTCGGGGGTTGGGGGGGGGGGGCGCCGGCGCCTGTGATGTCGCCGCCTCTGTGACGTCCCTGCCGCGACCCTCCCGCGGACAGGGAACAGCGCTCAGGATTCCCGGCTCACGGGCGGGGCGGCCCTTGGGAGGTGTCCTCCGGAGAAGGCTGTCCCACCCCCGCAGCCCCAGGCCTCTCCAAAGACGCAGGACTGCTTGGCTCTTCCCAGCAGTCCCAGAGAGGGCCGCGACCGGTAAGCTTGGATGGCCTTTGCACCTGCCTGGGGCACGGGCACATACTTGAGCAAGGATTCGGGGGTGTGCAGCCAGATTTGACAAGGCACCATGTGCTCAGGGCGGCCTGTTGGGGGGGGGGGGTTGGAATTCATCCTCAGACAGGAGCCCACTCCTGGCAAGTCAACTCTGGTCACTCAGGGCTGGGAGTCTAGGCTGGCTCCCGGTTCTGTTCCCTGGAAGCCAGGCCTCAGGGACAGGAGTGGGTGGGGCAGTCTTTGTTCTGGGCTCCTGGTTCCCCCCCCCCCCCCCATCCATGTCAGGCCAGGGACTTCCCTACTGCCACCAGGTGGGGCATCTTGCCTAACTGGTCTGAATAGATAGGCCAAAAGGAGGCCTGGAAGCTCCCACTGGGAGGGGGAAGGGGGAAGAGTGACCTCGATCAAGGGTTGAAAACAGTCCTTGCCCACAATAAAGGGCAGACCTGGGAAGATCCCACCAAGAAGGCAAAGGGAGGCAGCGGTTAGGATCTGTAAAGTAGGCAGGTGAGAGTGGGGACAGCCACGGCCTAACACGCTTGTCGTCACCCCAAACTTTATTGCTTACAAAGAGTTCTCTACAACCTGAACTCTGCAGTACCAAGGCTGGAGATCTTCATGTCCTGGGGGCTGGGGGTCCCTCCATGGGGAGGAGAATGGCTCGATGTGGATAGCTGGACAGACGCCGCCTTGGCAAGACACGGGGACGAGCTTCTCCCAAGGAGGGATCTCAGGGGCCACCCCTCACCCCCAGAAGCGGAGGCTGGCAGGCCCCCACACAATGATTCACAGTTGATTAATGCTACATGAGTCCTGATCAGCACCCCCACTGACGAAAAGACAGGGCTGGGGCAACGGGGTGGGGGGTGGGGCTCATCTTAAAGAAAAACGGAGGTTTGAGGGGTCGTGTGCGTAAAGACAGGTCAAGACTTGAATCCCTTCACCCCATCTCCTGGCCTGCTTTAGCGCGTGCAGAGCCACTGACCTGCCCTCCTGGAGGGCAGCCGTGAAAGTGCTTTGAGGTCATCAGAGTGCAAAGTGCAGTTGGCAAGTTGTCCCTGGACGAGGGGCAGGGCGGGGCTGGTGTGAGTGTGATGCCGGGGCTGTGTCTCAGGAAGCTGGTGTGCATGATGTTCCAAGCCGTGGCCGGGAGGAATGGGGGGTGGGGTGGATGGGGGGGTGCCTGCGGCTGCTGCTTTCTCACACATCTGCCACACCCCAGCTCCAGACGGCTCCTGCCGGGTAGGGCTCCCGTCGCCCTTCACTTTGACAGATGAGGGGGCTGAGTGCCAGCCAGCCGGGAGCAGTGCTGGGACTCAGAGCCTGCTGCTCTGGGGAAGACTGGTGGCCGGCGGCAAAGGGACATGTGCTTGGGGACTGAGAACCATTTCACTTAAGACACCTCTGGTCCTTGGCTGAAGCGGAGTTCGGCTCAGGACCTATGCTGCAACAACATGACGAGCGAGTTCTCCCTGGGAGACTTCCAGTGTCCGGCCTTCCTCCCTCCCTGACTCTGGCAGAAAAGCTGCTAGGTCTAAAGGGGGGTTCGATGGCCAGGCAAGGGGGTCAGAGGGCTCCCTGCTAATCCGGGGGTGGGTACGCCTGCCGTCCCGCTCCTGCATTGGACCTGGGTGTGGGTCCTGGGACACTCGACACCCTCACACCTGCTTGGAGGCCGAGGGGCTCGCCCACCCCTCCCTGACCCAGGCCGGAAGCTGCTCTATCCTGACTGCCAGCAAGTGGTCACTGATCTAAGCAGGTCAGGCCAGCTTGTTTGGACCAGAGCAGAGAAGACCCTTTTGGCTCCCCATGGGGAGCGGCCTCCTGCCTCCTTCCTCCTCCTCACGTGGGCACCGGGCGTTCTCTTGGCAGGGTCAGGCAGGACACAGCAGATCCTGGGAGGCATTCTGCTCACCCCTAGTCCCACCAGTGAAGCCACAGGATGGCAGGTCCCCGGGAGCAGGCTGAGCCCGTGTGTCGGGGGCGGCACTGACACCAAGAAGGCAGGCCGCTTCCGGTGGAGCGGAGCCAGTGGTGGAAGGCTGGGTTAGGGCCTGTTCTCCAGGTGGCCATGCTTGACCCTCCAGCTCCAGGCAAAGCTGCCATCAGGGGCCAGGGTGCACTGCAGGTCGATGCCCGAGTCTGGCACCTCCATGTCATAGCGCACGGGCCGCCCGTCCTTGGTCACCAAGCTGAAGGCTGCGGCTGGGATCTGGGGGCAGAGCAAACCAGCAGGCCTGAGACAGCAGCATGGGGTTTGGGGGCTGCCCAGAAGTGCAAAGCGGAGGTCTCTCTCCAGCCAGGTGGGTTGTCCCGAAGGCATACTCTTGCCTTTCTTTCTGGAGAATCTCAACCAGCCCAAGGGTAGGTCCTGGGGACCCCTCAGTCACCACCGGGGGGCTTGCCCTGAGCCCTTGGGGGATAACCGAAGTCAACTATTCCCTACAGTGCCATTTCTACTTATTCAAAAGCCTTCCCCCTGGAGGGCTGGGCCAGGTACACTGACTTCTGGGACTCTGCCTCTTAAGTGTGCACCTGTCCCCTTACCTGACTGCTGATGCCTGTTGCGATGTCCCCCACCTTGACCCGGTGAAACTCCCGGATGTGCAGGTGTTCGCCGTTGAGAGACTGTATTTGGATTTTCACACCTAGAAGGCAGGCAAGGTGACCGTCAGGAGAGTGGCTGCTGGCTCTCTGTAAGGAGCCCCACGGAGAGGGACGCAGGATGGCTGTGAGGAAGCCGATGTGACATTTAGGCTAGAGTGGCCCTAATGTTCTACGCCTGCTAGCTCTTCCTGGTAATTTTCTGTCAACATCTAGAATTTGGCCTGCACAATGCAAAGAGCTAAGGTTGGCTCTTATGGGGAACTAGCATTCCAACCTGCACACAAAGCAAAAAGGAAGTGGAAACAGAGACTCTTAAATTAGATTGTGGGCAACTTAGGCTGTAATGTCCCCTCAGTTGGGACAGCCGTCGGCCAGGCCACGGGGGCTTGATGCCATGTGTCACACCGGCCCTGGTAAGAGCGGGAGCTGATGAAACCCTCGTTCTATCAAAATCACGACATAGCCTATGCAGCCACCCTTGAAAACAAGTCCATGTATGTTTTCTTTCTCGTCTTAATGACTTTAAATCCCAGAGGAGGATCCCAGCAAACTTGTTGCGGAGTTCTCGATCAAAATGCTCACGAGGTCGGGGCACCTGGGTGGCTCAGTCGGTTAAGCGGCCGACTTCGGCTCAGGTCATGATCTCCCGGTTCGTGAGTTCGAGCCCCACGTCGGGCTCTGTGCCGACAGCCCAGAGCCTGGAGCCTACTTTGGATTCTGTGTCTCCCTCTCTCTCTCTGCCCCCCTGCCACCTGTGCTCTCTCTCTCTCTCTCTCTCAAAAATTATAAATAAACATTAAAAAAAAATTTTTTTTAAATGCTCATAAGGCCTCGTTCCTCCTGTTCCCCTTGGAAGGCATTATTTACTTCTTGACGCTAGGCCAGGAGAGACCGCTCTGTGCCCCACAGTAGGGGCCTTCTAGAACTCCATCGGCAACCCATGAGGGGCCAGGTCCTTCACTGACTGCCCCACCAGGGAAGGCTCTGGGGCAATCAGGGCCTTTGCTCTAGACCGACTTCGTGGCCAGGCTCCTCCAGTCCGGGCGCCCGGTGCCTTCCTCTCCCTTCCCCCGCTGCGCCAGGAGAAGGGGGACATAAACTGCCTCGGACTCCCTCGTCGCAGGCCGATCAGGTGCTGTGGGGGCAGCTGGGCAGGCAAGTATTGGGGTGTACCATTGAAATAGCTTGGAGTGTCGGTGGGCCGTCCCCGTGCCAGCACCATGTTCCAGCTGGAGCTGCGAGCCTCTGCCTGGCTGCTCCATGAGTGCACACCGGAACTCAGGGTGTCCCGCGAGCTCTGAGAGGCCTTTGACGGGTTCTGAAACAAGAGGGGGCACAACTCGGGCCCCTGGGCTTGGGGAACCATCTGTGGCCTTGATGGGGCTTGGGGCGGAAGGGCTCGGGGGCGAGGAACCGCTCGTGTCCCGGGCTGGAGCGTGGCCCCACTGGGCACTTTTGGGGCTAAGCTGGGGTCTGGAGTGGGGGGTGAAGAGTACTTCTAGGGGGCCCCAAGCCCAAATCTCCATCCCCACAATCGCGAGTAGCCAAACGGTTCCCCAGTTCCCCAGGTGCGTTGGAGACGGATTGGCTCATCCTGAGCAAGCGTGACACCCTGCCCCGGTGGGGAGCCCTTCCAAAAGGAAGGGGTGACCCCCCACCAGCCTCCCTTCGCCGCTGCTTGCACACAGCCCCTTCACCAGCTGGACACAAAGCTCCGTGCCCCGGCCCTGGGTCCCCGGCCGGCTTACCTTCTCGCTGTCGTCTGACAGAGAGAGGCTGTCGACGCTGAGGCACGAGAGAATCTGCTCCTGCTCCTCCAGTGAAAACGGCTGGGACAGGCTGTTCAGAAACAGTTCTGGAGAGGAAGGCAGAGGATGGCTGTGGAAGACCGGGAGTGGCCCGGCCCAGCTGTGTGTGGGGCTGCACGGACCGCAGGAGCTGACCTCTGAGGGAAGGGCCTAGAAGAAAGCGCACGCTGGCTGCGCAGGGGATGAAGCCCGGGCCTTGGGGGAGGCCCAGGTCTGTGCGCGGGGACCCAGAGGTCGCAGCCGTGGCCGCCCATACCTATTTCCAGTTGTTGCAGCTCCTGTTCTGGGAAGGTCGCCTTCCGCTCCACCGAGCTGGGGCTTTTGGCAGGGGCCGGGTCCAGGGAGGACAGAGGTAATGGTTCCCATGTTCCAGACTCCTCCTTGCCCCAGTTCAGGCTTGGAGACTTGTTCCGCTCTGGGGGTTCTGGGGGTAGAGGAGGCTGGAGCTTAGGGGCCCCGCCTGTCGTGTCCTCGGTTGGCTGGGGCCCCGGAGCCCCAGGTGAGAGCTCCCTCGGCTGGGCCTGTGGCGTCCGGGGAGAGTGGCCTTGGCTGGGCGGCGGATGGGCTTGGTGTGGCGGCGGTTGTCTTGGCTCTTTATACTCTCCTCTCCAAGGGCTCCTCAGACCTCCCACTACAAAACAGAGCACAGGCGGTGAGGTGGAAACAGGCCCGGCCAGGTGGCCCTTCCCGAGCAGAGGGCTGGAGGCAAGCAGTGACGGAGGGCCCTTGCCCCACTAGGGGACGCTGAGGTCTCGGAGGCGGCCTCTTCCGTAAGACGGCCTCCCACAGTGGGAGCAGGATGGTATTTCTGTCTTTTATTCTATTTTCCTTCTAGGTAACCATCACAAATTTAAAAATGCCAGAATTGGCTCCAGAGAAGGACTTTGTAAATGGTAAAGATTTAAAAACAGCTCCGAGGTAACACCAACTTTGAGTTCCCATGTACGCTGGCCTCCTTGACCACCCGCCCCGCCCCGCCCCCATCTCTCTTAGCCCTTCTTCCCCACACTCCACGCTTTCTCTGGGGGGGGGGGGCAGTTCATCTATGTTTTGTGGGGGGGGGCATTCAGGATCTCTCTCCTGTTTTATGTATTCCCCTTTCATTCCCATAACCACTGCCTCTCCCCTGCACCGCCCACCCCCCCCCCCCGTGACCTTCTATTTGCTGTGTCACTTTGGGTTCGATCGTGTTCTTGCAAACTGTGTGTTGTTTTTATTTTTCAATATCTCGTTTACAAAAAAGGTATTGTGTTCTAGGCCTCGCTCTGTCCGTCTCCTTTTTGCCCAGCGCACCACGGTTTCAAAATCCAGCCAGGTTGCTCTGCGCCACTGGGTTGCTTTAACTGCTGAGTGGTGCTCCATGGGGCCCACCCTGCCCACCACCCTTGCCTCTGGCCTTTCCAGTCTCCCAGCAAGGGACCCGCCACTGAGCCTACTCCTCTCCTGCAAACGACCCTGCAGTGCGGGCCCTCCGGCATGTCCCAGCGAGAATCTCTTTGGTGCTGGGTCGGTATGGGCCGTGTTGACTCTCTCACCCCTGCAGCCAGTGTGGGGTTCTTACCATGCTGCAGGGCCAGGCTGACCTTCCTCCACAGCTCCACTGCAGACGCGCGGTGCCCAGGCTCTTTCCTTAGCCCCTCCTGGATGGCCTGGGCCGTGAGAGGGGCACAGGACGGTGGGATCTCCCTCACAGGCGGCGGCTCGCTGGCAATCTGTGGGTCAGAAGGCAACGCTCACTTCCCAGCACCCAGCGTACGAGTGGAAGACAGCGCTGACCTGCCATGAACCTAAGGAGATCCTTCACCTGGGATGTCCCCTTGGGCCCACCGATCTGGGTGGCAAGTGTTTTAGTGAGGCTCCCACGTTTACGATGAGGCCTCTTCCTGTTCCCATCGGCCACGGAAGAGCAGCCAAAATGGGGACCGCCCCAAGTCTGCAGCCCCGGGCCCGTGGGCCTCCTGGCCCTCCCGCATGCTGTCACTGACCTTGAGGCACAGTGGCCCTCTGAAGTACTGGGTCCAAGGGTGGCAGCCGTTGAGCATGTGAAGCATCATACAGCAGCTGCTCCACACGTCCACCTTGGCGTCACAGGGCTTGCCCATCACCACCTCTGGAGCCATGTGGGTCTCTGTGCCAGGGATGTAGTCCCCTGAGGGGGGTGAGGTGAGGCGGAAAAGCCAACCGTGAACTCTGGGGGGCAAGAGCCTTGGCAGTGACCACACCAGTCAATTCCCGGGATACCTTGAATTTGTCTCTGTTAACGGGCCTCGAGTAGAGAGAAAGCCTCCAGCTCAAATCTGCCGGGGATGAGCTAAGTCAGGGGCTCCCCTGGAGACTGGCACAAAGAAGGCATCACCCAAAATATGGGCTCTACCCATTGGCCCAAACTCTTAGAGTGCTTTTTAACACTGGGGAGGGGCCTGGGCGTTCGAAATTATGTGGCAGGAGACTAATTAATGGTTATGATGTTCCTGCAATGTTAGCAAGTGAAAAAAACAAAAACAAAAAAACAACCAAACAAACTTCTAGGCAGACTAGAAGGATCGATACCAGATAGGAAGTTGTTTCCCCCACTCTGGTGATCTGTATTTTTTATTTTAGCTTAGTTCTACTTTCTGCAAAAGATTTTAGAAAAGAAATTATTTTCATAATACAGGCAGGTGTCTGTTTTCAATATACATCTTCAGAATGACCAAGATAGTCCTCTAATGATAGAGAATCACTTAAAAAAATTTTTAATGCTTTTTATTTTTGAGAGAGAGAGGGTGAGCAGAGGAGGGGCAGAGAGAGAGAGGGAGACACAGAATCTGAAGCAGGCCCCAGGCGCTGAGCTGTCAGCACACAGCCTGACACGGGGCTGGCACCCACAAACCATGAGATCATGACCGGAGCCGAAGTCTGGCACTTAACTGAGAGCCACACAGGTGCCCTGTCAGAGAATCACTTCTAAAAGGTTTTTGCCTAGGGTGCCGGGGTGGCTCGGTTGGGCGTCTGACTCATGGTTTCGGCTCAGGTCATGATCTTGCAGTTCGTGGGTTTGAGCCCCACATGGGGCTCTGTGCTGACACTGTGGAGCCTGCTTGGGATTCTCTCCCTCTGCCCTTTCCCTGCTCTCTCTCTCTCTCTCTCTCAATAAATAAATAAGAGGTTGATTTTCCTTTGGTCAAGAGGAAATAACCTTATGCAGAACGCTATAAATGAAAAAAGAGCAGAATTGTGTTATAATGGCCTTAACGAGGTACAGGAAGAAAAAAAGGAGATGGAAGGAGTGATCTACAATGTTTGTGATTATGTCTCTGGGCAAGAGGAACAGGGTAGCTCCTTTTTCCCTCCTCTTCTACACCACTTCACTCTGTAGTTGCTAAATATGTCACAATGGATGTGGATTATTTTACTAATCAGAAGATTTAAGTTAAAAACAGATGCTTCTCCAGCTACAGAGCCCAGGCCTCTTGGTCAGCCCTGGTGTTGTGCTTCCAGAAACTGCTCAGAGGCCCAGGACGGCTGAGGCCACAGGCTGGGAGCCGAGCCACCCAGAAAAGGCTGGATGAGAGGCGGCCAGCCTTTCCGTTCCCTTCTCTGTGTAGCAGGAATATCAGAAACGAGGACCTGATACTCATTCTTGCATTTAAGCGTAACAAAAGCTTTCTGCTAACCTAGGGTTGTTGATGGGCTGAAATACTGTGGACAAAAAGGGTTCACACCTCTGACTGCTATTACAGAAAGCACAGGAGAAGGCTAATGCTTCGTGAAGGCTAGTGGTGACTGTCATCGTGGGGGAGGGAGGCAGGAGGCGGGGCTTACCCGTGAGCAAGGACTTCCCCAGGCCATCGGGTTGAAGGCACACAGCATGGCCGAAGTCACAGAGGGCTGCACGGCTCCCATCGCTGGACAGGAGCACATTGTCAGCTGCCAGGCCACCCCAGAGAAGAAGAGGAACAGGTGAGTCACTCCAGGCCCCAGCCCCATCTGGACCTCCAGGGAGGCAGTTTCTGGCTGACCCTACATGACAGCTGCCTGCTTCTGATTAGTTTTATTAGTCATAAGGAAGGGAGGAGGTTTATCAGTTCGGGCTAGAGGCAGGCAGCAGGCGGATCTCTGAGGTCTGGGGACAGTTTACTCTTGGGACACTGCCACTCAGCTCTGCTGCCCCCACCCTCCCCCAGTGGTCACCAGTGCTTAGGAACTCCATCTGCAGTTCTCTGCAGGCACTGCCCACTGGCAACTAGGGTGCCGGGCTAAGGGCCTGGGGAACACACTTCCCCCTCCTGCCAGCACAGCCCTGCCAGCCTGACGTGGGACCTGCCACTGGGGACGGTCAGGCAGGCCCAGAAGATCTGGGAGGAGGTCAGGCAGGTTGAGGTAAGGAAGGAGGAGGCCGCTGGGGACCAGGGCGGTGGGGGCACAAGCCTCACCTTTGATATCTCCGTGCAGAATCCTTCGGGTGTGAAGGTACTCCAGCCCTTCCAGAGCCTGGCCTAGGTAGTAAAGGGCCCGGTCCTCCGGCAGACAGCCCTTCTGCTTTATGAGCTGGCCCAGCGAGCCACCTAGGAGACCAACGGCCAGTCTTTACATGGTGCATTTCCAGGCCTGCAAGCAGGCCACGGGCAAAGGCCTTCAAAGGGCAGGTGGTGGAAAGTAGGCCTTTCCGGCTGATGTCGCAGGGTCAAGAGATTAAAAATGGAATAACTGGGGACCAAGGTCAACCCTTGGCTCTGAACCTGGCTCCTTACCTTCTAAGAGTTCCATGAAGATGTTGACCCAAGGACCTTCCTTCACAGCTCCATACAGAGGGACGATTCTGGGTGAGGTCAATCCTGCACATGCCATCAACTCCTCTGCCCGAAACACTTCGATGCGCACCTGGCAGGGCGCAGAGGTAGCTGTGAGTCAGGGTGAGGGACAAGGGCTGGTTCCCCAGTGCCCCTGCACAGAGACTGCTGATGTTCCCAGTGACGATTCTGAGGCCAGGCAGGGCCCTGGTGGGCCTACTGGAGCCACAGAGACTAAACTGTATACCCTGGGGGGTCAGGTTCAACATCCAGTGCTTGGTTAAAATTCTGCACTGCTGATGTGTGTGGAAATACACGGAATCACAAAGACTACAGCCCTTATCCAGGCTCCTGGCACGCTCCCACCCTCAAATCTGCCAAACACAGAACTTTTTTTTTGCCCCAGCCCAAATGTCTGGGCCATTTCGAGGACATGAGACCTTCTGTTTATCAACATCCACGTCTACTCTTCAGAGGCTGGGTTTCCATCTTATCTGTAGCCAGAGCCGATGGCAGCCAAGGATCCTGGCTCTGTCAGTGCCTCTGGATCCTCAGCACTTTTCTCAGCTCGTAATTATTTGTCTTTCCCCTGAAGGCTAAAGTGCCCATGTAGACGGAGCAGTGCCTGTTTATTCTGTTTGCAGCTGTTTCCCCGGGATCTGGGCAAAAGGAGGCTTCTAACGGGAGGGGTTTGGCCAAGGTCCCTCCCATAGGGACCACCCACTCCTTTGTGTAGGGATGAGCACAGCAAGGAGGGAAGAAACAGGCCTAGGACACAATCATCCTAGACTGAGACTCTGGCTTGGCCATTTCCAAAGGTAGAGTGTGTCCCTTAAGCTGTGTTTCCATGTGCAAATGGTGATGACAGTGGCATCTGCTCCCGCGTAGAGTGAGGATTTGGAGGGATGATAACCCAGCGCTAGGCCTCGCAACCAGCGGGTGCTCAGGAAATGTTAGCTGCCCCCTTCCTCCCTCCAGCTCATATAAGAGCAACTTATTAAACACTTAGAAGTCCTAACAGACACTTGTCCTCTCCTTTCCGGTTGCCGCTGGTTCTCCTGTTAGTCTTAACAGGTACCACCAGGGGGCGCCGGTGGCAACAAAACCAGCCTGGAAGAAATCACTCAGGACCTGGCAGTCTGGCTTGGAGACATGCTGACTTGGCAGGAGCCCTGACGATGTGGGGCTTTTGGACTTTTGCCTATCAGTGGAAAATGTCTCTCTTCTGGTTACAGAGTATCTGGTCTGGTTAATCAACTTGCAGAAATTTTGACTCTTTGTCAGCGTTTCCAGCTCTGAACCTGAGTTGGAATGAATTCACCATCAGGACTCGTACTAGCAAAGGTCTTTAACTCTCGGGCTCCCAAACGGAGCTGAAGCAGTTTGGGGCACCCCAGAGGACTTGGCAGGGTGCTGCAGGATGTTTTTCTTTCTTTCTTTTTCTTTTTCTTTCTTTCTTTCTTTCTTTTTCTTTGTCTTTCTTTCTTTCTTTCTTTCTTTCTTTTCTTTCTAGTTTATTTATTTTGAGAGAGACAGAGAGAGCACGAGGGGGAGAGGGGCAGAGAATCCTCCGAAGCAGGCTCCACGCTGCCAGCGCAGAGCCAGATGGGGCTTGAACTCACGAAACCGTGAGCTCATGATCTGAGCCGAAACCAAGAGTCGGACACTTCACCGACTGGGCCACCCAGGCGCCCCCGAGATGTTTTACTTTTGAGGGGAGCAGGGATGATGGTTATCTGTGGGACACCGCGTAAATTACTCCCTCAAGATAGTTCAGTTTCGACATTAGCTTGCGCTCCATTCTTTCCATGTATCTTTACGAAGCTAGGCTTTTGGAGCTTGCGGGGATACAAGTACTTTGAGGGGGGGATAGGAAGCAGGATATGAAGCTGAGGATGTCTGATCTGATTTCAAAATTTTGAGAAGTTGTGCAGTGCCCAACGAGGCATACATCCCGTTAGTAGTTATGATTAAGAACAGAAGGAAATTTCCTTTCAACTTATGTGTATTGTTATTCAAATAACTACTAAGTTGTTAGGAAAAACACTATTATTTGACCTAATTACTTTAATAAATGGAACTTTTAGGTATTTGTTTTGGCCTGGGGTGTCATGAAAAATTACTGATACTAAGGGCTGCAAACCGAGAAAGGCTGGGAACCTCTGCCCTAACTTTTAAGAAATCCATAAGTCCTCTGGAGTATTCCAGTAATGTTGAGAACATTCTCACCCAGGGGCACCTGGCTGGCTCAGTCAGTAGAGCCCATGACTCTTGATCTCAGAGTTGTAAGTTCAAGCCACACTAGGTGTAGAAATTACTTAAAAATAAAAATCTTTAGGGGGCGCCTGGGTGGCTCAGTCGGTTAAGTGTCTGACTTTGGCTCAGGTCATGATCTCACGGTTTGTGAGCCCTGCCTTGGGCTCTGTGCTGACAGCTCAGAGCCTGGAGTCCGCTTCAGATTCCAAGTCTCCCTCTCTCTCTCTCTCTCTCTCTCTGCCCCTTCCCTGCTCACACTATGTCTGTGTCTCTCTCTCAAAAATAAACATTAAAAAAAAATAAAAAAAAATAAAAATGAAAATCTTAAAAAAATTTTTTTTTCAATTCTCACCCAGACCCGGGTGGGGGCGGGTCAGAGGGGACACTCCAAAACACAAGGTGATTTAGAAGTCTGTGCCAGCCCCAGGGAGAGCAAGCAGAAAGGGCAGTCCCAAGCGGCGCAGCTGGAGAGAAAGCACACGGCCGCCCAGCTGGCCCACCTCTCCTCCCTGGACCTCAGGGTCCTCATCTGTTAAAGCAAGGGGCTGGACTATGGTGAGGGTGTTCACGAAAACTAATATTCACTGCCCACTGAACACATGCGAGGCACCATTCTAAGCACTTTATGAGCATTCGTTATTTACATCTTACAATAGCCTATGGGGTGGTATTCTCATTATCTCCAATTTACAGATGAGGAAGCTAGAGTCTGGACAAATAACTTGCCCAAGGTCACTGGTAGGAAGTCTCAGAGGTGGGGTTTTGGTTGGGGAAGCCTGACTCTGGGATGCCAGCTGCCCCGCCTCACCGAAGGCCTTCCCAGGAGTATCAGCTCTTACATCCAGGACGTTCTCACGTACATTCGGGAGCGTGTAGGTGGGAGCGCAGTCAGCAATCCCCTGACTGCCAAGTCCACAAGCCACTTCCCCCGCTTAACTGCCTGCATGCTGACACTGGGGATTGACTTTTCTTTCTTAAAACTCTCCCTCTTGGTCAGTATCTGTATCCATTTTATTTCATCAGTAAAAACGCGGAAAATAGCAATTCTGTAAATTCTTTTAAAGATCCCGGGAACGTAAGATACGTGAAAAGTAACTCACAGTACTGGGCGCACAGTAGTCAAATAAACAGAGGGGTCCCCCCATTTCCTCGTCGCCATGGAGATACTCTCCCCTCAGTCCTAGATCCCCTTCTCAGCGCTCGTCCAGGCTGCCCTCACTGGTGTACCTTGCTGACGGCTGCTTTCTACCACCTTTATGCCATGTAAATGTCCATCCCCCATTACAACGTCGCCAAGCCTTTCCGGGGGTGTGGATTCCGCAGCTTTGCCTCTAGCCCCTGGCGCCGTATCTGGCACAGACCAGGTGCTTGGTAACGGCTGGGTTGGGCCAAGGCCACACTAACCCGATCGGAGGCAGAGTCAAAAGGAGGCTCCCAGAACTCCATGCAGGAGCCAGATGTTCTTAAATGAATGGTTCTTAACCCTCTTTGGGCCACAGACGTCTTTAACACCTGATACATGATAACGGATGCTTCCCCATCCAAAATGTGTGTGCCACACACAGATACACCATTGAACAAAGTTCCAGGAGTTCACACGTTCTATAAATTCATCCACTGGTGAGGATACAAACTTCCACGTCGGCTGATAAAAAGCACTAGAGAGACATGGATGTACCAATAAGGAACTGTGTCCACGATATGCGATCACATGGAACATATGGCACAGGACAGCCTCTAGAGTAGTCTCGTTTTAATAAAAGCAACTACATGTTTATGTATGCATAAAAAGTCTAAAAAGATGTCAAAGGGCAGCTGCCTCTGCGAACGGGATTGGGCAACAAGGACTTTTGTGTTTTGGGGTATCCTTTGAAATCTTCTATAATGAGCCTGTGTTTATTTGCCATTAAAAGATCAAACAAGGCCTTAACAAAGTGAACAGACCCCCGTGCGTTAAACCCTGGACTTGTGACCAGTCAGCATCTGACCCGAGGCCATGGATGTTCTAGAAGGAGGACCAAGGAAGTGCTGTTGTTCCACATGCTGGATCTTCCTCAGGGAACACTGGAGAGTGCACAGACCCGCTCTGACCTCTGATCCCTGCCCCCTCCCCCAGTGCCTGCTCTACATCCCGCCCCCCCACCCCAGAAAAAGGAGAAAAAGGAGGGGCTGTCTGCCCACCCGATGGCAGCTGTGTGGGCGGCCCCAAAGCCACCCCACTGAGCTCTTGGGTCGGGGAGGCAGATTCTGGAAGCGGCCAGTTCTGGCCCTGGGGAGCCTACTCGTTGTGCTTGGAGCTTTTCCGCCTGCCTTGGGGAGGTGAGAAATGGAGTATCTGTCTTCTACTATATCAGGGATGTTTTCCTTGTTGCCTGGGACCCCGGAGAACCTCAGCAGGGCGACAGCTGAGAAGCCCAGTGACTAAGCTCCCCTAGCGCTGGGCACTGGACTCCAGGACACTTCATACTCTCGCTCTCCTCCCACCCAGCCTTCAGGAGGGACAGCTGAGCCTTCTCCGATGGCCCGGGGAGGGCACATGGCCTTGGCACCCAGTGGGAAATGCCGGCCCACGCTGGCGGGCACTCAGCACGTGCCTGGGCCGGCGGGGGGAGGCGGGGGTGGGGCCCGCTCCGTTGACACAGTGTGTCTGAAGTTTGGGGTAATACCTACGGATAGTCCCCCTCTCAGCCCATCACCCGGGGGCCCAAGCTCTCCAACTGTAACATCCCGGCCCACCTACAAGCCAAGGAAGCCAGGGTATTCAGGGTATTCACATCACAATTTGCGTCCTCACCGCTGAAAGCCACAAGCAGCCGCGGGGCTGAGCGTGCCTTTGGTCCTCTTCCCTTTGGGGGGAGCAGAGGGTCCCTGACAAGACCTGCTTGAAAACAAGGTCTACCGGGGAGCTAGCTTATTTCCTTTTGTCACGGGCCAAGAAAACGGCCCCTCGAAACGTTTCTCATTTCAGCCTCTTGCGGTCCTGGGCGCTAGCTCTGAGGCTGAGTTTGGGCCGAGGACAAGGTGGCTTCCAGTCAAGGTGAACTGAGGGTGGGGGTAGGAGAAAAGACACCTGAAGGGGAGCAAGAGCCAGCACCAAGGTCTGTGTTCTGCTGCGTCACAAGGAGGCCTCAGTTCCAGGCCCAGCTCTACGGTTCTAGACAAGGCACGCTACCTTCTCCGGTCCCCGGTTCTACCCTGGTGAAACGAGGGAGCAGGGGAGGCGATTCACGCCCCTGCTCCCATCGATTCCCAGGACCATGAGTCTCTTCCCCTGCCCACTTCCTACAGAGTGGATCGTAGCCAGACTCTGGAGCTAGCCAAGCCTGGGTCTCTTGCTAAGTCTCATTTCCTCATAAGGTCCACCTCCCAGGACCTATTATTCCCGCCAGCAGGAGGCAGAGCCCAAACCGAAATCAGATCTGACGTCCCAAGCGCATGGCCTCGTCCAAGAGGCACCCGTTAGGGGCAGGTTATTGTTGTGGTGGTTTTTACCTTCTGGCCCAGGCGTGAGCAGCCCCACTATGTGGTTTAGGGGTTTCAGCTCAACACGAATTGCACGACGAGCCAACACCTTCCAGGTTTGGACTTGCCCCTAAGGGCCCCGGCATCAGGAGTGGCCCAGGACGCGTGCACACTTGCATACTCCATCTGACACACGCACACCAAGTGCAGCTCCCAGGCCGGGACATGTGACCGAGACTGCTCCCTTCCGGCTCCAGCTGACCCCAGGGTGCCCAGCGACAGCCAGGCTCTGTTAACAAGCCAGAGCCATGGCTGCCCTGTGATTGCCCTTGAAAGAAAGCAGAAGGAACACAACAGGCCACCTGCCTGGCTTCCCTCTGCAGCCCCCGGAGCCCAGGCGCACCTTTTTCTTTCGGGCCTACCTTTTTGACCGCACACTGGAAGCCAGTCTGCTTGTCCTGCATCCTGTGCACCTCTCCGAAGGAGCCTCTGCCCAGGCAGGGCTGGCGCGTGGCCCAGTGGACCTCCTCTCGGTACTCATAATCCACCGGCTTGAGTTTCTGGGGTTGGCAGGAGACAGAAGCCAGTTTCAGTGACCAGGGCAGCGGGCGGGACGAAGGGTTACAGTGAGGAAGGCTCTCTGGCTGGTCGTCCTTGCCAGGCTGCTGGGGCAGAGCCCTCACCACCAAAGACACCCCCGGGTCTGAGGCAGGGCTCTGCAGGGGCAGGACCAGAGGGAGTTACAGGAAAAAAGTGAAGGCAGTGGACAGCCTCGCCGGCTGCCCAAGCTAAGCCGACCCTTGTGGCGAAAGATCCTTCTCCCCAGACTTGCGGTTGTGGGACACAAATGGAATTGTCGGGGCGCCTGGGAGGCTCAGCCGGTTAAGCATCTGACTCTTGACTTTGGCTCAGGTCATGGGTTTGAGCCCCGCACGGGGCTCTGCACTGATAGGGCGGAGCCTGCATGGGATTCTCTCTCCTCTCTCTCTGCCCCACCCCCGGCCCCCAACCCCTCTCTCAAAATAAATAAATCAAACTTTAAAAAAATGGAACTATCAACAACCATGACCAAAAGTATAGCTCCGAAGCTATAAGGTAGAAGAAAGGGAAGGGACCATGAAGAGGGGTGGGGGACAAGGGATCATGTCAAAGATGGATGGAATAAACCCCAGAAATTGAAGTCTGGTAAAATCATCTTAGAGTTATAAAGCTCTCCAGCAGAGCACTGGAGGGAAAGAGGAAGGCCAGGGGGATATGCAGATGGTCAAAATCCTCGCCTTTCATAGCAGGGGTCAGGAGGGAACATGTGCAGTTGATGCTTGCTTATTCCTCTTTCTCAGTATGTGTATCATTCAACACACACTACACACACACACACACACTCTTCAGCAATAACTTAATAAGTTCGGCAATAACTTCAGAAGAACTCAAAGCAGAAATATCTAAAAAGCCTGAAGAATGATCTGGAGGTGGAGCAGGGGATACCGCCTCTTGCCAGGGATGAGCACTTTCCGACTATCTGATGACGATACAGATACTTCGATACAGAGTGAAGACTATGCCCCGCCCCACTCCCCCCCCGCCCCGACTCCCCGCAAAGGTGGGAAGTAAAAAGGGTCTGGCAGGTTTCCAGTGATGCTTCGCCCCCCCCCCCCCCCCCAGAACAGGTCCCGCCTGACGGCCGGCTGCTGCTCTGGGCCCCAGAGCCGGTGGTACATGTACCTGTGTTTGGGGGATGGCTTACCTCTGTAAGCAGGACCCCCTCGCTGTCCATCGTTTCAGGGCTGGGCTTCTGGGGCTTGAAACCTCCTGCCGACCAGGTCTTGGCCAGGCTGGCCAGGCTGTGGGCCTGGCCTGAGCTCACACTGCCTTGCAGGGCATGTACCATGTACTCCTCCACAGAAAACTTGTCATACGGGCCCCGGGATGGGCACCCGGGCTCCAGGTGTGGGCCGGGCACAGGCTTCTGACCGTCCACACAGGCCAGTTTGCCCAGGTGGGGGCCGGACAGGGGCTGCTGGCTGTCTATACAGGCCAGTTTGTCTAGGAAGAAGGACTCTAAGGGGTGAGGTTTCCAGGGCTGGAGAGGGTGGAACGGGAAGGGATGGGGCAGTCTGCTGTAGGGGAAGGGGTGAGCGGGCTGGGGCAGGGGGCCTAGATCCTGGGGGTGGTGGAGTTTCCACACGTGATTTAGACATTGCAAGGGGCTGATCAGTTTGTGGAGTTCTGATCGAGGCAGTGCCGGCCGCAGGCCCTCCTCGAGCTTCTTGAAACAGAGTTGGCCGAGGCCCGGCTCCTTCAGAGGTTTGGTGAACTGGAGGGCGTTCCTCACATATGGGGGGCCCAGTGGGGACTCATCCTCCTGTGGGGGAAAACACAGGTGGTAGTACATACACAGGGCCAGGCTGAGGCACGGGCACCGTCCCGAAGGCCCCACGAGCCTGGGGTCTGGGGGGCGCTGGCGGGGCTCACCTGCACGGGGACAGTGCAGCTCTCCTGCTCCGGGGTTCTGGGGAGGGGTTTGGCCAAGGCCGCTCCCGCCTGAGCCAGGGACTTGGAGCTCTTCTTCTTGCGTTTCTTCTGGGCTTTGCTGCGACGCTTCCCCTTCCAACACACACGGGCCATTTTGCCCTCGGTTGCGTGGGCCACATTGTTGGGGATCTGATCGAGACTCTCGGACTGGCTGTCAAAAGGGACGGATACGCACGTCGAGTGTGAGGAGGCAGGAAGGCGGAACAGCTCGGGTAACTGCAGTTAGAGTCGTGGAGACCTGAGCTCAGATCCCAGCCCAGGGAGTCCTTGTGTGAACGTGGGTGAGTTCCTAAGCCCCAAGGAGCCTCCATTTTCTCATTTATAAAATGGGTGTAGGATTTCCTGCCATGCAGAGGAAGATGAGGTTTAAAGGAAACCGCTCATTTAGAAAGCCTACCTCGGCGCCTGATCCCAAGGCAAGCTTCCGATAGACAGCAGCTATTACTACCGTGATGGGGTGCACACGGCTCTCTGGGGGGGGGCCGGGAATGGGAGGACGTGAGGTTCTCTCACCGCTCTCCAGGGTGGGCTGCCCCTGGAGAGGTCCCGGGGTCGGGGGGCGTGTGGCTAGGAGGGCCACACTCCCCAGCGGGCATTCTCAGCTCTGACAACAGTCTGTTTCTGTTGCCTCTGGACGGAGGGACGGTTGAGTTTGGGCACCAACCCCCCGGCACTGGTTCCTGGAGATACCTGGTTTCTGGGAATGTAAGTTGCTGTATAAACAGACACCGTGGCTGGGCTGATGCCTGGTATCAGGGGAGCCTCCCCTCCTCCGACAGCCTACAGGCTCACTACCACCATGGATCCAAGCTGGCTTTCCCCCTGCCAGGCATTAAGGCATTGGCCACAGAATAGTGTCTGAAAAAGCCGCAACCTTAGCTGCCCCCCCCCCCAAATGGCCTCATCTTCTGCCCCCCGCAAAGGAGGCAGACTCACACCAGTCTTGGGTGGGGGGTGGGGTGGGGGGGACTGCTAGAGGCCTATGGGCTTCTCCCAGGCACCTGAAAGAAATGGGCCCATCAGAAACCCCCTACTCTGGGCCGAAAGGCATCTGGGGCGGCATAAGGAATCGGATCAAACACTGAACATTTCCTGGTGCAAAAGCAGCAGCCTTCCCCACAACCTTTTCATCACGAACGCTTTCCAAATCCCCATGATAAAAAAGTCCGTCTGTTGGTAGAGGAGGGAACTGTTTTCCAGGTTCAACCTGCAGTTGGCCAAAAACCATCTTTGGGGATGGGGAGCCCGGGGAGCAGACTGAGCCCCCTTCTAGCCTCCTTTCCACGGGGCCCCCCAGCTGTGAATCCGTCGGTCCCTTTCTGATCCCAAACCTTCATCCCTCCTTGGGTGTGTCTCGAAGGGGAAAAGACACCAGCAGGTTTCTCTCATAGTTCGAGCGGCCCCTCGGCGCCTGCACTCATGGTCACGCACCAGTGGGAAAAAGACTCCTGTTCCCAGCACCCTCCCTATTGATGGGAAACGAGGGGGAGCAGCAAGGACTCCGAGGAGAATAAAAATAAAACGTCAAGCTGATGGGACCCAGAGGCAGTCATCCACACGCCATGAAAAGCTTTTGAAAAGCTTCTTTGGCTGACAGAGCGGTTCAGCCAGGAAAACCTGGGCGGGCTCCAAGAGCTGAACCACAGGTGCTGGAGGAGGGAGCCAGGGGTCACTTGGGAGCGGCCTGAGCGAGCAGCTGGGGGAGGAGGGATGATGCGGTTTCAGTTCCCTGGGCCCCATGCAAGCTGGCCTCCTTACCTGTACTGTTTGGACCCGGCGATGAAAATCCGCTCTGAAAAGGTAGGGCTGAACTCTTGGCTGTTCTCACCTTGTGAGTCAAGGAAAAGAGAGGTTGGACAGGCAGAAAGGAGGAGCGGAAGAAGAGGGACTCGGCACTGAGGAGACAGACATTTTACAGATACCCTCTTGGGCTGCCGTGCCTCGGCCTCGCCACCTGCCTGCTGGCCCACCCCCCCTGCCAACAAGAGCAAAGAGCATGCTGATAATAGGGGGTGATAAGGGTGCCCACCTCACTTCACCGTGGCCCTTAACTGAGATGATCTATATAACACATAACACACCCAACAGAGTGCCGGGCACGTAGTAACAGTTCAGTAAGTATCAGCTCTTGTGGACGTCTGTTATGTGTGTAAATGCGTGTATTATGACCACGGGCATCTCGCTCACTCCATTTTAATTTGTATTCTCTCATCGCTTCTCAAAAACCAGCCAGAAGGAAGCGGAACTCAGGGCAAGATGTGTATAGGTGGGAAAATGCCACCACGAGCTGCCGGGCTCTCCCCCGAGAAAGCCTCTTGGAGGGCAGGGGAGAGAGAGAGGAGGGCTTCTGGCCTCACCCAGGCACCTGGGGGTTTCTCAGGCTCTGGTGGCAGTCACCAGGCAGAGTCATTTTGAAGTATCTTGGGTGGAAGCAGAAAGGACCAGACCAGGCCCCGCCCTGGAGTGGCCTATGTCCCCTCAACTGGCTCAGCAGGCCCAAGAGCAGGTGTTCATTCTCTAGGGTGGGGCCACCTCAGCATGGAAGGTGGTGAAGGGCCTATAGGCCCCAGAGGGGCTTTCCAGGAGACCTGGCCTTTCCTGTCTGGGGCCTCTCCAGAGATGCTCAGGCTGCCCAAGGTCACAGCACAAGGCTAATGGCCTGCCAGACGATCCTGCCAAGAGCCCTAGGACCTGTGAAGCCTCCCAGCTCTCTTCCCCTGCTCCGGTCGTGACGGGCAAACGCCTCCCTGCGCCACTCCTCCCTTCTGTGCTCTGTTCCCCGGCACTGTTACGGCTCCTGCTTCGACTCATTCTTGGCCTACCCCCCAGGCTGTGTCTTGTGAAAATCTCAGAGAGCCGCTGCCCTGACCTCCCACCCCTGCGCCGTGCCACCCTGGCACAGGGACCGTGCCCACCTGTAGGCCCGCCCACCTGCCCTCTCTGTCCCCAGCCCGGGCCCTTACATTCGGCCTGCGCGATGATGGAGATGGCGGCCAGTCCTCCCTCGGAGCCTTCCTTGGCTGTGCCTTTGGTGATCACGTCGTTCAGGATATCCCACTTCCCGCAGAACACAGGGCTCTTCTCTACGGCCTCGAGCTTGTTAGCGGGGTTTTGCTTCTTGCCCATCGCCTGTGTCTTCTCCTTGGCCTTGGCGAGCTCCTTCTGCCCGGCCGCCGAACCAGGGGCGCCTGGGCAGGCCATTTCCATCACTGCCATCTCCCAGGCTCACGCTCGCCCTGAGGGACCAGACGCAGAGCAGGTCACTCTCGGATCCCACAGGGCCCCGGGCCAGGCTGGGTGGGAGGAGAAAAGCAGGGGGAAAGGCTCTCTGCCTCATACATTTACCTTCCAAACAGCCCAAGTGACGAAGGAGTCAACCTTTCTTGTTCCTTGTGGCACAGGCCCCCACCCCCGGTCCTGTCAGCACACCACCACAAACAGACTCCCCCACTCCGTCCACAAGGAGGATTCCAGCCCACTTCCTCCAGAACCACCACGGCACCGACATCTGGGATTGGTTCATTCTTGCTTTTACAAATACTGGCCGAATCGTTTTCTGTGGTTCATTTTATGGTGAATTTTGCTCCCTCAGAACACGGTGGTACATTCCATACTCCAAAACTGCCAGTTACCCCACTGACTCTACACAAACCTTGCCTTCTTAGAGGACATGTCTACACTGGCCACGATGGCTCTTTTCCAAATGGGGAGAATCAAGTTTTTGTTCTCTTGCAGGAGGTAGATAAATGTATGTGTGTGTGTATATATAGCTTTATGTGTGCATATATACATCTCACACACACACACACACACACACACGAAATGTTACAAAGTCTAAAAATCAGCATGCAAATGACAGCGCCTGCACTCGACTCCTTTCCCAGGACACATCTGTCTGTGGCCTTCCAGAAGGAACTGCCATGCCTCCATCTGTAATACTCATTTGCCGACAACCTACGTATCCTCATTCTTCCAGGCAACATTAGTAGTGGAATTTGTATTAGAGCCCCCAACACCAACCTGTACCTCTAGAAATCTGAAGACAAAGCACAGGGCTTCAACTCTCTGGGCTCTCTCTCCAGCGGCCCTGTGTGTTCCCTGGAAGCCCCAAGGGGGTGGGAGCCCGGCGCTGAGGCAATCTGTGCAAACGGCACGTGGACTAGAACTGTCAGGAAAGAGATCTGCACCGATCTGGGATTGCTCCCATCTGGGAACCTTTTTAAAGACTAGGACTGTGGACTCCCAAAGCGTAGTTCCCTCCTGGGTCATGACTTGCTTTAGACCAAGCCTGAGAAGGCATCACATTCAGACAGGTTTTTAATTAAGTGCTCTCTGCTGGCAGGTTGGTCTAAAGCCGTTGCTAACAGATGGGAGTGCTCCCTGCTGTAAGTGCACTCATTCCGGAACACGCCTCCATGTGCTCGTGGGGCAGAAAGGCAGGCCGTGTGAAGGCGAACCTCTACACCGCTGGCCCTTTGCCCTGGGTGGCTAGAAGCTGACATGGGACGGTGGGGGGCTGGGCATCTCAAGGCCGAAGCCCTCTTCCTCTGGAGTCTGCCTCCCTGCAATGGCCACAAAGCACTGAACCAGCTCCACTGAGCGGGAGGGTGAGGGTGGGATGGGCTTGTTGGTCACTACTAACTTGATCCTTTCATCTCTGCCTTCAAGGGTCTGCTGGCTTCGAAGTCAGAGCAGCTCCAGCTTTCAGCACAGATGCTCGGGTGTGACCCCGAATTCGGATGCTGAGGAGGCTGCATGGGAGGTCTCGTTGTTACCTGATGACCTTAAGAAGTCTAAGGGGTGTTCTGACTTCCAAGTGCCTACCTATCTCAGCCTCTTTACCAGGGAAAATGGGGTCTTAGAAAGAAACCCCGCGGCACTTGGGTGGCTCAGTCGGTTAAGCGTCTGACTTCGGCTCAGGTCACGATCTCCCAGTTTGTGAGTTCGAGCCCCGCATCGGGCTCTGTGCTGACAGCTCGGAGCCTGGAACCTGCTTCAGATGCTGTGTCTCCCTCCCTCTCTGCCCCTCCCTTGCTCATGCTCTGTCTCTCAAGAATAAACAAACAAACAAACATTCAAACGAACAAACAAAAAACGAACCCCAAGCCCTCCGGACCTAACACCACTAGAGGTGTGCCTGCAGGGACCTCAGCAGTGCTTTAATCTCATTCTCACTTGAAGAAACTGATGCAAACCAGGTGGAGACTCGCCCAAGGTCACCCAGCCTCCTGCGGCACTGCAGGACCACAGCCTGGAACCTCCAGCTCCAGGCTGTACTGCCCCCTCCCCAAGTCTCCTGCGCTACAGGCAAACTCAAGGGGGAAACTCATGGCCCTGCCTGGTCAGAAGGCTCCTGAGGGCAGGAATGGTGCCCTCAGAGTATAGCACGGCGGGGCACAGACGAGACGATCGATGTTGGCTGAATGGGGGAATCGGAGGATGACCTTCAGAGACAGGATGATCCCGGGCACCAGGGATAAAGAGAAAGTTCCATCTGAGGAGTGAGACAAATGAGGCCAAGCTGTCCGTGGTTGCTGCAGGGGCACCCAGCTATTTGAGAACTGGCTGCGTTGGGCTCACGGGGCTGTCTCTGTCTGACATGGCTCATCGTGAGCTAGAGCCCTCCAGAGAGGCTGGGGGGCGGCCCCTCTCCCCCAGGAGCCGTCCTTTCACCTTGGGGGTTAGCTGGGCCGCTGGCCAGGGGCTCTGATCCCCCTCCATGAGCATGCTGGGCTCCCCAGGCCCAGAGAAGCTGAGGCTGAGGCAGCCGGGCTAAGGGCCTCCTCTGCAGTTCCCTGATGACTCATCCCACAGCCTGGCAGGCAGAGAGAGGAACAAGCAGGCCGTTGAGAAACTAACCCAGCAGCTGGCAGCTGAACCTGTGAAGGGCACGGGAAAACAGGCTGACCCTCACCTCCCAGGGCCACAAAATCACGGCCTGGGAGCTGTACGGCTTCTCCTGTGCCATGTGACCGTGACTCAGACCCTCGCTGACAGCCTCCAAGTTCAAGAAGCTATTCTCAGGATACTCTGGCCTGACGGCAGGTCTCCTACACATTCACACACGCTTGCTGCCCCCCCTCCCCCCGCCTCCTTCCCTACTTCTGTAAGGGGCCTGGCCTACAAAAAACCGGGGTTCTCATGAAGCCTGGGACTGCTGGCCGGGTGGCATTTTCAGCCCTGGGCTTGTTGCCCCGGACCGCTGCCCTACAGCCTTGCCCCTTCTCTCTCCCGCAGCTTGTGGGGTGAAGACTGAGTGGGGGCCAGCTGCGCCTCTGCCTTTGAAGGCTTGTCAAAATCCTGATCCATTACTCAGTCTGGACGCCCTCCCCAGCTCCACTCAGGTCTCAAATGCATTCTGCCCCTCTGCTCTCTCGCAGGGCTGAAGACGTGGGCCCTGGCAATAGCCACACCCACTCAGCTCACTGACAAGGCCACGAACAAAAGGGGAAAGAAAGGTGTGGAATTTATTCAGTATCAGACCCGACGTGGGGCTCAAACCCACGACCTGTGAGATTATGACCTGAGCTGAAGTTGGCTGCTTAACCGACTGAGCCACCCAGGTGCCCCAGCCGAGTTGGGGAATTCTTTTTTTTTTTTTTTTTTTAATTTTTTTTTTTTCAATGTTTATTTATTTTTGGGACAGAGAGAGACAGAGCATGAACGGGGGAGGGGCAGAGTGAGAGGGAGACACAGAATCGGAAACAGGCTCCAGGCTCCGAGCCATCAGCCCGGAGCCTGACGCGGGGCTCGAACTCACGGACCGCGAGATCGTGACCTGGCTGAAGTCGGACGCTTAACCGACTGCGCCACCCAGGCGCCCCAGCGAGTTGGGGAATTCTTAATGTGGCTTCAAGGACAGCTTCAGGATGGTCTGTGAACCGCAGAAACTACAGTTTGTATTTTTCCAGAGAAGAGGTCCACAGCTTCCATCATAATTTTTAAGGGTCTGACGTTCCCCAGGAGGTTACCATAGTCTCTCCAGAAGATCAAGACCAGGGTTAATGCCTGATTTTGGCATTGCTCTTCGTGTCAAGGAAGAGCTCAAAAACACAGCAGTTTCCTACCCGACTGCAAGTTAGAATGGCCTGATGAGTTTTAAAATGCACTCGCCCCAGACATACTGAATCAGTTGCTGGGCGTTAAGCCCAGAATCTGTACTTGTGACAAGTTCTCTGGGTGATTCTGATGCCAAGGGGCCAGAGACTGCCATCTGACCCCTGCTCTATACTGTAAGGCTGTGCCGTCCAAAATGGCAGCCACATGTGGCTCTCTACATTTAAATCAACTGAAATTCAATCACATTTAAACTCAGTTCCTCAGTCACACTAGCTATCATATTGGACAGTGCAGATAGAGAACATCGCCATCACCGCAGAAAGTCCTAACAGACAGTTCTTATTTAAGGCTAGGACAGTAATGTTTTCTCCAACAGCAAAATTTTTGTTTCTGGGATCCTGGGACAGGAGTTTAGACTAAATGAATTGCCGATTAACTGGAAGGTCCGAAAATATGCTTTAATTTGATCTTCAGTGATGATAACCTTTCTAAAATGTATCATATTTCAGTTCCCTCTTTTAGTGAGTACAGTAAAAACACCAGACTAGGAACTAGAGGATAGGAGTTCTAGCTTTGGCAACTTAAAAAAAAAAAAAAAAAAAAAAAAAGGCAGTGAGACCATTTTGTCAAATGAAATCCTAGCTCAATGCCCAATATATAAAAGAGCTAAAAGCATGCAAATGATAACGTGGTTCACATTAAGAAAGAGGTGCTCGCTAAAGAAGGTGGGTGGGAGCCCCACATGGTCAGCTTTCTCTCACCCACCCAGGATTTCCGTGGAAGCCGAGGTCCTCTCTTCTGAGGAAGAAAGCTTGAAAGCCAGTGACCTAGGAAATCTTCCAAGGTTCCTTCTAGTTCCCCAACTAGATTTGTTCCCCAACCAGATGCAACTGATTCGTCAGGATCACTGGAGGGCAGGATGACCGATTCGGAATCAACACTGTCGATATTCACTAAGCACCTACCCTTATCGACCTCATTTTCAGATGTGAAGACCGAGGCTTGGAGAAGGTCAGTGGCCGGCCAGAACAGCCACACAGCTACAAGCTGCAGAGGTGGGGCTGGACCCACGTGGCTCTCTCCAAGCCTGCATGTTCAACCTTGAGCAGACCACCCAGATTCTTCTGTTAGCTGCTCCCGACTTGTTTTGAGAACCAGGTGAGGTAGCGTACATGACACGCCAGGCGGTCTGCCCGGCCCACAGAAGATGTTGGATCAGAGTTCGTTTTCTTGCCCTGCGCCTGGCTCACAAATGCCACCACTGAGACAATGGGACTTCTCCGTGTTGGCATCATAGAGTCAACGTTTCCAGCCGTAGCTGAGGCATTCAACGCACTGAGCCTCGGTTCTCTGTATATAAAAGGGAAATAAAAATCTCCGTTTCGTAGGGTCATCTTGGAAATGTCCGCTGCGGGACCAGGGCAGACCGGGGCAAATCCCTGTCATGACTATTTCATCTGGAAGTACAAACTTATCCTCTTCTGAATGCCCAGAGGGGACACATAGCAGAAGCAGAATGACTCAACTTCCTTCATAAGATATTAGTTGAAAACCAATCTTATTCTGATGCTTCCTCTTTTGAGCCTTCAGCTTGCCTGGCCACTAGGCCGCACTGGGCTGGCTTCTGCCTATCAAGAATGAGGGGCTGTGCAGGAAGGGGAACCAAGGTCAAGTGCAAGGCAGCGTGAGCAGGCCTGGCAAAAACAGCCATCTGGCCTGGCAGACCCAGAGATCCCCATGTACACTCAGCCCCGGCTCCCCTTTCTACCCTGCCCGCTCTCCCTAACCTCCCCTACCCCCAGCCTCTGTCCCAGCCAATCTGTCTCTTTCACTTGCCTGAGCGCAGCAGCAATGGGTAAGCCTCTGTTTCTTTTCTTTTGCTCACTCTGACAATACCTTTGCTCTAGTAGACAATACCTTCTTCCTTTATTACTATCTGTCTGGCCCTCACCCATCCTTTATAACCGATCCCCTCAATGAAGCACCTGCATTCACCCCACAAGCGTTCAGTGAGTGTCCCCTAAATGCCAGGGCCTGTACTATGTGCTTTGTCTCCTTTATTGAGGAACCTCACAGGAACCTTGCAACGTTGGTGACATTATTCCCATTTTATAGACGAAGAAGTTAAGGCTCTAAGAGATAAGCTGCCTGTGGAAACAAATGAGGCCCAATTTACACAACTAGAGTATCTACCATGGGGTTAGGGCTCAAGCTTTCTGCCCCCTTCCCCTAGGACCTAAGTATTCCCAGGTCCATTCTAGAACAAAAGCTGAGCCACTGCCTGGGTGGCTCAGGTGTTTAAGCATCTGACTCCTGATTTCAGCTCAGGTCACCATCTCACGGTTCTTAAAAAAAATTTTTTTTAAATGTTTATTTATTTTTGAGAGAGAGAGAGACAGAGAGAGAGAGTAGGGGAGGGGCAGAGAGAGAGGGAAACACAGAACCTGAAGCAGGCTCCAGGCTCCGAGCTGTCAGCACAGAGCCCGACACGGGGCTCAAACTTATAGACCGTGAGATCATGACCTGAGCCGAAGTCGGACGCTTAACCAACTGAGCCACCCAGGCGCCCCTTTCACGGTTCTTGAGATCAAGCCCCGTGTCCAGCTCCATGCTGACATCAAGGAGCCTGCTTGGGATTCTCTCTTTCCCCCTCTCTCTACCCCTCCTCTGCTCTCTCTCTCTCAAAAATAAATAAACATAAAAAAAAAAAAAAAAAAACTTGTTGGCAGAAGTACCTGGAATATCAAGGAACTGAGCAGGATTTTACCCATGTGTCTATTCCTGCTTCTATTTTACTCACAGGGTTGGCCCACTGTTCACAATAATTTCTTAGCCTGGGTAGGCAGGAAGCACAAGAGCCAAAAATGAGGGATCTCCGGTAAAGGCGGAATCAGCAATACGCTGGACAGAGTTCTAGTCGAGTTACACCACCGGGATGTCAGGACTTTCAACCGGATTAGTTGTAACAGGCCATTTCATTTTCTTAAAACAACCACAACAAAACCCCCACATAAATACGTACACGTGGAAACAAGAATTCCAGGAAAGACGGCACTACCTTCACTGAAATAGTCCCCGAGGGATGTGCGTTGGCAAGCAGAAACGTAAGCCAGAGAAATGAGATACAAGAAACAATGGAAGATGCAGGAATCCGTGTGACACGTGGGTCAATTAAATTAACAATGGCATTAAAAAAAAAAATGTTTAGGGGCGCCTGGGTGGCTCAGTCAGTGGCACAGGTCATGATCTCACGGTTCAGGGGCTCGAGACCCACGTCGGGCTCTGTGCTGACGGCTCGGAGCTTGGAGCCTGCTTCGGAGTCTGTATCTCCCTCTCCCTCTGCTCCTCACCTGCTCACACTCTTACTCTCTTTCTCTCTCAAAAATAAATAAAAACATTTTAAAAAATGAAAAAAAGAAAGAAAATTCCAATACAATATGGTCACGCAATGACCCACACAGACACACAGCAGATGTAATGGGGACACGCAGAGGGGCACCTGGCCCAGCCTGGTGTGTGTCAGGAGGGGCTTCCTAAAGCCCTCGGGCTACATCTCAAGGGGCGAGCAACAGTTGCCCAAGAAAAAAGGAGAAGGTATTGCAGGTGGAGGGAATGGCAAAAGTTGAGGTGAGTCTAGGAGCCTCAAACAGCTCAAAGTTGCTGGTGGGCAAAGCTGAGGCCTGGGAGCCCCAAGAGAGGAGTTTGCAGATTGGGTCTGGGTACCAGATCACGGAAATGTGTTTGGTCCCGATGCAACTGCAGGGGTTAATTCTTAGCCAGAGGGGTAGAATTCAGAGGCAGAGTTCCAGAAGATGGAAGAACCTACAGGGTAGGGGGTAGGGGCAGACGGGGGTGGGAGTGGGGAGGGGGGTGGACGTGGGCGTTTAAATGTAAACTGCGCGCTCAGGACAGAACCCCCACCCCACCTCCCAGCACCCTATCTCCCGCCAGGGCTGACAGCATTTAAAGCCGCAGGCCTGGGGGAGGCTGGCTTAACTCCCTCCCTCAGGCCGAGAGGCTGAGCCAGCTCTGGGACCTAGAGACACGTCTGAGGAAGGAGGAAGGAGCACTCTGAGTTGAGACTCAGCCGGAGGAATCTCCAAACCGGCCTCACGCGCCAGCTTGAGGCCTGCTTCCCAGGAGGGCAGTTTCCGCCTAAGCGTTTCCCATTAAGGAGGACAGGAAATGTGAACGCACATCAATCATTACAATCTCACCGATCAATTGTAAAATAAAAACCTGACATGCCCGCAAAACCTCAGTCTCGCCAAGGCCACGGGTCAAACTGCCGGGGTAAACACAATGTATGGAATGAAATTTCCGACTGTCCCCCGACTGCCACTACACGGCCGCCGACGCCGGCTGGCCCCGCACGTGCAGACACACTGCGGTCCGTAGGCCCCTTCAGGTGGTCGAGGCAACCACTTCGTGTCTGTTCACTTCCAGCTTCTCCCAGACCTCCTCCCATCCCAAGCTAATCTCAAAACATCACATCCTTAACATAACCTCAGGTTCAGAGATATCTGTTGGCTGGGCACGGCTTCTGGGCCCAGTATCAATTCTGTGGTCCATAATCTGTCCGACTGCTATCTCCCTAAAAACACAGGGTTTGGGGGCGCCTGGGTGGCTCAGTCGGTTAAGCGGCCGACTTCAGCTCAGGTCACGATTTCACGGTCCGTGAGTTCGAGCCCCGCGTCGGGCTCTGGGCTGACAGCTCAGAGCCTGGAGCCTGCTTCCGATTCTGTGTCTCCCTCTCTCTCTGCCCCTCCCCCGTTCATGCTCTGTCTCTCTCTGTCTCAAAAATAAATAAAACGTTAAAAAAAAAAAATTAAAAAAACAAAAACAAAAACACAGGGTTTGGCTCTGGCCAGTCTGGTCTCTCCACACCCCACTTGCATGGGACTCAAATCGACAGGTCCCTGTGTGTGTTATGTCCTTGTGTGGGTCACCCTGGACATCCTGCTTTTCCTTCACGGACCAAGCTCTCGACTTATGCCTCCAGGAAGTCCCTCCCAACGGTTTTATCGCACTAACAATCTCCATTTCCGACTGCTTATGGCACCGGCTCTCCTCACCATCTCCCTGGTCCTTAACCACACCCTCACCTTCTTCTTCTTTTCAGTTTATTTATTTTGAGAGAGACAGAGACAGTGCAAGCAGGGCAGGGGCAGAGAGAGAGGGAGAGAGGGAAAATCCCAAGCAGGCTTGGCGTGGGCCTGATGCGGGGCTCGAACCCACGAAACTGTGAGATCATGACCTGGGCAGAAATCAGGAGATGGATGATTAACCCACTGAGCCACCCAGGCGCCCCACACTCTCACACTCTTTACTCATCAAATGAAATAATGCAGATGAAACACTCTGGAAATGAGAAACCCTTACACCAAGAGAAGACAGCCATTTCTCTTGCGCACAACTCAGAGAATTGTGTCTAGGTATGGAGCAAACAGAAATATGGAAAAAGGTGCCAAATCAGAGACGCTCAGGGTGTTTTATGATAAAACTGGAACAAAAGGGTCTAATGACAGGGGGAGGATAATTATTAAATAAATGATGGTACAGCCATTCATAATGTTTACAAATAGTTTTTAACTTTATGGAAAAATGCCAATGGAACACAGAAGTAACAGAGAAAGGATTCAGAATTATATCTAAAGTATGACCCCGCCTAGCATGTGTCCGTCCGCGTATTACATCAACCTTTATGAAAATGCAGACACTTAGCATAGACACGCGGCAACAGCTCTCTCTTGGGGTTTAGTGGTGTTTTGATTTTTTTTCAACTTTTTAAATTTTTCTACTTTTTTTCAACAATCATGTATTACTTTTCTGTTTTCATTTTTTTTAATTAAAAAATTTTTTTTAAGTTGATTTATTTATTTCAAGAGAGACCGAGAGAGTGAGTGGGGGAGGGACAGAGAGAGAGAGAGAGAGAGAGACCCCAAGCAGGGGATTGAACTCAAACTGTGAGACCATGACCTGAGCTGAAACCAAGAGTTGGACGCTTAACCGACGGAGCCAGCAGGCGCCCCTCTGTTTTCATTTTTTAACAGATAATGTTTCCAAGTCATTAAAAAAAAAAAAAACGAAACAGAAAAGATATACAGTGAAAAGTGTAAGTCCTTCTCACCCTTCCCCCATCCCTCTGAGGGGATCCCAGTTAGTGGTTTCTTGTATGTCCCACCAGAGATGTCCTCTGGGGAGTATTACTTTGTATAACAAAAACAAGCTATGACTAGAAAAGGGTCTCTTGGTATGGGATAAGAATTTAAGAGGCATTTTGGCCCATGTTTGTGAGGGGGACTTCATAAATACGTGATGGCTGCCTCCTGCCCCCAGTGGAAACCTCACCAGAATCTCGGTGGTCGGTCAGTGAGTTCTGGGAGCACGGCTACTAACACAGAAGGCTGGAGACGGGCAAGCCCGTCCTTCTGGTTTTGGTTTTCATTCTTCTCTCTTTCTTGTTTCCCGCTGGGGACTGTGGGTTTTATCAGTTATGACTCAAGCAGTAGAAGGTGGCCCTCTCAGCCGTCCTCAGCTCTGATGACCCCTGCTTCCCTGCTTTTATTTATAGTCATGGGAGACAAGCGTTGCAGTAGCTGAGGCTGTGTTAGTGCTGGATGGAAGAAACACTTGTGCGCACAAGTGGCCCCACAGACAAGGGGACACACAGCGGCCCTGGACCAGACAGAAAGCCACCAGCCCCTCCTTCCCTGCTTACGTCAAGGGTGGGACCTGAGGGGTGGGCTCAGTCTGGGAAACCCAAAGAAGGCAAGTTGTTCTGGCTAATCTCTCCTACCTTCCTGATGTAATATCTGACCTGATTTCTTTTTTTTTTAATCTATATTTTGTTTTCAAATACAAAAGTAATACTTGTTCACTGTGAAAATTTCAACCATACCAAGTATATAGAGAAAGAAAGGAAGAAAGGAAGAAAGCAAGAAAGCAAGAAAGCAAGCTTTGCCCCATTGCCTCCTCCCTACAATGTAAGAAACCCTTAAATTTGGTATAAATCCTTCTAGGTCCCTTAGCATTCATGTACAAACATAGAGTTCGGGACTGGTTTTAAAAGAAACACAGGCTTATACATACACAATATTCTAATTTTTTTTAACGTTTATTAATTTTTGAGAGACAGAGCGTGAGCTGGGGGAGGGGAAGAGAGAGAGGGAGACAGAATCCAAACCAGGGTCCAGGCTCTGAGCTGTCAGCACAGAGCCTGATGTGGGGCTCGAACCCACAACTGTGAGATTATGACCTGAGCCAAAGTCGGATGCTTGACTGACTGAGCCACCCAGGCGCCCCTACATACATAATATTGTACAAGTCGCATCTTTCACTTAACAATAGATTATGGATACTGTTACATTTCAGTGTATGTTAGATCTCTCTCATTTTTAAAAAAAATTTTTTTGATGTGTATTTTTGAGAGAGACAGAGACAGAATGCAAGTGGGTTGGGGCAGAGAGAGAGGGAGGCACAGAATCTGAAGCAGACTCCAGGCTTCTGAGCTGTCAGCACAGAGCCCGACGCGGGGCTCGAACTCACGAGCTGTGAGATCATGACCTGAGCTGAAGTCGGACGCTCAACCGACTGAGCCACCCAGGCGCCCCTCTCTCATTTTTTTTAACGGTTCCATAAGATTCTATGGTATAAATATACCACCATTTCTTCATCTATTCCTCTACGGATGGACTTGCACATCGTTCCCAACTTTTCACTCTTGTAAGTAATACCGCAAAAAACCCAAAAACTGAAAAACAAAACCACTCCCCCTGCAACCGTTTATTTACTTCTTTGTGCACTTGTATAGGTTAATTCTGGGTGGTAAATATCTGGGGCTGAAATTTCTGGGTGACCCTTTTCATCGTGGGCTTGCTCTTTTCTCATTTCTATGTGTCAGAAAAGTAGGCAGCATCGATCAGTCCGGGACAGGTGGGTTCCCAAACGTTATATCAGCTATTTACTAGAAAGATGCTATCCTTGCCTTCAAGGTGCTTATAATCTAGTTGGTGAGAATGGATGGCTGGATAAATAAATGATAAAGCAATCACACAACGATCTTGGGATCAGAGGGCCTTTGGAGGTCATTTATTCCAAGGTATCACTTAATAATCCTGAGGACGGCCATCTTAGCTACATTAACAGGATGGCCTTGGAGTCAAAAGATCCGAGTTTGAACTGGAGCCTCTACCACTCTGGTGTGTGACCAGGTGCAGATCACTTACTCTGAGACTCGGGTGTCTCATCTGTAAAACAGGGATGCTCAAACAACAGGATTTTACAGGCCCATTAAACGCAAGAAGCAATCTCTAAATGCCCAATACTGTGCCTGGAATAAGCGGGTGCTCTATAAACGTGAGCAAAGCCTCCAGTCAGAAGGAAGCTGTCCCAAGATGAGCAGGCCCTTCTGGGCCTGGAAGTACCAGTTGTCTGAAAGTCCTTGCCTCTGCAGTGCTGAAATCTACCTTGCAAAGCCTCTAGCCAGCAGCCTTAGTATCAGGAGGAAGGTCTGGAACAGACGCTGTCAGAATAGGAGGGGAGAATCCTGAGACCACAGGGCAGAAGTAGTCAGCCAGGAAAGGCCAAGCTACCAGGGGGATGTTCTTTGAAGTGCATTCGAAACCTGCCTTCCAGCTACTTTCTCTGCTGGCCGTGCCTCAGCTCTGAATGCACTAAGGAACGAGCTGTGGGCGGTGCGTAATGAACCCGGGACCCAGAATTCCTGGGCAGCTCACGCTGAAATTAGCCGTCCTGTGGACATCTTCAAGTGTTTTCAACAAGCTGCTGCTATGTGTATACACATTAATTACTCGCCGGTTGTCAATAATAATAAAAATAATAATGGCAGCTATTATTGCATGCTACCTATCAGGAAACGCACGTACTATTTCTTGGGCCCTCACAGTGACGCTGTGAACAAGGCGCTAATATTGTCCCCTTTATGTGGGGGAAGACACTGAGGCTCAGGGGGTCAAGAGATCAGTGTAAGGCTACTCTGCAAGGAAGTGGCAGAAGTGGGATTTGTACACAGGACTCTTATGTCAAAAAGTACATACTCTTAACCATGATGCCCTATTTTCAAATGATCTAAGCTTTAAGAATTGGGGGGCGCCTGGGTGGCTCAGTCAGTTAAGCGGCCGACTTCGGCTCAGGTCATGACCTCACGGTCCGTGAGTTCGAGCCCCGCGTCAGGCTCTGTGCTGACAGCTCAGAGCCTGGAGCCTGCTTCAGGTTCTGTGTCTCCCTCTCTCTCTGACCCTCCCCTGTTCATGCTCTGTCTCTATCTCAAAAATAAATAAACATTAAAAAAAAAAAAAAGAATTGAGACCCCCCACACAGAAGCAGCCACAAGCCAAAGGTCTGTTAGTGAGAAACCCAGGGACTGACCCAGGAGGAAGCATCTCAATTAGGGAGCATAAACGCAGTTGGCCGGCGTTCTGGAAAAAAGACACTTGAAACGGCGATGGGGAGTGAAGACTCCTAGCAAGACACGTGGCAGGCTTGTGTTCATTCCCTAGCCCACCCACGCCCAGCACAGGTATCAGCTAATACATACCTGGGCCCGTCACAAGGACCCATTCTATGACAAAGTTCAAATCTGCTATTCACTTTATGTTTTTAAATGTTTATTTATTGAGAGAGAGACAAAGAGAGAGAAAGAGAGAGACAGGGAGAGGGAGAGAATCTCAAGCAGGTTCTGCGCTCAGCACAGAGCCAGACGCGGGGCTCGAACCCACGAACCGTGAGATCGTGAACTGAGCCAAAATGAAGCGACTGAGCCACCCAGGTGCTCCAGCCATTCATTTTAGAAAACCTGGCTCCAGGCTATTTCGCTTTGGTTGTTGTTATTGGTTTGGTTGTTTGGTTATTTTTGTGGTTGTTGTTGAAGGGGGGTCGGGGACAGAGGGAGCAGGAAAAAGAATCTCAAGCAAACCCCAGGGAGGGGCCCTGACCTGAGCCAAAAAATCAAGAGTGGATCACTTAACCCAATGAGCCACCCAGGCGCCCCCCTAGGTTGTTTTTTTTTTAACAGCTACCGTCTTCATAAACATCGCCAGTACCTTGTCCTCCAGGCCCCTGATAAAGAGCATTGTAGACGCTTTAAAAGAAGTGTTACGATGGCATTTTCAATTCAACTTTTGAATCCTTTGCAGGAGGAGAGCCAATGGCGGATCGAAGATGCCACTGGGGCCTCACTGACCCACACAGACAATTATGGAATTGGTATGCAGGAGAACGTTGGGGGAGGGGAGTAGTATTGAAGGGGAAAAAAAAAAAAAAAAAAACCCCAACCACACGCATGCTTCATTTTATACACTAAACTGGCAAGGAATTTTTAATGTATGTTGTGTAAAAAAAATTTCAAGTGTGTTCTGTGGGGGTATTTTGTGTATTTAAACATTTTGATTAAGGGGGCCTGCAGGGGATACCATTCGGTAATGATCAATTTCCAAAGATTACAGTGCCATAAACTGCCCCCGACACCAGAATCATGCCAAACACAATCAGCTTTCTTTTGATGAGTCAAAATGCACTTCTGGATCTTGCCAAGCCTTGAGGTCATCATTACAAGCAACATTTGGTTGTGAAAAACAGCTCTCCTTGTTTAACCTTTTGAATTGGATTCTGAGCAAGGGAGCAGTTCCCTGGGCTACGGTTAATCCCACTGAAATACAACCACTTATTCCCCTCCTCTCTGGGTTTGTCTCTGGTTTTCCCAAGTGGCACTGGCTTCGAGCAGGGTCTACCTGTAATTCAGAGCAGATGGAGAAAGACAGGCTCAGCCTCCCTGTAAGGGAGGAGGCTCCAAGTTCGTTGTAGTCACTGGTGACTGGTTTTGAAATTGAGGAACTAGTTTGAGGAACCTTAGAATAAACAAGAAACCCAAACAACTCGGCTTTCCACAGAAGACTTCCAAGGCGCAGGGGTTAATGGAAGGAAGCACCGTGGCAGTGGAACCCTGCCCATGGCTTCATTTCAGATGCTGCCATACCATACCCTTTGGCCGACTGGCCTGAGGGACGACTTGAGGACGTGAGCAGCAAAGGTGACTTTGACGCGTCCCTGTATAATACAGCCCCATTCTTGCCCTCCTCTGGGAAGGGAAGAAAGGCTTGGGACCTGTGGGATAACGGGGAATATTCCAGAGGCTCTCAGAGTAATCCTCGGTAAAGGAGGGGAAACCGCGAATAGCCTGTGGCTCTCTCAGGCCATCAGGGCCTAGAAGGAGGAATATGGATGCTACTCTTGTACATTCACTTGACCACAAATACTTAGCCAGTGGTTCCCATTCTCCAGGTGCCGTGCTGGCCAAAAGATGCCACGGTGGCCAAGACAGACAAGGTCCTTGCCCTCACGAGGCTTTCACCGTCGTAACCCTGGAAAGGCTTTTCTGGAATGCTGAACTTGGTTATTAAGAAGCACTGTCATGGGTCAGGCTTTGAATCATCTGCCTACGAACCTGTGTCGGAGTGGCACCAAGCACATGGGATCGGTCACTGTGTCACTGCCTTCTCTATTCCAGCCTGGAAGGCTGGGAGAAGTCAGCCACGTCTTTAATGGCTGGCTCTCTGTGGTCTGCTTCTGCTCTGAGCCACGTGCAAGCACACGTTTCTCCTGACTGCCATACGCCTCTGCAACTATGCTCCTTTCTCCTAGAGTGCTGAGGTTTCCAGATTGTTCTCAAGCTCCTTTTCCAGGCTGACAAGTGGTACAAGAGCCCAAGATGAGAAATGCTGAGGGTGTTCCCACCCGGACACCTGCAGAATGGGAGGCGGCGCTCCTTGCCTCCGAGGAGCTGTGTGTGTGACCGTACCGGGCCCCGCAGGACAAGGAGGGTCCCGGGCCACCACGTCTTCCTGGCTCCTCTCCAGCCTCCTCAGTCACGGTTCATTATTTAGCACCTGCAAGGTCTGTCTCCTCCCGCCCCGTCCCCACCACAGTGAGCTCCTCGAGGGCAGCACCTCAGTTATCCCCATTACTATATTCTAGCACCTGCCAGAGCCTACAACCGTGACATTCTTGGCAAGCACTCACCGAAAGGGTGACTGATGCGCTCCTGAAGAATAACCTGGTGCCTCGGCTCCAAGAGTCTGGCCAGCCAGTGTCTGAATGTCCAGACCGGCCATTCATTCGGTGAGCCGGAAGGGGCAGAGACAGCTCCCTATACCAGGGGTCACAGCACGGTGCTTATATTCTTTCTTTTTTTCTTTAAAAGTTTTTAATGTTTATTTATTTTTAAGAGAGAGAGAGAGAGAGACAGAGTGCGAGCAGGGGAGGGGCAGAGAGAGAGGGAGACACAGAATCCGAAACAGGCTCCAGGCTCCGAGCTGTCAGCAGCACAGAGCCCGACGCAGGGGCTCGAAGCCATGAACTGTGAGATCGTGACCTGAGCTGAAGTCGGACGCTTAACCGACTGAGCCACTCAGGTGCCCCAGCACGGTGCCTGTATTCTGACTATACGGGGGTACAAGGAGGTGTCATGCAAGCTGGGTCCCGAGCCGCCCTTGTCCCCTTTCCTAAATGCTGACCTTGAGACCCAATGATCTCCAAGTCTTTGAGAAGGTGACCCTTCTGAACTAGGCAATATCCATCTGGGCTCTGATGTGTGCACATATGCTCGCTAGGAGGTAGTACATACACAAATCTCCGCCTTTTACATTTATGTCTGTAAAGCTATTCCTGCCTCTCAAAGTACAGCACCTACCAGCTGGGACTACTGAGCATGGGCTCAAGAAGCCTGGTTCATCCAACTCACTTCTTGGGCCAAAGAAGTCCATTTTCTAATCTTAACTGGTAATGACATCCTCATCTGAGGCTGGGTAAGGCCCCCTTTCCTCCTACCCCTCCCACCCCAGGTCATCCCTGGTATTGACCAGCAGACCTAGGAGTACTGGCAAATTCTGGCCCAGTAAAAGGACACATCAATGAGAGCATCAGGTGGGTGGTTAATCGCAGACACAACGGCTCTTTGCACTTACAGGGGCCACCATCCCGATCCGACATCATGCTCTGCCCATGAGGAAGAGCTTCTTTGCTGAGAGTTGCTGGAGGCATCCAGCTGGAATGACATCCGACTGCTCTGGCTTTCCCGGCCACCTGCATGCCACGGGCGACATGTCTCTTCTTCACGGCGGAAAGATACAGAAGGGCTTCTTGGTGCCCCATGGCTTTGTCCCCTCGCAATCAGTCATTAATAGTAACTGAACACCCACTTTGGGTAAGATACTGCTTGGGGAGGTAGGAAGGTACCTTAAAGGTGCAAGCAACCTTTGAGACTTCCGGGTAACCCTGCCCAGACTTGTATTTTCTTATCAACCTTGACCTCCTTTTGGTTACACAAACTTCGTGGTATAAGAGAGTATCAAATGAATAGCTTTCTGTTGACTTTTTCTTAGACCCACAGCAGCTGCCGTTCTGGCTCCACCCCTCCCAGGTCTGGCAGAGCTTGCAGAAAGGCTGAGAGGCATGGGGCCAAGGTGGGGGAATAAAGGAGGAACTGGTGAAAAAGTACAATTCCTACCCCGGGGGCAGTTCCTCTGTTCCGTGGTCGCAGCACAGCATAGTGAAAAGAGCCTGGGCTTTAGTTCAGATACTGCCATTAACTGGCCGTGTGGCCTTAGGCAACTCTGCTCCCTTGGGCCACAGTTTTCTCTTTTGTAAAACGGGGGAGAATGTAGGGCGCCCGGGTGGCTCAGTCGGTTAAGTGTCCGACTCTCGGTTTTGGATCAGGTTGTGATCTCCCAGTTTGTGAGCTGGAGCCCTGAATCGGGCTCTAAGCTGACAGTACAGAGCCTGCTTGGGATTCTCTCTCTCCGCCCCTCCCCTGCTTGCGTGCTTTCTCTCTGTCAAAAATAAATAAATAAACCTTAAGAAAAATAGGGGAGGGGTGCCTGGATGGCTCTGTCGGTTACGCATCTGACTCTCGGTTTCAGCTCAGCTCATGATCTCGCGGTTCATGGGTTGGAGCCCCGCATCAGGCTCCGTGCTGACAGCGAGAAGCCTGCTTGGAGTTCTCTCTCTGCCCCCCCCCCCCACCGCCCCCGGTTGCTTGCTCTCTCTTTCTCCAAATGAATAAATAAAAATAAAAATCATTTTTTTTTAAATAAAGAAAAATAGGGGAGAATGTAAATGATAATGATCATTTCTAGGCTGTAATTCTAATAGCTCTTTCTTGACACAGTGCTTGAGGCCTAAAGGTCACTTAGCCATGCCTGCCTGAAGTGAGGGCTGGCTAGTTCAGATTGATGGGGTGTGCAGATGGGGCTGAGGTGGAGTCTGTGACCACCTGCAAGGTAATACTAGTTTTCCCCCCGAAGGCTTCAATAAAGTCAAGGCCACTTTGAGGCTAACCGTGGACATTGCCTACAGATGTCCCTGATCAGCAGTCAAGCTGAACACCAACCACACTGGTCTAGAAGAGAGAGTCTGAACAAACCTTGTCTTGATGGATAGCTGGTCATGGCCTTAGTGCTGAGAGGGTGAACAGAAGCCATAGGAACCAGAAACTGGCTGGCAGGGGTGTCTCAGGACTTTCCTCTGCTCCTTCTTTCTGGGCCCAAACGCTGGTCCCGGAAGTGTCGATAACTGAGGTGGCAGTGGGCTTGGAATGACACTGTTCTGAAGTCCAGGGTTGAATCTAGCCTTCTTGATCACCGCAGCTCTTTACAGCCTTCCAACTCAGGTGGCAAAAAGAGAGGCAGGTAGAAAAGGGTTCCCTTTTTCACACCAAAGTATGGTTTGCATCTCTCTGCTCTTTGCCAAGGGGTTTCCCAGCTCCCTGGAGCCAAAGCTCCCCTCCAGCTTCTTTGCTGACTGTCACTGGAAGTGGGCCATTTTCCACCCTCAAGGTGGCTGGACTCAGGAGTGCAGTGACACTGCTGATCTGGGCTCTGTGCCTTGTTCACATGACCCCCCCCCAACCCTCCCCCCCCCCCCCCAGTCAGGGGATCCATCTATCTGTCGGTTGGCAAGCCTTGGCTCCAACCCCTGCCTCCAAAGCCCTTCTGCTGAAATGAAAGTGATTTCTGACAAAGAGCTGTCTCTTCTTTTATAAAGTGTGTGTGTGTATGTATGTATATATATATATATATATATATATATATACACACTTTTTTTTTTTTTTTTTTAGTAATCTCTACACCCAACGAGGGGCTCGAACTCATGACCCCAAGATCGAGAGTCGCACGCTCTTCCGACGGAGCCGGCCAGGTGCCCCGTGGCAGAGAGCTTCTCTGACAAGGTCTGCTCAAGACTTCCTCTGTGACTGTGCCGGGGAATAAGTCGCCTGTCACCTACACCCCTGCACGGGTGACTCACCTTCTGGAGAAAGTGCTCTGCTCACCTAAGCAAAGCTGCCTGGAAAATGACTAAGGCACCTATCAAATGCACTCTGTGGGGCCGACCAGTTAGTGAGCCGGGTCCAGACACGCTGCCTCTCACCTCCGGCCTGAAGTCAAGTGTGGGGCTACCACTCCGGGCCTGCTGGTTTCATTTTCATCTGAACTGAGCTCCACATGAGGCTTGACATCCGGTGATCTATTTTTTCTAAAAACTAGGTTCACTTTAGAAATGACTCTGGCCATGAAGGCAGCTTCCCCAAGAGAAAACAAAATGTTATTTAAAGGGAACGTCAGCCTGGTGGGAGCCTATATTTTTGTTTTGTATCAAGAAGAGGAAAAAAGAATTTAAAATGTAACGTGAAACTTTTTTCCACCTTGGGTGACTTCTCATTCTTTAAATATTTATTTATTTCGAGAGGGAGAAAAAGCATGAACCGGGGAGGGGCAGAGACAGAGAGGGAGAGAGAGAGAATCCCAAGCAGGCTCCGAGATGTCAGTGCAGAGCCGGACACGGGGCTCGATCTCACCAACCGCGGGATCATGAGCCGAAACCAAGAGTTGGACGCTTAACCGACTGACCCAACCCAGGCACCCTCTTTCTTCAGAACCAAAATTTCCCTTTGAGTCCCTCAAACAAAGAACAAGTCCTTGTTGACTTATGTTCTATATGGCATTTTCCTACTTTTCATCTCCAGAGTTAAGGCGGGGACCCGCTGCACCACATGGGGGACACAAGGGAGGCCTAGAAAGAAAGGCCCAGCCCTGCTTCTGGCTCAGAGTCCTGGGAGGGCCGAGGCTGGCCTAGGTCTAGGATCCCCCACTCTGATCGGGCAGAGCCTGGGCCTCTGTAGGCTCCTTTGGAGGGTGGTGAGGACAGTATCTAGTGTAAGATGGGGAGAACGTGACAGCTAAAACCTCTGCCCAGAAGAAACATCCCCCGGAGGTCCTACTGAGAAAATGACTCTGCCCTGTCAGGCAGTCTGACCCTTCTTGACATCATCTTCCAGAAGAAAAGGCAGCTACCACTACTGCTAAGCCACTGTGTCCTGAGGCTTATTACGTGCCAGGCACGGAGCTCAGCACTTTGCACAGATGCTCTCATTTTCTACTCAAAACAACCCTGTGAAGTATTTCTGATCCCATGTATAGATGAGGCACCCAATGCTTGGAGAAGCGAAGTGATTTGCCTGAGTCACACGGGCAGACCGTGGCAGAGCTGCACCTGACCCAGGTCTGTCTGACATGACAGCCCCAACCCCCACATTTGACCCCGGAGACACCACCAGACTTGCTCTATTGCTCGGGCCAAATCACCTGACCACTCGGCCCTAATTTCTGCCATCTGCAAAATGAAGACAAGTAGACTCGTCCAGAGAACGTGCTAGTCCTCGGTCAGCCTTTTAGTAACGAGCAATTGTGAATAACCAATGCCACTCGATCGCTGTCAACGACACTCATTACTATTTTAGCATAAACAGAGAAACACAGCAGCTACCCCGGTGTAGTCACATTCAAAATTGGCATGTTTGGGGGGGAAAAAAACCCCCAACTTATCCTTTCATGAGTAAGTTAGTAGAAAAAGCAGTGAAACAGATGTTAAGAAACGTGTGTTTAGCTTCTGGGCATGACGGTGCTCTCCTGAAGAATCTTGTGTGCCCTATTTCTCCTTAGGAGGCTTCCCTTTCCTGATCTTTGGCCCTGCCTTTCTTGACAAAGTAGAAGTATAAAAAAAGTACAAAAAAATGGCTACAACGTGCCATTACTCTTCATGCCATATAATTTTAAGGGATTTATATCAGGAGGATAAGCGATTAAAAGCCATAAGACAGCAAGCTGGGAGGAGGATCCGTTCAACTAGAACACAAAGAAGGACACACAGGCCACCGAAGGGAAAATGGCTTTTCTCCGTAGTGCCACTCAGGTGTGGAAGACAAGCCCCGAACTAACGACCGTCTGCCCAACGTACGTCGGTGTCTCACTCAGCTCGACTGAAATGTTCTACTACCCAAGTTGCCCTATGTTTAGCCTTCTATTTCTGATCTACTGCTTTCAACATTTCAGTCAGCACCACCAAGTAAATGCATAAGCCTTCACACGTGCATCACTTCTAACGCTCGCTCCACCCCCTTGAGAGGGCCCAGCCTCCACTCCTTTCCCTCCGAGTCGAGTCGCGGTGTGGTGTGCACAGGCCAGAGGGCCCGGCCTATCCTTCGAGTTCCCCAAATCCACGGACATGGAAGGGTCTCCCTTCCCGCCAATTTCACACCGGTGCCATCAAAAGTGCCCATTGTGCTCAGATGTTTCCAGTTTAACTGAAATACTAAAATGGGGCAAACAGGAAGCATCAGACACAACTGCGGTAGTGACTTATTAATCACGAAAGCAGAATTTTAGTTGCATTTTAACCTTTTGCCAGGAAAAAAAAAAAAACAGCTTTGAGATGATGGAAGCCTTTGGTACAAACAAGCTGCCTATGAGAGTATCAAGCTGACTTATACTTTTCACGTAGGACTGAATTTGCTTCCACGATTTCTTAACTATCCTCCCGGAAAGAACATCTGTCAAGCCAACTGATATGAATCTATCAGCTCTTCATCAAGGCAGGCAGACCTGTTCGAAAAGCTCGTGTGCTGTCCGCGGAGACAGGAAAAAAAATAGGAAATGAACAGTGACTTCACAGGCCAAAGTGATAGAGCCCTCTTAAGGGGGTGCCAACAACGAAGAAAACAATGCTGGATGAAGCTTTGTCTTTCCCATCTCTACAGATCTCTCACCAGACCTTGGCCAGGATGAACTGTTATCATGAACCAAAAGGATCACAACAGTTGCCCGGAGTTGGACAACCAATCAGGGCCCAGCCTGCTTCTCAACATTAAATGATATATAAACACTCCAAGCAGATCACAAAGGAGTCAGTGTTCAACAGGAGAACCAAAATGAGGAACCAAACCTCCATCTGTTGAGGCGAAACGGCCAACCAGACATTTTTGTTTAATAGATGAAGGCTCATTTGGCAGGGTCTCTGTCTGTGGTGCCGCTCCCACAAACCCTAACAGACAATACCAGGGGCAAAAAACCCCCTTCAGAACGGCTCCTTATAATCTGAAAACAGTCAGAAGATGATCTAAAGGTTGGCAGCCTGTTGCTGTCTGATTTTACAAAAGTGTTGGAACATACACCTGGGTCCGTATTTCTAAAGTTACTTTTATTTTGAGACCTTCTGAGAAGTTCACCACACCCTTCAAAATAAATGAGGATGTCTTAAAGGTGTCAGAGAGAGGTCTGGCATCACCACACCCAAGGAACTGACTTTAACATCGCTTAAAAAACACCAACAGTAAATCCGAATACATCGGAAGCAAGCCAAGCACCTGTCCTCTCACGGCAAGAGCATAAATACCACGCCAGACCTCTCCCTTCTTCCTGCAACCAAGTCCCATAATGTGGTCCTGGTCCAGGGCAAGGAACCCTGGTAAGACTCCAGTGGCCCAGGCCTCTCACCCTCAGTCCTGGCTAGAACGCATTAGGCAAAATATATTACAACCCACCCACCCCCACCCGCCCCAGGTGCCTCACCTATGAAACAGGACAATACCATCTATGTCTTCCTGCAGATGTCTGAAGGAAAATGGAGGTTACAGGTATGAAGACACTAAGTAAAAAACACATCACTAATGTTAAGATACTATCTCCCTCTAATCTTTCAGAGACTGTGTTTCTAGTCAAGCGGTTTTCAACATTTTTCCTGGAATGAACTTCAGACTGCTCGTCTGTAGCGGGCCCCATTTCTCACCGTTTAACTTCGTTGGCTTAGACTCCTTAATCAAGCCACTGGTGTTCACCGCCTCCAGTTAAAAATAATCCTGCCACTTCTACCCCTGATTTCTGTACCTTTTCTCTGCTTATCCTCTGCTCTCCACACTACTTCCCCAGCACACCGTTCAAGACCGAAAGCAACAGTTTTAACTCTATTTAGGAGGGAAGCACTTCTGAAGTTGCCCAGCACCAAGGAGGCTTCTGGGCAGGTGAGACTGCACTCTACAAGCGGCCTCTCTCCACCTGGTGCCTGGTGGGCTTCCAAGATGGGAACATTATACGGGACCCGGATAAAGTCCTGAGCGTAGCGGACAAAAGAATCACAGAAGGGTCAGGGTGAGAAAGGATGCCGAGAGTGGCCAGCATTGCCCCACCGGGTGCCAAGGGCAAGCTCCGCTCCTTCTCCCCGCTTCGGGGTGTGACCCGAGAACTTCCCAAGGGAAGGCCGAGGGTTTCACGGCCACAGCAGGTGAGAGGACGCACAGATCCGGGGCGCTTGTGCATCCGCCACCTTCCGTCCCGAGCCGCCACCTTCCGTCCCGAGCCGAGGCGAACCCCCACCCTGCGGGCACCCAGGGAGAAGAGTAGGAGGGGCGGGCTTGGCGGCAGGGGAGGCTGAGCGCGGGGGCAATGGGGGCGTTGCGTTGGGGAAGGGGAAGCAGGGCGCCCCTATGCGCGCTCTCGGCGAGCGTGCGGCCTGCGGGGGTGCGAGACGAGCGCAGCGTGCGACCGTGGCCCTGGCAGCGTGGTGCGAAGCGAGCGCCGGCGGCCGGCCGCCGGGGGCTCGCGCGCGAGTGGATCCGACCGTCCGCGCCGCGGACCCCCACCATTCCGGGCGGCGGGCCAGGTCGCGGCCCGACCCCGGGCTGTGGGGCGATTCTTCCCCGCCGTTCCCTCGGCGCCCCGCTCGGGGTCCCGGGATCCCGTTCAGTCACCTACCGGCTGAGCGCCGATCTCCCCAGCCAGCGAGTGTCGCGCTCCCCTCGCCCGCGGTCTCCCGCCGTCGGCCGCCGACCGCTGTGCTCCGGGACCACGGTCGCCCCGCCCCGGCCTCGGGCCCCGCCCCCCGCCACCGCCTCGGGACCCTCCCCCCCTCCACTGCCTTCCAGGCCGCCCCCGGGGCCACGCCTCCCCCGGCGGCTGCAGATTTGTCCTGCTTCGCGCCTCCTTGCTTTGGCCGCACCTCCGCCTTTGGCCCCGCCCATTCCTCCAGTCTAACCAATGAGACGTCTCGCCCCGTCATACGGCCCCCTAGCAACGATTGGCTAACAAGGCCCTGTTTCCAGAAATGGGCACTATTTCCGGACGGTGTTTATAGAGCAGAGATTGCCAGGCGGACAGATTGACAGAAGGCGGAGGCGGCCGGGGTGTTGGTGCAACCGCACATGCGCGCTGGGCTTCTGGCAGTCTTTTTACGGGTTGCGTGCTTCTGGACGTTACGGGGAGGAAGGGCGAGTGTGCGCATGCGTGGGCCCCCTAGGCCTCGGACTAAGGTTACCTTGGAGACGACGAGGCGCTCTGCTCCTGGGTCTGGTTCTGCTTCCTCTTTGCAATTAGCCTCGGTGTGGTGGTTGGACGGGGGAGCGGAGAGGAGTAGAAACACTTTTATTGAGCACTTACTGTGTGCCCCGCGCTGTAGACTCCCTGAGGACGAGTAAGACAGGTTCTGATGCCTTACCTTGAGAAGATTGGGGAGCCTCGGCCCTTCATGGGTCAGATCCAGGCCTGGATCTGGATCCAGGACGTGTTGAAATCCAGGCCTGAGGAGAGCTTGCTGATGGAGTGGTGCAACCCCTTTCTACAGCCAGGGAGCAGCGTGGTGAGAGTGCTGCGCGAAGCATCTTCTCGCTGGGTTTACAGGTTACAGAGCCAGAGAGAAGACTGGAACGTTACCTGTGCAAGAAAAGGACCTGGAATCTGAATATGCTCCAAGGTGTCAACAGTGCTTCTTTCTGAATGGGGAGTGGGGAGTGGTTAGGGAGGTAGGGGTATTTTTTTCTTTTCTAAACTTTGCCTATCTGTGTTTTCCAGTGTTTCCACTGTGAGCTTGTATTTTATTTGTAATAAAAAATTACAAACCTAAAAAAAAAGTTTGCAAAATAAAAGATACACCCCTATCCGGGCACCCCACCTCCTTCAGTGGTCCACAGCAGGCAGGTCTGGTAACAATCCAGTGGTGGGATTAGGCAGGCCCAATCTGAGATCGTCTTGGGAAGCAAGGATCATGCCATCTCTGGAAGTGTTAGAACAAAGACCCCAGGAGCTGTCGTTTTGAGGCGGTCTGTGGTAGCTCAAAGCCTATTTTGGGAGGTCCGTGTTGTTGGGGGTTACCCGAGGCCAGGGGTCAAAAACTCACAACCTAAGGGCCTCACCCACTCACTCAGGCCACAGATATGTTTTGTTTGGCTGGCGGAATGCTTTGTTTTGTTTTGTTTTTTTAAATTTAAATGCCTTAGAGCAGTTCCTCACAACCTCTGCCTGTGTTGTCTTACACCCAGCCACTTAGCTTATGTCAGTCATCCTTGTCGACCCTGAAGCATTTGAATTGTGGTCCTCAGTAATGCCCATGCTTTGGAGCTGGACGCCGTCTGCTGTATAATTGGTTCTGCCACTGGCCAGCTTGGGAGATGGCGGGCAAGAGAGAAGCTGGGGGCCCCTAAAATTCCTTCCAACCCCAGGGTTTTTCATTTCAGTCACTCTGGGAGAGGCAGAGCGTGGCCAGATGGTGGTTTACACCTTGGTATCTTGCCTCTCCCACCACCTATTTGCCTTTGGGCACACCACTTCTCAGGAAAGACGTGGGCACAGGCCCAGAGTCTGCAGACGCTCCCTGGCTTGCCATCGTTGCTTTAAGACACCCAATGCCCACATACTTTGCCCAGCTCGCCTTGACACTTCTTTGGTTTGGGGTCCCCTGCATGTACCTACCCACCCCGTCAAGATGATCTGTCTTAGAATCTATCCGCTAACCCTAGTGTGCGTTAGTGGGAGAAAGTGACGGCTTGACCCCAAGTTGCAACTCCCATAAAGGAAATTCACATCAGGTTGCAGCAAGGAACAAACTGCTACAGACCAGTGAGGAGGGCATTTGGGACAAGCAGGGCTTCGTGGTTTCGGCCACCTTTCTCAGGCCTTTCCAAGCCCCGCTGTGTCCGGGGGGCTGTGAAGTGAGGAACAACATAATACCCACTCCAAGTGAGCGCCTCGGAATCTCTGAGTCTTGAGATGCCTACATGTCTTGGAAGGAGAGCTTCAGGGTAAAATTATTTCCTCCCAGCCCAGCCAGTTAAGTCACAACAACCTGGAAAGCCTTCTAGCCTTGAGTCACTTGGGCAGCCCCAGCTCTGCTTTCAGTAAAAGAAATAGACATTTACAGGGTGACTCACACCTGGAGCAGGGAGCCAGGCTCTCAGCACTCAAGGATTTCCACATCCTACCCCAATGGTTCAGGTCTGGAAAAGGGGTAAACTGTGCTCTTCCAAAAAGAATAGCGACTTCTGTTTTTTTAAGACCTTGCAAAAACGTCACCAGACGCTTCTAAGTGCCTCGTGGGGTGACCTCCCTGAATATTCACTCTCGTGTGGGCTTTCTCAACCTGGCGCTATTGACCTTTGGGGTTGCGTTGGATCACTTTTTTGTCGTGGAGGGCTCTCATGCGCGTCGTAGGATGTTAATGAGCACCTCTGTTCACCTCTGTTCACCACCCCCCCACATCCAGTTGTGACAACAAAAAATGTCTCCAGACATTGCCACATGTCCCCAAGGAAGCAGAATTGCCCCCCCCCCCCAGTTGACAACACTTACAGTCTAACCCCATAGAGTAGGTACTATTATCATCAACCCTCTTTTACCGATGAGCAAACTGAGGCTCAGAGAGAAGTGACTTGCCCAAGGTCACTTTGCTATAACAGAAGAGCTGGGGTTCAAACCAGGTGCGGCCCGAAGGCCCCTGTCCTCCTGCATGCAGGACTCTGCAAAAAGCCTTTGGGTTTCAGGGAGCGATTTGCCCATCAGTTCTGTAGAAGAGTAAGTGACTTGTGTGCATCGGTGAGACACTGCTCGAAGCTCCTTTGATCATTTTGCCTCTTCTGTTTGCTTTGGAATGAAGGAAATTATGTTCCGGTTTCTATTTCCTTAGTCAGCACAGTTCACGGTGTCCAGTCATGTCTAGTGAGAAAGTGGCTAGTGAATCATCTGAGTGTCTGTGGATCTCAGGCTCCAAATTCCTGTGAGATCCTGAAGTTATACTTGCGAAGAACTCAGATGTGAGGCTGAGATCAGAGATGACTAGGGGCTGGGGGTGAACGTTCCCAGAGAAGAGGCAGTTTTACTTTCCCCATCAGAGCCTGACGGGGGCCACAGCCATGGTGCTGTCACCGCCCTCCCTGGCTTGGAACTGTCATTGCTGCCACCCAGTCTGATGGTTTGTGGGGGGGCTGGGGAGGCAGGAGAGGGAATGGAGGCAGGCAGTGGTTTGTTACTCCGCCTTCAGTGACCTCATGTTGGTAGCTTAATATTGGAGAAGATGAGAGTGTTTACACTGTGGAAATTGGCAAACGGGATAAGCCAGGGCTACCTACCCCCGAGTGGGTCGTTAAACACTTATCAGTACACTATTGTATGCAGATCCTGGACCCTGATCATCTTCCACCAATTCCCACCACAGGGGAGATGGACGGGGGCATGGCGAGCCATAGACCTATTGGAGAAGAGGAGGAGCCACGGAGACATGGGTAAGGAGAAGAGGTGCCCATCTCTGCAAAGGATGGAGCTGACTGGCCGGGAGTCTCTGTGGGGCACTGAGCAAAAATGACCTTATCAAGAGCTGGTCCTGGACGTCCTTTCTGATACCCTTCCCAGCTTGGGAGCCCTCGTAGGGAGCCCTGGGTTAAGGCTTGACTCAAATTCTTCTTACTTCCTGACTGGTTATCCCCTCCTAACTCACCTCCCTGCCTCCAGTCCCCTCTCCTTACCAGCCTCAACCCTCCTGGTGGCTTCAGTCCTCCTGAGGGACCATTGTGGTTACGTGTTCCAACTCCATGTCCCAGCTTCTCCTGCCCTTGAACTCCTCCCCTTTATCTTCTTCCTCTCTCCAAACGTGATCAAGTCTCCCCAGCCTAAAAACAGACAAATAATAATAAAAACCCCTTCTCCCATCCTGGCTTTCCCCTACACTGTTGGCCAAACCTTCTTTCCCCTCCCAACTCCCAAACTTCTTGGTACGCTGGATATCCGTTTCATCTCCCACTTGTAGGTTCCCCTGTAGTCTGGTTTCTGCCCACCACCCCCTTTCTCCATGGATACCCTAATCGCCCCCTTGTCGGATGACCTCATCTCAGCTCTCATCTGCAGCCACCACAAATGTGGTGCTCCGTGCACCTGCCGGGCCAGGTCCTAGGGAATGCAGAACCTCTAGACCTCTTCCTGCCCTTAAGGACCTTCCAGTCTAGTGGGTGGGCAGACCTTGAACAAGTGACTAAGTCATTCCAGGTGATGAAGGCAACAAAAGGGAGCATAGAATAGATTGTATCAGGCAGGGCCCAAGTAGGCAGGCAGCACTCACTCTGAGTTTTTAAACATGCAAGGAATTGGTTATATAAAGGATGGAATTGCTGAGAAGCCCAGGAGGAGATGGCCAGATATTCAGGAATCCACTGCTACTCCTGGGCTGGAGGTTCTTGAGGGGGGAAGCAGTGCAATCAGGGGCTGGGGGCCAGGGTCTCTTGGAACAAGTGGGAACCAGAGAAGAGACACAACTCCTTCTGTAGACATTACTCCAGACCAAGAAGGATGAAGAGTCTCCTTTCCTTCTATCTTCCACTCTCTGGTCTTCTGCCAGAGCCTCTCATCAGCCTGGGAGACTGCAGGGATCATTCACCAGTGCAGAGCTAAGCTGAGACCTGAAACTAAGCTGAGACCTGAAAGGTGAAGAGGAGGGAGAGAGAAAATATTACCAGCCATCACGGGCATTTTTTTAAAAAAGGCATAACTTTTTTTTTTTTTTGAGAGAGCAAGTGAGCATGAGCAGGGGAGAGGGGCAGAGGGAGAGAGAGAGAGAGAGAGAGAGAGAATCCCAAGCAGGCTCCGTGCTCAGTGCCGAGTCTGATGTGGGGCTTGATCTCATGACCCTGGGATCACAACCTGAGCCAAAATCAAGAGTCGGACACTCAACTGACTGATCCACCCAGGCACCCCAAAGACTTAAGATTTTTAAGAGCTGTTTTAGGTTTATAGCAAGATTGAGTGGAAGGTGCAGATTTCCCATATGTATCCCCATTCCCACCCATGCACAGCCTCCCACAGTCTCAACACCCCCCACCAGAGTGGTGTTTTTTATTTTTATTAAAAAAATTTATTTTAAGTTTCTTATTTATTTTGAGAGAGACAGAGACGGTACAAGTAGGGGAGGGGCAGAGAGAGAGGGAGAGAGAATCCCAAGTAGGCCCCATGCTGCCGGTGCAGAGCCCGATGTAGGGTTTGAACTCATGAAACCGTGCGATCATGACCTGAGGCGAAGCCAAGAGTTGGATACTTAACCGACAAAGCCATCCAGGCACCCACCCCTGCAGAGTGGTGTTTTTTAAATAATTTACCAACCAACCAATGAACCTATACTGACCCCCTAATCACCCAAAGTCCATAGTTCATATTAGGGTTCATTCTTGCAGCTGTATATTCTATGGGTTTGGAAAATGTATAATGACAAATATCTATCATGATGGCATCATACAGAGTATTTTCACTGCCCTAAAAATCCACTGAGTTCTGTCTCTTCATTCCTTTCTTCTGTCTCAGCCCTGGCAACCACTGATCTTTGTACTGTCTCCATAGTAATAAATAAATACATCGTGATATATCCAGACAATGCAATATTATTCAGCACTAAAAAGAAATGAGCTAGCAAGCCATGAGAAGACATGCAGGAAACTTAAATGCTTATTACTAAGTGAGGGATGCCGTACAGTGTGGAGGGTAGAAGGAAGCCCTGGGTAAGATAAGAACACATAGAAGAGATCCAAGAAGGCTTCCTGGAGGAGGTGATGCTTGAACAGATTGCTGCCAGGCACACTAGCAGCAAGCCAGGTGAATGAGGCGGGAAGAGCATTCTGGCCGAAGGAATAACGTGCAAAGGCAGGAGGGAGGTTCTGGGAGGAACAGGTGTGTCAGCTTGGGACAGAATGTATCCAAGGTGCTTCTGGCTCTGTCAGTTGTCCTTCTTGGTTATTGTTTTCCAAATTAATACCTTCCTCTCTGACCTCGATCTCGAGTTTCCTACTGGAATTTCCAGGGGCCTGTCAAACATTTCCACTTCTAGCCACCTGGCATCTCCAGCTCTGTCTACACAGTGCCCCAAACCTGTTCCTCACCCATCTCTCCCTGTTAATGACATCACCTTCCACCCCGGGAACCTCCATCACCTCCTCTTGCCAGCTCCCCCCAAGCTGTGTTGACTCTGTCTCCATAATGCCCACTGTGTCCCCCCTTTCTGCCAGTGCCCTGGTGACGTCTCACCACCCCTCTTGCTTCCTATCATTGTAATTCCAATCCTTCCTACTCTGTCCTGTCACTGCCTTGCTCAAAACTCTCAGTGGCTCCCCATTGCCTACTGATAAAGTACAAGCTTATTATCTGGCTCTCAAGGTCCTCACAGCCCAGCCCCACCTTAGTATTTGCTGTTACTTTTTACAACTTCCTTGCGGACACTCTTCTGTTCTACCAACCATTGCCCAACCCACCCCGTGTGTGGTGCATGGGGGGGGGGGAGCGGTCCTGCAGACTGAAATGCACCCCGCTGGTTCCGCCTGCCAAATCACACCCATCCCCCAAGGCCCTGATGAAATGCTTCCTCTCTAAGATCACACTTCGTAGGTGATTGCCTGCCTCATCTCCTTAACAGACAGTAAGTGCCTTGAAGGTAGCCTATAATGCCAACCGGTGAGTTGGTATTCAGTAAATGTGTGTTGAAATGAATTGGCTCAAAACCATTCCTCAGATCAAGAACCTTGATCCGTGGCTCCTTATTGTCAACCACTCCAGGAGCCCGTTTCTAGTGGCTTCCCAGGTTCCATTTTAGGTATCTAACCTCACTCCCCCACCCCCACCCCCGTTCCCCAAAACGTGTCCCACAATCAATTTCAACTCCATGCTAAAAGTGCGGAAAAAACAAAAAGGATAAAATACATCCTCTCTGCCTTCCGTTTATCTACAAGGGTGGATAAGCTATCCATACTTTAATAGCTAGTATAATAATAGTTTAAAATAATGGCTTTTGCTCGTGGGTTATCCTGCCTATTCTTTCTTAAGATTGGAATTCTCATTTTGCTCATAGTGGCGACCTGCTCGGTTTTAAAGTCTCCCTTGGGGCGCCTGGGTGGCGCAGTCGGTTGAGCGTCCGACTTCAGCCAGGTCACGATCTCGCGGTCTGTGAGTTCGAGCCCCGCGTCAGGCTCTGGGCTGATGGCTCGGAGCCTGGAGCCTGTTTCCGATTCTGTGTCTCCCTCTCTCTCTGCCCCTCCCCCGTTCATGCTCTGTCTCTCTCTGTCCCAAAAAAAAAAAAAAAAAAAAAAAAAAAAATAAAGTCTCCCTTGCGGGTGGCCATGTGACACAGTTCTGGCCGGTGAGGTGTACATGCAGATCTCTGGATGGGGCTTCTGGGAAAATTTGCTAAAAAGGGCCAGTCCAGCTGGCACCTGCCCAAAAGCCTTTTGTCCTTTGCCTTATGACCCTCTTCCGTCTGGGATGTGGACCCACTGCCGGGAGATGTAGCAGCCGGTGTTGGAGCCTAAGAATGAAAACCTCAGTCTCTGACGGCAGAGGAGAAAGTGAGATGGGCTAAGTCCCCGATGGCCTCGTTGGAACCGTGGCACAACCAGGGACTGCCCACCCGCTAGGGACTGCGGTCCTCCAGCTCCTGCTACATGGTGAAGCCACTCCAGCTGAGTTTCTGCTACATGCAATACCGACTTGTTCGTGGAGATTTGTAACATTTATCCATCTTGAGAGTTCTCAATAGGGAGAAATGGCCCGGGAATGAAATCCCACTCTGTCAAAAGCCTTTCTGTGTGATAAGCTTGTGCTTCTGAGGGATTGTGTAACATGTGGAAACAGTAGAGACAGGCGGGTCTGTGACCCAGGTCAGTTGGAGTGCCACTCCTACTTTCTGAGAAAGGGAACCTCTCCTGGGCAAAAGCCATGGAAGGAGATAAGTGACTGAATGGGCTGGAGAGAATGCCAGAAATTTCAGTGAAGGCCTATGTGATTCTGCTGCTGATAGGCCAATCAGGACCAAGATGTGTTTCACTCAATTAAGATAAAAGATGCTCAGATGAGGTAGAGGGAAAACCCAGGCGTTAAGATTCAGAGATTAGAGCACATGGCAGAGAGGAGAGTGCTTTCACAAATCTGTGCCGTTCTCGCGGAGCTCTCCTATAAACCACGGCTTCCCAAAGGGGGGCACTTGGTCCCCCGGTGGTGCACCAGACTGTGTGTGGTGGGCCAGAGCCCTAAGTAGCATTGATGTCATGCTGAGAAAGCTGTTCTCTTCCCAAGTCTTGTTTTGATTTGTCTATTCCTTGAAGAGTTGATGTGAGATGTGTGCACTTGGTACAAATTATTTTTTTAAAGCACTGGGTTAATGTCTATTTATTTTTGAGAGACAGAGACAGAGCGCAAGCAGGGGAGGGGCAGAGAGAAGGAGGGAGACATGGAATCAGAAGCAGGCTCCAGGCTCTGAGCTGTCAGCGCAGAGCCTGACGTGGGGCTCAAACCCACGAACCATGGGATCATGACCTGAGCCGAAGTCGGATGCTCAACCGACTGAGCCACCCAGGCGCCCCTGTACAGATTTCAAGAGTATGCTGGACCCATCTCTGGCCAGAAGTTTTCCTTTTTTTAAAAAAAAAAAAATTTTTTTTAACGCTTATTTATTTTTGAGACAGAGAGAGACAGAATATGAACGGGGGAGGGTCAGAGAGAGGGAGACACAGAATCTGAAACAGGCCCCAGGCTCTGAGCTGTTAGCACAGAGCCCGACACGGGGCTTGAACTCATGGGCCGCGAGATCATGACCTGAGCCGAAGTTGGCCGCTTAACCGACTGAGCCACTCAGGCGCCCCAGGTTTTCCTTTTTTTGAAACAACCATTCTTACCAGTTTCTTGTATATTTTTCCAGACATGTGTCGTGCATCTACAAATACACACATTCATATAGCTTCTTTTAAAAAAATTAATGGAGGCATGCTCTACACGACTGCTGTGTGTGTACCTTGCTTATTTCACTGTACATATCAGTGAGTTCCATGTAGTAAAGAGTGCATCCTATCCCATTGTATGGCTGGTATGTAATTTACTTGGTCCCCATTGATGGACTTACCCGTTTCCAACCATTTCCTATTACAAGAATTGTTGCCCTGTACTTATTTCATTTTGCATGTTAATTAATCCATGCATTAAACGAATATTTATTGACCCCATAGCATACGCCCGGCCAGCTCTACGCACCAGGAAAAGAGCACTGAACGCAAAGACCCTGGGTCCTTGCATCATAGAGCTGCCATGCTGTCGTGGAGAATAGACATAGGATTAAATCCCTAGGAAGGGGTTTCACTTTCTGCCAATCCTTCTAATTAAGTCAAGAAGAAAGTCTCACTTTGGTGCCAGTGCATCTTTAATACCTTTTTCTAACACCTGCTGATCTTTTTAAGACCGAGTATTGGTCTAAGGATCAGAGTCTTTGTCAGACCACAGAGCCTAGCTGGAGTTTAATAACCATGTTTTGTGGGTTGTTTTTTTTTAATGTTTATTTATTTATTTTGAGAGAGCACACGCCAGCAGGGGAGGAGCAGAGAGAGAGAGGAGAGAGAGAATCCCAAGCAGGCTTTGCGCTGGCAGCACAGAGCCCCACGTGGGGGCTTGAACTCATGAACTTCGAGATTTTGACCTGAGCCGAAATCAAGAGTTGGACGCTTAACCAACCGAGCCACCCAGGAGCCCCAATCCTGTTTGGTTTTTATTGGATTTATTTTACATAGCAAATGGTACTGATTTTTCCATCTATCGTCAAAATACGAAGGCTCCTTTCAAAATAATCTAAGTTTAAAAAGAAAGATGAGTCAGTTTAGAGAAGAATGTTAAGTAAATAATAACATGGGTGGAATTCAGAGGTGGGAAGAAATCCCACGAAGGTGATATTCAAATGACGGAGGTGAGGAAATCCCTGATGCAAACGAAACAAAGGGACAAGACGAGGCTCTTTACGCTGTAAAGATGTAATGTTTATTGATGTTTATTTTTGTATCCTTACTCGTCTTTGGTGTTGAAATGGTCCTGCCTCCATGTTTCTTCCTAGGCAAACTTATTTATTTATCATGTATTATTTGCTTAGATTTCACAGAGTTTCTGGTCTGGTCGTAACAGGGTGTGTGTGTGCACGCACACACGCGCGTGGTGCTGTAATGGACCGGTAGCAATTTTCGAGCTCTCGGAAAATCTCTTTCATTCGAATTCCCCAGATGCCTGGGGCCTCTTTGTCATTGCTGGCGCTGGAGCCATTTGGAGATGGCTCTGCCGGGGTGTTCACGCACTACACTTAGTCCGATATTCATCATCTGGTTGAGGCTTGCTCCATAATTCTCTTAAAATATACCAAGATACAGTAACCAAACCCAAAGGAGGCCTTTGAGGAGATTTCAAAGCCAGAAGCTTCTGAACAATTCCACAACCACCGATGGGTCTGTAACCGCCCACAAGCTTGTTAGCTCGAGACACAATTAGCTCGGTGATTGCAGGTGTGAACAAGAGTGCATTTCACAAATGTGCCCTTTATGCCGAGTAGGTGGTAGTAAGTTTCTGCCAGCGGTTGTCAGCTGTGGTCAGAGGGTGGGTGATGCCTCGAGGCCCTGTGGCAGACAATCTCTGTGCTGGGAGATAAGAGGGACCAGAGCTAATGGAGAGGTGAGGTGGTGGTGGGGGGAGGGGATGGGGCCAAGCAGAGCTGTAGGCAATGAAGGGGCATCTAGGATCCTGGAAACTGAGAAACGAAAAGTGAGGTCATCTATTAATGGTTAAATCCTTGAGCTTTGAAATCTGGGGGAGACTGACTGCTGACAATTATTTACTGAGGATGTACCAGGTGGGAGGCACTGATTTACACGTTAAGAAAAATTTCTTTTTTCACGTTTATTTATTTTTGAGAGAGAGACAGAGCGTGGGCGGAGGAGGGGCAGAGAGAGAGGGAGACAGAATCGGAAGCAGGCTCCAGGCTCTGAGCTGTCAGCACAGAGCCCGGTGTGGGGCTCGAACTCATGAGCCGTGAGATCATGACCTGAGCCGAAGTCAGATGCTTCACTGACTGAGCCACTCAGCACGCCTGATTTACACATTTTATAAGTGCTAGCTCAGTGGTTCTCAAACTTTTGGGCACACTCTTAAAAATTTTTTAGGACCCCTCCCCCCCACCCCTCCGCAAAAGAGCTTTTGTTTCTGTGGATTATATCTGGTGATGTGATGTTTAACAACTTGCTTCTACAGGGGGAAAACTCCTGATTTGTCGCATTCGCCAATTCCTGTGGTGAAAAGACTTCTACTGTGGCCAGTTTCAAGACTCCAGTCTACCATCACTGAACGTCAAATGGGAAAACATTTGCAGAGGCGCTCTCTCAAGCCAGGCAAGCTGACTTGGGCACACTGCTGGAACATTTATCAATATTTAAGGTGTTCGAAGTGAAAACTGAGGAAATTTCAAAATATGCATTTGTTAAAAATACTAATAACAAACCCATTACATGTCAATACAGATAACATTCTTCGTGCAAAAACGGTTATTTTCCCCAAATAAAAAAATCCTTTTTGAGAAAAGTGACCTTGCTTTTTTATATTTTTGCCATTCCCTTTAAGGTCTAGTTTAATCAGGGGTGCCTGGATGGCTCAGTCGGTTAAGCGTGACTCTTGATTTCAGCTCAGGTCATGATCTCATGGTTTGTGAGTTCGAGCCCCATGTCAGGCTCTGTACTGATAGCACAGAGACTGTTTGGGATTCTCTCTCCCTCTCTCTCTCTGCCTCTCTAAATAAATAAATGAATGGACATTTAAAAAATATTTTTTAAATGATATTTACCATTTTATTTATTTTTTTAATTTTTAAAAATTTTTTAAATTTATTTTTGAGACAGAGAGAGAGAGAGAGAGAGCATGAGCAGGGGAGGGGCAGAGAGAGGGGGAAACACAGAATCTGAAGCGGGCTCCAGGCTCTAAGCTGTCATCACAGAGCCCGACGCGGGGCTCAAACTAATGGACTGTGAGATCATGACCCGAGCTGAAGTCGGATGCTCAACCGACTGAGCTACCCAGGCTCCCCTAAAAAACATTTTTAAAAATGTCTAGTTTAATCAAAGATAGCTGAGTTCATACATCTGCATTTAACCCATTATGATGTCACACATCGTGTGGTCTCTGGGAAACATTGCAGAGCAATAAAGGGAAATAAGTCTCACTATTGCTATGAAACTAGTTTTGGCCTGTTGGACCCCCCAGAAAGAGTCCTGGGGCCTTCCAGGCATCCCTGGACCACACTTTGAGAATTGATGTCCTAAGGCATTTCATTTTTCCAAGCAGCCCAATGAGGCAGGTTTCTCATTAGCTTGATTTTACAGATCGAGAAACTGAGGCACAGAGAAGTAAAGTAACTGACTGGAGGGCACTGAGTGAGAAAACGGCAAAGTCAGGATTCAAAACAAGTCAGTTTCTAGGGATGGGATTGTGTTGGTGATTGTCACTTACTGGAGGTGTGATTTTTGGGAAAATGAGCCTCTCTGGGCCTGAGGTATTGTCTAACACCCACAACCCATCGTCATCCCTGACGTTGGGTTAGACTTCACCTTCTCTCACTCTCAGGTCGTACCCCCAGATCCCTCATCTGTGCTTCCTCAGCATTCTTTTTTCCTGCCCACACAGCACTTTATCCCACACGATGATTGTTTGTGTGTTTATTTATTTTTGAAGTTTATTTATTGTTTCTAATAATCTCTACACCCAATGTGGGGCTCGAACTCACAACCCCAAGATCAAGAGTCGCATGGTCTTCCAACTGAGCCAGCCGGGTGCCCCGATTGTGGCATGGTTCAGTTGCCCCCATTGGACTGTATGCTCCATGAGGGCAGACCCCACGCCTAGCTTGTCTCCTTGGGATTTGAAACGGGTGCTTGAAAACCTTTGCTGAAGAACGGAATGAATAAGTAAGTGCATAGACACTTTGCACGAAGGCAGGCTACAGTCCATCCTACCCAGAGTTCTGCTCTGTGGCGCCAGGGAGAGAGGGAAGGAAGGAAGGGGGCTGTAGTGCACTTATATACCCAAGCTTCTGGCATCGTCTTAATCACAGGCCAGATCACGGACTAAGAAAAATCGCCTCCTGAATTCTCCAAAGCAGTTCCGATCACCCACTTCTGCCTGGAGTCACTTCTCAATCTTCCCATCACTTGACACTCAGTTTAGGAGTCTTCATCCTTCTAGAAAATTCAGCATCAACCCCCCCCCCCCGCCCCCCGTGCTGCTGGGGGTGGGATGGGGAGCTTTCTGCCTTTTCCCTTCAGAGTCTGGGTTTTGTATGTTATCTGTACAGGCACACACACCCCCCTTTCCTAGAACAGTTAAATCTTTTTTATTTCGTCACCTCTGGAAAGGGTCAGGCACGCAAGAGTGAACTTCTCTCGTTCCAGCGCCCCACACCGCTGGCTCCTGATTCATGGCTGCATTTCCAGAGGCTGGGGACCCTGAAGAAATGCAGCCTGGCAGGTGCAGGAGGCCATCTCTCCGGGCTGGAGCCCATCAGCTTCCTCTTTCGCTATCTATAACGGTCCTTTCCAGCAGTGACCTTCTAGGATTCTCAGAAGCCACCGAGGAGAAGTGCGATTGTGGGGGAGGGGGCGGGCAGCGCAGAGACAATCAACCAGGATTCTGCCTGGAAGGTCATGGGGCTGAGCTCTGGCACCAGAGACCTTTAAGAAGTAAAAAGGAACTGAGAGAACAGCCAGGAGTCTGCCTAGCCTGGTGTTCCTGGAATTCTGCTTTGTGTGTGAGCTTCCCGAGGCAGCCCCGGCCCCTCTGACTAAAAGCAGATTTGAATGGGAAGCAAGAGGATGGGTGGGGACGTAGCTTGGCCTGACAGCTCTCCCGGGCACTGTCAGCTCCACAGACTGGCTCCAGGATTCCTCTGGGAGCCAAGCTGGGTCTCCTGAGAACCTCACCCATGAAGGTGCAAGAGGCCCGGGCAAGTCTATGGGCTGGGTTCTCTTTCTACCCAGGACAAGCTCTCTGCCTGCCTGGTCTGGAGCAGGCAACCAAACAGGCTGTTCTCTCTAGAAGGCCTGCTTTCTTCCAGAAAGCAGGGGCACCTGGGTGGCTCAGTCGGTTAAGCGTCTGACTTCAGCTCAGGTCATGATCTCACGGCTCGTGAGTTCGAGCCCCGCGTCGGGCTCTGTGCTCACCAGCCGGGGCCTGCTTTGGATTCTGTGTCTCCCTCTCTCTCTGCTCCTCCCCTGCTCATGCTCTGTCTCAAAAATAAATAAAGATATTTTTTTAAAAAAGCAAACCCTGACCCTTATCCAGGCAGGAACAACTGACCCCACGGCCATTTTTATGAGTCTGCGTTTGTCATCTTGAAGGGCACTGTGAGCCTGGCCTGGGCGGCAGGACTGATGGATTTCAGTCGGAGGGGGAGGAGGAGGGCGTGGGAGGAGCAGTGAGGGCCGGGTATGGGTGTGGCTTCTTAGGAAAAGGTATAATTGGAATCAGAGCTATCCCTGAGGTTGCAGACAAACCCAAGGATTCACTTCCTTCCTCCACCCAACATTGGTGCAAGTGAAATCTTGCCAAAATAAAAATCAAGGGTAGCCTTGGCGTACGATTGCATTCTGTATCAGAATCGTCATTCACACATCTGTTCCTCCCTCTCACTTGTGAGCTTCTAGAGGATAGAGGGCTGGGTTGTACTGACCCCAGTATCCTGCACTGAGCCAGACACGTAGGGATGGCTCAGCAGGTATCACACGAATGAATGAAGGAGGGAGTGAATGAATTAATGAATGAATGAAGCCGCAAACGTGAAAACCCACAGTCAGGGTGAAATGTCATTGGGAGGAGTTGCTAAGAGCAAAGGCAGTTGATTGGGATAGGGGGTGGGGCGGGGTACAGCTTTCCTGCCGCTACTTTTCTTTCGGAGATTCAGAGAAGCTTCCTCCCCGAAGCCCCCACTACCTGCCTTGGTCTCTAAATGCTCAGATAATGTGGTTCATTCATCCATCCAACAAATATTTACTGAGCACCTGCTGTGACAAGCCCAGGGCTGCGTGATTGGGAATGAATGAGTTCCACACATTGCCTGCCTCTGGAAGCCTGCCCAGCGTCACTACATAAGTAATTACAATGAGCTGTGACAAGCGCTGGGACCTGGTAGGTCTCATAGAGCTGGAGTGACTGTATAATTTAATATCCCAGCTGGAACACTGTTGAGAGTAAAAGTGATTGTTGCAGGCTGAACTCTTCGGGAGGCAGATTCTGAGATGGGGATTCGAGTGCAGAAAGTTTATTGTAAGTGCTTTTGGGGTCGGGATGCCTGGGTGGCTCAGTCGGTTGAGCTTCCAACTCTTGGTTTTGGCTCAGATCGTGATCTCACAGTTTGTGGGTTCAAGCCCTGCGTCAGGCTCTATTGCATGGAGCCTGCTTGGGATTCTCTCTCTCTCTCTCTCTCTCTCTCTCTCTCCCCCCCCCTTCCCCCACGTACACGTGCTCTCTCTCTCTCTCTCTTTCTCTCAAAATAAAGAAAGAAAAAAACTTAAAAAAATTTGTTATATAAAAGAAAAAGAAGTGCTTTGGGGTCAATGCCTATGGAAGGGAAGGGACAGAAGCAAGACTGGGCAGAGGGAGAAGAAATCGAGATGTGACACAGTCTCAGTGAAGGCTTCAGCCAACCCCACAGGGCGCTCAGAGCTGGGATGGCCCTTCGGCAGCAGCTCCAATTGGGGTGGGTGGCCTGCCTTGTGCACCGTCGTGTTGATCAGTCATACTGGCTGCCTCTGGAAGGAGGTGTGACCTTGGGTGAGGCTGACCCCAAGGAGGGCTGACAGCTGAAGGCATCTTCTGGCGGCTTTCCCAATAACTGGGGATTTGGATGGTGCCTCACAGCGTCTGCCACAGAGGCACGGATGACAACGATGCCCAGGCAATAGCCAGAAACGAGGCGCCCACAGCAGGAGCACCTGTCGGGGGTTTCAGCTGGAACCTTCTGTCAATGCAGGGTGGCATTAAGCTCAGGGCTTGTTCAGTCTGCAAACTCTTCATCGCTCGCTCTCCTCTTTTCCCTCGCCTGTTTCCTCGGCTTTACAGGACAGCTGGTGGCTCTTACGTGCATCAGATCATTTCACATGCATTACGTCACTCACGGCACGTGCATCATATCATTTAATTTGCGGTGAGCTGAGGGTAATTATGACTCTCACCCCCACATCCAAACTATCAGGAAGTTCTCTCACCATTACCTCCAAACGGAGCCCCAGACCGTTCCTTTCCACCTTCACCACCTCTGCCCTAGTGCGAACCACCACCTCTCTCCTAGCTGCGGACACGGTTTTGATTTTGAACCAAGACGGCTGACAACGAGATGTTGCTGAAGGACGGGTGACAACGTGAAGAGAAAAATCAGACCACTGAAGGAGCCTCAGGCAGAGCACGTGAACTTAAAAAACCTGAGGGAAGCCCAAAACATGACATTTGGTCTGAAAAAATCAGCGTATGACCTGAAAGTTGAGGATATTCCCTTTTCAGAATAAATTGAGAGACAGGAGACATGGTGGTTAGCATCATGGCCTCTGAGGCCAGAGTGCCTGAGTTTACGTAACCTCAGGCCAGCTTCTCCGTTTCTCTATGCTTCAGTTTCTTTCCCTGTAAAAGAGTGGTAATGATAACAGAACTATTGGGGCGCACGCAAAGTGCTCCTTTGGGGTTTGCCGTTGGTGTTTCCCCGTGAGCTGCCATCTTGGTCTGCATTCAGCATGGTAGATGTGGCTGTTGGTGCCCCTTCTGGGCCTCATCTGCCTTCGACTCCTGTCTCCAGCACACCATTCCCCACTCCCACTTGGAGCCATTGATCCATTCCACAAATATTTCTTGAGCTCCTACCCATGTATCAGGCCCCAAACTCTTGTTTTATTCTGTATCCCATAAGTATTTCGGCAAATGGACAGGCTACCCTGGGCTTGCTTTTGCCTTGATGACAGGCTCTGTCCTCTGCCATTTCTCGTTCGTGCTCAAAGTCACCCAGATGGAAAGCCAGCTTCCGTCGTGGCCCAGCTACCTCTTGTCCTGCATTTTGGACCTTCAGCTGGTGGCGGAGAATGAGCTTCATGAAGGACCTCATGGACCCTTCCTCTTGGACCCAAGAGGGCTCAGCGGGAGAGAGGGTCCTTGGCAGCTTGGAACCCTGCTGTCTCATGTGGCTGCGTTCTCCACATTGACCCTACGTTGGCCAAGGCCTTGTGTACTCCTGGCCTCTGTCTCCTATGTCTCTCTCGATGTCGGGAAAGGACCTGGAAGGGATGAAGTAAAGGGGTAAACCAGAGAGGACAGAGGGCAGGGCAAGTGGATGAAAGAAGTGAGACCTAGTGAGGCGAGAGGGGTTGAAAAGAAAAAAGTGTGAGAGAACGCTGATGATGACATTTAACATGAATTGACACATTAATGTCTTTTTAAAAAATTTTTAAAAATGTTTTTATTCATTTTTGAGACAGAGACAGAGCATGAGCAGGGGAGGGGCAGAGAGAGAGGGAGACACAGAATCCTAAGCAGGCTCCAGGCTCTGAGCTGTCAGCACAGAGCCCGACGCGGGGCTTGAACTCACAGACTGTGAGATCGTGACCTGAGCTGAAGTCAGATGCTCAACCGACTAAGCCACCCAGGAACCCCACAATGTCTTAATCTGAACAGTAACCCTGCGAGGTCGGTACTGTTACCATTCTTGTTTTCCAGGGGAAGGGACTGAGGCAAAGAGGGTTATGAAACTCACCCAAAGCCTACGACAGAGGTGGTAGAGGTGGCTCCACCCCCTGGGTGGGGAAGGGTGCAAAAGCCCCCAAAGGGCATCCTGAGGAAGGCATGCACTTGGCATGTAGGCAGCGCGCAATGAATAGTGTTGAACGGTTGGTGGTGCAGGGGCGTTAGGCCGGGAGGCTGGGGGCTGGCTTTTTACATAAACCCCCGGGGTCTGGCGTCTGCTGGCACTGGCTAGTAGAGCCTCTCGTCTTCCCCACCCAGTAACTCCTCACCTTGGTCAGGGCCCTGCAATCCACCAGCCAGAGGGAACCTGGATTCACCGGCTCTGGGGTGGCACGGCCCACACCAGCCGCGGAGGGGCTGTGGTGTGGGTACAGCTTGCCATGGGTCATTCCCTCTCCCCGGGACCAGAGGCGAGGCATTTAGCCTCACTTTCCTCAGTCGCAAAATAGGAATGCAGGTCTATCCTCAGGGTCAAGGTGAAGATGAAATTGCATAGGGGCGGAGCCCCGCACGGGGCAGGGAGGGATGCCGTTACTGCGGCCCCTCCTCACGAGCCCTGCTTTGCTGATGGCTGATGAGCTCTTTGCAGTTGACAAAGCTCCATCTGCTCCCATGTCAGCCTGACTCGGATCCTCTCAGTGGGTGGGCAGGCTCTGCAGAACCTTCCTCTGCTTCACAGATGAGCACATTGAAGCCAGGGAGGTCAGAGAGGACAAGGAAGCCTTGTGGAGGTCTCTGGGGGTCTGCAGGGGTGTCAGGAAGAGGGGGGCCCTCTGGGAAGAGGAGGAGGACGTCCGGGAGCCCAGTGTGACCTGTCTTGCTGTCCCCTGCCTCCCTCAGCCTCTGAATCTATCAGTGCGGTTGGGATCTGTTGGCCCATAACTAGTCTCCGTGTCCCTGTCCAGCAGCAGCCTGACCTCGTCCACTTGGAGAAAAACAGGAAGCTGGGCTCTGCCAGGAATCAGAACACGCCCTTCCTCAGCCCTGGGCTGCGAGGACAGTGGGGGAGTCTGGGGGGGCAGGTCACAGGACAGGGTGTGGGGTGGGGGCTCTGTAGGCCAAGCCAGGGTGGCCTAGGCTGGGCTCAGGCTGAGCCTTGCTGAGCTACCCAGGGGCCAAGAGGACGTGGAGAGGTGGGGGGCCAGGAGAAGGAGCTCTCGGCCTTCCTCTCTCCTGTGGGGACAGAATTATGGGGCACCAGGGTCACATATGACTTTTGCCTTCATGGGGCCCTTCTTCTATAAAAAGTTTTAAAAAGTATATTATATGGCTGTATTAGTGTAAAGAATGTAATTCAGGCTGGATTCATGGTTATGTTTTCATGATTATTCATTTTATCTTGTGGTTTGGTTTTATTATTTTTTTAAATGTGTATTTAGTTTTGAGAGAGATGGAAGTGGAACAGAGAGAGAGAAGGAAAGAGAGAGAATCCCAAGCAGGCTCCATGCTGTCAGTGCAGAGCCCGATATGGGGTTTGAACCCACGAACTGCGAGATCGTGACCTGAGCCAAAACCGAAAGTCGGATGCTTAACCACCTGAGCCACCCAGGCACGCCTATCTTGTGGTTTTAAAAGAAATTAAAATGGAAACATTTTCCTGGGCCCCTAAAAGTATCATGGGCCCTGTACCTAATGGTTAGGTCAGCCCTGTAGGGAAACTCCTAGCACTTTCCTGTCCCGGAGAAACCAATTCCCCCCCCCCCCCCCCCCCCGCCCCACCCTATGGCCTCAAAGCACAGGGATTAGAGATCAGATGGGAATGCTTGGCTCAGCCTGGAAACAGAACCTCAGTTTCCCCTTCTGTAGAATGGGAGAATGAGAGTGTCTGCCTCTGGATGCTCTTATGAGATAATCTTGTGAGAAGCGTCTGGCCCAGGGCCTGCCCCGAGGGAACCCCGCTGTTTTCCTTACTGGCAATATAGATAAGGCACCTACTGGGTGCAGAATCCGGGACAGATGTGGCTTAAGGGAACACCTGCTATTTTATATAAGAGCTCAGGGTCATCTTTAATTTTTAACTTTTTGTTGGAAAACAATTTACTGTCTTTAACATTTTTTTAATGCTTATTTGTTTTTGAGAGGCAGAGAGAGAGAGAGAGAGACAGAGCGTGAGCAGGGGAGGGACAGAGAGAGAGGGAGACCCAGAATCCGAAGCAGGCTCTAGGCTCTGAGCTGTCAGCACAGAGACCGATGCGGGGTTCGAACTCACGAACCGTAAGACCATGACCTGGGCTGAAGTCGGATGCTTAACCGACTGAACCACCCAGGAGCTCCAACTGTCTTTAAATATACGTAACGCCGCCAACAGAAGAATGGTGATAATCAGCTGGTATTCATGTTTGATTCTAGTAAAGAAGATTTAGGCCCAGGCTGGAGTCCCAGCCATGAATATTGGTTAAGTACAAAAACTGACCAGTGTGTTGTGTACAGAGAACTCATTTTTAAAGACCTTGAAGGAGAGCCTGAATTTCCAGCTGGCAGAGATTGTTTGGGGTGAGGTTTTCATTTCTCTGATGTTTCTGATTAAAACCTCCCAGCTTCTCTGGCTGAGTTAGGTCACTCTGGTCACTCGGCATTTCGGTATTTCCTGAGAATCGGAGCCGGGGCTGGCTAACAAATGGGCTCCTCGGCCCGTGACCCAGGGGCTCTGTGGGCTGGTGGCCTGAGATCCTGCTGTTCTCGCCCCTCCTTTGTGGGGGGGGGGGGATGGGAGAGGACAGGTCATCCAGCTGGTAGGTGCTGAGACCCAGAGTGAGTCCACTTACCGGGGGGTTGTCTCTTAATGACCCAAAGCCGGTCCTGTCACTGTTCTGCCCTGAAACCCTCAGGGACCTTCTCTGGCTCTCCCAGGAGAGGGGGGAGGCCCCTGCCCCTGGCCTGCTGGAAGCAGCCTGGATCTTTCTCAGGACCCACTTTCTCACTTCCGGCCACTTGGGCCCCCAGTGAAAGCAGCCCCTCCCCTGCTCCCGACTCGGGCCACCTGTTGGCCTCCTTCACAGCCTCGGCCTCTGGAAACGACCCGTTTCCGTGCACGAGTGTTGGAATAGAGTCTTCGAATAGAGTCCATCTGGCCCACTGGGTTGTAAGCTCCCGGAGGGCCAGGCCTCACCCTCACTCCCCACTCCACCCCCAGCCCACAAGAGGCACCCAGGAGATACCGGTCAAAGCCATCGTTACAGTTAAGCATACAGTATTAACCCATACAACAATGACTTCAAAAATACTTCCTGGAAGATAAGCTTAGGAGCCGCACAGACCCGAGTTCCCGTGCTATCTAAGCAAGTCTCAGCTTTGTCATCTTCAAAGTGCAGACAAGAATCGCACCTGGCCTGTTGGGCAGCCGGGGGGAAGTGAGGCCACGCACAGAGAGCACCCAGTGGAACGCCTGGCCGGGCAGAGCTCGCCTTGGCCAACGCAAGCCGCTGTGATGACGATTCCCTCTGGCGACAGGGATGGGCGAAGGTGAGGGCCCAGGACCTCCTGTACAAGATCACACGGCCTTGTCTCCATTGAGGGTGGGCATCCATCATCGCACCACAGCCGTTCTGCCCCTCCGTTGGCATCATCTGATGTGCAATCGTTTTACCGCTTTGGTTCCCAAACTTGGCCGTATGTCGGACTCAAAGGGGAGTTTAATAGAAATAAAAATAAAAATAAAAAATCATCAGGCCTGAGTTCAGTCTTGGAGAGTCTGGTGTAATTGATCCGGGGTGTGGCCTGGACCTCAGGACTTTTATTTATTTATTTATTTATTTATTTATTTATTTATTTATTTATTTTTGGACCTCAGGACTTTTAAAAGGACCCCAGGTCATTCTACTGTGTAGCCAAGGGTGAGAACTGCGGCCTGGCCTCACGTGTGACTTTAGGGTCCTCTGCCCTCCTGCCACTCCCTTCCCACCGGCCTGAAATTCATCTGGCACAGGGGCTTTCACAGCACAATAAAGATAAATGGCTTCAAAATGCTGATGACTAGGCACCTGTTGGGATGAGCACCGGGCGTTGTATGGAAACCAGTTTGACAATAAATTTCATATAAAAAAAACGCAGATGACTGATTGAGGAGAGGAAATGGCCGAATGTCTTTCCTACACAGGCTCAGATTTTTCTCTGCCTTCCTGGCAGGGAGGGGATGAGAGCAGAGGAGCTGGGTCCTGGGATTGGGAAGGAAAAGGGAGACAGGATCCGGTGTCTGGACACCTACGTCCTAAGCTTTGCCACTGTGTAAATATGGACAAATCAGCTGTCTCTCCCACCTGACATCTCAGTTCCCCGCTCCGTGAAACGACATCTGTTTGAGAGCCCACATCCTAAAGCTAGGACCAATTCCACCATCCCTAAGAACCAGCCTTCCCGCAATCCTGAAGCCTGCATGCAGATTCCCTGGCCCCTCACTTGCCCTGCTTTCTGAAGTTTATTTGTTTAGCACAATCGCGTTATTATAAAGCCTAATTCCCAGAAGACATCACTGTAATTTTGAGGTTATGAAGCGACTCTAAGGTAACTTGGGAGGTGTTGACAAGCAGAGGTCATGGGGGAATCAGCTTTTTATTGCATAGAAGAAAATCTTCCATAATCAGCTGGAGGCTTCCATAATCATCTTCAGTTGGATGTTGCCTAAGAGTGCAAATGTTTCCTCTCTTAGCAGATCAATGTGGAGCCACTGTAATAACTTTAAAAAAAAATGTTTTTTAATCTTTATTTATTTTTGAGAGAGAGAGTGTGAGCAGGGGAGGAGCTGAGGGGAGGGAGACACAGAATCCGAAGCAGGCTCCAGGCTCCGAGCTGTCAGCCCAGAGCCCGACGCTGGGCTCAAACTCACAGATGGCGAGATCATGACCTGAGCCTAATTTGGTGGCTTAACCGACTGAGTCACCCAGGCGCCCCTGTAATAACTCTTTTACACTATTTTTTTTTTTAATGGAATCCTGTTCCTGTTCCTGTGGTCGCCAACTAATGGACGAGATTTTATAGTTCTTAGGAGAAAGAAATGGAAATTCTCAGGAAGACACAGGAGACATAGAAAGTCCTTCTAATTAGACACAGGAATGAGGAGGGTTGAGGTAGGGGAATGTCCTGGAACCAGCCTGAAGGGCGGGCCCGGGAAGTGTCCCCGGGCAACTGCTTTTGGCTTTCAGACTTTTTTTTTTTCCAAGCTCAGAGCCTCCCAGCTACAGAGCCCCATCAGGCCACAATGATTACACAAATCACAAACATCTAGTGCCAGCCCCATCAGGCCCGAGCCCAACTTTTTTTGAATAGTAGCACTTGCACATTTGAGGTCAAGCTCTGTTGCAAATGGAGAGGAAGGGTATTCGGGAAAGGACAGACTTTTTCCGGAAAATCTCTGGCACCCAGCCCCCATCCCCCAATTCGGCTTTGGGAGCACGTCCAAAGCAAGGCATCGCCAGAAGACTGCTCAGATCCTAGAGAAACTTTCTAGGTGAAATCCACGCAATCATGTCAAGATGTGTGTCGGCTTAGTCCCCTCGTGCCTGATACTGGTTAGACGTGCAAGTGGGGGCTGGGAGGTAAGTAAACTTGGCATTATCCCTGTGTTCTCCTTTGAAGGAGTTGAACAATTCTGTGTTCCAGGCCACGGTGGGATTCAGAGGTGAGGGAGATCTGCCCCTACTCTGGAGGGGTTCACAGTCCACGGGGTGGGGGGGGGAGAGACTATCCTGCTGCCCTAGGGCTGGACCCCACCTGGGCAGACCCCTGGCTCTTGGCCCCACTCACAGTGGTCACTGTACCTCTGCTATGCTATTCCTCACCCCCCACCCCATATCCCACTGGCTGCCTGACGGGCTAGCTGGTTGACCTAGCTGCCAGATAATATTACATCTTGATTCCTGAGTTTGTTGGTACCTCCTGAGATATTGCTGTTGAGGCAGATGCCCAACTCATCTAACCCTCATTGAAGCCCCGACAGACCAGCTGCAGGCCAGAGGGGAGAGTACTCAGCGCAAACCCCCATGAGAGCTCAGAGAAACATTTGAACAATTCTGGGGGCAGTGTTTCCCAAAGTGTGCTCTGAGAAACAGCGATCCGATGCGGTGTTCCTCCGAAACGAAAAGATTTTGTGGACAAATAAGTTTGGGAAACAGCGCGTGCTCTAGATTCCCCCTTAGACGTTGAACACACAGAAGGCTCTGAGACTCCTGTATGAAAAAACATGACTTTTCTAGCCCATCCCCTGGGGCTGCTCAGCTGTGTCAGTGTTCCTTAAAGTGAAATGAGAGGGCACTCATCCCAAAATCTCTTGGGGGTGCTTGTTGGAAATAGAGAATCCCCAGCCCTGCTGCAGACTTTCTGAGTCAGAATCTCTGGAGCCATGACCCAGGAATCTGCTTTGAACAAGTTCCCAGCTAATTGTGATGCATGCTTAGGCCAAGAACCCCAGATAAACCTTCCCCGGCCTTGGTTTTTTCTCCGAGTGTTGTAAAGATCCAGAGATAAGCTCGAGCAAAAGACTAGTCAGAAAGAAACTACACACTTCCCAATTCATTCTATGGGGCCAGCGTTACCCTCATAGCAAAACCAAGCAAAATTCAGTACAAGCAGAGAAAACCGGAGACCAATAAAAATAATGACTGTAGGTGTAAAAATCCTCAACAAAATACTAGCAAACCAAACCCAGCAACATATCCGAAGGATTACACATCATGATCAAGTGGGATTTATCCTAGACATGCGACGATGGTTTAACATCTGTTACATCAGTAAATGTAATACAGCATAACGGCAGAACCACTGGAACAAAGAAATGGCCCGGTAGTTGGACGTGCATGTGGGGTCAAGGAGGAGATTGAAAAAATGGAAGATAGTAGAGACAAATGAAATGATCCGATTCGGGGGCACCTGGGTGGCTCAGTCGGTTAAGTGTCCGACTTCGGCCCAGGTCATGATCTCACAGTCCGTGAGTTTGAGCCCCGCGTCGGGCTCTGTGCTGACGGCTTAGAGCCTGGAGCCTGCTTGGGATTCTCTGTCTCCCTCTCTCTCTGCCCCTCCCCTGCTCGTGCTCTGTCTCTCTCTGTCTCAAAAATAAATAAAAACATTTTTTAAAAAATTAAAAAAAAGAAATGATTCAGAGGAGGAATTGCCGGTGCCAGAAAGGACAGAACTTCTCAGGAGTCCAGTTCCTGAGAAGGCGAGAGGAAATGGCATCTGCCTCATGTGGGGCAAATGGTCTTGGAGAGGAGCAGGGACACCCTTCCAACTGTTGTAAGGAGAAAGAGAACATGGTACAGGTGGGGAGGTGGGAAGGGGAGGGTCCTCCTGAGGCATTGCTTCTATTTCTTTTTAAAGTTTATTTTTGTTTATTTTTAAATTTTTTTTTTCAACGTTTATTTATTTTTGGGACAGAGAGAGACAGAGCATGAACGGGGGAGGGGCAGAGAGAGAGGGAGACACAGAATCGGAAACAGGCTCCAGGCTCCGAGCCATCAGCCCAGAGCCTGACGCGGGGCTCGAACTCACAGACTGCGAGATCGTGACCTGGCTGAAGTCGGACGCTTAACCGACTGCGCCACCCAGGCGCCCCTATTTGTTTATTTTTGAGAGAGAGAGAAAGAGAGAGAGAGAGAACACATGCAAGGGGGAGAGGGGCAGAGGGAGAGAGAATCCTAAAGCAGGTTCTCCACTGTCGGCACAGAGCTCGACGCGGGGCTTGATATCATAAAATGTGAGATCATGACCTGAGCCAAAATCAAGAGTCGGATGCTTAACTGACTAGCCACCAGGTGCCCCAGATTGCTTTCTAATTTTCTTTTTTTTTTTTATATATATATGAAATTTATGACAAATTGGTTTCCATACGCTTTCTAATTTTCTAATTGCAGTTGTCTCCTTGCCTTCTTTCTCCCTCCCTTCCTCCCTCCCCTCTTCCTTTCTCCCGCCCTTCCTCACTCCCTCTTCCCTTTCTCCCATCCCTTCCTCCCTCCCTCTTCCTTTCTCCCTCCCTTCCTTTGCCCTTCCTTCCTTCCTTCCTTCCTTCCTTCCTTCCTTCCTTCTTCCTTCCAGCATTCATTGAGCACCTAATGCACACTATGACACTGTTCTAGGTGCTGAGTTATAGCAATCAACATTTGTTTTGCCTTTCTTCAGAAAACATTTATTAAGAAACATGTCAAACATACAGAAAATTTGAAAGAATTTTATGTGAGCACTCATATGCCAGCTAGATCCTATAGTTAACATTTTGCTCTATTGGTTTAATCATGTATCCATACATCTCTCTCCATCCATCTACCCACCCACCCACTCATCCACCAATTTTCCATCTTTTTATTGTTTTGAATCATTTCAAAGAAAGTTGTAGACACCAGTATATTTTACCCCTAAACACTTAATCAGGATATATACAATTAAGTAGACTCCAATGTTTGTTTATCTTTTTTAGGTAAATAAAATTTATTAAAAACATTTTTTTGTGTATATTTATTTTTGAGACAGAGAGAGAGATAGAGAGAGTAGGGGAGGGGCAGAGAGAGAGAGAGAGAGACAGAGACACAGAATCCAAAGCAGGCTCCAGGCTTTGAGCTGTCAGCACAGAGCCCGACGCAGGGCTCGAACTCACAGACCGTGAGACCATGACCTGAGCTGAAGTCGGACGCTTAACCGACTGAGCCACCCAGGGGCCCCTAAGGTAAAATTTATATACAAGAATTGCACAGATCTTAATTATACCTGAATCGTAAGTATGAGTGAATTTTGACAAATGCCTGTACTTATAGAAGTCAAACCCATATCAAAATATAGTACATCATCATCATCCCAGAAAATTCCCCATGTTTCCTCCTCGTCTCTTCTTACCCTACCCAGGTAACATCATTCTAATATTTTCATCAGAGATTAGCTTTACCTATTCTAGGATTTCATATGAGTCAAATTGTATTATATGTATTTTTGTATGTCTAGTTTCCATCTGTCAGCACAATGGGAGAATCATTCACGGTGCTACGTGTGTAGGTAGTTAATTCTTCTCATTGCTAAGTAAATCCCATTATATGATTATACCAGAAGAATTATTTATTCTTCTGTTATAGCCATCAGACTTGTTTCTAGTTTGTAGCCATTAAGAATAAAGCATCTCTGGGGCGCCTGGGTGGCTCAGTTGGTTAAGCATCCAACTTCAGCTCAGGTCATGATCTTGCGGTTTGTGAGTTCGAGCCCCACGTGGGACTCTGTGCTGACAGCTCAGAGCCTAGAGCCTGCTTCAGATTCTGTGTCTTCCCCTCTCTCTGCCCCTCCCCTGCTCATGCTCCTTCTCTGCCTCTCAATAATGAATAAACGTTTAAAAAAAAAAAAAAAAGAAGAAGAAGAAACCAGCTTCTGAACATTCTTGTGGGCATATTTTGTGTGTGTGTGTGGGACATATGTTTCCTTTCTCTTAAGTGAATACCTACACGTAGAATTGCTGGGATAGGTTTTCGTTTTAAGAAACTACCAGATTTTTATCCCGAGTGCTGAAGTTATGCGATTTTACATTCCTTCTAGCGACGTGTGAGAGTTCTGATTGTTCCACATCCTTGCCAGCGTTTGATGCTATCAGTCTTTATTTTTTTTTTATTATTATTTTTTAACGTTTATTTATTTTTGAGACAGAGAGAGACAGAGCATGAAGGGGGGAGGGGCAGAGAGAGAAGGAGACACAGAATCGGAAGCAGGCTCCAGGCTCCGAGCCGTCAGCCCAGAGCCCGACGCGGGGCTCGAATCCACGGACCGCGACATCGTGACCTGAGCTGAAGTCGGCCGCTTAACCGACTGCGCCACCCAGGCGCCCCATATCAGTCTTTAATTTTAGCTATTCTGGTAGGTGTATAGCTGGCGTCCCATTGTGGTTTTATTCTGCATATTCCTAATGACTAATGATGTTAAGCATTTTTTCCTATGCTCTTGGCCCTCTGAATATTTCCCTTGTGAAGTTTTTATTCAAATCTTTGTCTATTTTAAAAATTGTGTTCTCTATCTTTTTATTAGGGAGTGGCAGGGGTTCTTTATATATTCTGTGTACATGTCCTCTGTCAGATATATTTTGCAAATATTTTCTTCCAGTCTCAGGCTTGCTGTCATTTTCTTAATGGTGTATTTTTATTTTGAATGAAGTATAATTTCTCAATCTTTTAAAAATAGTTGTTTTCTGTGTTCCATTTTAAGATGCCTTTGTCTACCGCTAAGTCTCAAAGATATTCTCCTACATTTTCTTCTAGAAGTTTTATGATTTTAGCTGCTTCTGATTGAGGTCGATCATCCATTTAAAATCAGTTTTTGTGAATGGTGTGAAGGAGGAGTCGAAGTTTCTTTTTTTTCCATGTGGATAGCCAGTTCTAGCATCGTTTGTTGAAAAAACTTTCGGGGCGCCCAGGTGGCTCAGTTGGTTAAGTGGCCAACTTCAGCTCAGGTCATAATCTTGCAGTTCGTGAGTTCCAGCCCTGCGTTCGGCTCCGTGCTGACAGCTCAGAGCCTGGACTCTGCCTCGGATTCTGTGTCTCCCTCTCTCTCTGCCCCTCTTCCATTCACACTCTGTCTCTCTAAAAAATGAACAAACATTAAAAAATTTTAAAAAAGAGAAAAGAAAAACCTTCCCCTTTCCATTGAAATGCTTTGGTGATTGTATAACGAAATCAAATGACTAAGTGTTGGCCTGTTTCTGGGTTCTATCTTCTATTCCATGGATCTATTTGTTTGTCACCGTGATCGTGCTGCAATGCCTCAGTTTCTCTAGTCTTCTACTAAATCAGGAAGTCAGGTAAGGTAAACTCTTTCATTTCGTTGTTTTTCAAGAAGCTTTGAATATTACAGGTCCTTGGCGTTTCCATAAAAAATTTCAGGTCTGGGGCACCTGGGTGGCTCAGTCGGTTGAGTGCCTGACTTTGGCTCAGGTCATGATTTCACAGTTCATGGGTTCAGGCCCCGCATGGGTTCTGTGCTGACAGCTCAGAGCCTGGAGCCTGCTTCGGGTTCTGTGTCTCTCTGTCCCTCCTCTGCTTGTGCTCTCTCTTTCAAAAAAAAAAAATTAAAAATTAAAAAATTTTTGAAAAAGTTTTCGGGTCAACATGTCAACTTCTACAAAAGAATCTGCTGGAATTGTGCTTGAAATTGGGTTGCCTCTAAAGATCATTTTGAAGGGAACAGACATCCCAATATTGATACTCAACATTGAGCCCTTGCCAATCCATGAACCATGAATGGATGTCTCCATTTCTCTAGGTCTTGAATTTCGAATTTCTTTCAGCAGTATTTTGTAGTCCTCGGCGCACAGGCCTTAGGCATCTTTTGTGGAACTTACTCCAAAGTATTTCGTGTGTGTGTGTGTGTGTGTTCAAAGGAAAGTTTTTCAAATTTCATTTTCTAGCGCCGGCAACGGAGCCGAAAGCCAGAACAGCGACGGGAGGGACAGACCTTCAGGAGGCCCTAGGTGTGGGGAAGTGACCGGGGGAGGTGTCACTTGTTTGCAGGCAACTGCGGAGGATCTGAGAGGGTGGGAAACTCGAGGCGCGCGTGGGAGTGGGTCGGATACACAACACGGCACGGAAGACTGGCTTCCTTTCTCTGTCCTGTTCCTAAGAAGGGAAGTCCTTCCTCAAACAGCCCTCCTAGGAGAGGAAGCGCAGGCCAGTGCCAAAACTGGGGCCTCAGGAAAGGGCTCCTGTGCCTCCCTCCCCAACCTTCCGAGCTGCTAAGCTGCCTTATCCACCCAGCTCCGCAGAGGGGTGGGGGGGCTATCACCCTGGTCTGGGAGGAGCTCGGCCCACTGTGGACAGATAAGCCGGCCTCAGTAGCACATTCTGCCCTCTCTATGAGAAGCCACCATGGCCTCTGGTCCTTACCCGGCCTGCAGGGAGGAGAGGGAGGCAGAAACACCTGGGATTACTCAGTTCAGAAGATCACAGCCACGCTCCTGGGCTGGCCTTCAGCTCGCCCCCCACCTACTGTCACCCCCCCCGGGGGTTCCCTGGCCCCATTCCTTCACATCACCCCACCCAGGGAACCAACTGCCCACGCCTCTTGCAAGGGCCAAAACCTCCACATCATGCTCTAAGGAAAGATTCTCAAGAAGCAGGAAAGGACAAACCAAGACTCCACCCATCCTGGATTCTGTCCATATTCCATCAGGAAGGGTGTGCGAGGGGAGGGAGGGGGGAAGGCACAGGGGCTGCCCCGTTGCTAGGCAGAAAGAATATGGGGGGCAGTGGGCATGCAAAGGGGGGCCGTCACCCCTCTGTACTCCCCACGATGCCCCCCACGCCCCTTCAAGGAAAGGTGTACCTACCTACCGTGCTTGAAGACAATGCTAACCGCAAGGCACCTGAGTGGCTCACTTGGTTAAGCTTGTGACTTCAGCTCGGGTCATGATCTCACAGTTTTGTGAGTTCGAGCGTCGAGTCGGGCTCTGCGCTGACAGTGCGGAGCCTGCTTGGGATTCTCTCTCTCCCTCTCTCTCTGCCCTGGCCCCCACGCATGCTTTCTCTCTCTCTCAAAATAAACAAACTTCAAGAAAGTTCTTAAAAAAAAAAAAACAGACGACGCTAGTTGCTATGACAATAAATCCCACAGATATGTTGTGTTTCTTTCTCACTCGCATACCAGTTCACGGCAGCCGATCCTGGATTGCGGGCGGCTTTCCCGTCCAATGCAGTGATTTAGAGATCAGGCCTTTTGATCAGGCCTTTTAGATCCGTTGGTCTATCATCCTCGCGCCCATCCAGTGGGAGGGGAAAGAAACCCCGTGGGAAGCATAACCTCTTGGCAAAGGCCTTGGTACAGAGGCGACGTGCTTTACCTTTGCTCGTGTTCCATTGGCAAGGACCTGTCAGGGGGCCACAGTTAGATGCCAGGGAGCCTGGAAAATGTGCCCCCTGGCTCAGCAGCTGGTTCCCAACGACAAGTGACACTAACTAGAAAGAAGGGCTTGGATTTCGCCGTCCCTGCCACTGAGCCCTGCTGAATTTTAACCAGTCCTGTGAGCTTGCCCTGTAAACTGTAGAGGGCTCTTTGGAGGTGACAGCCCCCATCCCCAGCCTGGGCGTCTCCTGGTTTTCCTCTGTCTCTGAAGTTGCTTTCCACCTCACTCAGCCACCGCTCCCTCCCCAGTTCCCCCTCCTTCTAGACACTTGCTTAAAGCTGGCCTCTTCCAAGAAGCTTTTCGGGGATCTTAAAACCCACACTGAGGTCTTCCATTGTCTGGGTGTCCTGTTTGCCATAAACAGGAGCAGGAGCAATGTTTGGGGGGCAGATCCCCCCTTTCCCATCTGCTCACAATGTTTGGAACTCTCTCAACTGAGGACCAAGGCTTTCTCCCCACAACTAACAGCAAGGTGTCGGATACACGTGCCTTGGGAGACAGGCAGCATTCTCACACACTGCGGGTCCTTACAGACCCTTCTAGAGGGGAGGGAAGGAGACCAGGGCACTCTGGCCTTAGCTGAGAGGGCCAGCCGCAGGCCTGGTGTCTCTTGCGTTCTTGCTGTCTCGGCTAGATTTTTCGATCATAGGTTCGGCCCCTTCAACTTTTCCTAAGCAAAGTGAGACTCATTAAATAGTGTGCGTTTGTTAGCACTTACCATGTGTCAGGCATTGCTAAGTACTTTTTATGAGCACTATCCGATTAATCTTCTCAACCACCTAATGAGGTAGGGACTTCATTTATCCCTGTTTTGCAGATGAGAAAAGCAGGGCTCAGAGAAATGAACATTCCCAAGGTCACCTAGCCAATGATTGGAGGAAGTTGTGTTCGAACCGGGATAGCCAACTTCAAAGTCTGCTAATCCCTCTGTGCCTCTGTGTCCCTATTCCCTGGGACACCCGGTGCGACAAAGGCACTCGACACTCACTGGATAGCCATGTGCTTCTCCACGCTTCCCAGCCTTCCTTGCAGTCGGGTTGGGGCCGAGTGACTAACTCTGATCGGTGGGCTGTGAATGGAAGGGACACATGTCGTTTCTGGACCAAAGCATTTAAGTGCTGGTACCCGACCTTCCGGTTTGCTCTTTCCCATTAGTGGTGACTACAGAGGCCATGGCTGGAAAGGGAGGAGCCACCAGAAGGAAGCCGTCTGGATCGGCCGGCCACTGTGCAGAGGACAGCTGACCTGGGGAGCTGTCCAACCTGCAGGAGCTTTGTGGGAATGAGACCCACACCTCTGTTGTGTTACAGCCCTGAGATTTGGAGGCTGATTTGTTTCTGCAGCTTACTAGGGCTTCTCTTGACTGATAACACGAGAACAGGACACCAAATGCATCCCTGTTGCACCCGGTTGGCTATGGACAACATAGAGTCCCTCGGACACTTTGTTTCAAGAATCCCAGACTAAGAATGGGACTGTGGCGACTGTCCTGAGCCAAGTTGCCAGAAACAGATGGGAGGATACTGAAGGTCTCCCTGAGCCCCTGGGCAGTAGGGACCCCCTGAGCCCGGACTCTTGTTCCGGTGCCTCCTTCTCCCGAGATCAGGCACTCCCCCTGTTGCTGGTTTCCCAAGCCGTTTGTTTTTTTGGCACAGCCCCTCAGTCTCCCACCCCCAACACGGCTTCCAGAAGCTGAGGTCCAGATGCCACTGGCTGCTGTCCAGATGCTGGTCAGGGTGCCTGGAAGTCTCTCTGAGCCTCACGTTGTGTCTTAGATGTATCCATGTGGACACAGAGCTTTTGCAATCTGGGCAAATCAGAGCTTTCTGGCCTGGGCTGATTCTGGAGCCACTGGCTGGGTGTGGCCAGCAGGAAGCCCAGGGTAGGGCTATATATAGCCAGGTCAGGCCTGGGGAGAAGGTGAGAGTCTCAGGACCCTGGGCTGGCCCCTGCCTGGGCCAGGACATCGAGAGCGTTCACAGTTCTCGGATCCAGACACACAGGCTGGCCCTGTGCGTGGTGGTGGGGGAGCACAAAGGCAAGAGGTTGTGGTCCCTGCTTTCTAAGAGCTTCCATTCTGTAGGCTCAAGTAGGACATTAGCTACAGAAAAACACAACACAGGGGAGTATATCCGTCAGGGATTCTCGGTTATAAGCAGCTGGACGTCTAGAGAGAAAAGGTTGTGTCTCACCTCCGAAAGTAACTCAGATTCAAAACGTTATTCTCTGAAACGATGTGTCGATGTGTGTATGCCAAAATTAACAGTGACTCTTTAGATTTTCTGACTGCAAAATTCTAAGGACGTTCATCAAGGCTGAGAGCTTTTCTTTTCTCCTTTTGTTGGTCCCCGAAGTTAACTGCTACTTTAAGTCGATGCTTGACTTATCCATAGTGAACCAATCTCAAAAAAGGAATATTTCATCCCCATGTCTGAAAAAATTCCAGCTTCAGGCTTGGCTGAATCCCAATCCTTGTATGCCATTCGCCTGGCTCTGCTTTTCTTTGTTTTAGCTTTGCTCTCAAAGCTCGTACTCCTGGGACTATATTCTGTGCTTATCAGTCTCACCCCAAAGAACGGGCCCATCTCCTGGTCATACCAGGAAAGCCCTGATTTAACTGACTCTGGGTCACAGGCCCAACCCTGAATGAATCTCTGTAGTGGTTGGAGATGGGGGTGGGGGTGGGAGTAGCCGAAGAGAAGATGTGATGTTTCGACTGGATCCCTCTCTGGACCCTGGGGTGCAGTCAGCTTCTTCTGGATCACATGACCGAAGGCGGGGGAAGATAGGGCTATTACGATCAGAAGGGCGATGAAAGCTGGAGCTGGGTGGAGTAAGGGTCAGTGCCTACTGACAATGGACAATGAAATGCGCCCTCAGAAAGGTATGAACCAAAGACTGTGGGAGTTCAGAGGAGGGAGATGTCATTTCCAGTTAAGGGGATCAAGGAAGTCTTCATGGAGGAGGAAGCATCTGGGCTGGGCCTTGAAGGATGACTGCAGTTTGAATGGTAGATCTGGGGAGATGGGGAGGAAAGAATATTCTGGGCAGAGGGAACAATGTGGGCAAAAACCTAGAGATAAGCACAGAGAGTAGCAAAGTCTGAAACCGTATGAGGAAAGGCCTTGAATGCCGGATCAAGGGGTATGGATTGAATATGGGAGGCATTCATGCGTGGTTCCGGAGCCAAGGATGGGGGGGTGGTCATCAGATCTGAGCTCCTGAGAACTGGTACTGTCTGCCAGAGGGTCTGGACCCTCTGTTCCTCCCCATCCCCCTGGGTGCCCACAGTTCCCTCCTCCACTGGTTCAACTCAGACAAGGCTGGAGCTTTCCAATAGAAATGTTCACGGGGCACCTGGGTGGCTTGGTTGGTTAAGCATCCAACTCTTAGTTTCGGCTCAGGTCATGATCTCACGGTTTGAGGGTTCAAGCCCCACACTGGGCTCTGTGTTGACAGTGCAGAATCTGCTTGGGATTCTCTCTCTCCCTCTCTGTCTACCCCTCCCCTGCTCATACTCTATCTCTCTCTCAAAATAAATAATAAATAAACTTAAAAAGAAAAAAAGAAATGCTCACTGAGAGGGGTGCCTGGATAACTCAGTCAGTTAAGGTCTGACTTCAGCTCAGGTCACGATCTCATGGTTCATGAGTTCAAGCCCCACATCAGGCTCTCCACTGGTCAGTGCAGAGCCCACTTTGGATCCTCTATCTCCCTTTCTCTCTGCCCCTACCCTGCTCGCTCTCACTCTCTCCCTCAAAAATAAATAAACATTTAAAAAAAGACATGCTCACTGAGAAACAGGGAGAGTGAAAGTACCAAATGCGATGACAGAGCTTAGCTTTGTCCTTCCGAAGTACCGAAAGCCTGAGTACCTTTGACATCTTCCCTTACTCTGGGCTTAATTTCCTCTCTCCCACCCTGGGGGCTGAGCCCGAGGTGGGGTAGGTAAAGGGCAGAGGTGTCCACTCTCTGGGTCCCTCCGGCTCTCCAGCATCCATTTCCTGCCTTACCCCTCTCCTGCCCGCAATAGTACTTGTTCTGCAGTTGTCCTGGCTCAGGGCAAGGGGGTTACCCTCAATTCTCACCCCCCATTTCCTCCCCTGACACCGTTCCCATTTTATCACTCAGAGATATCTCCAAGATGTCTGCCAAGAACCAGAGGAAGATTAGCCGAAGCCCCTCCAGTAGGGCCAAGGACCAGTCAAAGGTGTGAGCTTTGGAGTTAGTCAACCTGTGTTTGAATTTTGCCTCTATCCCTTAAGGACCAGATGCATAACCTTCCCAAGCTTCTGTTTCCTCTTGGGCAAAATGGAACGACTAAGCTCGGCCTCACAAGTATGATGGGAGGATTAAATGGGGCCCTGCATGTTTTATCCAGGCACACGGTACATCTACAGTAAATGGTGACAATGACGATAGTGGAGACAAGGAAGAAGAAAGAGCCAACCAAGGAGAGAGGAAGGACCAGCAGAGTCCCTTGGAGCTCTGAGCTTAGCACGACGCCATGGACAGAGTGCGGGGGCCGAGGGCAGCATGAACCCCAAACCAAGCTCCTGGACTTTGAGCTCTTCTGGCCCTGCTGGGCTCAGGGAATGCCCAAGGGAACATCAAATCATCCAGCCTGGAGCTCCCCAAATTAAGGGAGGCGTCCTGCCATAGGGCCCTGGAAAGTCACACTGTGCCAAAATGCCCCGGGGGGCGGGGGTGGGGGGAACAAAATGCCTCTGAGCCTCAGATTCCCCCATCAATTAGGGGACAATGATCAGGTTCTTTGCCCCCCCCCCCCCCCCAGCTTCCAGAAGATCAGGCTTTCAACAGGGTTTCTACAAAGCTCAGGATGGCTGGAACAGGCCGGAAGGATGGGGTGAGGCTGGCCCGGAGGAGGATAAAGGCTCAAACCAGTGGTCACCAAGCTTTTCTGATCCCCTCTCAGGAAAATAATTTGAGAAAATTTCCCCCCACATGTGTTTATTTACTGAGGAACACATACTATTACACTAATATATTATGCCCACTATAAAATTATATATAAATAGAAAAATTTTTTTTAATTTTAATGTTTATTTATTTTTGAGAGACAGAAAGCAACAGAGCACAAGCCGGGGAGGGGCAGAGAGAGAGGGAGACGCAGAATCTGAAGCGGGCTCCAGGCTCCGAGCTGTCAGCACAGAGCCCGAAGTGGGGCTCGAACCCGCGAACTGTGAGATTGTGACCTGAGCTGAAGTTGGACGCTTAACTGACTGAGCCACCCAGGCGCCCCAAAATGAAAAATTTTTAAGAGATTTCAATAAGACCCAAACACATCATGGCCCACCCACACAACGGATCGCTACAGAGCTACAAAAAAGAATGAAGTCTTGTAAGCCCATGATAAGAAGAGAACTAGATTTAAACACGGATACAATTTTGAATAGACATTTTATCAGAGAAGGTATATGAATGGTCCATAAGCACATGGAAATGCTCCATGTCGTTTACCATTAGGGAAATGCAAATTAAAACCACACAAGATACCCCTTCACACCCTCTGGCAGGGCTGGAATTAAAAAAGATCGTAAAGGGGCGCCTGGGTGGCGCAGTCGGTTAAGCGTCCGACTTCAGCCAGGTCACGATCTCGCGGTCCGTGAGCTCGAGCCCCGCGTCAGGCTCTGGGCTGATGGCTCAGAGCCTGGAGCCTGTTTCCGATTCTGTGTCTCCCTCTCTCTCTGCCCCTCCCCCGTTCATGCTCTGTCTCTCTCTGTCCCAAAAATAAAAAAAAAAATTAAAAAAAATATAAAAAAAAAAAAAGATCGTAACAAGTGTTCAGGCATGCTCACACATTGCTGGGGAGAACGTAAAATAGTGCCCCTGCTTTGGAAAAAAAGCTTCACAGTTTCTTAAAAAGCTAAACCCATCCCAACCACATGAGCCAACCATTCTCCCAGGGGTCTGCCCGAGAGGATTAAAAACGTGGGCACCCCAAAGGCCTGTCCGCAAATGCTCATAGCAGCATTATGCACACTATAAACCCCCGTGAACGTCCGACGAGGCATCAATTTGTGAACGGACAAACACAATGTGAAATGCCCATGCAATGGAATACGGCTCAGGAGCAAACGCATGAAACCCGCTGCAACACGGACAAACCTCAAAGACCCGAGGCCCAGTGAAAGAAACCAGACACAAACGACCACATGTTGTATGATCCGTTCAGGAGAAATTTCCAGGGAAGGCCAGCCCTCGAGACAGGGAGCAGCTCGGTGGTTAGCGGGGTGGGGTGGGGGCGGGGGTGGGGATTAAACTCCAAAAGACCCCAGGAGCTTTACGGATGATGGAAGTGTTCTAAAACCCATTGTGCTCGAGGCTGCACAAGCCTGTAAATTTACTGAAAATCATTGCACCGTGCCCTAACAACGGATGAATTTCGTGCAAAATCTATCAGGAAAGCTGTTTTTCGTATGTGCGCTCCCAAAGCGAGCACAGTGGAGCTATTTTTAAAAGCACAAAACGAGGAAGCTCTTTAAGCATCCGTACAGAAAGGTCTCCAAGATGTGTCGGTCGGTAAGTGGAAAAAGCCAGGTGCGAGTATGCTGCTGTCGACGCCTTTTGAAAAAGAAAAGGGGTGCAGAGATGGGTTGTGTTCACATTTGTATTTCTACATTTCCACACAGACACGCCGCACGGAATTGCCCGCGTCTCATGGCCTCTGTCTGGGAGGAGACGGAAGAGCTGGCGGTGACCTTGGAGTGTTGGGTGACGGAGCCGCAGGGCTGTTGGACAGGAGTGGAAGACTGACTTTTGTACCTTTACATTTTTCTTCTTTTCTGAACACACTTTGGTAGAATGCACGTAACCTGGGCTTTACCACCTTACCAATTCGGAAGCGCCCAGCTCAGAGGCATTCGGTCCATTCCCACGGCTGTACGGCCGTCCCCACTGTCCGCCTTTCCAAATAGAAACTCTGTGCCCGTTAAACACCCACTCTCCATTCCCCACCCCTTCTTGCCACTTCTTTTTTTCTAAATTCTTTTTTGAGGTTTTATTTAGTTTTGAGAAAGAGAGAGACAGAGAGAGAGAGAGAGAGAGAGGCAGTGAGAGGAGGACAGGGGATCCGAAGCCGGCTCTGTGCTGACAGCAGAAAGCCCCATGCGGGGCTCAAACCCTTGAACCGCGAGATCATGACCTGGGCCCAAGTCAGATGCTCCACCAGCGCAGCCGCCCAGGTGCCCCCACTCTTGCCACTTTCTACAAGTGGAATCACACAGGGCTTGCCTCTTTGTCGCTGACTGCTTTCACGTAGCATAACGTCCTAAGGTCCATCCATCCTGCAGCACGTGTCAGAATTCGCTTCCTTTTTAAGGCTGAATGAGATTCCTTCGCGTGCATATACCGCATTTGGTTTGTCCATTCAGCCCTGCGTGGACACCTGTGCCTTCACCTTTTGGATACTGTGAAGATGGGTGTACAAATACCTCTTCGAGACCCTTGTGTCTACCTTTTTGAGGTGTATGAAGACACTAGACATTTGAAAAAAATAATTCAAGACGAAAAGGATGGTCTACAAATAGACATGGAAGGACTGTTTCTTCCCACATCCTCTTCGGAGGCCCCTGAGCAGGGGCGGGGGGAAGGGGGGCCTCCCAGGGGGAGCGTTGGCCGCGGAGGCGCGGGGCCGGGACAAGGGGGCGCGCAGGGCAGCGCCAGATGCTGGGGGTCGGCGGGGTGGGTCTTGCTTAGTCACCCGCGACTCTGGCGCACAGCGGTGCCCTCGCCTCGCCTGCCCGCCGCCGCCCACCCGCGGCCCAGCGATCGCCCCGCCGCATTCCTGCGCGCTGCCTGCTGCCGACCCGGTGACTCACGGCCCAGGCAGCCCGGGAACGCCCGGCCTCGTCCTGGGCCCGCAGCCGCTGGTTTTCCTATTTGGAAACTCCTTAGCCGCCTCCGCGCCAGCCACCCGGTCTCCTCCCAGGTCCCCCGTAGGCGGCTGGGAAGGAGGGCAGGGAAGCCTGGGGACAAGCGCCTTTTCTGCGGAGGGGGACCCACGACCGGCCTTAGAGAGGATGGGTGTATGCTTCCTTGTCCCCAATTCAAGAATCTCCAAATGCCCGGCAGCCACATTTACAGGACGGCAAAACCTGGCTTGAACTGCAAAGAGACGGAGTTGCAGTCTTTATCCTGCTGAAATGTGGACGCTTATACATTTTGCTGCAGAAATGTACCCGTCTTGAGTACAGGAGAGTCTGTCCTAGGTTCCCCGGGAGGTGCTGTATCATATACAATTGATGCATATTTTAGAATCTCCTTTCTAAAATCTGAAAAATTCTGAATTTGAAAACCCATCTGGCTCCCAGGAGTCTAGGTAAGAGACTGTGGGTCTGTGTTGTGCCTCTTTTTCCCAGCAGAGTCAAGGCTCAGAGGGGGGGGGGGGGGGTCACAGCTGCGAATGGGCTGGTGGGTCCATGTCTGAGTTGCTCTCTCTCCCTGACCTGCCTCCCACAAGACTCTGCCTCCCCTGTGTCCCACCTCCTCGCCTGTCCCTCCTCTGGGAAGCTTTTCTTGTCCACCCCAGCCAAAGCGGACCTTTCTTTCCCCGCTGGGTCCCAGAGCCTAGGCCAGTGCCTACCACTTATGGATACTTGCTGGGAGACTGGAGACCATGGTGGTGAGCGAGCGGGCTGACCGGAGGCTCCAGCCCCTCAGGATCTAGCCTTGATTTGGCCACACTGCAGTGGTGTGACGTCGGACAGGTTACCTAGCTCTCTTGTGCCTCAGTTCCCTCATCCGTAAAAGGGCAGAATAATAATACTCCTCCCAGAGCGTTGGCGTGACAATTAGAGAATAAAATGCAAAACACCCATATTGCGTGGGACATACTTATACTAAAAAAACTGTTGTTTACCTGCAATTTAACGGGGTATCTTGTATCTTTACTTGCTAATCTGGCAACTCTAGCCTGGCACAGAGATAGCTCCCAGTGTACATTAGCTGGTGTATTACTAATAAATGTTGAGTGACGTGAAAAGCTTTTTATCACAGTATTTGTATGTGCCTGATCTTTCCCCAGTAGTTTGAAGGCACTTAAAATTTTTTTTTTAATGTTTATTTACTTTTTGAGAGAGAGAGAGAGACAGAGTGTCAGCGGGGCAGGGACAGAGAGAGAGGGAGTCACAGAATCCGAAGCGGGCCCCAGGCTCCGAGCTGTCGGCACAGAACCCGTCGCGGGGCTTGAACTCACAAACCAGGAGATCATGACCCGAGCCGAAGTCGGACGCTCAACTGACTGAGCCACCCAGGCGCCCCTAAAGGCACTTTAAAAACATTCATTCATTCATTCATGCATTCATTCACTTAATTATTTATTGGACATCTTTTATATGCGAGTCACGGTTCCAAGCCTTGAGGATAAAGCAGTGAACCAGAAGTAGCCCCTACCCTCGTGGAGCTTCCAGTCTGGCCAAGAAGACGAATATTAAGCGTGAATGACCCCGGACGATGAATAAGCATTGCGACAAGCCCCAAGCAGACGTCCTGGCCAAGGACAGGCTGGGTGGGCACCCGAGCCTCAGACTTTTCCATCTCCTCCCTCTCACTCTCGCCCTCAGTGTCCCCCCTGGTGGGTGCCTGGATGGGGTGTTGGGGGACAAGGGCTCGGAGAGATGCTCTTGATCCCTGGGAAGGAGGGTCGTTGTACAGGGTGGTTCCCACGGTGGGGCTGACACCCCCGAGCCATCCACACTGTCCCCAACCTCCCCGGGAATGGGGTGAGGTGGGAGGGATCAGGTGCGGCCGCGGAGAGGCTCCACCTGAGACCAAGGTGGATCTGGGGCCTTCATCTTTAGGAACACTTTGTGTGTTTGTCTAGCCGGCGGGCTCTGGGTGGGCGCTAAGAGAAAGGGTTTGGGGTGAATGATTTCTCTCGAGAGGGCAGTCAGCTGGTGATGTCAGTGGAGGGGAGCGCCTTTAAAGATCAACTGACTTGACATTTGATGGATGAGGAAACGGAGCACTCGAGAGGGAAGTGACTTCTGAAGGTCACACAGATCTCTCCCGGAGGAGCTGCCACCAAAACCCAGACTGACTCCCGGGCCAGAGTCCCTGCCCTGCCCCCTCCCGGCCGCAGCCCCCATGGTGTTAAAGGAGAAGGCCGCGTGAGATCACCACCTTCTCACTGGGAATCCCCAAGGAGGGGTCACCTGGGAGCCAGCAGCCCTCCCTCTCCCACAGCCCCCAGGCAAGTTTCTGGGCGGTTTGGGCCCCTGGCCTCGATCTGCAGCTCCGAGTGGGGGTTGGTGGTGGGGCGGGGGGAGCCACTGAAAGCCGACCTCAAACAACAAATGAGAAATCTGAAAAAGTTTCACTTCCCAGATTTCACTGTGGTGGCTACACTCCGGGCAGTGGGATCTGACATCCCTCATGCTCCCTCACCGGCTCCCTTTGAAAACCCTGAGGAGTTTGACTTGTGACCTACCCACTGAGGGCTCCTCCTCCCTGGTCCCCAGTGCTACGTCCTGATTCAGCACCCCCCCCCACACATCCAGAAGGGGTTCCCTGAGCATGCACACCCCCACCTCTCAGAACCACCCATCCGGCCCAGCAGTCCCCGATCCTCTGTGTGGATCCAGGCTGGGATGCCCGTGAGGGACAGGATAGAACTTTCCCCTCATGAGTGTCCTCTCTGTCCCCTCTCCATGCCCAGATCCACTGCCTTGGTGAAGACCCTGCCCTCTCTTTCCTGGCAGCCTGGCATCCCGTGAAGTCCTATGGCCTAATGTGTAGACTCTGCCTTCAGACCTCCCAAGTGCATCTGGGGCCACCACTCCCGGTTTTGTGTGGCAGTTTGAAAACGTACCCACAAATTCTTTGGCACCGTGCCCGTCAAGAAATGGGGCCTACGTCTTCCCTCCTCGAAGCTGAGCCAACCTTAGAGAGGCCGGTGACAATAGGGCACGGCAGAAGTTATTGTGATAGGACTTCCAAGGCTAGGTCTTAAGGACACCTCAGCTTCCTTCGAGTTCTCCAGGGACAGTGACCTTTGGCGCTAGGAGCTGCCATGTAAACGGTACAAACTCCGCCATATTTGTGAAGGTGTCTGGCCAGCAGTCCCAGCCAAGGTCCGTGTGGCCAGCCAATGTCAACTGCAGACAGCGAGGGGCGCTGCACTTAGGAATGGATGAGCCAGAGGGACATGCCAGGGTGCTGGGAGCTTCTCCATCAGGGCCCCACGGGCTCAGAGGGTCAGAGCCCCCCCACATCTGAGCTCACAATAGTGAGAGAGCTTGGCTCTGGAGGTTGCTCCCACCCTTCCTCTGGGCAGAGTCACTGGGTTAGAAGGGACCAACGATCTGGCCTGTTGAAACACGCTTACTCTCTAATCTGTGTTTCCTTTATACTCTACCCAGTAGAGTATGAACTCCACAAAGACAGGAGCTCACCGGAGTTTATCTATGTTGTAGTCTGCTACATCTCCAGTACTTACAACAGTGACAGTAGGTGCTCAGTGAACATTCACTGAGTAAGTAAATGGATGGATGGATGGATGGATGGTGTGTCTATTACTGTGAGGCCAGACCGGCTGCACCACTCGCTCCTCTGTGAAATGGGTGCCATGATGGGGCCTATCCATCAGGAGTGTTGGTGGTGACTTGAGAGAATGGGCCGGTGCCCCTGCCTAGAGCATTGCTAAAGTTCAGGAGGGGATTATGGGGATCGTTAGCATTACTGGTCGTCACAGGTTGAGTCTCCTTGTGACCAGAAAGACAAATCCGGGGTTTTTAAAGGCCCTTGGCCCAGGCTTCATGGAGATGCCCAACCCATGAACATACTGGGGCTTCTGACCCTCCAAGCAGATGAGGTACCTCCTTGGGGCTCCCGTAGGCCCCCACACCCTGTGTTCCCCAACCCCAGCTCTGGCACACAGATCACCTGTTGGTCTGTGAAATCCCAGGGGCTGGGGATCGGGCCTCACCCCCTGTATCCCAGGGCCTAGCCCCACTCCTGCCCGGTGAGTGCTGGGGAAAGGACAGCGAGGAGAATGAGTCGTTCAGAGCTTCCTCTGAGATTGCCCGATACCTTCCCGTTCGTCAGATTCTGACCCGAAACCCCAGAGCTTCCCTCCATGACACTGTAAGGATTACAACCAAGAAGGTGGATCACACAGGGCCAGTTTCTTCTCGGTTTCCTCCCCAGGCGGGAGTGCCATGGGAGCCTGTCGAGAGGAAGGCGGAAGCAGTGTTAACCAGGTCGCCCCTGCACACACGGATAAGGTGGCATGGCCCTCCGGGAGGCACCTGCTTTCTGCACAGCAAACACAGCAGGGAGACCGCGGAGGGGCTTGGTGGCTAATCTGGTTCCCCAAGCTCCCCACCGCCCTCCTCGTGGTTGAAGAGGTCCGTTAGGCAGGACCTCTCTGGAGCCCGCAGAGATTATCTGCAAAGCAGCAGGGGTGAGGAGACAGGGGGCCTGCCCTCCCTCGGGCTTCAGGTACCCGCACCTGGGTCCGTGCAGCCTCGGGCTTCGCTGGGAGGGGACGGAAGGAGAGACGGGGCAGGGAGAGATTGTTCTGTAGTTCCCGAAAAGCTAGTTTTAACCGCTGCTAACTGCTAGTTAATTTCTGACCCTCCTTGGGACCGTTCCTCCCTCCACAGTGCCCTCTGCTATGACAACCCACGGTCTCCACATCCTCTTCTTCCCCTCTCCTCGCTGCCCAGCTGGCTCGTCTTCTACCTCTGCCAGCGGGCAAGTCTGCCACAGGTCGGCAAGGCCCACTCCCTTTTCAGGCCTCTCTGTAACCCCTTTGCAGCCCTTTCTGGGGACCTTGGTGTTCTAGGGTGTCCCCTCACCTCCTGGCCCTGGTGGAGACTTCCCAGCAGCCTCCAAGAGGAGGCACCTTGGGGCTGGGAGGCAGGGAAGGGCATCCTTCTGGTTTCCCCTGTGCCTCTTACAAACCATTCCTTCTCCCCCTTCCTTCTTCAACCCCTGGGCTCATTTGAATACACCCCAACCGGCTAGATCTCCCCTGCCCTTGCCTGCCAGCACCAGGTCCACCACCTCCCGGCCACTCCCCTGCATTCTGGGGGTGCTCACCGCCGGCCTTCCACCCCGGCCTCCTTCTCAATGACTCCAGCACTCACACGACTCCCTGTCCACACCCTGACCTCCTCGCCCCCAGACATCACTTTCTCCGCTCTGCCCAGCTGCCCACTCCCAAGGTCATGCCCTACACCTTGCCTCGTTGCTAATAGTACCATTCCTGGATTTCCACCCCGGCCACACCTCTTATCCTTCCAGGCCCCTTCTATAACCACCCCCCCCGCCCCCACCCCCAGGAGCCCTCCCGCTCCCTCACTGGCTGTCACCCCTCTCCTTGCCACCTTGGAGTCCACGGTCTACCATTTTGGTTATTCTTTTGCAACAATCCGGACTCTTGTTCCCTGCCCCCTTTGTCACGTGTGCCTGGCGGAGCCTCACGGTGGCTGAAGCCAGCTCTCCGCTTTCTCCCCACCTGCACCAGAGAACCGGGAAGTTGCTGCGGCCATCCCACAGGCCCGCTTCCCTGGGCGCGCCTTAACCTCGGCCCTGCCTGGAAACTGCTCCCTTTCCCTGGTGTGGACATGGACAGAACTGGCTGGGTGTAGGCGGAGGGAGAGAAAGGATACAGAGAGGACTTAGACATTTCTGGCTGGAGCAGTAGGGTGTGTGGTGGTGCCCATTTTCTGAGACGGGAAAGATGGGGAGAAACAGGCCGGGAAGAGAAACCGAGGCTCCTAGCCCTTGGTTCTGACAGTTTTGCCTCCCATGTGGATCTTAAGCCGATGAAAGTCTCCCACCTTTGCCGCCTCCGGCTTGGGCCTGTGGTCTTGTTAAAATACATCAATGAGAATATCTCCTCCTTAAACCTTTTTATTTTTATTTGTTTATTTTTTGAGGGGGGAGCAAAGAGAGAGGGAGAGAGAGAGAATCCCAGGAGGGGCAGAGAGAAAGGGGGAGAGAGAGAGAGAGAGAGAGAGAAGCAGGGCTCACCCGAAGCAGGGCTTGGGCTCACCTGATGTGGGAATTGGGCTCACGAACCGTGAGATCATGACCTGAGCCAAAGTCAGATGCTTAACAACTGAGCCACCAAGGCGCCCCTCCTTGAACCCCTTTAATGCATCCACATCTCACTGTAGAATGAATCCAGGTATCTACACAATCTGGCTGCTGGCTTCCTCTTCTACCTCATCCCTTCCACGCCTCCGTTTTACCCCCATGGAACATTCCGGTTCTGAGCGCCTTCCTCCGCTTCTCTGATGCCCCAGGCATCGTCCCCGCCGCCGGCACCTGGACGTGTGCTGTGCGCGCGGCCTGCCATGCTCTTTCCGTGGCTGGTGACTTCCCAGATGCCACCTTCTCGGAGGGCCCTTCCTTGAGCACATGTCCGGCCCAGCCCCCCCAGTCACGCCGCGTCACCCCCTGTCGCGCCACTGTGCTTATCATCTCTCTCAGAATTTGTCCTAATCTGAGGCCACCTCGTGCGTGTGTTGGAGTTCATTCTTTCACACCCGCTGGCGAGAGGCGCCTGGCCGGTCCAGCTTGCCTTACGTCCCTGGCACCGGATACACGCCAGGCGCTCAATAGGTACGTGTTAAACGTATCAGTGAGGGAAGGAAGGAAGCGATGGGGGGGTGGATGCATCCGAGCGTGGACGGAGGGGGTCCTTCCTCTAGGGCTGCTGTGAAGAAGAGGGGGATGCTGGGTGTGAAATCACCCTGCCCGCCTTACCCCTCACCGGGCCCAACCCCAGCTGTATCACATTCCCTCCCAGGCCCTGCCGTTCCTGCCTCCAGCCCTCGGGACACACAAAGTACCTCCCTCCCAGGATGCCTCCAGAGGGGCCGACTTGCTTGATCCCCCACAACGTTGTTCCGCCCTTGCCGGATTCTTTCACAGACACTCAGGCATTGGGAAGAGCTGAGAACGAGCCTGAGGTCCCTGCCTTCGTGGCACTTAGATTCTGTGGACTGATCAGCAATCGAAACGTTAACCTCCCTCCAGGAAGCCTTCCCCAGTTTCTCCTCCCCGAACTGGTGCCTCTGACCACCCTCGGGTCCCTGTGCCCCGCCCCCACGGCACTCCCCACCATGTACTGTGAATTTCCGTGGGGATCTGTCTCCACTTCGAAGCCAGGGGAACCTGGATTCTCGTGTTTCCCATCTCTTATCCAGACCGGCATGGGTCTGGGTGGTAACTGTACCTTTGGGTCGCACTCCACGGGCTGGAAAGGTGAGGCGCAGCTTTTCTGGCTGAGGGCCTTAATGGGCAGAGCCGCGTCACCGCGTGAGTGCCCGCAGGTTTGGGAAGAGCGTGGGGTGCAGGGCGGTGGGGTGAAGCCGCACGTGAGCCGCATCTTGGACGGCTGTGCGGGTTTCAAATGGGGCTCTGTAGCGCTTGTCTTGCCGAGAGATTTGTCCCGATTTACTAAACCACCAAGGAAGCCGCGGACGTGGTCACATGTGCAGTCACGTCTGACCAAGTTGTCCCACTCTCCCCAGTGCCCTGCTGAAAACTCCTAATAGTTTGTCACTGCCTCACACAGCGAGTGCCTGGCTTGGGGAACCTGTTAGGCCACCAAGAGGTTAAGTGGGAGCTGGAGGCACTGTCATGGGTGACCTATCCATATAGGGTGGTAACGGGAACTGGGATGACTTGGGGACATCCCTAACCTTTGAGGCTGACGTCATTCTGATAACCACTCACCCACAACACATCTCGTGGTGCCAGAGAGGTAGATGAGGTCCCCAACGCAGGGCTGTGTGGCTAATACTCTTCTGCGCACGCAGAAGGAACCAGCAGAGAGACCAGAATCATTCCAAGAGCTGTTCATTTTTCCATGCAGCAAACTGTATAAACTCTACATGCTTGTAGCTGGGATGGCACAGAGGGGGCAGGGTTAATCTCATGTGGGGGGTAGCATCACACAGGAGGAGGTGTCTGAGCTGGGCATTGAAGGATGGGCAGCGTGATCTCCAGGCGGAAGGGCATTCCAGGGGAGGGAACAGCAGGCACAGACACTTGGTGTGAGACAGCAGGGCTTGCATGGGGAGTGGCAGGCAGCTGGATGTAGCTCCTGTCCACTGTGTGTGCCCCGTGCTGGACCACTTCATTCCACTGATCAAACCCGTCACCCTCCAAAGTGATTTTTGTAGACGAAGGAACTGGTGCTCAGAGAGGTTAGGTAACTGGTCTCAAGTCCCACAGCCAGTGGCAGAGCTCAGGTTCAAATTCAGGTTCATCAGATTCCCAAATCTGTGCTTCCATCCACCATGCTGAATTGCCCCATAACAGGACGCAGGACCCGAGGAGCCAGAGGTGGCCATTTGGACTTGATTCTAGAAGGCTGAGTCCCCTGAACGCCTGCCACTTGCACTCCACCTTCAAGGGAACCGTCACGTCTCAGACTTTCATTTCCTTAATGCTGTCTTTAAATGTTTTACTTAAAAAATTTTTGAGTACTTTTTCTCGGTGTATAACGTACCTATGAAAAGGACACAGATCAATTAATTTTCACTCATGTGAAAAATGACAATTTTTCATCTAGGTCAAAACCAGAATGTTACGAGCCTCTCAGTAGCCAGCCTCAGGCCTCCACCCAGGCACGACCCACCCCTCCCCCCCCCCCCCCCCCGACCCTGCCGCCAGGCAACCACTCTTCCAGTTGTAACAGCAGATTAGTTTTGTTTGCTTTTGAGCTCCATATAAGTGGAACCGTAAAGACCATTCTTTTCAGGGCGCCTGGGTGGCTCAGTCGGTTAAGCGTACGACTTTGGCTCAGGTCATGATCTCCCAGTTGATGGGTTCGAGCCCTGCATCAGGCTGTGTGCTGACAGCTCAGAGCCTGGAGCCTGCTTTGAATTGTGTGTGTGTGTGTGTGTGTGTGCGTGCGTGTCTGCCCCTCCTCCGCTCACACTCTGTCTCTCAAAAATAAATAAAAATGTTTAAAAAATATTTTTAAATAAAAAAAAAAGACTTCTTGTGTGTTTGGCTCAACATTTGTATAGTTCAATGTATTAATTCTCGCTTTTATACAGTATTACATTATATGCATGAGCCAGAATATATTAACCAGAATGTATTAATTTGGGGCCATTATGAATAGAGCTGCTGTGAACATTCTTGTGCACGACTCCCGGTGCACTCATGCACTCGTTTCTGTTGGAGTTATACCCGGCGGCTGAGCTCCTGGGTCAGAGAGTACTTTGGGTACGTCCTGCTTCAGTAGATATGGCCAGCGTCCCAAAGCAGCTATCACAGTTTACAGCCTAGTACCAGTGAATCAGAGTTCCAATCTTTCCACATCCTCGCCGACGTTTGATACTGGAAGTCTTTTTCATTTTGGTCCTAGTGGCCGTACGGGGATCTCAAAGTGGACTTTTCATTCACATTTCTCTCATGATTAAGGCGCTTGAGTGTTTCCAAATGTTGATTGGCCACATATAGCCTCTTTTTACGAAGTATTTAAGTCTTTTGCTCATTTTTCTGTTTGATTTTTAATTTCTATTCATTTTTCTTTTTTTCCTGAAAATTGTTTTTTTACTTTATTATATATACATTTTTATTGAGAGAGAGAGCAAGAGTGTGCATAAGCAGGGGAGAGGCAGAGGAAAAGGGGGAGAGAGAGAGAGAGAGCGCGAGAGAGAGAGAATCCCAAGCAGGCTTCATGCTCTGTGTGGAGTCCAACGACTCAGGGCTCGATCCCGCAACCCTAGATCATGACCCCAGCTGAAATCAAGAGCTGGACGCTCAACCAGCTGAGCCACCCAGGCGCCTTATTGATTTTTCTTTTCTTTTCTTTTTTTTTAAAAATTTTTTAATCCTTATTTATTTTTGAGAGAGAGAGAGAGAGGCAGAGTGTAAGCAGGAGAGGAACAGAGAGAGAGAGAGGGAGACACGGAATCCAAAGCAGGCTCCAGGCTCTGAGCTGTCAGCATAGAGCCTGATGTGGGGCTCGAACTCATGGACCGTGAGATCGTGACCTGAGCTGAAGTCGGGTGCTTAACCCACTGAGCCACTCAGGTGCCCCTGACTTTTCTTTTTGATAAGAGTTCTTTATATATTCTGGATATTAGTCCTTTGATGGATATATGACTTGCAATAAATGAATATGAATATTTTCAGTTATGCTAATAACTGAAAAATCCATATCCTATGTCATAGGTAGTAGGTGACTGGAAAATACGTGAAATAAAAATAAGACAATGTCATTACATTCTATCTAAAAATCTGCTGGCAGCAAGGCTAGAGTCCTGATCCCTGTTAAGTGACTAGCAAGTGAAAAAGACACCAAGGCGGGAAAGAATTAGAAAAGAAATAACTTTTGGAACCTACTCTGCACTAGGCACTGGGAAAGACTTCCTGGAGGAGGGGGCATGGAGCTAGAGAATGGGCGCAGGGCTGATGACAGAGAGGGAATGGCTTAGGCAGGGGTGTGGAGAGGGCTGGAGCAAGCCAGAGGACGGGGAGCCTGGGACTGGGTTAAGATCATGAAAAGTGGCTTGAATTCAGAAGGTGATGGGTCAGCGTAGGTTTTGAGGATAATCCAGTGACTCAGCGCTGTTCCACCATCAGACAGGGGCCAGATCCCTGGGAATGCTGCTTCTCTTCCTGGCCCTCAGGTTTAGCAGGTGCCTCACACAGTAAGTGCCCGCTTTGCGTTTCACAAAAGCAGGCTCTATACAGCCCATCGCGCTTAATCAGCCCGGGGTTTTGGGGGCCAGCGAAAGGCGAAAGGCAGCTTGCAGGGAGGCGTGCAAGAGGGGGACAGAGTATGGGGAGGGAGGGCTTACACATGTTCCAGGGTCCTGGGAGAGTTCCCTGGGACAAGAGAGCAATTGTCCTGGGTGGGACAGGGTGGATGTGACAGAGGTGCCAAGGCCCAGCCCGGTGGGTGGTCTGAGCTCAGAGCCCCCCCTCTGAGAGGGACCCCTGGGCAGGTGGAGGGCCAGAACCTCTTCCCCCTGCACCACACCTGCCTACTTCCTCGGGTTCAGGCCTCTCCTCAGCAGCTCCTCCGCATACTTTATCAGCCTCATTCCCCGGTCTTAGGGCTCAAGGCTGCCCTGAAACTTGGGGCTGGGGTCTGGAGGGGGATAAGACCCTAAAGTTCTCTTGGTTAGCGCGTACAGCCGCCCAAAGTGCCCCGGATCCCTGCCTAGCGCTCAATGTGGAGAATCACCCTTCGGACAGAAGACCTCGGGCGCCCCCTATTGTCAGCCGCTCTCCCACAAGCCGCATCACGTCGTCCCCGTGGCTGACCCTGAGGCAGGGGGCCTGGAGCCATCTAGGGCTGGTTCCAGAGGCGGGGAGCCCTTGCAGGGATGGAAGTCTGACTTGCGATATTTACCTGGACCCCAGCAGCTTCCTAACTGGTCTTCTTCCCTCCATCATCCGCCCACAGCTGGGAGAACCTCTTTAGAAGTGTATTTGTGGAGTACAAGCAGTGAACTGATACTCAGGAGGACTTGAATGGCTCTTAAAGGCATTACACGGAGCGCAAAAAGCCAATCTCGAAAGGTGCATAATTTATGATTCCATCTATAGAACTTTCTCGAAATGACATAATTAGAGAGATGGACAGCTGACAAGGTTGCCAGGCATGAGGGAAGGGGAGGCAGGGTGTGGCTGTAAAGAGGCAGCATGAGGGATTTCTTTTAAGGTGATGGAACAATTCGGTATCTTTTAATTAATTAATTAATTTATTTATTTATTTATTGTTTATTTTTGAGAGAGGGAGAGAGAGAGAGAGAGTGTGTGAGTGGGGAAGGGGCAGAGAGAGAGAGGGAGACACAGAGTCCAAAGCAGGCTCCAGGCTCTGAGCTGTCAGCACAGAGCCCGACATGGGGCTCGAACCCACAAACCCTGAGATCATGACCTGAGCCGAAGTCAGACGCCCAACCGACTGAGCCACCCAGGGGCCCCTGATATCTTTTTTTTTTTTAATTAATTTATTTATTTTTGAGAAAGAGAGAGAGTGCAAGCAGGGGAAGGGCAGAGAGAGAATCCCAAGCAGGCTCCACACCGTCAACGCAGACCCTGATGCAGGGCTCGAACCCACAAACGGCGAGATCATGACCTGAACCGAAGTCGGACGCTTAACCGACTGAGCTACCCAGGCGCCCCGGAACAATTCGGTGTCTTGACTGTGGTGGCGGTTATACGAATCTATACATGTGATAAGAAATGTCATGGGATTATACACAAAGACAGACGAAAAAGGAGTGCACATAAGAAAGAAGGAAATGGAGTGAGTCTAGTTCGTCCCATGGTGCTGATCACATTCCTGGTTTTCAGAGCACATTGCAGTTACCAAAGTTGCCACCACCGGGGGGGGTGGGGGGGAAGCAAAGTGATGGGCACACAGGACCTCTCTGTACTATTTGTGTAACTTCTTGTGAGTCATCATTCTTTGAAACGAAAAAGTTTATGAGAAGAAGAAAAAGCCCACCTGGCCTTATCATCCACCTGCCCATTTACTCAGGTCGCAACCCAGTGGCCTGTGGGGGATGGAGTCCATGAAGGGAAGTCTTTCAACTCTTTGAATAAATCAACCCCCCCTCGGAGGCTGGCGACAGCAAAAGAATATCCCCTCTCGGAAGGTGCAGGGGACGGGGCCTCCCAGCCCTGATTCTACCGGATTTTGTCAATGGGTCCCCTCCTGTACCGGCCTGAAGGGGGCGCTCTTCTTCTGATGCTCTGGCCCCCAGATGGAGCCTTCCCATAGCACTGCTGGGACTCAGGCTCAAGTCATGAAAAAACGCTGCTCTGGAGCTCTGGGGAGCAAAAGGGTCACAGTCCCTTGTGCCGTCCTGCCCTCCTGGTATTCTGGCTGCACATGGAGGGACCTCAGGACACTTCTGCCTCTGGCCGCCCCTGGGCCTGCTGCTGAGGCTCTCTTACCCCAGGACCCAGGACCATTCTCAGGCCTGAGGAATGAAGAAGATAACATGGCCTCCCGAATGTTCCTGTACCAGCTTCTGGGCCATGTACATTGCACCCATCTCACTTTATAATCGTAAGAAGTCTCCGAGGTGAGCATGAATGTCCTAACCTTACAGATAAGCACACTGAGGTGAACCGCCGGCCTCAGATCACTTGATAGAAAGTGACAGAGCTGGGATTTGAACTCTGGCTGTCTGCTTTTTCATGTATTGCCTCATCAACAAGTATTTATTGAATACCTGTCACGTCCCAGGCACTCTGCTGGGGCTAGGCTTACAAAGGTGAGCATACAAAGATGATACTGAGGTTTATAGGACCACAGAGGGTAGACAGCAATAAATAATCATGGTATGTATCATAAAATGACAAACTGAGATAAGAGAAACACGTGGGTCTCGACGTATAACAAAGAAAGCTGGCCTAGCTGGGTATTAGGAGGAGATGCCTAAGGAAAGGTTACCTGAGCAGAATGCAAAAAGATGACGAAGGCAAAGGGGAAAAGAGAACTGAAGAGAGGGTACAGCACATGCAAAGGCCCTGGGGCAGGAAAGATCATGAAACCTTTGGGAAAGGTGTAGTTGTAGTGCAGAAACCAGGAAAGCAAGTAAGGCATAGGTCCAGCAAGTTTTTTACTGAGTGTTTACTCTGGCCAGACTCTGTTCTCAGAACCTCAAAAGTAGAATCTCAAGTAATCTTCACAATTACCCTAGGAGATTGGTACTGCTATCGGCATCCCCATTTTCCAGATGCGAAGACACAGAGGGATGAGTCAATTACTCAGAAGCATCTAGCAGGGGTATTGTGGAGCTTAGGTTTGAATCCAGACAAAGGGGATTCCAGACAAATCCAGAGCCCGTGCTCTGAACCACTGAGCTATACTGCCCCACGAGGAGAAGCTAAGGACCCCGCAGGGGACAAACCAGGCAGAGCCCTGGAGGCCACGTTAAAGTTTGTGGTCTTTTCCTAAAATGAGCAGAAACGTTTTTAAGCAGGATGATGATATCATCAGGTTAATCAGGTTGTTATTTTTTTTAAGTTTATTTATTTATTTTGAGAGAGAGCAAGCAGGGAAGGGGCAGAGAGAGAGAGGGAGAGAGAGTATCCCAAGCAGGCTCCACACTTTCGGTGCAGAGGCCCCACGCAGGGCTCGATCCCACGAATCATGAGATCATGACCTGAGCCGCGGTCAAGAGCGGGTGCTTAACCAACTGAGCCATCCAGGCGCCCCTATTAGGTGTGTAATTTTAATTTTTTTTTTTAACGTTTATTTATTTTTGAGACAGAGAGAGACAGAGCATGAACAGGGGAGGGGCAGAGAGAGAGGGAGACACAGAATCGGAAGCAGGCTCCAGGCTCCGAGCCATCAGCCCAGAGCCCGACGCAGGGCTCAAACTCACGGACTGCGAGATCGTGACCTGAGTTGAAGTCGGATGCTTAACCACCTGAGCCACCCAGGCGCCCCTAATTTTAATTTTTTTTAATGTTCACTTATATTTGAGAGAGAGAGAGACACACACAGTGTGAGCAGGGGAGGGGCAGAGAGAGAGGGAGACACAGAATCTGAAGCGGGCTCCAGGCTCCGAGCTGTCAGCACAGAGCCCAACACGGGGCTCGAACCCATGAACCTTGAGATCATGACCTGAGCTGAAGTGGGACGCTTAACTGACTGAGCCACCCTGGCGCTCCTCAGGTTTGTCATTTTAAACGAGCGTGGGTGGGGTGGGGGAAAGAGGTTGTGGGAAGGGGGAGGGCGTTGCTAGGAGGCTGCTGCAGTGGTCCAGGCAGGAGATGTGAGCCCCTGAGACTAGGTGGGACTCTCGTTGGAGAAGTGGGTGGATGTGAGAGGTAGAACTGACAAAACGGGGATATAGATCAGGTGTGGAGGGTGGAGAGAGGGGGAGAAAGAGCGAGAAGGCCATACCCCCAGGTTTCTGACTTGCCCAGCTTGGAGGGTCATGCAGCCATTTCACTGGGCGAGGGCTGGGTTTGGGGAAGGTCATGAACCTAGTCTGAGGACGGGCGCAGGCAGATGTCAGGTTGTTAGGGAGACACAGGGGTCTGGAGCTTCTGGGAGCAGTCAGGCCTGGGGCTATGGACGAGCGAGGCACCGATGCCGTGGGTGTGGGTCGCGTCACTCAGGGAGCGAGTACAGAGGGAGAGGAGGCGCTGGGTCCGAGGACGCTGACCTTTCCAGCTGGGCGGAAGGGAATGAGTGCTGTGGCCGGAGTGGGAAGGCCCAGGGGGAGGTGGCGGTGTGCCAGCCAAGAGCAAGAGAATGTTTCCAAGGAGAGGGTGGTCAGCAGAGACCGGTGCTCCCAAGGGAACGGCTGATACGAGGACCCCCAACGTCCAGCAGTTATCGAGGTGGGATCGTTGGGAAGTTTAGGGGGGAAATTCAGGAGTCTGATGGTGTGTGGGGGTCAAAGCATGAACAAAGGCAGCAAATGGAGGGAGGAAAGAGCTGGCTAGATGTTGCAGTGGGTGCTCCGGGCGCCTAGTTCCCCAGGGGTGGCGGGGTTGACTGCTGACAGGTCCCGTCTGAGCCGCTCTCTAGGACGTGCCTTGGGCTGAAGAGTCTCTTTGCCTAAATTCATGGGCCTTCCCCCCTCCCCCCTCCCAAGACGGGCCTCATCCAGCGACTGGACGACGAGGTGGTTAATAAAGGTCTGGCCCCCTTGCCACAACGTGGGACAACGCTGAGGCTGTCCCAGCTCCAGAGCTGCCCGCGGGGTCGGCGGAGGCTGGGAGGGGCCTGTATCCCAGCTCAGTTTCCCCTCAGCCTGATCCTGTGGCCTTCATCCCCCACCCCCTCCCCCACCAGGTGTGGCTCCCGAGACCGCTCCCCAGTGAGCTTCCTTCTTTCCATTTCCTGGGGAGACCCACCTGAGACAGCAGTTCAGTGAGGAGGAGAGAAAGGTGGCCAGTGATAGTGGCTACCTTCTGGAAAAGGGAGGAGATTAGCTGAGCCCTGGAGTGACGTCTGCTCTGAGGTACCCGGGGGGGGGGGGGGGCCGGGAGGCAAGGGAGGGAGGATTCGGTGAGCCAGCTGTAAGCTTTGCTGGTGGGATGTTGAGGGTTTCCATCATTTCTGTGAGGTAGAGGTGAGGCCATCTGGAGAGGGAGAGAGAGCGAGAGCGAGAGAGCCAGAGGGAGAGCGAGAGTGAGAGGAGGCGGGGAGGGCCAGAGGTTTGAGGAGAAGGAGTCTGTGGGGCAGTGGTTGCGGAAGGTGGGAGAGAACAGAAACCCTCACACGTTGCTGGGGAGAGTGTAAAATGATTCAGCCACCGTAGAAAACCGTAGTTTTGGTTCCTCCAAAAGTGAAACGTAGAGTGACCATCTGACCCAGCGAGTCCACGCCTGGGTGGGTACCCCAGGGAATTAAGACATCCGTGGTCGGTCTGAATGATTGTGTTCACCGCCCCCACCCCCCCACCCCTGCAATTCATAGGCCAAAGCCCTAACTCCCAATGTGGTGATACTTGGAGGTAGGGCCCAGGAGGACAGGGGGCCCCCACGATGGGATTCGTGTCCCTGTAAGACAAGGAAGAGATGATCTCTCTCTCTCTTTCTCTGCCCCGTGAGCACACGGCAAGAAGGCAGCCGTCTTGCAGGCCAGGAAGGCAGCCTGATCGGAGACTTCCAGCCCCAGAGCTGTGAGAAAGTTTCTGTTGTCCGGGCCACCCAGTCTGTGGCATTTTGTTACGGCAGCCCACGCTGACACGGCGTGTCCACATAAAACCTTGGACACGAGGGCTGACAGCAGCATCATTCACAATAGCCCCAAAGTGGAAACCACCCAAATGTTCACCGATTAGTGAACGCATAAAGAAATGTAGGGGCGCCCGGGGCGGCGCAGTCAGTTAAGCGCCAGACTTCGGCTCAGGTCGTGGTCTCGCCGTTCGAGTTCGAGCCCCCAGATCGGGCTCTCTGCTGTCAGCGCAGAGCCTGCCTCGGAGCCTCCGTCCCCCTCTCTCTCTGCCCTTCCCCCGCTCGCATGCTCTCTCGCGCTCTCTCTCAAAAATAAATAAAATATTAAAAAAAAAAAAAAAAAAGGAATGTCCATCCAATGGTATTTATGTGGCCGTGAGGGGATGGATAAAGACATGCTGGCCAGCAGCCTAGTGGGGAAGCACAATTGCAAATGCCCGGAGCCCATGTGCTGAGAGCTGGAGGGACGGGGGAGCTGAGAGGAGGAGGAGGAAGAGGCAGGTGAAGGGGAGGAAGGCAGGGCAATTGGCTGGGTCACCCGGATGAGAGACTGAGGGGGAGGGGGACGGGAGGCAGTCAGGAGGTAGAAGACAGGGACCAGCGGGGAGGGGGAGGGGACTGGTAAGTGGAGGGCGAGGCCCAGAAGCAGGGAGAAGGGCTGCTTTCAGAGTTTTGCTGCAGGCAGGTGGCTCTCAGGGTGTCTGGGAGCCATCCACGCGGGCAGCCGTTTGCACTTGGAACTCAGGGGAGAGGGGTCCAGGCTGGCGAGAGATTTTTGGGTGACCCACGTGTGGGCCTGGTGACTGAGTCCCCAGAAAGGAATGGATGAGGGCCCTTAGGGAGGGTGGAGGGGAGAGAGCAATGGGCTGACGGCACCACCCCCCCAAGGGGGCATCGCTGTTTCCAGAGTGGGCAGAGACCCACGAGGCGGCAGGCGGAGGAGCGGCGTGCTTCGTGGGGGGACAATAGGCACTTCACGTGTCCACTTGCGTGAGGACTGGGCATTGTCCACAGGGCTTGGCAACCAGGCGGGCACTGGTTTTTTCTGGGGCAGCTTCGGGGGCAGATGCCCGGCTATAGCAGGATCTGGAGCATCTGCTCAGAGGGTGCAGGCTGGGGAGAGAGCCCTCAGTGACAGCCCTTATCAGCGGCGCTACTGTCCCTTATTTTTAGGTCTGTCTCCCAACCAGCTGGTGCTTCAAGAGGGCAGCTACTATTTTTATGTATCTTTCTTTGTGTCTCCAGACACAATCCAATTCGTTCCAAATATATTCAGGGAGCACCTGCCGTGCTCCCGTGCCCTGTGCGGGGTGTTGAGGATTTATGGCGGAGCCCACACTTGAAGCTCCGGGCAGGGCTCTGTCACCAAGCTGCCATGTGACCTCAGGTGAGTTAGGACATCGTCTCTCTAGGAGGTTCCTCATTGGCAGTGGGTGATTTCTGAAGCTCCTCCCGGTGACTGATTCTGGAAATTCTCTGCCTGCTGCTACCTTGCCTGCTCACCAAGGCGTCGACAGGGTCAGGAGCCTGGGGTGGGGTGAGGACGGTCAGGGGAGCGGATGCTTCCCAAGACCTCCCTGCCCAAGGGTCCTCCTGCCACAGCCCCTCCCCCCCCCCCCCCGCCCCTGCCCCGTTCACAGGCACACCCTGTCCCCTGCCTGCCTTTCCTGCGTCACCTCTCATACATGCTCACTGGTTGTATGGGCTCTAGTCACAATGGTCTTTTCAGATTTTTTAAAAGTTTATTTGGGGGGGGTGGCGCAGAGAGAAAGGGAGAGAGAGAGAATCCCAAGTAGGATCCGTGCTGTCAGCACAGAGCCTGACGTGGGGCTCAAACCCACCAACCGGGAGATTCTGACCTGAGCTGAAGTCAACACGCTTAACTGACTGAGCCACCCAGGCACCCCGTCTTTTCAGATTTTGTTCTCTCCACAAGCCTTCTTGCCTCAGAGCCTTTGCACATGCTGTTCCTCTGGCTGGACACCCTTCCCTTAAGTCCTCATCTTGTTGATGTCTCTTGATTCTTTAGTGCTTAGCTCAAATGGGGCTTCTGCAGAAGCATCTCAGGCTCCTGAGGGACAGCCACTCCCGAGTGACACGCCTTTAGGGCACCCTGCGTTTTTTCTTAGCTTTTGTACACAATAATGTAACCACGTAATCAGTTGTTTAACCTCTGTTTAGTTCTGTCCTTAGGCCTGGGTGAGAGGAATCCTTGCCCGGCTGTGGATCCTCCTCTTTAGAAGGTTCTACTCTTGACCCGCTTTCTCTCTCCCCACAGGATGAGGAATCTGTGGGACCCCTTGGAGCCCAGGCCCTTCCCTTTGGGCCCTGCTCCCGATATGCAAGACCCCAGAATTCCCTGCCCGAGTGGCCCCAGGCCCATTCCCTTAAGGGTGGACCATGCGGGTGGCCACAGGACAGCAGGAGCCAGCTCTTCTCGTGCCAACACACCGGGCACAGAACTCAGAAGAGTCACAGAAGTTTACATTGGAACCTGGTCATTAGGTCATTATGAACGTGTATTTACCAAAGTAGGAGAATAGAACATATTTTTATTTAACAGTTATATCTTGATTTGTAACTTTACAATATTTCGATGCATGGGGTGAGGCCTCCGTTTGTACTCTTGTCCCGGCCCTGCTGGCATGTGAGGTGGGCTTGGGTCGGCCACCGGGCCAGGTGCTCCACCAGAGCGGTGGCGTGGGTGGCACCCCCGCCCCAGCGCACAGTGCCCGGCGCGGAGGAGCAGACAATAAATATTGGCTGTGAGAAACTGAGACGATCCGGGTGAAATGCTTGGCGTGGCGCAAATGTCAATAAATATCAGTTCCTATTGTTTGTCGAAGAAATGAACCGTAGCTGGGGAGGGGGGTGGAGGGTGGGGCGAGACCCACAAACTGAGGTGGTTTGTGTATGAGGAGGGAGAGGGCATTGCTGCCCCTGGGGCTCACGCTCCCTTTCCAGAGGCTGTACCCACCCCTTCCCCCAACCCTGCAGGCCTCTCCCAGCTCTTTATGACCAGGTGGGCGCCAGGCAGGCGTGCCGGGCGGCCAGGGCGCTGAGAGGGGCTGGGGATCCGTTGCCAGTGCTAATTCCCCCTCCCCCAGCTGGGGCGGGTTTCCCCTCTGCCCTGAGGGTCTCCCAAGGCCCAGACAGAGCCTACCTTCATTTCTTTGGCTTTCCCCGTAAGCCCAAGATGGGGTTTGGAGGAGAGGGATAGCTTGGAGGAAAGGGCCTCCTGGGAGGCTGTGCTGTGCTGCGAGAGGAGCCTGAGCTGGGCAGTCCGACCCATCACCCCCACGGGACCCTGAACAAGTCACTTTGCCTCTGCCTCGGTTTCTTCATTTGTACAACGGGACTGTGTGTGGAAACGGTGCATGGCAGGTGGCCAGCTCAGGGTATGCGCTTAGCGAATATGGAGAACCCTTGCTCAGAACACGAGTGGATCAGGGAGGGCAGAGGCCTGGATCAGGGAAGCAGATGAAAATGGCCCACAGTCAGCCACTGAGAGTCAGGCAGGAGCTGCGCCTGAGGCAAGGCAGGGCAGCGGGGAAGGAAGGAAGGTGTATGTTGCTGCTTCATGACCCACACAGGGCCGGGGCCCCACAGGGAGGGCGTCCTTGAAGGCCTGACCAGGTGCAGGCCTGAAAAAGCTGAGAAGCCCCTCACCCCAAGTCCTCCCCTGGGGCATGGCCCATCTGGGAAATCAAACTCACCCCCCACAATTCTCTCTCTCTCTCTCTCTCTCTCTCACACACACACACACACACACACACACAGTAGGTGTCTATGTAATAAAGAACCAAACCCAACGAAGCCCCAAACAAGACAGGCCAGGGCGGTGGGTGAGGGGGGGTGGGGTGCGGGGGGAATCACATTTTGCAAACTGCCCACCAGGGGTCACCATACTGCACCCAGCGGCGCAGATTTCACATCCGCCTGCGGACCGATGGGAAGCGGCGGGTCTCACAGATAAGAGTTTGGCCAAGCTGCCTCCAACCGTCCAGCTTCTATGGTGGGACCCCTGTCGCGGTCCCCAGTCCCAGGTCCGCAGCGCCAGCGTCGGGGGTGAGGGTGGGGTCGGCTGTCAGTGCGGCCGGAAGATGTCTGAACACCGCTGCAGGATGAGCTCCACCACCTGACTCTGGAACACCATGGTCATGGGCATGCTGGTTTCCTCAGCCTCGGGCCGCAGCAGCGTGGGCCCGAACACTATGGCCACGCTCTGCACGGACATGCGGTTCTGATCGCCGTGCTCGATCACCCTGCAGGGGGGGGAGTGGGGTGGGGACGGAGGCCATCAGGGCCCAGAGCTGGAGGGGGCGCGGGGGGGGTGGTCCGCCAGCACCTGCCTCCCCACTCCCGCGCGGCTGTCCGGCTCACCGGCACAGGTGCTGGAAGAGCAGCCGCAGCGTGTCGTGGTTGGGGGCGGGCAGCGAGCGCACCAGGTCCCGCACACGGCGGCCGCGCTGGGCCTGGTCCGGCAGCTCTAGGGAAGGGAGGGTCGGCTCGGCCAGGGGAACGGAGGGGCTGAGTCCCAGTGGGGAGAGTGGGGGCGGGGTCCAGCCAAGGGGGTGCCCGAGGCAGGCCGGCCCCACCCCCACCCCGTCCCCCCCACCTCCCCCAGGCGCTCACTGATGGCCTCGATGAATTGGCGGAAGTGCGAGAAGGGAAAGAGGGGCTCCGGCAGCTCTCGAAAGAAGAGCTTCAGGGCGCCGGTGATCACGTGGACGTCCTCCCAGCGCCCGTCCTCCAGGTCCAGGCGCTCATCTGCCACACGGCGATGGGGAAAGGAAGGTTGGGGGGGGGGGTGGAGGAAGAGGCGGTTAGCACCCCTTTGCGCCTTCAGGCCCTGGGGTCGGGGACGGAGGACGGGCCTCACCGTGGTCCACCTTATAGCGCAGCTTCTGGATGGTGGCCAGGTTTCCACTGATGCGGTACAGGCCGTCGATGTCCAGCCCTGGGGCAGACGGAGGCGCTGACCTCGGGTTTGGTGGGATGGGTCTAAAGCTCCCGCTATGGCTCCTACCCAGGGGCTCCCGTTCTCCCTCCGCCGCCCTGCGCCCGCCCAGGGCTCTCCGCCAAGCGGCCCCGGAGGGAGGCCTCCGGGCGCCGCGCGTACCCCGGGCCTCGACGGTGCGGATGCACTGCTGTACGAAGCGCGGCACCGAGCTCCTCTCGCGTTCACACAGCGCGGCCAGCGCGCAGCCGAACACCTGGTCTGGGGGAGAGGCCCGTGAGCGCTGCCCGGCCCCCCAGCCGCCCGCGCCGCGCTCGCCGGCTCCCTCCCGTACCTTTGATGTAGCCCTTCTCCCGCAGCGACTGCAGCGTGGGCCGCCTCAGCAGGAACTTGCGGAGCTTGTGCCGGACCTTGCTCAGGTCGCTCTCCGCGGTGGCTGCGCCTGGGCATGGGCATGCGGGGCCGAGTCGCTCGGTGGCGCCCGAGTCGCTCGGTGGCGCCGGGACTGGCCGGGTGGGTCGTCCCCTGTTCCACCCCACCCCCGCCCCCAGGAGACGCCCTCCGCCCCCCACCCCCACCACCGCGCACCTGCAGTGGGCCGCGCCTCACCCTCCAGCCAGCTTCCCAGGCGCTCCCTGGACCCGAAGTCCGCGTTGCTGCTCTCGCTTTCCTCCTCCGGGGGCAGGTCTGCGGACTGGAATCACGGGGCCTCAGATTGGCAGAGCCCGGTGCCAGCTGGAGGTCCATCTGGGCTGGGGCGGGGACCCCGACGCCCCTCCCAGCGGCTCTGGTGACTCCCAGGCAGAGTGCCCTGTTGTTCCCTTCCCCAGTTAACATCCCCTGACCTCCTTCCACCAGGGGAATCTCAGAAACTTCACCTCCCTTGGCTGCTTGGAAGCCCTTCAGCTGTTGGAGACAGTTATCCTGTTCTCTCCCACTCTTTCTTATCCTGGCCCCCGTTTCCCGTATTTTCCTAGCTCCTCTGTGCACACTCCACTAGGTTAGCATTCCTCAGTATGTGGCTCCTGGTTCTGAATTTGCAGTTCCAGCTGAGGCCTCCGCACTGCCCACAACTGCACCAGCATCACCGCCCTAGATCTGGATTCCTACCTCTAGTAATACAGCCAAATTCTGTACCCCCCTGCTGGCTCCTAGGGAAACGAGGGTCAAAAGGCCCCAGGTTGTTCCCAGGTGAATAGCTGTCAGAGGAGGTCTGTCCTAACTCTATGTAATTAATTTTTTGAACCTAAAAAAATAGTCGACTCTTCTTTAACTTTAAAATTTTAGGGGCGCCTGGGTGGCGCAGTCGGTTGAGCGTCCGACTTCAGCCAGGTTACGATCTCGCGGTCCGTGAGTTCGAGCCCCGCGTCGGGCTCTGGGCTGATGGCTCAGAGCCTGGAGCCTGTTTCCGATGCTGTGTCTCCCTCTCTCTCTGCCCCTCCCCCGTTCATGCTCTGTCTCTCTCTGTCCCAAAAATAAATAAACGTTGAAAAAAAAAAAATTTAAAAAAAAAAATTTTAATAGCTTAAAATTTTATCTTGTGGTTTTAGCCTGTCGTTCTAGTACAGAGGCTCTTTCTTGGATACTTACTTTTCTTCCAGCCTCCCTTGAAACAGGACATTCCTCTAGGCTGTGTCTCCACCCCTAGGAGAACCCTCCTGCAGGGCCAACCCCTGCAACCCCACAGGCTGGATTTGCCTACTTATGAGAGACTATTTCTTCGGCGGCCCATCTGCAGGGAGGGACATTTATCCTCAGATGCCCGACCCACAGTGGGCCCAGCTGCTCTGTGTAATGGCCGACCCACCAGCCCCAGAGGCCCCCGGGCTCTGCTTACCAGCTCCTGGATGCCCTCGCCGATGGCCTTGTGCCAGGTGCTGATAATGGCCTCTGAGTCGTGCTGGATCAGGTACTCTGAGCCATCTCGGCTCCGTAGCTGGAGAGACACAAGTCACTCAGTCATCTCTGGTTCCCTGGGTCTACCCCGGAGCAAGGCCTTAGCAGGGGGAGGGGGAGGGGCAGAGAAATGGTGGAGATGATCTGTCCTTGTCCCCAGGAACTGAAGGCATAATAGAGCAAGGGCCTCACCCTGGGGGCCGAGGCATTCCACTTTGGAATGCCTTATGCAGTAAGTGACAGCATATCTGTTACAGATGGGCAGACCAGGGGCCTCTCAAAACAACATCCATTCATATCTGAAAGTTTCATAGGGAAGGAAAGGCTATATTGTACGTATACGTAGCAACAGATTTCACAAAACGTTCATCCTGTTGAATGCACAGGCAAGCTGAGCTGCCCCAAACTAGCTGTTTTTGGAGGACTATTACTGAAGTTTCCTGTGGCTCTGGAGTGACAAGGAAGACTGGCTGTGAAAATTTGCCGGGCCCAACTACCTTGGCCATGATATAGAATCTGGGGCTGTCTCTTGAGAAAAATCCTAGAGGAGCCTGCAGGCCACCCCTGAATGGAGGGAGGATGGCCACCTGCGGCCAAGAAGCAGAAGCAGGGGGCTCCTCCGCTTCCGTTCAAGACTGTCAGCCTTTCCAACAGCTTGAATAACTTCCACAAGTACCATCTGCCTTCCAGTTCTTGCCAGAAAAGACAGCTCAGAAACATTTATTCAGAAGCTTTCATCAAAAGCCAAGTCAGAGGGACGACATTTATAGAGCACTGGTTGAAGGACGTCCCTTTAGGTCAGGGAAGGGACATGCACAGCAAAGTGACGTTCTCCGGTCTGGCACCCGTGACAGACATTGCTAATTGGTCACAGCACTTGACGCTGCTAAACCTGGAGAAGGCTCCAGACGGACTGACTGAGCAGAGTAGCTCATGAGATCAAACTGGTTTTCCAAGCCTGCTCTGTGGATAACACTGGTTCTAGAACTGCATGAAGCTTGGTGAAGACTACATACTCAAGTGCCTTGCAGAACTGCATTTTCTGAGCTGAATGGTGAGGTTATGCTCGTGGCTTTTCTCATGTTACCTGAAGCAGCTAAACTAGAATGGAGCTCCACACTAAAAATTGCTTCGGGAGCTAAGGGTTAGGGGGAGCGCCTGGGTGGCTCAGTTGGTTAAGTGTCTGACTCTTGATCTCTGCTCAGGTCACGATCTCACAGTTTGTGAGTTCGAGCCCCGCGTCGGAGCTCTGTGCTGACAGCTCGGAGCCTGTGATTCTCTCTCTCCCTCTCCCTTTCCCTCTGCCTCTTCCCCACTCACACACATGTGCACGCTCTCTCTCTCTCCAAATAAATAAATTAAATTAAAAAAAAAAAAAAAGAGCCGGGGCGCCTGGGCAGCTCAGTCACTTGCACGTCCAACTTCAGCTCAGGTCATGATCTCGCGGTTCATGATTCGAGCCCTGCATCGGGCTTGCTGCTATCACCCTGTCAGCTCAGGGCCCACTTCAGATCCTCTGCCCCCCCCCCCCACCTCTCCCCCACTCTCTCTCTCTTGAAAATTAAATAAAACATTAAAAAAAAGAGCTAAGGGTTAGGAAAGAGCTTTGATTTCCCTCAAAATTGGGGAAAGACCCCTCCCTCATCAATAAGAACTATGTAACTGATTTTTTTTTTTTTTTTTAGCAACAACCTAGCACCTGTACATCAGCTGCCTCCTGATGCCTCTCCACACTGACCCCTTCCTCTGACTTGTTGTGGCTGGTGCTGGCTTTTCAGTGGATTTTACCAGCTCACCACACGTGTTCTTGTTGTGAGCTGCCTCAGAACTTTTGGGGACGGAGGTGAGGGTAAAGGTAGTTTCAAAGCAAGACCACATGTGGGCAGTGGAATGTGTGGTACCATAAGGGTCCTTGCCTGGGCCCCACGTGGCCTCTGCTTCCTGCTAGGGGAGCCTGGGAAACTGGGGACCCAACTTATTCACTGAGGACTCAGTTCAGCTGGAAGCTGGGCTCTGATCAGCCTGTTTAAGTGAGTAGTGGGGGACAGCGAATCTCCTGTCTAGGATGAGGGCCGCCTTTCTAGGCATGAGTTTCATTCCACAGAGACCCCTGCTTCTCAACAGCGTTTTGGGGCCAAGAACTTGAACCCAGTTCCTGGAGAGGGAACTGCAGAATCCGTGATGCCAGAAACGCTGTGGGCGGATGCCCGGGGTGGGGGCAACTTTGGCTTTGAGCCCTGAGAATTCCAGTCCCACTCTCCCCAGGTCCCCCTTCTTGAGGCTTGCCTAATGAGGGTCTCAAGCCATCAGTAAGCCCCTTCTCCTTCTCCCAACCCCTATCACTCACCTCCAGCACATTCTTCCTGCTAGATTTGTCTTTGGGGGCCCAGGAGAGAGAGGCCCCCCTCAGATCCACTGTGTACTCAGGCGTGGAGAGCTTGGGAGGCTGCCTCTGTGGGAGAGGGGAGAAGGATTGGGGGGAGCACAGTTACCAGGAGCCCTCAGCTCAGACAGGCCTGCCAGGGCTCCTGGCTCCAGGGACAGGATAGGGAAAGCGGGCCCAGGGGTTCCTAGAACCTAGGGATCCTGGACTGGCTGGTCCTTTGCTGCCTGCTCACCCAGGAGGAAAGGAGAAAGGAGCACAGCTCTCATCCCCAGGAGCAGGTGTGCCCAGTCCCCAGTCTGCCTGCCCACCAGGCTGGGGAGGCCACCCTCAAGGACTGCTCCCCATGCCCAGGGTGGCTGGAAGCACTTGTCGTGGGCTGAATCTGCTGTCGTCACTCCCTGCCAAGGCCCAGCTCCGCTGGCACTCATATTCCACTGTCTCAGACCTAGCCTTAGACAAGCCAGATCAGGTAAAGAGCCGCAGGAATCAGAAGCAGATGGGATGGTCTCTGTCCCGGGGCCTGGGCCTTACCAGGCCGCCTGCAGCTGAGGCCTTGGAGTCCTTGAAGAAAGTCAGGATGCCACCCTCCAGCACCGTCCAGGAGGCACTCCAGTGCTTCTTCCTAGGTGGGGGTGGGGAAGTGGGGGGTAGCCAAGCTTGCACTGGGCCCTGGGCTGAGGCCCCCTTCCACCCACAGGAGCGGGGCACAGAGCTTAAGAACACAGCTCAGCTTGGGGTACCCAACCGTGAGGGCTGGACTCCCAGTTCTAACACGTGGTGGCCAAGGGACCCTGGGGAAGTCACTATCTCTCAGTGCCTCAGTGTGTCCTCACGGGACCTCTTAGAAAGTTGCTATGAAGATTAACAAGAGCCTGGCATATGGAACTGACTCTTCATCTCGGGGCTGTGAGTTCGAGCCCCACATTTGCTGTAGAGATTGCTTATATAAATAAACTTAAAAAAAAAAAAATAAAAGCCTCGATATGGGATGTGCTCAGTAAATGTCATCTTAATTAAGGCCCGCCCTGCCCTAGTCTGAACGCAGACAGGCTCTCACCGGAGCCGCTTTCCTTTGTCCACCGTCTTGGTGCGATGCAGCACACCGGCCTTGTCCAGGGTCTTGATCTTAGAAAGACAAAGGGAAAGAGGATGGGGTTAAGGGGCTGAGCCACAGGGCAGGCAGGGGCTAGTCTCCCCAACAGCCGGCAACTCCTTCCAGGCGGGGCCTGAGTCATCACTGACCCTTTTCTGCTGCTGCTGCTGGTGGGGTGCCTGCTCCCACCCCAGCAGGAGAGATTTCCTCCCGGCTCCCAACCTCACCCAAACCTGGGCCCAGGATAACCCAGATCCAGGTTCATTCAGCTCAGGCTAGTGCTGGGGCCTATGGAGGTGACATGCCCGACCCCGCCCCAGGCCCCACGACCTCCAGGAAGCCCCGATTTCTTCTGCTAGGGCCTACATGCTCTTTCCTTTACCTTCTCCTCAGGGGGGCTGGCCTGGGCTGGGGTCTCACTGTTCTGGCTGGATTTGCAGATGCTTCGAGGGGCAGGGACAGGAACCTGGGGAGTAAAACAGTGTCAGGTATAATGCCCTCCCTTCTCCCCAGGACTCTCGCTTTCCCAGTTAGTTACCTGGGGCAGCTCCCACTGAACCGAGTCGTCATCTGGGTTGTAGAAGTAGGGCTTCCCGCGTTCGTCCTCCAGCCTCATCCACTGTGGGGAGAGGGATGGTCAGGGCTCCAAGCCCGGCTCATGGGAGGGGAGGAAAAGTTTCCCAATATAGCCCCCAGGAGTCCGGAGGGTCAGGTGCAGAAGACGGTGGGGGGGGGGGGCGGTTCTTGGAGCTTGCTCAGGAGCTGCAGTTCATGATGTTAAGGGGAGCTCCTGGTGAGGAAGAGCTGAAGAAGTGACCCAGGGGCTGTCTGTGCCCATCTGCCCGCTGCCCCTACCTGCTCCTGGGTGAAGTGGTTGGTGTAGAGCGTCTGCCCCTCGGGGCTCACGTGGCAAGACCAGCCGGGGGGCGTGGCCAAGGGAGAGGCGGACCGTGGCTCACTGAAAGAGCCCACGGGGGAATAGTCCTCCTCGGGGTAACTGGTCAGCGACTCGGGGTAGTCCGTCTCAGGGGTAGGGGGCTGCAGGGTACAGAAAACGGAGTCAGAGGGTCTCAGAGCCAGTACAGACCCCTGGCCCCGCCCCCTCAGGCCAGGCCACGTCCCCTCACCAGCAGTCTGGGGGCTGCGGGGAGCAGGAGGTGGGGTCTGAGACCCTCAGAGCTACTCCGCCCTGGCCCCGCCCCTCCCTTATCCAGGGGTCCCTTAAAGCCCCTTAAAGCCACCCGCCCATCCCGGCCAGGCCCCGCCCCCTCCCTCATTCTCGGGCGTCGTGGGCAGCAAGGGGCGGGGGGCAGAGGCCCAAAGAGACCCCGCCCACCCCGGCCAGGCCCCGCCCCCTCACCCTCTGGTCCCTGGGGCTGAGCGGGCTCAGTCCCGGCTGCATCTCCAGGTCGTCCTCGGGCTCGTCGTCGGGCTCGTCCTCCCAGACGGCCTCGCCCGTCAGCGGGTTGTAGAAGAACACCCTGCGGCTCTCCTCATCCCAGTACTGGCCCCAGTCTGTCTCGAGGCTCTCGCGGCTGCCCACCGAGGTCGGGGAGGTGGCCGGGCTGGAGGCGCCCTCAGCAGCCTCGAAGGGCGACTCCCAGGTGGTCACGCCCGTGTCCGGGTTGTAGTAGTAGGGGCGCCCGGTGCCCGCGTCCGTGTGCGTCTCCCACGCCTGGGGGCGGGGGGCCGCGGTGGCGCCGGGCGAAGTGGCCGGAGGCTGCCGCTCTACGTTCGCGTACACGGGCTCAGAGGGGTCGTCCACCTGTGGGAGGAGGGAGGGGACGTGACCTTCAGGGCATCTCCGGAGTCAGACAGTCCCGATTCGGCCACTTGCCATCTGGGTGACCTTTGGCAAGTCAGAGCGCACCCCCTCCCCACCCCGCCGCGTCTGTTCCGCCGGCTGCCGGTCCGGTCCGGAAATTGTAGTGAAGAGAGAATGAGGAAATATTCTTTTTTTTTTTTTTAATGTTTTTATTTATTTTTGAAGGAGAGAGACCATGAGCGGGGGAGGAACAGAGAGAGGGGGAGACACAGAATCCGAAGCAGGCTCCAGGCTCGGAGCTGTCAGCACAGAGTCCGACGCGGGGCTCGAACTCACTAACCTGAGATCATGACCTGAGCTGAAGTCGGCCGCTTAACCGACTGAGCCACCCAGGCGCCCCAAGAATGAGGAAATATTCTTGAAAGTGCATTGTAAAGTATGCATTGTAAAGTATGAGGTGTCCCAGAGGCCTAGGGCAGTTACATTATTTATTAACAATAATAAAATATCGATAACAGTTCTCCCGGCTGTGCGCTCAGTGTGCACTAGACCCGGGCGGGGAGGGGAGCGCGAATCAACCGGTTGGGCAGGAATAGAGACATGGCCTCAGACCCATTCCTTTTCCTCTCCCATTCAGGTCACACAGGGGCAGGGCCCTGCTGCATTCTACAGCCCCCTCCCCTTCTTCCTTCCTGGCCCAGAAAGATCCGGGACTGGAATCAGTACTGCCTCTGGATCTGAGACTGGAACTTCCTGAATGTGGGTTTTGCAGTCCTCGGAACCAATTGCAGAGAAGGGAAAGAGTGGGGAGAGCCAGATGGGAGGGAGGAAGGAGGAGCAAAGAAAGGTGAGGCCCTCTTCCCCCTCCAAAGAAAAGTGAGGTGGGCTGGAAACTCCCTTCACACAGAATGTAAGTCAGGGCATGCTTAACACCCTTACCGCTCTCTGCCACCTGCAGGGCAAAGTCTGTCCCACCTGCCTGCCTTCCGTCTGATTTCCTGCCATTCCTGGCCCTTTGCCTTGAACTTTACGCTCCAGTAGCCCTAGTATGCAGTTGCAGGAGGTCCCACCCTCTCTCCTGTGTCTTTTATCACAGCCTGCCTAGGCCCATCCCTGCCCCTTTCTCACCTGGAGGACTCAGGACTCAGCTCAGGTGTCAGGTTCAAGGCCCTTCCTGAGCTTCCTCTTGTGTGCCCACCACAGCCTAGCACCCTCAGCCCACCGGAGAGATAGATAGCCACATTATCAAACCCCAGTCCGCAGAGTAGCACGAGATTAATACTGTTTTCTAAGAACATATAATGCTATGAGGGAAATGCAGATTTCGACACGGTAAACAGCAGATAGTTCCAGTTATGTGTTTTCAGAAACCCTCCAAAATGCTAACAGAGGTTATCTCTGGGCAGTGTAATTATAGGGATTGGGTTTGTTTTTATTTGTTTCTTTAAACTTTTCTCTTTTCTTCTTTAAGCTTTTCTCAAAATTTTGTAATAATAACCAACCCCCCCCCACCCCCGCTCCTTTTCTAATCACAGAAGTTCCTCTGTTGCTGTGATGCCTTCACTGAACTGTAAACTCCCCAAGAGGGGAAGCAAGTCCTGTCAAGGTGGCTTCTCCCCAGGCCTTAGGTAGGTGCCTAAAAATCCATTCATTTGTCCCACGAAGGTTCACCTGTTCCGTGCAGGCCCTGTCCTAGGCACTGGGAATGCAGCAGTGAACAAACGGACCCAAATCCCTATTGAGCAGCTCGGGTAAATGGCCGGGGAGTGGGGAGGGAGCCGAGCAGGGTTCTGAGTGAAATGCACAGCACGTCAGGGATGATTACTGCTAACGAGGAGATAGTGTTGCAGTCTGAGAGCACCCGGTGGCAGGTCCCAGGCACGGAGGGAGGAGGAAGAGTTGGATACATCAGTTTCTCACTCCTCTCCCTCACCCCAGAAGCCCTTGTGTGGCTGAGACAGGACCCTCCACCCCACTTCTCCTTTCGCTGTGCCCACTGCAGCCCTCCTGGGCAACCTGGATTCCACCCACACCCGCCCACTGACCCTCCCCACACACACAAAAGGCATCTTCCTATCGCTGTACTTTCGCTCCAGTCGGTCCCCCAGCCTAGAACATTCCCTGCCTACCCAAATCCTGCTCCTCTGCTGGTCCCCAGCTCCAAACATCCTGGAGAGCCGGGCTCCATTTACGGCCTGGTGGCGTTCTGCTCTGCTGGCCAGTTCATCGTCCACCTGTCTGCCTACCTCCTCTGACCCCAAAAGGCAGGAGGTTTTTGAGAGCAGGATCCAGGATGATGTAACCCTCCTCAGTCACCCTCTAGCAGGCAGCCCGCTGCCCTGAAGCACACAGCCGATCCACCAAGGATACTTACTGCTAGAGTACCCGGGTCAATTCCATGCTACATTTCACAGCAGACAACAAACACACATATCCGACACTACAGGAGAGACGGGAGTTAGCTTTGAGCAGGGACTTTCTGGGAACGAGGGCTCGGCACAGGAGCCAGGAGACTCCTTGGGAGGACTAGACGCACCTCCTACCCACCCCAGCTGGACCCACTGAGGCTGGAGGGTCATATGGGGGGTGGGTGAGCTAAGGAAGGAGCCAGGCTCTTTGGACTGGGGATTTCCACTGGCAGGCTGCTAGACTTGGCTGTGTGTCCTCGGGGAGTCCCGGGCTGGTCAGGTTGATGGGGATCTTGCACAAGGAACAGCCCTAGCAGGTAGAGGAGATACAGGGGTAGATGTGTAGGCCCCCAGCACGACAGGGCTGTCACAAGGAAGGGAAGATACAGAATCACCTTGTGGGGCTCTGGACTGCAGATCAGAGGCCTGGTGGGAGCAGAGGGCAGGGTTCCTTGGAAGGAAGCACATTCTAAGGATTGGGGCTGCTTCAGGGGGTAGTTAAGGGGCCTTCACTGGAGGTGAGCAGTTAGGGGTACTGCAGCCCTGAGGCCCCTTCAAACTCTAGAACTCTCTGCAGAACCCTCACAGTGCTAAGATAGAGGCATTTTCCTCTCCTGGCAGAGCCACAGCCAGGATCAGACTGGAAGCCAGGTGGGGCCAGTCTCTCCGTGCCCTCTGGCCTTCAAGGGGAGGCTCGCCCAGGTTAGAGCAGGGCCCGGCGCCCCCCTGCCCACAGCTCCTGGAGGCCCAGACGACACCCCGTCGCAGCCCATCAACAGACCCTGACTAGGGCACCAACAGCTCTTGAGGCCCAGACCCCAATCATGACAGAGACACGTATGTTTTCCAAGTAGGAAAGGGGAAGTGATCTCCCACCTCAGGCCCAAGGACAGAGCTAAGAGGCGCCCTGGCTCTCACCACACCCAGCTGCCCGGCCCCCCAGCACCCCGTTTCCAGTTCCCTCCCCTCCCCGCAAACAGGTGGCAGGCCTGCCCCTCTTCCCCTCTTCCACCGATCACCGATGACCGATCACCGATCACCGGGTCTCAGCGCCCCTCCACAGCCCCTCTCAGACCGGCAAGGCCTTGGAAAAGGAAAGAGGCAAGAAGGGAGGAGTCCCCCCAAATCTGGGAGATGTCCTGCCCCCAAACCCAGCTCACCCAGCTCCTAACAGGCCAGACGCCCTCAGCCCTCCCCATCAGAGGCCAAGCTTGCCCCCAAACGCCACGGTCCCCTACCTGTCCCCGCAGGGCCCGACTCTGCCTCCTGGTCAGCTTGGCAATCATGTCCACCATCCTGTCCCCACTGAGCTGCTGGGACAGAGCCCTGGGAAGGCTTCAGGGGTGGAGCCAAGGGGCACAACCCCAGGGCTGGCACGGGGCAAGGGGGAAACAAGAAGTTGCTTTGAGATGGCGGGAGGCTGAGCCTCCAGCCCATTTCCTGTCAGGGCTGCGGAAGTGCTAGCCTGAGACAGAGACTGCCTGAGAAAGGGTGGGGTGGGGGAAAGGGGGTGGTGTCTCAGGTCTGGGGTATTTTTATGTGTCCAGGGACACACCGGCCTTCCTGCGCTATGCTCTGATGACTGGCAAGTTCTGAGTCCCAGGCCAGATACAGCCGTGGGGCAGGGTGGCACCGGGACCACAGGTGGGGGAGGGGCAGGCTGTGCGGCTGGGAGCAGGCAGAGGGGGCGGTTGGGTGCTGGTGCCTGGGCTGGCATGGACAGGATGCGGAGTGGCCATCAGCTCCCCGCAGGCCCGGGGAGGATGTGATGGGGAAGAGGAAGCTTGTGTGTGTGTCGCGGGGTGAGCGGGGGACGTCTCAAAGAGGAAGGGGTCTGGGCAGATGTGGTATCAGAGCGAGAGCCAGTGTCTGGAGTCTTCCAGCCACACAGGGAACGGGAGGGATTTTGACCACACCACAGTCTACTCGCCTTGACTGTCTCCTCCAGCCTGGGCCACCGAGACGCATGTAGCTCCCCCACAACCCTACACCAACAGCTTCCCCGGGTCTCTCCTCTCTTCACCCTCCCATCGGGTGTCCAAACCACAGTCCTGCACCACGGGCGCAGCCTGTCCCTGGTGAGAAGGTGCCGACCCCCTCCAAGCCAAGGACCTCCTTGTCTTCCTGACACTCTCAGAGCGGCTCCGACACCCGAGGGTCTCCCCCCTGGCCGCCCAGCTCCCAGATCAGGCTCTGACCCCCACCTTCTATCCCGGATGCCAGACCCCTTATCTTCTGCTCTCCCATTTCAGTAACCCTCCTGCCCCCAGCCCTGGCCCTCTTTTCTCCCCTGCCCATGTCCCCCAGGCCACTCCTTCCCTGCACGTACCGCGGGCTCAGGACAGGGACGTCCGAGTGGAACTAGGCGTGGTGTAGGCTTGGGGTGTGGGACATTTGGACGGACCACATCCACAGCAAGCCAGGGACCTAGGCCCTACTCTGCCCTCAAAGCTCTAGTATCACTCCCCTACCGTCCCTTGTGGGGCTCAGAAGCCTGGAACACCAGAGGCAGAGAGGCCTGGAGTCCTCCCACTTGTCACACATATGACCCATCCCACTGACCCCACCCTGAGGGACATGGTCCACACACACACACACAGGACAAGTCACCAAGAGGGACGGAGCCAGGCCCAGGAGATGGGAACAGCCTGTGTACATTCCAGAGTGGCCAGAAACTCTGAGCCGGCAGCAGGGAGGAGCTGGGGCCGGAAAGGGGAGAGAGGAGGCAGGTGTGGGAACCCGGGCCCTCAGTGCTGCCCTGCTGTGGGGTTAGCAGGCAGGGTCTCCCTGGGGCAGGAACCAAGAGTGACAGCGTGGGAGACGGGGACCATAGAAAAGGCTGCCCACCTGCTGACCTTCCCCGGAAAGAAGCCTGGCCGCCATGTCTGGCGTCTCCCAGAGGGCTCTGGCCTCACACCATAGGGACTGAGCAAAACCCACACGGCTCTGGCCTGTTCTTCTCGGTCAGGGAGGTTGGCGCCTCAGGCCTCAGGTATGGGCTTCCCCAGGCGAGATGCGACCACAGCAGCTCCCCAGTGGGGTCCTCCTCCCTCAACCACACCCTCACACCTCGCCTGGCCTCCAGAGGCACGTGGTGGAGGAGGGGACAGAACAAGCCAGCTTCGCCTCGCCCCGTCTCTCCGGCCCTCCGTCCTCGCCCCCGCCTTCTCTGCAAAACCCTCACCAGTGTTGGGGCACAAGCAGGTGCAACCAGAAAATCCTATCCGTTCTCTGGGGCCGGAGGCAAAAGAAATGCCTGCAAACCAGTGACTGCAGCCCGGGGTCTGGCTCAGGTGGCTGCGGAGGGGACAGGATCTCCTTTGCCGACTCCATGCCACCCGGGTGGAGGGAGAGTTGGGAATAAACTGTGATCTTTGCCTCAGTGAGGCAGTGAGCTTAGCCAAGTGCACAGAACTGTCCTGGTGTCCCTCCCCCGAGCACGCCCTCTCCAGGACAGAGTCCGGGCCTCACCGTACCCACCCCTAGCCCTGAGTCACTCATCCAGCCGTGTGCAGTGGGAAAGCTGGGGGTCACCCCGCAGGCTCCTCAAGCCTCAGAATAGTGGGGAACCATGCCTAGAGCTGCTCCCCCCACCCCGCCCCAGGGTCTGGTGTAACTGGTTTGGGCTGAGGCCTGGACGCGGGCTAAGGCCCACGTGAGGCTCAGTGTAATCTTATTGCTTGCCTTGTAGCCTGAAAGTCCAAACACAACAGGCCGAGGTGAGGGTCTTCTCTGGGGTTTGGGCCGGAAGCATCATTTGATTCAAAGGAAAAAAGAACAGAGCAGGATTCCAGAGACAGGGCTTCTTGTATAGGTTGTGCCTTAGCTTCTCTCTGGGCAGCCCCCTGAAACTCTGGGCCTCTGTTTCTTTACCCATAGAATGGGCTGTCATTCTCCACCCCACCCCCCCAGCCCCCCTTCCCTGCTCACAGGGTTGGGTTCTGTGAAAGGGCCAGGCAGGTCCCCTGAGGTTTCTACACCCAGTGGGGACGTGGGGGAGAAAGCGGGGCTGAACCCCTGCTTTTCTGGCTCTGGGTTTCGACTGAGTGCCCTGAGCTCTGGACTCTGCCCGCAGCCTCTTGGCGACCTCATGGGGCTCGCTCCTCCTCGTTTCGCTCGCTCCTCCAGGCAGGTGGGGCCTGGGGTGGAGTCCCTTTGCCGCTCACACGCCCTGTGCTCTGGGTGAGGCCTCCAGACACCCAGAAGGTCTCCTGCTGCTGGGCCAGGAGTCAGAAACGGTCCGTCGAGGAACCTGCCGGCCAGCAAAAGCTGTCATCGTGAGCCATGGGAGGAAAATGTGCCAGGGCCCCGTCCCCTCAGACGGATCTGCACCTGCACCCACCATTCCTCCTCACTTCCCCAGTGGAGGGACCAGGGTCCCCCGTCCACGCCGACCTCCCCAACCTAGGCCCAGGGGACCCCATTGTCTCTCACTTGCTCAGAAGCTGCCTCTCCTCAGATCTCCAACTCCTCCCACCTGACTGCCTTTGGCCCTTTGGCCTTTCAACAAATTCAAGGCCTCTCCATCTTAAAAAGAGACAGCGCGCCCCTGGACCCAGCTCTCCCTGCCTTGTTTCCAGAACCCGCTTCTTGCCCGCGTGTGTGCACCTGCCATCCCGCTGTCCACGCACTCCGACGTCCAGCCCACTGCTCAGGTCTCCTACTACCTCCCCGATGACAAAGGTGGTCCTCCTTGGGCCTGACTCCCCTCCGGGACTTAGTCCTTACAACCCTCTCCCTCCTCGTCTGCCTCCTCAGCCTGGGGCCCAGGCTCCTCTTCCTCCGCCCATTTCCCTGATGCCTGCTCTCACCTTTCCTTCTCACTCTACTGTCCCCGGGGAAGCCCAACCAGCTCAGTTAACTTAACAACCCGCAACCCCGCCTCCAGGAGCGCAGACCCAACTGCCCCCCTGCGTGTCCTCGGTATGCCTCAAAAGCTGCATGTCCCGGGGCGCCTGGGTGGCGCAGTCGGTTAAGCGTCCGACTTCAGCCAGGTCACGATCTCGCGGTCCGTGAGTTCGAGCCCCGCATCAGGCTCTGGGCTGATGGCTCGGAGCCTGGAGCCTGTTTCCGATTCTGTGTCTCCCTCTCTCTGCCCCTCCCCCGTTCATGCTCTGTCTCTCTCTGTCCCAAAAAAAAAAAAAAAAAAAAAAAAAAAAAAAAAACGTTGAAAAAAAAAAGCTGCATGTCCCAAACCAAGTTCACCTTCTTCCTCCTCCTTCTTCCCATCTTGGCATCATCTTGGTTGCTCAAGCAGAGACCTGGAGTCACTGAGCCAGGTGACCTGACCCGCCTAAGCCTTTCACACCTACCAGTCCCCAGGTAGCACAGGGATTAGAGGAACACCACATCGAGGAAGCAAACATTCAGATCTAGAGTAGATGTCCTGCAGGGAATTGGTCTGGTCTCTGTGTCAGGGCAGGAAGAGAGGGACGGGACAGTCAAATGGAACGCATGGCCCTTGAGCCGATCCTGGTTCAAACAAACTGGCTGTGGGGCGCCTGGGTGGCTCAGTCGGTTGAGCGTCCGGCTTCGGCTCAGGTCACGATCTCGCGGTCCGTGAGTTCGAGCCCCGCGTCGGGCTCTGTGCTGACAGCTCGGAGCCTGGAGCCTGCTTTGGATTCTGTGTCTCCCTCTCTCTGCCCCTCCCCCACTCATGCTCTGTCTCTCTCTGTCTCAGAAATAAACATTAACAAAAAAATTAAAAAAAAAAACTGTGAGAGATTTGTTTTAGGACAATGAAGGAGCTGTGAGTATGGCCTGGGTCTTAGATGATATGTAAGGAACTAATGTTAATTTTGTCAGATATAACAATGGTAATGGTATTGTGATTGTGGAGAAAAACATTTTTAAGAAATAGATGCTGAATTTTTTAGGGATGAGATGCGATAAAGTCTGGAATTTATTATTTCTTGGCACACACACACACAAAAGAACAAACTTGGCAAGGAGCAATCGTCAAATCTAGTAATGGGTATAATTACATTCGTTTTAATATTCTTTTTGCTTCTTTGCCTATTTGAAAATCTTCATAAGAGGGGCGCCTGGGTGGCGCAGTCGGTTAAGCGTCCGACTTCAGCCAGGTCACGATCTCGCGGTCCGTGAGTTCGAGCCCCGCGTCAGGCTCTGGGCTGATGGCTCAGAGCCTGGAGCCTGTTTCCGATTCTGTGTCTCCCTCTCTCTCTGCCCCTCCCCCGTTCATGCTGTCTCTCTCTGTCCCAAAAATAAATAAAAACGGAGGAAAAAAAAAATCTTCATAAGAAAAAGGGGAAAAGCATCTCCCTCAACCTTTTTTGCTATTGTGCGTTCTCAGTGTTACGACTTTATGAGGTGTTCCCTGTTTCTTACACAGAAGGACTGGCCCTTCCAACTCTCCCCCTACCCTCGGTCGTAATTTCTCTCCCTTTATGATGCAGCTCCGGTGCCAGGAATTCTGGAAATACGGCAGCTTAAACATGTCCTGCTTCTCCCCTTTCTCCCCCGACTGCTACGCTCTATGAAGGGGCTGTGCCAGTTGGTGGGCAGGGCTGGCTGGCCCGGGAACCCGGGAGACCCCGGGGCAGACCAGGCCCACCATGGGCCCCCAGAGGGAAGGCAAGGTGACCCCCAGGAGCTGACAGGGAGCCAAACAGGTAAGCTAGGCACTCTCTGCCCACAAGGTTGGGGAGGCCGGGAAGGCAGGGAGGGAGCAGGGAGAGCTCCTGATGGTGTCTTAGCAGGGGCCTGCCCAGCCCCCAGAGACCATCACTCCTCCGCTCCAAGCTCCAAGGGCTCCACCCCAGCACTTCGAGCAAAGACCCATAAACCCCACTCCTCTGACAAGCCAGAGGCTGGAGAGAGGCAGAGCAAACACAACCCAACCCACCGCCTTAATATAGCGGGTCCGGAGGGGACGGGACGTGCTAGAGACCGATCACAAGTCATGGTGGGAAGAGGAACTTGTCAGTCAGAAGTGACAGGACAGCTGGATGGCCGCCCAGAAGAAGATAATTAAAGGTGGGTCTACATCTTACTCTGTCCGCCCAAATATACCCCCGGAGGATCCAAGATTTAGATGTAACAAGTGAAACCATTGGGGCGCCTGGGTGGCTCAGTGGGTTAGGATTCGGACTTCGGCTCAGGTCATGATCTCACAGTTTGTGGGTTCAAACCCTGCGACAGGCTCTGTGCGGACATCTCGGAGCCTGGAGCCTGCTTCGGGTTCTGTGGCTCCCTCTCTCTCTGCTCCTCCCCCACTCACGCTGTCTCTCTCTGTCTCTCAAAAATAAAATAAAACGTTAAAAAATTATTTTTTTTAAAAGTGAAACCATAAAAATACTCAAACAGGAAAACACGAGCAACATTCTATATTTAAAAAAGACTTTTGTGGGGCGCCTGGGTGGCGCAGTCGGTTAAGCGTCCGACTTCAGCCAGGTCACGATCTCGCGGTCTGTGAGTTCGAGCCCCGCGTCGGGCTCTGGGCTGATGGCTCAGAGCCTGGAGCCTGTTTCCGATTCTGTGTCTCCCTCTCTCTCTGCCCCTCGCCCGTTCATGCTCTGTCTCTCTCTGTCCCAAAAATAAATAAACGTTGAAAAAAAAAAAAAAAAAAAAAAGACTTTTGTAAAGGCGTCTGGTTGGCTCGGTCGCTTAAGCATCTGACTCTTGGTTTCAGCTCAGGTCATGATCTCACGGTTAGTGGGTTTGAGCCTTGCATCAGGCTCTGTGCTGACAGCGCAGAGCCTGCTTGGGATTCTTTCTCTGCCCCCCACCCCCCGCCCTCCCCCCGCTGGTCCTCTCTTTTTTTTTTTTTTTTTTTTTTAAAAAGACCTTTGTAACAGAGACTCAAAATCTAAAAGCCATAAAGCACATGATTTATACATTTGACCACATATATGTACTTTAAGTGGGGCGCCTGGGTGGCTCAGTCGGTTGAGCATCCGACTTTGGCCCAGGTCAAGATCTCACGGTTCGTGGGTTCGAGCCCCACGTCAGGCTCTGTGCTGACAGCTCGGAGCCTGGAGGCTGCTTTGGATTCTGTGCCTCGCTCTCTCTCTCTGCCCCAACCCACTCGCATTCTGTCTCTGTCTCTCTCAAAAATAAATAAACATTAAAAAAAATTAAATAAATAAATAAATAAATAAATAAATAAATAAATGTATTTTAAGTAATTTGTGTGGCCAAAAAACAACATTAGCAAAGTCAAAAGACAATCTTAGGGAGATTACAACTCAGGTAAGAGATAAAGAGCTGTGTTCCCTAGTGTAGCAAAACCTAGAAACCAATAAGGAAAAGACCAACAACTCAGTAGAAAAAGGAGCACAGGATACGAACAGACGGTTCACAGAGAAAGAAAAACAAACAGTCCTTAAATCTATGTAAAGATGCTCACCCTCACTGCAAAGAGAAATGCAAATTTAAGCTATCTTAAGATCCTACATTTTGCTATCAGACTGGCAGAAAACAAAATTTTGATGCGACTTGGTTGGCAAGGCGTGGGGAATCAGACCCTCGCATTTGTGCTGGTGGGAATGTATGAGCCCCACGGGCGGGGACGGCAACTTGGCAAAATATAACAACTACCCCCTGTTTACCCTTCGACCCAGCACACCTACTTCTGGGATTTAGCCTCGATTTACCAGCACGTGTGTGAAAGATTATTTCTTCTAGCATCGTTCACAGTTGCAAAAGATGGGAAACCATGCAACTGCCTGTCAACAGTATACTGGTTAAATATATGATGATACATCCCTAAGGGGGAAAACCTGTCCCGCTGGAAGGAAGGAGACTGACCCTCTCTGTGCACAATCTCCAAGATACACTGTCAAATCAAAAAGGCAAAAAATAAGCAAGTTATAGGATTGTGTGTATTGCATGCAACCTTTATGTGAGAGAGGCGGAAAATCAAGTAATCAAATGCATATTCTTACAAGTTTGTATTTGTCTGAAGAACCAGTGAAAGAATAGAGAAAGGATTAATGAGCGTGGTGACTTCTGAGCTGATGGTGAACAGGGTATGGAAGCAGGGGTGAGAGAGAGAGAAGGAGAGAGCAGAGGAGGGGCAGAGAGAGGAGAGAGAGAACCCCAAACAGGTTCAGTGCTGTCAGCACAGAGCCCGAGGTGGGGCTCGAACTCACCAACTGTGAGATATGACCTGAGCCGAAATCAAGAGTTGGATGCCTAACAGATTGAGCCACCCAGGCGCCCCTTACTATATACTTTTTAACGTTGTTTTGATTTTTAAAAACCATGAAAGTATATTATCGGATTAAAAAAAAAAAACCAAGGCTATCGGCAAGATAGAGGGGCTGGAAAACACAGTGACAACTTAAACAACAACAAACTAGAACTCTTAAGAAGATTCAAGTAAAGCCCAAAAGGAAAAAAAGACTACTTTAGAACTTAAAATATATCCCTGGGCTATTCATTGGAGGCGAGGATAGGCACCCTCCAGACTCAAAGTAGTGGCCTAGAAGATAAAGCAGGAGAAATTGCTCGCAGCAAACGTACACAGAGACAGAAATGAAGGAGGCAAAGCTACAAAACTGGAGGTTCCAGTCAAGACAGCTAACTTGCAAATAAAAGAAAAAGTCAAGGAAACGATAATCCTACAACAAATAGATTGCTCTAAGCTGAAAACAGACCCAAGGCTATCTGGAAATGGACAGGGTTCCAGAAGGGAGTGCTGAGAAAAAGAATCCCCACTCTGCACACCCAAGGAGTGTTTGGTTAGGAACCCCAGGGAAGGGGGCCTGGGTGGCTCAGTCGGTTACGAATTCCGCTCAGGTCATGATCTCACGGCTTGTGAGTTCGAGCCCCGCTTCGGGCTCTGTGCTGACAGCTCGCAGCCTGGAGCCCGCTGCTTCGGATTCTGTGTCTCCTCTCTCTGCCCCTCTCCCTAAAATAAACCATCAACTACTTTGTACCCATTGTCAAACAAAATGTGGAAAGGTTGCATTATCCCATCAAAAGACAGAGTCAGCTTGGGTTTCAAAATACAGTGACAGGATATATATAAAAATCCACTTAAAAACGTGATGATGTTGAGGGGCACCTGGCTGGCTCAGTCACCAGAGCACGTGACTCTTGGTCTCAGGATTGTGAGTTCGAGCCCCACGTTGGGTGTAGAGATTACTTAAAAATAAAACCTTAAAAAAAAAAAAAAGGGTAATGTTGAAAATAAAGGGATACCGAGAGATATCACATGGGCAAAAAAGAAAATAGAATAAAATAGAGTGGCCATATTCATAAAAGAAAGGTGGAGTTTCAGGTTGAAAACACTACGCGGGATAAAGAGGGGCACCAGGTAACGACACAAAGGGACAATCTGTGATGACAGAACCGTCAAAATCTGGGCGCTCCCAACAGTGTTGTAGTTAAATATAAAAAACAAAGCCTACTAAAAATACAAGAAGAACTTTATAGAGAAAATTTGAGTGGAAGATTTAATAAATCTCTAATGGAACTGGAGTAAAAGAATAAACAGAAAGAAGTATACAAAGGAAATGCAAGTTTGACTAATATAATCAATCAGCTTGGTTTGATACATAGGGGACCTTACATCCCTTAAATAAAAAATATACGATTTTTCCAGGTCTATGAAACTCTTAGAAAAGTCACTGACTTGGTCACAAAGAAACCCATAAATAAAATTAAAAGTGGAGATTTTACAAATCCAGTAAAAAAACGAATGCTTTCCCAGTAAAATATAAAATGGCCCAAATTAGCGAGAACTGGTGGAAAACTTGAAAAGACCAAATCACAGTTGATGAGAAAAAAGTCTGCCACTGACAAAGCGCCAGGTGCAGAGGGTTTCACGGGAGAGGCTGACTTGTGGAAACCTTTAGGATTCACCTGCCGTCTCCCTTCCTTGGCCAGGAGGCAATCCTAGAGAAATTTCTCTCTGGCTAGCGAGGTTCTGGGGAGGAGGGCTCCACACAGCATCCACACCACATCGTAACTGTCAGTTGGCTTGCCAAGGTCTCCTCCCAGACAGTAAACTACCTGAGGGCAGGGACCACGCCTTGTTTTTCTTTGGCTCTCACTGCCCAGTCCAGCACCTGCCATTTACTGAATCAATGACACGGCGAGTGAAAAGTTACCGTCTCACTGTCAGCGCACCGTGATGCCCTGGGTCTGTAAAACTCTCAGACACAGAGCAAAGCAGAATGGATGGAAAGAAACCAAAATGCTAATAGTCATTAGATTGAAATTCCACCACCCCCCCATTAGCCAAATATATGTAGGGATATTAAACTATTTCTATGATGGTGGGGGGGATAGTAATTTATAAATTCAGACAATTCCAGGAGCGCTCCAGTTGTGGAGATGAGGCAGGAAGGAGGCTGGGGGAGGGGGGATCTGGAGGCAGGCCCCCTTCTGGCACCTTTCTTGGTTCTTCCGGCTTCCTCTCTCAGGCCAAACTGGCCCAGCCCCCAGGACAGACACGGAAGCCTGGACAGAGACCCCTGCCCTGCTCACCTGATGCCTCATGGTGGATCTCCACCCAGGGGAAGGAGAGGATGCAGGGCGGCACCTATAGGAGTCCAGAGCCTGGACACAAGGGCCCTGCAGGCCTCACTGTGCCTAAGCAGGTGCTCTGGAAATCCCCGCGCACCACAGACCTTCCTCAATTTGGCAAGAGCGAGGGACAATCCTTGCAAGAACCCCTATGTCCCTCGGACCCCGTCCTGGCAGCCCTAATTCCCTCAACGCCAACCAACATCAACTGTCCCCTGACACTCCAGTCTGGAACCCCGACCACATTCTGATCAGCTGAGCCCGGGCCTGATGGGCTCTCCCATGCCGGGAACGGGGCACTGAGCAGCCATCGGGGTTGGCATTCATAACCAACCACCTGGTCCTTCCCACTACTGAACACAGCTCCAGGAAGGGTGGAGAAAATAGACGGAGAAAGAGGCCGGCTGCTGGGGCTCAGGAAGGAAGTGGGGAGGCAGGTGGGCCTGTCTCAGGAGACCCGGGGTGCTGTGGGGAACCAGAGACTGAGAGGTGAGGAATGGGGCCCAGGCTCAGGGGAGATCACCCAGGGGCCCCCCACGGGGCCCCAGGGGCTGACACGGGGCCTGCAGGGTGGGAGGTTGCCTTGGGAGTGATGGGTGGCTGGGGAGGAGTACTGGTGGCCAGGAATGTGGGGTGAGGATGGGAGGGGGGCTACCCACGGAGCTGCTCTTTCATGGGTCAGGTCAGAAGCTGGGCAGTGGGGTTCCAGGGTCCGCCTGGGGCTGAAGGTGAGTCATGGGGAGGAAAGGTCAGCCCAGGGATGAAGAAACCAGCTGGGCCGCCTGGGGAGGTGAGAAAGACAGTGGCTAGGAGGAGGAAGGACTCCGGAGACCCTCCCCTTGGCCTCAGCTCCCCTGCTCTTACCAGCACCCCCCTTTCCAGAGGGCCCATGGCTGGTCCCCACCCAAAGGGGACCCAGGTGGGTTTGTCCGAGGCCTCAATCACAGCTGCCCTGGGCTGCCCTCAGAGTCTGTCCCACGGAATGGGTGCCAGGCCTGGGATCCGGAGAGGAGGCAGGGGCGCCTCCGGGCGAGTCACCGGGCAGGTGAGTTTCAGCAGGGGTACAGGAGAAGACCAAGGAGGGGGGAGGTCAGGGAAGAAGGGGAGAGAGTGGGCAACTGCCACGGCCCGCCCCCGCCCCCTGTGCAACGATATGAATGGTCACTCACAGTTCTCTGAAGAGGACAGGGAGCCAGGGCCCCGGGGCTCCTTCCAGTCCAGGCCGCCTGCTCAGGTGGGGCACCGGCCAGGCCGGCCGTTTGCAGAGGCCCCGGCTGTAACTCTTTCCTCCCAGTGGCCAGTGCCTGGGCAGCAGGGGCGGGCTCCAGTCCAGAGGGCTGGCCTGAGGCCCCGGGGCGGGGATGGTGACCGGGGATGGTGACTGCACCCAGAAATGGACTCAGCAGGGGAGGAGTCTCAGAGGCCCCTCCTCACCTGGCTTCCCCAGGCTCGAAAGCCTCTCCTCAGCGAGGGAGGGAGTAGAGTAGAGGGGAACAGGCTGGCTACGGCCTGCAGGCCACCTGGCTGAGACTGAGCCTGGTAACTAGGGTGGGGTTCAGGGTCAGGAGGTACGGGAACTGACTCCCGCTCAGCCAGCTCCCGCCTGGGTGACTTTCAGCCAGCCACTCAACTTCTCTGAACCTCTGCACTCTGGCACAGGGGGGCGCCCTTCCATGCAGGCCTGCCTTCAGAACTGCTGGGAGTGGGAGCCTTTGAGTGAGAGCCCACGGGATCACTAGCCCCTGTGGCGCAGGATCACGTCATGCGCCACCATGCTTTGTGTCCCCAGTGTCCAGCGCTTTGACCAGCGCACTTTGACCATCCACCGGCGCGTGGTGGATGACAAGGCCGTGAAACGCCACACGGTGGGCGAGGAGGCTTCTCTCTTCTGAGGGTCCCCGCCTCTGCCAATCGTCCTACACCCATGCCACCCTCTCCCCTTGTCCAAGGCTCCCCAGTCCCCGATGAGCCTGACCCTGTGTCCCCTCCATCCTCACATCCTTGGCCCTTGCCTCAGAGGGAGTGGGTCCCTCCCCGTCTGCCCTGGGCATCACCCTCACACCTGTGTCCTGGGATCCCGTCTCGTCAACCAGCTCCTCTGGCTGCTGCCCACTCACTCAGATTTGGGGAGCCCCCCCCTCGACCTCCACATGCCTCTGGCCACACGGCACCTCTCCCTTCCCTGCCATGCTTCTGAGCGGTCTCCACTCGGCCCTGCACCCTCATCTTCACCCTCTGACCTCTGCCTTCTGCTTTTGGTAACCCCTTGGCCAGCTCCTGATAAAGTGGCTGCTGACCTTGAGGTCACCACTTCCGATAAATGTTCGATGGCCTTTATCTAACTTCCCCTTCCTTCTGGACACCTCTCGGTGTCTGGACCAGTACTCTCCTGCTTCTCCTCCTTGTTCCCTGACTGTGTTTTACACTTCCTCCTCTTCCCTCCCCTGGTCACCCAAATGTGGTGGGCCCAGGGCTGTGGTCCCCGGGTCCACATGCTCCCTTGCCCCCCACATCTCCACACCACATTCTGGGCAGCTCCAGGACTCCTCCCACGCCTTCCCAGTGTCCCCGCCATAAACAGACCACTGTCTGCGCACACTGGGAGGCTGGGACTCATCCTGACTTCTCTCCCGCCCTCCTCAGCCCATCAGTCACCAGCTCCCTCGAAATCCGCTTCCCGAACCTCTCCTGTCATCACTGCATGCCTGGGAGACCATGAAAGTCCTCTGCCACTCTTAGAGTTCCAGCCAAGGGGTTCCTTTCTGAACCCCACTCCCCTCTCTGCTGAGAGTCTCCCGGTAGCTGCACGGTGACGTCCGAATTCCTGGCGAGGGCCATGAGGCCCCGCCCCCCAGGCGCCACCCACTCCCCACCAGAGCCCCAGCAGCGCAGGGTGGGGGCGGGGCTGAAAGGCCCCAGGGGTGCCCCATCTCACACCTGCACCCATGCCTGGGCACCGCAGTACACTGGGTGTCCTTTTTATCTCAGATGGCCTGGGCCATGCCGGCCTGAGGCATCTGTCCCCTCTTGCCAGGCTCCTGACCCAGATGGTGGCCCTCCAGGCCTGGGACTCTGCCTCACCAGATGCTCGGCAAGTGCAAGGTCACCTCATGCTTAGTTAATGAGTGAATGAAGGGGAAAGGTAGGAGCTGCCTCTCCTGCCTCCTCCAAGAAGAAACAGGCAGGCTCACCATTCAGGAAATTCTTCCTCTAAATGCTGCCTTGAGTAACTAAAAGGAGAATGGGGTTTCCTTCCCAGGAGACAGGCAACTCCCCACGCCAGGAGTGTGTAGGGGCTGGGGTGTCAGGGAGGCCCACAGCTGACACTGGAATAAAGCAGGGTCACAGGAAGTGTGAGATCATACCCATTACACGGGGAGGAAACCAGACCAGAGGTACTAAGCCTCTTGTTGAGGCCATACAGTGCATTCATTAGGGCCAGAAGTGGGACCGGGCAGAGCACTTCCACCAATACCCGGGTCTCTGGCAGACGCCCCAGTTCTTCCCTGCGCGAGCACCACCCCTCTCTCCATCATCTGTGTCCCCCGCCGCGGATACACCACTATACTGTGTGGAAAGAAAGAAAGAGGGGCAAGCTGGACAGGGGATGTGGAAAGGTCCTGGAATGCACCTCCGAGAGCCTGTCCGGGAAACGGAGGGACGCCGGGGTAAAGAGCACTGGTATCCAGCCATCTGTCCCAGAGAAGGGGGCCAACTGGCCAGCAGAGACGGCCGGGCACATTATTTCCCACCCCCTTACCCCTCTGGTTCCTTCTGGGCGGAGTCCCCATCCTCGTCCCCACGCGCCGGTTGCTATTCCCCGTCATGACCACAAGGGGGCGGGCTGCTCCTTGCAGAAACGGGAGCAAAGCTGGCGCAGACCAGGATACCGAATGCGACCCCGGCCAGCCTCGGTGGAGCGCCTACTACGTGCCAAGCGTTTCCATGCCTCACCTCGTTGAAGGCTCACAACACTAATCCTTAGGTTTTGTCCTGCGTTTACACACGAGGACACTGGGGCTGGGGAGTTAAGTGACTCCTCTGCAGCTGGCAGGTGACCCAGCCGGGTCAAATTCCAGTCTCTCTAAGCTTCAAATCCTGAGCTCTTTGCACTGTAACCAGATGGGCGGAGGGGAGACGCAGGAGCTCCCAGCCCGGGAAGGTGCTTCCTTCCTCTGGGCATCCCACACTCAGTCCTGGCATGGGCCAGGCATCAATGTTGACAACAAATACATTACATGAAGTACAAAGAAAGAAATCAGAGACTTACAAGGTTTAGGGATCATCCATCCACACTTTCCACCCCTCTTTGGGCCAAAGGACAAATCAAGACCCTCTGAGAGGAAATGAATTGCCCATAATTACCCAGCTGTCAAAAGGCAGATGTCAAAAAGGGGGTCTGTGCATCCTCCCTCCACATCTCCCCAACCACCGACCCAAAAAGTTCCTAAAGTTGAAGATGTCAGGGTCATCCGAAGGATTCTGAGGATGTAAAAGTGTTTTTAAAACGTGCTCTATTTTCGATTTCCTAAATTAACAACTGGGTTCTGAAACGAAAAAAACACACTCACTATCACTGGACCACTTCCTGAAACAAACAAATCAAAAATTGTCTTTTTTTTTTTTAAAGGGGGAACTGAAATATCGGAAGAAGCCAAAAAAGGAAGCAGATCCCTGACTTCCACATCCACTATCTCATCTGACCCCTAAGCTCCTCTAAGAAGAGGCAGGTGGAGTGGCCCGCAGGTCCACAACTCCATATCCGGGCGTGTTTCGGAATGTTGTGGATTTTAGAAAGGTAATACGGCGCACACACCTGCCAGCAAGGCTTGGAGCAGTACACTGTAATCCGGTTCATCTGCACTTGCGTAGTAAAACTAAATGTAATAAATAAAGACCACCCACAGCTTGACATCGGTTCAAATCAAATTTTTTACCACCAACTGAGTTACGGGAAACCTTTGGACTCCAGGGAGCTTTGGCATTTCGGAATTGCCCATAAGTGACCGGGAGCCTGCACCCTTCTCTTTCCGTGGTTTTGAAAAGTGAGGCTCGGCGGTGACTGCCGCCCCGTCGAGCCGGACGCTAAGCCGAGGGGGGTCTCCTGGAGTCCGGGCCCGGAGCGGCGCAGCACCCCGGCCCGCCACCCCGCTCCGCGTACCTGCTGCGGGCGCTCCTCCCGTGGCGGGCCGCGCACGTCCTGGACGACCTCGTAGACGTTCTCGGAGTCGCTGCGCGCCAGGGGTCGCGGGCACACCCAGGAGCCCGCCACGCTGCAGGCCTTGAAGCTGCCCGCGCTCCCGAGGAGGCCGGCAGGGGGCGCGACGGCGGCGCGCGCCAGGTCGTCCAGGGACTGGGCTGGCCGCACGGGCGCCGCGGGCCGCGTGTACAAGCAGGTGGGCAGGCCCGGCGCCAGGCTGCTGCGCTGGGTGGCGGCGCCGCGCCGCGCGGGGCCGCACAGGGAGCCCACGCGGCCCCGGGGCTCGGCGGGCGTGCCGTCGGGGCCCGCGGACACCGGCGCGCTCACGAAGCGGTAGTCGTAGGCGAGCGGTTCCGGGGCCACGGGCCCCGGGCGGAGCGCGGGTGGCGTGGAGGTGGTGGCCGGGTCCCCGAGCGCCGGCAGCTCGCGCACGTACTGCGCGGGCAGGTAGAAGGGGCGACCGCCGGGCTCGCGCCGCACGTGCCACCAGTGCTCCGTGCTTCGGCGCAGCAGCCTGTAGCGCTCGTTGGGCTGGATGGCCACGCGGCGCCCGTCCTTGCCCGTGTACTCGAAGGGATGCTCCACCAGCACGTACACGTCCCCCTCGACGTCCGCCGCCATCGCGGCCCTGGCGTTTCCCTGTGAGTGACAAGGAGGAGGGGCGCGGAGGTCAGGGCCACCGAGCTGGGAAGCGCAGAGGGACAGAAGACCTGGGTTCGAGTCCCAGTGCTGCATTCCTTATGTGCGTTAATTTCCTAGCTCAAAAATGGGGGGCTTGGATAAAATAATCTCCAAGGTTCTCATTCTTACACTCACTCATGGAATTATGACAATACCTTCATTCTGACAATGCCTTCATCCCGTGGCATTGATTACGAGATTTGAGTCCCGGTTCGATCCCTTGGTGGAGAAATTGTGGGTAATATTGGTCCAGCTTTACAGCCAAGGAAGCCTTGACCCAAAGAGTTGGGATGATTGACCGCGATAAAGTCACCACATTTGCCTAAAAGTTGACTGGGCCTCGGTTTACAGGTCTGTGAAGTGGGAAGAACAGCCCATTCTCTACCCACCCACCCCCGCCGCCACTCCCCTCGCCCCGCCCCCTGCCCTGCCTGTCCCGCCCCAGACGTCTCCAGCCTTCAGGAAATCCGCGTGCCCGGAGCCTCTTCCCTCCAGGCTCCCGCGCCCCCGGCCCGCGGAATCAGGGTTGAGGCGCGGGGCTCTGGGAACCACCCCGGCACCGCTCTATCCCGGGGAATGCCCCTGCCTCGCGTAGTCCAAGGGCCTTGGCTAAGGGACCGGACTGCCAAGGCCGGAGAACCGGTTCTCTCGGTTTCTCTTTCCTTCCCCAGCGGCTTGGCTGCGGACGTGAACCCGGGGCCTGGCCCGCCCAGACTGTCCTGCACCGCCCCCTGTTCTCCAGCTCCCACCTCCACCTCCCGAGTGAGGCTCGGCCCTCGCGGCCTACCCACCAGCCCTGTGATCTCCACATTGCCCCAGGAGAGTGGCCCCTAGAGAATGCACTTTGTGACAGTGACTGCCCCTGCGGCGTCCTTCCCAAAGCTCTCCCGGAGTGATCGCCACAACCCACCGCCCTCCACGCCAGCTTAGCTTGGCGCTTGATGTGGTGTTGGGAGTCCGAGCCTAACTGTAAATCCGCCTGTCTCTCCATCAAAGAGATGAGTCGGTACCCTCTTCCATAAGTGGCTGGTCCCTCCAAGCCTTTGCACTGATCCCATCTCCTGCCCCATAGAGGTGTCCTGGGACCAGCAGCTGGGGAGCTCGGTGGCTTGCTGAGGCTGAGGAACCCAAGGAACAGGGTCTGACCGGGGGGTGGGGTGGGGGTGCAGGGTCTGGCCAGGGGCACAGAGCGTTCTTCACTACTTTCTCCAGCTTCCCTTGTTGGGGAAAGGGTTGCACTCTTGGGCCCTGAAGTTACAGTGAACTGCCTGTAGCTAAGCCAACAACCCCCAGGGAGGACACCTCTTCCCGTCACCTTCCCCTGGACCCCCGCCTCTCACTCACGTTGGCAGGGCAGGTCTCTCCGGGCCCATGGGCAGGACCGGCGGAGTCCGCGGATGGATGCAGATCAGGCCCCTGCCATCTCTTTCGAAGGGCGGGGCTTCCAAGGGCTAAGCAGGAGAGACCTCCGGGATCAGGAGCTGGCAAGGGGAGCAAAGAAGGAGAGGGATGCTCAGGAGGGCTGCCCCCAATCCCCAACGCAGCCGTATCTCGGAGGGGCCAGGAGGAGCCTGAATGAGTGTGTCTGGGCGGGTGGGGTACACCGGGAGTGGGACGCACAGCAAGAGAAGGCGAAGGGAGGGAGGGAGCTGTAGGGGCTGCGACTGAAGGGGCCCTGCGGGGTCGTCAGCGGAGCCCAAGGTGGGTAGGGTCCCACCCCTGAGCCTCCCGCCGTGGGATTTGTTGTCCTCGAGCCTCTGCGTCCCGCGGGCGCGCTGCTCTGGGACAGCTCGACCCTGGTTCGTTGTCTCGCCCAGGGTTACAACCGAAGCCGTATGCACCCCGAATCACCACTACAAGCCCTTTCCAGCCCGACTGAACGCACCACTCGCTTCGGACCCACCTCCGCCCTCCCTGGGCCCTTTCCGGGCGCAGCTCGGCGGGGCCTGGAGTTCCCACGGCAGAGATCCCCACCGGAGCGCAGGGGCTCGGGCTGGGTGGGGAGGGGACCCGGGTCTCGTCTCCTTCCCCAACTCTGGGGGAGCCAGAGGAGCCGGTAGGATCCCTGGAACTTCAGGACTGACCCGTCGTCAGGAGGTGCTTTTCGTGCACTGCCCGGGCGACGCGAGCCACAGCGGCGCCGGGGCCTGGACTCGGGCCCCGCCTGTCCCCGGACGGAGGGCAGCCCTTCGGATCTCCGCTCCGCGCGGGGGACATCCGCCCCGCGCGGCCCTGCTCCCGGGCCCGCGCGGCTCCCTCCCCAGCGCCCGGTGAAAGGGGAGCAGGCGCGCGCGGCGCTCCCGGGTGAGGACCCGCCACCTGCCGCACCGCGCTCCCCCAACCCCGGCTCAGCAACCCCCACCCGGCCCGGCCCGGCCCGGCCCTGGCACCTTGGGGCGTCCGATCACCGGCTTCGCCTCCACTTGTCCCGGCAGGCACGCGTGCTTTCGGCGGCCGGCGCTCCCTCCTCCACCGCCCAGCTCCCGCGCAGCCCGGTTTCCTGTTCAACAATACAGCGAGGGAGGCACCAGCCGAGAGCGCCCGGCAGAACTTCCTCCCGGGCTGAGGCTGGGCTGCGGCTGCTAGAGACAATCCCCGGTGTCCCGGCTTCCTGTCCCCTCTGGGCCGGGCCAGCGCCCTAGGAGCTCAGACGCCACCCTCCCCCCTGCACCCCCTGGGATCCGGGGCCACACCTGGCTATCTCCAGCGACGTGGAAGCGGCAGGGCCAGGAGGGTGGCATGACAGGGGGAGGGAGGGAGCCTCCTCAACTCCTTCTGGAGAGGCCAGATTTCCCTCCCGCTGTGTGGTTCCATCCCCCTGCCTCCTGGATCCTCCACTGGAAGAGGGCCACCCTCCAAGCTGTCCATTAGGGTGTCCTGGAAGTGGACTCGCTCACCTCAGCATCCTTTCTTTCCCATGAACTTGGGACAACAACACCTACTTCACAGGATCTTTAGGAAGATTGAATGAGATGTACTAAGTACATACAATTCAGTAGTAGTCTCACAGTAGTATCGGAAGGATGCACAGAGCTATTAACGTTATTTTTATTATCAGATGAGCTGTCCTCCTCCTTGGGGTGTGATTGAGGTCTCCAAAGCCCCCATTCTTCTTTAGGCAGGAGGGGGAAGGGAGACACAAACGTCCTCAGAGGCACCTTGCTGAGGGTGGAGGCACTGAGACCAAAGGCAGGGTAGCACCCAGGCCACATGCCCCTGGCCTTGGTCCCCAGCGCTGGAACCCAGTTCCTTTTGTGTTTTCAGAGCCCACCCCCTACAACCCTGGAGGGACTTGAGGCCCTGGAGGGAAGCTGGGGCTCAGAGGATACACAGAAGACCTCTCTCATGGGCTGAAAGGTGTCTTCAAGGACCAGAAACCATAGGGCCAAATGTGTTTCAATCCCACTTTCCTGCAAACTGATTTCCCTGGAACACGTGTTTCCTTCTTCTGTCCTTACGATGGGAAGTGGTGGGCTTCTCCTGGAACTTCAGAGGAAGGGAGCAGCCAAGTAAAGTCCCCTTGGAGCCCTAAAAGCCATGAGCCCTGATTCTGGCCCTCCTCAGCCTTCCCTCCCTGAGCCCCTTCTCTGGCTTTGGATAACCCAGTGGGACACGGTCCCGAGATTTCTCACGTTCCAGTGTCGGGGATCGGTGGACAGGCACAGGAAAGAAGCCGTTGTGGTGGCATTTCAGGGATCAGTGTATGTGGGTAAATCTACCCAAAGGCCCAGAGATGCTACCCCCCTCTCCCTGCCACAGACTCCGACTCCTAGTGGGAGGGGGACAGACTGAACACGGTCACCCCTCCTCCCCTGCATGCCCACTTCTGGTGCACAATGTTTACCGCCGGCCACCCCTCTCCAGGCCTCCTGTGTGCCCAGGGACTAATGAGAGTCGGTGGGGGCGGGGGCATCAGACGGCAGGACGGCTGGTGGTTTCCTCCCAACCACTGGCAGCGTCGGGATTCAGAAGCGAGACCAGAGGTGAGAAAGATCAGGTCTTTACTGCAAAATCATTCAAAAATCACACAGCAGCAGTTCCTTCAGTACATTGCAAAGCGCCGTTCGGGGCCAGCGCGCCTCACTAGAAAACAGTTTATTGCATAAAATGGCGTTTTAAAAATAGTGTGGGCACCACTGAGGTTCACATCAGCTTTCCATTGGAGGTGAGAGGGTAAGAGTCAACTCATCGGGAAGCATCAGCAGCTTTCTGGTACTGGGGAGAGGCTGAATTGTAGCTAATGCTGCTAGTCCCCGGTGGGGGTGGTGGGGGAGGAGGGGGGGCACAGGCCCCACACAGCCTAAGCGAGCTCCTCTGGGGCCCCACTCCTGATGCCTCCTAGGGCACCTTCTGGCGCGCACATTGTTCTCACGGGCCTGAGATGAGGCCCGGCCTGGGCGGCACCACCCGCCGTCCCAGGCCGGCTCTGGGCCACTGGGGGATCTGGGGCATCTGTGGCTCTGGCCGGTCGCGCTGGGTCTGCGGTGGGGCATTAATCCTGGCTGTGGGGGTGCGGGCTGAGGATGGGGATCCACTTCCCCGTTTAGGAGGCTTTGGTGTGCCGGGCATAGGTGCGTACTGTTTCCGTGACAGGGGACAGACAGGCTGTGTGGCAGCCCCCTCCCCCACCTGCCTACCACCTCCTCTCTTCTATTGCACAACTTATCCAGCTCCACAGGGCTGGGCAGGTGACTCAGCAGCCGAATCACCCCAGGGGAGAGGTGGGAGTAGATTCATCTCTTGACAGTGAAAGGCAGTCTCCACCTGAGGCCCCCAATCCAAGGGGAGAGCTGACAGGACGGCCAGACGGCCCAGGGCTGGGGATCAGGGGGGCGATGGGTCCAGGAGAGATGGGGGAAGGCAGCAGGGGAATCGCTCCCAAACCACAGGGTCTAAACATCACTTTGCAAACCATTCCAGGCTCGCACTCTACCCCACGCCCCTTCAAAAGGCAATCGTGCTCTGGGGAAATTCTCTAGTCTCTGGCGGCGCCCCCTCCGGGCCAGTCCAGCAAAGCTTTGTGAATTCATGGCTTTGTAAACTGAGGCTAGGCATCCCTCCCACGAGGCGGCCGCCCCCACACATCGCCGCAGCACGGCTGGCACTCTTCCTGGGAGGACGGGGGTCACCACTCCACGGTGCCCAAGGCTGGCCTGGGCTCACTGCCCTCTCTGTGGGCCCCGCCTTCCTCTGTCCCAGCAGGGGTCAGTCAGGCGGTGGGGGGTGGGGGGTGTCCCCCTGAGAGTGTGTCTGCAGCAGCCCCGCCCGTCTGGCTTTGGGTCTGCAGTAGGTGAGGAGGACACGGGGCTGAGGGGTGGGCAAGATGATGACCCGGCCCTGGACCAAGCGAGGGCTCAAAGTGCTCACAGTGCTGGTTCCGAGTCCCTCCCTTCTCCCGCAGGGACCGAGAGCCCAGGCTACGGCGGAGCCAGGGGGCTCTGACGCAGAGAGAGGTGACGCGGAGAGAGGTGACGGGCTTTTCAGGTGAGGAGGGCAGGGCAGGGCGAAAAGAGGCAAGGGAGAGGAAGAGGGTGGTCATCGGGACCGACCCTGACAGCCCCTGGGCAGTTTGGCACGTCGTATTTGAGCCGTGGGCAGCAGTGTCAGGCGCGGGTGAAGGAAAGGCACCCATAGAGCTGACAGGCTCTGGCCCAGCGGCGGCCTGCCCGCCCAGCCACCTGCCTTTGGCCCGCAGGCCAAATGTTCCCACGTGTTTGCTCCGCATGAGAATGTCTGGATTTCTCAGGTGACTTGTGTAGGGTCAAGAATAAAAAAATATTTTCTATTGAAATATGAAGGGAAAAAACCCACCTTAAAAAACTAGACCTTTTTTGAATCCGGAATGTGGAACTGAGCACGTGCCCAAGTGTGGTTTCCACAGTGTTTGAAGAGCCCTGATGGAGGTGCCGTGTCTGTGAGGTGAGCTGGGGCCTGGTTAGTGCAAAGCTCCCCTCCCTGCTTCCCCTGGGACGGGGGTCGGGGGGGGGCATCTGATGGCGTCCCCACCTTGTGGAGCAGACGGGTGGTAGAGGGACTGGGGGACATCCTTGAGGGCTTCGTCTGGTAGGCTCGTGCTCCAGCTGCATCTGGGTCCTCCCGACAGGGGACACGGCTGGGATACCTCGAGAGTATGCAGGCTGATGCCACAGGCGGCCGGGCTGGCTGCGAGCCGCTGCCCCGCAGTCTCGGGCCGGGGATGGCGCAGCGGCTTAGAGGAGAGCGCTCCTTTCTTGGTACTTGCGCCGGCGGGCACAGCGGGGACAGCCCCCCTTCACCACGGCCTGGCAGCTCTGGTGGAAGACAGTCTTGCACTCGCCGCACCTGGGGGAGAGCCGCGAGCGCCGCTGGTGCCAGGGGGCCGGGGGCGGCCAGCATCCCGACCAGCGCCCGTGGCGGGGTGCGGTTCCACTCGGGACCCCAAGACGCGCCGCGCCGCGTCCCCCCAGGCCAGATCGCTGCCTGGAGACAGTGCTCACCCCCGCGTCACACCACAGGCGCGGACGCTCTCGATTCTAATTCACGTTCTAGAGAGGCCGCTAGAGACTTAGGGGATGATTTCTTGCCCACGTCGAAAACACTCTGCGGTTTAAAAAGCTGAGCCCAGGGGTTGAATCTGGGCCAGGCGACGCCTACTGAAAATGGATGCTCCCACCTGTTCAGTTTTCCACTCCCGTGTGGGCCGGAATGGAGGTTTGGTGGGTGACTCTTTCCACTTAGAGGCTTCTGATCAGGAGCGGTAATGGGATAGGAACGATGATTACCGCAGCAGAGAGCCAGGCAGGCACCAGCCGCCAGGCACCCACTTTGTGCCCGGCCTGTGCCACCACTCCAGGGCAGTAACTCATTCAGTCCCTCCCTCGGTCCGTCTGTAGATGACAACACCGAGACCCTCACTCAAAGAGGCAGCAAGTCACCTCTTCTCTAGGAAGACAGCTTCCCTGGTCTAGGGTAGGGCCCCGCGAGGGCTCTCTTGTCCCCGGAGCTGGACTGGGGCTGGCCGTGACTGCCCAGGGCGTCGGCTGTTCTAGACAACCTCACCGCCACGTGGCACTGGCACAGCTGGGGCGTTCAATGTGCTGCTGCACAACGGTGCCGGGCCTGCCTCCCTGGCACGCTGGGGCCCGCTGGGGGGGGGGGGGGGCTGGGTATCCCGCATACCTGACGGTGGTGTCAAACTCGAAGGGGAAGATGATGTCGTGGTGGTGGCAGATCTGGCAGATGAAGCCACGCTGGGTGCACAGGTCGCAGTGGTAGACGTGCTGGGAGGCGAATCCGATCAGGGCATCGAGGAACCCTTCGTACGCCCCGTCTGCGATCTGTGGAGGGCAAGGTCAGGCCGCCAGGCCTTTCGGGCAGCTGTGCTGAGACTGAGGCCATCTGTAAAAGGTGGCCCGCTGCTGCTCCTGGCCCCCTGCCTGAAGATTTCCGACCCCAAGAGAGGTTTCTTCGCACTTGGGCCAAAGAGCCTCCCTGAATCAGGCCGAGCAACACAGGTGTCCAGCAGCCCCATATGCAGAGGTCGCTGGGGATAACGGGCTTGACAGACGAGACCCCAATCCGCAGTACCCTCCCTCGAGGAAAGGAATGTCCCCAGCTGTCACCCCTGTGACCTGGGCTTTGCTGGAGTGCCTGCTTACAGCAGGAGGCTGGTGCTCAGTCATCACCCCAGGAGCGTGGGACAAGCAAGACGCGGAGCCTGAGGTACCGAAAAGCTGAAGCCTCCCTACCCGGTCCTCCTTGCTGATTTCCCATGAATGAGGGCTCTCTAGAGGGGCCTGGGGGCCGGGAAGGGCGTTCTCACCTGCTGGAGGTCAGCAACACTGTACTTGTGGGGAGACTCCAAGAGGTAATTCCTGTGGTTGAGCCTTCAAAGAAAACATAAGAGGTTCCTTATAAGGGTTTCCATGATCTGGGCCAACCTGTGTTTGTTTTCATTCCTTCAGCTGCTCACCGGGTGTGAACACCTGGCCAGGGCGGTGCCTAAGAGCACAGTCGGCCCCCTGGGTTGGGGACTTGGTCTTCCAGGTGGCCTTGGGCAGATCACTTAACCTCACCGAGCCTCAAGTTTCCTCACCTGAGCAATGGAGCTGTTCTGAGGATTCCTTTATGTAAAGCATTTGGCACAGTGAACGCTGAGTAATTCTCAGCCACAGTTGATAACACTGTGTTGTGTAACTGAAATTTGCGAAGACGGTACAACTTAAATGCTCTCGCCAAACACACACGTGTATACATGTAGCGAGCTGATGGATGAGCTGATGGATCCCTCCCCGGAGGGGAGGAGTCCTGTCGCAACGTATACATGTATCACAGCATCGTGACGTACGCTTTAAACATCTTATAGGGGCACCTGGGTGGCTCAGTCGGTTAAGTGGCCGACTTCAGCTCAGGTCATGATCTCGAGGTCCGTGAGTTCGAGCTCCGCGTCAGGCTCTGTGCTGACAGCTCAGAGCCTGGAGCCTGTTTCGGATTCTGTGTCTCCCTCTCTCTGACCCTCCCCCATTCATGCTCTGTCTCTCTCTGTCTCAAAAATAAATAAACGTTAAAAAAAAAATTAAAAAAAAAACAGTGTAATTTTGTCACTTACACTTCAATAAAGCAGAAATGTTTTTCAAAACAATTTGAAGGGATTAAAAAATGTCTATAAGCAACACTAATGAGGAGGAGGAGGAGGAGGAGGAGGAGGAGGAGGAGGAGGAGGAAAGCTACCATGTCTTATATCCATTAACCTGTTTTATCCTCACAGTAATCCCGTGAGGTTGGTACTACCTAAATCCCCACTTTGAGAAGACAACGAAATGGAGGCACAGAGAGGTTAAACAACATGCCTGTGGTCACGCAGCTTGTGTGTGGCAAAGCTGGAGCTTGAACGCAGCAGCCTGGCTCCCGAGCTCACATCCTTACCCACCCGGCGAAGGCCTGTGGGTGTCAGCTGTGGTCATGAGTGCCACCATTACATACCAGGGGCAGTGCTGAGGACAGAAATGCATAGGACGTGGTCCGTGCCCTCCTGTGGCCCCTGGTCTAGCTGAGGGACAGACAGTCAAGCATCCGGTTTCAGTGCTACGTGAGAGGCACTGAGACGTGGCCTAAGTACAGCAGGGTCCCATTTCACGGTGGGGTGGGGTGTGGGGGAGACAGAGGACAAGGACAGCTCTACTTTCCACCTACCAATGGCAGAGATCCTAGGGGTTACATCCTGAGGGAAGGATAGGAAACACCTGCAGAAACCCTCCTGGACAACCCCCGCCTGGCTTTGCCATGTGCGCCTGCGTGGGTAACTGGGGTTGGGGAAAATGCTCCAAGCCTAAGGAAAGCTTGCAAACTTGCCCCAGGATGCCCAGGACATCTGGGGGCGGGAGGGTGCCAGGCCCCGGGGCATCTGGAGTGGGGGCTTGGCCATGCTCCACACTATGGCCTCAGGTGTGGTCTGGGGGAACCCCATGTGGGGCAGAGATGACAAGTCCCATCAAGCAGCCAGGCAGGCCATACTGTGCCACAAGGGTGGGGACACTGCCGGCCACCTGCTCCGTTCACCAAGCTGGTTTCTCCAGTAAACTTCCAGTTTTCTGGGAACAGCAAGCTGCCATTCATCACCAGGAAAATGCAGGGGGCGGGGGTGGGGGGCGTGCAGACTGTCCCTGAGCTGGCAGGAAGGGTGGGGCTGATCTGGATGGAGAGTCATCTCTGTTATCTGCCCTCTGTCCACCATCATGGAAGCCCCAGGGACCAGCCAGGCCCAAGGCCTTCCTTGCAAGCCACTGTGCCCTGGGCCCGTCACACTCTCCGTGAGGCTTGCAAGTGATTTCTCCACAACGCTCAGTCCCGAGCCAGAGGGGACAAAGCTTGGCCGGGGGGTGAGACGCCACTGCTCATCCTGGCCGTCAGGAGAGAAATCCACACCCCAGGGCCACTCTGGGCCTCTGTTCTCCACGCCACAATCAGGAGACCCCTCTCTGTCCTCTTCAGGTGTGAGGAGGACTGCCTGGGAAGGGGTCAGAGAGATCCACAGGGCTCTCCGGAGGACACTGGAAGACAGAGGCAAGGTTGCCCCTTCACTCCTGCAAGCAGTGATGGGGTAGGAAAGGGCGCGCGGGCAAGGCTGGCACAGCTGGGTTCCAGGCCCAGGCTGGGGTCTCCTCTGAACTCAGGAACCTCCTCTCCCCACCCCTCCAGGGCGTTTCTGTGATGGCTCCTTCCCAAGGGCGGGGAAGGTGCCCTGGGGCTTCTCTGGCCCCTGAAGATGCATCCAGGCCCATCCCCCATCGGAGGATGCCTTTCTCTCAGAGCGCCCACCCCAGCCGGAGGGCTGCCGCTAGCGAAGGGGAACTCTTCCCTGACTTTACTCACACTCAAGACCTGCCCTTCCTTCTCAACCATTCAGGTCCTCAGCCTCCACTCTGGGGGACCCAGGCCAGGCCTCCACACCTCCCTGGGCTAATTACTGCACCAGCCCCTGCGCCCCACTGCTGCCAAGCTGGCCTTTTCTAAACCCCAGAGCAGATAAATCCAAATCTGGTGTGGTGCCCAGGACCTTCGAGGTCTGGCCTCTGCACCTGCAATCCAGCTGCACGGAGCCCCTCACAGGTCCCAGTGAGCCACACTCCCGCCCTTCTCCACATCACAGGCCCCCTTAAGCCAGGAAACCTAGGCCATCCCTCCCTCTTTCTTTTCCTTGGTTCTTTTGCAAAATCCCAGTTCACTATGTACATGCTGTTTGCATTGAGGCAACTCTTTTCCTGTGTGTAAGGACAGAGCTCTGGAAGCAGAGCCTAACGGTACTGACTGCGGTGGGATTGGAGGAGTGATCCGAACTTCCTGCTTAATTCTTTTATACTGTTTGAGTACTGACCAACTTTGTAAAGAAAAAAAAAAAAAAAAAAAAAAAAAAAAAAAAAATATATATATATATATATATATATTTGTAGCAGAATGCTACAAATCCTCAGCTCAGATGCCATCCCCTCTCTGGGAACTTTCTTGGCCCTTTGGCTGTCACAAGGCTGGGTCCAGGTGCTTTCCCTCACAGCACAAGCCATGCTGACCCCGGGCCGTCTGTCTGCCTGTGCCTTTCCCCAGACTCTGAGCCCCTCACGGGGCCCTCACCACAACTCCAGAAGGTCGCATGAGCACAGGGATTACTGGCCCATTTTATAAACAAGAAGGATGAGGCTCAGAGAAGTGAAGCAACCTCTCTGAGTCATACAGCAAGTCTGAGGCTGGGCAGAGTCTGCTCCTGAGCTCTTTCCCCTGCCCCATGTTGCTTCTATTGGCGTGGCCTTGTTCTCTTGAAGGCTGGTAGGCTGCACAGTAGGTATGCGGTGCTGCTACCCAAGGATGGGAACAACAAGGCCAGAGAGAAAGAGGCAGGGCCGCCCAGCAGGTCAGCCCAGACAGGTCAGTAAGGCCGATGACCAAACAATCTGAGCAGGGTGCGGACAGGCGAGGCCAGTGCCTGGGACACACCCTGCAGGCACCTGGTCTGCTCAGGTCTGTGGAAGATCCCCTTGACTGGGGTGGGTGACGACAGGGAGATTTCACCACCCTGGTCAGGGGGTCTGGAGGGCAGATTCTCTGGAGCCCTGAGGCCTAGAATCTCAGAAAGGAGGGCAGTGAGTGAAGACCCAGGCACCCAGCTGATGATTGAGACAGGCAAGGCCTCCCCGGGAAGCAGCCTGCTAGGGTCCCTCATGGTGGCATCCAGGGGGCTTTCTGGTCCTGTGGAGACCAGGGCTCAGCTGGCTGCTCTGGGAGCCTATGAGGAGCCAGCCTCTCCCCTGCAGCAGCTCGCTCCTTGAGATCCCCAGAGGTCTGTACTGGCACTGCCCGGGCCCCAAGCAGCCAGGCAGAATTGGCCCTGGGAGATCAGTAACCAGGACCAAGGAGCTGCAACCTATCAGAGAGGTGGTCTCTGGGCCAGCCCAGTGCGGAACTGTGGTTGGGGGCGGGGAGGAGGGGGACTGTGAACTGCTCCAAGTCCCCAGAAACCCAGCAACAAAGCCCAACTGGACAGTAGGCACCAGCTCCCCCACCAGCACAGCCCCAAGAAGGCTGCAGCCTGGGCTAGGAGGCGTTCACGATGGGCACAGGAAGGCCCTAAGCTCATACTCAAGCACAGCATCACCTCTCAATCCTAAGCAGGCCCCCGAGCGCTGGGGGCCCAGAAGCTTCTTCAAGGGCATCCTGAGGGTCCCACCCTAACCTTGCCCTCTTCTGAGGATTCTGGGAGGGATGCCATGCCAGACGGCAGCAGAGCAGCCACGAATGGGGGACTGGGGGGGGGGGGTAGGACAACACTGTCCAGCCTTCTCACAACATGCCCCCCTTCCCTCCTTGCACGCCCCGGAGCTCTCTCTGTTCTTCCCTCGTATGGGGCCTTCATTCAGGGCCTGAGCGCACCGTTCCTTCCATCTGTAACACTCTTTCCTGAGTCTTCCCCTTTCTAACTCTGACTCATTCTCCAAGGCTCATCTTATATGTACATTCCCCCAGGAAGTCTTCCCGGCTCTGCCCTCCTCCACTCCGGATTAGAGGGCTCACCTCTGTACTTCCAGGCATCCTGCCTCCCTTCTAGCTCCCTCTAGGCTGTTGTAGCAGCTCTACAGGCTGTTGTAGCTCTAGGCTTACTCATCTGCCTTCCCTGTGAGAGGGTAGGACCGGGTCTACCTTGCTCAGTGTGGAGCTCACAAAGCTGGCTCAGTGCTGAGCACTTGGTATGTTCTCAGTAAATAACTTTAGATGAACGAGTAAATGAATGAATACATGAACAAATAAAAACCACTCCCAAAGCTTGTGGTAATTTCCCCAACCTAGTGGGAAGGTGATTTCTGCTCGGCCCTGGCATTTTTCCCAAGGGGGCGTCTTGGGCGGGCACTAGGTGCATGCATGCGTGTGTGTGTGTGTGTGTGTGTGTCCGGGACGCTCACCTCTTGCTCAGCTCCTTCAGGGCCCCACTTCGGCACAGGCCCAGGTAATCCCCCAGAAGCTTCAGCTGCTCCCGTCTCCTCCGGACGAGGCGCATCTGCTCCACATGCTCGTACAGCGAGGCGTTCACCAGCTGCAGGCTGATGAGGGGCTGGGCCCGGATCTGCGTCAGGAACTTCAGAGCCTGCCGGCAGATCTGGGACACCACCAGACGGCAGACGGGGGCGGTTGGGGGGGGGGGACAGAATGGCCGTTCGGTGAGCATCTCTGCGACAGGCACAGTATTACCCACCCACTCACCCGCCCTGCCACCACCGTCCAAGGGAAGCGGTGCCATCTTCATTATACAGATGAGGAAACGGAGGACCAGAGATGAAGTGACCGGGCCTAGGTCCACAGCTCATAAAAGTCAAGATCTGAACCCAGTTGCCCTAACTCCCAAACCTACTCTCCCTCCCAGGCACTAGCTGCGGTCCCTCCCCGGCCACGTTGGGTCAATGCCCCTCTCCCCCTGGGCCTACAGATCCTTCCCACTATTTCCTGTCTTCCCAGCCCCCATTTTCCTGCCTAACAGAAACAGGCACTGCCCCAGCGCCGACTCAGGAACCAGGTGACTGTCTGAGTCAGGCTCCAGCCACGGGAAACTACAGATCAGACACAGCTTAACAAGGTTTCCCGAGCGCCCCCGCCCCAAGCTCTGGCCAGCAGCACCAACCAGGGCTCCCCCAAGTCCCCGTGTGGAGGGGAGCGATCAATCCCAGCCTCTCCCACTGACAGGGTGTTACAGGTTCTACCCTCGGCCCTGACCCTAATGCCAAAGCCGGTTACTGAGCGCCTACTATTTGCCCCACGGTGGGCTGTGGATCTCAACCATATCCTTTCTTCGGGCTGATGACAATTCAATGGGGGAGGTGTCACCACCCCCATTTTACAGATGAGTAAATGGAGGCTCAGAGAAGCTAAAGTGGCTTATCCAATCTACCTGCAGAAAGCAGAGCCCGGGTCTAAACTGAGGTGTTGTCTCTGCACACTTGGCTGCCTCATTAACTACCAAGAAGCTTCTCTCCCCTTCAGTCTCCTCCTTGGTGTAATAAGAAGGCCGGAGGATCTGAGATGGTCTCCACCATCAACTACCATGCAGTGGTTAGGAGTCGGGCTTTCAAGTCAGAATTGAATTCGAATCCTGGCTCTACCACGGCCTACCAGTAGGACCTTGTGACACTTATTTAACCTCTGTGACTCAGTTTCCTTGTCTAGAAAGTGGGGAAAAGAAAAGCATCTCTTACGGAATTATTTTGAGTTTAGGTTAAAATAATAATAATAATAATAATAATAATAATAATAATAATGCAGGGGCGCCTGGGTGGCTCAGTCGGTTAAGCATCCGACTTCGGCTCAGGTCATGATCTCCAGGTTCGTGAGTTCGAGCCCTGCGTTGGGCTTTGTGCTGACAGCTCAGAGCCTGGAGTCTGTTTCAGATTCTGTGTCTCCCTCTCTCCCAGTCCCTCCCCGCTTGGTGTGTGTTCTCTCTCTCTCTCAAAAATAAAGAGATAAACTTAAAAAATATTAAAAAATTAAAACAATAATAATGTAAGCTCCTGGCACCTAGCATATCCTCAGTAATGGGAGCTGCCTTCAGACCCTGAGTGCCTGCGCAGCCCAGCTGTCCCCCGAAGCGTTAGGAATGTACCAGGGCCCTCAGGAGACTGTCACACTGGGGGCTTGGGAGCCTCTGGCCCCCTGTCACCCAGCCCCACTGCTATCTCTTGCCTCCCGCAGCAACAGACAACTCCTCTTCCCACTTCCTAGTGCCCTGAGGTGACAGCCCCCGAGCCAACAAGCAGCCCAGCAGCAAAGCCCTGGTGACTGCTCAGACTGCTCTTCTCCGTCCTGGCCCAGCCCTTCCCACGACAGCTTAGGCCTTGGGCGAGGCTCAGATGAAATAATACACAGGAATGTGTGCTGAAAGCTGCCAAGTGCTGCGGACGGACGGGCAGGAGCTTCCTGCTCCCCAGGGACTGCTCTTGTCCTGTGGGCTTGCCGGAGACAGTCAAGAGAGCAGCCCCAGTCCCGGGCTGACGTCCTGCCAAGTGCCAGCCAGGCCTCGCACAAGTGGGTCAGCCGGTGGTAACAGCGAACAATAAGGCCCTCAACCCGTGAGCCAGCCACTTTGTATTTCGAATTTTCCCGTTCTTGCGTAGGCCAGGGATCTTTGAGAGAGCAAGAATGAGCGCTGGGTATTTCCTGATCTCAGCTATGCCGAGAAAAGTACCGTAATTTTCTAGCTGGAAAAAGGAAGTGGCACAAGGATTACAGCAATGAATGGGAAGATGGCTTAACAAGTGTCCGGATGTTGGGGCGCCTGGGTGGCTCAGTCGGTTAAGCGTCTGACTTCGGCTCAGGTCATGATCTTACGGTTCACGGGTTTGAGCCCCATGTCGGCCTCTGTGCTGACAGCTCAGAGCCTAGAGCCTGCTTTGGATTCTGAGTCTTCCCCTCTCTCTGCTTCTCCCCCACTCGTGCTCTCTCTCTCTCTTTCTCTCAAAAATAAATAAATGCAAAAAATAAAAAATAAAAAAAAAAGTTGTCCGGATGTTGTAAATAGCGAGTATGTTTTATGGCCAAAGAATTATTTGCATCTGTGGCGGTTCTGAGGTTTAATATTCTATATGCAATTAGTTAAATACTTACCACTGAGGGCAGGAGTGAGGACAAGGTAACCAACAAAAAGCCAAAGTGAAGCTAATGTCCTTGGGGTTCCGGTCCCCAGCAAGGTGGAGGCTGGGGTGGCACGGAATCTATGAGTCACGTTCCCTGTGCTCTGACGACACATCCACACGTCAAGACTGCATGGCCAATAGGCCTGGGTCTTGAGAAACAAATAGCTTCTTCTTTGTGCTTCTGTGTCTGTCTTAAGCAGAAATCTGTGCCTTTGGGAGAAAGTCAAGTTTGTGCTCCTCCAGGCAGGCTCTGACCAAGTGAATGAGGGGCTGAAGGTGTGGCAGGCCTCAGGAGAAAAAAAGGGCACTGATGTAAGGCTCTAAGAGACTGGCGGGTGCCATCTCCTGTAATGTCCTCTGAGGCAGGTACTTATTAATCCTTCTTTATAGATGAGGAAACTGAAGTTAAATAATTTGCTAATGGTAACATAGCTAGGTAAGTGGGTAAGCTCAGGTGGAGAAGAAGAAAAGAGAGATCTTAGAATACATCTTATTCAAAAGCATTTGGTGAACATAAAAAAGTACTCAAGACCAAATCACACTAAATGGTACCAAGTGGACAGAGCCTGTTATAAATCAGTATGAGTCCAGAATGATCCCAACTTTACATATGTATGTAAACAAATATACAGAGAAGGCTGACTGCTCCAAGGGGAAGTACAGCCAGTTGGCCAGCCCACCCATGCATCCACCCGTCCATCGGTCCACATCCATCTACCCATCCCTCCATCCACATCCATTCACCCAACTATCTGTCTACATCCACCCGCCAACCCATCCGCCCATCTATCTATTCACAACTATCTACCCACCCATCCCCCATCCATCTAGAAATATAATCTATCCTAACTATCTTTCCTTATCTATTCTTCCTCTCCCTCTCTTTCTCTCTCTCTAGTTGCTGGTGCCTTAAACAGTTTTGTCCGTGGCCATGGGAGCTGCAGAGAACCACCCTCAGACCTCCACCTGAGGAACGAGGCAGGCACTGACAGAGTTCTGCCCAGGGGCTACAGACCAGCAGCACAGGTTTTTCTTGGTTGGCCCTCCCACCATCATGGGGCCTGAACCAGTGACCCTAAATTCCCTAGAGCCAAACTCCTCCACACAAAGAGCAGCAACAAAGGGGAGCGACCATTCCTTTGTCACTCCTCAGCCCTGTGTGGCCACGACTGGTTGGGCCCAAGGCTTACCGGGCGCTTGGTGAGGTCCCAGTTGTGGATGATCCTGGCCGGAATCACCGAGGCATCGTCCTGGTGGCAGATGTCGCAGTAATAGAGGCCAGAGAAGGCACAAAGCTTGGGTCGTACAAACGAGAAGCCAATCTGCCGGGAGCAGCCTGGGGAGAGGGACGGCAGGAGAGTGAGCAGTGGCGGGGCCAGAGTCTGGGGACAACGCAGAAGCTCCTAGGCAGAAGGACCTGCTATTTAAGGAAGGGGCAGACATAAAAGGAGGACACAAAGATCAAACAACCGTCACTCACATGCCCACCGCTGAGAAACAACCCCATTACTTAGTCTTTACGACAAAACACCGTTACAATTATTGCTGTCATTTTGCAGCCGAAGCAGTCGGTGCACAGAGAGGTCAGGAGACCTGCCCAGTCACAGGACGATTAAGTGGCAGAGCCGGTAATCGGATTTGGGTTGGGTTGGTGTTAGAGCCCACATCCTCTTCTACCTAGCTGCCTGTGTTCAGTGTTCCCACTGCTTGCTCACCAATGCCAACCTCCCGTAGGCCCACCCCTCCACTGGGGCCCAGAAACGGAAGCAACCGAGTCAGCGCCTCAGCAAGCAGGGTAGGAGCTGGGGACATGGGGCCGGCCGACAGGCAGGGAGTAGGTGGGGAGGCCAACCGGAGGCAGGACCGTCTGGACACTGCCTGGTGCCAGCTTGGAGTCAGAGAGGCCGGACATCTCAGGACAGTGGTGCAGGGTCCGGCTTCAGCTCCTCTGCTGGAGGTCCCTCCACAGCAGCGGGCGGTGAGAGTCAGAGTGGGGCTCAGATCCTGAGCACATGCCTGCCTCCCACAGGGCCAGGGGAAAGAGGCCCTCTGGCCTTGGGACGAGAAGGGCTGGCTCTTCTGCCTAATAGCTGCCTCATCCTAACCTTCGTCGAGGTTTTACGAGGTTCCATTTCAGTATCTATAAAATTCAGCTGCTCCTTGCTCTCCTGTGGGGGTGATGACCAAGTTTAAATGAGATGAGGCTTTGAAAGTGCCCTGTGAACCATGAAATACAGCCGGATGCCGGCGGTGGGCATCCACCCGGCCACAAAGCCATGCCTGCAGCAGGAAGGAAGCCCAAGCCCCCAGATTCAGTCTCGGCCTGAGGGCTGGCGGGTGAGAGGCACAGTGAGAGCCGCCCCCTGCCAGCATTCACACCCACTGGGGGACCCTCCCCACCAGCCCTGGGGGGCCTGGCCTCCTCTCCGAGCCCAACACCCACAGGCGGAAAGGGCAGAGCGTGAGTGTTAGGGGTTGGCGGGTGTGAGGAGGGAGTGAGCAGGGACTTGAAAATGTCTTCTGCAGGAAGAAAACCACAGACCACTTCCTTCTGGATGCCCGAAGCAGACTTTCCCTCCGGTCCCACAGGCTCCAGCCAACAGGATGGTCCCCAAACCACCTGCAGCCGCGTCTCCTGCTAGGGCACCCTGCGGCAGGGCAAAATCCTCACAGTCCCCCTGGAGAACCGAAGGTGATGGAAACAGGGGTCTGGGTCGGGGAGAAGAGCTAGAAATGGAACGTGAGCCATGGAATATCTCACTGCCTTGAAAAGCAATGGGGTGGAGAGGCCCTGCGGGGACACGGCCAGAGCGAGGCTCTAGGACCGTCAAGGTCCGCATCTGGCTTCACCACAGGACAGGTTATTGTTAGGACTAAGTTAAATAACCCAAATAAAGCAGCTGGCCCGGTGGTCCCACACAGAAGAATCAGACTTGAGGACAGTAATGATACGGCAGATGTACTGACGTAGAATGATATCCATAATACATTCCTCAGTAGAACAAAACCAAGTTGCAGAACAATATATACAGCTGTGCTGGCCCGTACGGTGGCCACAAGCCACAGGCGCCCATTTCAATTTAAATACCTTTAAGTTAAACTGAAAATTTGGTTCCTTAGTCACACTAGCCACATTTGAAGTCCTCAGGGGACACAGGTGGCTTGTAGTTACCGTATTGGACAGCACAGATCTAGGATAGTTTCACCATCGGAGAATGTTCTATTGCACAGCATTCAGTAGGATGAGCCCATTTTTGTTAAGCGAAAAAGACTGTGTGCACTTGCAAAAGCATGCAGAAGTACTGGAAGGGTGCCGTGCCCCTGCTCCAAAAGAATCCAATGATAGGGTGATATAATAATGAAGGGGGCGGAGAGCACAGCTCCCTGGATGGAGCTCCCTGAGCAGAGACAGCAGCACCCGGCAGAACTGTGCACCCACAGGTCCCAACCCTCGGCAGGGCTGCTGGCCTCGGTGGGTGCTGGGGAGGAGCAGAGGCTACGTCTGCTGCAACATCCCAGGGGTGGCATGGGGGCGCTCGTGGAGAGCCAGGAAAGGGCAGAGAGCCTAAATCGGGAGCCCCACCCGAGGCAGAGTGAGGCGGGCAGGCTGGGGGTGGCGGGACAGCAAGGGGGCACCTGCACAGAAGCAGCCCTGGGAGTCGAGGCCTTTCTCCGTGGGGATGGCCACGAGGTACCGCAGCAGGAAGCCATTCTCCCGCGTGGCGAACTTCAGCACCTCCTGACAGTTTTCGTCCAGACTCCCGCCCAGTGTCACCGCCTCCTCGGCTGTCTCCAAGTAGGACGCCAGGACCTTGCGCACCAGCTCCCTCCACAGGGCGGCCTCCTCAGCATTCCCGGCCTGCAGCTTCAGGACGGCCTTGGCCGTGATGATTTTGAAGAAGGATGGGCCCCCGAGGCTCGTGTCTGGCAGGATGTCTCGGATGGTCTCAACTCCGTGGCTGTCACTTAACATTTTCTCGTTGTTTCTCACTCGGAAGCATTTCAGAGACTCCAAGGATAGGGAAAAAATATAGGGCATCCAGGTCCTGTCCGTGTACAGGTACAGAAGGGATTCTTTAATAGCATCTGGCTCGGGAACTTGGGCAGAGGACCAACAGAACTGCGTGCCCTGGAGAGTCTCGGGCTCAGTGGGTGGGTCCGGGTGGGAGTGGAGGCCACCCTGGGGGGCGTCTGGGGGGTCCTCGGGCTGCTCAGGGTACTGGATGTTCACCCACTCATCCTCCTGCTGGGGCCGGCACTTCTGTAGGGCCTCCCGCACCCGGTCCAGCCAGTCCTCGGCTTCGTCCTGGGAGGAGGCCCGCAGGGCCAGCTTCCTGCCAGAGAAGACCAGCTCGAAGCGGCCGTCGCCGTGGGCTGGCCCCACGGCCTCGCAGCGCAGCAGGGAGCAGTTCTCCACGCAGGTGCGTTCCTCGGTGTTCAGGTAGAGGCGGAACTCCAGAGGGGAGAGCTCGCAGAAGAGTTCCTTCCAGATGCCCATCGCCCCCCGCCGCTCCACGGTGCCCAGCTTCATGAGACCCCGGAATGGGTTGGACAGCCCTGGGGGCAGAAAGAGGCACTTTAGACGGCGGCGGGCCAAGCCTCTACCTCCCGAGGCCCTGCAGCGGGTGGGGACAGGGGCTGCCGCGAGAACGCTTTAGGAGTGCCTTCGTCCCATCCGCACCCTCAGCTGTTGACCTTGTTCCTGAATTTTACTGAGGAGAAAAAAAAAAACTAAAAAAATTACCTCCACAGAGCCCTCACTATGGCATCTGTACCCACACTCAGACTTCCCCCTTGTCACCGGGGATGAACTTCCGGCTCAGTCTGAGGCCAACTCCCCCGTCTGCACAGGGGACCCCTCCCCACCGCCCACTCAAGGACAGGGACGTCTCTCCAGCAGCCCCACCCCCCCGCCCCCACCGTGTCACTGCTTTCTCCCTTCCCTCCTGGCTCGTTCCCATCAGCACACAAACACGCTGTTATTTCTGCCATCTTTAAAAATAGCTTTCTTGATGGCACTCACATCTCTAATTACCACCCTGTTCCTCTGTCCCCTTTACAGAAAACCTCGAGGAGGTGTCACAACTGTCTCTGGTTCCCCTGCTCCCGTTCCATCTTGAATCTGCTCCAGTCAGGTTTTTGTCCCCTCCTTCCACTGAAACGGCACTTGGGAAGCCCCATGCCCTCCTTGTCACCAAATCCCAAGGCTAATCCTTGGTGCCAATCTGGCCTGACCCATCAGCATCTCAGGACACAGCTGAGACCCTCCTTCCCTCATGAGACACTTCCCTCACACGGCTGCTGAGGGGCCACTCTGGGTACTCCTCCGCCACGACGGGCCACTCTTCTGTCCCCCGGGCTCACTCCTCCGCCTCTCCCTGACATGTCAACATTGGAGCACCCCAGAGCTCAGTCCTGGGTCCGCTTCTCCATTGACACCCACCTCCTACCTGATCGTGCCTACGTGCAGGGCTTTATGCCAACAGCTCCCCAGCGTTTATCTCCAGCCTGAACCTCGCCCTTGAACTTCAGGTTCAGATCTCCGCCTGCGCCATGTACGGCTGATATCGAATAGGCATCTCAAAATTGACATGCCCGAAAATCAATTCCTGCCCCTCCCGCTGCAAACCAGCTTTTCTCCCAACATCCCTCATCTCATAAATGGCAAACTGCATCCTTCGAGCTGCTTGGGCTAAAAACCTTTCCTTTCTGTCACACACATACACACGCAGCCCATCAGCGAATCCTGCTGGCACATCCGGAACCCTCTTCTTCTCACCACCTCGACCGCTACCACACGGGCTAGATGGCTGTCACCCCTGGCCTGGCTTGTGGCGAGAGCCTCCTGACTGGTCTCTCTCCCCTGAGGTCCTTCAACATACGAGCCAGGATGACTCCCCATTTAAAGGAAGTCAGATCACGTCCCTTTGCCCCAAACCCTGCAATGACTGCCATCTCCCTCAGAGGGAAAGCTAACGTCCCTTCTGTGGCCCGCGAGGCCCTCCGTCACTCCGCCCTCATCTCTAACCACCCCCTTCCCATCTCCTTGGTTTCCTGGGCACGTGCCCATGGCAGGATCTTTGCATCTGTTCCCCTGCTGGAGCCACACAGGTCGGCCCGTGCCTTCCTGCCTCTCTCCCTGCACATCTCCTCAAATGTCACCTTATCTGTGAGGGCTTCCTTGGCCACCCATAAGAAATAGTACGCTCCCCCCCGTGGCACTCCCCAAGTTCTCCATAGCAATTATTATCATCAGTCCATACTATACATTTACTTGTTAATTCCCTTCTTCCCTGCCTCTTGCACTAGGATATAGGAAGTCTGTGAAGACAGGGACGTTGCTTTGCTTCCTGCTGTGTCCCTAGCACCCAGAACAGCCTGGCACAGCACAGATACTTAATAAATACCCGCTGAATGAGCGTGTGCCTGGACACCACACACCCCTCTATGCTCCCTGGTTCCTAGGGCTCTGCCAGCAACTGGGGGGTCCAAAGGACGCACAATTCTCTCTTCCGCAGCCTGAACTAGCCTTGGAGATTTCAGATAATTGTATAGGGTCTTCCTACCCTTCAGGGAACCTGACGGCCTACGCATGAGGCACACTTTCTCTGGCATGGTTACACGGACTACAAGAAAAACCTAAAAGAAGCCAGTGTGGAGACCAGGGCTCTCCTGAGCTAGGAACCTGGCCGGAATCGTCTGCTGAGTCACGGCAAACAGAAAATGAAGTGAGAAAGAGACCGGCTCCAGGGCAGACTTTTCTGTTTGTGGGGGTTGTGGAGAAATTCGCTTATGGTTACTGAATGCTTTTTAGAATTGCACAGGGTGCGGAACTCGAGCTGGCCTCATTGTAAACAGCGCACAGAGGACGGCTAACAGATGGCAGAGCTGATACACCCCCACCAGAGCTGTTAAACAAACCATCGAAGACAGAGGTCTCGGGAAGGGGCACTGAAATGCCTTCCGGAGGCAGGGTTTGCTCTGAGCTACAGGCAGAACCCAGAGTCGTGCATAGTCACACGACCTCGGGGGGAGAGTTTCAGTATTTCAATATATGAAACAGGTTTGGGGGCATGATACTGTGGAGCTCTCATGAGAAAATATAGCACGTTTCCTGAAATGCTTCCCTGAATTACTCAGCAAGGGTGTTCCTGATTACATTTTGGGAAGAGGTTTTGCTCGTGAGAATACACTACCCAACCGGTAATGGAAAAGAGGGCTCTGGCACTGCTCTCCGAAAGGCACTGTCCCCGCGGCAAGGTCACTGGAACCCTGCGGTCACCTACCCATCTGCCTACGGTGCACCACCCTGAAGTTCTGGTGCTCCTGGGCCGCCGCTGCCCTGCTTGGCCGGCCTCCTGGGGAAGGCACGCACGCTTGGTCTAAGGCCCCCGTGGAGTGGCTTTTCCTTGGCCCTTGAGAAAAATGCCGGAGGAGCCCAGGCCTGGACTCCGGAGTCCCTCCAGAAGAAGCCACGGAGTGTTCTGAAGGGCTCTCTGCGGGCGGCTCCTGGGGAGGCCGGTAGAAGTCATCCTCTGAAATCCAGCTCCTGCTCTTCTAGTGGGAAGGGAGGGAAGACATAGGTGGTGTTTGAAGGTTTTTGTGTGTTTGTTTTGTTTTACAGACATCTTGATGGAGACACAATTCACCGATCATCAAAGGAACCCATTTAGAGCGCACGACTGAATAGTTTCAGTGTATTCACGGAGTTGTGCAACCAGCACCACGAAGTTCAGAACATTTTCATTCCTCCAGAAAGAAACCCCGTGCCCGGGAGCGGTCAGTTCCCATTTCCCCTCAACCGCTCCAGTTCTAGGCCACCACTAATCTACTTTCTGTTTCTAGAGATCTGTCCATTCTGTTTACATAAACAGAATCTTCATTTATGGTTTGTCTTTTTATTCATTTGTATGTATATTGATTTTGGGGTGTGTGGGGGGGAGACAGCATGAGCAGGGGAGGGGGACAGACAGGCAGAGAAAGAGAGAGACAGAATCCTAAGCAGGCTCTACACTCAGTGTGGAGCCTGACGTGGGGCTCAATCTCACGAACGTGGGATCACGACCGGAGCCAAAATCAAGAGTTGAACGCTCAACTGAGCCACCAAGGTGCCCCAATATAAAAGGAATCTTCTAAATGTGGTCTTTGTGTCTGCCTTCTCTCTGAACATCAGGTTTTCTAGGTCCATCCATGTTGTGGCAGGCATCAGTATTTCTTTATTACTAACTAGTATTCCAAGGTATGGATGTAGCACATTTGGTCTGTCCGTTCATCAGCTGATGGGCATCTGGGTTGTCTCTGCTTTGGGGCAATTATGAATAATGCTGCCATGAACATTCACATAACCATTTCTGTGTGGACGTATGTTTTCCGTTCCGTTGGGTACATGTCTATGAGTGCACCTGATGGGCCATTCGGTAACTGTGTCTAACTTTCTGAGGAATTTCCAAACTCTTTCCCTAAGTGACTACACCATTTTACACTTCCACCACATATGGGGATTCCAATTTCTCCACATCCTTTCCAACGTTTTTATTATCTGTTTGATTATAGCCATCCTCACGTGTGTGAAGTACCGTCTTGTGGTTTGGGTTTGCAATTTCCCCAGTGTCTAAGGACAATGACACCGAGCATCTTTTCACATGCTCAGTGGACACCAGTAGATCTTCTTTGGAGAAATGTCTATTCGAATTCTTTGCCTATTAAAAAAATTTTTTTAATGTTTATTTATTTTTGAGAGAGACAGCGAGAGAGTGGGGGGGGGGGGTCAGAGAGAGAGAGGGAGACACAGAATCGGAAGCAGGCTCCGGGCTCTGAGCCGTCAGCACAGAGCCCGACGTGGGGCTCGAATTCACGAACCATGATCTGATCCGAAGTCGGAGGCTTCACCGACTGAGCCACCCCACCCAGGCTCCCCTAAGTCTCCAACTGATTTTGAGTTAATTCTTGTGTATGGTGTGAGGAAGGGGTCTACCTTTATTTTGTCGCAGGTGGACATCCCATCATCCCAGCACCAGTTATTGAAGGACTACAGTTCGTCAGCCCCACTTATAGGGTTTGAGATGAGGGAGGCATGGGTGAGCAGGACCCAGGACCCCTTCTGTTGCTGAGACTGAAGCTGCTCACCAGTGGGAGAAGTGGGGTGGGTCTGGGGTCACAGAATTGTGGGAAGGGATTTTAGCTTCCCGCCTCCCCCATTTCAAGCACTCCCTGCCTTTCTGTGCCTAAGCATGGATGAGCAGAGGCAAGAAGAAAGCTGGCTGGACTGCCCTAAGTGGCTGTCTACACAGAGGAAGTGACTCACACGAGAGGTGGGTCCAGCCCAGCTATTTTGTTAAGTGTCACCAACCTCACCCTGAAGTTGCTATTTCCACCCCCTAAATGAGACTGCCCTCTCTGCTCCCGTAGACGCGGAAGGGGAGTAAGGCTGAGGCTGCCCTAGAGGGATTGGTTTGCACACTTTAATCCATTCAGATGCTTTATGGCACCTTAAGCCAAGAGTGGAGAACTCTGAGTCGCGAGTACTGGGGCCTCAGAGCTGGGCTCCAGGGCTCCCTCTGAAAACCCTCGGAATTAGCAGGTGCTTCCTTCAGTCAGTGACAGGACAATGTGTCAATCAGGGTGGCTACTTGGGAAGCATTTGCAACACAAGATTCTGAACAAAGCCTGCGTGGGCCATAGAGACCCAGGGGAGCTCCCTGAGGAAAATGGGCAGGAGCCCCACAGAGCCTGGCACACACACCTGGGAAGTCCTGCGGCCTCCCAGCTCACTATTCCTTAAGACTCAGCTCAGGGGCCGTCCATCACCTCCTCTGGGAAGCTTTCCTGACTATTCCCCAGCCTACACTCCTCCCGCTGCCTAGCTGGGTCAGGGACTCCTCGGGGCTCCCACGGCATTCTTTGCCCACCCCACCCAGCACCTACCAAGCTGTATGCAATGGCCACTCTTCTTTCTGCCTGGCACAGAGTTATCACAGATGAGGGAATAATTCTTGAGTATCAAACGTCTTTGGCATAAAATAACAAGGCTGGGGCAAGGGGACTGGAAGGAAGGAGACAAATGTGAATTGTGAGGTGATGTAAGTTCACTGGTGAGGGCTTCTCTCTCCGAGGAGGCGAAGGAGACGACCGGGAAGTGTTCAGACTCGGTCCAGCGGCCACAGGTCAGCCCCCAGGAAATGATACTCCAGGAAAAATCTTTTGTTCTCTTGGACAACAGACAAAACCAATGGGAACACTGGGTCCTTGGAGCTAGTGCACACAGGCCTGGACAGAGCTCTGTAGCTGTGCCCCAGCCAGGGCCCCCGGTCACCAAGCGGGGTGTGGGGGGAGCACCCCACTGTTCCCCCTCCCCCTTCCTACCACTTACCTTCCTACCTTCTGCTCATTCAAGCCCCCACATCTGGCCAGTTCCCTGCCGCTCTAACAGTGGAGGAAACCACCACAGACCACGGGTCAAAGCCATGGCAGCACCTGCCACGAGGGGCCCGAGACAGAGGAATGCCACTTTCACTGGGTGAAGTCTTAGAATCCAGACTGTCCTCTGGAGTGCAACTGAGAAATCCGTTCACAGCCCCCCGGAGTCCACAAATAGAAGTCCCCTTAGCTCCCCCACTCCCGGCCCCTTTCCTTCCTGGCACTTGTGACCAGTGTAATTATGATGTGGGTAATGACTTGCCTGATCCAGTGTCTGTCCCCAAGGAGCAGGGCCCTTGTCCGTCCTGTCCCATCACCGTACCAAGTATGGTGCTTGGCCCAGAGCAGGGCCTCTGTGGTGAATGAATTTAAAATAATGTTTTTTGTTTCTTTTTTAAAGAAAGACTGAATGGCTCTCATGGTTATACGACTTGACAGTCAGAACCCTCTACTCACCCCACCCCCCACCCCACACCACCAAAGTGTCAAATAAATGGCAGTGACTAAGGGACAGAAGCACAGGAAAATGAGACTCACAGGGGTGACACGCGGGGCGGAGCCGGGGGTCCACCAGGTGGGCTGCACGGGAGTGCCCAGCGACTATCTACTTAGTGGAGGGATGAGTGGGTCCTGTGGGCTCTCAGCAACCTGAGTCCCCTGAAGCCTGCGGGGAGGCGGAGCCCACCCTGGTCAGACCCACCAGCCCAGCCCATGCACTTGGCGGCCTACTTCTCAGCGTAAACTCCCAAGCTGGCATCTCGAGAGTCTCTGAGAGTTCGAGAACCATTAATTACGCCTGCACTCACCCAGGTACGGTGTGCAGAGCTGACCTTACAGAAGGGAACAGACATGCTCTTCCGTATCACGGAGCCGATATTCGAGTCCAGAGGCAGGAAATCAAGTGAAGCAGGCAAATGGGAAAGGGAGTCACTGGGGACGGTGCTTTTGGGACAGGGTGCTGGGGGAAGGCGGAGACAAGGGTGAGGAAAAGGGGCGAGCTGGGAAAGGGTCCGGGCAGATGGAATGGCAAATGGAAAAGCCTGGGGCTGAAAGGAGCCTGCGGTGGCAGAAGCTGCCGGAGGCCAGAGGAGCAACGCCCGGTGAGCCGAGGAGCTTGGGTGACAAGTTAAGCTGCCCTGTCCCATCAGCTCTGGGACCCTGGCAAGACAGGATGTCGGAGCTGAGACACAACACGAGTCAGGTCTTGGACGGGAGTGAACTCAGCTTGGTCAACGCCACTCTGTGGCATCCTGCTAGGGCGCGCAGCCCCAGACCCTAGGGGTAGCCCCCTGCTTCCAGCTCAAGCCGGGGGCTGTGGAGTCGTTCTTCTTTACCCTTCAGGGTGTTGACAGTTGTCGACTCAAAACCTTCAGAGTCCTCTGACATTCTGGGCCCTGAAGACTCTTCAGGATAGTAAAAAATGGAGACTGTGACCCTCATTATACAGCTACATGGCTTATACAGTCACATTCAGTCAGTGGTGCTAGTCAGTCCGATATCTGTATGGACAAAACGTGACTTTTGACTCTTACCTCACACCATACACAAAACTCAATCCCAAGTGGATCATAAATCTAATTGCAAAAGGTAAAGCAACAAAGCTTCTAGATGAAAATACAGGGGTCTTCACAGCTTTGGGTAGAGATCTTAAAAATAGACACAAAATACGTAAACCACAGAGAGGCCAATAAATTGAAGAGCATTAAAACCAAGAATTTCTGCTCCACGAAAAATACCATTAAGAGATTTAAAACACAAGCCATAGGGGCACCTGGGTGGCTCAATCAGTTAAGCATCCAACTCTTGATTTCGGCTCAGGTCATGATCTCACAGTTTGTGAGTTCAAGCCCCGAGTCAGGCTTTGCACTGACGGTGTGGAGACTGCTTGGGATTCTCTCTCTTTCCCTCTCGTTTTCTTTTGTTTTTTAATGTTTATTTTTGAGAGAGAGAGAGAGAGAGAGAGAGAGACAGAGTGCAAGTGGGCAAGGGGCAGAGAGAGAGAGATGGAGACACAGAATCCAAAGCAGGCTCCAGGCTCCAAGCTGTCAGCACAGAGCCCGACGCACGGCTCGAACTCGTGAACCGCGAGATCATGACCTGAGCTTAGCCGACTGAGCCACCCAGGCATTCCTCTCTTCTTCTTTTTCTGCACGCGCATGAGCGTACACACTCTCTCTCAAAATAAATAAATAAACGTTAAAAAAACAGGCAAGCCATAGACTTGAAGAAACGTTTGCAATATGTATATGCGACATATTTTTTTCTCCAATAAAAGACATATCCATAATATGTAAAGAGCCTCTACCAATGAATCAGGAAATGCACACAACTCAATTTAAGAATGAAGCAATGACTTAGAGACTTCCAACAGCCAATAAGCAAACGAAAAGGTATCAAGATCGTTAGTCATCAGGGAAATGCAAATTAAAACCACAGTGAGGTCCCACTGCACACCTATTAGAGTGGCTGAAATGAAAAAGACTGATGACCCACTGGCTAGGATAAAGAGCAATGAAAATGCTCACATATTGCCAATGTGAGTACAAGTCAATGCAAGCACTGTTAGAAAACTGCTTGGCAGTATGCACTAAAGGTAAACATATGCCTTCCCAATGACTGGGCAATTCCGCTCCTAGATATATACCCCCAGAAAAGAGTGCAGAGGGGTTCACCGAAATACAGATGTAAGAACATTCACATCAGCTTTCATCATAATAGCCCAAACCTGGAAACAACCCAAATGTCTGTTAGCAGGAGAATGGATAGATGCACTGTGATATACTCTTACAATGGAATGCTACAGAACAATGGAGAAGAACAAACTATAGCCTCATGCTATATGCACAGGTGAACCCCACAGACATAATGCTCAGTGAAAGAAGCAAAAGAGTATGCATTGTACAGTTCCTTCCATACGAATGAAGTCGAACAATAGGAAACATTAATCTACGGTGCTAGAAGTCAGAATAGAGGCTTCCTTTAGAGGGGAACAATGGGACAAGGCATGAGAAAGCCTTCTGGTGGGCTGGAAATGTTCTATGTTTCCATCTGGAGGGTGGCCATAGAGGGTACGTCGTATATAATTACTCACTGAGATGTGTACTAAAGATCACTTTACAGCATTCCTCGAAAACGTTCTAAAGGGGGAAATAATAGTCTTTTTTTCTGGTAAATTTTTAAAAATCTTTATTTTTGAGAGAGAGAGAGAGAGCGCGCGAAGGGGAGGGGCAGACAGAAAGGGAGACACAAGAATCGGAAGCAGGCTCCAGGCTCTGAGCCGTCAGCACAGAGCCCGACGCGGGGCTCGAACTCACGAACCAGAGATCATGACCTGAACTGAAGTCGGACGCTTAACCGACTGAGCACCCAGGCGCCCGGAAATAATAGTCTTTTGAACAAATGGTGCTGGTACCACGGTACATCAATATGCAAAAGAATCGAGCTGGACCTCGTCCTTATACCATATACAAAAGTCAACTCAAAATGGATCATAGATCTCAATGTAAGAGCTAAAACTATAAAATTTTTAGAAGAACACATGAATCTTTGTGACCTTCGGCTAGGCAACGTGTATACAAGGGACACCAAAAGCACAAATGGCGAAAGAAAAAAATAGGTAGACTGGACTGTATCAACATTGAAAACATTTATGCTGTAAATGTTACCACCAAGAAAGTGAAACGACAACTCACAGGATGGGAGGAAATAGTTGCTAATTATGTATTTAATAAGGGTATACAACCCAGAATACATAAAGAACTATTATAATTCAATAATAAAAAGACAAATAATCCCATTTTAAAATGGGCCAAGGGGTGCCTGGGTGGCTCAGTGGGTTAAGCATCTGACTCTTGGTTTTGGCTCAGGTTGTGACCTCACGTTTCGTGAGTTCAAGCCCTGCATCGGGCTCTGTGCTAGCGGCAAGGAGCCTGCTTGGGACTCTCTCTCCTTCTCTCTTTGCCCCTCCCCTACTCATGCCCGCACTCCCACAAAATAAGTAAATGAAAAATAAACAAAATAAAATAAAAATGGGCCAAGGTTCTGAATAGACATTTCTCCAAAGTAGATCTACAAATGGCCAAAAGTCACACAAACAAGATGATGCTTGACATCATTAGTCATTAAAGAAACGCAAATCAAAACCGTAAGTAGATACTGCTGGTGCCCTCGGCTAGCTATAATGACAATTTTTAAAAAGACAGTAAGAACTTGGTGAGGATGGAATACATTGCTGGTGGGAATATAAAATGGGGCCGCTGCTTTGGAAAACAGTTTGGTAGTTCCTCAGAAGGTTAAATATAGAGTTACCATGTGACCCAGATATTTTGCTGCTGGGTATACATCCAAGACAATCAAAAATACACCCACACAAAAACTTGTACATGAATGTTCATTGCTGTGTTATTTATATTAGCCAAAAAAATGGGGGCAAAAAAAACAAAAGTCTATCAACTGATGAAGGACAAAATAAAATGTGACGGGTTCATACAAAGGAATCTACAATGAATTATTACTCCCGGAAGCACAGATCAGGCTCCAACAACGATGAATCCCGAAAACAGTATGTTAATTGGAAGAAGCCAGTCACCAAAGGCTGCATATTACATGATTCCATCTCTGTGAAATGTCCAGAATAGCAAATCTATAGACAAAGGAAATAAGTAGTTGCCAGGGGATGAGAGGAGTGAGGCCGGAGGAGGAGGATGGGGCGTCACTGCTAATGGTAAGGGATTTCTTTTCTTTTCTTTTCACATGTTTTTATTTATTTTTTGAGAGAGAGATAGAGACAGAGCATCAGCAGGGGAGGAGCAGAGAGAGAGGGAGTCTGAAGCATGCTCCAGGCTCTGAGCTGTCAGCACAGAGCCCGACATGGGGCTCGAACTTGTGAACCACAGATCATGACCTGAGCTGAAGTCAGACCCTCAAACGACTGGGCCACCCAGGCGTCCCAAGGGATTTCTTTTATGGGGGATGAAAATATTTTCAAATTCGATTGTAGTGATGGCTGCACAACCTTGTGAATATACGATAAAAAATGGAATTATACACTTTAATTAGGTGAATTGTATGGTATATGAGTCATATCTCAATAAACCTATTTAAAAATGTGTGTGTGTGTGTGTGTGTGTGTGTGTGTGTGTGTGCGCGCGCGCGTCCTAATCTATTTCACGGCCTTGGCCCCATCCTGAGTTACAGGATCTGGAAGCTACCGGATGAGAGATACGCACGGATGGAGCTGAAAAAGCAAGACTATATCCTAACGTGACCCCAGACAGCAGCTGGGATAAACCTGGGGTTCTGTATGTCCGCGTGCACACGTGCATACAACTTCCTACCCTGGCTATTCATCCTCAAGGACAAATGTGAAATGGCAAAGAGCTCAGGTCCACAGCTTTGAAAACCGCTTCACTGGGCCGATAGTTCTCAAGCCTCTGACCCATGGCTCTGTGCAGGCGATTCCCAGGGCTGGCTTCCCTCGGGGTTATCAGCAAAGGAGACCGGCCCATTCTAGAGCTGCACTGCCCAACAGAAACAGAATTCCAGCCACATGTATCATTTTAAATGTTCTACTAGCCACGTTTTTAAAATGTAAAAAGAAACACGTGAATTAACTTTTATATTTAACCCAGTATCAAACATGTTTTCATTGTAACACATAATCGATAAATGATTGAGATATTTCACATTCTTTTTTTTTTTCAGACTAAGCCTTCAAGATCCAGTGTTTATTTCACATAGCTTATCTCAGTTTGGACTAACCACATTTTACACGCTCATTCAACAGCCGCGTGTGGCTAGTGGTTACCATATGGGATGGTGCAGTTCTAACCTGGCTCATATTGCAAGATGAGTATTCTCAAAGTCTGGCATTTTAGCAAATCTGAATTTAATAATAACAAGAGCTGAGGAGGAAACCAAGGCTCAGTGAGGCAAAGTGCCTTCCCTGAGGCCTTGAGCTGATAAGTGGCAGTGGTTATGCGCAGGGTCTACGATCAGATGAGAATTATCTTCTCTACGGGGTCAATGTGAGAGGACAAGAGAGACCCATGGGAAGGGACTGGCACCGTGCCTGGCTCACGTCCGCCGTGACAGATATGAGGGGCTAATGGAGACAAGGCAGAGACCACTCGGGGTGGCTAGCTGGGGAGACCCTGCACCAGCTCTGAGACATTTCCCCAAGACCTCTCCCCGAAAAGCTTGTATCACTCACCGGGCTGGTGGGTGAGGACACCCCAAGGCTCCGTGCAGCTCCATCATCCTCCAGAGACTTCTGCTGGCCGCTCCCCGGGCTGACTGCTCTGGCCGCCGCCTCTCTCACGGGACTGGAAGGCCTCTGGTCTAAAATGCTCACCGAGGGGACAGCTTTGGCAGTGCCCAACTGCAGCAAGCCCAGGGTGCCAGGTGCCTGGGGAGGCGGCTCCTGCTTGCGGTCCCCATCTTGAGTCCCAGAGGATGCTTGGGGCGGGAGGGGCTCTGCGGGCACATCAAAAGGGATGCTGGCCTCCAGGCCGGGGAGGGGGAGTGAGGCCCGCCCCGTGGGAATCTCCATTTCTCCACTCAGTCCGCTCAGTCCGTTGGTTGGCACAGAGTTTACCTGGGCTTTGCTGAATTCCGACAATACCCTGGAAGTTTTTAAACAGAGAAACCTGTGTGACAAGCTGTCAGCTAGAATGCCCAAGGCTATTGGGACGGCGGTAAGAAGGCAAAACTGCTGTCTGGGGATTTCAAAAACAAAACATCCTCGTCATCCACCCACTGTGCTCCTCTGCTTACACACAAGCCTTCCTCTGACACTCCTCACAAAGTTTCTCCCCAGCTGGGACTGAGGTAGAGCGGGCGGCCAAGGGAACTGCGGGGCCCGGGATCTCCGGTGCAAGCGCTGGTCCACCAGAGCTGGGCCGTATGTGGGGTCCCACATGCCTCCTGTTCCCAGGACCTGCTGCCGGAGATCAGCGTACACGGGGTGCAGGAGTGTGCACGCAAGTATACATGGGGTGTGCACCTGCTCACTCTTCCAATGGTACTGCCTCTTTCTGCCCTTCAGTGGTGCTTCAGGGACTACGGGGAGCCAGTGTTACTGTCTTTACGTACACACACACACACACACGCACCCACATGAAAACTACTCTGGGCCTTCTAAAATGTGCACTGGCTAGTGGCTGCTCCCCTTCTCCTGAGGCTTCTGAGAATCCACATTCTGTTTCTGAACTAGAACTATTTGCTGTCTCCTCCTTTGTTTATGAACCAATAGAGTATGTCACGGGCGAATACAGATTCATACAACAACAAAGCTACCCGGGGCCCAAGAGATTGCCCATATCTGCCCTAATGGTTTAGACTGGGTCAGAAGACGTGCCAAACTCCCCTTAATGTGGGCTCATTTCCATAAGGATTTTAGAACTCAAGTTTCTACCTTAATGTCTTCTGGCTGAGCTGTGTGCTCTTATCTACATCATAACCCCAAACAACATTTCAAGACATGCTAGTCAAACATTGGTGAACAACCCATACATTTATGGGCAACTGATTTGCAGCCCAAGACATTTCAGTGGGGAGAGAATAGTCTTTTCAACAAATGGTGCTGGGATAAGCGAACAGTCCCATGCAAAAGAAGAAAGTTGGACCCCTACCTCACACCATATAAAAAATGAACTCAAAATGGATCAAAGACCTAAAAGTAAGAGCTAAAACTATAAAACTCTTAAAAGGAAACAGGTATAAATCTTTGGGTCAGGCAATGGTTTCTTATATGACAGCCAACAAGTAAGTAAACAATAAAAAATAGGTACGCTGGACTTTATCAACACTAAAAGCTTTGGTGCTTCAAAAGGATACTATCAAGAAAGTAAAAAGATAACCCATAGAACAGGAAAAAAATCTGCATATCTTATATCCAAGTATTATCATATATCTGATAAGGGTCTAGTATCCAGAATACAGAGAGCTCTTACAATTCAATAATATTAGAACAAATAATCTGACTGAAAAATGGGCAAAGGTTTACAGAGACACTTCTCTAAAGGTATACAAATGGAAAGTACATGAAAAGATGCTCAATATCATTAGACGGTAGTGAAATACAAATCAAAACCGTAATAAGATACTACTTTATGCCTACCAAGATGCTTATAATAAAAAAGACAGAGGGGCACCTGGGTGGTTCAATCAGTTAAGCATCCGACTTCGGCTGAGGTCATGATCTCACGGTTCGTGGGTTCGAGCCCTGTGTTGGGCTCTGTACCAACAGCTTGGAGCCTGGAGACTGCTTCAGATTCTGTGTCTCCCTCTCTTTCTGCCTCTCCCCAACTCATGCTCTGTCTCTCTCTCTCTGTCTCTCTCTAAAATAAGAAACATTAAAAATTTTTAAAAAATTAAAAAGACAGAGAATAACAAGTGTTGGCAAAGGTGTAGAGAAAATGGAACTCCTACACGCTGCTGGCGGAAATGTGAAATGGTGCAGCCTCTGTGGAGAACAGTTTGGTAGTTCCTTAAAAGTTAAACATAGAGTTACCATATGAGTCAGCAATTGAACTCATGGGTATATACCCAAGAGAATTAAAAGACAATGTCTGCACAAAAACCTGTACATGAGTGTTCACAGCAATATTATTCACAGTAGCCAAAAAGTAGGAATAGAACAAATGTCCACTAACTGAAAAGATAAGACAAATTGTGGTGTATTCACACAATGGAATATTATTCAGCCATGACCCATGCTACAACACGGATGAACCCTGAAAACCTACTAAGTGAAGGAAGGAGGTCACAAAAAGCCACATATTGCATGATTCCATTGGTATTAAATGTCCAGAATAGGTAAATCCATAGCTAGTGGGTAAGGGGTTTCCTTAAAGGGTGATGTTGGTTGGCTTTGGTTGGCACACTGCTGTGGCCCCACAATAGGTTCCTAAAGTTCACGGACTTCATTCCTTTACCCGTAAAACCGGCACGGTAACGGCACCCACCTATGACTGTGTTCAAGGCTGAATGAGATCATATAGGTAAAATGCTTATAGAGTGTCTGGCACAAAGTAAGTACTCAATAAACATTAACCTCAATTTGTCACTGGTTGTTCTTATCGCCACTGGCAAGACTGCTTAGCCTCTACACACATGGCTATAAAAATGTAAGGAAGGAGAATTACGGAAATATTCACCAGCATTACCGAAATGGTTATCAATTATAAATGACCCCTCATCTGTAAGACACATTTTATTTTATTTATTTATTTTTTTTAATTTTTTTTTCAACGTTTATTTATTTTTGGGACAGAGAGAGACAGAGCATGAACGGAGGAGGGTCAGAGAGAGAGGGAGACACAGAATCGGAAACAGGCTCCAGGCTCTGAGCCATCAGCCCAGAGCCCGACGCGGGGCTCGAACTCACGGACCGCGAGATCGTGACCTGGCTGAAGTCGGACGCTTAACCGACTGCGCCACCCAGGCGCCCCTGTAAGACACATTTTAATGATGGAGTGGACTGGGTGTGGGAATAAAGAAACACCACCCGACAGCAAGAAGCTTGTGTGATAAATTAGAGTTTCCACCAAATCAACACCACGGTCAGGATGAAATCAAGTTCACAAGAGTCTCACCAGGATCAGAGCTGGTCGGCAGGACCCAGAGAGAATAAGAGACATGCACAGCAAGTGGGAAAAAGTGCTAGAGATGAGGTTTTGAAGGAAAAGTGAAAGAAAGAGAATTTTCAAAACTTTTGAAGAAAATGCAACATAGGGCTGAAACGCTCCGGTCCTTCCACTTCTGTCCAGCTCAGGGCAGCGTTTTTCAAAAACTGCCTGTTCAAAAATTCTAGAAGTCTCTGCTTTCATTTAGAAGATAGTCTGAAAACATATACGTATTATATACATACGTATGTTGCGCGTACACAGAGGCGTAGGTGTGGAATAAAAGCATGGGCTGGAGAATCGGCATGACCACCCCATAAAGTGCCCCCCGCCAAGCGATTCTGAGCCTGCGCTTTTCCTGAGCGCGTGGACTAGCGTGTTGGGGTCCACGGCACCACCTGGCGGTCAGGGGTGCTCATGAAAGCACAGGAGGGGGCTGCATGTGCGAAGAATCATTTCCCCCAAGAGAAGGCCTCATGATAACGACCTCTGACAAATATCATCAAGCACAGATCTGCAGCCGTGTATACACCGACAAGTAGCGCGAGAAATGACATCACGGGGATGCCCAGTAGTAAAATGATAATGACACCACCTATGGAGCACTCACCCTGTGATTGGCACTGCTCTAAGCGCTTTGCATACCTTAACTCACTTCCTAGCATTCTTATCCCCATCTTGCAGATGAGCACATCAAGGTCAGAAAGGTTGAGTATCTTGCCCGGGGTCGCAAAGCTGGTTAATGGAAGACTCCAGCAGCCTGGCTCCTGAGTCCACACTCCTAACCACCGGCCCCTAGCTGTGCTTCTCAGCGATCACTGTAATTCAGACCCAACCAACACAAAAGAAGCTATTCAGGCCATCAATCCTCTATTCACAAAGCAAACTGCAGTTTGGTTTCCAGAAAACATTAAGTTAATACCTTTCCTTGGAATGTTACATCTTTTGTACTTTATGTTTAACTTGTAGATGATTTTAAAAAACTTTTTTTAACATTTATTTTGATAGAACGCCTGTTCTCTCTCTCTCTCAAAATAAATCAACTTTAAAAAATCCACGTAAACAAATATTTAAGTAATATGACAAAAATAAGCGAACTCTTAACTGCTGATGTGACTCTTCACCCTCAGACACACCCTCTAAGAGCTGGTGTGTGTGGACGTGCGAAGATAACTTCAAGCCCAGCACTCAGAGTGATGGTGCTGGATGTGTGTCTGTGCATCGGTGTGCTCTGTGTTTGCTGGTTCCGCACGCCACTGCCCCGCGCTGGTCTGTACATCCTGACCCTCTTCCCTTGACTTCTCCCACAATGCCCAGGATGACGCTTCCCACACAGGGTGGACGGTCACTGATTCAACGGCCTTAAGCTGGAATTTTCCAATCACAAGACTCACGAAAGATAAAAGCAGGGCACATGACAGACAGAGGGCCTGCGGGCTGGCCTGTGGGAGGAGGAGACACAAGGAAGGGTTCAGACAGGTGAATGAACTTAAGTCACGCCATCGGCCCAGCCGATAGAGAGGGGATTGCTCCCTTCCAGGATGTCCTACCTAAATTCTTGTTTGAGGTTTGAAAGTTCTAGCTAGGGGCGCCTGGGTGGCGCAGTCGGTTAAGCGTCCGACTTCAGCCAGGTCACGATCTCGCAGTCCATGAGTTTGAGCCCCGCGTCGGGCTCTGGGCTGATGGCTCAGAGCCTGGAGCCTGTTTCCGATTCTGTGTCTCCCTCTCTCTCTGCCCCTCCTCCGTTCATGCTCTGTCTCTCTCTGTCCCAAAAATAAATAAACGTTGAAAAAAAAATTTAAAAAAAAGAAAGTTCTAGCTAATGTGCTCTGTTGCTCAGAAGCTGCTTCAGCCGTAATTCGCCCCCAGGCATCTGATCTGATTCTCAGCCAGCTAGCTCTATGAGGGAGCCTCCACTTTACAGATGAAGAAACAACCTCACAGAGCCAACGCTTGGCCTGCCGTTACTGGACTTGGGACTGGTAGAACAGGGCTTGAGGCCGGATCCTGCTACAAGCCAGTCCGTACCGGCACCCAATCTGGTGTTCTTCCCACAGCAGCTGGGAAACCTGTAAAGACTTGAATGAACCAAGAAGGTAGGGGCACTCAGGAGTAGAAAAGAAGATCCTAGACGCTGGCTGAGGGAACACGGGTCTGGCTGAAGGAAGCGCTTAACAAAAATTTACCATTTTCGGGGCGCCTGGGTGGCTCAGTCAGTTAAGCGTCCGACTCTTGATTTTGGCTCGGGTCATGATCTCACAGCTCCTGGGATCAAGCTCTGCATCACGCTCTGCACTGACAGCGAGGGGCCTGCTTGGGATTCTCTCTCTCCCCCCCCCCCCCTCTCTCTCTGCCCTTCCCCAACTCATGCTCGCTTGCTCTCTCTCTCTCTCTCTCTCTCAAAACAAATAAATAAACTTGAAAAAAAGTTTATCATGTTCTACCTATTAGATGAGCAAATATCCAAAAGTTTGATAATACCTTCTGCCTACAAGGCCGAGGGGGCACAGGTACATTCCTGACAGAGTGTAAACAGGCGATTATCTATGAAAATTGTAGACTCATTTATCCTTTGCCTCAGCAATTCTGTTTCTGGGACTTTACTCAACAGAGATAGTTGCATAGAATTAAAAGATCACATACACACGGTTATTTATAGAAAGAGTGAACTCCAGTGTCCAGTAAATACAGGGCTGGTCAAATAAACTAAGGTACATTCATACAATGGAAACACATGCCACAGGGGAAAAAAAAAAAACCTGAAGAAACTGATATGAAGCTCCAAAACAAAAATTCTGAGCTCTTCTAAGACAAGGTATCAAACAGTGTATTTATAATAGCTTTGTGGGGATGAGGCAGAGACAAGAAATATAAAAGACATTAAAAAAGTCTATCTATTCATATCTGTTAGATGCATTTAGAAACATCAGAAAAAGACATGTAAAGGGGGTGCCTGGGTTGCTCGGTCAGTTAAATGTCTGACTTCAGCCTAGCTCATGATCTCACGGTTCGTGAGTTCGAGCCCCACGTTGGGCTCTCTGCTGTCAGCACAGAATCTGCTTCAGATCCTCCGTCCCCCTTTCTCACTGCCCCTCCCCTGCTCATTCTCTCAAAAATAAATAAGTAAACTTTAAAAAAAAGAAAAAGAAAGATGTAAGGTATTGATAATTATGGTTACAAAGGTGGAAAAGACGTTTCACTGTAGGTAGATTTTTTTTTCTTACCATAAAAATAAATCTATTAAAAAATGAATGTTTCAAAAGGGCCTGAATGAAGAAGGCTCTGCTGTGGTGAGCATGGTTAACATAGAGAGATGGTGACTCACTACGTTGTACACCTGAGACTAATATAACACCGTGTGTCAACAATACTCAAATAGAAAAAAGTTCTTTTAAAGAGATAGCTCTGCCCAGGGTGCCTTCTCTAGTCAAGTTCATTGCTCCCTGTGCTCTTCCTCCACTCACTTGCTTGGCCCCTTTTGTGCACCACCTCCTCCAGGCCTCATTCAGGGTCTGTGTCCTTCAGAGGCCTTCTGGGAGGTCGCAGCGGAGCACCCTGACGCGCTGGGCTTCACTGCGTCTTTTGGAAGTCGTATATCTAACTCCGAACCGTTCGTTTCCGCCCTAGAGGCAATAATATTTTACACGAAGCCTCAGAGAAATTGGGTAACTTGTGGAAGATCAGCCAGGGGTAGAGCTGGATCCTGATTCAGCTCTGAGCCCTCCCTGAATCCATTCTCCTCGCTGCCCCATGTGGCCTCCAGTTACAAGTCCCGGCAACTCCAGTCCCTGAGGAAGAGCCACGGTCCCCTTTTCCTTTATGCCCTTAGAGAGGTCAATGCTCAGTGACAGGCAATCACATGCTATAGGAAGGGAGAGAAAGAGGAAGAGGAGAAGGAAGGAAGGCAGGGGGAGGAGAAGGAGTGGGGGAAGGACACTCACTCTTGCAGAGACGGGTCTGAATCATCGGCATTTGCTGTCCCCAGGTCGGAGTCGTAGGACATGGGCTCCTCGGAACGGTCTGGACTCTTGGAGCCATTCTCTTGGAGTAGGCAGCTATCAGAGTTTAGGCTGCAAGACAGCTGGGATGAACTGGCGGTGTCCAGGCTGAGGGAGGAGGCCGTGAGCTTCCGGTTCCGTCGGATCTTATGGCCTGAGTGCTGGACTTCGATGTCCTCCGAGCCTGAGGAATGGGACATTGAATCCAGAGACTCTTTCCGCTGTAGTTCGGTCCCAGAGGTGGTGAGGGGGTCGAGCTCAGAGAGCGGGCAAAGCCCAGAGAGAGCCAGTGGGGTAAGCGTCCACTCGTTTAAGATGGCGGACTTGTAGGAGAGCTCGAAGGATAAGGACGTCAGTCCCTGCAGGAAGCTGAGGAGGAACTCGCCCTCCTCGGCGTCTCGAAGCAGGGCTGTGGGCTGATAGTACTCGCACAGGCGGGCGGGCTCCTGGAGGAGCAGCTTCAGGTAGCACTCCATCAGGCCGTCATTGAGGGCCAGCCTCAGCCAGGCCCGGCAGCGGCCCACGTCCGTGCTGACAAAGATCAGGTGCTCCAATTCCGAGACGATGTGTCTGCGGGTGGAGAGGACAGGCTTGTTTCAAGAAATGATTTCAGATCACGGAGGATTGTTTTATCCACTGGTGAGCAGGAGCCAGTAATAACGACTGCAAGTATATACAGGCTTGGGAAAAAATCTCAGAGAGCAGCGTTCTACAGGGAATTGGGAAATATTTAGCTACAACTCCCCACGTTTTCGAGGTTACTGTCATGCAGGATTATTGCCATTTTTGTTACAACTCCCCAGGCGCCCTTGACATCACCTGCTCTTCCGGCATACATCTGATGAGCCCCTAAGTGCCAGGTCTTCGGAGCCGTGAAGATACAGGATACAGACATGGTCCTGCCCTCAGTCCAGGTTACTACCTTTCAAGGGCACACGGAGGTGAACCCTGTGGTCAGTAGAGCTGGGGTGGGGGGAAGGCAATCACTTCCAGGTTGCAGTAAGAACAATGCCTCAGGCAAGGCATTGAGGGATTAGGCATAGGGATTAGGGATAGGCAAGGCATTGAGCTGGGCCTTGAGGGATTTCAAGCGGCAAAGATGGAAGGGGAACCTTAGGCACCAAGGACTGACAGAAAAAAGGCACCAAGGGTAGGGAAGCAGCAGCTGTGTAACAGGAGTGGTGAGCACTCCCGTTACAGCACGGGGAGGAGGAGGAGCGGCTGATTGGGTTGCAAAGTCAGGTGATGCAGGGTCTCGAGCATCCAACCGGTGAGGCAAAGTGGGGCAAGGGTCCCCACACCTGGCTGTGCGTCAGAATCACCTGCGAACCTGGTCAGGATACAGATTCTGGGGCCCCAACGAAGTGAATGGGACTCCAGGCTAGCACTGGGGAGCCTGAGAGTTTTTACACCGGGAAATGACTCGACCGCAGTCACGCAGACTTCTGGGTGGGCTGCTCGGGATAAGATCACGTACCAAACTCAGTTCCCGAACCCTTGGTCTGATGTAAATGCCCTTCCTCTGACCATCACAGTGCCCCGAGCACGTCTCGCCCATAGGAGTGCGTGCTCCACAGGGCTCAGGGAATGAGCTCGGGTTAGCTTAAGCTCAATAAATGTTGACCAGCTGCCTGACCTAAGGACAGACAGAATGAGATAAGGGGGACAATTAGAAAGCCACTGCCACCTGGGAGTGAGGTAAGACCCTGAGATAGGGCGGTGGCAGTCAGCAGGAAAAGGAAGATACAGACCGACAAGGCACCTTCAGGCTGAAGGTGGCATTTAATAGCCCTTAGAGGCAACGTGCCAGCAGCTGCTTGCTCCAAAGCCCAGGCAGTTAGGGCCAGGGCCGCAGAGGCAAACGTCCCGGGGTGGATATTCAGATGATCCGGATTCCACTGCTTTAAAAAATGCCACAGCCTGTTAGGATATAATACTTAGCATAGAGATGTTCAAACATTCCAAGGCAGGGTCAGCAAACCTCTTCTGTCAAGGGCCACTTAGTAAAGATTTTAGGCTTTGCAGGCCACACATTCTCTGTTCCAACCACCTAACTTTGCCACGGTGTGGCAAAAAAGCGGCTCCTGCTAAAGGCGACCAGCCAGGGGCCTGAGCAGCCCCAGGCCATTGCCTGTGCGCTGAGGGGCTCTTGAGGCTTGGTCTAACAATAACCCCTATCTCACCCATCTCCATTCTAGAACACAGAGCATCTCTGCTGCCTTCCCATAGAGCTGTAGAGGGAGAGCCCAGGCTCACCCACACTGAAGCTCCTCCCCAAAGCAAAGCCTCCCCTGCTGATCTCACTTGTGGGTGACAGTTTTCAGGAGGGGCCAGAAGACAGGCTGAGGCAGAGGCTTCTGGTGGGCGCTCTTCTTCCTTTTCCCTCCGGCCTCGGCTCGGATGTGCTTGGCATGCAGGCCGTGGATAAATACAGCCTCCAGGGCACTGCACATGGCGTTGGCATCTCCGTCTTCGCTAGTGACCACTGTGTCCGAGGACACGTACTGCTTCTGCAACGCCTTCACAGATCCCACTAGCTTCTTCTTGATGACCTAGTCAGTGTCAGACATAACACAGGCCTTTAGAAGATCCTGCGGTGACCCCTGGAAGGGAAGTGCTTATCACCAAATACACGCACACCCACACACGTCTCACGGCTACCTGTGGGTGTGTATACAGCAAAACTAGCACAAGCTAATCATAGAAAACAAAGATGGGCGCCTGGGTGGCTCAGTCGGTTGAGCGTCCGACTTCGGCTCAGGTCGTGATCTCACGCTTCATGGGTTCGAGCCCCACGTCGGGCTCTGTGCTGCCAGCTCAGAGCCTGGAGCCTGCTTTGGATTCTGTGTCTCCCTCTCTCTCTGCCCCTCCCCCACTTGCACACGCACGCGCGCGCTCTCTCTTTCTCTCAAAAATAAATAAACGTTGGGAAAAAATTTTAAAAAAAGAAAGAAAACAGAGACAAAGCATAGAGGAGAAAAGGAAAATTACGTACTTATACCACCCAGAGATAGTTATTTTTTTGCAAAGATATTTGTATGTTTTTCTTTTGTTTTGCTTTTTAAACCGAACTTCAGTGATTTGATAGCCATAGAAATCTTGTGTTTAAATACCGGCTCCATCATAGTTACAGGTGTGGGAGCCTGCGTGATCCATCTAGGGCAGGGGTGAAGCTTTCCACCTTGTTTAGGGGTCTACGATTCCATGAAGAGGCTACAAGTGCCACTTTAGAACCATAAAAACACCAAGAAAACAGGAGCATGGTCCACATTACGAAAGATCCTAGGGGCACCTGGGTGGCTCAGTCAGTTAAGCATCTGACTCTTGATTTCAGCTCAGGTCATGATCTCACGGTTTCTGAGTTTGAGCTCCGTATCTGGCTCTGTACTGACAGTGTGGAGCCTGTTTGAGATTCTCTCTCTCTCTCTCTCTCTCTCTCTCTCTCTCTCTCTCCCTCTCCCTGCCCCTCCTCTGCTCATGCTCACTCTCCCTTTCAAAATAAATAAATGTTATTTATTTAAAAATATCTTTTTAATGTTTATTTTTGAGAGAGAGAGAGAGAGAGAGACAGAGAGACAAACTATGAGGGGGGGAGGGGCAGAGAGAGAGGAAGACACAGAATCTGAAGCAGGCTCCAGGCTCTGAGCTGTCAGCACAGAGCCCGACGCGGGGCTCGAACTCATGGACCGTGAGATCATGACCTGAGCCGAAGTCGGACGCTCACGAGCCGTGATCATGACCTGAGCCGAAATAGGACGCTTAACTGACTGAGCCACCCAGGCACCCCTAAAATAAATAAATAAACTTTAAAAAGAAAGAAAGAAAAAAGGAAAGATCCTTGACCTGGCAGTCAGAGGCAGATGTTAGTCTCAGCTCTGTTGGTCAACAGCTGGGTCACTGCAGACATTTCACTTAACCTCACTGAGCTTAATTTCCTCATCTGTTAAACGGAACAAATACTTCCTGACCTACAGCACAGGAGTTGGGGGGTGGGGGGATTACTCTGAGGGCAGGACTTGCTTTTTTTTTTCATTCTTGCATCCTCAACACTTGGCCTGGTTCCTGACACATGTAAGTATTCCGTTAAGGTCTGTTACATAAATCAATTATAAAATACATATATGTAAAATCCTTTGGAAAGATAAAGACAGTTCTGTCATAATATAAGCATGTCAAAATTACCTATGTGTTTTGGAAAAGGATTGGGAGGGAATACAGAAAATCTGGTTTGAACTGTTAGCTGATAGGATTATGGATAAATATTTTACTGTTTTATTTTTATCTTAGCCCAAACAGTTCATGTTAATGTTCTTAGAAAAGTCGAATGTTCTTTTTTCTTTAAAAAAAATTTTCTTTTTTTAATGTATATGTATTTTTGAGACAGAGAGAGACAGAGCATGAACGGGGGAGGGTCAGAGAGAGAGGGAGACCCAGAACCCGAAGCAGGCTCCAGGCTCTGAGCTGTCAGCACAGAGCCCGACGCGGGGCTCGAACTCATGGACCGTGAGATCACGACCTGAGCCGAAGTCGGACGCTCAACCGACTGCGCCACCCAGGCGCCCCTGTTCCTTTTTTCTTTATAACAGCTTTAATGAGACACAATTTACATTGCATAAAATTCACTCATTTAGACTATACAGTTCAGTGATTTTTGGTATATTCACAGAATAGTGAAACTACAGCCACTACCTAATTTTAGGACATTTTCATTGTCTCAAAAAGGAACACTGTGCCCATGAGCAGTCACTCCTCTCTAGTCCCCTCTCCCTCAACCCCTAGCAACTACTAATCTACTTTCTGTCTTTATGGATTTGCCAATTCTGGACATTTTGTGTAAATGAAGTCATACAGTATGCAGTCTTTTGATGTTAGACATCTTTTCATATGACTTATGGGTCATATACTTCTTTCATTGTTTGCTTATTTGACTTGAGAGAGAGAGAGAGAGAGAGAGAGAGGCAAAGAGAGAGGGGGACAGAGGATTCAAAGTGGGCTAGGGAGTGACAGCAGCAAACTCCCAAATCGTGAGATCATGACCCGAGCCAAATGGACGCTCAACCGTCTGAGCCACCCAGGCCACCCTAACGCCTTCTTTTCTTTTTTCTTTTTTTTTAATGTTTATTTATTTTTGAGAGACAGAGAGAGACAGCATGAGAGGGAGAGGGCAGAGAGAGAGAGAGGGAGACCCAGAATACGAAGCAGCCTCCAGGCACTGAGCTGGCAGCACAGAGCCCGATGCGGGGCTCCAACCCATGAGCCGTGAGATCATGACCTGAGCCGAAGTCGGATGCTCAACCGACTGAGCCACCCAGCTGCCCCTTCTTTTAATGTTTACTTATTTTTGAGAGCGAGAGCGAGAGAGAGAGAGAGAGAGAGAGAGAGAGAATGCGCATACGTGTATGTGCCTGTGGGGGAGGGGGCAGAGACAGAGCGGACCGAGGATCCAAAGCAGGCTCTGCTCTGACAGCAGAGCGCCCAATGCAGGGCTTGACCTCACAAACTGTAAGACCATGAGCCGCTTACGATCATGACGCTTAACCGTGTGAGCCACCCAGGCGCCCCATATGTATGACTTCCTTTGAGAAATCCTTGGTCTTTAGGCAGCCCGTATTAAAATCCGTCGTTTTTTATCAATTCCCATTCCATCACCAATAAGATGTTCTAGAAAGGGCAGGATCTCCTCAGAGCCTGCTTCTGCTATAACTCTTTCTCAACCCGAGGCCTCGCTTTCCAGACAGTACTCATTCATTTCAAAGTGAGGAAAACCAATGACATGGCTGTCCCGTGCCCCCTTCCCCACCCTTGAGCCTCTCCGACTGCCTACCGGGATGGCAGCCCGGGGGTCCAGTCCATTCTCCACCACCGAGAGCATTTCCGCTCACACTGCAGCTCCCTCGGAGAATCACATGACACCTGCAGAGACAGACGGCGGCGGCCAGATGAGCAGGTTCCAGCTCACCACCCCCAGCCAATTCTCCCCCTCCCCCAGCAGGCAGCGGGTCAGCCCACCTTCCTCAAACTGCAACGCAAAGGCCTCTGAATTCAAAAGTAAAAGCCAAGAGTGGATTTTAAGGAAGGAAACAAGGGAAGAGAAGAAATCTGAGGGCTCGGATCTCAGGAGGTGGGGAATCCTATGTGCCATGGGTGGGTCCACCCCAATCAGGGCATGGAAAGGCCTCCGTATGCCACACCAAACGCTGGCACAAAAAAGCAGGGAATGAAGGGCTGATCTGGATACAGAACTAAGGGTGCGAGGGGGATGCTGCCGCCGGAGGTGCCAAGAGCCCACATGGACCAGGAAGCAGGGGCTCACAATTCACACTCGGAGCCTCTGACTCCTGTGCCAGCCCGATGTCTGCCAGCTCGGCAGGGACAAGCACAACCGAAGGAAGTTTCCAAAGGGAGGGCCTCTTGCTACACCGCTGCTTCCCCTCCAGGCACGAGGGTCCAGCTGGAGCAGCACAGGGACACGCCCAAGGGAAACAACACGGGTTCGAATCTCGATTTGCCACTAACCACTTAGGCATGCTAGGTGGGGCACCACGGCAGACGTCTCAAATGGAGGTTATGAATGTGGAAAACGCCCAGCACAGGGCCTGACGGTACTAAGGATAAATGGTGTCTATTACCCCGGTTGGATGTGGCCAAGCCTTACAGGCAAAGGCCACTGTCTGAATGAGTCCGCTCAACTACCTGAAGTGGGTACACAGGTAAATCCCTCAGGGCACTGGCTCCCCCCCACCCCCCGGGGGTGGCTTAGGTGGGGGGCGGGGGGGCTCAACCTGAGCCTCGGGGGGGCTGTTGGCTCGCCTGGACCGCCCCAGCCACTCGGACGGACCAGGATTGGGCAGGCACATTCCCATCTAAACAGATCTCTAGTGACCACACTGCCGAGCATGGAGGGACAACCAAAAAACAGGTCATCGCTGTCTCCGTTCTCAAAAACCGATGGCCCAAAGAAGTTATCAAATGGAGGCATGCTGAATGGATTTTGTACTGTTCACACACATTGCTTCATTCATTCCTTGGAACCACCCTAGGCGAGCTCTTTTATTATCCAGATCTAACAGATATGAAATCAAAGCTGACCCAGGTCAAGGAACTTCCCAAGATCCCAGGGCTGATCAGTGGCGGGCTCTACCACCTTCGGCCAGGATGACATCCACCCTTCTGGAAGAGGCAGGTGTGAGCTAGGGCTAAGGGGTGGCTGGGGAGGGGGCAGGGGAGTCTTGGGAGGAGGGCTCTTCGGCTGGGGGCCCAGGTGGCGGGATGCAAGGGAGCATCGGGGTTGAGTCTGGCAGGAAAGGTTTACAGGCGAACAGCGAGGCATGGAGAACGGCAGGGTGGCCCTAAATGATGAAAGACGCTCTGATTCAAGCCCTGGCCTCTGGATCCGGCAGAGGGTGAACAGGACCCAGCGCCGACCTTCCTAAGTAAGGACATGCAAAGGGAGACAGGTGTGTGGAGGACGGCCCCCACGAAACCAGCTCTGGTCAGCGCACAACAGACTGACAGGAGGAACGCTAGCCCCTGGCCACAGCCCATCAGGCTGTCTCTCCCTCCACCACTTTCCCAGCTCCTACCCACTGGGAATCCTCAGGACCCTTTGCTGGAGACCAGCTCCATGCTCTGGCCACCAGGGCACCGGGAGAAGGGGACGTACTACAGAGTCGGTCCTGAAACCGTGCCTGATCCTAGAGGCTGGGTTTCTTCAAGGCTACCCTACGCAGCCCTGCAGGCCAAGTTCAGGCTCTCTGGCTTTGAGACCCTGGCATCCAATCCCCTTTGGCAATTCCGGGGGCCTGCCCTTCTAGACAGAGCCTCAAGCCCTAAAACTGCCCTTCCCTCAGCCGGCCCCAAGGCTTGGGCCTCAGCAATCTGAAGAGGAGGACCATTGAGGCCTCATCAACTAATTAACTGAATATAATATTCACTGGAGGGAGGGAGGCTTATCGTTAAGTGGGTGCTCTGGCCAAGTCAGGGTCTGCTGAAAAAACAAAGTAAACCGACACTGAGGTCAGAGCAGGGCCAGACAAGAGACAACTGTGACCTAAAACAGTGTCAGGAACGTCACAGAAGGACAACAGTGCAGAGAAACCTAGAAGAATGGCCACTTGACAATTCACAAAACAGAACTGGGACGTGGGGGTCAGGCCAAAGTTCCGGGCACATCTTTCTTTGCAGGAAGCCAAAGCTCCCTACATAGGCCTGTCGGTTCTAGAACGCCTCAGGAAGGCAGGCAATGGCTCAGAGGCAGGACCACGACCATCTACGATGTGAGATCTCTGGGCTCTGGGTCTCCTGACTGCTAGGTCAGCACTCCAGCAGGCTCCTTGGGTGGGCCAGACCCCCATCTACCACGCTATGGGACTGGTTTCACTTTCTATCCTCAGAACTGTCTTCACTGACACCAAGAAGCAAACGAAAGAGGGGTGGGTCTTCAGGAGACCCAGAATCAAGAGAGCAAGTAGAGAGTTCAAACATCCCTGATACAGCTGAGCAGAAAAGGTGAGTGCCGTGTGCCTTTAGGAAACTCCTAAGCCACCCTTCGTCTACCTCTGCCCCTCTGTATCGGTTCACTCTGGCACAGGATCTCGTTCTCTATCCTCATTTAATTCTTAAAACAATCCTGTGAGAGAAGGATGATTATCCCTCATTCACAGAAGAGAAAACTGAGGCTCAGTAGAAACACGCCTCAGGTGAGGGACAGAATTTTCTCATTCCAAGCTCTGTGCCTTTCGCCCGTTCATACTGTCCCAGGTCCTCGGTTCAAAGAGTTTCAGGCAAACTTATTATTCACAGACTCTTCAGAAGCTCCACCTTATCAAAGAAGGCCTAACACTGACAAGAAACGATCTTGCCCATCAGATCTGTGGCCCCACCTAGCTGACCACAGGTCCTTTCCATGGCAGCCAGGTTTCCGAGCTGTCCCTCCTCAAACGTTCCAACACACAGGAAGGAATCGTTGTGGTTGATTCTCTTGGTGATACTGCCTGGCCTTCTATAAACATCCAATTTCACTTCCTCCAGAGACTAAGGAAGAACGAAAAGAGGAGAAGGACTCAGATGAGACTTACATTAAAAGAAGAAATGGATAACCTGGCTTCGCCACTTTCGAAACACTCCGTTCATCAGTAAACAGCAACCTCTTCTTCTGAGAGACTTCCCCGCCATCCGCGACAGCTTCGTCTCTACGGCCTGACTCCGATCCTGCACCTGGCTATGCACGACAACAGGCCGGTGTTTAAGCCCTCCAGCTGCTGTACCAGGTGATGAGTCAGGGTTTTCAGTTGGAAACAAATGACAAAGTTATCTTCTGATTCAGAAAGACAGCTGATACTTCAGACATGTGAGTGCTGAGTAAACAGCACCTCCTTCTACCTGAAGAAAGTTGGATTTCTAGACAAGAGCCCTGTGGGGGGTGGGATGGGTGGGGGGGGGGGGCGGGAAGGGCAACAAAGCAACTGAATATCAGCTGGAGGGCAAGCAACTTCTAGCTCGTGATTCCCAGTCCAAAGGCTAGTGGGTGAGGCCAGAAATGTGAAGTCTAAGAACACTGGGTATCTTTCTTTCCTCCCTCCCTCCTTCCATCCAACAACACCCATCTCTCCCATATTCTTGTCCCAGATCCCTTAAGATTCTGCCAAGGACCAAACTCCGAGTGAATGAAAGCAGGACCTTTGCCTGACTCATTCACCATTGTATTTCTAATGCTTCAAACAGTGCACGGCACACAGTGGTGCTCAAAAAATACTTGCTGAATGAACAGATGAGTAAAATAAAAAGGCTCAGACCGTTGCAGACCGTAAGAGGTTGAGGTATACAACTTTTCAGTGGTGGGGTCACTGTGGAACTCCTTCCATTACACCAAGCTGCCAACAGGCTGAAACCCTTCAGAGACCACACCTTAACGGAAGCGGATATTGAAGGTCAAAGGACATCCAATTCTCAAAGGCGTGAGACTATAAATGCAAGCAGAGACAATGGGTCTTCTTTGGGGTCCTTTACAATGGCTGTCAAATGGCCAATCCTTTGGAGTTTGGTCACCAGAACTTAGAGGGGAGGTGCACCCCCAAATCCCAGGAGATTATAAATGTTAACAATGGAGCCTGGGTGCCTCAAGAATGTCCTGCTACTCTGAGATAACTTGACTCTCTGTGTTCATGGGTAATCAAAATGGTCAAAACTCAATGATCCAGCACCTGCAAAAACAGGAAGCAATTCAACAGCCTCCACGGAGGCCTCGGCGTCCCCAGGATCCACTCATCTCTACTCTTCACAACATGTAACGTCACCTCTGGCACATTCGGTAGCGGGACTAATCTACAACCACTTCTGGCCAGGAGGAGCACTGGGTGAGGGTCCTTTCTAAGCGGCAGGGCAATACACACGGACATGATTCTGTGACCACAGCCAACCCCACACAGTGGAACCCCTTGAGTTTCTCCAGATCATCACCCAAAAGGAAGTGATAAGCTCCCACTGCCCCAGCTGAATGAGTAGCTATCCCTCACCTTCCAGGTATTTGGATGATACCTACCATTCCAGCAGCCAACGCGAGTAATGTAATATGGATGCCAGGAACACAATCCTTAAGGACAGCTACAGGGGACCTGACATCCAGGAAAAGCACTTGACCCACGGGAGAAGGATCTCTACTCCTCCACACTTACTTACCATCTGAGGCCCCGCATCAATTGAGGTGTTCGGCAAGTGCCTGGCTCTGAGAAAGCAGGTGGGGTTGGCAGGGGACTGCACTAGGTTCTCAGATCAAATGGGGACCACATCAAGGGAAGAATGGGCACAGAGTTGGGATGAAGAGTTGAAATGGGGATAGGAAGACGTCAATCTAACAAGATTGGGTAGGGGTGGTGGGAACTAGGGCAGCAAGAGTTGCGGGGTGGTTTAGCAAAGCCTCAGGAATGAAGTGTCCTCAGGCTGGCTGGGGATGGAAAGAAAGTACGTGGTGGGCTTGGAAGTTAGGGGTTGAGTGGGTGAGGACAAGAAGATACATACAAGACTTGAGACAGGGCTGAGATCAGAGTTATCAAGAAGAGGGGGGGTAAGCGCAATAGGGCATCTACTGTGGTGGTAGGTATTAAATGAGTGGGGGGAGGTGGGTGTTTTGGCTGAGCAGACCTTGGGGGGCTGAGCAGGGGGGCTGGGATAAGAAAGCTGAGCCTGAAAAGGGGTAAGCCAGAAAGACGGGGAGGGGGGAGGGGGGGTTCGAGGAGGTTTGCGTGGAGCACTGGGATCGCCAAAGGGGTTGAGGGGTGAGAATGACACGCGTTAGAGGGAGGCGGAGGGAAGTGGCTGTCCTAGGGGTTGCAAGTGGGCTACCGTGGGGTCGAGTGTGGCTGCACTTACGCAAGACCAGTGGTGAAGGGGTGAGGGTAAGGGCTGGGCTCGGGTCACGGCTGAAGAAGAGGAAGGGGACGGGTCAGCACTGGCTGTTTGGGCTGAAGGCTCGGGTCCGAGTGGGGTAGGGTGCGGGGCTCAGGCGGGGAAGGGAAAAGGCTCTGAAGCAGGACAGTTTCAAAGCAACCAAGGGTTTGCGATCACGGACAGGGCTGGTGACCCATCGCCCGTTCTCGTCTCGGCCCCGCCGTCCCTTCTCACCCTCCTCGCCCTCTGACCCCTAACTCACCAGAGGGAGCGGGGAGGCGGCGCGGGGCACTCCTGGCCACTGCAGCCCCCAAGCCTCCGACCAGGCGCTGCGGCCTCCCGGCCAGCGACAACAGGAAACGGCGCTCGCGGCGCCTGACGCCATCACGTTGGTTCGGCGTCCGGCCCCGCCCCCGGACCGCGGAGCCAATCGCAGGGCCGGCGGAGCCTCGGGGCGGGGCCAGCGCTCGGGAAAGCCCAAGTCCCCAGCCCCAGAGCAGGTGAGTGATCTGGGAGGCTGGGGACTCTGCGACCGGAGATGCGCACGAAGAGGCGAGGCCACCGGGCTAGCCCACCAGTGTCGGGCGGAACGTGTCCTACTGCCCGCCCCCAGCAGTGTCTGCGTCTCACTAGATCCCGGCCGCCTTCTGGGTTCATGACCTTGCCTGGGCACAGCACTATCTACCATTGAGGCTGTCTGTTGGCCTCCTGCCCGGAAGGTTCCCACTTGTAAAATCGGACCAATAACGTCTACCCTAGTTTTGCCTGCCTGAGGGCATCAGTGCAGTAGGTGCTTCCCGCCTGGTGGTTCTCGGGAAAAGCATACAGGTTTTGATCACCGCTGTCACCAAGGGAGCACCTTTAGGTACCCGTCAGCCCCCAGGCATGAAGCTTAAGGTTCTGGTTATTCTCATCTAGCCAGGAGGTTGTTTGTTTCCTTTACTTGGTAGAGTTGATATTTCTCTTTCACATGGACTCAGAACAAAAGGTCAAGAGTGTGTGTTGGTGGGGGTGGGGAGAGATGTCTTGTGCTTTGGACACTTCATACCTGCAGGCTTAGGTCAAATGGGATCTTAGGGCCTGAGTGTGGGGTGAGTACTGGGGTGGAGAGGTACTGCTACCTGCAGGTCCAGGGGGACTTTGGGGGTGTCTACAGGGCTGGTCTGGGAACGGGACAGGTCTTGGAAGAAAGCTCCACTGATCTGGGCCAGGCTCTCCATCAGCCTTTCTGGGAAGGGGAGAAGAAGGGGTCCCAGTGCCTGTTTCCATTTATAAAACCAGCTGTTGGAGATGTGGCACCTGAGTGTGTGCGGGCTGCCTCTTCAATAATTCTCTCTCTAGGAGCGAGAACCACCTCTCCTCGATTTTAGACTAGATGAATCTGAGTACATTTAGTATGGTTAACAGTTGAACAGAAAGTTAGAAATAAGGACACGGAGGGATGCCTGGGTGGCTCGGTCGGTTAAGTGTCTGACTTCGGCTCAGGTCACAATCTCACAGTTGTGAGTTCCAGCCCTGCATTGGGCTCTGCGCTGACCGTGCAGAGCCTGCTTGGGATTCTCTCTCTCTCTCTCTCTCTCTCTCTCTCTCTCTGTCTCTGTCTCTCTGCGCCTCCCTCGCTTGTGCTCTCCCTCTCAAAAGTAAATAAACATTAAAAATAAATAAATAAGGACACAGAAGCAAAGCATTATCTTAGCATTAAACAACTTGGAAAGTAAGGAATTTACTAGGAAATCCAGCTTCTTGGGCAAAAGGATAGTGTTTCTGGTTATAATTATAGCACATCAAGAGCATCAGTGTCTTGATACAAGCATGCCCTCCCCCAGATGGAGCCAGCAACATTCCTCAGTTCTTCCAATGAATTTTTGCGCAGCTGCTGTCTGCAAAAGCTGTGGGAACCCCGCATGGTAATCTCTTGTCGATCTTTTCAGGAGCCCCCGTCTCCTGGTCTTCTCTTACTTCTCAGGCCTCTCGGCCCCTCTGCAAAGTCTACGGGCTTGTCTTCCTCTCTCCATCTTACTCTGGCGCACGTTTCCACCATTCATGGGCCACGAGTCCACCAGGTAGTCTGAGGCCGGAAAAAAAAAAATCTCCCATTACCCTGTTATTTGAGCAATAATAAAGGTACATGCAAAGTGCCATGGTGCCAGAGAAGAGGCCTGGAAGGTTATCCTGGCGGAAGCACCTTTTATCTGAGCCTTCCGGGTGGACACAGGAAAGGGCGATGCCGGCGAAGAGACTGGTAGAGAAAGGGCTGGTGGGTAGGAATGCAGACTGAGCTCAGGGGAGGGTGCACGGAGAGGTGGAGAGGAAGCTAGGAAGTAAGGCCAGAGTAAGGGGAGGGGGATTAGAATGGAAGGGGGAGATAAAGACAGATTGGGCAATGGGGAAAGGGAGGAGGCACAGACACAGCTGGAGGCCAGTGCAGGAAGGGCTCAGAGGCTCACAAAGGCACTGGTCTGTCAGATTTCAAGCACTACGCATAGTCATTCAAAGCCAGGCAGGAGAACTGCAGGCATCTGAATTTCTCGGGGGTCTAAGGTGTAGATTCCTGAACCCCGCCCCTGCCCTGGAGAGTCACTCTGGGATGAGGCCCAAGAATTTAGCCTTGACCCAAACCTTTTCTGTCTCTTGCCCTACCACCCGTGGATCTGAAGGGTGAGAAAATGTGAGAATCTCTCTTTAACCTAGGAGCTGAAGGGCAAGGGATTTAACAGGTGTGGAAAATAGAGGCTCCTATTTGCCAGATAGGAATTTTGATTTATCCTTAGCAACCACCCTGAAGGTAAGCACCATTGTTATCCCCATGGCATAGATGATAAAACAGGCTTAAGAGAGGTTAAGGAACTTGGGGGCCCAAGGCCATACAACTCGTAATTACTACAGGTGGGATCCTCACCCAGCTCTGATTCTAGCTGGAGAACTAGCATAATTCAGTGGCCGAGCAAGTGGGCTTTGGAGCCAGGAACGCTTAGGTTTGAATGCCGGCTCTACCCCATACCGTTTTCTAGGCCTTCCCTAAGACAGCGCGGGGCCCAGCACAACCCAGCAAGTGTGGGCCTGAGACCACTGCCACAGTCAGTGGTTTTCATAGGCCCCTCGAGATGGCACCAGAGATAGAAACTTCTAAGTTTGATTGGTGGTTAGAAAAGAGAAGTAAATCACAACACTCTGAGGCCCCTTCGCCTCAGGCAGAGGGGCCAGAGTGTGTGACTTCCGGGAAGTTCCCCAAACTATCCGAGCCTCAGTTCCTCATCTGTAAATTGGGGAAAATATCAGTTGCCATGGGGATTAAAGAAGATAATATCCTCAGGACGGTTTCTGGTCTGAAGTAAGCACTTGAGGATAACTAGCTATATTATTATTATTATTACTACAGTTTTGGCTAATTTGTACCTACCCAGTCCAGTCAGATCTCCGTTTTCTAACTGGTCTTTGAGCACTGGAGTGAGAGCCTCTCTTGTTTGAACCCCAGATGTATCCTTACTTGGTCTCTGACCGAAATCATCTAAGTAGGACTAATGCCACCATTTCTTTTGAAACCGGAATAGGTAATGTTCTCATGGCTTCTGTTGCAGGAAGCTGGTTCTTCCCACTCTCTTTGAAAAAACGGATTTAAAGTGTTCGTAAAAATGATTTGTCAATTCTATCTCAATAAAGTTGGACACAAATACAGCTTTGAGGTGCAGTTGACAAAAGAATGGACTCCTTAAGCCTCCCAAATGTTATCACACGTAGTTTACAGTTCAAATAGTACGAAATGAAATGGTGAGGAAACAGAATGACCCGCAGCAGCCTCTTGCCTCGACCATCCCCACCCTCCTGGGCCAGCTCACCAGTCCTCGGTCCTCCTTACCTCTCGCTGGATCTTCGGGTGCTTATCTCCACCTATCTTGTGTTTCTAGCTCTTAATTCTTCCATTTGAAAGATTTTTTTTAATTTTTTTTTTTTGAAAGAGAGAGAAGGAGAGAGAGAATCCCAAGCAGGCTCTGCACTGTCAACACAAAGCCTGATGCGGGGCTCGAACCCACGAACCGTGAAATCGTGACCTGAGCTGACGTCAGACGCTCAACCGACTGAGCCACCCAGGTGCTCTGATTCATCCATTTTAGACACTGTCTGTGGACTTCCTGGCAACACAGGCAAGGACTTAGGTCTTTAACACCCCCCACCCATTCCATTCTTGGGGTTATTTTTGTCACTCTTGCCCCACGAGTGATGGTGGTTGCAGAATTGTGACTAGGTAAGTATTGTTCACCGCAGAGCTTACTCATGTAGTCCGATGGCACTCGTTTCTGTCCCCTGACCCCCCGGGGTTTAACTTCTTCTCCTTCTCTTTCTGTGCTCCCCGCCACGATCACTCCTCCACTCCGCTCCAGTGCTCTGGCATGACAGTTAGTGCCATTTCCCTCGGCTACCTCCTTGACCTGTCATACGCTGCTGTCCTGGAACCTTCCTTCGCTGCTTCGTGGGCTGGGCTTTTCCTGGCTCCCTTCTCTTCGTGCTTTCTTTACTCTCTCTCTTAATCTGCAGTTAAGAATCCCTTTCTAATATTAAAAAATAGAATGGTCTTTGGACCTGCTCGTGATCGTAGGTATCCTTTCGATATCTATTTATTGGGACAAAAAATACAGAAAGACCAAAAGTTACTATGAAGGCACTCCTGCTCTTAAGTGAATTTGTGTTTTACTCACAATAGCATCTATGAACGTGTGAAAGCCTGTTCAAAGTTTAGGCTTAGGGTTAGTTCAATCTAGCCTCAATGTCTGGTCTTCCATTTGTCACCTCACCCCCTCAACTTGCCGTGAGACAACCCCTCTCTTGACTTTCTATTCAGTTCCTGTGCCCTAGCAGAGACTTAAGTACTGGTTTAAGGCCCACCTTGCAGGTGCACGTGGCCATGGCTGGCCAATCAGGGTCTCCTCCTACCAGATACAGGGTCCGAGCAGACCAATCAGAGGCTTTTTGAAGACTGGCTTTCCTTTATGAGGCTTGCTCAACCTCAGTGGAGAGTTGGAGTTACTAACGACTATCTTTGCAGTCTTGGGGCATGCATCCTGAAGCCTGAAGCCATCATGGAGGAAAGCACAACTGAGGGACAGTTGGGGAGAGAATGACGTTTGAGCGCTAGATGCGGCCAGCTTTAAGATCTTAGGCTTCCGGGTTATGTGAGCCGATACACTGTATGACATTTTTGGTTTAAGCATATGTTAGTTGGATTTCTTTCACTTGGAGCATAAAGAGCGGCGACTGATATATTGTCTTTGCGAACTTGGGCAGGTTATACAAGCGGTGTGTACAGACTTGGACCGTGACAACGCAGCTCCCATTAGGTCCCCTATGGCTGCCCTGTTATCAGCCTGAGCCTGAGACAGCTTGACATTGAATAGTCCGTTTTAGGGTCTGGAGGAAACGACTTACCATGAGTCACTGCCCTAAAATATACTTTCTACCCACATGCCCGGTGCCTGGAATTCTGTGGTGATGGTGGCATTCCTTAGCGTCGACCATGGCTCTCTTCAAGCGGTTCTCCTTTGGACTGTGAAGTCTGCGATATTTAACTTGTAGAAGTCCTTTCTTCTGGAGGTCCCTCTGGGAGGCAGTGGATCCAGGATGCGGTGTAGACAGACCTAGGTACACATCTCAGTTCCCAATGGCACGGTCCCTTTGCAGCTTTGGGGGCAAACACATAGCACTGTGTGCTGACCTTTAGGAGGTCAGTCTGTATTACATAAGGAATCCTACGCAGAGAGTGAAGAAATGGTCTCAGATTCACCCAGTAATATCCCCGAGTCAGCCCTGAGGGCAGGGTCTGGCACTAGGCGTTGGGAAGAGGAAGGAGATGTGATTCTTGTCTTGTCAGGGCTCCTGACCTAATAGAGAACTGCGGTTGAGTCTTCACATGGACGGACGCTATCTTTCACTCCGCGCCATTCGTAGGTGACGCCTAGAAGAGCAGGGCCACCGTGTCGTAGCCTCTAACCCAGGACTCTGTCACATTCTGGGAGAGAGAATTATGGGCCCTCCCCGCATCCCCGCTCCTGCTGTGTCTCCTCGTGGCCACAGTGTACTTTCCCATCCCCTGGCTTGGGGCTTGGGGCTGGTTCCGTGCTTAGGCTCGAAGAGGCTCGAAGAGGCTCGAAGAGGCTCCGTGCTTAGGCTCGAAGAGAGCAAGAGTGCTTGCTCTCTTACGCTTCTCTTGGGTAGCCGCTGCCTCTTCAGGCTGGGTCCCGGCAGCAACACAGGGAGACAAGACCAGCAGTGAGAAGCCGCGCCGATCCAGCCAGCAGGGCATTAAAGTACAGCGGTAACGGCCAACCTGTGAGAATCGGTTTCCCAGCCTCCTGAGTTTTGAGGATGGTTTATTAGTTAGCACTGTTGTGGCAAAAGATAACAGATACATGGACTCCCTCCGTTATCAGGTTACGTACAGGTTCAGCTGCTGCAGTAGAGACCCGACACAACAGTGGGTTAAGTGATTTTTTTTTAATTCTTTTTTTTTAATCCTTTTTTTCGGGGGGGGGGAGTGCAAGCGGGGGAGGGGCAGAGAGAGTGGGGCAGAGGATCCAAAGCGGGCTCTGCGCTGACAGGCTGACAGCACAGAACCCGACGTGGGACTCAAACTCACGAACCGCGAGATCATGACCTGAGCTGAAGTTGGATGCTTAACCGACTGAGCCACCCAGGCGCCCTTTAATTCTTTTTGGTTTTAAATGTTTATTTCTTTTTGAGACAGGGACAGAGATTGAGTGGGGGAAGGGCAGAGAGAGAAGGAGACACAGAGTCCGAAGCGGGCTCCAGGCTCTGAGCCGTCAGCACAGAGCCCGATGTGGGGCTTGAACCCACAAACGGTGAGATCCTGACCTGAGCTGAAGTCGGACCCCTAACCGACTGAGCCATCCAGGCGCCCCAACAGTGGGTTAAATTAAAAAACAGCTTCTTGGGGGCACCCGGGTGGCTCAGTCGGTCAGGTGTCTGACTTTGGCTCAGGTCATGATCTTGCCGTTCATGGGTTCGAGCCCTGTGTCGGGCTGTGTGCGGACGGCTCAGAGCCTGGAGCCTGCTTCACATTGTGTGTCTCCCTCTCTCTCTGCCCCTCCCCTGCTCGTGCTCTGTCTCTGTCTCTCAAAAATAAGTCAACATTGAAAAGAAATTTTTTTAAGAAGCAGCTTCTTGATCTCTCATATGATAATCCGGTTAAGTACTGGATCTGGGGCTGGTTCGGTGGCTCTTATGTCAGGGAGCCAGGCTCCTTCTGTTTTCCTGCTCTACCACCCTGGGGTGTAGCCCTCATCCAGATGAGGCCTTTGTACTGTTGAAATCTTCATTTCCTCCACAGTGTGGCGCCAGACCGCTCTCTGCCGCTGCCCTGGAACACAGGCAGCCTAAGCACCATTCCTGCCTCTGCTTCGGGCCTCGGGACTTTTCTTCTTCTTGAATGAGTGTGCTCCCGCCCCCCAGCTGGTGCTCCACGCCATCCCCCAGGTCTCAACAACATACCCCCACCAGGACCACAGGAGCCAGAGCTGGTCGTGCCTGGTGCTCCTCAGGACTGAGAGGCCCTGACCTCCGTGGGGGCAGGAGCCGGCCAGCATGACCAGTCGGGACTCCCAGGTTAAGAATCCAGTTGAGCCTCCCGGTCATCCTCAATCTGCTCTGCCCTTCGTCTCCCGCCCGCAGATCCCTGCTGACCTCCAGCCCTGAAGAAGCCGGAGAACGTCTGCTTCCCCCACCTCCCCGTCCGCCTTGTCCTACTTCAGTAGTTTGGTGAGCATACAAAGGCCTGTCAAAGTGGTCCCTCTGTTTGGGGGATGGGCTCAGGAGGGGTGGGCATGTGGCTTCGGAGGGTGACAGATTCTTTCTCCAAATGCTCGCCGGGCTCCTCCGAGCCCTCTTCTTGATTCAACCTTGCTTGGCCTGTGAAGACTTGAACAAACACGGGCATGGTTGCTGGCAGCTCGTGGCCGCATCCCTAGTAGGACCCTAGCCTCCCTTAAAGTGCCTGCCTGCAAAACTCCCGGCTGTCTAAAGGATTGGCTGCTTAGTCCAGCCAACGCCTGAAGATCGGGCCCCTGTCTCCCAGCTTCTGTGAGAGGGCAGGAGCTTAACTTTGAGAAGTGTCAGCAAAGCCAGATGGGTCTCCTATGGGCCAGCGTCCCTTCCTGCTTTTTGTCATCTTTCACTTCTGATTATAGAGCCCCCACTCATTCCCTTCCCTAGCCCCTCATTCTCCCTGTGAAATACCCCATCTCCTCTGTAATAATGCCAGTTGGGTGCCTGCTCACGATGAACCCTTTCCCCTACGGCACTGCAATACTGTGTTACTGACTGAACTCTGTCTGGATTACTTTAAGCAGTGTCTGCTTTTGTTTATTTTCATCAGGGGAGGTGTGCAGGATCAGCCTTTTATTTTTTATTTTTTTAATATTTATTTTTGAGAGAGAGGCAGGGTGCAAGCAGGGGGTGGGGGAGGGGCAGAGAGCGAGGAAGACACAGACTCCAAAGCGGGCTCCAGGCTCCGAGCTGTCAGCACAGAGCCCGACTTGGGGCTCAAACCCAAGAACCGTGAGGTCATGACCTGAGCCGAAGTCGGTCACTCAACTGACTGAACCAGCCAGGTGCCCCAACAGCCTTTGAAATTAAATTATTTTCAGGATCAGCTTTTTAAGTAAGCATCCCAGGGATGTTTGCGTATAGAGGTCCAAAGGCTAGATTTTGAGAAATCATGTTTCCCTGTGGAGATCTTTTCTCTGGCAGCCCTTTTGAATGGGGGCTATGTTTTCTCAGATACTGCATTGCCAATAGTCCATCCAGCTTTAATTCCAGTGAGAACGTTCCAGAGATGAAACTAAGAATCAACTCCAGGCGCTTCTCCAGTCACCTCTGGGGATGAGTGTATGTCGTCAGCATCCAGCGCCTCACCTGCTGCCCAGCTAGAATGACACCTTTCAGGGTTTCTGACTTAGAAACACGACCACCAGGTTACTCCATGTGGACACCACCCCCCTTTTACAAAGCCTTTGAACACCCACCCATCAGGAGGGGTTTGCTGGATAATGTTGGTTGGCTCTTGACACCCATTTCTAGCCCCTTCTTTGCAGGTCCTGGACACCCACGAACCATAGTTCACGGATTCCCTCGACAGCAGAATTCTGCCAATAAAGCGTACCTGTGTGAAATTTGGAAGGCGGGAAGGAGGCGGAAGCCATGCTTTTCTCCTCTGCAGCAGCAGACATGCAGGCTGAATGTTGGAGTCCATACTCCCCACCAGTCAGGCTTGGGGCCATGGGGCTGTAGTGACCCCAGCAGTGGCTTCCCGAAGTTTCCTGACTGAGTGGCAGCAGCAACTTTGAATCTATGGAAAGCAACTGTGGTAAAGTAACCTGAGAGCTAGTGGTGCGATTCCCCCCTGGCCCTGACCTTCACCACCGCGAGCCCCACCAGTGGTGAGCACCAATTGCTTGTATGACCTTTGCGTGTGTGTGTGTGTGTTTGAAATATCTAGAATGGTTTGTTTTCCTGGCTATGGTAGTTTTAAAATATGTTCACAAAACTGAGGGTTGATGGGGGGTGGGAGGGTTGATGAGGGGAGGTTGATGAGGGGAGGGTGGGTGATGGGTATTGAGGAGGGCACCTTTTGGGATGAGCACTGGGTGTTGTATGGAAACCAATTTGACAATAAATTTCATATATTGAAAAAAAATAAAGATCTACTGAATGAGTGCTGGAAAAAAATAAAAAATATGTTCACAAATTCTTTGACTCTTCTCTCTTTATTTTTATTTTTTTTTAACGTTTATTTATTTTTGAGACAGAGACAGAGCATGAACGGGGGAGGGGCAGAGAGAGAGGGAGACACAGAATCCGAAGCAGGCTCCAGGCTCTGAGCCATCAGCCCAGAGCCTGACGCGGGGCTCGAACTCATGGACCGCGAGATCGTGACCTGAGTTGAAGCCGGACGCTTAACCAACTGAGCCACCCAGGCACCCCGACTCTTCTCTCTTTAAAAGGTGGGGTCTAGGGGCGCCTGGGTGGCGCAGTCGGTTAAGCGTCCGACTTCAGCCAGGTCACGATCTCGCGGTCCGTGAGTTCGAGCCCCGCGTCAGGCTCTGGGCTGATGGCTCGGAGCCTGGAGCCTGTTTCTGATTCTGTGTCTCCCTCTCTCTCTGCCCCTCCCCCGTTCATGCTCTGTCTCTCTCTTTCCCAAAATAAATAAACGTTGAAAAAAAAAATTAAAAAAAGTAAAAATAAATAAATAAATAAATAAAAGGTGGGGTCTAAATTCCCACCCCTTGAATGTGAACTGGATTTAGTGACTAAGTCACTGCTAAATGCTGCTCTGTGCCGTCTGAGGGGAGGTCATAGGAAGGATACCTTCTGTCATTTCTGTCTCTCTTTCTCAGATCACTCACTCTGGAGGCACCCAGCCATCATGCTGTGAGGACATTCAGTCAAACATCATGTGGGCAGGCTCATATGGCAAGGATCTGAGGCCTCCCTCCAACCCCCTTGACAGCCATGTTAAGTGAGTGAACCACCTTGGAAGTGGACCCTTCCGACTCAGTCAAGCCTTCAGATGACTGCAGCCCTGTGGTATCTTGAGAATCTCACAAAAGACCCAGGGGCAGAAGTGCCCAAGCTATTCCCGAAATTTTGACTGAAAACTTTTTAGGAATGGGGCGCCTGGGTGGCTCAGTTGGTTGAGCGTCTGACTTTGGCTCAGGTCACGGTCTCACCATTCATGGCTTCGGGCCCCGCATTGGGCTCTGTGCTGACAGCTCAGAGCCTGGAGCCTGCTTCAGATCCTATGTCTCCCTCTCTGCCCCTCCCCTGCTTGTACTCTCTCTCTTGTTCTCTCTTCAAAATAAACATTAAAAAAGACGTTTTTTTGAGGAATAAATGCTCATTGTTGTTTAAAAAAATTTTTTTTAAATGTTTATTTTGGAGACAGCAAGAGACAGAGACATAGAGTGCGAGTGGAGGAGTGGCAGAGAGGGTCATAATCTCGTGGTTCATGGGTTCGAGCCCCGCATCGGGCTCTGTGCTGACAGCTCAGAGCCTGGAGCCTGCTTCACATTCTGTGTCTCCCTCTCTCTCTGCCCGCATGCTCTCTCTCTCTTTCTCTCAAAAATAAACATTAAAGAAATTAAAAGAAATATGGCAGGGTAGCATTTGAGACTGATAAGTATTGTGCAAATTTGAGGTAGTGTTATAGAAACAACATTTTCTAAGCTTCACTTTATGAACCACATTTGCGCTAATGGAAATATTCCAAAATAGGAGAATGGAGTTGCCTGGAATCCCGGCCCACACTTCGGGAAGCCCAACGATGCACAGATGGGTCTTCTTGGTTTCTCGTCAGCTCTGTCTCTGTGTCCACCTCTCTTATTCAAAAAGTCACCACCAGCCCCCGCTCCACCCAGCTCATTAAGGAGTTTGAGCTGGCATGAGGAGTTTCTGCCCTTGTGACCTAAGAGTGACTACAGGGCCTGGTACTGCGCCCGGCTCAAAGCACGTGCTCAACAAACAGTAGCTGCCACCATCCTCATCGTTGTAATTATTGATTCTTTGATGGTAACCATGGCTTAGACGTCTCTGTACCCCTGCACCCTGCAGCAGGGCAGTATAACCGTCAGCAGGCTTTGGAGTTAACAGGCCTGGATTAAACCCCTACCTGGCAGTTTTGGATTTGCGGCTTTGGGCACCTGAACAGGTTACCTACGTCCTTTAAGCCCTGTCCCCTTATCTGCCAGATGGGGATAATAAAGTATGTTTTCACGGACTGTTGGGCGAAATTAAGACTGCAACACGCCCAACCCAGGCCTTGACACCAAGTAAGCAAATAGTGAACTAGCTGCTGCTGCTGCTTCCGATTACTGTTACTCTCTAGTCTCGTGCTTTCAACACAGTTATTTGTTGGCTCACTGAGGTCACCACACAGAGACAGACACTTGGTGGCCATTCTCACTAAAACGCTGGGGGAACGGGAGCAGGCACCAGGAGAACAGGTGTCCTTGCCCAGCAGCAGCAAACTAATAGAGCCGAAGAGGCACTGATGGGCCAATCACTCCGCTTGGAACCGTTCCTACCAACCCTGCCAAACCTGCTGGGCTGTGCCCCAGTCCTACTGTCCCCTCGGGGGACTCTGTTGGTGGCCAGCGGTTGGTGCCATATTCCATCACCTATCGCTAAGCCACCAGCATTTATTTGGGGGCATCTAAAGAGATTGTCAGGGGCGCCTGGGTGGCTCAGTCGGTTAAGCATCCGAAACTTGATTTCAGCTCAGGCTGTGATCTCACGGTCGTAAGATCGAGTCCCTCGCATCGGGTTCCACACTGAGCACGGAGCCCGCTTGGGGCTCTTTCTCTCCCTCTCTCTCTGCCCCTCCCCCCTTGCTCTCTTTCAAAATAAACAGACATTAAGAAAAGAGATTATCAAACCTTGTTCATTCAGGAATTCTTTTATTCACTACTGTATTTTGACTCTGACGTCCTTTTTCTAAAATCTGTCATTCATTTACTCAGAAAGTATAGATGACTTCATTATTTTTAATGTTTATCTATTTTTGAGAGACAGTGTGTGAGCTGGGGGGAGGGACAGAGAGAAAGGGAGACAGAAGATCTGAAGTGGGCTGTGTGCTGACAGCAGAGAGCCCAGTGCAGGGCTCAAACTCCCACACCATGAGGTCATGACCTGAGCCAAAGTCGGATGCTCAACGGACTGAGCCACCCAGGCACCCCGACTCCTCCCAACATCCCAAATGTGACTGGTTAACGCCCTCCTCTGCAGAAGTGGAGGGATGTTTGCGTCTTCTGCACGTTGTGCTGCATTATCTCCTGGAATCGTGCAGCCCTGATCTGAGCTGGGTAGGAAAGTAGTGGTAGGTGTGGTGCTGGGCTGAACTGGAGAGAGCCCAGCCGCACGCATCCGACCCTCAGTGGGGTCAGCAGAGGCTAGTGTGGTACAGGTGAACAGTAAGTGCCCCCGCCAATAAGTTTTCTGAAATAAAGGCCTGAGCAGGGCAGTCCTGGGTAATTACTGCTCTCACACATTCTTTACTCTAACCCTCCAGCATCTCCCTGCTAGCTCTCTGAGGGTGGGGACTTTTTTTTTTTTTAAAGAAAACAAACAAAAAAACCCAATGGGAATTATCTACTAGCTTGTAAGGTTGAGGAACACTCTACTTCCACCTACAGATTTTGTGTCCGAGTTTGAGCTCTTGGGAAGAAAGACAGGCCTCAGCCCGACAGTGGAGGTAGGCTCAGCGATCCAAACATTCTGGCAACCCCAAAGACCTTACGGAGGGGCCAGAAAGAGACGATCCTCTATGGGCAGGGGGTCAAGCGCGTTCTGAAGGACTGGTATTTGGTGAGCCAGGGGAGAGAGCACCAGAATAAGCTGTTAATTAACTTAATAGTCTAAGCCCCTTGAAGATACGTTCTCCAGTTTCCAGAGACTGACTGTATCAGGGAAATGAGGGAAAGACGCCCCATTCACCCTACTTTGCCCAGACTGTCTTGTGGAAATACTGGCTACCACGAGGGACTCTGGCTTCAGTCCTGCTTCTCTCGCCTGTGGCCCCTGTTGTCTGTAGATAAATATTGAACTGTTTACGTTTTAGTTCCTTACCATGTGGCTAGAATTGGTTATGGATTTATACATTTCAATATGAGAAGAAAACGTATTTTATAAGCAATGCTGAGAAGCCAGTATCGGAAAGTAAACTTTGTAGGTGGCCTGAGGCAGGACGGCGTTCACTCTGTGACAACCTCACATAGTGTCTCACTCTCGTCACCCAGCTCTTCAGTAGTGGAATCTGTGGCCTTCTCTGCTGTGGCTTTGCCAGGCTCCCTGGGAAAAGGAGAAGAATGCCAAGGCTTTGACTCTCAAAAGGAACAATTCAACTCTTCATAATTTCCCCATTTTAGAGAAAATCTTCCCCAATCACGTACCCTAGTTCCATGTGGAAAATCTCATCTTCATCAGAAGAATCCTTGTCGTGTAGCTTCTGTGCCATGTTTTTCTTGCGTGTGGCATTGAGAGGTCTGTACATGTCCCTAAGCCAAAGTGGCCACCTTCTCCAGAAAAAGCCCTCCTAGAAAACAGAAAGGACAATGTTAGGTCTGTTTCCCCTGCCTTCTCCAGCCACGGTACTTTATCCTCCTCAGATTTACCTGATTGTCACTTTCCTTTGAGCATCTCTTACGCAGCAGAGATCCAAAGAAGCCCCTTGAAGGAAACACACACACAGACAATTAGTGATTCATACCATTTTCCATGCCTCTCACAATGTATTTCTCCAGTCTTATTAGCAGGCAAAATCAACACAGACCTGGGATCTCAGAAATAATTCCATACATGCTGGGCTTTCAGAATTTTCCTGTGTCTGTCCATAATGGCCCCACAGTGTCCCTGGGAGACCTTCGTATGTAACTTGACATGAAGTATAGGCAGGATTTTCACCCTGCTCACCTTCTGGCCCTTGGCCAAGTGCCCTTGTGCAGTCAACAAACTGGGTGACCACACGGCAGAAGCACCTAACTCTCTCCAGAAGCATTGTACATCAGTCCCCGCCAGGCTTAGCCTCCCAGGCATCATTTGCTGGCGGGTGGGGAGGTGTTTCTATTTTCCTAGCTGCTTTACTTTACAAGATGAATCGCACCGAGTGAATGCCTGAGTCCAACCAGCAGTTATCTAGCTCACTGACTTTCACACTGCAGGCAGATGAGGGAGTGAGTCGGGAAATCATCTTAAAACACATGGCTAGCGCTAAAACAGAAAATACTCTTTTTGAATACAAACGGAATAGGGGGTACCTGGGTGGCTCAGTCAGGTGAGCAGCCCAAGTCTTGATTTTGCCTCAAGTGATGATCTCACAGATTGTGACATTGAGCCCTGTGTCTGGCTCTGTGCTGATAGTGTAGAACCTGCTTGGGATTCTCTCTCTCTCTCTCTCTCTCTCTCTCTCTCTCTCTGCTCCACCCCCCCCCCTCCCAAATAAATAATAAACTTAAAAAAAACAGAACAGAAAGAATCAGAGTGTATGGTAAGTTTGTTTTAGAAGGTACTTATGTCTATACGGTATGTGTGCACTGAGTTGTGACTCACATGCAGTTCACAGCCCAAGAACAGTGTAGTCAGAGATGTGCCCAACTGGAAAGGAACCATCTTCTTTCTGGTTCTAGTGGTACTAGTGATACAACCGTCCGGCAAGACATCTTCCTTTTCTCCTTCTCCATCTCATTAGTATAAAAGGAAGAGATAAATGATTATCTAAGGTCTCTCCCAGTTCAAATTCTATTGGGTCTGGATAAAGGGAATGGAGAGCGGGGCCTCGAAAACCAGAAGGAGGAAGAAGGAAGTTTCCCCCCCACTTTATAGGAGGGACTCATGTATTCCACCTTCCATCATGCTTGAAGACTAGCCCCTTCACCCCACGACGTTTGGCCCTCCCTATCCCTTCTCCAGAGCCTCTGAGAAGGTCTGTGGCCAGGCCTGATGCCCACCGCCAGCAGGAACGGGTCTGAACATTTTCACCTCCGTCCCCCCACGATCTTTCTTTAAAGGTCTAGTGAGCAGGTGCTCTGTGCCAGTCCCATTCTAACTCGGGTTTGGCTGGGCAGCTAACTTTGCTGGGTCCAGGCAAAGCATTAGGCCAAATATGTATTCTTTCTGCCTTTGGTGGTTTCCTGGCTGTAAAACAAGGGGATTGAAATAGATGAGTTTGAAAATCTAGTTCTAAAATTCTACTTTAACGATTGCCAGACTAATATTTACCTTGAGCTTCCTTCTTTACCTTCCTTGGCTGCTGCTCTATGACAATAAATCTGTTTTGGAGGAAAACATGATCAAGTTACCCATCACAATAACCACTCCCTCCAAATCTTTATTCATTCCTTTGCATTTTAGGTCTTATCTACCCAGTGAGATGATAACTTTTCCTAGGACAGGAATTTGTTTAATAGTCCTTTGACTCTTCAATAACACCTAACTTGTGTGCAGTTGGTAATACATTTTACTGACTGTCTCAGATAACAGTCAACAGATAATTCCTAATAAAAATTCTTGGGAGGAGGAAAAGAAAAGTGTCTACCAGAAACCTAAACAGCAGCACTGTTTTAATGTCAAGGACAAGAGTAGGATGTCTGTTATCACTGCTGCTATTCATTGCTGTTGAGGAGGTCCTAACTGATGCAGTGGGAAAAAATGGAGTCGTGGAAAGAAGAACTAAGACGTATTTGCATACGAAATTACAGACAAACTAAAAGGCCCAAGAGAATCAACTAAAATTTTATTGGAAGAAATATGAGAATTCAGTAAGATGGCTAGATATAAAATCAAGAGATCAACATGTAAACCTCAATGACTTTCCTATGTCCCATAAATAATTAATCAAAAAACGGAAGAATTATCCCATTTACAATTATCAATAAAAAGGCATAAAGTACCTAGGAATAAACTTAGCAAAGAATGGGTAAGACCTATGAGATGAAAACACTAAAGCTCTTCTGAAGGACATTAAGAAGAAACGAATACATGATGTGAGACACTATTTTCCTAGAATAGTGTACAGATGTCAGTTCCCTTCAAATTAACCTACAAAGTCAAGGCAATCCCATTCAAATCCCAAGACAGTTTTTTAAACAAAAACTGGCCAGCTGACATTTGGTAGAGAAAATGTGCAAGCATAGCAACAAACTGTATGAAAAAGAAGATCACAGAGCAGACATTAAAATACGTTCTTACAGAGCAACTGCAGTTAAGTATGTAGCATGATACTGATACAGGAAAAGAAAACCAGATTGATAGAATAGAGTCCAGATAAAAATGGTATTTTAGATCCATGAAGAAAGAATGAACCATTCAATAAAAGATTTTAAAGTAACTGGATCTTTACGTAAGGGAAAAAAGTTAGATCCCCTACCTCGACCGTACCAAAGCACCACACAGATTCCGTACAGATTAAAAATAAATAAATCACAACGAATATTATAAGAGTACAGAAGAAAATATCAGAGACTATTTTTATACCATGAGGCGAAAAGGCCTTGTTAACAAGACCCATGTCCCATAAGCCATGAGGCAGATATGGTGACGGACTGTCCACACCCTCCTGTTCATCGTAGTCCTTGCCCCCTTGATCCCCTGGATTGTTTGTCCTCTTCCTGTTGATTTATAAAACTCTCTTCATATGAAATATATTAATCCTTTCAAGGGCTTTCACTGAATTTCAATGTTTCAAATATTTGTCAGTGTTTTTATCGTGAAGGAGACGGAACAGTGGGATAGGAGCACAGGCTGACTGCAGGCACAGCTGGGTTCTGCTTTGGGTTTTGCCACAGGGGCCTTAAGCTGATCCCCTTCTATGGATGAAAGAAGGATGGTGATATCATCCTCACAGGACTGTGGGGATTCAATCAGATGTCTGGTTTATTCCAAGCATAAATCGGACAAGACGATCAAATCTATCAAATGTTTCTGCATGTGGTATCAGGTCACAAAGCTTTTTCTCACCACAAGATTATAAAAGTATTGATTCTATTTTCTTCTAATACTTTGACGGGTTCTTGTTTCTCTTTTTTTACATTTACTGAAATATGTTTTTTTAAGGTGAGAAATAGGGATCTGTTGTTATTTTCCTCCCAAATAATTAAGCAGTTGTTCTATTACCATTTATTTATTTTCTTCCACTGATTTGAATACTAAAAGGTAACATTTCAATGTTTATTTATTTTTGAGAGTGACAGAGAGAGAGAGAGTAAGAGTGAGAGAGGGGCAAAGAGAGAGAGAGACACACACAGAATCCAGAGCAGGCTCCAGGTTCTGAGCTGTCAGCACAGAGCCCAACACAGGGCTCGAACTCCTGAACCATGAAATTATGACCTGAGCCAAAGTAGGACGCTTAACCAACTGAGCCACCCAGGCGCCTCTAAAAGGTAACATTTCAAAAGTCCTAGTCACCCACGGATCTGTCTATTGCTGGACTCTGTAGGCTACTTCCCATAAATATTAGGTTGCATTATTCCTCCTTGTGAAATTGACACAATGCCTCATCTCTTCCTTTGAACATCATTATTGTCCACTACAGGAAAAAACTGCATGGTCTCTGTCCTCAAAAAGTGTATCATCTAAGTAGGGAGAGGAAATAATGAAACCACATAAAAAAATATAAACACAAGGTTAAACCACATAGGAATTTAAAACAGCAATAGGAGGGGCGCCTGGGTGGCGCAGTCGGTTAAGCGTCCGACTTCAGCCAGGTCACGATCTCGCGGTCCGTGAGTTCAAGCCCCGCGTCGGGCTCTGGGCTGATGGCTCAGAGCCTGGAGCCTGCTTCCGATTCTGTGTCTCCCTCTCTCTCTGCCCCTCCCCCGTTCATGCTCTGTCTCTCTCTGTCCCAAAAAATAAATAAACGTTGAAAAAAAAAAATTTAAAACAGCAATAGGAGTTTATAGAACTTCCCCAAAAGCAAAAGGCTGCAGGCCACCTCAAGATGCAGAGTACGGACTGGACAATGGCCAATGATTTCTCTTCCCAGAGGTCATGGAAAGTTGACCCCACGCTAGTTCCTAGGCTCTTAGGCTGAGAAATCAGACTCTGATCTCATCAAGAGAGAATGCACTTCTTTCTACATGGAGGCAATATCACCTTACCAATGTCACAGGATTGATCAAAATCAGAATGTCAGGTCATGACTTGACAATAAGGAAAACATCCGTTCCATAGATAGGGCATCTGTGTCTACATGATTGGGCATTACCTCCTGTGGAGACAGGCCTCTGTGGCACACTGAAGCATAATCAGAAGGCTATTTGGTGAGAAGAGAAGTGGAAGAAAAGTAATTAGCTGAATCCAGTGTTTAATGGAAAGGACTGAGGTAGCTAGATCCATCCATCTGCCCCGCGGGCACAGCCCGGCTGGTGGGCCTGACTCTCATCTGCTGCCTGAGGTGCCATCTCTACTCTTAGGCAAGGCTAGGTGGGCACTGCCCATGTTGGTCTCTTCCTCACCATTTCTATGCTTTTACTACTGACCAACCCTCCAGAAGACAGACATGTTTCTCCTTAGCAGTTAATACATCCAGTCAGGTTTTACTCAAGTCTGAGAGACCAGGAAGCCTTACATATCTCTGCTCTGATCCATGACCTTGATATTTCTCTCTTGAGGAGCTGCCTTTTAACAAACTGTTTAGCATATTTTTGTTATCAGGGGAGGGGAATGCGTCACTGTAGACCCTAACAAATGGTGACAATCTCACAGAAGGACTAGGTCCAGGAGTATTACAGTATTCGGGGAAGGCTTTGTGAAGAAAGATGAACTCGAGTTGGCCTTTGAAGGCTCATGGGACTTCCACCAGCAGAGTGAAATAAAGGAATTTCAAGTGGGCAAAGTCACCAACAAAAGTAGGAATGGGCATGGTCTGACTAGGGGATGGTGAGGGGCTGCTTTGGCTGAAATGGAGGGTTGCCATGACAGATGGCAATATATATATATATATATATATATATATATATACACACACACACATATATATATAAGCATATGTATATTTGAATAAATACATTGAATATATATTCAATTTATACATAATTGAATAAAAGGTAAACAGGCAAGCTCCAGGAATAGGCAACTGTAATTATAACAAGCTTTGAGTAGCCTGATGCAGGATTTTAGCTGCAGGGTTTTAACTGAACCTGTTTACACAATGCCTTGCGAAGTGGAGGAGAGGGCTGTAGGTATATCTAATTAATCAACAAGATGACACTTTTATCTCTAAGCCATGCCCTTTCTTCCAAGATGACTGATAGCTCCATGAAGGTGAAGACTATTTCTCTCTCATCATTTTAGCCAACGAGGAAAGAAATCAGTGGTAGTAGGAGGATGACTGGTGAGTGCATCAAATCGACATAATTTTTTTGAGTTGAAGAAATTTTACTATCATGTCAACTGTGGCCTTCTTAGACCTAATGTCTCAGAACAAGCTAATGGCTTGTTATCTTGGTTACAATCCACAGATGTCTCCTGGCAGTGGGGTTCCTTTTAAAATCCCTGGAATATACTTTGCAATAAAAGGACAAAGCATATCTCAGTCCTCCAGACTGAAGAGGGATATCAAGTCGTGATAGGTGGGAAAGTGGCTTTGATTTTCAGTTTGTGGGTTCTGAATCTATTATAAAGAAGGAATATAGTCTGGGAATCGGAATTAATTGTTGTCCTCACCTCAATGAGACAGAAAACTGTGATCAAAACCATCACTACTACAGTCACAGATATTGCCAAGATGAGTTTGTTGTTATAGCCATAGCCTGGAACTTCTTTTGTGAGCTAAAAAAAAGGAAAGAACAATTTTTTTAGAAAACAGAGATAGGATGAAAGTTAACTATTCTTTAACGACTCTAAAACCCCATTCTTTCCGATGAATCGCTTCTAGGTTCTTAAGGAATATACCAAATCTAATGTGATACGTAATCTTAATCGTTAGCATTTTCTTCAAGAATTTATGTATCTTGAATGTTAGGTCCTCTTTTTGTCTACTCTGGGAACAGCGGCACTGTTTCCTAAATGAGCAAAGTGGCAGATCACTGCCTTAGCCAAAATTATGTGGCCAAGACAAGACCCGGACTAGGAGCCCCTGGTCCTTGTGCTTGGGTCCATGTCCTAAACCACCTAAATGTCGAGACCCCACATTTTGGGATTTATCCTCACCTCCCTTGACTCCTGCCCTCTCTGTTCATTCTGGATTTCTGTGCTCTCATTGATATAATTCTCATTTTTCCATTGGTCCGTATCCCACTCTGCCTTGGACACCTTTACTTCTTGCTGCTTGCTGAGAAGTTTCATCAGGAGGCCTGTTCTGGAGATGAGCTTGGCACAGGCCAGCTGCATGTGGGTCTCAGAGCAGTCCATTTTCAAAGTCCAGATAACATGAGAAATGAGGCTTCTCACGTCATTGCTGGGGATGAGGGACCGTAGCTGCTGGTTTAACTGAATTTCAAACAGATCACCTGAGGACGAGAGCTTTGACACAGTGAAGCCTGTGGCTTTTGGGGGCAAGCCAGTGCCCGCATTGTGGTATTCCCATTGTGTATCATTGGTTTGTTTAACGGTCGGCGTAGAGTTGTCTGCAGTAACAGTAGAATTAGCAGTGGAAAGATTCTTACGGTTTGTGAATTCAGGGAGGGTTTGTTCTGGCACAGTAGTGTTTCCTGTAGAAATATTTTCGTCAGAAACATTTTGGGCAGTAGTGTTCTCTGCAGTAGTGTTTTCTCTGTAAGTTCCTGAAGGAGCAAAGAATTCTGGAAAAGGATTTTTCTGAGGACTCAGTTCTCCCGGAGATGAAAAATCCTCTCGTGAAGGGGAATTTATGAGGCTCCTGACTGCAGAGGATGGAGGCCTCTTTGCAAGCAGCTGTCTATTACTGAGTGAACTTTCCTTTCTGGACTTTCGATTCAGTTTGGCCTTGGGTGTTCTGTGGACCACACGGGAGCGACTTTTATGAAAGCGGTGTGTTTTTCTGGGGTGTGAGGCTGGCCCGAAAGCCTTCACATTTCTAACTCTATCATTTGCATCTTGTATAAGAAAAACGCTGTACATGAAGTCTTTTGATTTTTTTTTCACGTCAGGTGGGGATTTTGGAGCAGGGGTGGCAGAAGGCCTGCCCAAAGAGTATTGCTTCAGGAAAGAAGAGACCGCTGCCTTGTGCTCCTCTACGAATGAAGGCTCTGTATCGAAGGAGCTTCCCACCAATTTGCTGGGCCTGTGCGCCACGTGAAGCTCCCCTCGGGATGGTCTCCTGAGCCTTCTTTCCTTGGCCATGTTCTCCACAGACGGCTGGGCGTTCTGTGTCCTCTGGATTGTTCTGACGTCTCAGTTCTTTTAAGTGCCTTTTCCGTATGCCCTTTGGGCCCTTGATGACCTTGTTCACTGTCAGGAACTTTTTCCCCACACTCTCAACTTCGTCGAGGCTCTTCTCCTGCGGTTGGGCAGTTTCCCATTTCTTTGGAAAGATTTGACGTTTAAACTTGGGACCTAAAAGGCTGGAATGTATAAGCATGGCCGTTTTTTCTTCGTTTTTCACCTCATCAATTTTTTCCTGAATTTCTGCATCTAACAAATTTTCCAGAAAGTAGAGTTTTCTCAGTTTATTTTTGTAAGTTGAATTGTTGGATCCAGGTTTAAGAGAAGGGTCCCCTGTGTCGTTCATCGAGTGACCCACGGGCTTGTCTCCCTCTTGCACATTTGAAAACAGAAATTTAATGAACGGTAACAGCATCGATTCTACGTCTTCTAGATTGCCCTCCGAGAAATAAGGCGATATGTAATTGAGTGCACTAATGACATCACTTTTGTCATTGAAGTCTAGCTGCTCATTCATAAAGGCTGACAAACTGACACGATCTATGTCTGAGGATGCCTTCTCTGGCTCAATAGTCAGCTCCATGCTGGCGCTCTTCTTTCGAGCTTTCAATACCTTCACGAATGATCCTTCTGCATTCCTTAGGTATACTTCCTGATCTGTCGAAGAAGAAGGAGAGATGAGTTTTGATAATGAAAGACTGATAGCACAGCTCTTTGTCAATGCACAGTCATACATCCCAGTCAAGCAAATTAAGAATCAGCAAATACTTGAGCGCCATTTAGAGAGGAGACGAACTCAAACTTGGACCTACAATTGGCAACAACCAAAGGAGAAAAAGATGTTTTTTGAAAAAGTAGCTATTTCCTCAGAACATTCCATAGTGTGAATAACTATATTTAGAGTTATTCCATTGGTCCCTAAGGGCCGATTGCCCAGGCCTCAAGAAAAGCCAAGGCTGGAAGATACTCGGCTAAACTGTGTGCAGCTCTAGTGCGACTCCTGGCTTTCACATACCCCACCCTGTCCTGCTTCGGGGGCAGAGGGAGCACGAGTCTTCCTCCTTCTACGTCTTCAGTGGGCTTGAGTTCTTGCTACCATCACATATGCACGGGACAACACCCGTCACTAGCAGGTCCTCATCTGGACACGCCCTCTCCGCCCACCCACCAATTCCTTTGTTTGGTCCCTGCTCCCCTATATCGCACCTCCGGTAACATAAGCTCTAGACAGAAAAAACTAAAAACGAGACCCGCTAAGTCCACCCTGGTTCTTTGCTTCAATTTGGGCAGAGATGTGGGGTATAGGTTAAGAGATTTTCCAGGTATGAGAGAGATGCCACTGTGGGGCGTTCCAAAAAATCAACGGAATGATACTTGAGGTTTTAAAATGCAGAAGGGATAAAGAAACTTTGGTCAAATGCCTACTTTGCTTTCATTTCCTTTCATTTCCAGATTTCTAGCTTTACTGAGAGAACCATCCAGAGCTTCCAACTACATGAAGGTCAAGCGTACAGCTTGTGTACACTGAACAGCACTGTGCAGCTGGGTTTTTCCAGAAGAATTAAACGTATTTTTAGTGGTGCTGGGGAGAGTCAGAGGAGGAGGTTATAAAGGTCACGAGAGAGGAGGAGCAGCGGGCTGGTGGAGCGCCCAAAACGGGAGAGGAGACTTGAGTGTAGGCTACGGCACCTCTGATCTCATTTTTCCTCGCCTGTCAAAGGAGATAAAAAAAAAGCCTATTCTGCCCACCTCTAAGGGAGAAGGGAGTAAGAAAATTGGTAAAACCTTGTTTTGGAAAGTAAGCAACACTACTTACAGAAGTAGCAAAGTGTAATTTATGCTGTGCCCTAGACCATTGACAGGGACCCATATTCAAGCTATCCAGGTGCAAAAGCACATTTTGGAAGTCACCAAGTTAGTGCCAATAAAACCTAAGAACAGAAAAATACCTAAAAGCACCTGTGTTTTGGATAGAAAAGCTTAAGATTCAGAACAAGAGTTGGACAGCCCAAGAATAGAAGAGCCCTCTCATCCGTTAGAACGGTTGGGTAGCAGCTTCTGGTTAGGGAACAGAAACACAGAGGCTCCAAATAAAACTTTTTCAGAAATCAGCATCACTTGTACTCTTACACACTTATAAAAACAACAAAATAAGCAAAAAGGTATCTCCACCTGTCCTATAAGACAAAGGGCACCTGAGACCTAACGCACGTAAAATCAGCTTATAAACTGTGATGCACTATGTGAACAGGTTTTCATTTTGGGGTAGTGGACTTAATAATGTAACTGAGAATCTGACTTTTAACAAAGGAATAGTTCTTAGAAATTTAGGGATCTGAACTCTGAATGAGTAAAAATAATGCAATGACATCATTAGTTTAAAAATTTACCATTGTTAGGGTGCCTGGGTGGCCCAGTCAGTTAAGCATCCGACTTTGGCTCAGGTCATGATATCACAGTTCAGCCCCGCATGGGGCTTGCTGCTGTCAGTGTAGAGCCTGCTTCGGATTCTCTGTCCCCCTCACTCACTCTCTGCCCCCTCCCAGCTCACGCACGTGAATGCTCTCTCTCTCAAAACTGAATAAATATTAAAAAAAATTATCATTGTTGATTAAAAATAAAAGTTAAACCACAAATAAAATAAAAATTTACAAATTTATCATCAGGCAATTAGGACTTACCACAATGTGTGCCATTTGTCAGACATGCACTGTCACAATGTAGCTTGACTGTCTTACAGACAACCTCAATAGTATTTTTAAATTGGCAGAGACAGCAGGCCATACGGCTAGGTAATATCCTATAAATGGAAACACAGAGAATTAAATTAGTGGTAAAGGAGTTACTTGAGTAGGTAGAAGAGACGGGCCAAAGTCATCACAGGGCTGTGCAAAAAGGAATTCTTGAGGCACATGGCCTGGATGGTTGGGTAGGGACCAGTTGGCCAACTGCTGCTCTTGACTATTATAAATACACAGATAGAAGGACAGAGGTGCCCAACAGAAAGGTAAGGATGGCATGGGGTATGGTATCCTTAGAATGAGATAGAGATTAGAACTGGGTGACACGGATCAGTAGTTTAATACACAGGTAACTCCTTCCAAGCCAAAAGTCTCACTTTGGGTGGAGGGCACACAGAAAGAGGGTAGACTTCTAAGAGTCTGAATAAATCTGAAATATGGCCCATACTGAGGATAAAAAGCAATCAACTTTGGCTCAGGTCATAATCTCGTGGTTCATGGGTTTGAGCCCCACATCAGGCTCTGTGCTGAGAGCTCGGAGTCTGGAACCTGCTTCAGATTTATCTTCCTCTCTCTCTACCCCTTCCCTGATCACTCTCTGTGTCTTAAAAATAAATAAATGTTAAATTTTTTTTTTTTAAAGCAATCAATCAAAAACTAATCCATAATCTACACAAATGCTACAATTAGCAGACAAGGACATTTAAAAAAGTTATTATAACAGTATTTCACATATGGAAAAAACCCCATGCCTCTACTTAACTCAATGAATCGTGCAACAACTTCAAGTGGCCTAATATATGTATACTTAGAGTCCACGAAGGAGGGGAGATATAAAATAAATTTGAAAAAATAATAGCCCCCACATTTCCAAATAAGTAAACCCTATAAACTCACAAATCCAGGAAGGTCAATGAACTCTGAGCACAACATGGATTAAACTACATGTTTAGTTTAATCCATTAAACACGGATAAAACTACACCACGGCACATCATAATCGAACTGGTCAAAGCCAACGATAAAGAGCAAATCTTAAAAGCAGCCAAAGGAACAAAACCACACATGACATACAGAGCAACAAAGATATAACAATGACAACATATTTCTTGCTGGAAATAATGTAAGCCAGAACTCGGTGGGGCAACATCTTTCAAGCAGTGAAAAGGAGAGGGGGACCAAATAGCTATCAAGCTAGAATTCTATACCCAAAGCTTTCAAAAATAAAAGCAAGATAAAGACTATCTGAGACATACAAGAGCTGGAAGAATTCATCATTAGCAGGCTTACACTGTAGAAATGCCAAAGGAAGTATTTTTTTAAATGTTTATTTGAGAGACAGAGAGAGAGGGCACGTGCAGTATGCGTGTGCAAGGGGGAAAGAGCACTGAGGAGACAGAGAATCCCAAGCAAAGCCCAACGCGGGACTTGAGCTCACAAACTGTGAGACTATGACCTGAGCCAAAATCAAGAGTTGGATGCTTAACTGACTGAGCCACCCAGGTGCCCCTAAAGAAAGTATTTTTAAGCAGAAGGAAAAAGGATAGCAGACGGAAATGTGGATCCACACAAAGGAATGAAGAACATTAGAACTGGTAACTATATAGGTTATCATTTCACTTCACTATATGTATGATTATCATTTCACTATATGATTTCACTTATATGTAGAATCTCAGAAAAAACAAACAAACAAGGGGTGCCTGGATGGGCTAAGTCAATGAAGCATCCTACTCTTGATTTCGGCTCAGGATCTCAGGGTCCTGAGATCGAGCCCTGTGTCAGGCTCCACGCTCAGCATGGATTAGATTAAGATTCTCTTAAGATTTCTCCTCTCTCTCTCTCTCTTCTCTCTCTCTCTCTCTCCTCTGCCCCTCTCCCCAACTTGTACACTCTGTCTCTAAAATTAAAAAAAAATACACCAAAAACCATAAGATACCTAGGAATAAACCTAATCAAAGAGGTAAAAGATCTGTATGCTGAAAACAATAGAACGCTTATGAAAATAAATTGAAGAAGACAGAAAGAAATGGAAAAACATCCCATGCTCAAGGATTGGAAGAACAAATATTGTTAAAATGTCTATACTACTCAAAGCAAACTACACATTCAATTCAATCCCTATCAAACACCAGTATTTTTCACAGAGCTAGAACAAACAATTCTAAAATTTGTATGGAACAAGAAAAGACCCCGAATTATAATGTTGCGAAAAAACAAACAAACAAAGCTGGAGGCATCATGATTCTGGACTTCAAACTGTATTACAAAGCTGTAATCATCAAGACAGTATGGTACTGCACAAAAACAGACACATAGATCAATAGAATAGAATAGAGAACCGAGAAACGGAGCCACAAATATATGGTCAACTAATCTTCCATAAAGCAGAATATCCAATGGAAAAAAGATAGTCTTCGCAATAAATGGTGTTGGGAAAACCGGACCGTAACATGCAGAAGAATGAAACTAAACCACTTTTTTACACCATACACAAAAATAAATTCAAAGTGGATGAAAGACCTAAATGTGAGACAGGAAACCATCAAAATCCTAGAGGAGAACACGGCAAACCTTTTGATCTCAAAAGCAACTTCTTACTAGACATGTCTCCAGAGGCAAGGGAAACAGAAGTACAAAGGAACTACTGAGGAGTGCCTGGGTGGCTTAGCGGGTTGAATGCCTGACTCTTGGTGTTGGCTCAGGTCGTGATCTCAGGGTCGTGGATTGAACCCCGCATCAGGATTCTCTCTCCACTTGAGATTCTCTCTCTCCCTCTCTCTCTGCTCCCCCCATGCATACATGTATGTGTGTGTCCATGTTCTTAATTAATTAATTAATAGGGGCACCTGGGTGGCTCAGTTGGTTAAGTATCTGACTTGGCTCAGATCATGATCTTACAGTTCGTGAGTTTGAGCCCCGTGTCAGGCTCTGTGCTGACAGCTTGGAGCCTGGAGCCTGTTTCAGATGCTGTGTCTCCCTCTCTCTCTCTGCCCCTCCCCTGCTTGCACTCTGTCTCTCTCTCTCAAAAATAAACATAAACAAACAAACATTTTTTTAAATGAATTATTGGGACCTCATCAAGATAAAAACCTTCTGGGGCACCTGGGTGTCTCAGTCGCTTAAGCTTCTGACTTCAGCTCAGGTCATAATCTCGCGGTTTGTGAGTTCGAGCTCCGCATTGACTCTCTGTTGACAGTGCGGAGCCTGCTCAGATCCTCTGTCTCCCTCACTCACTCTCTGCCCCTACCCCACTCTTGTGCTCTCTCTCTCAAAAATAAACATCCATTAAAAAAAGATAAAAAGCTGTACAGCAAAGGAAACAATCAACAAAATTAAAAGGCAACTGATGAAATGGGAGAACATATTTGCAAATGACATAATCTGATAAAGGGCTAGTATCCAAAATATATGAAGGACTCAACACCCAAAAAATCAAATACATAATCCAGTTAAGAAAAGGGCAGAAGACATGAATAGACAGTTTTTCAAAGAAGACATCCAGAAGGCTAACAGACACATGAAAAGATGCGCAATATCACTCATCATCAAGGAAATACAAATCAAAATCACAATGAGATATCACCTCACATGTGTCAGAATGGCTCAAATTAATAAGTCAGGAAACAACAGATGTGGAGAAAGGGGAACCCTTCTGCACTGCTGGTGGGAATGCAAACTGCTGTAGCCACTCTGGAAAACAGTATGGAGGTTTTTAAAAAGTTAAAAATGGAACTACCCTACAACCCAGCAATTGTACTACTAGGCATTTAACCAAAGGATACAAAAATGCTGATTTGAAGGGGCATGTGCACCCAATGTTTATAGCAGCACTATCAACAATAGCCAAAGTATGGAAAGAGCCCAAATGTCCACTGATGGGATGAATGGATGAACAGATGTGGTATATATATACAATGGAGTATTACTCGGCAATCAAAGAGAATGAAATCTTGCCGTTTGCAACTACATGGATGGAACTGGAGGGTATTATGCTAAGTGAAATTAGTCAGTGAAAGACAAAAATCATATCACTTCACTCATATGAGGACTTTAAGAGACAAAACAGATGAACATAGGGAAGGGAAACAAAAATAATCTAAAAACAGGGAGGGGGACAAAACAGAGAGACTCATAAATATGGAAAACAAACTGAGGGTTACTGGAGGGGTTGTGGGAGGGGGGATGCGCTAAATGGGTAAGGGGCACTAAGGAATCTACTCCTGAAATCATTGTTGCACTATATGCTAACTAATTTGGATGTAAATTTTAAAAAATAAAAAATAAAACAAGGTAAAAAATAAACAAAAAATAAACAAAAAAACAAATGAATGAATAAACAACAACAAAAAAGAGAAAACACTTGTAAATATGGAGAACAAACTGGGGATATGGACAAAATGAGTGAAAAGGGTTAAGAGGTACAAACTTGCAGTTATAAAATAAATAAGTCACCAGATGAAAAGTACAGCATAGGGAATATAGTCAATAACACTGTAATATACTTATTGTGGTGATCACTGTGTTGCACACCTGAAACTAATTTAATATTACATGATCTATATATACTTCAATAAAAGAGATAATTGAGGGGCACCCAGGTGGCTCAGTCAGGTAAGCATCTGACTTCAGCTCAGGTCATGATCTCATAGTCTGTGATTTCAGGCCCCACATCAGGCTCTGTGTCTACAGCTCAGAGCCTGGAGCCTGCTTCAGATTCTGTGTCTCCCTCTCTCTCTGCCCCTCCCCCACTGGCACTCTGTCTCTCTCAAAAATAAAAAAATAAAAAAATAAAAAAAGATAATTGACTATTTAAACAAAAAAAAAATAATATGGTGTGCTAAAAGTAAAATGTATGGAAACAATAGCACAAAGGTCAGGAGGGGATCAATGGAAGTACACTATTTATTGTAAGGTTCTTATACTATTCATGAAATCATATAATATCATTTGAAGATAGACTGTGATAAGTTAAACATGAACATTACAAACCATTAAACAGCTACTAAAATAACAAAACCTGAGTTGTAACTATTTATCCCCCCACCAAAAAATAATAAAACGTACTAAATCAACCCAAGAGCAGGAAGAAAAAGAAAAAGAAACAAAGAACAGATGGGATACATAGAAAAGAGTAGACAGTAGCTTTAAATGTAATCATATAAATAATTACATTAACTATAAATGGTGTAATCACCTAATTAAAAGATAGAGTTGTCATACCGGATAAAAAAGCAAAAGCCAACTATATGCTGTCTATAAGATTCATCTTCAATACAAAGATATAAGTAGGTTAAAAATATGGAAGAACTTATGCTTTGCTAACACTAATCAAACGAAACCTTGAGTGGCTATATTTACTATAGGACAAAGTCAATTTCAAAGCGAAGATATTACCAGGGATAAATGAGGTTATTCCATGGTGATAGAAATGTCAACTAATAGAAAAGACATCACTTAAAAATTTATGTATCTGATAACAGAACTTCCAAATATATTAAGGAGAATAGGAAAGAGAGACACATAAGTACACAATTAGAGTTGGAGATTTCAATATCCCTCTCTCAATAATTGACAGAAAAAATATATAGAAAATGAGTAATGATACATCAGACTTGAAAAATACTACCAACCTACTTGACCTAGTTGACATTTATAGAATACTCCACACCAAATCAGCAGACTACATATTTTTCTTCAAGTGGGCACATAATATTTATCCAAATAGACCATATTCTCATCTAGTACCAGAATTCATTGGCTATAAAACAAGCCTCAATAAATTTAAAAGGATTTCAGTCATCCAACATATTGTTCTGTGACCACAATGGAATTAAATCACAAATTAACAGATCTGTAAAATCCCCAAATATTTAGAAACTAACCAACACACTCCTAAGGAACCCTATTGGTCAAATAAGTCAAAATGGATATTAAAAACTATTTTGTACCGACTGAAACTGAAAACACATGTCAACATGTGGGATGTTGCTCATATAGTATTCATCTTCCCCAGTGTCCACTTTTAAGAAACTAGAAAATGAAAAGGAAATTCATCACTGAGTAAGGAGAGAAAATGGAATGATAAAGATCAAAGCAGAAATTTTTAAAAAGGAAAACAAAAATAGAGAAGTCAGTGTAATGAAAAGGCACTTTTTAGAGAAGATAAGTAAAACTGATAAACTTCTGGCCAGATTTATCAAGAAAAGACAAGAGAAGACACAAATTATCAATATCAAAAATGAGAGGAATGACATCACTACAATTCTACAGATACTAAAAGGATAATAAGGGAATATTATAACATACTTTATGTCAATAACTTCAAGATGAAATAGATTCCCTGAAAGACATGAACTACTCCAAAAAATAAGTATGTAATTTAAGTAGCACTATTACAAAAATAAAATCTGTAGTTTAACACTTTCTCACAAAGAAAGCTTCAAGCCCACATGGCTTCACTGGTGAATTCTAACAAACATTTAAGGAAAACATAATGCCAATTCTGCACAAACTGTACTAGAGAATTGAAGAGAGGGGAACACTTCCCAACTCAATTTTAGGGCCAACATTCACCTTATGAAAAATAGATAAAGACATTAGAAGAAAGGATACATAGAAGATCTCATATACTGCTGGCTGGAATGCAAAATGGTACATCCACTTTAGAAAACAGGTAAGCAGTTTCTTAAAAAGTTAAATATACACTTAGCATATGATGTAGCAATCCTGCCATTAGGTATTTTACCACCTCCCCCCCTCCCCCAATGAAAACATATGCTCATACGAAGACCTGCATGTAAGTGTTTTAAGCAACTTTATTCATAAAGGCCAAAAAGCTAGAAACAACTCAAATGCCCATTAACTGATGAACGCATAAACAAACTGGTATATCCTCACAACTGCAATACTACTCGGCAATAAAAAGGAAATGAACTACTGACATGTGCAAAAACATGGATGAGTCTCTGGGGTGCCTGGGTGGCTCAGTCAGACAAGTGACCGACTTTGGCTCAGGCCATGATCTCATGTTCCGCAGGTTCATGCCCTGTATTGGGCTCTGCGCTGACAGAGCCTGGAGCCTGCTTCGGGTTCTGTCTCTCTCTCTCTCTCTCTCTCTCTCTCTCTCTGCCCCTCTCCCCCTTATGCTCTCTGTTTCTCAAAAATAAACAAACGTTAAAAAAGTTAAAAAAAAAAACAAACATGGATGAATCTCAAAAGGATTATGCTGAAAGGACCCAATCACAGAAGACTGCATACTGTATGATTTCATTTATTTATTTTTTTTAATGTTCATTTATTTTTGAGTGAGAGAGAGAGATGGAGGGCAAATGGGGAAGGGGTAGAGAGACAGGGAGACACAGAATCCGAAGCAGGCTCCAGGCTCTGAGCTGTCAGGACAGAGTCCGATGCAGGGCTTGAACTCACGAACCGCGAGATCATGACCTGAGCTGAAGTCGGACGCTTAACTGCCTGAGCCACCCAGGTGCCCCTTGTATGATTTCATTTATAAGACACTGTGGAAAAGGCAAAACTACAGGGACAAAAATTAGGTTGGTGGTTGCCAGGGCTGGTGGTGACAAAAGGGGATTGGCTGCAAAGGCACATAGGGGCCTTTTGGGGTGACAGAAATGGTCTACGTCTCAAATGTGGTGGTGGTTACATAACTACACGTTTGTCAAAACTCATCAAACTGTACGCTTAAAAAGAGTAAATTTTATACCTCAATAAATCTGACTTAAGAAAACAATAAAACAAATCTAAATAAACAACTAAGTGAAAATACACATAAGAAAAATCAACTTACAGTGTTTCCAATTCAAGGGTCATCATGAGGATGCTCTCAACTGTTGTAAGTGACACCTGTGTTGATCCCATGTCTCTGAAGGAGAAAGCCCAAACATGCGTGATTTGAACCCAAGGATAAAAATTCTGTACCTAAAAAGATACTTAACAACATGTGATTACTTCAATTCTGGCTTCTTTGTCAAGTCAGCTCAAGAGTTTTCTTGCTATGGACAATAATTTCAGAAAACTCCCAATGAAGACATTTTATGTGCATCATCAAATTAATCACCTTGGTGCTCAACAGTACAATCCTTTTTACTCTTATCCTCATTTTCATTCTCAATTGCATCCACCTCTCTTGATTAGTCTTTTTTCGTTTAATATACACCTTACTCCACTTTCCACTTTGAGATAAATGGTATTTCTACCTACATCTACAAGTCCCATGTCCGTTATGTGTTCTTCAATACTACTCCTTCCTCTGCAGGCTATCTTGCCCATATACGTTTTTTCTTTGCTAATAATGCTTATTTCAATAACCCAGTTAAAACTTAAATTACGACTTTTTAACCAAAACGCAAAATACTTAATCTTTTGATGACAACAAAAAAGATCAGAAATCATCTCATGAGCCATGAGATTGTTGCAATACTTACAAATATTTTAATGCTGGCAACTTAAAAAGATAGGAATCTTCAACAGCTGACAGAGGGTTACGACTGATAATTCTGAAAAATGCAATGGAATTAAAATGATCTGCATTTCCAGTAATGACTACCACGAAAGTTTATGTTCATTTTGGGGGTATGGAACTGGAAGGTTAAAACTAATCATTGTCTGCCTTTGCCTATAAATCACCCTTAGATTCTGTAAAGCACTCTTCCTTTGGGAACTACCCAGCTCTCTGGACGAGAAAGTGGAGAACAGAAAGAGAAAAAAAAATTTCTTTTTTTACGTGGACAGCAAAGCAAAGATATGCCATAGAACTTTTTGGGCTGAAAACCCTAGAAGTGACTATGCTGGTAGGAAGCCCAGGCTCTGTAGGAAATACTGTTTCTAGTGTCCTCTATAATTCTAGGTGTTTTTCCTTTATCTCTAGAAATGTAAAAAATTCCACAGTTTAAAACACCCGGTTAAAGACAAAAATAGGACCAATTCCTCAGTTTGGGGGCCAAAGACAAAGGGATTAATCTAAGAGGAAATGGTGGAAGCTATACCCCCACCATGTGTATTCTCCTATGACAGCCTTTGTTAGGTGGCATATGATCCCATTTCCTTATCCATCTCCTGGACTGCCAGCTCCTTGAGGGCAGGGAGCATACTCTATTGTCATTTTTGTCCCTGTGCCTGACAGAGTGCTTGTTATTTACTAGTTACTTCGTGAAGGCTTGTTGAATAAATAACATTTTGTCACTGCTTGACACAAGTTTTTATTCCAAAATGCTGAGTAGATTTTCTTCTCAGTTCTTTACAGCAAAAATAAAGTGAAGGAAACAGGAAGAAAGAAAAGAAAATCTGCCTTTAGGTTGACTCTGCTCAAGAATCATCACTGTACTTTTGCAAAATTATAAGGATAATCATCACAACCAATACTATTGGGCTATAGGGCATCTGTGATCAGCATTTCACATTTAAACCTCACAAGAACCTTATGTGATAGATACATCATTACCCCATTTTACAAGTGAGGAAACTGAAGTACAGAGAGGTTGTATAATTTGTCCCAGTTTGTCAAGCCAGTCAAGAAGCAGAGATGGAATCTGAACTCAGTTCTGACCCCAAAGCCTGTATTTAACTTGTATGAAAAAAAAAGGGGGTTTAAAATAGCCGTTACCTTAAGCTTAAATTTGAGAGCATCAAATATAGAAACACTTTGCTGAACTTCATCTCTCCATCTGGGAGAGCTTCTCTAAGAATTACATTTTCTATTTTTATTCCTTTCCTCTAATCATCTCCCATGATTAAGTATTTAATTAGCCTGTGATCATTGAGACTTTAGAGATTTCATTTCTTATTTTTTTATTCTATTTTTTGAGAGAGAGAGTACAAGAGTATGAGTGAAGGAGAGGCAGAGGAAGAGAGAGAGAGAGAATCCCAAGCAGGCTCCATGCCCAGTGCAGAGCCTGACATGGGACTTGATCCCATGACCGCAAGATCATGACCTGAGCCGAAATCAAGAGTCAGGCAGTTAACTGAGCCACCCAGGTGCCCTGAGACTTTAGAGATTTTAAAGCCCTGTTACAGGTGAATCAGTGAAAATGAGAAAGGAAGGACGTCTGAAAATTCATCCTTCCATAAAAGCAACAACAACAACAAAAACTAGCAAAAATGGTCAAAATCAACTTTCTCAGAACTTTGGAAATTTTAACCAATGGGCTTGCAGCAACCCGGAGAGCATGTATTAAAGAAACAATTACTAATTTCTGTAAGAACAGTGAGCTCTGTTGTTTTAACTTGTTCTCATCCTCTGCTCTCCATCCTGACGATAGCCTTAAAAATTGCCCACATCCCAGGGGAACAAAATGGAGCTGAAGTTCCTTAAAGCCTCATTCCCAAAGAACAAACTGTCATTGTTTTACCTGTCTAGTGGGGTCCCTAAAAAACTTCACTTGAAAGCCTTGCCCTTGACCTCACTGAGAACTGCACAGTGCTAAAACAGCCTCTTCCCAAGGGGCATTTTTTGAAAACAATTATAGATAAATGTTTTAATCTGGCAGCTATGTGAGGCAATTGATCACAAGACAAAAATAGCCTAAACAAAAAGCCTAAAAGGAAAAAGCTGAGAAATGAGATGTCCATAGGGACTTTGAAATGCTCCAACATCTTCCTGGGTAACTAGAAGACCACAAGACATATTCCTGGGCATGTAGAAAAAAAACCTTAGCACTAATAAATGAGTTCAGCAAGGTTACAGGACACAAGATCGATATGTAAAAATTAGCTTTATTTCTAGACATCAGCAATGACTATTCCAAAGATGAAATTAAGAAAACAATTCCATGTATAACAGTACTCAAAAGAAAAAATACTTAGGAAAACATTTAACCAAAGAAGTGCAAGAATCACACTAAAAACCACAAAACGTTGTTGAAAGAAATTAAAGAAGATTGAAATAAATGTAAAGATATGCCATGTTCACGGATCAGAAGAAAATATTGTTAAAATGGCACTATACCCCAAATTGAACTGTGGCTTCAGTATAATCCCTATCAAACCCCCAACTGACTTCTTTCCAAAAATTGGCAAGCTGATTCTAAAATCTGTATGTCAATTCAAGGGACCGAGAATAGCCAAAGTGATCTTTAAAAAAAAAGTTTATCTATTCATTTTGAGAGACAGCGAGCATACACACCCGTGCAGAAGAGCAAACATGAGCGAGTGTGAGTGGGGAAAAGTGTGAGCAGGGGAGGGGCAGAGGGAGAAGGAGAGGGAGCATCCCAAGCAGGCTCCATGCTGTCAGTGCAGATGGCAACACGGGGTTCCATCTCACAAACCATGAGGTCATGACCTGAGCTGAAATCAAGAGCTGGCCACTTAACCAACTGAGCTACCCAGGAGCTCCAAAACGATTTTGACAACGAACAACAAAATGGGGAGACTCACACGCCCTGGTTTCAAAACCTACTTCAAAACTACAGTAATCACGGTGTGGTACTGGCATAAGAACAGACATGTAAGCTGATGGAACAGAACTGACAGTCCAGGAAGAAATCCTCACATCTATGGCCCACTGATTTTCAACAAGGGTGCCAACACCATTCAATGTGGGAAGACTAGTGTTTTCAAATGATGCTGGGACAACCGTATATCCCCATACAAAATAATGTAGTTGGATTCCTACACTTCACACCATATATAAATATTAACTCAAAATGAGTCAAAGACCTAAATGGAAGAGCTCAAGCTATAAAACTCTCAGGAGAGAAATCTTTATGACCTTGGATTTAGGCAACAGTTTCTTAGACATGACACCAAAAGCACAACAAACCAAAGGAAAAATAGATAAACTGGACTTTATTTAAAAATAAAAAAACAACCCAAAACTATCATATGTCTGATACAAGTCTAGCATCCAGAATACCCAGAATATATAAAGAACTCTTAAAACTCAGGAAAAAGACAAATAATCAAATGTTTCAATGGGTAAAGGATTTGAAGAGACATTTCGCCAAAGAAAATACATGAATGGCCAATAAGCACATGAAAAGATGCTCAATGTCTTAGGTCATTAGGGAAATATAAATCAAAGCTACAATGAGATACTACTCTACACTCACTAAGATGGCTATGATCGAACAGAGAGACAATGATAAGTGGTAGCAAGATTTGGGGAAACCAGAATCTTCATACATTGGTGGGAATGTAAAATGGTGTAGTCACTGTGGAAAACAGTTTGGCAGTTCCTCAAAAGGGTTAAATATAGAGTTACTACATGACCCAGCAATTCCACTCGTAGGTATGTACCCAAGAGAATTGAAAACATATGACCACACAAAAACTTGTACGTGAATACTCATAGCAGCATTATTCATACTAGCCAAAAAGTCAAAATAATCCAAATGTCCAATAACTCATGAATGGATGAACAAAATGTGATTGGAGCACCTGGGTGGCTCAGTCGGTTAAGCATCTGACTTTGGCTCAGGTCGTCATCTCACAGTTCATGAGTTCGAGCTCTACATCAGGCTCTGTGGTTTTGGATCCTCTGTCCCCCTCTCTCTCTGCCCCTTCCCCGCTTGTGTGTGCGCTCTCTTTCAAAAATAAAGAAACATTAAAAAAAGAATGAAGTACTGAAACATGCTACAACCGGATAAATCTTGAAGCCAACAAGCTATGTGAAAGAAACTAGACACACATTTCGATGAAATGTCCAGAATAGGCAAATCCATAGGGGCAGAAGGTAAATTAGTTGTTGCCAGGGGCCTGGGAGGAGGGGAGAATGGGGAGTAAAGGCTGATGGGTATGGTATTTCTTTTGAGGGGGGTGATGACAATGTTCTGGAATTAGCAGTGATTATTGTCTATCAAAGTATACCATTGGACTATATACTTTATAATGTTGCATATTCTATTATGCGGACTATATCTCAATTTGAAAAAAAAAAAAAAGAACCACGTTGTGATAAATAGAGAACCAGTTGCCAGAAGACCAAACATGTTAGTAGGTGGAGAAAAGGGGAGCGAAGATTCAAACTCTTCCACAACGGAGGTCAGAGGGAGTTAGCGGTGCGGCTGGGAGCCATGCGTTTTTGTTCTTGCCTTGGAAACTCCCCTATTCTTCCTATTCCAGCCCATTCTTCTACGTTTTTTCAGGCCCATTAACATGTCGGGTTTGTGTAACACTAGTTAATATCCAGTCAGACAATGTTATGAAGAGAAAGAACGTGAGTGTCACATGTCTGGTTAAACACAGTTCCTCAACCTTGAGGCTCTGAATGTCCTTTGGCTTTGAAAAAATAACAATGGCATTAATACCTACAAGCTTACTGGTGGGCTCTGTGCAAGTAAGCTCTTCCACGTGTGTGTCTTCCCCTGCCCACCGCTCCCCCCCCCCCCCCCCCCCGCGCCCACCCCCGGCTCCCTATTAAGAAAGACTATGAAGAATTATGCAGCCAAAACAATTTAGTAGTTTGTTATCCTTCCCCCCAACTATCTCAGTGCTCTACCCCCACTGTCCCCCCCTCTTTCCTGGTAGCTCACCCATGGCCTTATACCCATCGGCTCAGTGCTTCCTCTTACCAGGCAGCCCTCCTGCTGAGATGAATGCCCCGTGTTTACCTGTAGTGAAAACAAAATACAGGCCACTCCAAATTATCCTATTTCCTCCTGTCTTTAGTGCCGCCTTTTCTTCACGGAGCGATTGTGCCTGAGCCAAGGGGAGAATGAGAACTGACCCGACAGGTTACATCTGCTGGACCGACAGCAACTGTTTTTCCACAGACTGCGATACGAACGAACGAACGGTGGACATTGCACCAGAGATCATCTCCATTTCCGTTCAATTCCCTCATTTTACAGATAAAAGGTGTGCTGACTCAGTCTATTGGCTTTTGGATATTCGTGGGCTTATCTTGATGGGAGTAAAACATAACAACAGTTATCCTCCAAGACTGTCTCATAATCAAAGTTGAAGAAATACTGTTCTAGATATTTTTTTTGTTTTTTAAAAAACTGTATCTTATTTGAAGAGGAAAACTCAAGTATTTTTGCAAAAGCTTTCTGTTGCAGAGCAACGGGACAGACTAAAGGTAGCTCACAAAATAAGGGAACATTTCTTACGTGTTATTTTTTTTTCTCCAAATTCTTCTACAGAGGTCCAGACAGATGGGCTACGTTTCCTTTCTATTAACTGAGGAGACAGAGAAGACTTGAGGACGGAAGCTTGTCACCACTGCCCTGAATGTACTGAAATCCTAACAGCTTTAGCTGAAAAAGTGTCCAAAGCAGGCAGTGACAATAAATTTCAAATAGGACAAACTCCAAACTCTCTATGCTGGAATCCCAAGGCATGGAGGGAAAACTGGCTCCTTGGAGGAAAGCAGTTGAAGAAATAAGTAGAGCGATCTAGACCCTACTCCGGTATGTTTGAAGTACTTGGGGATAGAATAACCCCTTTCCTTTATTCATCTACATAGGTCCATGAGCCATGAGAACATGACTCCCCATGTGAAGCTCCTCAATGCAAGACATCTAACGGCATCACGTAAATCCTTTCTCAGGGGTTGGGCGAAGCCTAAAGAATCTGAAATGGTGAGCCTATGTTTTAATTAAAGTTCTGAGAATAGCCTTGAAGAGGAGTTTCTGGCAGTGAGGACCAGCCCAAGAAGCAAGGGCCCTGGAATCAGGCAGACCTAGGTCTGAATTCTGGCTGTCACTTCCTGGTGAAGGGACTTAAGTAACGAACGTCTCCGAGTCTTTTTAGCAGCATTTACCTCATAAGGCAACTTGAGGATTAAAGGAAAGAGCATGTGCAAAGCACCTAGCATAAGGCTGGGCACAGAGCGGGTGCCTAGCAGTGACGACGTGATATTTGCACCAGGCGGTGAGCAGGAAGCCTGGGGATGCCCATAGGTGGCATGGCCAGGAGCTCCAGAAGCATAGGGAAAACGAGCTCCCTGCTCGAAAGGTCCTATTCCAGGGAGAAGCTGACTCCAAGGGACGACGCCCAAAAGGCCAGTTGTCATTCAGGTCCTACCTAGTGCCAGGGAATGCGGAATTGTATTACTCGCGAAGCTTCTTAAGTGGTTCTGTCACTTATTGACAGTGTGAACCTAGGCAAGTCACCCGATGTCTCTGAGTTTCAACTTCCTCATCCCCAAAATGAGGATAATACTACCTGTATCACAAGAGTTGCTGGAAAAACGAAAATGAAGTGCCGTGTGAGGGGCCACGTCCGGAGCATTTCCCACGTGCCAGGCTCTATTCTAAGAGTTTAAGACACATTGTCTTACTTGCAGCACAAGCGAAAGGTCTTAGCATAGTGCCGGAGCGCAGTAAATACCTAATAGAGGTAGGTATTAAAGAAATGATATGGGGCGGAGGAGCAACTACCATGCTTCCCAGAGAAAGAAGATGCCTTGGTATATACGTGGGAAGAATCAGATGCAGCTGGGAGAAGAAAAGTAATAGTTGGGTATGACTATGGCAAAGCTTTTGAACTACCACACACGGAAAATAATAAGAGTTACCCTAAATCACCCCAAAAGGACAGCCCTGAGTTGTTATCTTCATCCTTAACGTTTATGCCTTTCTGAATCTGAGAAGAAGCTGCCAGGATTTCCAGTACATACCAAAAAGCGATGACAATATCCTCAAGTGTGTCAACGTTTGTGGGCACACAGCTGTCTAAAAGGAAGCAGATGCCGGTTGACTGGGGGAGCGTTAGGGCGTGTCTGTGACTGCGGCTCGAGTTTGCCTTCAGAGGGTGGCCACACCTACCTCAATGATATTCTCAACAATAATTCAAAAGGGGTAAGGCTTAGATTGTCCTTATTCTCCCTTAGACCTTATGTTCTTGGCACAATACGGATGCGCCACAGACGAGCCAGCATGTGAATGTGCTCTATCCCGATAAGGTACAGCCTTTCTACATCGTAGAGTCCTTCAGCTTCTAAAATCATGGAGCTCGTACTGTTAGAACCAATGAAGTGAATTTTTTAAAATAAGCCACCAGTCTGGACCTGTGTAGGTGAATGAAGGAGAAGCACTTTAAAGTCAGGAAAAAAAAAAACGATACTTAACATTTAGGATTATCAACCACTGTTGGTTTTCCATAATAGATTTCATTCCTGATTTCATCTGAAAGAAACAGGATTACTACTACCATTCAAAAAGTGGTACCTGATTAATAAACTCTTGGCACGGCTTTGAGGTGGATTTCAGATTCAAAATAGACTTTACCACACCGCTAACGTGTTCACTCAGTGTTTATCCATAACTTAAGAGGCTTCATTCAAAAAACTTACTGAGATAGAATTACCTGAAACCCAGGGGTGAATCAAGGCCTTGTAGGGTCTGAACCTCATCTACTTTGGGAAATCCTGCCTCATCAAAACATGCAAAATTATGCGTACAGGAATTGCGAGGGTCCCTCCCAAGACTTTGGAAGGGGCCTATGTAAGTGAGGAGACCTGAAGTTTAAGCTTCAGTCAGTTCAAGATAAATCCACCTCAGCTGGGGCCCAAAAGGTTTACAAACTTATTTAATGCTGGAGAAAATACTGTTTCAACTTATAAACACCCCAGTAATAAGTCACATAGGCAATAGCGTGACTGAATTCACGGGATGGCATCTCCCCTGCGCATGCTCTCTTTCTCTCAGAATAAATAAATAAACGTTAAAAATAGAAAAGAAAAGTTTGGCCCCAAACAAGGAGCCCAACCTCCAATACACACTTACTGTACTGTGATAATTATTTGGAAGTTAACTGTGAATTCGTTTTAGTAGTACAGCTCTATTCAAACCACATTGAAAGGGCGGGCCTACACCGGCCGACTCCATCTTGTTCCGTGTCCTTCACCTTGATCACACCTCCTCCCCTTGAGTACCCCCCCCCCCCTCAACTGCCTAACAGGACTCTTCCCCAGGACCCTTCCCCAGCCAATCAGCTGAGGCCGCAGCCATTACCTCACCAACTGCCACTAGGCTCCAGTAAAACCTTTGTCCTTTTGAAACTCGCCCTCTCTCCCCGGTATCTCACCGCTGCGTCAGTGCAGGTAGGGGATTGAGCTCGAGCTAGCTCGAATAAAGGCTCTTTTGCTTTTACATCGGACTCGGCTCCCTGGCGGTATTTGGGGATCACGAATTCTGGGCATAACACACATGACATGAGTATTAATTTATTCTCAATACCAGCTAGCTCTGGTTCTTTAGTTACCTTTTTCTGTCATGTAAGATTGATGAGGGAGCATGGGGCAAGTTGAGGGCAAAATACAAGTTAGCACATGCCCCCGCCCCAGGTGGGATATGTGTGATTCTGGCTGCTGGAGGACAAAGGAAAGGAAAGAAAACAAATGGTTAACTGATAGAGATCTCAGTGGGGCAAGACAGGAGTTTCCATCAGTTTACAAATATCTTGGTAAATTACAAGAAAAAGGCCATCTTTTTCTCCTTTTTCCAGTATGAAAGATTCTTGGGGACAGTCCCTGTATATTCTTTGTACCCCCAGTACTTAGTACATGGTCCACATAGAGTGCGCGTGGCACTGATTGTTTTTCAATGAATTCATTCATTGTTATCAACGGATTCCACCCTATTTTGTCCTCTATTGCCTACATGACTATGAAATTCAGATTCTTAGAAGAGACTCTTGGTGTTATAAGATGCTTAGTAGAGGTGGTGAGTTTTAAGACATTATATTGACACCACTAACACCTCTTGGTGGAGAAACTCAATGAGCCCGTTCTCTGGCATGCTGGCAAAACAAAAAACTGACCCTCAGTATCCTTTCCCCAAGTTAGGCATCAGCAAATTAATGAGAGGAGAGAGGAGGCCCCTGCTCTTGGGCACCCGCAGGAACTCACTCCAGCTCCAGACACACCGTAAACACTTTCATCTAACGGAAGATAAGCTGTGCAATCGGATTTCTGAACCACAAGACAGTAAGACAGTCTTTTCCAGCGTCTGCTTTAGAGGAGGGTCTTCAACCTTGAGTCTAAACATCCCCCTCAGGCCACTGAACGTGCCCAGTATGATTCGCTTTTTTACAGAGAAATCACAGAATGCTCCGGCTGAAAGGGAATAACACACTTCTTAATTGAAGAGAGGTCAGGAAAGAAAGCACATGGAGAGCAGTGCCCTGTGGCAGGTTTTCAGGAGTTCTTTCCGCTTTCCTGATGGCTGAGGAAGCACCCACACCTTTTGCTGCCTGGAGAACTCTGTGCTAAACTTAGTTCTTTGAAGTTCTCTTTTGCATAGGAAACTTGCACATGAGCCAGAATCAAAGTTAAATTCAAAAGTGGATTTCAAGGACCATGCACACCTTGGGGAAGCATCACTGTCACAAATTCCCATGATAATACTGACTTGGGTGTTACTTGCTTTGGGCTTTCATTGCCCACACAAAGCTGGGTACGAGGGAGGGCAGAGAGTGCCATTTAGGAGTTAAGACAAGTCTCTTGGTCTCTTTGTACCTTAGTTTCCTCATTTGAAAAAAAAAATGGATTTTAAGACCTACTTTCCAGAATTCATACTGGGTTTATTAACACACACCTAACCAATCACTGTATGATATTTTTACAGGTAGTTTTTTTTTTTTTTTTACATGTATTCATTTTCTATTTCACTTACAGCTTGTGTAAAAACTGCATTCCATGCCAGGCCTGAAATGTTCCAAAGCTCAGTCTGGTGAGTAAATTGCAACCAAGATTTCTACACACACCAAAAAAAAAAAAAAAAAAAACAACAAACAAACAAGACACAAACGAAGAAGAAAAAAAAGATATTCTTTCAGAATATTTATCCTTTGGCAGTGATTCTAATTTATAGATAACGAAACATAACCACAATACTCTCTCCATACACTAAAGAAATCTCACTATGAAAGATACTTCCCTTTTTATTTTTTTTTAATTTTTTTTTTCAACGTTTATTTATTTTTTTTGGGACAGAGAGAGACAGAGCATGAATGGGGGAGGGGCAGAGAGAGAGGGAGACACAGAATCGGAAACAGGCTCCAGGCTCTGAGCCATCAGCCCAGAGCCTGACGCGGGGCTCGAACTCACGGACCGGGAGATCGTGACCTGGCTGAAGTCGGACGCTTAACCGACTGCGCCACCCAGGCGCCCCGATACTTGCCTTTTTAAAAAAATATTTGCATGAAAGATTTATACTTTCATGTTTATACATGTGGTGCATTAGATACAAATCAGTAAATGCTCAATAAATACTTGTGTTAAGTAAGTATTTTTTTCTAGAGAAGTAAGTTTATTTCTCTAGAAAAATGTTTCACAACTTTAGCACTGTTGAGATTTATGGTTGGATAATCTTTGTTATGGGGGGTGGGCGTGTGCTGCCCTGTGAACTGTAGGGTGTGACAGCAGCCCTGGCCTCCACCCACTAGAGGCCAGGAGCACATCTACAGTCTGACAATCAAAAATGTCTCTAGACACTACCAAGTGTCACCTGGATGCAAAATCACCCTGGCAGAGAACTGCTGCTCTAGAACGATTCACTCTGATCTCTATAATAACTCTCACACCAAACTTTGCCACAGACAAAAAAGATTTGCTACATAATTTTAGTAGCTTTCGACTAATAAAGTTTCATTCATTCAAAGTGAATAACAAAGAGGTTTACAATTAAGTTTAATAAAAATTCCAAATATAATGAAATTATATTTGTAACTTACATATACTGCAAAAAAGGTAGTGATTCAAATGTACGTCTTTCAATATATTGTATTTTATTGCAGGATAAATCTCTAGGAAAAGGAAAAGGAAAATATTACCTCAATTAGCTATAAGATATCTAATTAGTAGGATGATAGTATTGAATAAGTCGCTTTTGGCTAAACTCTGAGTATTAGGAATTGTTATTTGAACCTTCCAGAGCCCCTAACCCTGCCCTCACCTTTCTTAAGAGTCTCACCTTTGTGATCTTCATACATAAAACATACAACTATAGATCTTGATAGATCTTGGAAGTAATCTTTCCTGAGAGCAGAAGAATTGATTAAATGACTTTTTGTGGCCTCATCAATTTCTCAATTATGAGCTCAAAGTTGTGATCTCCACATATAATTTCTAATATTAAAAGGGATATTCTCACATTAGCACACCTTCCTGGTTTAGTTCTATTTCTCGACACCAAGTCAATACCAGAAGAGATAAAAGATACCTTTTCATTTAACTTGAAAAGAAGTTACTCCTCTAATCAATACCTAACTTTGAACGAACTCAGAATTAGATTATCATATTAATAGAAATTTATTTTTGGTTGTACATTGCCCAAACGGTCTATGAATTTATCAACTGCTTCAGTTGCAAGTGGGGCCAACAAAAAAACAACATGGTACTGGATTTTTATTTGGAAACACCCATTCTTGATTATAGTTTGACCCTCTTATTTCCATTGATTTCAGCTGAGTCCCTCACTTTCCACCTACATGGGTACCACCATCTTCTGACTGGCATTGTCATCTCTGGTCTCTCCCATTCTAATCTATACTGCACACAGTCACCAGATTAATTCTCCAGGAGTGGTTCTCAAATATCAGAGTCACTTGGGAACTTACTCAAGATGCAAATTCTCAGCTCTACTCCGGACTGAGTGAATCAGGAACTGTGGAGGTGGAACCTGTGTTCTGACAAGGCCTCCAAGTGACCCTGGTGCAGTCTAAAGTTTGTCCTAGAGCACAGCTGTGATAACACGGTAGCTTGGCATATTATCCAAGGCCTTCAAAATCCTAAATCTGGCTCTAGTTTCCTACTCTACAGATACCAAAGAAATTTCTCATGCATTTTGCCTTTCACTCACTCTATTTTGCAAGCATATTCTTCCCAAGATGTCTATCCGATGATACGTCATAGCCATTCAAGGTTCTGTTCAAACAGCATTTCTCTAGTAACTTCCCTGATCCAACTTGAAGTCTTCCCCCCTCTTCTATGTTCCAAAAACAACTTATACTTCTCATTGCCCAAATCCATTTCTTCCCCTCCCCCTCTCCTCCTCCTCCTTCTTCTCCTTCTTTGAATTTTTTAAAGTAGACTCCACGCCCAACCTGGGGCTTGAACTCACGACCCTGAGATCAAGAGTCGCATGCTCTACTGACTCAGCCGGTCAGGTGCCCCAATTTCTTCTTAATATAGTGATTCTGGCATTCCATTTCCTCTGGGCATAAACTCCATGAAAGTATGGACTAGTCTTGCTCATCTGCGTTGTCTACTGGGTTTAAAACTGATGCATGGACAAAGAACAAACTCAAATATTTATAAAATAAATTAACAGCTGGGTAGTGAGTACAAGGAGCAAAATGACTGAAAAGAAATGTGGTTTTATGACTCTGTGGCTCCCTCTTCTGCACTCTGTCAGTGCTTCATCATCCATTTAGTGCTTATGCGTTATGGTTTAAGCTTCTGTTTATTTTCCCTGTGAAATCATGAGTTCCTACAAGGGTGGGAAGCCTGTCTTAACCATCTGCGTGCCTATGGTACTGGGCATAGGGCCTGTCACATTCTTTTTTAGGTTTTGATTCACATTTTTTTTGAATGAATGAATGAATGAATGAATGAGAACACTTCACCTAACATGAAATAATTGGCTTACAAAGTACCTCACAGTAGAAATAATGAAAGGCCCAATCCATTGCGCAGTTTGTCTCTTTTGTTTTTCTCCAAACTGTGTTTGTAACGTTTGGAGCCCAGATGGCACAGGTAGCCAAGAAGACCAATACAAAGTGGTTGTCCCCTAAGACTTGGAAGGTTTGATAATTTGAAGGACTATTTTTAGTGTCATATGAGATTCCTTTTACTCACTACCCTTAAGCCTTCCACATTTGCAAGAAGAATCTATTTTCTAAAGCACATCATTAATAAGGATTAATGAGGGGCGCCTGGATGGCTTAGTCGATTGAGCATCTGACTTCGTTCGGTTCAGGTCATGATCTCACTGCTCATGAATTCGAGCCCCGCATCGGGCTCTGGGCCAACAGCTCAGAGACTGAAGCCCGCTTCGGATTCTGTGTCTCCCTCTCTCTCTGTGCCTACCCTGCTCATACTCTGTCTGTCTGTCTGTCTCTCTCTCTCTCTCTCTATCGCTCTCTCAAAAATAAATAAACATTAAAAAAAATTTTTAAAAAAGGATTAATGAAATACACAGCTTTGGATGGCATGGGCAAAGAATAAACACTGAACCTCCATAGCAAAGAACATTAGTATCTCTGTATGTCTAATGTACAGAGGTCTATGCAAACATTTCTTCCTTGACAATGAGGCTGGAGAGATGTTTATTCTGTAATTAGCAAAGTTAGAGGCATTTCTGATGTTTGTTTAGTGTAAACATTTCTAACTATACCACTTAACCATCATTATATTTTTAAAGATTTCATTTTTTTTTAAGTAATCTCTATACCTGACATGGGGCTCTAACCTACAACCTCGAGATCAAGAGTTGCAGACTCTAATGACTGAGACAGCCACGTGCCCTTTAGCCATCATTTTTTTAATGTTTATTTATTTTTGAGAGAGACAGAGACAGAGCATGAGTGGGGGAGGGGCAGAGAGAGAGGGAGACAGAATCTGAAACAGGCTCCGGGCTCTGAGCTGTCAGCACAGAGCCCGACACGGGGCTCGAACCCACAAACTGTGAGATCACGACCTGAGTCAAAGTCAGACGCCCAACCAACTGAGCCACCCAGGAGCCCCAACCCCTTAACCATCATTTTAAACATCTATTTTTATGGTGGCATAAGAATTTCCACACCGATCACAGGAATCTGCTCCTGAAGCCAAGAGCACACTGTATGTTAGCTAACTTAACAATAAATTACATAAAAAATAATAATAATAAAATAAACTAATAACATTTCCCACACTGAAATCCTTAATCTGTTCTCTTGATAATTTAATATGTACTTGGTAATACTGCTTACATAATTCACCTGCTTAGTTAAATATTTAATACTTAAATATTTAATTTAGATTAAATTACTTAAAAATTCTGGGTTAATGGCATTCAAATTAATGTAAGTGTTCTATATTTTCTTGTCTTGTAGGTGACAATTTGAGGTTAACTTCAATTCCTCTCATTTTACTAAGCCAACTTTTTCAAACCTTTTCTGTAAAGGCCAGACAGTAAATATTTTAGGCTTTGCAGGCCATATACGGTCTCTGTCACATATTCTCTGTTTCTTTCTCTTCTTTTCTCTTTTACAGCCCTTTAAGAACAAGAAAATCATTCTGAACTCATAGGTTGTATCAAGACAGACCATACACAGGATTTGATCCATGGGCCATAAATAATAAATATAAATAAAAGCAGGTGGTATATGAACACTTACATAACAAGGTTCATATGGGTGTCCATAATTGCTCAGACCTCATTACCCCTTTTCCTCTACAACTGAAGGGCTTTAATTTTAATAAAATTAAAAAGTTGAAAATGCATAGGAGGTATTTAATGCTAGAGATGGGCTGGGTCCCCACAGACTTACAGAGTTATAGAATTTAATAGAGAGAATTACAGAATTCTACTGTTAGAAGAAATTGTTGCAATTATCTAATTTGAACCCTGTATTTTTTAATAAATAATATAACTAAAAACTCATAATAAATGATGAACTGATTAACTTACAAATACTGGAGGGATAGCAGGCCTTCAAATGTGTCTTTACGTAATTCGGTCAGATAATTTTCACTGAGAATTCTGCAAAATGAAAAGGTCATTTCTGGGTCAAAATGCAAAATAACTACAACTATTTGCTACGCAGGACTGCTAGATGTGAGAGAAACCTGGGTAATGGTGCCACCAAATACATTAATTCTTATTTAATGTAGGGATGGCGATCTCTGCTGTTTGATTCAAATATTTTCTTCTCACATACTCCTTTGTCTCTCTCTCTCTCTCTCTCTCTCTCTCTCTCTCACATACACACACACACACACACACACACACACACACACCCCTATCCACTCTTCACACCAAAATGTACATTTAATGCCTACTCTCTGGATCACAAAATCTCTGTTAGAACCCAGCCCTGAGTGGCAAAAACATGGACAGAACTGCCACCTCCTCCTCTCTTTTCCCAAATTTTATTGTGGAAGCCCTATTTATAACCATATCAGTGCTACAAGTAAAGCCATCTAATTTTTTTCCCCAACTAAAAAATACCTGTGAGAACTAAAAATGTGCATAAAATGCACATAACATAAATGCTCAGTTTAATAAGTATAGAGTAAATACCCGTGTAACGCTATTTGTTCATTCTACTGTTGGTGGATACTCGATTTTTCTAATTTTTAGTGATTATAAACAGTGCTGCTTTGAACATTTTTCTGTTTATATCCTAGTACACATTTGCCTAAGTTTCTCCAGGATTTAACAGGGGTACAAAATTGCCTTCCTAAGAGGTTGTGCTATTTCAAGCTGGCAGATTGAAACATGCCAAGTCTCTACCAAACTGCAAACTCCACCAAAGTCCCTAAGAATGATTAGAAAAGATACAATTAGAAAATCCACAACCTTAGCTCAAAGCCAAGGGAGTAGCTCCACAAACACTCCCCACCAGAAATGCCTTGGAGCCACCTACAGGGTGATTAGCTGGGATACTGCAGTAGGACCAAGGACAGCACATCAACCCCACATCCTTCCTCCTTGGATCTGGCAGCAAAGGGTGTTTTCTTCCAGGCAGGAGCCATTGGTGTTAGAAGGGGGCAGGGTCCCAGAGCCCTGGAGGAAGGGTATACACTCTGACTAGCCATTAGAAGTCACCTCCCACCTCTTCTTTAACTCTCAGGGGGACCTGTCACCAATAACAAGCCCCGTGGTTCATTTCACCTCTTCCTTAGGACCAGAAACCAGAAGCAAGTCAAATCTCAACTACAAAGATAAATTGCACTCAGGAATGACCAAATGGAGTGAGAAAGCCAATTCTATTCAGGACAGAAAATAAAAAACAAATATAACAGCTTATAGTCAATGACACAGTTAACAGAGAAAACACAAAAGGATTTGAGAATACCAACATTAATGGGGCACCTGCGTGGCTCAGTCGGTTAAGCATCCGACTTTGGCTCAGGTTGCAGTCCATGGGTTCAAGCCCTGCACTGGGCTCTGTGCTGCAGCTCAGAGCCGGGAGCCTGCTTCACATTCTGTGTCTCCCTCTCTCTCTGCCCCTCTCCAACTTGCACTCTGTCTCTCACTCTGTCTCTCACTCTCTCTCTCTCTCTCTCTCTCTCTCAAAAATAAACAGTATAAAAAATTTAGAATAGCATCATTAATATACCCTCAGACAGAGGTAAACAGTACATCTAATAAAAAGAACCAACTCAAGATTATATGAATGAAAAGTATTATCATTAGTAAAAAACTCAGTCTATGAGCAGCAGAAATGGTCGTTGAATAAATTAGAAAACTTGAGGGGCGCCTGGGTGGCTCAGTCGGTTAAGTGGCCGACTTCAGCTCAGGTCACGATCTCGCGGCCCATGAGTTCGAGCCCCGCGTCGGGCTCTGGGCTGATGGCTCAGAGCCTGGAGCCTGCTTCCAATTCTGTGTCTCCCTCTCTCTCTGCCCCTCCCCCATTCATGCTCTGTCTCTCTCTGTCTCAAAAATAAAAATAAAACGTTAAAAAAAATTAAAAACAAAATAAATTAGAAAACTTGAGAGATCTGGCCACTGATTTCTTACCAATACTTGAAATCATATGTATTTATTATATTTACATATTTGTTTTTATGTTATATATTTGTAAACCCCTTGACAAGTGGGATATTTCGTCAGTTTTGTTCTTGAGCTTATATCCCTGGCATGTAAAACAGTTCCTGGGACATAGGAGATGCTCCCTAAATATTTGTTGAATGAATTCAGAAAGTGACAGGTATCAATTTGCAAATATACTACTTTTAATGAAAACAAATCATTCATTTATCATCATTTATGAGAATAAGTACAACTTCACAGGAAAACAAATGTCTTTCTCCACCTCCACCCCAATTTGTGACTCAATCTTTTGAGACAAGAACCTTTTGAGAATTTCATAAAAGCTATGGAATGGACCCTTTCCCTAGAAAACTGCACTTTCTTGAATACGTGCAAAGGTGTGCATGCGATTTCAATTTGCAGACCATCCCTTTAGGGCTCAGGTCCGTGAATAGAATGGACTGAATTTGTGGGTGCCAAACTTGGATGGAAAATAAAATCACATCTCTATTTTCACAAACCTCTAACTAGAATTAGCATTTCCTTCCATTATGAATGTAGGCAACAAACCACAGATTAGTATAGTTAATTTGGTCCCCAGCAGAAATCAGATATTTTCATATCACATATTTGGCGTGGATATCTCAAAATATCATTTATTCTCATCAGTACCTTGAAGTTATAATAGTTAGTAGGCCTACCATTATATTTTGTTATTTAATATTCTAACAGAAGCAGATTTATTGCTATATCACTAATCTTTTTAAAAAATTTTTGAAAACTCTATTTCCACATAATTTCCTTTTCCTATATATCTTAACTTATTATACATTTGAAAACATTATCCCAAGAACATAAGCTTCTGCAGATCATCAATAGATATATAGAAGGGTGCCTGGGTGGCTCAGTCTGTTAAGTGTCCAACTTCAGCTCAGGTCATGATCTCATGGTTCGTGGATTCGAGCCCCACATTGGGCTCTCTGCTGACAGGTCAGAGCCTGGAGCCTGCTTCCAATTCTGTGTCTCCCTCTCTTTCTGCCCCTCCCCTGTTCATGCTCTGTCTCTCAGCAATAAATAAATGTTAAAAAAAAATTTTAAAAAAATTGATATATAGAAAAAAAAGGTTAAAAATCCTGCCCCAGGGGACTATTGACCCATAGTTAAAAACTTCTGTCTTACAAGGCATAACCCTCAAGCTGAATTAGAAATCATCAAATCTTGGGGCACCTGGGTGGCTCAGTTGGTTAAGTGTCTGACTTTGGCTCAAGTCATGATTTCACAGTTTGTGGGGTCGAGCCCCACATCAGGCTCTGTGCTGACAGCTCGGAGCCTAGAGCCTGCTTTGGACTCTGTGTCTCCCTCTCTCTCTGCCCCTTCCCTGCTCTCTCTCTCTCTCTCTCAAAAATAAATAAACGTTTAAAAAATTTTTAAGAATCATCAAATCTTACCAGATTCATGTTCTAGTATATAAACTACCAAATACATGCTTTTCAAAAAATATTTTTTTAATTTCAGTTTATTTTTTTAATAGGTAATATATATTTGCATGGCTCAGAATTCCAAAGGTATATAATACACAATTCAAAGTTTTTCTCCTACCTCTGTCCCTCAGCCTACCCACTCTCTCCACTCTCTCTTGTTTCTTGTGCCAAATTACTTTCATGTTTCTTACAAGTTTGGGAAATAAGATCTCCAAGTTAGATACTATCATGAGAAAATATAAACTATATATAGTATTTAAGAAATTCATAAAATTCATAAGAAAACAACTACCTTGTTCTACCATTTGTCCCTTACCAGTAAGGTTATCAGACTAAGGGGCAGGGGGGAATCTACTTTAGGGGGATCATAATCCCTACATTTAGATTACTATGACTGTTATGTCTTTTATTATTAATTCAGAAGTCATTTATGACTTATCTACCCAAGTTGAACTAATGATACGACACACAATCTGTCATGAAAAATGCCAGTCAATTACTTTGAGTATAATATTGTTTCCAAAATTACTTGTGTCTACACTGACTTTTTCTACAAGTCAATTTAAAAAAAAAGATCACAAAAAAATTGGCAAAGGACAGAAAATTCAGACAAGAAACACAAATGCCCAGGAAACATACAGAGATATTTAAATGTATAAGCAATCAGAAAAATTCAAATTCAGAAGGGACCCATTTTATTCACCCACCAGATCAGCCAAGAAATGGAGAATATCCAAGAGTGGGAGGGTAGGAGGAAATGAATGCTGTCATGGTGTATGGATTGGTGTGTAAATTGGCACAACTTTTTTGAGGGCAATTAAAATTGTATATATCGACATCGTCTTCATCCCAGCAATTCCATTTCCAGGGATCTATTCTACAGAAATACCCACCCACGTACACAAAGATGCATGTAAGAGGTGGTCCATGCAGCAATGCATGTAATAAGAAAACTGGACACAGCCTAAATATCCATCAAGAGGGGAATTATTAAATCGTAATACACTCATACTATGGAATATTATGCAGCAGCTTGCATGGATGGGGTAACCCTCTATGTACTGGAAGAAAAAAAGTCTAAGACATGCCACGAAGCAAAAGAATCGAGTTGTAGGATGTTACAATTTATGTAAAAAAAAGATAAGAAAATCACACAACAAACCTATTTTGCTGTAAATATGTATGTAGGCAAATGCATGGAAAAAGGTCTGGAAGGATATATACTAAATCCAGAGTAGTGGCTATCCCAGCAGTGGGGGGATTAGAACATAAGGCAGGTGTTCACTATATCTGTTATTTCATCAAAAAAAAATTTTTTTTAATGTTTATTTGTTTTTGAGACAGAGAGAGAGAGGGAATGAATGAGCAGGAGAGGGGCAGAGAGAGAGGGAGACAGAATCCGAAGCAGGCTCCAGGCTCTCAGCTGTCAACACAGAGCCCAACGTGGGGCTTTTACTCACGAACCGTTGAGATTATGACCTGAGCCGAAGTTGGACACTTAACCGAATAAGCCCCCCAGGCCCCCCTGTTATTTCATTTTTATATATTGAGACTATAATCATGTATTCCTTATATAATGGAAAATAAGTTGAAATTGATTCTAATTTTAAAGGGAACCTGCCAGGGGCGCCTGGGTGGCGCAGTCGGTTAAGCGTCCGACTTCAGCCAGGTCACGATCTCGCGGTCCGTGAGTTCGAGCCCCGCGTCGGGCTCTGGGCTGATGGCTCGGAGCCTGGAGCCTGTTTCCGATTCTGTGTCTCCCTCTCTCTCTGCCCCTCCCCCGTTCATGCTCTGTCTCTCTCTGTCCCAAAAATAAATAAAAACGTTGAAAAAAAATTTAAAAAAAAAAAAAAATAAAGGGAACCTGCCAAATTTAATTTTTAAAATAAACACAGATGGGGCGCCTGGGTGGCTCAGTCGGTTAAGCGGCCGACTTCAGCTCAGGTCATGATCTCGCGGTCCGTGAGTTCGAGCCCTGCGTCGGGCTCTGTGCTGACAGCTCAGAGCCTGGAGCCTGTTTCAGATTCTGTGTCTCCCTCTCTCTGACCCTCCCCCGTTCATGCTCTGTCTCTCTCTGTTTCAAAAATAAATAAACGTTAAAAAAAAAATTAACACAGAATTGCAATCGGTAGAGGTTGAGTTGGGATATGGAAGGGGAAACACCTTTCCTCAGAGCTACTGACTTCAAAGTTCTGGACCAAGAAGGACCTTAGAATGCAGTTAGTTTTTTTTTGTTTTTTTGTGTTTTTTTTTGTATTCGTATTTGGAGAGAATATACTCACAGTTTCTCAGCCCAACGGTATCCCTTCCATACATTTTCATCAATGTAAGAAATAGAGTTTCCTTGGAAATTTCTGTGAAGAAACACAGTTCAGATCCTTGAATAGGTAGGAAAGGAATGAACGGAATAAATAAGAGAATCACTGGCAACCTTGTGGGGAATATTCCAATGCAGTAAATGCCAACTTTCTACTTTCCGCAGCTATCAGCATCCCAGGTGGTGCAATTAATAAAGAGCTAGCCTGGGGCCACTGGCACAAACAAGGCAGCTCCTTAGAACCTGAACTTCCTATTTGTTCCATTCCTTGGGTACATAAGGGTACATAACGCCTGTTAATTACTCTGGAGGTAAGTATTTTTTTCCCCCAAATCACTTATGTGTCTAAAATGGTTCCTTCCACAAATCAATGAGAAAATAAGAATTCAACGAAAAAAATGGTAAAAAATTTACCATTATCAGCAAACAAATGTAAAGAAGCCCTCTACTGAAACCTCTCTAGGTGTTAGAAGGATAAGGGAAGTTAGAAATTAGAATAACTAACATGGAAAGATTTCTTAGACATATTGCATAGGGTAAAGCAACAAATCACTGGGCAAGGAATTAAAAAGTATCCCCCCATTAGGAAATTAGGAAAAAATGCAAAGGAAAGAGATGGGAAGGAAGGACACACACCAAAAAGGTGACAGGAGTTATCTTATGAGTGGTAGGGAGGGTGGGGTGGGATTTTCACGTTTTATCCTCTATACCTGTGACATTAAAAACAAAAAGAAAGTATCCATGATAATTCATGTATCCATGAATTACACATGTTTAAAAGAAGCTATTAAATGCCTGAGGTTCAGTTTCAACCGCTAACTCTGCGTATGACTTTGAACCTTTACCTGCAGTTTTGTCCTCTTCCCTCAGCAACAGTTTACCTGGTCAGTTTATATACACATTTTTTTCAGGGGAGTCAGGAATAAATTCAAAACAGATACCCATCTGCCCATGTGCCTGGTGGACATTTCCAGTCAACCTGAAGCCTTCTGGTTGCTCTATGTTCCCTGGTAAAAGATGCCTCAACTTCCATCATTCTCCTTATCTGGGACAGAAGTTTCAGAGTAATATCTGAGTTTTCTCTTTCCCGTGCACACCCCACCCGCGACTGTCATCAGTTAGTCTATCTTGTCACTTCCTCCTTTGCAGTGCTCTCAAGGCTTTTCTTTCTACTCTTTTCAGCCACTCTGATTCGGCCCCTTGTTACTTTACTCCTAGGTTTTGTTAGAACATTCTATCTGGTCTCGCTGGATCAAGCTCTCCTCTCCAGATCGCCCTATATGGGGAACTGAAAATAATCCTCGTTTCAATGGTCTGTATCTCATGCTTGAAAACTTTCAGTGGCTCTCTAGAACTCAGAATGTAATGTTCAAACCTCTCTAGCTGATAGTCAAGGTTTCTCGTAATTGGATCTTTAACTGCTTAACCTAATTCTTTTTTTTTTTTTAAATGTTTATTTATTTTTGAGACAGAGAGAGACAGAGCATGAATGGGGGAGGGGCAGAGAGAGAGGGAGACACAGAATCGGAAGCAGGCTCCAGGCTCTGAGCCGTCAGCCCAGAGCCTGACGCGGGGCTCGAACTCACAAACTGTGAGATCGTGACCTGGGCTGAAGTCGGACGCTCAACCGACTGAGCCACCCAGGCGCCCCTAACCTAATTCTTAATTCCTGATCATTCCTGCAGCCATGCCTTTGCCTAGACTGATACCCATTTTTTCTCTATTTAACACATCAGAGCCACTCTTTAAGTCTCAGCTAAAGTGTTAGCTTATCCATGCAGCTCTCCCTGACCTCCATTCTCCACTGATTACAGAATCTGCTGAATTCCAACACCCATGGTACCTCTTTTAGTACTTAATTACATGCCACCTCCCTTTTTATGACCATTTCCTTTCTTCCCACCTGTCATTTCATGTTCTGAAGACGATTTCATCCTAGTGTGGCGCCCATCGTACTTACTCTTGGGTTGGGCCCAAACTGAGTACTGTATGTGGAAGGCTGGGGGTCAAAGATGAGGTCTGGGGAATCAAAATAATAGCAGCTAACACTCATATTTTGCCAGGCACTGATCCAAGTGCTTCATATGTATTACCTCATCTGGATCTCACAATAATCCCATGAGATGGTAACTATCATAATTTCCATTTCACAGAAAAGGAAACTGAGTCACAAAGCTAATAGATGACAGACCTCGGCCCAAACGCAGGCAATCTAGTTCCAGGATCTCTACTCTTCACTACTCTGTTGTATCCTATTATAGAGGATGGAGCAAAAATGGGAGAGTAGAGGTTAAGGAATGAAATAATGGGGCTAAAAATTGGATAAGGAAAAAGAATAAGGACAATTACAAGTAAAAGATGGGAGAAGGGCGAACAGTAGTAAAAAGGAAAATGAAGATAAGGGATAGTTGACAAAGAAAAGGTAAAAACAGAAAGTCAGTCAACGTGGTTGGGGAGATGAGGAAGGCCCAGGACGACATTGAGGAAGAGACTGCCATGTCAAGCAGGAGACAGAGAACAAACAAGTAAAGGCGATTCTTACAAGATGGTGAAGGTGCCGTTGTAGGTGTCGGGCTCCGGCACGGGCACTCTGCGGAGCCTCTGCTGTAGGCTGAGACCAACACACGACAGTGTCTCATCTTTGCAGGTACAACGCTCACATAGTTTGAGGTGTGTGGTGGCATTCTGTTCTGGTTGCCAAGTTAAAGTTGTGTATGCCTTTTCTGAGGTATAGTTTACAAAATGCACCACAGAATGTTGAGTTGTTGGAGGAAAACCTGTCTCAAATGACGCTGGTTGCTGACTTACAGGAATTTCTAGGTCCATAGGTGGAACCGTGACTTCAGTCAGGTTTCGATGTTGACTCTGAACCTGTTCTGGATGTGCAAGTGTCACCTCAAGGTCCTTTGGGGGAGGAGTTGTAGTCTTCTTCAGGGTTGTCGAATGTTCAGCCTCCGTAATAGGTTCTGGAGTTATAGTAAGCTCCACATGACGAAATGGGATGATGGGTGATGCTGGATGCTGACCTTGATCCTTACTTGGAGTTGGAACTGTCACTTCCTGCTGGAATGGATATTGAACTACAACCTCCTTAGGTGGCTCTGGAGGCTGAGTTGGGGTGTCTCGCGTGGTTGGAGAAGGTTCAGTCTCCACACTGGATCCTGCAGTTACAGTAAGTTCCAGGTCCAGAGGTGGAACTGTGACTTCAGTCAGGTTTGGATGCTGACTCTGAACCTGCTCTGGATGTGCAAGTGTCACCTCAAGGTCCTTTGGAGGAGGAGCTGTAGTCTCCTTCATGGGTGTAGAATGTTCAGCCTCTGTAGTAGGTTCTGGAGTTATGGTAAGCCCCAAGTCCACATGATGAGCTGTGACACTGGGCAATGTTGGTTGCTGAACTTGATCCTTACTTGGAGTAGGAACTGTCACTTCCTGTTGGGATGGATACTGAACAACCTCCTTAGGTGGCTCTGGAGGCTGGGTTGGGGTCTCTTGCATGGTTAGAGAAGGTTCAGTCTCTGTAGTGGATTCTGGAGTTATGGGAAGCCCTGGGTCCAAAGGTTTAACTGTGACTTTAGTTACGGTTGGATGCTGAATGTGCTCTGAATGTGGAAATGTCACCTCAAGGTCCTCTGGAGGAGCGGTAGTCTGCTGCAGGGCTGAGGGATGTTTAACATCCGTAGGGGGTTCTGTAGTTACAGTAAGCACCAAGTCCAAAGGCTGAACTGTTACATTCGGCAACCACAGACGCTGAGCTTGATCCTGATCTGGTGTTGGAACTGCTGCCTCTTGATATACTGGAGGTTGAGCTACAAGTTCCGTAGGTGGCTCTGGAGGCTGATCTGGGGTCTGTTGAGTTTTGGCCTTATTCAAGGTTGAATGCTGAACCTGAACCTGCTCTAGATGTGCAAATGTTACCTCAAGGTCCTTTGGAGGAGCTGTAGTTTTCTTCAGGGCTGTAGAAGCTTTAACCTCCATAGTGGGTTCTGGAGTTACGGTAAGCTCTAGGTCCAAAGGCTGAACTGTTACATTAGGTGACAATGGATGACGAGCTTGATCCAGACCTGGAGTTGGAACTGTCACCTCCCGAAACAGTGGAGGCTGAACCACAACCTCCTTAGGTGGCTCTGAAGGGTGACCTGGGATCTCTTGCGTGGTTGAAGTTTCAACCTCTGTAGTGGGTTCTGGAGTTATGGTCAGTTCCAGGTCTAAAGGCTGAACTCTGACTTCAGTCAGATTTGGATGCTCAGCCTGGACCTGCTCTGGATGTGGAGGGGTCACCTCAGTGTCCTCTGGAGGAGCTATAGTCTGCTGCATGATTGTAGAATGCTCAGCCTCCACAGTAGGTTCTGGAGTTACAGTAAGCTCCAGGTCAGCAGGCTGAACAGTAACATTGGGCAAGTTTGGATGCTGAGCTTGCTCTTGTCCTAGAGGTGGAACTGTCACCTCATTATGGACTGGAGGTTGTGCTACAACCTCCTCAGGTGGCTCTGGAGGCTGAACTGGGGCCTCCTGCTGGGCTGGAGGAGTTTCTGCCTCCTTAGAGGGCTCCGGAGGTTGAGTTGGAGACTGCTGCAGAATTGGAGATGGTTCTACCTTCTCAGGGGCCTCTGAAGGCTGAGCTTGTACCTCCTGTTGTGTTAGAGAAGGTTCTATCTCCTTAAGTGGCTCGAGAGGTAGAGATAGGGTTTCCTGCTGGACTGGAGACGGTGCCACCTTCTCAGGAGGCTCTGAAGGCTGAGCTGGGGCCTCCTGTTGGCCTGAAGCAGGTTCCACATCCTTAGGAGGGTCTGGAGTCTGAGCTAGGACCTCTTGTCGGCCTGGAGAAGACTCATCTTCAGGGGACTCTGGAGACTGGGAAAGACGCTTGGACTGAGCTGGAGAAAATTCAACTTGCTCAGGGGGAGATTGAGCAGGGACATCCTGCTGCACTGCAAGATGTTTAACCTCCTTAGTTGCCTGGGGACTTATGAAAACCCTCAGATCCACAGGTTTAACTGTGATATCAGGCGACACTGGATGCTGAGCTTCACCTGGACCTGGAGGTGAGAATGTCACCTCATGCTGTACTGGAGACTGAGCTACAACATCTGCAGAGGACCCTGGAGGCTGAGCTGGATGCTCATACTGAACTGGAAAAGACTCGACCCCCTCATTGGGCTTTGGTTGCTGAGCTGGGACCTCTTGCTGGATTGGAGGAGGTTCTCTACTTGCAACAGGCACGTGAGGCAGAGCTGAGCTCTCCTGCTGGCTTGGAGAAAGTTCAATTTCCTCAGGAAAATCTTCGGGTGGAGTTGAGACTTCGTGCTGGACTGGAGAAGATTCAACATTTTCAGGGGGCGCTGGATGCTGCTGTGGGACCTCCTGCTGGGTTGGAGAAGGTTCCAACTGCTCAGGGGACACTCCAGACTGAGCTGAGGCCTCTTCTCGGAGTGGAGAAGCTTCAACCTCATTAGTGGATTCTGAGGTCGTGGTAACTGAAGGATCCACAGGTTTAACAGTGACATTAGGCAACGGCAGGAGCTGAGCTTGATTCTGACCTTGAGGAAAAACTGTTACCACCTGATGTTCTGGAGAGTGAGCTGGGGCCTCCTGTTGGGTTGGAGAAGGTTCACCAGAAGGCTCTGGATGTTGAGCTGTGGCTTCCTGTTGAGTGGCAGAACGGTTAATTTCCTCAGAGGTCTGTGGATGCTGACTTGGGGCCTCCTGATAGGTTGCAGGTTTAACTTCCCCAAGGGGATTTGGATGCTGAGTTGTGGCCTCTGACTGGGCTGGAGAAGGTTCAGTCCCCTCAAGGGGCTCTGGATACTGAGTTGGGGTCTCTGGTTGGGTTGGAAAAGGCTCACCCTCCTCTGATGCCTGAGGATACTGAGCTGGAGCCTCCTGCTGGGTTGAAGGAGGTTTAACCTCCTCAGGGGTCTGTGGATGCTGAGCTCGGGACTCCTCCTGGGTTGTAGGTGGTTCACTCCCCTCGGAGGCCTGTGGGTGCTGACCCTGGCCCTCCTCCTGGAGAGGGGAAGGTTCACCCTCTTCCTGGGCCTCTGGAAGCTGAGCTGGGGGTTCCTGTTTGCTTAGAGAAGGCTTAGCTTCCTCAGGAGGCACTGAAGGCTGAGCTGGGGTCTCCTGCTGCCTTAGAGAAGGATCAATCACCCCAGGAGGCTCGGAAGGCTGACCTGGGGTCTCCTGCTCACTTGAAGGCTCCACCTCCTCTGGAGGCTTACCCGAGGTCTCTTGCTGGGTTAGAGAAAGTTCTGCTTCCTCAGTATGTTCAAGAAGCTGAGGTGGGGCCTCTTGCTGGGCTACAGAAGATTCAACACCTTTATCAGGCCCTGGAGTTGTGGTAAGTTCCACATCTGAAGGCTTACCTGTAACCCTGGGAAACATTAAATAATCCCAACCTGGCATTGGAACCACCTCTGGGAGCCTTTGATGCTGGGTTAGCTGGTCATTCAGATCCTCATCTGGCCCTGGGGGTAGTTCTCCAACGGAATCCGTGTCCAGGAATGGAACCAAAGTCTCCGTCAACTCCTTAGGCGGGGCCGACATCTGGGCCGGAGCAGAGGACCCCAGGTAATTCAAGCCCACCGGCTCAGCTGGGGGTGGAAGTGCCTGGGGCGATTCGGGTGGGGGATCAGACGAGCGCGAAGACCAGGGCTCAGCCGGCTCCATGGGGTCGGCGGCCAGCTGGGCAGGGTCCAGGGCCCACTCCGGAGGCTGAGCTGCCTGGACCAGCAGCCACAACGGTTGCCACATAAGGACAAGCAGTGGGGCCAACAGGCGCGGCCGGGACATGACCTGCGGAGGCTCCGGGGCGCAGCGACCCAGGCGAGTGGGGTACTGGCGCTGGGCCCTGAGCGGGAGCCAAACCATTATGGCAGCCCCGTGATGCGCGCGCGCACTGTTAGCAACTGCGCGCCCCTCCCCCGCCTACGTCCCACCCTTTATTTACGCCACCTTTATTAGCTCCCCCGAGATGGGCTCCGCACCACCAGAGCGGGCCCTTTTCCCAGAATCACTTGGGGCCCAGGCCTCCCTCCACCCTGCAAAGGCCACCACTCCCCCCGTCCCTTTTGAGGAATGGGGCGCCTGGGTGGCTCAGTTGGTTGAGCCTCTGACTTTGGCTCAGGTCACGGTCTCACCGTTCATGGCTTCGGGCGCCGCATTGGGCTCTGTGCTGACAGCTCAGAGCCTGGAGCCTGCTTCAGATCCTATGTCTCCCTCTCTGCCCCTCCCCTGCTTGTACTCTCTCTCTTGTTCTCTCTTCAAAATAAACATTAAAAAAGATGTTTTTTGAGGAATAAATGCTTATTGTTGTTTTCAAAAAAATTTTCTTAATGTTTATTTTGGAGAGAGCAAGAGACAGAGACATAGAGTGCGAGTGGAGGAGTGGCAGAGAGGGTCATAATCTCGTGGTTCATGGGTTCGAGCCCCGCATCGGGCTCTGTGCTGACAGCTCCGAGCCTGGAGCCTGCTTCAGATTCTGCGTCTCCCTCTCTCTCTGCCCCTCCCCAGCTCACGCCGTTTCTCACTCTCAAAAATAAATAAACATTAAAAAAAAAATCTAAAAAAAAAAAATTCACAAGTCTAGCCCCAAAATAAGCTCTCAATGACATGAAACACATTTTTGCTCCTTTTTTTTTTTTTTAACATTCTGTATGTGGCACATTAGTATTTTCTTTTAGAAATTATTTTGGCAACTTAATCCCTAATTCAGGACATCCATGTGAGTGATTTACAGAAAAGTTCTTCAGCAAGATATTCATGCAAGATATATATGAGATGCCGACATCTGGGTGACACATCCTATTTGAATGGCATAATGGTTTCAACGTTTATTTATTTTTGGGACAGAGAGAGACAGAGCATGAACGGGGGAGGGGCAGAGAGAGAGGGAGACACAGAATCGGAAACAGGCTCCAGGCTCTGAGCCATCAGCCCAGAGCCCGACGCGGGGCTCGAACTCACGGACCGCGAGATCGTGACCTGGCTGAAGTCGGACGCTTAACCGACTGCGCCACCCAGGCGCCCCAATAATGGTTTCAAACGCTGTAGTATAATCACATTTAAGGCCATAGTTACTCTGTTCCCAAATCCTTGAGATTCTGTTTGAGGGGAGCTCTAAAAGGCTTGTGTCCTCTCCTATGTCCACAACTGTGGGAGTGCTCTGATGAAATTTGCTCTCCAAATTTCAAATGCATTTTTTTTTCAACGTTTTTATTTATTTTTGGGACAGACAGAGACAGAGCATGAACGGGGGAGGGGCAGAGAGAGAGGGAGACACAGAATCGGAAACAGGCTCCAGGCTCCGAGCCATCAGCCCAGAGCCTGACGCGGGGCTCGAACTCACGGACCGTGAGATCGTGACCTGGCTGAAGTCGGACGCTTAACCGACTGCGCCACCCAGGCGCCCCTGCTCTCCAAATTTCAAATAAGGGGTCAGAGCCAAGGGTCAGGACTTCAGGAAAAGCCCCAGAAATCCCCTGCAGTCAAAAGCAGTTTCTGAGTTTCACATTTCCCAAAGGATGATAGAGCTAATGCCAAAGTCTTCCAAATTCTGCTGGTTGCTTTACATTGTGGCTACAGTGGCTATGTCACCCCTGAACTTTAATCTCCACATACTTGAATTAAATCCTGTAGCTCGTCTTCAGTACTGGCATCTGTGATCTCTTCACAGGGTCTGTATTCCACAGCTATTTTACCACTTTCTGAAATAAAGTGAATAAGGATTGGTAAAAAAAAAAAAAGAGGGCGCCTGGATGGCTCAGTCAGTTAAGCGTCTGACTTCAGCTTAGGTCATGATCTCATGGTTCATGAGTTCAAGCCCCATACCGGGGTCTCTGCTGTAAGCACCAGAGCACACTTCAGATCCTCTGTCCCCCTCTCCCTGCCTCTCCCCTGCTTACTCTCTCAAAAAGAAACATTTAAAAAAATCAATAAAGTTAACAAGATCACTTCAGAATTTTCCTTGTTCTAAAACTAGCTGTATACAATGATAGCACCCAATAACTAGACATTCTTTTTATTTATAAAAGCAGAAAATAAAAGCATTTTCCTAGAAGTTTTCTCATGTCACACTTCAGTTTTTAATCATAACTATGTGTGAAAAAATACACATGAAGTTAACGACTGTGTGGTTCAAAAACGCTATCATCTTAAGAGATAGGAACTAAGGAATAATGACACAGGAAGTTAAAACTATGGAAACAACACTGTTCAAAATCAGATGACTAGACAGTAAGGCATTAGGTAGAGGTCAGTGTGAGTTCTGGAATAGAGACCATGGACTATAGCTGATACTTCATATTAGAAACAAGGCCAGTGTCTACTCCCCGGAAACAAAATCCCACCAGATACAATGAACAATGCTTTGGAGAGAGGGGGAGGGGGAGGGGGAGGGAGAGAATGCGCTTGGACAGTTTATTGGCAGAAACTGGCCCATGTCCCTTATAGACAATACAATTCCCCTTAAGGCAAAGTACAGCTACAACATTTTGATCGTGTACAAGGGATACCAGAGCATGTTAGGGAGAGGTCAGCAACCCAAAGGTTTAGTTTGGTTCTTAAAGGTTGTTACTCAGAATTGACAGCTAATGGAGATTCTACCTGATGACCAGGGAAGTCAACGTTCACTGCAAGAGCTGTCCAGGCTGGAAGCCTGAGACCAATCCAGGGTCAACTCTTATGGGCAAATAAGGCCTCTGAAACTTAGCTAGGCTTTCTTAGTCTCTAAGCCTGCAAGACTGTGAAGCGGCGAGGGCGGGTTGGGGGGGGCGATTGTTTGGGGACCCATTACTAATTATAAAATTCCCTTGGAGCACAGCCTGTAACATTCACACCATTGTAGAACGCAATAGAGAACACAATCGATGCTATTCAATAGCCCGACCACTTTCAAGGTTCACAAGAATATAGCTGACCCTAATACAAGAATCATATTCACCCAATAGGTCAGTGCCAAAAACAAAAACTGAAGCTGAATTGATTCCAAAAACATAATCTAATAAATTCTCCAACAGGAAGACGATGATAACAAGTTAACATATTTTCTCTGCTTACCATGTTTCAGGGATAGTTTTAAACTTTTCCATCATCTCATTTGCTCTTACAATTCATCCCCCATGAGGTAAGTTGAATTATTACCTTTACTTGGCAGATAGAGAAATTGCAGCTTAGAGAGATTAAATACTTCAAATCTGACTATAAAACCTAAAATTGCATAAGAAATCTAGGAGACAGAGCTAAGATTCAACACCAAGACGTCCAAAGCTTCAAAGTTTTTTTTTTTTATTATTATTTATTTTGAGAGAGAGAGAGCACATGGCATGTGAGAGTCAGGGAGAGGCAGAGAGAGAGGTAGGGAAGAATCCCAAGCAAGCTCCACGCTGTCAGCACAGAGCCCGACATGGGGCTCAATCTCACAAATCGTGAGATCACGACCTGAGCTGAAATCAACAATTGGACGCTTAACTGATTGAGCCACACACGTGCCCCCAAAGCTTATACTCACAAGAGTATTCTGTGTTATGAGCAAACAATCAAGAAAGAAGACTGGGTCAAACACTTTCTGTGTGGACAGAGGTAAATCACTGTATATCTATATACTGGGGACAAAAATATTTGTGGTCATTTTTCTCACAAATGCCACAAAGAACAAGTTTGAGACTACTGCTTTGAAAGCATTTGGTGAACAAAAGAATATGAAGTGTTTTCATCCAATTAACTTTTCAGAATGAGTTTATTTGCTCGTTGAAACTGATATACTGCAAGGACAATCAAGTAAGTCTTACCTAAAATCACAATCAACAGTTTCTGGAATGCATCTGACACAGCCTTCTGAATAGCAAGCTTCTGGATTGTCCGCCTTTTCATAAGAAATGATAGTGGCCCTGCATCCAACCAAAACAAATGGATTTAACATGCCTATCTGAATGATAACTGATTTGGGGGTTATATGTGTAAAGGTGAAAATACATCCATGATTCGTCGTTCATTATCTTAGCAAGTAAGGGCAGGCACAACCCAAGGCTGAATGACTCTGCTGTAGGTATATCCTGGCAGGGCACATTTTGACTGCCCTGATCTACTCCAGAAGTTTTGGAAGTACCAAAAGGGAGACTCAAGCCAAGGAAAGTGGCACAGATCTCACATCGCTCGTAGATTTCAAATGGACAGGCTGAAACTATAGTTTCAGACCCTACTGCAGACCCTACTCTCCTGTGCATCAAGGGCTGGAGTCACATGGGGAGAAAGGTTCGGTGGTACTGCCCATGACCGCCTGGTCTCTTCCTGGGCATCACCCAAGGGAGCCTTACTCCCTTAGCCTTGCTAACAGCCCTGCCCCTCCCGGAAAACCCTAAGCCTAAGTGCTGTAGGCACTGGGAGAAAACACAGTACCAATGGGAATACCTTTTCTAGGCATCTGTATTTGACTCTTTACACTCCAGCCCTTTGATAGGAGGCAAAGGACTCAACATTCACACAAGAGTTTATTTAAATCTTTAGATGATTACTTTGCTGGGATAACTGCAGGCTGCAAGAGATATGTATTTGAAGGACTATTTTAGCACAAGGCGAATTCTTAACCAAAAATGGGAAAAACATTACTTCCCTCCTCCTAAACTTCTTGGCAGAAAGTCAGCTTTAGAATTTTAAAGTTAAAGGTTCTTTCAGGTATTGCCTGAGATAAAAGCCTGTACCGTAGGCCAGAAAAACTCTGCCTAGGGCTTTAGGAGCTTAGCAAGGGGGAGGGCTGGATGATGTATCTGAAAAGATGAGTTTTTAGAGAGAAAGAGGGATTCTGCCTCCCCTCCACCCCCACCCCCACCTCCACTGTAAACGGACCTTCCTCCAGGTTATCCAAAGGCTCCTCGGCCATGCCAGCTCCGGGACTCCGGCACTCATAGGATGGCAACACCACCTCTAAAGCACAGAAGAATTTCAGGCTCTGCTTCTGAAGTGGTGGCACAGTATCTTCATTTGCCCTTTCTTCAAGGTCAGAAAGATCCTGAAGCTGTTAGGATTTTATTATTATTTTTTTTTATGTTTATTTATTTTTGACACAGAGAGAGAGAGCGAGAGAGAGCGAGCATGAGCAGTGGAGGGGCAGAGAGAGAGGGAGACACGGAATCCGAAACAGGCTCCAGGCTCTGAGTGGCCGGCACAGAGCCCCACGTGGGGCTCGAACTCACAGACCGTGAGATCATGACCCGAGCCTAAGTCGGACGCTCAACCGACTGAGCCAACCAGGCGCCCCGAGCTGTTAGGATTTTAAATGGAAGGTCCTTCCTTGGATCTGAATGTAAGCTTCAAGATGTTTTGTTATTAAAAACAAAACCAGCGGCGCCTGGTGGCTCAGTTGGTTAAACTTCCGACTTCGGCTCATGTCGTGATCTCACTGTTCATGGGTTTGGGACCCGCGTCGAGCTCTGTGCTGACAGCTCAGAGCTTGGAGCCTGCTTCCGATTCTGTCTCTCCCTCTCTTTCTGCCCCTCCCCCGCTTTCAATCTGCTTCTCTCTCTAAAAAAAAGAAAAAAAAAATGCAAACTAAACTCCAGCAATCCCAGCCCACAATGGAGGTATCCTATAGCTTCAAAATCAAGTAAGACTTAGAAACGGATAAAGACAATTGGTTTTTATTATACACCATACAAATACTGGAGAAGATTATGGACACCACCACCCAAGTTACTGAGATTATTATGAATTCTTGGTGGCAGGCTCAGGTACTTCCAGTTAGAGGCCTCTCACATCTCCCCACAACCCAGTTTTCTCCTCTCTGAAGTCCAGAATTTCAGTGTTGAAATGATTCTAATTAGTCAGAGAAAATCTATAAAGTTTACCTTGATGATCCTTTTTGACCATCCATTGAAACCAAAGTAATAATTTGCCAGTTCTTGGCACTGGGAGCTGTTTAGGGCAAGGGCCTGATGTTGAACCGCCTTATGTTTGGTGCCAAGACGAACCTAAAGACATAAGAAATAGACCTGAAAATATCATAACCTGACACAGAGGCTTCCTTTGGATACACCTGAGATTTATCAATACCTATTTCATAGAGAGGTTGTGAAGATCAAACTGGAAACATTTTAAGAAATCAGCTCCTAATAAACCCTAAATAAATGCTATGTACTATTTTTACGCTATAGACTTTTCTGCATCATTTCCAGGGCCCTTGATTAATCGGCTTTTGTGATCTCTGATATTGAAAGTGATGATGAAAGCAACTAAGGAAGCCCTCTGGAAGCAAATTATAGGGCTGTAGGTAAGCAAGGGAAGTAAACTTTTTGCTGTCTCATCCCGTAGCTCCTGTTTGAGAATATGACCTCAAGAGCAGATAACATGGACCTGAGTAGGACCTGAATCAGCAGCACTCACCGCCCGCAAATTACTAACCCCTGTTAGAAGAAGGAATATACATACTTCTGTAAATTTTACAAGCAAATAAAACAATAAGAGGTTCATTTGCCTTAATAAGCTTCTTTGAGAATGCAAATACCTCCAGTGATAACTCTCTAAGTAACTTACACACTACAGTGTATTTCTTACATCCTCTAGTTCTTTTTTTAAATGTCTATTTCGGGGCGCCTGGGTGGCTCAGTCGGTTAAGCAGCTGACTTGGGCTCAGGTCACGATCTCGCCGTCCGTGAGTTCGAGCCCCGCGTCGCGTCGGGCTCTGGGCTGATGGCTCAGAGCCTGAAGCCTGCTTCCAATTCTGTGTCTCCCTCTCTCTCTGCCCCTCCCCTGTTCATGCTCTGTCTCTCTCTGTCTCAAAAATAAATAAAAAACGTTAAATAAATAAATAAATAAATAAATAAATAAATGTCTATTTCAAGTGGGGTGTAGTATATTAGTATATTCATAAAAATTCAAATAATTCAAATAAAGTCAAAGTATTATTAACTCTTTGTTGATTTGTTTGTGCAACTTCCTCTATCACTAGTTTATCAGTCCCTTAAGTGCTTGAAGGAACCATATTTTATTCTTTTCTCATTCCTAGAATCAAGCACAGGTCTATGGATTAAGTGAATGGATGAGTAGATAAAAAAGTGAAATTACTTTCTCCAACTGAAGCTGCCTGCTAGGAAGGAGAAATGAAGATGAACTTTTAAATGTTGAGTGCTACAGCACAGGCTAATGGTGAGGCAGAGTGGAGCTGTTCTGGACAACCAGGAAGCTTCAGAAGGGCCTTGAGCCCCTGAGTGGTAGAGACAGTTGTCACCTTAGATAACCTTGCCACAGTTCTTGCTGGCAACCGTTTTCCTTCATGCTACTGAAAAAAAGCTCTCAGATGCCTTAGGCCTTTCCTTGATTTTACTGTAAGATGTTATTCTTGGGGCGTCTGGGTGGCTCAGTCTGTTGGGCATCCGACTACAGCTCAGGTCATGATTCTCACAGTTTGTGAGTTCGAGCCCCGTGTCAGGCTCTGTGCTGACAGCGCACAGCCTGGAGTCTGCTTCCGATTAGGTGTCTCCCTCTCTCTCTGCCCCTCACCCGCTCATGCTCTGACTCTGTCTCTCAAAAATAAACATTAGGGGTGCCTGGGTGGCTTGGTCGGTTAAGCGTCCGACTTCGGCTCAGGTCATGATCTCACGGCCTGTGAGTTCGAGCCCCGCGTCGGGCTCTGTGCTGACAGCTCAGGGCCTGGAGCCTGTTTCAGATTCTGTGTCTCCCTCTCTCTCTGCCCCTCCCCTGTTCATGCTCTGTCTCAAAAATAAATAAACGTTAAAAAAATTTTTTTTAAATAAACATTAAAAAAATTTTTTTAATGTTCTTTTTTAATATGTATTTATAAAAGGCAAACAAACAGACAAACAACCAGAAACTATGTGTACTTGCCAAAGTATAAAGGAACACATAAGTAAATTGGGCAACAATTTCAGTAAGCAGCGGGGGGGGGGGGGGGGGGTGGTAACCCAAGGCTCTGTGTTCAATAAATAAAGAAATTTAATATGAATGCTCTCTCCTGTCAACTATATATTGACTTTGGGCTTTATGCTGTGAAATCTCAAAATCCATTTGTGAAATGGTCTTGATGTCCAATGAGAGAAAAACACCTCATTACTCACAACTGATACAAAGTAATTATTTCATAATCTGGAATAGCTGAGTGGCTGGGTGACATTTTCACAGGCTAGAAGCTTGCAAACTAAGGAATGCCTGACAGGTGATCATTTCAATCATAGGGAGTGGAGCCAGGATTGAAGACAGTGTTGAACAAGTGGAGATAGTATACTCAGAGTCACATTTGAGAAGGATTCTTAGATTCGATCCAGATTAAATCAGTAAGGAAGGGCATATGGTAAGAATAGGCAGTCAAGTCCATAGGAAGTAGCTAGATTTTTTTATTTTTTTATTTTAAATTTTTTTTTTTTTTTTTTTTAACGTTTATTTATTTTTGAGACAGAGAGAGGCAGAGCATGAACGGGGGAGGGTCAGAGAGAGAGGGAGACACGGAATCGGAAGCAGGCTCCAGGCTCTGGGCCATCATCAGCCCAGAGCCCGACGCGGGGCTCGAACTCACGGACCGTGAGATCGTGACCTGAGCTGAAGTCGGACGCTTAACCGACTGAGCCACCCAGGCGCCCCGGAAGTAGCTAGATTAAGAAGCCAGTTAGAGAAAGCTGATGAAAACATACAATTATAAAGTGAAAGGTTTGGCAATCTAAGCCTCACTCAACTTATTCAAAGGAGTTGACATGGCCCTTGATAAGGAAATGGTGATTGAATTGAGGCTCATAATGAAATATAATTCTGGGGCTCTGGGAAAGCAAAATGGACAGCATGTTGGTATGGAATAAAGTTTCTGTGGTGTATTAAAGAATGTTTTAACCATTTTCCCAGGAGTTGAAGGGAGTTCTGCATAGGCAGTTTGGGAGTGATGACGATGATAATGACGATGAAGCATCCTTTATAATACAACTGATGAAAGAGTTTGTCATTTTATATCCACATAATAGAGGGGGGCCTGGGTTGCTCAGTCGGTTAAGCGTCCGACTTCAGCTCAGGTCATGATCTCAGGATTCGTGAGTTCGAGCCCCACATCGGGTTCTGAGCTGACAGCTCAAAGCCTAGAAGTTTGCTTCTGATTCTGTGTCTCCCTCTTTCTCTTCCCCTTCCCTGCTCATGCCCTGTTTCGCAAAACTGAATAAAAACGTTATGAAAAAAAATTTTTAATCCCCATAATGTAAATAGAAACAAGACTTCTTGTGAAGCTTTGTTAAATTAAGGGCACCAAAAAATGACACGGGGTTGAACATCAGTAAGTTTGGGTTTGCCCTCTACCTTCCAGTTACTGTCATGAACCTTAAGTAAGTCACTTAACTACCCTGAGTTCGAGTTTCTTCATCTGAAAACAAAACAAACATAACAAAACAACCAAAAACCCAGGGAAACCGGAGGATCAGTGTAGCAATGCATCTAAAAGCATTCTGTAAACCACAGTGGTATACCAACGCTGGTCTATTATTGCTGAATTCAACACTTCGTCCCAGTGGAGTTAGGAATTTCCTACTTGCACCCACCTTCACTGGAGAATTCTGAAAAAGCTGCTTCTGGTCGCATGCCTTTTGGGCTCTGTGAGCATCCCTTGCTGAGTAAAACTTGATGATGGCGTAGAAACCAGGACGGGCCACTGCAGCGTTTGGGAAGACTCGGACCGAATACAGAAGGCCAAACTGGGAGAATACTGCGAACAGAGAATGCTGTGGGGTGGTCCCACGCCAAGTAAGTGCATGAAATTTCACGCCCAGGAAACAAAACTGCCTTCTATTCCCTAAGCCCTCCTGCACACGCAACCCAAAGCACTTCTCATTTCGTTGAAAAGATTTCCCTCTGAAACCCTAGGATTCGAGAAGCATTAGAAGGCAACATGTGCTGGCTGTTGAGAGTTACCTCTCAAAAATCTGCCGGGGCTGAGACTGCAAAGGTCCCTTCTAGAACTAAGATTCCTCTCGGCGGAGACTACAAGGCGCGCGAGGCGCTCAAAGCCAGACTCTGAGACTCCCAGTCACGGGGAGGTGGGGGTGTCTCCCTCCCCGCCTCCCTCCCTCCATCCCGCCCGGCTCACATGCAAGGCCTCGGCCGTGGGTCCAGAACTCAGCTCCCACACCAGCAAGGTTTTGTCACTCTCGGTGGGAACCGTAAAAGAGACCAATTCCGCCATCCTACCACCAAGGCGTAGGCGACTAAGGTTTAAGTGGCACCGCGCCTGCGCAAGGCGCGCCCGCGCTTTTTAAAAAGGGGCTGGCACGAGGGGCGGGGCCAGCTCGCCGCGGGGTGGGGCGGGGGCTGTCCCCCGGACCTCTCCTTCGTCCCTCCCGCTCTGGGGCGGGTCTCTGCCTCTACTTCCCCTCCCGCCGCTCCATTGTCTCAATGTCGTAGAATTTAGTGCTTCTAGTCAAGTGTATTTAAAAAAAATTTTTTTTAAATATTTATTTATTTTTGAGAGACAGAGTGCAAGCAGCGGAGAATCAGAGAGAGACACACACACACACACTCCGAAGCAGGCTCCAGGGTGTCAGCACAGAGCCCCAAGCAGGGCTCAAACTCACAAACTGTGAGATCACGACCTGGGCTGAAGTCGGACGCTTAACCGACTGAGCCACCCAGGCACCCAAGTGTATTTTTACAGTAGGGTCTAAAGGGTGAGCTTACAGGATCCCTGGGTGTGGACAATTTTATGGCAGCCTTCTTCGTCTTCAGTCCGGGAGAAGATTTAGACTACTAGCAGTTAGTAAGTTACCTACTGAACTTAAAAAATTTGGATTTCTCTACGTTGTGTGGGAAATGACCACTAAAGATGCAATCCTTTGGCTTAAGAATGTTTTCATGAATGTTAAATATACAAATAAAACTATAAGTCATTAAGCCATTAATGAAATCCTTAAAAAGCATTCCCTGATTTCCCTACGTGATTTTGATGAATTGGTGTACGTGTGTGCTTGTTGGGGTGAGATGATGTGGGAGTTTGGCAAGCAGGGTAAGAAGGAGAGATAAATTTGAAAAAATCAAAGAGTGAGGCCAGGTAGGGCACCAATATTGGAGCTCATGGTGCTTGTGCAGAAGGGCCGTTCTCGGCATCCAAATAGCTATTTTGAGGACTGACACACTGAGAGGGAAAGTAGGTCCTAATGATCCTTATTTTAATCCTAGAATGTCTGAGCCAGAAGGGGCCTTACAAAACAAGTCTCCTGAGGTTTCTAAACAGTGGCCTTCAGACTGCTGCTGGTCTGTGGTGAAGGTTTCACCAGTCCTTGCCAAAGCAAGAAAAGGTAATATAAGCAGGGTTAAAAAAAATATTTTCACAAAACAAAATCTATTCCATTATCCTATAAATCTGACCCTCATTTAAAAAATGATTTTAATATTTATTTTTGAGAGAGAGAGAGCATGCATGTGCGAATGGGGGAGGGGCAGAGAGAGAGAGGGAGACACGGACTCCGAAGCGGCCTCCAGGCTCTGAGCTGTCGCCACAGAGCCCCTCGCCGGCGCTCAAACCCACAAACCGCAAGATCATGACCTGAGCCGAAGTCCGACGGTCAACCAACTGAGCCACCCGGGCACCCTGACCTTCATTTTTCATGCTAAAAACTGTTTTATGAAGAGATGCTGATAGAGGATACTTGTGATTAATAGTCTTTCTTGGGCATTAAAATAAAAAGTTGGAAATTTTAACATGGCCTTAACTTTTTTCGTGTTTTACTGGTCTGTGAAGTCCAAAAGTCTGGGAACCACTCAAATGTCAAATCTCTCACTTCAGAGCTGAAGTAGTTAAGGCTCAGAAGTAGGGACAGCAGTGGCCCAGGTGGGACAATTTATTCAGGCAGTTCCGATTGTAGCCATGGGTAGAACATTCCTCCAACTGCCCCTTTTCTGTCTTTGCGTTGTCATTTTGCAGGTTCAACTCCACATCAGCACCATGTATTCATTGTATGTATCCACTCATTCGCTGTAGCCAGTATTCGTGTATGTCTCTGCCTCTCCAGGCAGATGGTGAACACCTCAAGAACAATAGTTATGATTTACCTTCCTTCTTCTAGTACCTACCACCCTCCTGCCATACTAGGTACTCGAAGATATCTGGAATTAAAAATGAATAAATCAACACATTCTTTGCACAAGGAATGCTTTAACAATTCCCCAAATATAACAACTTCTTCACTGTGGTCCTCTCTTGGTTTGCGAATGACAGTCAGGAACCAGGGGCCTGGGCCTGGATGGGTACAAGGAGAAAGCCCTAGAAAACCATTTATTCCTGGGGCTCCAGTCAGTCCTTTTTAAAAAAGGGAAGGAAAGAAAGTAACGTGAAGTGGAGGCAAGAGGAAGAAGGCATGAAGAATCCCCAGGCGAGAAGAGGAACGCTGGAATGACTCCACGCCTGTCTCATTCCTTGTGACACCCCGTCATCCAGTAGGAGAGTGGCCGGCCCGCACAGTGCAACCTCCATGCCACCCTGTGGAGAGAAGAAGGCTGGGCTCTTGCTTCCTACTTAGTAGCTCCTTCTCCACATCCATGACCCAGCACTTAGTGAACGCACAGCACAGCACGGCAATGCACAGAACCCCCTTCATTGCTCGCTCTCTGGTCTGTCCCCCTGTGGCCCCTCTGAGCCTTCCTTTAAATTTCTCTTATCTGTGGTGTTTGGCCCCTCCCCCCGTCCAGTATGCTCCCACGTTTTCAAATCCTCCTCTGGCCCCGAAGGGGGAGCGCACCATTTTACAAGGCTGAGAGTCACTAAACACACAGAAAGATAAATACATACATACATACATACATACATACATACATAACCAATCCGTCAATCTCAGGGGCAACTATCGACTCTCCCTCCAGAGAGGGTCATCCCTAATAGCCGTCAGCGTCTCTTCCGCATGGTGTTCCTAGAGTAGGCAAGGCACTTAACCCCCTCCATCCTCACAGGCACCTGTAGAGGCAACTTATCTATCTATCTATCTATCTATCTATCTATCATCTATCTCCAATCTGAAGCTCAGAAAAGTGAAGCAACCATTGCACTGTCTACCATTGGGAAGCTGACAGCTTTGGGGGTATTTGCTCAGCTGAGGAGCTACGCACCTTTTATAGAAAATGTTGCCGTGAATTATGGAGAGGGCCAGCCCCAACCCCCACCCGTGGCCGTGGCCAGCATGATGGTACTGCTTAACTGCTCCCACACCTACAGCTCATTGAACCACGCGGGGATGATGGGTCCAAGCTGAGCCAATCAGATTCTCTATCCCAGCCCCTTGGACTCTGGGGCTGAGACTAGCCAGTCTCGGTGACTGCTCAGAACATTAGCCCGTTAGCTCGGGGGCAGCCACGATCTGTCCTCTGGAATGTGGAGCAGAATATACTGGTCTACAAAGAAAGTAGTGAAGGAAATGCACGAGGAGGCAAAAACTTGTCAGCAGAGCCACACTGACAGTTCCCAGCTCCGCCTCCATTCTCTTCCCAAGAAGAGACCCCTTGGGTAAGCTCGGTGAGACACCTTGTCCCCTCTGAAGCCATCTCCCTCAGCTCACTCAAGTTGCTTTGCTACTGTGTCCAAAACGGTTTTAATACAACATCAGAGAAAGACCCAGATCCCAAGTCTTGTAAGTCCCAGTTCCGAGCCCCGCCGCTCTCCCACGTTTTTCTAGACGGTTAGAAGGGGTCGAGTCCTTGCCTCCTGCCCCCTCCTGTCACTACATCCTTCTTGGGGCTCTGCCTGCTAACTTAGTCCCACAGTGACCTCCTCACCAGTTCTTCATTCCCCCTGGTCCAGACACAATCTTTTTCACACAGTTGATGGTTGAGAGAAGATCGGGGCTCAGCAGTTCTGAAGGGGAGACAGAGAATACCCGTGAGAACACAGAGGACAGTCCCAGAGACTGAGGCAGACACTGGCTCTCCCTGCCCCCCAGGGGCTGAGTCCTTCCAGATTAGGCAAGGGCTCCCTCCCAGAGGCCCATTGAGATATCCCTACAATGGCTGCTAGAGGTCAAGGGTGGCTAGGGGTGGGGGCAGGAGGGGCAGGAGTAAATGTATGTTTACTACCACACATCCTAGCTAGGGTACATGCTGGTTCACGCCACGTTTGAGGGTTTCTAGGGAAAGGAAATGTCAAAACAGGCAGCACAGAGGCCAAGGTAAACCTTGCCTAATGAGAGAGGCTCTTCAGGTCAAGAGTGCAGGGATGTTGATCAGAGTACGAAAGAGGGAGTAAGGGGCAAAGTCATGGACCTGTGGAGCCTCCAGGAGTGGCTCTGAGGTGGGGAGTTTGCCCTTGGCCTCCAATCAACCAGGCCATTAACCACACAAAGTCAGTACTTGATGGTTAGAGCTGAGCCTTCAGGGCCACCAGTCTGGCATTCAGCACTGGTTCTATGAGCCTCAGTTTGCTCGTCTGTAAAGCGGGGATCAAAACAGTTTCCACCGCATGAGAAGCTGGCATGTGAAGTGCTTAGTATATAACACACTCTCGATAAATGTTGGCCGCTGCTGTCCTCTGCTACTGGGTGTGCAGAGCCTTTCTGGAGCCTGCACGCCGGAGAATCTCCTAACCGGAGGGGCATCGTAGCCACTAGTCAAATCCTCTGCTCAGCAAAGGCATTCCCGGACTCCTCGGGCCATCCCTCTGGGTGCATTCCCAGGCTTGGAGTGGGAAGAGAAGTCCTGTGAGTAGACCCCACTCATCCTCTCACCTCTCCCACCCTGAGACCCCGGCCAGACCTTTGCAGTCCTCGTGGCAAATGTTTTCCGAGTGACTCTTGTAATCATTGCACCAGTAGCGGCTGTTGATCTGGAAGATGCCATAGTCGAAGCTGCCGTCTGCATTTTCATTTACCTTTGATAGGTTGAAGTTGCTCTCCACAAAAGCCAGGCACAGCCCTTAGAACAGGGAGAAGAAGGTTTTTAGAGGGCTCTGAACTGAGGGACAAAGGATACGGAGGAGAAAGGGAGACGGGGAAGCAGAAGAAAGGAACAAGGCCTAAGAGGCTAGATGGGGCAAGCTGGCTGGAAACACCCATTAGCTTCTCCCCTCGCCCTTCGGTCCATCCACCTGCCCCTCAGTACAACCGCTCATCATCCCGCTGTCCATCCGCGTCTCCTGCACTTGATGACCGCCTACTGTGTGCCGTGACCCGTGCAAAACCCAGTGAGGGACATTTAGCTGGGTCAAAGGCAGCTGGTGCCTTCAGAGGGCCTATAGGACAAGAATGAAGACACACACCTTAAAGGACCGTAAGACAAGATAAAACGAGAAGGACGGCACAAGACAGGTGTGTGCAAAACCTGGGCAGAAGGAAGCTGGCCCCACCATGGAGGAGGACGGAGCCTTTGCACTGCCTGCTCCCTCTGCCTGGAATGCTCTTCCCCGGACATTTGGGCGACCCGGTCCTTTGCCTCATTCAGTGCTGCTCAATGTCACCTCCTCAGAGAGGTATTCCTTGACTTCCCCTTCAAGGACAAGGTTACCTCTCACTCCCCTGGCTTTATTCTGCTGCATAACATTTATCACCACCAGGAAGTGCTTCATATGTTTGTGTGTGTGTTTGGGACTCGCCTCTCCCCCTAGAATGCGAACACTGTGAAGGAAGGGGCTTTGTTGATGTCTCTGTCCCCAGCCCCTAAAATAGTTCCCGGTACATAGTAAGTGCTCAGTTAATAATTGTGGAAGGAATATAGAATGTTGGGAGGGGCTTCTCGGGGAGGGCTGCTTTTTGAACTTGGCTTCGAAAGATGAATGATGGAAAGATGGCCACATAGGGGGTGACCAGGAGCAGAAGAGGAATTGGGGGGGGCGGGAGTGTGAGAAAGCGGCACTCACAGTCACTCAGCGAGTAGCCCTCAAACCCATCCAGATCCTCCTTGTGCAGCACTCTGGCCAAGTCACAGCGATTGATGAGCTTGGCCTCATTTATGGCAACGAGGCAGCTGATCAAGGACATGAGTAGCGTCCTCATCATCTTCGGAGGGGAGAAGGTGCAGCTGAGGGCCTGTGGTCCCGAGGATCTCCCAGACGTGCTGCTGGTCTCCTCTGAGCACCTGAGGAATCTGGAGAGAGCAGCCAAATGTCCTGGCTCACTCACGGCTCCCCGCCTGGCTATTTCTCTTTCCTCTCACCATTTTATACTTTTTTTTTACTACAGAAACTTTCAAACATTTACAAAATAAGAGAGAATAATATCATGAATCTCCATGTAGCCATTGCCCGGGGTCAACAGTGAAAAACTGAGGCTGATCTCCTTTCATCTCAGGTTTTCTCCTCTTTTAGCCATTCTCACTCTTGTAAAGGACACCTGGCTATGGGCAGCATTTGGGTACAGGGGTGGGGAGTGAGGCTGGCAAAGGAGATTGATGAGAACTGGACTTTACTGGTACTTGTGTGTGTGGATTTGAACATGTGCTCTCGTAGGAAGGGCCAGGCCACTGGGTGTTGATCTGCCCTCAACCCCACGCTCCCAGACGCATGATATGTGACTTTTCCCAAGGGTATACCCTGCCTTGTGAAATTCCTGAGAGGCTGTCTTATAAGCTCTACACCTTTGTTTCCACTCAAAACTGGTATCACTCAAGTAAAAGTGACCTTGTTGAAGAAATAAACTTCACTTTCACACTCTGTGTGTGTGTGTGTGTGTGTGTGTGTAGGGGGAGGTGCAAGGGGCGGGGACTCTGGATTCACACCGTCTGCTTTCAAAGGTTGGGCTGCTGTGTGACCTTGGGCAATATACTTTACCTCTCTGGGCCTCATTTGTAAAATGAAGATATGCCAATACCGACTTACTAGGGTTGTCATGATGATTAAAGGAAATGATAAATGCCTAAATCTTGGTTTTGCATTTCCCCCCAAATAGGAAGCAAGACTTCTAGGACAAAGGTTGGTTCCTAGGCTGGAGTAGGAAAGGGTATAAAATAAGTCTGAATTATCTTGTGCTAGAAAGTAAGAAAGTGCTCAAAATATGGATTGGGGCACGTCAAATGGACATGAGAGCCAGCTCAGAGGGGCACCCACTGGCCAAATCTGGAACACTTTCTTGGTAACAGCTTTATTGAGATAAAATTCCCAGTACATAATTCACATACCACACAATCACTTAATTGAAAGCGTACAGCTCAATAGTGTGTTTGCAGAGCTGTGCGACTATGACCGCGGTCAATTTTAAAACATTTTCATCAACCCAACAGGAAACCCCATACCCATTAGCTGTCACTAATCCACCCCTCCTCCAACCCCTGCCCACCACAAGCCTACTTTCCATTTCTCTAGATTTACCTAACCTGGACACTGCACACAAACAGTCACACCATAGGTGGCCATTGAGCCCGGCTTCTTCCACTTAACAATGTTTTCAAGATTTACTCATGTTGTGGCAGCCACTGGGATCTCATTCCTTGTGATGAATCCTTCTTTTGTCTCTCTATTGATCGTTTTATAGACTTTGGGGCTACTTTGGGGCTATTATGAATGACGGTGCTGCGAACATTCACGCACAAGTGTTTGTGTGGACAAATGTTTTCATTCCTTCGGGCATATACACCAAGGAATGGAACTGCTGAGCCATACAGTAACTTCAAGTTTCAACTTTGGAGCAACTGCCTGACTTCAAAGTGGCTGTACCATTTTACATTGCCATCGGCTTTTCCACATCCTTACTGACACTGGTTACTTTTTAAAAAAAAAAAAATTATAAAGTTTATTTAGTTATTTTGAGAGAGAGAGAGAGAGAGAGGGTGCACAAAAGCTAGGGAGGGGCAGAGAGAGAGGGAGAGAGGGAGAATCCCAAGCAGGCTCCTGTCAACGCAGAGCCCAATGCGGGGCTTGAGCCCACAAACTGTGAGATCATGACCTGAGCTGATATCAAGAGGCTCAACTGGGGCGCCTGGGTGGCGCAGTCGGTTAAGCGTCCGACTTCAGCCAGGTCACGATCTCGCGGTCCGGGAGTTCGAGCCCCGCGTCAGGCTCTGGGCTGATGGCTCAGAGCCTGGAGCCTGTTTCCGATTCTGTGTCTCCCTCTCTCTCTGCCCCTCCCCCGTTCATGCTCTGTCTCTCTCTGTCCCAAAAATAAATAAACTTTAAAAAAAAAAAAAAAAAAAAAAGAGGCTCAACTGACTGAGTCACCCAGGTGCCCCAATGCTTGTTTGTTTTTTTAATTCAATTTACTCTTTTTTTTTAAAGTAGGTTCTGCCCATGACCCTGATGTTGAGAGTCACCATGCTCTATACCAACGGAGCCCACCGGCCCCCCTCCCCCGCTAACACTTGTCATTAACTGTCTTTCTGATCAAAGCTCTCCTAATGGGTGCCAAGTCGTACACATGGTAGTTTGGATCTGCATTTTCCTGGTGGCTAATGACGCTGAGCATCTTTCCATGTGCTCTTTGGCCATTTGCATATCTTTGGGGAAATTCAGTATTCAGATCTTTTGCCCATTTTCTAGTTGGGTTATTTGTCCTTCTTTATTGAGTTGTAAAAATTCTTTATCAGATGGGAATGCAAGCTGGTGCAGTCACTCTGGAAAACAGGATGGAGTTTCCTCAAAAAACTAAAAATAGAACTACCTTACAACCCAGCAATTGCACTACTAGGCATTTATCCAAGGGGTACAGGTGTGCTGTTTTGAAGGGACACATGCGCCCCCATGTTTATAGTAGCACTATCAACAATAGCCAAAGTATGGAAAGAGCCCAAATGCCCATCGATGGATGAATGGATAAAGAAGGTGTGGTATATATATACAATGAAGTATTACTCGGCAATCAAAAAGAATGAAATCTTGCCATTTGCAACTACATGGGTGGAACTGGAGGGTATTATGCTAAGTGAAATTAGTCAGAGAAAGACAAACATCATATGACTTCACTCATATGAGGACTTTAAGAGACAAAACAGATGAACATAAGGGAAGGGAAACAAAAATAATCTAAAAACACGAGGGGGATAAAACAGAAGAGACTCATAAATATAGAGAGCAAACAGGGTTACTGGAGGGGGTGTGGGAGGGGGGATGGGCTAAATGGCTAAGGGGCACTAAGGAATCTACTCCTGAAATCATTGTTGCACTAGATGCTAACTAATTTGGATGTAACTCTTAACAAATAAAAAATAAAATTAAAGACAATAAATTAAAAAAAATAAAAAATAAAAAAGTCTTTATCAGATACATGGCTTGCAAATATTTTCTTGCATTCTGTGGGTTGCCTTTCACTTTCTCGATGGTATTCTTAGAAACAAAAGAATTCAATGATGATGAAGACCGTTTTCTCTACCTTTTCTTTTGTTGCTTACGCTTTTGGTGTCATAGCTACAGAATTAATACAGAATGGTTTCTAAGGTAGTCTGGGACATTTTGGCCATCAACACAAATAAAGATAGTGACAGGGGAGCTTGGCCGGCTCAGTTGGTGGAGCAAGCGACTCTTGATTTCAGGGTCATGAGTTAGCACCCCACCTTGGGCCTAGAGCGTCTTTGAAAAAAATTATGATAGTGACACATTATAATCTAGTGAAAGACATAGGAATCTCTGAGTCCTTAATAGTAATAAATAGACAAACAGATACATAACGGCGATGGGGTTGGAGCTCTTCCTGACAATAAGATGGTGAGTGAGAAACGTGGAGGTGGTCATGAGGTTGGAAAATCATCACTCTGCAGCCATCATAGATTAGTTTGGGCAAGAATCATCAATGGATATTAAATCTAAGGTGGTGGGAAGCTTGGTGAAGAACTGGATGGGGCACCTGGGCTGGCTCAGTCGGTTAAGCATCCAACTTCGGCTCAGGTCATGATCTCGTGGTTCATGGGTTCAGGCCCAGCATCGGGCTCTGTGCTGACAGCTCGGAGCCTGGAGCCTGCTTTGGGTTCTGTGTCTCCCTCTCTCTCTACCCTCTGCCGCTCACACTCTGTCTCTCTCTCTCTCTCTCTCTCTCAAAAATAAATAAACATTGGAAAAAAACCTATCAATGCCATGAAAACACAGAATGGGGCTATTTCTGTCACTGTGTGCGTGTGTATCGTTGCCCTGAGAGTAGGTGTATGTTCCTGAGAGCAAAGGCCTAGGTTCCTCCACCCACAGGCTGCAGAGTCAGGAAGTTTCTGCTTGGGCAAGATGGCTGCCCTAATGGCCTTGTTTCCTCACAGATGTCTTCTAACCTCACTCCGTACCAGCCTGAGCTTGTGAACATTCTTTTGCTTCTCTCCCTCCCCCTGGTGTTGCCAGATTTAGTAAAGAAAATTTTACAGGATGCCCAACTACATTAGAATTTCAGACAAACAACAAATAATTTTTTAGTATGAGTGTGTCCCATGCAACCCTGCTCCACCCTGACTCAGGAGGTTCCTTCCGAGACTTGCCAGGGGTCACTGAGCCTTGGGAAGCAGGTGAGCTCTCTCTCTCTGCCCATGAAGTACCCCCTTGGGGTCTCCATGGGGAATACGGTGTCTCTGGTAGATGCATTCTCACCTCCCCTTCCGAAGCTTACCTCTCTCCTACCCCTCTCTGACCCCAGGTCCCAGACAGCCAGGGCTTTCCTCAAGAATCAGCAGAACGAAGAGTCTCTTCCTCATGAACTATACTCTAGCCCCGCCTAGGTCGCAGCTCCCCATGTTCTAAAGAAGGCGGGAGCGCTGGGCCACCCTGCCTTCTGGAACCGCAGTTCTGTGACGTCATCATTCTCCTGGACATACTTGGGTCCAAACCATGCAAACGGAGGCCCATGCAAGCTTCCCGCAGAAAGTACAGATGGGTCTGGAAGCACTGACTGGTGATCGCTGTCATGAAGGCCCCTGGGTGGGGCAGCACAGAGGGTCCTGGTTGTTCTGCCTCCTCACCTCCCTTCCCTTTGGTGGGTGGTACCACCTTTGGGGGAACTCCTTCCCCCATGGGGTTGTAGTGGAGAGTGCCAGTCACAGGACACTGTGCTCCGGGTGACAGGGTGTGCCTATGGCCCCCACCACTATATTTTGAATAGAAATTAAGTGGAACAGCTCAGCTTTACAGGGGAAGCCTTCAGGAGTGAGGCCAGAGGCCGACAGTTTGGAATCATGTGGACACAGCCCATCTGACAGCATAAGCTTCCTTGAAGAGGGAGCAGAGTCCAGACAGGATTCCAATCCTAGAGTCCACCCTTTCCGGGACCCAAACACAGTCTTGCCCTTACTGCAATCCTGCAATTCAATAAATGTCCCTTCCTGCGCCAATAAGTTCGAGGTGAGTTTCTGTCAACTGCAACCAAGAGAGGCCTGCATAGGAGGGAGCGTGGGGCTAACCACCTGTGAAGCGGTGACCCGACAATCTGTCACCTCCCCGTGAAGCTCACACATCCTAGTGTCACTAGTCACCAAAGAAGTCCGAAGCATACTTCCATCTGCTGTACAGAAAGGAGGCAAAGGAAAGTTTTATTACCGGTGGCTACACTACCCTCTGCAACAGGATGGTAGGGGCTGGCAGAAAGAAGGTAGCAGGAAGAGCCTTTAAGTGGGCAGTGCTGCCCTGTACCTTCTGCCTCCAGACTTTTCTTCCCAAGGACATTGCAGCTTGGGCTGACGATGTTGGGATGAGTAAGAAACGTATACCTCATTCATAAATGATGATGAATATCCCATGGGATTTTTCTTCTCTTCCTTTCAGCAAAATCGCTAATCATGTTATTTTTTTTAAGTTTATTTATTTATTTTGAGAGAGAGAGAGAGACAGAGACAGAGAGAGCGAGTGGGAGAGGGGCAGAGAGAGAAGGAGAGAGAGAGAATCCCAAGCAGATTCTTCACTGTCAGCACAGAGCCTGATGCGGGGCTTGAACTCAAGAACTGTGAGGTCATGACACAAGGGGAAACCAAGAGTCGGATGCTTCAACAACTGAGCCACCCAGGCGCCCCTAATTATGTTAGGATAATCAAGATCTTAGGGGTGCCTGGGTGGTTCAGTCGGTTGAGCACCCAATTCTTGATTTCGGCTCAGGTCATGATCCCAGGGTCCTGGGATGGAGTCCTGCTTGGGGCTCAGCGCTGAGCCTGGAGGCTGCTTAAGATTCTCTCTCTCTCTCTCTCTCTCTCTCTCTCTCTCTCTCTCTGCCCCCCTCCGCTCACACACTTCCTCTTAAAAAAAAAAGACTTTAAAATTTACTTAAGGATTAAAAACAATTATATTCAAAGAACAAACATGTAAATATATTCATTTTTTATTAATTTTTTTGTGACAATTTTTTATGAAAAAATTTTCCAGTGTTTTTCCAAACAGTTAGGGGTTTTTTTAAACATTGAAAAGTATCTAATAATGCAGAAGGCAAAATAAAGATTAGAATTACTGTATATCAAATTTTTATATCAAATATACGTAAGTCCAAATACTGTGTATCATTATACTCTCTAAAACCTTAATTAAATTTTATTAAATAACTTAATTTTAAAGTTTAACTTAAATTGTATTTAAATTATACATTTAATTTAAAATTTGATTTATAAATAAGTAACTTTTTATTACTTATTTATTTATATATTTATTTTTAGTAAATTTAACCACAACATGGGGCTCGAACTCGTGACCCTGCGATCAAGAGTCACATGTTCTTTTTCTTCTAATTTTTAAAAAATGTTTATTTTTCAAATGTTTAATGTTTACCAATTGAGCCAGTCAGGCACACCCCCCCCGAAAATAAGTACGTTTTTATTTTTTTTATTTATTTTTTAAATTTTTTTAATGTTTATTTATTTTTGAGAGAGACTGAGAGAGACAGAGCTCGAGAGGGGAAGGGCCAGAGAGAGAGGGAGACACAGAATCTGAAACAGGCTCCAGGCTCTCAGCTGTCAGCACAGAGCCCGATGCGGGGCCTGAACCCACAAACTGCAAGATCATGACCTGAGCCGAAGTCGGACGCTTAACCGACTGAGCCACCCAGGCGCCCCGAGTTTTTAAATAAAAATGTTAAAATTCATAATTCTAGCATTCAGTGTCCATCTCGCTGCCTGTGTAAAGAATCAGTATCGTTATGTCTAATGCCTAGATATACATGCAAATTTGAATATGTGTAACATGGCTTATGTAATGTCGCAAAAATGTCCTCAGTTTCCATTTACAATGGATGCAAATGCCGTCCTAATTCATGTGTAGTACCCCCAGAACCACGAATAAGAAGATGCAAACAAGAAACTATAGTCAGCACGACTAGAAAATGCCCTTTCATTGTGTTTAATCTGTTGCATTCCGGCGGAGAGGAAAGATCTGGCAAGTTAATTTGTCTTTTTTCTTACCTAAGTCCTTCTCTGCTGAAAATCTCTCTGCCCTCCGAGATAGTACCTAGCAGGGGCCCATCAAGCTTTCGTTAAACTTTTCGAAGCTGATGCATTTTTCTCCCCATCAATATAGGGTCAGATGTGAAGCATCTCCCTGGGGCCTGAACATTGTTGAAGAGCACGGATGTTTAGGGTTAGGTCCTGCTGTGCGAGTGCTGAGCGCCAGAGGCATTGTGCGGTCCTTAATAAATTTGATTATTTTGTCGGGGGGTACTCTATTTTCTAATTTTTTTTTAAGGTTTATTCATTTTTGAGAGAGAGACAGAGCACGAGCGGGGGAGGGGCAGAGAGAGAGAGGGAGACACAGAATCCGAAGCAGGCTCCAGGCTCCGAGATGTCAGCACAGAGCCCGATGCGGGGCTTGAACCCACGACCCGCGAGATCACGACCTGAGCCCAAGTCGGAGGCTTCACCAACTGAGCCTCCCGGGCGCCCCTGTTGTGGGGAACTCTGAAGCACAGGGCCCACTTGGGGACTTCTCTTGCCAGTTCTCAGGGCAATGCTGGAAGAGGATGCTTCTGGAAATAAACTGCTCTAGAAAACAGGACACTGTAAGGAAATGTCTGCTTTGAGTTCTCCATAAAATATGAGAAAGATGGATACAGCTTGCCGAAATGCAGAATGCAAGGAACCCAAATCCAGTGCCGGGAATGAGATCTGCATTGAAGGCGCAAAGAGCAGAGTCCACAGCACAGAAAAGTTCTTCGAGGCTGGAGCCACACACTTGAAAAGCTCTCCAAGTGCAGAGCGGAAAGGCATGTGGAAAACAATGAGACCAAAGAGAATGAGTAGACCACAGAGCTTATAGACTCAAACAGGCACGGAGACACCAGAGATGGTCCACCACTGTCTTTGGAATATACTCAAACCATATATTTAGAAGACTGAATTTTTGGCTTTATTATCGGGCTTGTACTTTATCCCACAGAATACACACCTTCTCAAATACTTCACGAATATTTACACAATTTGACTCTAAACTAGGCTACAAATAATACGTCAAGCTCTCCACAAAGGAGGAATTCTATAGGCTCCACACTCAGGCTACAGTGCAAAAGAAACTACCCAATTTCTTATGACTTTCAAAGAAACACGCACATACTTTTCCCCCCTGCATAATTATTAGGTCAAAGGCAAATTAAAATCTGGAATAACAGGTTTCTAAAACGATGAGAATGAAGGAACATAGGCCATTTCTGAAACTTAGTCAAAATGTATTTAGAAGCAAATGTGTAGTCTTAACTGCTTTCCTTCAAACAAAGCAAAACAAACGGACTGATCATGCAACGAGAAGTTAGAAAAAAATAGAAGGAAAACATTTCCAAGGCAAACAACAAGAAGCAAAGAATAAGAATGGAAGCATTAAGATATTTAAGGGACTTCGGGGGCGGTGGGGGGGGGGAACATGTGGGTGACGTATTAAAAACAGAATCAAGAAACAAAGACTAGAGGGGGTCTGGGTGGCTCAGTCAGTTAAGCGTCCGACCCTTGATTTCGGCTCAGGTCATGATCTCACGAACCGCGAAATCGAGCCCCGCATTGGGCTCCACGCTGGATGTGGAGATTGCTTAAGATTCTCTCTCCTTCTCTCTCTCTCTGCTCCTCCCCTACTCACATGCATGGGTGCATACATGTGCTCTCGCTCTCTTTCAAAAGAAGAAGAAGAAGAAGGAGGAGGAGGAGGAGGAGGAGGAGGAGGAGGAGGAGGAGAAGGAGAAGGAGAAAAGAAAAAGAAACAAAGACTAGAGACCTCGCATATTATATGTCCCACCATACTTGCTATGGACTTTGATACTTCTCTGTAGCATTAGAGCTGGTTAAAGGAAATTCTTCAGTTTCTGGAATGGGTTCCTTGCAAGAACAAGCCAGTCTGAAGTCAAGGGTTACCACCAAACAACAGACTCCTTTAATAATAACATGGTGGATAGATTATCCAAGAAGGTAAGTATAACTGAAGGCTTTATTTTTAGAAGTTTCTTTTTTTTTAAGTTTATTTATTTTGAGAGAGACAGAGTGAGCAGAGGAGGAGGAGGAGGAGGAGGAAGAGAGAGAGAGAGAGAGAGAGAGAGAGAGAGAGAGAGAATCCCAAGCAGGCTCCATGCTGCCAGCACAGAGCCCAACTTGGGGCTTGAACTCACGAAACCATGAGATCATGATGTGAGCCCGATGCTTAATTGACTGAGCCACCCAGGCGCCTCTGTAGTAGAAGTTTCTAAAGTCTTGTTGCCTCAAAAGCACCACTAAACACTTTCTTCCATAAAAGTCTATTCCGTCCTGAGACAGGCTCCCAGCAGGATAGAGATGTGCCAATGCCTGCTACTGGCCTTTAGAGCGGAGGGCAGGAAATAAGTCTTAAGTCTCGGTTCAGAAAAGTGCCAACAGAAAGCCCCCGTATTGCGCTCGGAAATGCAAGGTAAGTACAATACAAACACACCTTTGAGAAATCAAATATGGACCTTAGCGTATGAGACTGGCCATGCCTCCCTGATGGTCAGCCCTGTGAGAAATCTTTCCACGGAGCTGACATCTGCCTGTGTCCACCTCTCCTGCTCAGTCTCGGGCCCCACGCGTCAGGCTACACAGCATCGTCCCCTCCTGTGTGGAGGGGTCAACCGCTGGCCTTTGGAACCAAACCAAAGCCTCCGGCAAAGAAGCGGGTCCATGTAACTGTATGTATAGGTGAAGTATCTGACTACATCATTGTATGTTCCGGGGCGATCATGTCTGAGCATTTACATGGGATTTACCTATTGTTTTATTTCTTTCTTTCAGTTCCTATTATATTTAGGGCAGTAGACTGATTTTTAAAAGTACCAACATTCTGAATGGACAAATGGCAGTACATTCATACAATGGAAATACTACCTAGTAATAAAAAGGAATATACTACTGGTCCATGCAATGGATAAATTTCAAAGTGATTATGCTGAGGGAAAGAAGTCAGACCAAAAAAAGAAGAAGAAAGAGAAGGAGAGGGAGGGAGAGGAGAGAAGGAGGAGAAGGAGGAGGACGAGGAAGAAGAGGAGGAGAAAGAAAAGTAGATACTGCACGGTTCCATTGATAAGAAACTCTAGAAAATGTCAACCAATCTATGACAGAAAGTAGACCAGTAGTTGCTTGGGGATGGGGGAGCAGAAAGGGGCAGAGGGAGGGGTTACTGAAGGGCACAAGAAAACTTTGGGGAGCGAAGAGATATTAACTATCTTGATTGTGATGGCGGTTTCATGGGTATATACGTACGTCAAAGATTATCAAATCGTATTTTTAGAAATACGTCGTTCAGTGTAGGCCAATATCTGAATAAGGTATACTATAGTTACACACAATACATTTTATGAGAAGGGAGTTACAGGTCTGTCATGGTTGAGGACCCCCCCCCCCTTCCCCGGGGGGGGCGGGGGGGGGGGGAGGTACTTCTCCCACATCGTTGTCCTCAGGCCAACTCGCTGTGCAATCTATCCAGTGGCCACTAGGGGGAAGCAGCGGCCCACATACAGGAAGCGTGAGTCGCCAGGCACCCACAACTAAGAAGTCCCTCCAGTGTGCTCCCCTCCTGGGGAGGTGGGCGGGTAGCCATAGCTCCACGTGAGTTATCTGCAGGGCTGATACGGAGTAGTTGGAGATGGCCCCAGCAAGTTGCGATTCTCAAGGTGCCTCTGGAAGACCTAGGCCTGGAGTAGCCTCTCTATTGGCTTTCCGCCTTGCCTGAAACCCCACCAACTATAAAACACGACAAGATTCCATCAGCCAACTAAGCTAAAGAATGAAGCACCGAAAAGATTTTTTACAAGGGCGAGAGAAAGGAGACAAGGTGGAATTGGGGGTGGGGAGGAGATGGGGAGCACCCATGGGAGGCCACCACGGAGGATTCCCAGTAAGAACTGTTGCTAACACAGGCTGAGCCTTCCCAGCATGTGGGGCATGATGCCAAACACCGTAAGCAGTGAACAATTTCACCTTCACAGCACTCTTGTGAAATCCGCTGCAGAGAGGTTAAGTGACTCGCCCGAAGTCACAGAGCTAGTGGGAGGCAGAGCAAGGATTTGAAACCGGGTTTGATACTAACATGGCGGGTGTAGCTGTTACTGCTCATTTTTTACCAGTTTTTGATTTTTTTTTTTAATGTTACAACTCAGGCAACAATAGATGTTGGCGAGGATGCGGAGAAAGAGGATCTCTTTCACATTGTTGGTGGGAGTGCAAGCTGGGGCAGCCACTCTGGGAAACAGTATGGAGGGTCCTCAAAAAATTAAAAATAGAACTACCCTAGACCCAGCCATTGCATTACTAGGTATTTATCCAAGGGATACAGGTGTGCTGTTTCACAGGGACACATGCACCCCAATCTTTACAGCAGCACTATCAACGATAGCCAAAGTATGGAAAGAGCCCAAATGTCCATCGATGGATGCATGGATAACGAAGACGGGGTATACAATGGAGTATTACTCGGGTAATACAATGGAGTATTACTCGGCAGTCAAAAAGAATGAAATCTTGCCATTTGCAACTATGTGGATGGAACTGGAGGGTATTATGCTAAGTGAAATTAGTCAGAGAAAGACAAAAATCATACGACTTCACTCATAGGAAGATTTTAAGAGACAAAACAGATGAACATAAGGGAAGGGAAACAAAAATAATCTAAAAACAGGGAGGGGGACAAAACAGAAGAGACTCATAAATATGGAGAACAAACTGAGGGTTACAGGAGTGGTTGTGGGAGGGGGGATGGGCTAAATGGATAAAAGGAATTAAGGAATCTACTCCTGAAATCATTGTTGCACCATGCTAACTAACTTGGATGTAAATTAAACAATAAATACATTCAAAAAAAAGAAAGAAAGAAAGAAATGGTCAGGGGCACCCGGGTGGCTCACTCACGTAAGCATCTGACTCTTGGTTTCAGATCAGGTCATGATCTCACAGTTCATGGGATTGAGTCCTGTGTCAGGCTCTGACGCGGATCCTGCTTAGGATTCTCCCTCTCTCCCTGTCTCTCTTTCTGCCCCTCCCCTGCTCTCTCTCTCTCTCTCTCTCAAAAATAAATAAACATTATTTATTAACATTAAACAAATAAATTTAATGTTTATTTTTGACAGAGAGAGAGAGAGAGAGAGTAGGGGAGGAGCAGAGAGAGGGAGACACAGAATCTGAAGCAGACTCTAGGCTCTGAGCTGTCAACACAGAGCTCGATGCGGGGCTTGAACCTATGAACCACAAGATGGTGACCCGAGCCGAAGTTGGAGGCTCAACCAACTGAGCCACCCAGATGCCTGCTCTTACTGCTCATTATAACAGAATTGTCTTTCTTTCTCTTTGGGGCTGGGGTATTATTTAATTCATGTGTGAAACTGGTTGGTGTTGGTAGCAGGCGATGAGTATTTCAGCTTATCCTCCTGGAGATAAAGTTCCTGATGCTTCCAGAGAATTTTAAGCATCTCTGATGGTCCAGGAAGGAAATCTTGCCTATTTATTTGCTAAGCATTTGCACTGCGTGAGGTTCCGTGTTAAGACTGATACGTTCATAGTGATGAAAGTATGGCCTTTAACAGAGGCCAGCACGAGGAATCGAGAGGCACGTGACCTGTAGCAATGCGGTGGCATTGTTCATGTGTGTCCATAGGAGTGTGTTAGAGGCAGCGGTACCCCACCTCAGCTGGAGTCCTGAGCAGCTTGACCAGAGCAGGATGCAGGCCAAGAGAACTCACCAGAACGCCCAGTTATCAGAACAAGGCCAAAGCATCCCAGTGAGCAGATAACTCTTGCCCATGGTTTGTGAGGAAGTGAAGTTCATCCTTTCCCTCAGGACTGGACCAGCCTGCCTGGGATCCTGAAGCTTGATCCTTCAAGCGAGTTGCCCCAGGGCGGTGGCCTCTTCTAGGTTCTGCAGGAGCCAGCGGTTCTGGCCTTCCGGCCTTCCTGCTGCTTTTATGCTGCTGTGGCCACAGGGTGGGGTTGATAGGGCACCGGCACCGAGTAAAGGCTCCAGGGCTGCCCATGTGAAGACAAAGCAAAAGGAAGCCAAGGTTAAACACTGGGTCCACCTGCTTCATTCCCTAGATGGGGAAACCGAGGCCTGGGGAGAGGAAGGGACTCGAGTGAGCTAATGGCCGAGCTGGGGTAAGACTCCCGGCAGTCTCTTCTCCCCTACTCCCCGGCCCTATTTCATAATAGGCCCCTGCTGCTGGCTGCGTCTCTGCGCTTTGTCAATCACTAGTATCTTTCTTGAAACAACAGTTCTTTAACATCGTCCCGTATTCAGCCAGTGTTCAAATCTCCAATGGTGTCCGGTCAAAAAACACTTCGAACAGTTTGATCCAATCAAGATTGGGATCAGATGTGCTCAGATGTGACTGGTTGATGTCTCTTGAATCTCTTTGAATCCCCAGGTTCCTCCTCCAGCTTTCTCTTTTTGCTTGCGATTTATCACCGGAGAAGGTGTGTCGTGTATCCTGCAGATTGTCCTCAGTCTGGGTTTTTGTGATTGCAAACCCATGACGTGGCTTCACGCATTGCTCTGTTTTCTGTATTTCCTGTAGTTGAATCTAGGGGTTTGATCAGATCAAGATTTGGGTGCTTTGTTTTGTTTTGTTTTTGCAAGACTACCATAGGAGGACAGACCTGCACAGAGTCTTAAACATCATCCAGTTCAGCCATGTCGTGTTCAGATAAGCTGAGGACCAGACAGGTGTAGTGACTCATACGGGCTTGCACACACGGCCAAGGCCATGGACATATTCTTAAAGGAAACCACTGAAAATGCTTGTGATCAGTTCCAGTGCCTTGGATGGCTGTGTCTGATATTCTCACTCTACAGCCTGTGCTTGTACCCACCATGCTAGGCCTGCCTCTCGACCTCATCTCACTTACCGTTGTGATCCCAGGGCCTATGATAGGCACTCATCTGCTGAATGAATAAACGAATGACCTTACCATTGTTTTTATGTCTCAGAAACTGGCTGCTCCTGGACTGTCCACGGGGGAAGGTATTATAGGCACTGGCCCTGCTGTAGTTTTCCAGAAAGCGGCCAGCCTGTTAGGCACAGGAAGGATCCAAGGGTAAAAGAATGAGAGGGAAGCAGGGCTTACCCCAGAAAAGCAACTGGAATGATGGGCTGTAGTCCACCCAGGCAAGAGGCAAGCCCAGCAACACAAAATCCTGCAGGCAGCACGGATGGGGTGCAGTTGGCAGGGTCCAGCCACCGAGATGGGGTGGAGGCAGCACTCCAGTCCACGGGGGGAGCAAGCCAGGACCCTGCTCCTCACGCTGGGCAGGAACTCAGGCCAAAGATCAAGTCAGAAGCCCTGAGTATTACTTAGGATTAAGTTGAGTTGACAGGAATGGAAAAACCCCAAGTGTCATCGGCCCGAATAGGGTAGAAGCTCATTTCTCCCTCGTGTTAAATGCCCTGAGGGAGTCAGCCCACAGCCAGCAGGGTGCTCCAGGGGGCAAAGATGACAGCGAGGACCCAGCCTCCCCTGTCTTGTCGCTCTCTTATTATCCTCGAGCATGACTTTGTTCCACGGCACAATATGGCTGCTGGAACGCAGCCCTTCCAGGCCATATCCCAAGTAACAGGAAAGAACAGAGGGAAAAGAGCACTCTCCTCCTTAGGGCAATTTCCAGAATTGTGCAGACTACTCCATGTACATTCTCTTGGCCAGAACTGAGTCGCGTGACGACACCTCGCTGCAGATGATGATGAGAAATAGAGCCTTCATCTCCGACATCCATGGGCCCACCGACGGGTCTGTACGTGAAGACCAGAGAGCATGTGTCCAGGGACTCATTAGGATACAAGGCAGACGTGAGCAGAGGGCTCCCAGCTTAGGCGCAGGTGCTTATGTCCCTGCTGTAGCTGCTTATGTCTCTGCTGCCCTAAGTCCTGGGACTTGGGCAGCGTGGGGTCCTCTCAGTCCAACTGTGGGAGGGAGACGCTGTGGAGCCAGCCATGGGGCCTGACCGTTGAGTACCTGTCACTGCACAACAGCGGGCAATTTGTAGCTAAGCCCGGCACCGGCCCAGGGAGAAGCAGCAGCAGTAAGAAAGCAGGTGTGTTCATTGTCAAGGACAGGCACACACTCAAAGGCCAACAACTGCTCAATGCTGTGAAAAGCATCTTCAAGACGTTGAGTCTGGGGCCACAGACTGCCTTTTCTTAGGAGGCAGCGAAGGCGCTGAGGACAACGGCTTTTTTTTTTTATTTCCTTAAAAAAATTTTGTGTTTTTTTTTGCTATAGAATAACCTACACAGAGAAAAGTATACAAATCCTAAGCATATACCTCCACAATTTTCACAGAAGTGGACACACCGAAGTATCCAACACACAGATCAAAAAGTATGAGGCTTAGGTTAAGGTTAAGGTTAAGGTTAGGGTCAGGGTTAGGGTTGGGGTTGGGGTTAGGGTTAGAGTCTAGTATGGTTACAATCTAGTGCTGAACATCTTGTCTCTTATGAAGATTATAAAATCAAGCGGAGGGGGTGCCTGGGCGGCTCAGAAGGTTAAGCGGCCGACTTCGGCTCAGGTGAGGATCTCACGGTTCGTGGGTTCAAGCCCCGCGTTGGTCGGTGCTGACAGCTCGGAGCCTGGAGCCTGCTTCGGATTCTGTGTCTCCCTCTCTCTCTGCCCCTCCCCTGCTTGTGCTCTGTCTCTCTCTCTCTCTCAAAAATAAATAAACATTAAAAAAAATGTAGAACGTTACTACAACCCCAGAAAAGGCCCCGAGCGTCCCCTTCCTGTTACTACTCCCCACCCTGCTCCCAGCATTTAGAAAATCTTTCCAGGCGATTCTATAGTCAATGCTGAGAATCGCTGCTTTTATAACAATGGTTATCAAACTTGGCTGCGCATTAGAATCAAGTGGGCCACCGTCTGCATTTTGAGGTGGAAGGACAGGGACAGCTAAGAAGGCAGTGTGGTGCAGGGGAGAAGCCTGGGAGCCAGACAGGCCTGCCACGTCCCAGCTGTGTGACCTTGAACGAGTTCCTTCACCTCTCTGAGCCTCACCTGTGACATGCGAATACTATCACACACCCTGCAGAGTTGAGGCTGGGGGGGGGGCAGGGCGGGTGGGATGTAAGTTCAGGCACATGTAGTGTCAGTATATGGCATCCGCTACTGTCCTTTTTATTAAAGGGGTACAGCCCCAGGAAGACTGAGAGCCCTTCTTTATGCTAATGGCATTTTCCAAACTGTGCTGAAAGGTACATCGTGCAAAAAATATTAGTTTGTGTTAGTTAAATATTACATCCTGCATCCCCTCCCCCGCCCCGCCCCCCTCCACCCTGGGAAATTCACAATGCACACCAACGTATTAAAGGCTCTGAGAAGTCCTGTATTAAACAGACCTCTTTTGGTCAGTGTCACCTCTAAGGGGCAGTTCACGGGACGCAGGTATTAATCATGCTCCTTATTTCACAGCTGGGGTAATGGGGGCCCAGGCAGCGCTCTAGGTGCAGACCAGGCACAGATCTTGGGCGCCGTGCTCTCTGAACCCCTCAGGAAATGTAGAGCCGAGGAAGGCAGACCATGGCCCGTCTGACCCACTACCTGTTTTTCTAAATGCAGTTTTACTGAAGATGATCTGATCCAGATCCCTTGATTTACAGATGAGCCAATCGAAGCCCAGGGAGAATGACTAACTTGCTCAAGGTCACACAGTCAATTAGGGGCAGAAGCAGAAATAGATCCTAGGTCCTCCAAATCCAGGTATTCTCCAAAACACAAATCGGACAGGTGGGGGGAGGGGAGGTGGGGGGAAGGGGGGTGTGAAGCTCCACGATCCCCCATGATCCGTGTCTCAGTTGTCTGCCGTGCTACTTACACAGGCGCTGCCCCCTTTCTACCACTGCACAGAACCCCCTGCCGTGTCTCTCCCTCCTGCTGCTTTGGGGGGGGGCCTCCTCTGCTTTCCACTTTGCATGGGGGACAAAGGCTGAACCTGACAATTGTGTTTATTTTAATTCTGTGAGAGTTGCAGTAAAACATTATTAACTTCCCGTCTGCCAGGGTGAAACATGAGATCATTTGGACAGGAACCTGGCAGGAGGCAACCTTTACCGGCTCGGGGAGAGTTTGCCAAACAAATGAATAGCACACGCGGGATCCTAGGGGGTTGTTTGAGACCACTTCAGAAAATAAATTATGTCCAAAGGTTCTCAGACTCCCTGAAGTACGTTATACAACAGTCATGTATTTGCAGTTTTCAAGTGTTTCTGTGTGTAGTCTGAAGACGCAAATAAAATCATTCGTATCGTTAAAATGGCCCCAGCGCGCCTGGGTGACTCAGTGGGTTAAGTGTCCGACTTGGGCTCAGGTCACGACCTCACAGTGCGTGGGTTCGAACCCTGTGTAGGGCTCTGTGCTGACAGGAATCCAGGAGACGGAGGCGTCGTACTGACCTCGGTTGGCCAAGGCATGCCGGAGAGCTAAAGGTTCATCTAGAAACAGCTGCGGGAACAGCGGGGCATAAACGGTGGCCTCAGGGTGGAGGCTCTTCCTGGGACAGCCAGACTACCCAGATGGCCTTTCCAGAGCGGGGAGATGCAGACTTGTCACTGAGGTGGAGGGTAAAAATAGTCCTGTGTGGGTGGCAGCTGGGCCCAGAGGCACCAGCTTCCTTGTCTCTAGAGCAGAGAAGGCAGCCCAGTTGACAGACAACTTCTCAGTCTCCTGAGGCCTCCCGGAGGCTCTGGGGGCTGGGGGAGGGGCGTCTTTCCCTAACAACGAAGCCCACCCCACCCCCCTGGACGCACACCAAGGGCTGGCAAGAGCTAGGGTCAGGTTTTAAGGTAGAGAAGGGCTTAAATCCTGGCCATATCAGCTACAGGCTCTGTGTCCTCAGGCAAAATCTCTCTCCTTTCAGAGGCTCCGTTTTCTCATCTGTCAAATGGGGCTAATGGTTTCTCTCTATTCCGTTGCCATGAAGCTTACATAACAATGATAGCTAACCCACTGCCCTCTCCAAGCTCACTCTTCCACCCCTCCCACGCGTGGTCCACCGCCAAGCACGTTCTTCAAGAGGGGCTCTGTGGAAAGGTCTACCTGGGCAGAAACTGAGGCCTCAAGACAAGAGCTGTGTCAGGCAGCCATCTTGGAAGCCAACCCTTCACCCCCAGGCGAGCTTTCAAGTGACTGTGGCCCCCACCAACCCCTGGGCTACAGCCTCACAAGAGACCCTGAGCTAGAACCACCCAGCTACGCCGCTTCTGGCTTCCTGGCCCTCAGAAAACTGTGAAATCATCAATATTTGCTAAATTTGGGGATGAGCTATGATGCGGCAATGATAACGAATATAATTTCCCTTTGGGGGCTGTTATGAGAATTGAGACGGTGCACAGCAAATAGCAAGGAGACCTACCGGGACCGGGGGCTCCAGAAAGGGCAGAAGGCAGGAGGGAGCCCGAGGCAGGAAGCCTCTGGCCAGCACCAGGCCAGGAAGGCCCCTCCTCCAGGACTCTGGGGAGGAGTCTGAGAGACCAGATACACAGACAAACAGGGGCCACGCCATATAGAAAAACAGAACTCTGATCACTACCTGTAGCAACAGCCAAGGAGGGAAACCACTCTCTGCTGCCATTAGTCTGGGAAGCCAAAGCATACCCGTGTAGTAATAGCCCAGACGCAGCCAAGACTGGACCAACAGCTGACAGCTTCCCTCATTTTGCCCCTGCTTCCAACGTAGGACAAACTGGGGAAAGCCAAACATGCTCCCCGAACCCAATCACATAGGGCACCCCCCTTTCTAGCGAGCACATCCACAGGTTCCGTGCCAACGGCCTCTGAGCAGAACCTGAAGCCTTCCCTCTCTCCCACTATAAAGATTTCCTATTCCTCGGCCAGCCTTCGATTCTCTTCCAAACTCAAGCGATGGGGGCTGACTCCCTTGTGGTAGCGAGCTCTGAAAACACAGCCTTTGCTTGCTCTCACGTGGGTGGTCTTTGCTTACTTCCACAAGCCCATGTTCTGTCTCTCCCTTCCTGACCACAGGTCAAAAAGACAGCACCTTCCTCTTCCCCGCAGGTAGCTACAGAAACCAGCGCAGGGATGATGGAAGAGAGGGGCATGGGAATAATTAAAACATAGCTTTGGAACAGGACAGGGCTCTGTCCTGTTTGGAACAGGACAAATTCTGGCTCTGATGCTTAACTAGCTGTGTGATCTTCAGTAAGCCAATTAACCACTCTGAGCCTCTGTTTTCTCATGTCAAGAGGACAGTCCAGTGGAACCAAGGGCTGGTGTAACAGTGAGGTAATATATTTAATGCACTGAGCATATCGTAGGTGCTTAATAAAGGGAAGGTCAGCCGTCAGTCTCCTCACAGCCTCCTGCTGGAGTAGGCAGGCCCCTAGACCCCACCTTTGCTCCTCCTGCCCCTGCTTTCTGTGCCACAGGCAGCCTGACCTCAGCCGGATGGAGTCAAGAATATGGGCTCCACGTCCAGAGTGTATTATTCAAGATCGGGGGTTGGTCTCAGGAGAACGATGGACAAAGGACATAACCAAGCATTTCTCTAAAGAAATCCAACTGGTCAAAAGCAGGGAACAAAATATCTCATCAGGAACCTGCTGTCTCCCTGTTCTATCCTGGCTCTGGGGGGTAGTCAGGGCAGGGAGACTCCTGCCCAGAAAATTGTGAGTGCCCTTGTCCCAAGCGGCTCTTCCAGGACGGAGGAAGGTGAGCCAGGTGTATCCGTCGGTCTCTCCTGGGTGTCTCTGTGTGTGTATTTACGTGTGTCAGCTTCTTCATCTTTAAATGTTTTTAAAGTTTATTTATTTGGAGAGAGGCAGAGACTGTGAGTGGGGGCAGAGGCAGAGACAGAAGGAGAAGAGAGAGCATCCCAAGAAGGTTCTGCACTGCCAGCACAGAGCCGGACGTGGGGCTCAGACTCAGCAAACCGCGAGACCGTGACCCAAGCCCAAACCAAGAGTCTGATGTGTAACCGACTGAGCTACTCAGGCACCCTTCTTTATGTTTAAAATGAGAAACTTGGGGCGCCTGGGTGGCGCAGTCGGTTAAGCGTCCGACTTCAGCCAGGTCACGATCTCGCGGTCCGTGAGTTCGAGCCCCGCGTCAGGCTCTGGGCTGATGGCTCGGAGCCTGGAGCCTGTTTCTGATTCTGTGTCTCCCTCTCTCTCTGCCCCTCCCCCGTTCATGCTCTGTCTCTCTCTGTCCCAAAAATAAATAAACGTTGAAAAAAAAAATTTTTTTTAATGAGAAACTTAATAGCTTCCCAGGAGATACACACACACACACACACACACACACACACACACACGTGTATTAGTTCTAATGGCGGAGCGGTGGCTTTGAGATACTCCATGCTGGGGACATCCTGGGTACCCTCACGCCCACTTGCCAAGCCCTTTCCATCCTCAGGTCTTTCCCTCCGCCACCACCAGCGGAATCCAAGCCTCCCACAGCATCTTCTGCCTGGACTCTGGAAAAGACTCCTAGATGCTTTCCTTCCTTCTCCACAGCTCAAAGAATGCAAATTATACAAGGATGAGAAACCATCCCACATCCCATAAACAAAGGCAAAGATTATGAAAATAATGACAATAACCAGGATCGGGGGCAATGCCCCCCGCCTTCCCCATAGGGCTGCAGTGTAAACTGGTTCATTTCTGCAGAGCAATTTGGTAGGATGTAATCTTTGGATTCTGTGGGTCCATTGTTCAAAAAAATCAAGAAAAAAATAGTTTTTGCATACACTTTGATACAGGCTCTTTATGGTAATATTGGTTCTGATGCAAAAAGGGGGGGCCAACTAAAATTTCCAAAAATAAACATCTTCCTTAAATAAATGGTAGTAGTCTCTACCCTTGAAACACCATTCCTTCACTAAAAATTGTATTACAGATCAGTAGTTCTCAAAGCAGGACCCGGAAGCAGCATGAACATCACCTGTGAGGGTATTAGTAATGCACATTCTGGGGCCCCCAACCCCGACATAATAAGTCCTCCAGAATATTCAGAACCACTGTTGTAGATGAATATTTATCACTACAAAAAGATACACAATTAAATGACAAAACAGTAGGTACTAACAATGCACCTCTATTTGAATAAATGTATGGAGACTCGCAAAGAAAAAAAGCCCAGATTTTGTACCAAGGTGGTAACGTCGACACTCGGGGGTAGGATTTTGAGGTTTTCGATTTTTTTTTTTCATTTTGCTAATCCATACTTTCTAGTTTGCAATGGTGCGTTTTTTGCCAAAAGGAACGCGGGGCGGGGGGGGGGGGGAGACCTCAATAACTTCTTTTTGAATTAAAAACAAAAAATCAAATGGGGCAGGATGGGGGTGGGGTGGGAAGGACGAAGACAGCACGCCCCGCAGCCACTGCTTTCAGCCTGGGGACAGCAGCGAGGAGCGGGTAGGGGCGTGGTGGGACCGCTCGGACCCAGCGCCACAGCCCCAACGGAGAAGGGAGAGAGGAGAGGGCAGCCAACGCCGGGGGTGAGAGCTACTTCTCTGATGTCCAGGAAGGTTTACTGGGAGCCAAAGAGCGGAGCAGAAACTTAGGGCCGACTTCAGGAGGAGCTGAACCGCCACGAGCACCGATTCCCGGGATGGGCGCCTCGGGGAGATTTCCCAGCCCGAAACCCTCCGCCACTGCCCCAGGGGCGGGGCTGCCCGCTTCTCGGACCCAGAGGACTGGGGGGGGGGGGGGCGCAACGGGGGGGGAGCAGGAAGGAGGCACGAGGGGGCGGGCCGTTGCTAGGGGAGGGGCGGCGGGGCCGGCGAGCCGCGCAGCAGGCAACTGCGACCCGCGCTCGGCTCTCCGGCTCCAGCTCCCGCGCAGCCTGTTGCTCGTTCCTCCGGGCCGCCGCTTCCCGCCCGGTGCCCAGGGCCAGGCGGCCCGAGGGGTGCCGGCGCGCGGGCGGCCTCCCGCCTTCCCCTCTCCCCGCCCGCGGCTGGACCCCAGCATCTCCGGGAGCGAGGACGCCGGCCAGCCTCCCCGCGCGCCCCGGCCGGCGCGCCGAGACCCCGGGCGCCGAGCCGCGATGAACGCGACCTTCCTGAACCACAGCGGCCTGGAGGCGGCGGGCGGCTTGGGCGGCGGCGGCGGGGCCACCCTGGGGAACCGCAGCCACGGGCTGGGCACGTGGCTGGGCTGCTGCCCCGGGGGCGCGCCGCTGGCCGCCACCGACGGGGTCCCCGCGGGGCTGGCGCCCGACGAGCGCAGCCTGTGGGTGTCGCGCGTGGCGCAGATTGCTGTGCTCTGCGTGCTGTCGCTCACCGTGGTTTTCGGCGTGTTCTTCCTGGGCTGCAACCTGCTCATCAAGTCGGAGAGTATGATCAACTTTCTGGTGGAGGAGCGCCGGCCCTCCAAGGACGTGGGCGCCGCCATCCTGGGGCTGTACTGAGGCCGCCTGGGCCCGTCCCCGCCAGCCCGGCCGCAAGCGGACGAGAAGGGAGACCGGGACCCTCGTGCCCCTCCCGGGCTCTGCCGCCGCCGCCCGGCGGGCCGCGCGAAGAACAGCGACGGGCCTCGGGGCGCCCCGGCCCGGGGACACCGTGAGACTCGAGGCGGTGGCGCGGGAAGGGACTTCCACACCCGGCTCGGTCCAGTGTGCGCCTCAGCGTGGCGGGGTGGGAGAGGTCGTGGGAGGCTGCGTGGGGCTGAGGTCACGTGCGGGGGAGTTTTGTGCGTACGTAGACGCGTCCGTGTGCGGGTGAGTTGCGGGGTGGGGCAAGTTGATGAATCCGATTCCCTGAGCTCGTGGGCCGGATTTTGCATTTGAAAAGAACCGTGGTAATAAACCTGCTGCCGTCGGGCTTCCGGCGGCTTCCCGTTCGCAACTCTTCACGGAGTGTGTGTGTAAGTGTAAGCTGTGTTGGCTGGGGCGGGGTGGGTGCGCTGTGTACCTCACAGGCGGGTTGGCCGCCTGACTGCGGAGCCGTGGGGGGTAGGTGGGGGGCTCTTGAGACCCCACTTGGAGGAGGCCAGGAGGCCGTAGTCCTAGAGGGGAACGGGCAGGTCCTGCGGGGTGGCCAGACAGCTGGGGAGATTATTTAAATCTTTGGGAAATTGGAATCTATTCCGTGAGGGGAAAAAAAAGAAAAATCAGTGACTTACCTGCAAAAGGGAAGAAAAGCAAAATTAATATATCAGAACAGTGAATAAAAACTTAATCGGGGGGTTGGTGGGGCGCTAGATCTAGTTAAATTACAAGGCCAAAGCCCCATCTAAGGGCTTGCTTGGACACCATCCTTGTAGTGTGGAGCAGGAGTAGTGGGAAGAAATGCCCTTGCTGCCGGGGGTGGGGCAAGGGTGGGAGAGGGCTTTGTGGCGCGGAGGACCCAGGACATTTAAAATGCAGAAAATGACCTCCATATGCAGCTGCATTCAGGGAATTTTCAGTCCCCCGTTATGAGATACCCCGTTGCCCAGAACCCAGGCACCTCTTGGAGATGCAGAATTAGAGTAAAGCGGTGTTAACGGGCTAGAAAGATGCCACTCATCGGCCAAGGGCGAGTGCGTGGCTCCACTGTCTGCAAGTGTCTGATCTGGGGAAGGGCTAAAACTGGGCATTATTCATTTTCGTCATCATAACAATCCTTTGAGGCAGATATTAGCATTATCCCTACTTTACCTTTCACTGGTGGTGAATCTGAGGCCCAAGGAGGTTAGGCAAGGGGCTCAAGGTCACACCTGTACCTAAAGGGTGGGGGAGGTGACATGCCAGCCCAGAGAGAGAGAATCTTAAGTAGGCTCCATGCTCAGCGCAGAGCTCAACGCGGGCCTTGATCCCATGACCCTGGGATCATGACCCGAGTGGAAATCCAGAGTTGGATGTTCAACCAGACTGAGCCCCCCTGCCCCTGCCGGGTGTCCCAAGGGATGCAATTTCTGGGGTCAGGTGCTCTCACTAGCAAGATGGCCCCTGCAATGGAGGACAGGAGGGAGGCTGCAGTGCCGCAGGCACTGTGTTCACTGGGGTCGGGTGCTCTCACTAGCAAGATGGCCCCTGGAATGGAGGACAGCTACTCACTTTCCCACTTGTTTGTTGGAGCCCACTTGGCACAGCCATGCTCGGCTGGCTGCTGGGAGTCACCCTCCTTGAACCTCCCCAGACCCCAACTCAGCAGCAGACCAAGGGCAGCCTTGAGCATTAAGGGGGGTTTCAGAGGGAAAGAAGGAAGCGTGATGGTTGTGGGTACCCACAAAAATAGCCCACATCCAGCATTCCAATTTGGGGAAAAAGGTATGTGTGCACGTGCACACACATTTTATACAAAGGACTTTAGAAGGATTTCTGAATAGCATCCCTTGAGTGCAGCTCATGATTCTCTCTTGTTACTCAAGGTCACGAGGGATATGTGGGATGTCCAGATCCCTGAACTCCAGAGGCCAGGCAAGCATCTAGGCCTCTGGCATGACCACTGGGGAAGTGCCCTGAGGAAGCACCTGCTTACTCTTGCCGCCATATGCCTCCAAACTCAGAGGAATCTGTAACTCCAGTGCATAGAAATGGAGAGTTTAATCCATGGGGAACACTCTGGAATGCTGAGGAAAAAAAAATAAGCAAGAGTCAGGAAACCAGCTCCTATAAGACGATCGTCTGGCTTTACGTGTGTCCTACCATCTTGGAGGAATCAAAGACCACATCACTGGGGACTGGTACCCCTGGAGCTATCCACACCTAGGCTGGCCCAGCCGGGCAGACCAATGGACAGCTTCTGACACAGAGACACCCTCGGACACCAGAGCCTTGAATCTTCCTTTGCACCCAAAAGGGCGCTGTATTCCACAAACCAGATTACAACGATGGTAACCTACCTTTATTTATTTGTTTGTTTGTTTGTTTATTTATTTATTTATTTATTTATTTAGTATGGTCACTGTGCTACTCACTTTAAGGGCATTATCTAAATTCATCCTCATACCAATCCTTTGGGGCAGATACTAGCATTATTCCCACTTTACCTTTTACTGATGATGACCTCTATTTTGGGGGGCGGGTACCAGCAAATCTATTTAGACGAAACCTATTTGGGGGTACAGGGTTCTGATGGGAGCTTGCAGGCTGGCTGTGAACCTGCGTTTCTCCTGGGGCCTGTCTGGCAGGGGAAAGCTTGGGCAGAAAGCCCAGGACATGGGACCCGGATGTTGACGCCACAGCCACCCAGGCAGGGGACAGCCTCCATCACTGCGGGTCATGCTGTGCAAACTGCTGGTTTCCTGCTGAGCTGGACCAGGCTGACAGACATGCGCTCCAAAGGTGAAGTTCAGCAAGGCTTCCAGGGATCTTACCTGCAACCCTCACCTTCTTGCTGGGGTTCCTTTCCTGTTCCAGGTCCTGTTACCGTAACAACATTGAGGGTGATTATGGCTGGGCTTCGAAGAAAAAGCAGTTACCAGCCTCGAGGGGGCTTCCTCCCCTCCCCACGTGGACTCTGCTGTCTGGTTTCCACCACACCAGGCCCAGGCCTCCCTGGAAGGGCGACCTTTCCTCAAAACCGGGCCCTGGGCTCTACCCCTCTCTCTGCTTCCCAAAGCTTCACCCCTACCATGGAACGGGAGAGGGAGGGAAAGAAATGCCATCAGTCCCTCCTGCTGAAACCAGCCAGTCTCCCTGCCTTGCTCTGTGTGGGCCCCACAGAGGGGAAAATGAGGGTGGTGCTCTGGCCAGGAACAAGGAGGGAAATGGGATCAATTTGGGGGTCTTGAGTCCTTTCCAGGAGGGCAGCCAGATTGGTCCCTCATGGGGAAGGGGAAGTTTGGGCCATAAGAAGGCTCTGGGGACCTGGGAAGGGCAATGAGGAGGAAAGACATGGGACAGGAAGAGGGACCCAGAAGTGGAGGGCTGAGGACCCAGCCGTGGAGGCCTCCACCATGGCCCCGCTCCCTGCTGCAGGAGAGGCCCAGTACGGAGCCATTGGAGCAGGTCTGGAGAGCCACAGCAAGGGCCAGGCGTCAGCAGCAATGCTTTTGGTGCAAGGCCTCCCCTTGGACCCATGATTTCCAACTTGACAGCTCGTGAGAATTACCCAGCTGAGCTTTCAAAGCCCTGCTGCTCATATCGCACCCCCCAGACCAATTGCAGCAGAACATCTGCGGGTGGAAACAGGCTTCAGAATCAGGAGGCCCTTCCTTGTTCAGTGACCCATCAGGTGGTGCTGATCCCAAGAGAGAAGCCCTTGGTGTTTCAGTCTTATGTAGTCCCTGCTTGCCACCTGTGTCCTGAAGACCCGTGTGACCATCCGTGCAGGGGCGCTGGTGTCCGGGAGCAGGCGAAGGGAAGGGAATGAGTTTAGACTTTACAGAACCAGCAGCAAGTTAATGAAGTGTTCTGAGTCACACTGTTCATCTGTCAAATTGGGATCATAAAGCCTGCTTCCTGTGTTTGTTGAGAAGATTCCAGGAGACAACGATGGCTGAGCTGGGCGCGGCGCTCTGCCCACGGGAGGTGTTGGGTAACTGGTTGCGAGTATCATGCTGATGCTGGTTGACCTCGCAGGGGCTGTCCTAAACCTCTGTGCCAGCCCCTTTCACGGCATTTCTCTCTTGGCTCTGGTGATCTGGCCCCCAGTCTCCACTCTGAAAATGCTACAGAGTTCACACTCTATGGCTCCCGGTGCTCTGCTTCCCTCAAATGCTTTTCTTCCCCTCCGTTGTCTCTTATAACTGCTCATTCTCCAAGGTCAAGCTCAAGTGCAGCCTCATCCATGAAACAGAATTTTGATCTCTTCTATCACATATCTTCGTATATCTACATAACAGTAATGTTTACTGAGCCCTTTTATGTGTTCTGTTCATATATTAACTGTCCTAAGAGGTGGCTTCTAGTACCATCCTCATTTTACATTTGAGGAAACTGAGGCCCAGCCTCAGGGTAAGAGACTAGTCTGAGGTTGTACCGCCAGTAAGTGGAGCTGGGATCCCGAATTCAGGCAGACTGGTTTCTGAGCTCCCACTCCTAACCACCAGGCACACTGCCAAGGTGGATGGCATGGGCCTCTCTCTGCCTTGCGTTATGGACTCTGGTGTTCATGTCTGTCTCCCTCACTGCATTATCCCTGAGGACCGGAGCTGTTTTCCCTGTGTATATATTTTCTACAGCACTCACCATGGTGCCTTGTTTAGTTTAGGAATACCACAAACCTTTGTTGAACTGAGGACACAGCCCCCTGCTTTCAAGGGGCCGCACTCATCATAGGAATCAAGGATATGTAATCAAATCAAACACGAGGAGAAGGGTGGGCGTTCTCCTTAGTCAGAGACAAATAAAATTTTCATGGGAATGATTCCCCTTTTAGGTGCTAATAAGCATACTTGCCATTTAGAGAAGATCTTTCACATGCCAGAAATGGTGTGAAGCAGTTTTCCTATTTTATCTCATAATCCTTTCTGATTTTTCTATAGCCCATATCTAATAATCTCTGCAGGGCAGATATTGCTGTCATCTTTGAGAAAGCAAGGCTCAGATTGCTTAGATCACTCATTTAAGACCACAGCTAATCATTGGTAGAATCAGATTCAGGTCTGTCTGAGCTCAAAAGGTATTTGGAAGGTGAATAGGTGGTACATTTCATAATTTTCATCGAGCTTTGGAAATGAGACCATGCCTTGATTTTTCTGTTTTGTTGTTTGGGATGTTGGAGGAATATTTTTGTGAGCACTTCTCCCCTTTCTCTGCTGCACATGTGAGGGCAACGCCCCATGCATGAAAGGGACTATTACTGATGATGAAGAAGATGAGGGCGAGAGAAACAACCCAGCACCATCATTCGACAGGCCATATGGTGAAAACTGTTATTATAAAAAATAAAGTAGAGAGAGCAGGAGAGGGTTAGGTCGAAATGGTAGACAGAATACTCCAGCCGGCTCTACATCATTACGAACATCAGGACTGACAGTAAAGAAAATCCATAGCATTGCTGGAAAATAGGAAGGGTGCCCTCAGTGGACTAGAAATGATGGCGATTTCCTAGACAGTAGTTGGCCGATTAGGTCGTATTGAAGAAGGTGCCCACAGTCCGCAGTTCAGGCATGCAATGTGGTCTGTCACAAAAGGCGGAAACAGGGATGCCCTCAACTGAGATGCAGGGCCAAAGCAAGCAGGAGGAGGCCTTCCTGGGTCCTGCAGAGGTTGCGGTCAGAAGGATCAGCCTCCTTCCTGTCCCAGGCCACTCTGAGGTTGTGTCATGGGCAGGACACCAGGGAGGACACGGAAAAGGAGAACTTTTTTATACCCAGTGTGAGCTTAAGGTGCGCTGATCTGGAAAGATGAGGAAAGGTTCACGATGGTAGCGAGAAGGCTGAGAGGCCCCCAAAGACTGCTCTGGGTCTTTGATGCCACAGGCCCTGTCTACCCCGGATCCTGCCTTGTTATGTTCCTGATTGCAGCCTGGGATAATGAGATATTGCACTTCTAAAAAATGTGATCGTATATTAATTTTTCTGCAATGTACATATGGGCAATCACATGTGGACTTACCAGACAGGTGAAAAAAGTGAATTGCCATGGAGATGAAACCTGGGATGAGGTTTAGAAACTAGATTGTTTCTAAAAGGCCACATCACCTTAGGGAAGTAGGAAGCTCCTGTCCAGGACTTGAAGTTAGAGGCCAAATCACAGGCCTTCCCATCAGGGCCGGGTGCTCTTTCAGTTTCTTTTTACTTCTTTTTTTCTTTTCGTTCCTTGCCATCCCCAAAGGCAAGAGATGTAGGTTTTGGAGACCTTGATTCAAGCTCTGGCTGTGCCACTAGTAAGTCATGGGGACCAAGTATCTGTGGGCCCTGAAGAGGTGTGAGATGGGCTACAGGGCCTCCTCTCTAGCTTCGTACTGACTTGCCGTGTGATCTTGGACTAATCATTTCCTGGGTTTCCTCCCATGCGAAGTGAGGGAGGTGGACTAGATTCTCTCCAAAATCATTCCAATAATTTTCTCTTTTTCTCCCTTGACACTTCCTCGTAGGGCAAAGAGCTTCCCAAGTAAATAGGCTGGTGGAGCTGTCTATGGTGCTGAACATTTGGCTGCTGAGGTCTTGGGCTCAAAAGAGCTGGCTGTTCTCAGCACACTTCCAGACTTCTAGACTCAGGTCACCTCCATCAGGAGTCTAGGGCTTGCTTGCAGCTAGAGAGGAGACTCCAGAGGGTCTTGGGCTTCAGAGAGCACTGGAAAAGGAATCTGGAGATGTGGTCCTAGCCTGACCCTGCCACAGCCAGCTTTCAGTATATTTTTGATGAAGCCACACCTCCTTTGTTTGGACCTTTGTTTTCTCATCTATGAACCTGAGGTGGGGACCAAGATGATCTCTAAAACCTGGAGGGCCCAGAGTGGTTCTGGAAGCTTGCCTGGGCTGTGGGGGAGAGGAGAGCCTATAAAGATGAGGTCATTCCTCACCTGTCTCAAAGTTCAGGCTTCTCTAGTGGTGACTGAGGGTGAGGAAGAAAATACACTCCCTTGTTAGGAACATGTGTTCTTTTGTCTGGAAGAAAAGGCAGGCAGTGAGCAGATGTAGCGTTTACATTTTCTCAAATGACAACTGAACGCCGAGGATGATGATTAGTGCTTGTTATGAAATGTGTCAAAACTATAATAAAATCTCCAATTTATACCATCCGCCTACTTATTGATCATCTTTCCAGAATCTCCTTCACTTCTCAGTAGTCCAGGATGAAAAAGACAATGAGGGGAAATCTTAAAAGGAGCTCACACTAGGGGCACCTGGGTGGCTCAGTCGGTTGAGCGTCCAACTTTGGCTCAAGTCATGATCTCACAGCACATGGGTTTGAGCCCCGCATTGGACTCTGTGCTGACTGCTCAGAGCCTGGAGCCTGCTTCAGATTCTGTGTCTCCCTCTCTCTCTCTCTCTCTCTCTCTGCCCCTAACCCACTTGCATTCTGTCTCTGTCTCTCTCAAAAATAAATAAACATTAAAAAACTTTTTTAATAATTAAGTAAATAAATAAGTAAATAAATAAATAAAGAACTCACACTAGGGGAGACATCATGATTCACTCCGAAATGTTTTGTGTTTTTCAGCCTTCGACTTCCCCACTTGGCCATGTAATGTGATGGTTGGGAATGTCGAGTCCACATCAAGAAGGGCCCTGGATTCAAGCCCTGCTTCTGCTCATTCTTAGTCGTAAGACATTCTTTCCAAACTTCAGTTTCTTCATTTGTAAAATGGGGGTTAATGACACATATCTCTAAGTATTTGTTGAACGGATTAAATAACATCATTTATGAAAATGATTAGCAAACACGATGTCTGGCACACCTCAGAAGTGATTGTTTTGGTTATCTATCTATAACTATCTCCAAAAATTTGAGCTTTGAAACAATAACCACTTTATTATGTCTTCATGGTTCTGTGGGTTGACTGGGAGACTGTCGGCCAGCTGGGCAGATCTTCTGTCAGCAAGAACTGCAGCCATCTAGAGGTCGTCTGTCTAGTGCCCAGCTTTTGTCCCCAAAGCTCAGAAGCACAGTTGCCAAGCCTTCATAAGGCTTAGGCTCAGAATTGGGGTATTTTCTTCTCTGCCACATCCTATTTATTAACATGACTCACAGAGCCAGTCCAGATGCATTGTGGGAGGACAGACTATGCAAGGCCATGAATACTGGAGGCATGGTTCACTGGCAGGTGTCTTTGGAAACCAACGGCTACATTGATCAATAAATGATTTTTACAATCAGAATTCCAAGTATTCTTCACTCCCTTGTCTCTTCTTTAGAAGTACCACCTCTTTCTGGGTTTGCACAGAATTACAAAAATTATTTGTTGCCCATATAATTTAGAGTCATGTGGACACCTCCCAAACTATAGTCCCCTGGAATGGGTGTCAAGTTTTTTTCTCCCATATCCCCCCAGAGGCCTCGGACAGGACTCTGCATACTAAGTATTAAATGAAAGCTGTACATGTTGTTGGGTATTAATATTTCTATACCAGCTTTATTTTGGTTAATATTTTCTTCATGTATCTTTTTGAAAACCTTTTCCTTGCAAGTTTTCCCTGTCGATATGTGAGGCACATACAATACAGCTGGATTTTAAAAATAGAATATTTTTACTGGTATGTTTTCATGTTTTTAAAATTCATTTATTAGAGAGAGAGAGAGAGAGAGAGAGAGCGAGAGCCAGCAGGGGAGGAGGGGAGAGAGAGGGAGCGACAGAGGGAGAGACAGAGGAAGAGAGAGAATCCCAAGCAGGCTCCGTGCTGACGGCGCACAGCCTGACGTGGGGCTTGAACTCACGAACCATGAGATCATGACCTGAGCCAAAGTCAAGAGTCAGAAGCTTAACTGACTGAGCCACCCAGGAGCCCCTATAAATATGTTTACTTATTTATTATTATTATTTAAATTTTTATTTAGTTTTTAAATTTATTTTAAGTAATTTATTTTTAGGTAGACTTCATGCCCAGCATGGAGCCCAGTGCAGGGCTTGAACTCACGACCCTGAGATCAAGACCTGAGCTGAGATCAAGAATCCGAGGCTCAACCCAACTGAGCCACCCAGGTGCCCCAGTATGTTTATTTTTAAATTTACATTCAGTACAATTCACTTTTTTTTGGGGGGGGGGATATGGACAGTAGTATGAGTCTTGAACAAACGTTCAGGGTTGTGTAATCAGCAACATAATCAAGATACAGTTCTACCAAACAAGCTTCTTCGTGCTCCCACTCTGTAGTCAAACCCCCTTCCTTCCCTTAGCCTGTGACAAGTACTGATTTGTTCTTCGTCCCTGTGGTTTTTCTTTTCCAGAATATCAGATAAGTGGGATCATACAACATGTAGCCTTTTCAGTCTGGCTCCTTGCACTTAACCTAATACATCCAGGTTGCTGCAAGTGTCGACCGTTCATTCCTTTTTGTTGCTGAGCGGCATTCCGTCATATGGATGTATCACCATTCTTTTTTTTTCATTTAATTTTTATTTCCATCTGTCTTCGGTTGAAGGACATATGGGCTGAATCAGTTTTTGGTGACTACGAATAAAGCCAACATGAATATTCACACACGGTTTTTGTGTGTACGTGCAAACAAGAGTCTTAATTTCTCTTTGGAAAATACCTTGGAGGAGCTTTGTTGAGTCACACGGAAAGTGTATGATTAGCTCTATAAAAATACTGCCAAACTGTTTTCCATGGCAGCGATTACGTTTTGCATTCCCATCAGCAATGTATGGGTGTTCTAGTGACTCCACACCCTCACTAGTAGTTGGTATTGTCAGTTGTGTGTGTGTGTGTGTGTGTGTGTGTGTGTGTGTTGTTTGTATGTGTGCCTTTCCACGTGGGTAATGGTATCTCATTGTGGGTTAAATTTGTATTTCCTAGTGAATGATGATGTTGAACAGCTTTTCAGGAGTTTCTTTACCATCTGTATCTCTTCCCTGGTGAAGTGTCTTTTGCTCATTTTTAAAAAATAAATGTTTATTCCTATTTGAGAGACTGAGCATGAGTAGGGGAGGGTCAGAGAGAGAGAGAGAAGGACAGAGGATTTGAAGCAGACTCTGCACTGGCAGCGGCGAGCCCGATGTGGGGCTCGAACTCATGAACCGTGAGATCGTGACCTGAGCTGGAGTGGGACACTCAATTGAGCCGTCCAAATGCCCCTGCTCATTTTTTAAGTGGGGTTGTTTTCTCATTGCTGAGTTTTGAGAATCCATTACATATGATAGTTATAGTCCTTTGGCAGATACGTGATTTGCAAATATTTCCTCCCAATCTGTGGCTTGTCTCTGCATTCTCTTAACAGTGTCCCTCGCAGAGTTCCACACCTGCCTTTTTCCCTCCCGCTACTGTGTCCGCCGTGCCTAGGTAGGACCTGCATAGTAGATATGCCACAAATGTCTGCTGAATGAGTGAAAGAATGAATGAAAGGGAGAGCCGAGCTTTCTGGGCCACTGAAGAGGTGACTGCATACTGCACCCCTCAGGACTGCGGCCTCCTTGCTCTGGTTTCTGTCCTTCAAGTGACCTTCCCATCTCCGTGTTGGCTTCGTCGGTCTCCTGACACCCGGCCATGTGTCCCCAGAACAGTGAGCATGTGTAGCCTAAGTGACTGAACAGACATCCTTCATTCCTTCCGTTCCGAATTTAGGAAGTGGCTTTCTGGTGGTTCATCACTGAGTTTGGTCAGTCCTAAGAGGCTGGCCTCTTTCGAGTGTCCTGACCCAGCTGAGCTTCTGGACTCTTCCAAAGCCTGGACCATGGCGATCCCTCTGCATTCTGCCCTGGGGGCTCCTGCCTGAGGACGCAGCCAATCTTCTTTATGTGGCCTCACTCCTGTATCTCTCTCTTCCCTGCTCAGTCCAGAAGGGAGAGTGGAAAAGAATGGCTTCTGAGGACATCCAGGGCTGGGAGGACTTTCCATGGTTACGGGGAGAAAAAGGGAAGGGAAAAGGTTTGGGGCGGAGGGTGGGATGGCACAGGGGGGAGGCTGGAACAGGAAAAGTGCTCAAGAGATGCTCTAGCTTAATCTCTTCTCACCAAACTCACCGGAAGGGGTTTGCCACGCCCAGGAGTTGGTCACAAAGTTTCACTTCCAAATGCGGTGAGACCCAGCAGAGTCTTTCCATTTGTTCTAAAGATAGACAAATTGCCTCTTTTCTAAAGGAGATGATGAAAAACCTCTCCTTTCTCTAGAGTTTTTCATGCAGCCTGAGCTAGAGAGGCTGAAAAACAGTCAAGGACTCTGGAGCACGGGGAAAGAAATGTAGAAAAGAGGTGGGGGTGGGGGGGGGTGGATTCGGCTTTTTCTAAAAAGAGAGCAGAATACTTTTCCCTTTGAGCCAACCTTCTTTAAAAAAATTTTTTTTAATTGATTAAAAATTGAAAAATTTAAACATTGGAGGTTGTATGCTCTGCTGTCTTCTTCTGAGTTTCCTCTGTCATTCAGTCTGTGCATCTGTCTACTGGTAGGAAGCAGACGATGCTTCTGCTAAGTCACTCCCCCACCTTCCCACCATCCTCCTCGTATCCCTCTCCGGCCACACTCTAGGTCCCTCCTTGCATTCTTGACACTGACTCACTTGTCCTGGGACCCGTCTCTGCCTGAGGAGGAGAGCCTTGAGTGCCACAGCTAATTGTGCCAGGCTGCCCTGCACGGCCCTACAGACCTGTCTTATCTTTGCGTTGGGCTTTACTTCGGTAAAGCAGTTCCCGTGTCACGCTACCTGCACAGCCTCGGAACAGCTCTTCAAAGTCGGCGGCACATTTCACTGTCGGGGGAGCTGAAGGGCCATACCGCAAGTCGGGGTGGGGGTCTGGCTGAGTGGCTAGAGCTGGGTTCTCCCAACCCGTATCAAGCGTGAGGCTTTTAAGGACTGGACTCAGTCTGGAGGCAAACTCAAACTCCCCAGAGCCTTTGGCTTCCCAGAAAGTTGGGTCCCTCCCGTGTCCCCATCCCAAGACCGCTGGAGGCGGGAAGAACTCCTGTCCCCCAGGAGTGGGTGGGGGAAGGGCAATGCCCTGGTGGCCCAGTCGCCAGTCCGGAGCCAGCACATCCTCCTGGAGTGGTTCACAGCCAGGCCTCAGAGTGGCTCATCTTGAAGGCTCCTTCCAGCTTCAGTTTTCCAATTGTTCTTGGCTTAGTCAGGCTCTGAGATGCCTCGGTGCCTGCCCTCAGCACTTCCTTCAGTTTAAGAATAAAAGGAAGCCGTCTTCTGAGCCCCACACATGCCTCCCACCCCCAGAGTCTTCTTGGCTAGCTCCCGCTGTTGCAACTGTCAGCGGTGGATTTTTGGGTAATTGTTGCCATGGAGACTCTGCCTTGAGTTATTGCGCAAATGTGTCCCGTCTCCCTCATTTGGTGTGTGATACGGATGCTTGCAAAATGGTGAGGTTAAAGGCTCTTCACCTCTCTGCTTTGCCCTGCGAAGGAGGGGTTTGGTTTGCCTGGGCCAAAGCTTCTTCGCAGCCTGCTTCCCATTTCCGTCCTCCCTGAGGCCCCCTGGGCAGTCCCTGCCAATGGAAAGTCCTGGACACCTGAGGACAAGGAGACCTGCACTCTGTGGGCTGCACGGGGTGGGCCCAGATCCAGCGACATTTGGTGGCAGCTGATCTCCAAAGCCACCAGTCCCTGCACGGGGAACAGAGCCACAGCTCCCAGCACCTTCCTCCAGGAGACAAAGCCCGTCTACAAGTTGAGGGGTCGCTCACGCAGACCTCAACTCAATCCAGCTTCCGTAAATGTCACCATGCACACTGATCCCCGGTGTGGAACCCTGGCCTCGCACCTCGCCTCCGTTTCCCCTGAGCGCTCATCCTCCCACATGCAGATGATGGGATTATTAGCACTATTTTTATCATGTCTCTTTCCTAGCCAAGATCTGCCCTCGTCTCCCCATTGCCTCTTCTACCAAATACAGACTCAATTCGCATTCAGGGGCTCCCGCCAAATCCCTCCTCTCCCACCAAACCAACCGACCCTTAACGTCCTCTCTGCCCTCCCCCTCCCCACCTACGCCGTCAGCTCTCAGTGGTTCCTTGCAAGTAAGCTCGCCGAGGGGAGCCTCACCCACCTCACTCCCACTGCCTTTCCCCAGGTTATCTGTCCTTCCACAATGAATGGCTCCCTGACTCCTTCATGTACATCTGCTCCTTACTGAGCTGGCTTGTTTAAAAGGCTTCAGCGCAGGGATGGGGGCGAGACAGTACAAGGACACTGCAGCACGTTGGAAGAGAGCAGGACGGTGCCATCCTGTTCCCGAGATACTATCGGCTATATAGCTGACTGCCACCCACGGGGGCCCATGAGACAGTCCACACATGGCCACCCCCTCAGCCCCTACTCGGATTTGACCAGCTTCCCAATAAAGGATCCATCATTACACAACAGTTAAGAAACAGGGGAAATAAGAAAGCTGGTAAGGCGGAATTCTGGCCTTATGTGGGGAGGAGATTTCTGTTTCTATTGCTGCGCAGGAGGAGACAGGATCTGAATTAGAATACTGTAAGGGCTGCTGATCTGGGACTAATCTTAGGGGCTGTTCTTCAGATTTTCCCTGGAGGCGGAGACGCACCCTCCTGCTAACTGCAGTTCCCCCTCTTCCCTCCACTCTCCATCTCTGCAGGGTTGCGGTCCAGACCCTCTTTTCTTGTCTGAGCTCTGCTCAAATGATACATCTGACCGAGCACAGCTGGACCCAAGGGCTAATGAAAGGAAGTAATCAGAAAGGTAGGAAGGATGATGGAGTCAAGGGCTGGTTTGGAAGGCTTCCTGGAGGAGGTGAGTGCTTGAAGGGACGCCACACCATGCAGTGCCTCCAAGGTGAGCTTGGGCGGAGCCGGCCATAAAAACTGGAGAGTCTGTTCCTGATATCATCTAGTTCAGATATTAAGTGCTTTCAAGCTCTTATTTGACTCTGGTTGAGAAAAGGATTTGAGGGGCTCAAAGTCTATTCGCGGTGGGCCAGCTCTGCACCTAACATCTCATACTGTGGGTAGCTGGGGAGGGGAGAGCAGAGACACAGACGTGGTGTGGGTCTTATGCAGATTTTCCTTTGGGGCTCCTTCACCGACACAGACAGAAATTCGATGTGAATCTGCTTACGTAGAAATGGGATTATTGGCTCCCCAAATTAGGAAATTCTGAGGCTTCAGGCGTGGCTCAATCCGGGGCCCTAGCTGATACTGTCTTCTTCTCTGTCCGCCCTCCAGCCCCCATCTCTTAGAGGGTTTCATTCTCAGGCAGCCTCTCCACACAGCAGGAAGAAAGGCCTCCAGCAGAAGACGTCTTCATCTCAGAGACACTGATCCCTTAGGATTTCTGCTAAAGGGGGCCATACCAAGCTGGGTCGGTTCCTTTTGAAATCCTTTTCCAGGAGATCCACCTAGCAACTTCTCCCCATATCTTATGGATGAGAACTGGGTGATATGACCACTTCTAGCAGAAAGAAAGTCTGGAGAGATATTTAAAAAAATTTTTTAATGGTTATTTTTGCGAGAGCGAGCGAGCGTGTGTGTGCAAGTGGGGGAGGGGCAGAGAGAGAGGTAGACCCAGAATCCCCAGGCTCTGAGCTGTTAGCCCAGGGCCTGACTCGGGGCTTGAACTCACAAACTGTGAGATCATGACCTGAGCCAAAGTCGGATGCTTAACCAACCGAGTCACTCGGGCGCCCTGAGAGAGGTCAAGTATTTTTAATTGGGCTTCCTGCTAGATTAACAAAATTATGCTTCTGTTAGTGAGAAAGAAAGGGAGAATGGACAGTGGTCAGGGGACCAGCAGCATCTATGAGAATACCATGGAAGATTCTGACTGGCTCTGCATGGTCATGTGGTCATCCCCGAACCAAGCACAAGGACAGAGTCCTCGGATTGACCAGGCCTGTTTCAGGTGCGTCCCCTGTTGGAGGAGGCAGCTCTGGCTGAAGGCCGCGGAACAGGTGTCACACAGGAAAGAGATTATGTTACCAGCAAAGGGGCTAAGGGCTTGTAGTCCAAAGGTGGGATGCTGAGCAGATAAACATGGTCCACCCACTACGAGAATTTTCCAGTACAGAAAATATACCAAAAAATAGCTTCATAAAGGGGTGGGGGGGGAAGGTTCAGGAATCTCCCCCTGTCCCTGAAACAATATATTCAAAGTTATGTTGCAGAAACCAAATACAGGCATGCAGAGAGGATGCAGAGGAAAACGGTGTAGAAAGGAAGACTTCCTGGCAGGCGTGGGCTTGGAAACTGGGTTGTCAAGGTGGTGGTGGTTAGAGGGGGAAGCACCCGGCCAAGGCCGAGAACAGGGCTGGCGGGTGGGGTGCGCAGACCACACACAGAGTGCTCTCTGGCCCTGGGGCCACGGAGGCGGGGTTTCCTCCCTGAGTGTACCCGGGTGGCACAGACTGGAGGCTCCCCTCTCCCCGGGGTTAGCAGGTTAGCGGCTGGCTTCGGAGCAGCCTCGATTAGCATTATCTTGCTCTGGAGGCTGGGCAGAAGGGAATGGAGAAGGTCTTCGATGCTAAGCTCCAGAGGAGAAGAGGGAGGCGACTGACGCAGAAGCAAGAGGGGGCCACTGGGAGCAAGTTCCTAACCCGGTTAAGAAGTGATTATGCGGTCATTTTCAAGGGCTATGCCGGTTACCAGGCACCTCCCAGGAGGTCCCGGCTGGCAGGCTGCCGATTCACCATTACACCTGGGATGCGGAGCTGGGCCCGGTGTGCAGCTGGGCAAGGAGTCCGGCCTCAGGCAGCTGGGGTGGATCTTTACAGATGAAAATGATGGGTAAGGACTCTGCTGTTGCCATAGAAACTGACTCTGGATGGATGAGATATAGTTCAGTGGGTAACGGGGAGAATGACACCTACCGCCAGGCTTCGCTCTGGAACCCACCATTCCAGCCGTGGTCATGGGCTCTGTCCACCGCCGTCTGCGTCCCCTAAGGGACATCACAAGCTGGCAATGTGTGTGCCAGTTCACGTCAGTATCTGAGGGGCTCGGGAGACGCCCTCAAATCCGAACAGCCTTTGGTATGGCTCCTGCCACCCCAGTTAGCTGTGCCTGGCGAGAATATGGGACAGTGCCAGGCCAGGGGATTGTAGTTGGGCTGAGGGCCACAAACTAGCACCAGGCCAAGATGGCCCGGGGAGGTGGCCCACAGGCAGCAGGAATGGCGGGACACTAGCCCGGGAGTAGGTGACCTCCACTCTGATTCCAGACCGACCATTACCAACTGGCTGAATGATCCTTGGCAAGTCACTTTCCCTGAGGTCAGCCGTGGTGGTCCCTAGGGACCCCTTCCAGCCCCACTTTGCCTCTGTTTTGGGCTTTGGAACCCGACGTTTTCATCTCAGCCCCAAGTGTCAGCCCACTGAACTGACCTGCCGTGGCACAGGGTACCCGTCCCCCGTCCCCACCCCCGCACCCAGAGACAAGCCCAGGACTTTCCCAGGCTGCTGCACAGGGTCTGAGACAGGCAAGATGCTGGGGCGGCCCCCATGCTGCCAGCCTCTGCTGCTCAGGGCCATCCTGCCCCCGAGCTCAGGGGCGTCTGAGCACACAGAGGGACGTTCTCCTGTGCAGAGGGGTGGGGGACGGAGCAGGGCAGAGAGTAATGAACCTGCTTTCAGATACCCCGTACCTGGCCTTCAAGCCCAAGCCCGAGCCCTGCCCCCACTAGGGCACACCCCTTTGCTCACACTGTTCCCTCGGAGACCTTCCTCCCAAGCTGCACCTGGTCAAATCTGACTCATCCAGGGATTCGGTGCCATTGCTTCCCCCAGCGAGTAGATGCTACCTGGTACCTATGGTGACAAGAGTTTGAGTATTTTACTGTTGTGAGCTAGATGGGCGCGTTGTTCAAGGGGAGTGTGGCCGACTGTGCTTCCCTGAGATGGCCACACCCATGGGTTTATCCCACCCCACCTGCTCTTTCGTCACACTGTGGCCGATGGATGACACACTGTGGGGGAGTGGGGGGGAGGCTTGAGACTGCAGAAAGATGTCCTGTGACTTCCAAGGCTTGGCCACAGAAAGGATGCAGCTCCCACCTGGCTCTCTCTCTCTCTCTTGGGCCACTCACTCTTGGAACATGAGGCTGCGAGGAAGCCTTGTGTAGACGTTCCAGTGGACAGCCCCAGCTAAGGAGCGCAGCGGACATCAAGCACCAGACATGGGAGTGAATCTCCAGATGATTCTCCTCCCCGGCCGTGGAATCTTCCGGCTGAGGCTCTAGCATCATGGAGCAGAGGTGACCCATCCCAGCCATGCCCTGTCCTAAGTCCAGACCGTTAGAAACCAGGAGGTGTAACAACAGAGTATTGTCGTTTTAAGCCCCTGTGTCCTGATGACTGGTTACACGACAACAGGTCACTAATGCAGGTGGGGCCTCCTTAACTCGTGTTGCACTCCAGGGCCCAGCCCATGATGGGTACACAGTGGGGGCTCAAGGAGCGTTTATTGAGCAAATAAATGAATGAACTGTAGCAGGCAGCAATCCCAGTCTGACCTCTCAACCATCCCTCTCCCCTCTCTTACATCCCTTCCCCAGAGTCCCACTGTCCTCAGGGAACCGAGACAGTCCCAAGCCTGCCCTAGATGCCGAGGGCACGGAGCCCTGAATCAATCAACCTCGCAGCCTGTCCCAGCTCTGCAAGTTCTTACTGCTTGGCTGGTTGGAATTGGGGCTGCCGGTTCCCGCGATCCGGAGCATCCTCGCTGGTGCATGTGCCTGGTCGTTTTGTCCTCGCTGCGATTCTGAGGAAGGTCATTATTACCATCCCCACTTCACACGTGAGGATACTGAGGTGGAGAAAGAGACGGGGGTGGGGGGAGGGGGGGAGCACTAGTAAGTAATAAAGTGGGGATTTGAATTCAGGTCTTCTGATACCAAACTCAATATCATGTCCACAATGTTATACCTATTCACAAAACCAGGGCAACTGGAGGTACTTTCTTCAGAGGTGTCAGATCCCTGCCTCACCACCACATCACGTCGAAGGAGGGCCCAGACTCAGCAAGGCTGATTAATGGCACCAAAGACAGCCACTGTCTTTCTATGTCCCAGCCTGTGCTGCGGGCACTTTATATACATTGCAGTGTTCACGGGCTCCCAGCCGGCCTGTGAGATGGGCACCATTTACCCCTGGAAGGTAAGAGAACAGAAGCTTTGGTTCACGTGACTTGTGCAGGGTCCCACCATTAGTAAGGGATGGGGCCCAGCTGCATACCCAGGACCGTTTGATTTCATCACTTAAGCTCTTCTGCCTCCTTACAAATCACTTCCACTGGCCGGCAAGGTTCCAAGTGTGGGTATATGAACCACCATTAGGTATTATCATTACTCCCATCATACACACCCAGAGATGGGTGAGCACGACTAGGCCCTAGGTTACCCTTGCTAAGAGTGGAAAAGCCAAGATTGTCAGCCACGCCTGCCATCTGCAGCCCACCCTTCCCACCACACCACGTTGCCTCTCAGAAGATCGCATCTGGGGTCCCTGCCCTCTCAGCAGAGATGAGCTTGTCCGTACCTTGCCCCAGACTGACAGCTTCTCCCCTGGGCCTCCTCTGCAGGTCAGCACCAAGCAATGAGCTGGGTGGGGGGGCGGTTCTTAGGGAACGCAGCAGTGCCAGCCCCCCTTACCCAAGTCCATCCGGTGGTTTCGCCAGGTCAAGGTGGAGCCCAGGTGGCTGGGGGCTCCTGAGACTGGCCACCCAGAGTCCCCAGCAGACTTACACCAGCCCCTCATGGTGAGGCTGTCTTAGGAACACACACCCCTCTTCACTGGGCAGGGGCTCCTGGGTCCAGAGTCCAGGGCACGAGCAGGGCTCCTTCTGACATTTCTGGTCGCAGGACGACAGCTAGGGGTCCCTACATGGTGCTCATGCCAGCGCCTCCTGGCCTTCCTCCATCATCCCCTTTCCTGCTTCCCCCCAGTACCTCCCCACTCTTTCCACAGGACACCCAAACCCAGCCAGCTGAAAAGGGCGCTCCCCTCCCTGATTTCCCCCAGGAAGGCCAGTCAGTACCACAGCCCCAGAAAGTGCACACGCCCCTAACTCCCCATCTGGATGAACTCAGTCCTCTGAACTCGGTCTCTGGTGTCTACCCCACTTGCTTGGCACCTATCACTGCCCCATGACATCTCTTGTCATTATTAAATTGACTTCTCACATTAAGAGGGTATAATACTAGGATTGAGCTCTTTCTTTTTTTCCCTTAAGTGAATGGCTTAGGCCTTCTACATCTTTAATTAAGTGCTGTTCCCTCCAATGTTCTGAGGGTGACCTCAGAACATTTATTCCAAGGTGTTTTTGCATCCAAGGAGGCGGCCGTGACTTCTGTTCTGGAATTCAGCTCTGGAGGCTGCTTTCCAAGAGTCCCCCAGAGCCCCTGGGCTGCGGTGAGAGAGGCTGCCCTCTGCCAAAGGAGTAGTGGGGGAAGGAAGAAATGGTTTCCTGGAAGAATCCTCATGGACACTGACTTTACACCCACCCTTTGCATACAGCAACAAGAACTTGGACAACCCTCGGGTGGGTTCAGGGTTTTGCCTTTTGGTATTCACACGGATATGGAGAGGTCTGAGGGGCGGCGGTGATTCTTCTTCCCTCCTACAGAGGCCCAGCCCCCGGATACCCCTTCTCCGTCCCCGCACCACACCCTGGGCATGAGACACTCTTAGTGGGGCATGCATGCCAAGAACAGGGCCAGAGGGTGGGTGGGCCCTGCCCCCGCGGTCCTGGGGGCAAAGAACGAGGAATCCACAGTCCTGGCTGGACAGGGAAGGGAGGGAGCGGGTGGCCTCCCGTCTGCACAGTGCACACCGTTCGTCTCTGATGACTTACTACCCACCAGCCATTCAGCCCCACCTCAGGCTTCCTGGGTCTGTGAGCAGCACTTTTGCTGGGAGCTGTGAGTCAAGCACACAAAGGCACATCAGCCCCGTCAGCCCTCTCGGCACCTGAATGCTGGTCAGAGTTCATTACCAGTGCCCTGCGTGGCCTCTCCAGCTCCTGAGGCCCCCACCTCACTCTCCCCGAAAGCAGCTCCTAGTTAGCCCACTGTGACAGGCTCTCTAGACTCTTGTCCCTTAACCTGGATTCTGCAGGTCACTTTGTCCTCTGGTTGCTTCCTGTGAGTTCCCGTCTTTCCGGTTAGATGGGAACAGCAACCAACCACACCTAGGAGGCACTGGGGCAGTGGTCTCAACCCTGGCAGCACAGGAGACTCGCATGGAAACTTCACACAGACACTGAGACCCAGGCCACGCCCCAGATCAAGCAGCTCAGAAGCTCTGGGGGCAAGATCCCCCAGACTGAGGAGCTGGGAGGGCCAGGTCAGCTCTCCAGGAGGCATCCCAGGAGACGGGGAGGGGGGCCGAGGAGCCCCCACTTGTGGAGTCGCTAGGTCAGAGGCCAGCCTCCAAGGTCCCAGTGCCCTATTCCTGGGTACTCTGTCTGCATTTGTCAGGACTGTCTTAGCCGCTGAGGGCACCCTTCGCTAGGATGGCCAACCATCCTCATTGACTCCAGCCTGAAGAGGAGTCAGAACTTCCAGCTTGTTTTAATTGCACGTGCTCGCGCGAGACAGAGCACGACTGTGCCAGCAGCGGAGGGGCAGAGAGAGAGGGAGAGAGAGAATCCCAAGCAGTCTCGCACTGCCAGCGCGAAGCCCAACACAAGGGTTTGATCCCACGAACTGTGAGATCATGACCTGAGCCGAAATCAAGAGTTGGAAGCTCTACCGACTGAGCCACCCAGGGGCCCCAGGACTTCCAGTTTTAAGGCCAGGATGAACTAGTCACCCTACTAATCTCTCCCCAAACGGTCCTCGTTGGTGCATTTCTCCTCACCAAGTCCCATGTCTCTTCTCCTGTTACTTCGGCCATAGCACACGGCTAGTGGCATCAGTGGCCTTGAACCTTCTGGCTTCCTCCTAGCCTGGCGACAAAAGCTTTGCTGAACAATTGTACCCATTTCTCAGAAGTCTGTTACCTGCACGGGCTGGGCTCATCAAGTGCCCTCCTGCAGGCCATCGACCCCAATAGCTACCGAACGCCTGTTACGTGCACAGGATGCACGAAGTCCCTGTGTAGCGGAGACACACGTAAGCAACCATTGTTCCCCAGGGAACGCAACGCCAGAGGTATGGGGGGGGGCAGGCTTCCTGGAGGTGACTTGGGTTATGGGGGTGTCTGTGGCACACCCCGGAGGAAACATCTTGTGCACAGGTGCAGATGTGTGCAAGAGTATGGGATGTTCTCAGGCCCAGCAGTCCAAGGAGGATGAAGTGGGGAGGGGGGCGGGGGGAGGGCTGAGCGGTGCACCAGAGGTGGCGATGAGGCTGGCCTGTCACACTACAGTGCTTTACTCAGCAGACACAGAGGCATCAGTCGGGGGGGGGGTGTCTGCGCGTGTAGACTGGCCAGGAAGGATGTGGCCCCTCCCCCACCCACACGGGAGAATTAAGCTTCCACCCTCCCCAAGCCCATCCCAGCTGGTCAGGGCAGTGGTTCCCCTGGTGTGGCAGGGGACTTCAGGGAAGTTCGTGGGGGAACAGCCTCACCTTGTGTAGAAAGTTCGAGTGCTAGAACAGTCTTTCTCACCCTTGTCTACACATGACAATCGCTGGGACAACCCTTAAAACTCCTCATGCTCAGGGTGCGCCCCAGGCCAATGAAATCAGAATAGATCAGGGTAAAACCCACACATGGGTATTTCTAAAAGCTCCGGAAGGAGTTCCAATGTAAAGCCAAGGTTGGAGGACCTGTTCAGAGGGGTCCTCCAGCAGGAAACTTACCAATTGCACTAGAGCCCCCCCCCGCCCTGTCCACCTCCCTCTTCCTCCCCACTGTGCCATGTGAAATGAAAGGACACAAAAAGGGGAGTAGGAATGAACACACACTTTGAGAAATGTTTTCCATGCTTGTGTGCGATATGCCCACATGCAGAAGGAAAGACGAGGCAGAAGGGGAGTCTGAAAATCAGAACTAACAGGTTTCAGGTCAGGTTCAGTCTTTTCCTGAGAGCCTCAACGAACAGCCCAGAGCCTGATTCACAGGCAATTCTGCATCTAAAAGGAACCAACCCAAGCCTGCAGTGGATTCCTCCACTTCCAAATCCGCCAGGCCTCAGGCACCGAGCGGTTTTCCTGCCGACCAGCCACAGATGGGGTTATGTCGCCCCCTAGTGGCAATGCTTGAGTCCAGCTCCCATCCTCCACCTCCAGAAGCTTCCCCCACAAATCTGTCTTTCAATTAGGAAAATAGTTGAGGACAGAGAACCTGCTGGGTGAGGCACAACTGCCCTACAGCCTATACTCCTCAATCCAGGCATACCGCCCTCCATCTCCTGCCCCTCATCCTGGGCACGGGAGGCACCTCAGTGCTATGGTTATGAGCTTGGGCTATGAAGCTAGACAGCAGGCTCCTCCAGGACTCCCAATGGGGCCTAGAGAAAGTCACTACAACTCGGCCACTTGTACCATGGGGATAACACAGAACCTGATTCAGAGGGTTTGTGAAGGGCAGAGGGACGGCCCAGGAGACTAATCATACCTGACTTCCATGAACGGCCACAGACAAGCAAGAGGTATTAAGGGTTTTCCTCTGAGGAAAGGACACCCCCAATCCCCCAGTTAGACAGTAACAGACCATGTTTCTCTTTGCTTCAGCTGCTGGGGCTCAAAACTAAGCCCAGAACAGTTTTGAAAGGGTTTCATGACTTGCATTTGGGTTACTTTTTCTTGGTAATGACATTCTGCTCTGATTTGTTCTTGGTCCTTATTTCTTCCTGTTTCACTGTTTTAGTTACTTCCTATAAGCCTCTTCAAATCTTTTCTGGAATCAGATAGGATGTAAACAAGTAAGACTTTATTTTGGACTTGATAAGTTTTGCTCTTACATATATATGCCCAGCTAGTTAAGCGTAGATTTTCAAATGATATCATCTTTAAGACAAAAGCCTTCTGTCTAAAAGACAAGAAAATACACACATCAGAATTACCTTCGAGACTCAAAAAAACACTAATTTAAAAGGTTTGGGGACACCTGGGTGGCTCAGTCAGTTAAGCGCCTGACTTTGGCTCAGGTCATGATCTCACCGTTTGTGAGTTCGAGCCCCGTGTCGGGCTCTGGGTTGACAGCTCGGAGCCTGCTTTAGATTCTGGGTCTCCCCTCTCTCTCTGCCCCCTGCCCCCTGCACTCATGCTCTCAAAAATGAATAAACGTTAAAAAAAAATAAAAAATAAAAAATTAGGTTTGGGATAAGCCCATGAATCTAATTTTAAAAAAGTTTCCCAGCTGCTTCTAAGGCAGCCAGCCTAGCCCCTGGCCACGGAGCAGTGTTTGAGAATCTCTGGCCTGGACACAAAAAAACATTTGTTTTAGTTACAAAATAGAATTTCCTAAATAAAATAACTCTCAACTTTATTTAACTGATGTGTTTCCAAAACAATGGGTGTAACTCCAAATCTGCAATTCACACCCACTTAAATTCATTAGGGCAAAAGACTGGTAAAAACCCAGCAGTGAAGCTTCCTATAAAATCAAGACTCCCCAACTTACTGGGGGTCTTTTGAGTTTGGTCTTTCTTAAGGTGGTCATACCTGGAGGAAACTTCCATGGAATGAAGATATTCCCAAGTTCCTTGACAACCCACCTGTCTTCATCTGCAACAGGTGCACCCAAATCCTGCACAAGGTCACAGATGCTGTGCACCGGAGATTCTTGCACCAGCATGACCTAAGACTTCACCCCAGGTCCACTAGATGGTGCTCTTTCCTTGGCCTGGAACCCTTCCCTACACTCTGGGGGGGAGGGGGGAGGGAGGGCGTTGGTGCTGTAGAAACAGTAGAACCCCCATTAGGCCGAGGTATGTTTCTCACAGGACACTGAAAGCCAGCTCAGGCCATCTCCAGACACACTGGCTGCTGTTCCCTAGCCCCAAGTGGTAAAGACCCACGAACTGCCTGCATAACTTTCATTACAAAGCAGGGAGAATGGCTCTGAAGGTACAGCAGGATAGAAAGCCTTCTCCTGGTTCATCAAGACCAGCAATCGCTATAAAGACAAGTGTGGAAATACACTGGTATATGCTACAAATAGATCACATTAGCCAATGGAGGGCGGGGTGCTAGTTTCTGCCCCCTAGAGTTCAGGTCCACATGGCTTAGTTGCTCCATATATATGTATATAATATACCTTCAGAGGAAGGTATATTATATATATATATACACACACACACACACACACACACACATATATACACACACACACATATACGTATATATATTTATATATATACACGTTATATTTATATATATATACGTATATAAATATATATACGTATATATGTGTATATATACAGAAATATGTATGTGTATGTGTGTGTGTGTGTGTATATATATATATATATATATATACCTTCCTCTGAAATACGATCTCTGGCAGGATCCTCAGATGCCCAGGGGATAGGACAACAGGTCTGCGCAATTTAAAAATCCATGTTTTGGAACCCTTTTTATGGACTGCAGAGATCCCTGCGCTGACAGGGGTGCTGGGGGTGATGGAAATTTCACCTCCCCAAAGTCAGACCTAGGTCGGAAGACACCTTGATCCCTCCGTATACCCTTCAGTCCACCGTTCTCACTCTGGCAAGGCCCTCAATCCTTTCATGATGGAGTCATAGATTCCCCCTTCCTTGGAAAGCCACGGCCCCTGTTCAGCCCAGAGGGGAAGCAGCGACGGAAAGCCCACCAAGTGTGAAATCGGCACCCAGGAAACTCCCGTTAAAAGATCTGCGACCATTAAGAAACGTTCACCAGAAGGTATGCCAGAAAAGACCAATATTGCTCCAGCAACAGGTGGGAAGTAACTAAGGGAGGTGGGATGGGACACACAGAAAAGGGAAAGAAGACCGAAGACAGTCCAAGTGACAAAAAATAAACACACGAAGTAGGCGGAGCACGACGATCACAGGTGGAGTTAATACTGACCAGGTTTCCAGTTCTTCTGGGAAATTCTGAGATTGTTTTGTCTTGCCATAAGGCCACTGAGCCTACGGCTGTAGGGCCTGTGACAGATGAAAACACATGCTAACCAAGTCTTTCTAGGATTCGCAGCGCTCGATCGCAACAGAGAGGCTGGCTTTACGATAAATTCCACAACGCACCAGGTACTGGTACAGCCTTAATCTGGGGTTGGTCAGAGAAGGGAAAAGTGCCTGGTCCCTGAGATCAGAGACTCTCAGGACACCCGGGACGTCTCCAGGGTGGTGTCAGCCCACACTGGCTGGGTGGAATGGGGGCTTGGCTGGCAGCTGCTAATGGATTTCAGGGGAGGAAAGAGAGCAAAGAATCAGACACCAAAACTAGAGGAGATTCTGTAATGGACACATCACGGCAATGTTCTCCGGGCCAAAGGCCCACCAGAGCCCAGGCAGGATGCCAGGCCAGTCCTAGAACCACAGAAGCCAATCATTCTGTTCACCACTGGGAAAAAAATCAGTGATGGGGGTCTTCAGCCTCAAGACTGAACACTCTCAGGGAATAACACTGGCCTCGCTTTAGAAGGAGAAACACCCAACGGCCCTAATGTGGAAAATCTTACTCGCTGTCTGCAGTGGCATCGGTGCCTCTGCTTCCTCTAGGTAGTGGCTTCCAGGGAAGGGTGACAAGTACCAGCAATTAGTCATCTGCATGTCACTAGGGGGAGGGGGCACAAGACCATGGAAATCCATCTGTTATAATGACGCAGGAAAACAGGCCTCTTTCCCCTCCTTTTGGCTTCTGCGCTGGGTTATCCGCGAGGAGCCAGAGAGGCCAAATGATGCCAAAGTGAATGGTCCTATGTGCAAGGCTTGCTATTGAAAGCCTTCCCTGGGCGAGCATCAGCTACGTGGACAAGAACAGCAAAACCATTCTTTCCCTCCCTCTTCTTTCTTCACCCCTTACCCTTACATCACTTCCACCCCTAGTGAGGGCGAGAGAGGGCGAGAGAGAGCGAGAGCGAGAGTGAGAGAGAGAGAAGATACTCTCATTTCCTTAGGACCATGCATCTTGGTAGCATTCGCTTCCCCTCCAAGGTGTTACAGGAAACAGAGCAGGTCTGAAACGCCCGCTACCTTACAGATCACGATGACTCCCAGTGGTCTTCACAGTTAAGAAGGGCATACATTTAAGAAGGCAGCCTCTGGGCCCCCCTCTCTCTTTCACGCACACACACTCACACAGACTCTCGCACGGTGGGAACGACGCTCAGCCGCGGGGCGGGGCTGGCTCATGTCAGGTACTGCACCACGAGGAACATGACCACACAGGTGAGAAGCATGCCACCGATCATGAAGTACTTGTCCTGGAAAGCCCGCTTCTCAGTGAGCCGCATCACGGTGTTGGACAAGCCCAGCATGTTGGCAATGTCAAGGATCTTCTTCTGAGTCCCCTGGAGCGGACGAGAAAAGAAGGAAACACAAAGGTCAGCTCCTTTTGCCAAGGAATGGGACTTCTCCTAGAGACAGTCTCTTGGTCATACCTAAAAGCATAAGCAGCATCAATCCACTCTGTGGTCAAATGACTTTTGATCAAGGTACCGGAGCAAAGCAAGGAGGAAAGAAAAGCCTTTTCCACAAATGTGCAGGAATGATGGACCCTAGTACATATATATATCGTGGACATATATACATACATGTCTCATATGTACCATACACATGTCTGTAAGAAGATCCTCAGTTCCTATCATACACAAAAATTAATTTGAGATGGATCACAGAATTAAACATAAAGCTTCCAAAGGAAAACACAGAATGAAACAACCCAGGTGTACATCCACCAGAGAATGGATAGACCACTTATAGTGTATCTGTACAATGGGATATACTACTTGGCAATAAAAAGGACCTAATTACCAACTTGGAACAGTATGAATGAGCCTGGAAAACACTCCTGAGAGGAAGAAGCCGCTCTTGGTAATACATTTATATGAAGTCCACTAACAGGCAAAGCTACTCTACAGTGAGATAAATCAGAACGGTGGTTGCCTGGAAGGAAGGCAGGCAGGCTGGCTGGGAGAGAGCATGAGGGATTGTCCGGGGGCAATGAGGATGGTCTACGTCTTGACAGCAGTGTGAGTCACAAAGGTATATGCATCTGTCGAAATTCAAGGACCCGCACGAATTAGATCCATACGCCTACCGTATGTACGTTACACCTCAAGAGAAAATTTTAAAATGAGAATGTTTTACATATTTTTAAAAAAGGAAACCTCAGAAAACTTTTCCTCTGCTCCCTGACCCCAAAATCCTGGCTATCGGCCCGTTGACTGTGTGGAACACAATGGGATTCTGCTGCGTCTAACGTGTGGGTCAATGTCCATGTTCGCGAGAGGGTCTGAAGCGGGTAACGTGGAACGACCGTCACCAACGCAATGACCCCTTGTATACGTGCCATCAAGACCAAAAGAGTATTTTACTCCTAAATCAACAGCCCACAGCACTCAGCCTGCCCTTCCTCTCTGCTTTCCAATTTTTGTTCTTAAGAACACTTGACTGCTCACGAAGCGGCAAGTATAAACAGATGCTGGGCAGACCCCAACTCGCTTCCACACACGTGGCCCATCAGGATGGACGGCATCTAACCTAATGCCCCACATTCAGTTTTTAAATGAACAACACATTAACGAGCAAGACAGAAGAGGCAGAAGTGAAAACAGCATGAGGCATCACGGACAGGCACTCGAACCCTGGGTTCAGCCCAGTGACGAACAAGCCTCCCCGGAAGAGATCTTTCAGGTCAAACTTTACCGTTGCCAGCGGAGGCCAGAGACATGTTTTTGCAACGACAGTGATGGTGAAATTTAGGCTCTTGCTAAAGATTCTGGTTAGCTCTGGGGTGCCTGGGTGGCTCAATCAGTTAAGCGTCCGCCTCGTGATCTCGGCTCAGGTCACGATCTCACGGTTTGTGAGATCGAGCCCCACACCGGGCTCTGCGCTGACACCTCGGGGCCTGCTTGGGAGTCTGTCTCTCTCTGCTCCTCCCCTACTTGCACGCACACCCTAAGTAAATTATAAGTAAACTCTAAAAAAAAAAAAAAAAGATTCTGCTTAGCTCTGAAGGCAGATTATTTCATCCCTGCATGTAATACAAGTACCCAGCTTCTAAAATCACCTGAAAATTAACATAAATTTCAAAAAATGTATTCCTTTCCAGCCACAAATTTCCCCCAGCCACGGCCCAGCAACTTCACTCCTTTTAACGGTTTAGGCAGGAGTGGGGTGGGAGGAGGATGGAGAGAATCAAGACCAAAAGGCGGGTAGGTAGCAGCGGGTGTACAGAGGAAACTGAATTAGAAACCTCACGTTCCGACCCCAACCGCCTCACTGGGCTGCCCTGCGCATCCTTCTGGGGACAGCACAGGGGCAGATGCCGCTGAGACTCCGCAGTGATATCAGACTTTGATAGGAAGCGAACATTTGCTTTCGCAATAAGCTCTAACCCCCCACCGGGTCGACGTCAGTGCGACACGGGGAGGCTTGTCCTAAAAGGGTTTTACTGTTTTCCCGAGATATGGGCAATTTTCTAAAGAAAGGGCAGATTAATCATCACGTATCAGTTCAGATTACAGCAGGTGGCCGTTCAGAAAGAGGGGCACCCGCGAAGCTGTTGGAGACACGCTTCCAGACCACCAGAAGCACCACGGCCGGCAGCAGGGCGTGAGGGTCACTTGCGGGCTGCCTGACCTTCTCCCTGGTGACGACGGCAGGGGCTGTGCGGCAATGTACTGAAGTCCCGCGGGGCTGACGGGCTCAACGCAGTCCAACAAAAACTAAGATAAATCTCACACTTCCGAGTGACTGTTTCTCACAGCTCAGTGGCTGGGAGTGCTGCGTTCACAGGGGACCACACCCTGATAATAGGCACAGCCCACACCCCATTATCCATTAGAGCTGATACAGGAAAAGGGCTGAGGCTGAAACATCATGACTGACATCAGAATCTGTGTAATGTTTCTGTAAACCACTCCTAGGGGGTTTGAGCCTCGGCCAGTGGGGCGGGGCTTCTAGGAATACCTGGGACTACGGAGAGGGAGAGGGCAGCTGCTACGGGCCAGCCCAGATGCTCTAGAAGCCCTTCTGTGCCTGCGGCTAGTCAACCCAGGCAGCCCTCCGGCCCCGCCCACAGGGGCTCAGTTACAAGAGCACAAAAGGTCTCGGCTATCAGGTGGTCGGCAGGAGGGGCTCTCCGGGAAACCACGTGAGGGCGAGGGGCCACGTGTGGCCACGTGTGCCTTCTCAGAATCGTGCATTCTGTAATTTCGGCAGTTGCGGGATTTCTTGGTCTTAGTGGTGCCTATCGTAGCAGCCACTTTCATGGTAAGTTCAGTAAACGGACAAAGACCCAGATACCAAGTGATGCCAAATTATGGTTCGTTGCAAGCACAAGTAGCAGCTGCGGGCGAAGGGAAGGTGGTCACTTGTGGACGACTCATACTTCAGCTCCAAAAGAAAGGACCCCAGACTCAGGGCTCTTTCTCACCACCAAAATAACAAAACGCGAGGATACGTAACCAAGACGTCAACGCGGGTACCCAACTGGTGAATGAGGCCAGAACGAAGGGCCTCCTCCCTGTCCCCCAGAAAAGCCCCCACCTTCAAGGTCAGTCTCTGGGCCCTCAGTCCGTCCAGAATACTGTGCCCGCCTCCGATGAGGTCGTCCATGCCATGGTGAATTTTCTGGAGGGAGGAGTTGAAATGCAGCGAGCTATCCATCGGGATGGTCGTGTCAGAGTCCTGTGAAAGAGACGCAGGCACAGGATTAGCTCTGCCGCCTGGTCAGCTCCTGGGGTCCCAGCGGGTCTGACTGCTCCGCCTGTCGGCCAAGGCCAAGCCAGAGAGACAGCCAGATACACACGGCCTGTGAATTCCTGCCTCTCCACCATGACCACCACTTAAGAAGGAACATCAGTCCTGCAAGGTCTTGCTGGGCTTCTCCTGAAGGCTTTCTCTGACTACTCCCCTATTAACTTAGCTTGTTCCAAATGTTCCTTTCCTTGGCTTTCCCTTAACACAGGTTTGCTTTTGTTCTGCAGCTGTTTTATCTACAGTTGTCGCTGCACTTAGACGGAGTCTGACTAAGGACAAAGGAGACGAAGGCCTAATGGGTAGTCGGGATGGGACAATTCTCCTCAGCAGTCCAGAAAGGGCTGTAAAGAAATGAAGGAAGAAAAAAACTGGCACCGATCAAGTACTTTCCACCCTGATGCCCATTAACCTAAGCTCACTTAATCCTTATCCTAATGTTATAACACAGTTACTGTACTATCCCCATTTTAGAGGCGAAGAAACTGAAGCTCAGAGAGGTCTAAGATCACACAGAGCTGTTCAGTCCAGCGGGGCCTGTATCTCACTACTGAGTGCAGAGCCGGCCCTCTTAACCATTCTGTGGGAAGAAACACTGAGACTGGTCTCAGGGCTCTAAGTTTACACCAGAAGCGGACTGGATACAGAAGGCAGTCAGGACTGGCCATAGTTCCCTTCTTTCCCGCCTCCCGACAATCGCACATTCTTCTGCCATGCACGGTCATTCTCCCCTCTTTCAATCACCACGAAGAGGTTCAACCACCTCTTCCTTGCTGCATACGTTCAGAATCACTTTTCATGCACCTGCTTTCAGTGCCCCCTGCTAACACGGAAGCGTTTCAAGAAGCAGGCGGGGACCACAGCTTTTCACTTTTTCACAAGCTTTACTCTCAGCATCTTCAACAATGTTCTGCATACAGCTAATGCTCAGTGGGTCACAAGACTCCAGTGTTTGAATGAATCAAAGAGAGGCTTCTCTTCATTCGACAAGTTTATTGAGTGCCTTCTGTATACAAATCGTTCTTACCCTTCTGCCTGAAAGGGTAGACCTAATTGGACATTATCACTCAGAAAAACATATCATAGTTCCAGCTCACAGAGTGACCGGCAAGAAGTTCATTTGGCAAAGTCAACTTTGATTAAGGGGCACTGCGTGCAGAGCACCGCACCGAGCTGATATGCAAACAAAACAATTCTGAGCGATCATCCCTGACCTAAAAGAGGTTTGAGTACCCAATGCCATAGTGATCAAAAGCCCACACACTTTTTGGTGTGTTGTAGAGTTCATTACACTTTTTGAAAGGCAGGTATGAAAACTTGAAACTACCGGAAGGAAGGAAGGAAGGAAGGAAGGAAGGAAGGAAGGAAGACAGACAGCTGTGCCTACCACTATGCCTCCAACACGTCCTCATCACACTTCTGAATTGTTAATCAGTGTTACTTGACTGCTTACTCTAGAGAAGCAGAAACTACACAGGCACATTCTGAAACACTCAGGGAAATTTGCTGCAAGTGTGGACACAGCAGAGAGACTTAAGCATCTGTGAAACGTGGGCTGATTTGAATTCTGATGGCAGGCTTAGAGAGCTAAGACCTCTTTAGAAAATGAACCTCTCTGTTAAAACAAAACAACCCAAAACCCACCTCACTTGGTGGAAATACATTATAAGGGACCTGAAAAAGGCCAGTGTGTCCTCTAGCCATCAACAGCCATGTGCAGGAATGGATCCTATTAAGACCGAGGGGCAGGGGCAAGGGTCTCCCAAAAACCAAACATGCACACCAACCAGGCCACTTTCGAACAGGCTCAAGTCAAGCAATCCATCCAAAACAAAAGACCTGTTAACAAATTCCTCCAAACTGCTGCTCAGATTTGGGGCAAAACCTTTTAAGGCATCTGACACGGGAACCACACACATACACAGCACGATGGCAAGTGCCTGCAGGCAGCTTTGAAATGCTGCCCCTCATGACAAATGGTTTCAGTTCTCATCATCTGTCTCTACCTGATCAGAAACCGTTTCCACCATGTGAACTTCCACCTCTCAGTCAAACCCAGGTCATTTTCACCCCTGCCCACTCCTTCAATTTAACTGCTTCCACTTCGGGTTTTCGTGTTAGAGAAGGAGGTTCCCTGTCTAGGTCTAGTGTCTGTGGCAAGGCACAAAGCCCACTGTTACTTCCAGTCGATCGGCTTCGGACACCCCCTACAAAGATGAAGCTCCAGGACCCGAGTTTCAGTGGCGACGAGCTGCCGAGTGCCTGTAGACACTGCCCCCCCACCCCCTCCCGCCCTCCAGCCAGGAGCCTGGCTTACGTTAGTGGTGAAGGTTCGAGACAGAAGTTCCTCTCGCTGTCTCTCCTGCTGCTCCCTTGCGTATCGCCGATGCTGGAAGTTTCTGAGAGCAGTCTGCAGGTGCTGGACATCATACTTTAACTGGTCAACACGACTGGAATTGATGGAGACAGAGATTACATTCCAGAAACCCAGGGCCGCACATTTTGAGCGGCCAGCCTTCGTATTCAAGAAAGATGCTTCCCGGGGCGCCTGGGTGGCGCAGTCGGTTAAGCGTCCGACTTCAGCCAGGTCACGATCTCGCGGTCCGTGAGTTCGAGCCCCGCGTCAGGCTCTGGGCTGATGGCTCGGAGCCTGGAGCCTGTTTCCGATTCTGTGTCTCCCTCTCTCTCTGCCCCACCCCCGTTCATGCTCTGTCTCTCTCTGTCCCAAAAATAAATAAAAACGTTAAAAAAAAAAAAATTAAAAAAAAAAAAAAAAAAAAAAGAAAGATGCTTCCTTACTTCTCCCTACACCACTGCATGCTGTACCCACCAAAATGATCTGATTTTGATCACTGATGTTGAAAATAAAGAAGCGGCCTGTGGTTCAAGTACGGTTGTAGCACAAGAGATCCCAACAGCTTTACTTAAGCATCTGCTGGTCTCTGATTCTGGATGCATGACAGGGAACAGGTGGCAGGAAGCAGGCTCAAGGACCTCTCCCTGACCTGCCATGGATTATATCGCTTTTCAAGAAGGAGCCCAAGGGCACCTTTCGAGTAAAGCAACAACAAAGTTTCATAAGAACTTTTGGGAGCAGGGGCTGGGCTGGAGGTGGTGAGGGTTTTCATTTGAATTTCATGGCGGAGTATCAAATGTTAGATCAGTATTTCATTATAAATCGGCTGATTGAAGTGATTAAGGGCAAGATTTCATCTCAATCCAAGAATGCAGCAGGAACCAGAGGGCAGTGCACACCTCCCTGGCTGCTGGAGGCTTCAAGTAAGGCCACGGGTCTGGCCAGAAAAACGGTATTGGAGGCAAAATTTCAAAATGACCCAATGTAAGGAGACACAGGCTTCTGAGCCCCTAACCTCACAGGCTTTTTATTTTGAGGAAATATCATTGAAACGAAACCGTGCCCTTTAGGGGGACTTCATCTTCACAGAGTCTCAGTTTTTCAATGTGTAAATGGATTTTCAGAATATCTGACAGCCTCCCCTGGACAAGAGGCGTCACAACACTCACAGTTTGGCATTCTGTCTTTTGTTCGGGGGCTCCTTGCTGGACAGAATCTCCAGACGTTCTAGATGGCTGAATATCTGGTCAATGCTTGCTTGGATTTCGTTTTCTACTACTGCACAAAAGAGAAAAAAGAGTAATTGCTGGAAAAGAGACAGTGAGCTTAAATTAGAATGATACAATAAACATGTCTTTTTCCATATCCAATAAATTCAAAGAAACCCATTCGAAAAGGAGAAAAACGCATATCGTACTGAATAATGGAAAAAAATTCAAGTGATACTGATTCTGTAAATGTTGTTCTAAACACACACACGCATATATACATGTAGCTGTTAATGTCATAGCAATGCCAATTGTTTAAAAAGCTACAGATAAATCTGTAGAAATAAATTTCCTGCCTTTAGAAAATAAAATGAGTATTTGGGTTGTCCAAATAAAATATTTTAAGCAAAATGCAGTATCTTCTGAAACAGAATGAGGTCTCTTTTCCTTTGAGATTATTCTCAGATACGAGTTATAAATATCTAGTAAGAAGGCTGCCAATTGAATTCCCTACAGTAATGAGGTTAAAAGAAAAAAAAGCACAAAGGGGAAGATTAGTGTGTGAAACACAGAGAAGAGCTCCCTTGAGGCTTTCCATAAGGACGGGCAGACTGATGCTGGAATCCCCAAAATAGACTGAATATCACTAGGAAAGGCCCAGGAAAGAATCCACAGAGGTAAAGATATGATAAATACAGTCATTTTCCTTATCCCTCTTGATAAACAGTCAACATGGCCTCTTTTCCATTTCTAATCATGTGACAGTGAGACTGCTGGGAAGGCAAACAAAGCAGATGGATAGGAACTAAACCGTGTACAAAAAGGGCACCCAGGGGGGCGTCTGGGTGGCTCAGTCAGTTAAGCATCCAACTGTGCCCGACTGATGATTTCAGCACAGGCTGCGGTCTCACGGTTCGTGGGATCGAGCCCCACACCAGGGTCTCTGACAGCTCAGAGCCTGTTTCGGATTCTCTCTCTCTCCCTCTCTCTCTGCCCCTCCCCTGCTTGTGTGCTCTCTCTCAAATAAATAAATAAATAAATAAACAAACAAACAAACAAACAAACAAACATTAACAAAAAAAAAAAAAGGTACCCAGATTGCTTCTTGCCCAATAAAGACACGACAGTAAAGAAGCAATGTCACCCTCCTAGGCCAACCTGCAGCAGCTAACATATGCACTCTAGATTAGAACAGGGTGGGGCACAGAACCCAGAAAAGAGATGCTTTTGACGCTCCAAAAAGGAGGCATGAGCAAACAGAAAAGGGCATAGCGACAGCCAAGCGGGGAAGTGAACGGGTGGCTTCAGCAACGTGTGGGTAACCAGTGGCATCTGTTGTGGCCAGCTCAGAGAAAGGACCTTTTCTGGCCAACAGAAAACCGTAAAACAAAAAGCAGCACTCTTCTCAAATGAAACCACAGTGTGGGAACTACACTAATTAATATTGCTATTCGTTTCTGAATAATCCTCCTAAAAAGCCACAGTTCTCAGCTCAGAAGAAATGACCAATTCCAGTTAAACATCTCTGAATTTGTACGGAGTACATTCCTCCCAGGGCTCGGTAATTAGATTAAGACAGAGGAGAGGAGGTCCATTCCCATAGGGCCCTGTCAGGGTGAGTTGAGGGGTAATGGGGGATAAGGCCTGTGGGATTCCACGGGGCGCAATGAGAGAAGTCAGAGGCTTTGCCAGAGGGTTTTTCTGTCCACCCCTAACAACAGAACTCCTTCGGCATGGAATCATTAAGCCCCTGAGGCAGCAAGGCGGTCAGGAAACCCAGCCCATTAGCATCTTGTCATCAGGAGAAAGGACTCTGCTCTCCATAGTTAATTACTCACAGTGCAGAGACTGCTTGTCTGCGGTCTCCAGGCGTCCCATGTGAGACTGGATCTCGTGGACCTGCCTATCAAAGGAAGAGAGAGGAAATGAGTGAGACAGGAGTCATCGACAGTGCTTCGGTCAGGAAAGACAAATTTTCTGATGCCAACGTGTAACTGATTTAAATCGACAGCATCACTGAACTGTAAACTTTGTTAAGTGGCACTTTAGGCCACATGTTTTGGCCCGGTTTCTAATATTTTACCATGAATATTAATAAGAACACTAACAGGCGGCGCTTACTAAGTGCCTGCCACATCGGAGACATTCTGCAAAGTCAATAACCCTATGCGGAAAGGACCATTATCATCTTCGTTTTATAAATAAGACAACCGAAGCCCAGAAAGGTTATGTAACTTGTTCAAGGTCACACGGCAAGTGATAAACCTCAATCCGGACCCAGCCAATCCCACTCTCTGCTCTTTGACCCGATGTGCTGAGCGCTGGTCTGTACTAGGGAGAGTCAAAGGGCAAGAAAGATATAATCCTTGTCCTTGAGAAACAATGTAATTAGGAATGACAGGCCAGAGAGACATGACAAGTCCCAAGAAGATTTAGGGGAACATCACTACATGTAAGTGTAAACAAAAAGGAAGCCGAGGGGCTACGCGCAGTGGCGTGGTGCCAAGGAAACGTAAGAAAGTAAGAGTAAAAGCTGGCGGAACCCGGTGGCGTCAAGTGAGTTCTAAAGAGCACTCTGAAGACGGAAACTTGACCTGATGAGGGAAGAGATGAAGAAAAGGATCGGCAAAAAGGCACGTGGATTACAAGCAGGTGGGCCTGCCCGGAAGCGAGTAGGGGTCGGAGGGGAGAAGGGATGAGGCGCTCAGTGCGAGAAAACTATCAGAGGAAGGTCCTGAAAGACGGGGATGTCCCATCCGGTAAAGGCCTTTCCCTGGCAATCCCAGGCGAGTGCCACCTCATTGGGAAATGCGACACCGTACCCTGGCTCGCCAGCGTGGTCTCAGATGGCGGGCCCTAGCGTGCTCTCCGGAGGCTCCTCGGGGCTTGACCAAGGTCACCCCCAGAGGCCTTCCTAGCAGTCGTCTGCGATCAGTTCTGGAATACTGCCTATGCTACCCCAACAACGGGCTCCTGGTGCTTCCGGTCTCTCACATCAGAGCCACAGGAAAGCAGTCTGCTGAGCAACTATATCACCTCCAACCCTTGAGGGAAAGGTCAGCAACCAGCCTCCACCATGAGCACCACAATCTGTGAACCCAAATTTACCAATGCAAGCCAGAAGCCCAAACTGGGTTTCAACTCTGTCTTGTCTTTTCCAGGGCTTTCCTGCGGACTCTAAACATGACCCACGGCACCAGAAGCAAGGCCAGTGCTCTACTGAGTCTGAGCGCACCTGGGTAAGACCCACGGCCCTGAAAGGAAACTAGAAATCACCACTAGAGATGGAGGGACCAGACTGCTCCTCCGGTAAGATAGGTCCTGATAGTGTAGAATGAGGGCACGTGGAGGTATGGAGGTAGATGAAGGAACACAGCTTGAGTTAACCAACATCTGGGTCAGGGTAACCACAGAGACAGCAAGAGGACTGCACGGCGACGCCAATGGGAAGACAATTAGGATTTTACCAAAGGCCTGCACGTAGGCCGTGAGGTAAGTTGTCAATGGCAGCTTCATAGAGCAAATGTGAAAATTAGCAGTATTGACAGGAACGGGAACAGAAGAAAAAAAGGGAGGGGGGCAGGGGGCAAAGAGTATCCAAGACAACTCTGAATCAAGTATGAGAGGGATGACCTGGTCCACCTGCTATGAGGACTTATGACAAAGCCATAACAACAACACAAAACCAAACAAAACAACATCATTGCAGTGCGGAGACAGACAAACCCTAACCTTGACCCAGGAGCAAAGAGTAGAGTCCAGACACAAAAAGAAACGCAAGATGGTTTAAAGCCCAAATGTAAAAGGCAAGGCTTTCAAATTTTCTGGAGAAAATACAGGAATGCACACTATGACTTCAGGTTGAAGAAGAATTTCCTAAACAAGGCAAAAAACAATACTGTCCCCCAAACCACACACACCACAAGACTCGTCAATTTGACTACATTAAAACAAAAAACCTGTCTACACCAAAGACGCTCTAAAAAAATAAAATAAAAAGACAGGCAGAGACTGGAAGATACCCGCGGCAGATAAGAAAGGACTAATGTCTAGAATAGATTAAAAAATGCTGCAAATCAACAGGAAAAGTCAAAGCACTTTTGTAAAATGGGCAAAGAGCAAATGACAGAAAAGAAAACCCAAACATATCTATATCTATATCCATATCTACATCTATATCTATATATATTATTCCACTTGACTAGTAATCAGAAGAATGCAAAGTCAAAATAATGAGATAGTACATTTCCCCCATGGATTGACAAATACTTTAAACTTTAAGGACGAGGGCTTCATGGCAGGCTAAATAATGGTACCCAAGGGATGCTAGCCAAGATTTCCAGCATTCTACCACAGGACTGCCTTCAGCTCTACGTTTTGTTCAAGATTTTTTAACAAACCAACTTACGTTGGTGACATTTTCACATCACTCTGTGCTATAATGAGCCTAGGTTAGGATGTTGTACCACAAAACAAATAGTAATATTTTCATTTAGGCTAAAATAGTAAAATTAAATTTGTCAGGGATGAATAGCATTCCCACTTAAGACTTTTTTAAAAAGTCCCCAATGTACAATATCAAGTGGCATTCCATCCTGGGAGCTGTCTGTTAAAGGCCCCTATTAAAGACTTCCCCTGACGGAAGATGGATGAAGAGGATGACCGGGAAAGAGTCTAGAAGTCAAGTCATGAAGAGGAATGGTCAAAAGAGCTAGTGATAATAAGCCTCTGAGAAGAAAAGAAAAAAAAAGAAAAGAAAAGAAAAGAAAAGAAAAGAAAAGAGAAAAAAGAAAAAAGAAAAAAAAACTCCATTAAAATGGGGCAGCTGGTGCTTTTCAAATACGTAGAGCTGACATAGGCAGAGGAATGGGCTCATTCTCCACTGCGGCTCCTGAAGGGAGAGCCAGAACCAAGAGCCCCATTCAAGAGGGTAGCTTTCAGCTCAACATGCCCCTCCCCACAAAAACCCCAGAATAATTATGAACTCTCTCTCTTCAAGCAAAGAAAGAAGGGGGGCGCCTGGGTGGCTCAGTCAGTTGAGCGTCGACTCTGGGTAGGCTCAGGTCATGATCTCATGGTTCATGGATTCGAGCCCCGTGTCGGGCGGGCTCTGCGCTGACAGCTGGGAGCCTGCTTGGGGTTCTCCCTCTCTCTCTGCGCACCCCCCCCCAACTCGTGTTCTTTCTCTCTCTAAACTTAAAAAAAAAAGAAAAAAAGGAAGAAGAAAAACAGCTCCTGCATGTTTAAACACAGGGTACATGAGCTGCTTCGGGTTTTATAAAGGGTCTTCCTGACTACAGGGAGTTGGAATGGAAGATTTTGCCAGTCCCTTCCAATTTTTAAAGTCTATGAGGACAGAGTGAGAGATGATGGCAACACTCACCCTATAAACACCCTTCAGGTGGCTTATACCGTTTTCTAAGCCAAAATGGACAAACTTTAGAGTTGCAGGGAAACAATACTGACTTCTCCCACCTAAGCTCCGAATGCTTTGAATGAACTAGAAGAGATACGGCCAAGAAAATGATTTCAATCTCTATATTTCATGCATGGGAGGAAATCAAATGCAAAAAAACAAAGCAAGCAGGCATGGCATAGGGGGGACTACTATGTGGCAAGTCTGTTTTAAACCGAACTGGGAATTCAGACAACACACTTGAAGCCAATAAGGAACAGGTGATGCACAGGCAGGACTTGGGGCGGGTGGGGGGGGTGGGGGTGGGGAGGTGGACACTAGAAACCAGAAGTCTTAGCCCTGTCCAACATGGGGTCCGTGGTGGGCTTAGGTAATAACATCACCAAGCAGAGAGACCTAATAGTAAGAAAACAAGGTCACTGTTGCTGACTAAAAACAAACAAACAAACAAATCCAGTCTGTAGAAATGAAATTGCTTTTTTTTTTTTTTAAATTTTTTTTTTCAACGTTTATTTATTTTTGGGACAGAGAGAGACAGAGCATGAACGGGGGAGGGGCAGAGAGAGAGGGAGACACAGAATCGGAAACAGGTTCCAGGCTCTGACCCATCAGCCCAGAGCCTGACGCGGGGTTCGAACTCCCGGACCGCGAGATCGTGACCTGGCTGAAGTCGGACGCTTAACCGACTGCGCCACCCAGGCGCCCCTGAAATTGCTTTTTAAAAGTCCATGCAACTACTCTCATCCTTTCATATACACCTATTTTGTATCCATGCTGCCTCTGACCCCTACGAGCAGGGAACAGTTTTAGAGTTAAAAGATACTGGTTGCAAGTTCTGGTCCCACTATGGACTGGCTGAGGAACCAGGAACAAGCCATTTAACTCCTTGGTGCCTCAGTCTCCGATAAAACAGGGTACACACATGAATAAATAATCACAACTATTTAAAGGCTCATAGATCCAAATGCAATATGAAATTGCTGTGTAACCTTTACGGCATCATACAAACATTTGTGGTTGTTTTTGCTTTACTTAAAAGTAGTGGGAACCATCTGGTCATTTTCACCTCACCCACCTTGCCGCTTCTCCATTTAGCCTCTCACCAGAAGGCAAAATCAAAAAAAGGAAAAACTGGTCTTCAGATAAGGTAACAGTTTTCACACCCAGCTGCTCACCAGAATCACTTGGAGAGCTTGTTAAAAATAGAGCTTCTTGTGCTCCAGACCTACTGAATCGGAAGCTCTAGGGATAGAGGGACCTAGGTGGCTTAGTCGGCTAAGTGTCCGGCTTCAGCTCAGGTCATGATCCCACGATTCGTGGGTTCGAGCCCCGCTTTGGGCTCTGTGCTGACAGCTTGGAGCCTAGAGCCTGCTTCGGACTCTGTAGCTCCCTCTCTCTCTCTCCCCCTCCCCCACTCACACTCTAATTCTCAAAAATAAATATTGTTTAAAAAATTAAAACTGAAAAGAATCTCTAGAGATAATAAGGTCCAGGGCACTGAGGGATCCTAGACTATACAGGGGACAAATATAGACACCTCTACAACCACTTGAATATCAAAAATAGAAGCCTGGCCACTTATTCATCTATAAAGTTCATCCTAATGCAGTATTACTTAAGCATAAAATGTTTATTCTGATTTTCACCTCCCCTCCCTCCCCCACTCATTGCTCAGGCAGTTAAGAAGGAGTTTTCAAGATACAGAACTTTCAAGTACTGATTTCATTCCAATGTACTGTCAGGGACATGGCCAGAGATAACCACAAAGTGGGTTCAAAGTTCCAGTAAAATTAAGATGCTCAGTTACTGTTGTGTCAATTCAGCCTCGATCATTAATTTCTGCAACTGCAAAAGTTAATTGCTGACGCTCGCAGGATTGTGTGTTTCCTTTTAAGACACTCAATCACCAGTATCATGAAGCTGAAAGGAGCCTCAAAGTTTATGAGCTCCAAACTAACATTTTATAGATCAGAAAAAGAAGTCTAGAACCAGAACTCCCAGGACTGGTTCAATACTTCAGGGGAAAGACACACTAAAAGATCTGTCCTTTCTTAGTAACACAAAAATAATTCTATTTCATTCCTCTTCCAATGGACTCACAGGTCTGATTATTTAAGTTCCATCATCTATATAGATATAAAAATTTTTTTCTAAAGTAGTCTCCACGCCCAGCTTGAAGCTTAACGCAGGGCTTGAACTCACCACCCAGAGATCAAGCCGTGAGCTGAGATCAAGAGTCAGATGTCCAACCGACTGAGCCACACAGGCGACCCGTCCCTTCTTATAATTTTTATATGAGAATAGGGCTCCCAGGGTAAGAGCAAATTCTGTCGTTTTAAAACTGTTACAAAGTAGGTTTTATATTTGCACTCAAACCAAACACTTCATCATTATGGTCTCTGGTATAAACCAAATCAAAAGAAAAGGGAAAAAAGTGTAGCAGCAACAACAGATTAGTGTCAATCAAGAGTTGGGGCCGACGTCATTTAGGAGCTGTGAGTTACAATGAAACTTATTCTGACGACCTTAGCTCAATGATGGATCTTTCTAAACTAAAGAAGATTCCGTTTGTATTGTTCATTTACACTCCATCCAATCCTGCCACACCTTAGATTTTTTTCGGACGTCCCTGGGCTCTCCAAGTGAATAGTAAACTATGTGTAGGGGCCCTGACTCCCACCATCTCTACCAACCCAGAGCAGTGAGTTGGCAGGTGCTGGACAAACAATTTATAATCTGTAAGTGTGACTTTCCCTTCACCTAGTCTACTTAGCAGGTAGTCGCGGCCTCGAAGATCCCATGAGCCGTCCGGCCCAACGTCCCCACGCATCAGGCCGGACCCTCCATCCGCCGCCGACTTGGGCATCCCGCCAGAGACAGAACTTCCGAGCCGCCCCCGGCAGCGCCCCGGCGGAAGGACTCGGCCTCCACACTGGCGGGCGCCCGAGGCCCCAGCAGGGGAGCCGGCCTCGCCCAGCCTGGCTGCGCCCCCGCCCGTGCCCCGACGCGGCCCTCACTTGTGCGTTTGCTGGTACAGCGGCTCCATGTCGCCGGCCCCGCCGGGTCCGGCCCTGGCTTCCTTGGAACACGTCCTCACGGCCCCCCTTCCGGCTTCCGGCTACCGGCTTCCGGTCGCAGGACCCGCCCCCTCCTGCCGGCCAGGGCTGCCCCGGCGCGCGCCCTGCCGGTGGTGGTGGAGACAGAAGAGGAGGGCGACGGGAGAAGAGGCCCGGACAAAAAGGCTAAGGGTAGTCAGAGGCACTGCCGCAGATCGGGGACGAGGAAGCATAGTTGTGGGTAGGGGGGCGGGCTTCGGCATCGAGTCAGGCGTTTACAAGGGCAGTCGGAGAAGTAGGGACGTGAGGTCCTCAGAGCAAAGCTGCAGGAGAGCTGGTGGACACCTGCCATTCCCCAGCGGAGGCAGGCTGGGGGGGCTGTTCTCGCTCTGCTGCCCAGTAAACTGCTCAGTTGTGGGTCTGGAGCTTGCGCTCCGCTGGGCTCTTGTGCGCAAGCATCTCCTATGTCAAGTATGTCCGGTTACTACCCCCCCCCCCCATTTATCCTTCCAAGAAACTCCCAATGAATGAGTTGTAACCGTGTCTTGTGTGCTGTGGGGAAACCGGGTTCCTCTTGCCCTCAAGAGAGGTCGCGGTCTAGGAAAGGAAGTGAGATAAGGGTACAAATAAACAGCTGCAAGGGAGAAAGTCCAAAGAGACAGCCGAGCTAGGGTCAGCCCCGTCGGAGATTCAGGAAAGACTTAATGTAGGAGGTGGCATTTGAGTTACGACTTGAAGGATTTGTACGCTTCGGTCTCTCCACGTGGACCTAACCCATGTCCACCCTCCAGGCTTATCTGCAGTTCCTCCCAAGGGAGGAGATGTTCCTCTTCCTTTGACAAGTTGATGCTTTTATTTTCCTGTATCCTGGAGCCCACCCAGTCTTGTGTCCTAAGAGACCGTCCACCCATGTACATTCTTTCCCTAACATTTCCCACTTATTCTAATATTTATTAATGAGCACCTGCTATTACCAGGCACGCATATTGGAGGAGGAATACAAGTAATAGAACCCTCAAATCTCTCATCTCTCATAGCCTGTTGAGAGGGTTAGTCACGCCCTCAAGCAACATTATCAGGTCGAGTAAGTACTACAATTGATATTCTGGAGAAAAGCAAGAAGGGTTCATGGACTAAACAGCCTATGAATGGGGCCTTCAAGAATCAATAGAGTTTTAACAGTATCTTACACAAGCTCACTACTCTGTAAATGTTGATCTTGTTGGCCTAATGGAGATGAAGGGAAGGGCATTTGAAGCTGAGGGGATAGCTTGAGAAAAGGAAAAAAGCGGGAAAGAACATAGACCTTCTGTGGCTGGGTTTAGGGGGCTTGGGGGCAGTAATAGTGTTAGAAGGAGAGCTGGAGCCAGATCATGGGGGATCTTAAATGTCATGCTTAGATTTGTATTTATAGGTTTCTTTTTTAATTCTATAAGTAGTTAGAAGCCTTTAGAGGTTGGATAGAAATTTTAAATTTTCTCAAAGAATTTTTATGCCAATATTTTGCTCTTCTTTGGACCTCACAGCATCCTGGTGTGGTGGGTTAGGCAGATAAGGATACTGAGGTCCAGAAGACCTCCCCTCTGCTTCTCAGTCTCTAAGGTGTTTATATGGACATGGCCTTTCTCTAAAGAGAAGAAAACTCCATCTCCCCATCTTGCTGCACTTGAAACTTCTCATTTCTTTTATGACTAAACCACATAGACAACAGATCTACCCTGTCAACATCTCTATGGGTAGCTTGCCTTCCAACCTCTCCTTTGTTCTCCTAGAACTATTTTTCTAGGCTCACCAGAGTCTACCTGACTTAGTCCGGTGGTGTCTTTCCATGACTCTCTGTACAGGTATTCATTGAGTTCATACTACGTATCAGGCACAGTGCAAGGACTGGGGCACAAAGATGAGTAAAACATACATCAGCTTGCCATAGAAGTTCTTTAATATACACATCTACACAGGAGGGAACCATCTACAGAAATAATTAGAATACTATGTAGCTAGTGTGGGATAGAGGTAATTAGGAACTGTGTGATGACAGAGAAGTGACACTTAGCCTAGTTTGGGGATTCAAGAGGGCTTCAAAGAGGAGATGATATGTGAACCGAGTCTTGATTTATTTATTTAATGCTGGTTACATTATTCCTCGTGATGCTGCGTCATCCTTCACACTGAACGTGAATGCTGACTTCCAATGACCCAAAGTTTGTCACTGTGCTTCATTGATGATGACACTAATGGCACGTTTTCCCTAGAGTATGCAGGAAAATATGAATAATAATTCACTGTTCAGAATTACTCAGTATAAATTTACAATAATATATCTTCTAACTATGTTTTTTTTTTCTTGAAATTTGTTGGGCCTTAATCACAGCTTTCCTAGAATATGATCTCTTTCAGTGTTGACTGCAACACTGCTTTCCACATACTGAAACCATTTGGCAGAGGGCAAAGGGTAGTTAGGCTACAGGTGCATGGGTGAAACAAAAAGAGAAGTCCCACTCATGTAAGGGATGCATGGCCCTCACCTCGCCCTACTTAAGACTGACCCAGAGGCTCATGGCGTCAGTACAGTGATCAAAAGAAGGGAAAGACATTGATTGTAAAAGCCAGTTGGCAGAGTAATGGTCTCCAGCAGAAGATAGGCATGGCCACCTCTGGAGCACTACCTGACCTGCAGTGCAAAGCCTGTGGTGGGCGTGGGATGACCACCCTTACCAGGTGGAGGTGGGGAGCCCCACTATTCTGGTGTGTTGTAGAGTGGAGGCAGCCTTGTGGTCAGAACACAGGCTGGCAAGTGCCATGGCACAGACCCAAACAGGTGGCTTAACTCCAAGGGTCAATGGTCAACTGTCAGTACCCCAGAATCCTGAACTCATCTTGTATCCACTGTGAATGGGAATCGCCCCAAATCAGCAAGTCACTACCACGCAGGCAGCCTGATCTTATGCAATGCCACAAAAGAAATACTGTGCTGGTGGGTAGAAGCAATATGCTCGCCAGGTTTCCCTGGACAACCCACAGGCATGGGCCCTGAAGCTTTTCAGGGCACTTGGTCAGTCCCATGCATGGGACGGGAGTTTGGAGAATACCCTGAAGAGGAGAAACAGACTAGAATGATTGCCTCCACTGAAGGGGGGTTTAGAAAGATTCAAAAATAGCACTCCAAAGTGTGGGGCCCACTGAGGCCTGGGTCCTTGGCCAGGGACTTTACTTGCCTGGGTCTTAGGACTATACCATGTAGTTGAATAAAGGTGGTTTCATATTTTTTGCTCCCATTAAAAGATGGAGTCGAATTCCATTTCCTTTTTAATCTGAGCTGGATTTAGTGACTTGTTTAATGAATATAATGTGACAGAAGAGAAACTCTGGGTTTTCAAGGCCAGGTCATAAGAAGCCTTGCAGTTTCCACCCAGCTCTTTGGAAGGCTTATGCTGGTAACCCCAAATCACCTTGGAAGAAGTCCAATTACCCTAAGGCCATCATTCTGGAAAGTCTATATGTGTAGGTGCTTCACTCAACATGCCCCAACTGAGCCAACTCTTCCAGCCAAGGCCCCAGACATGTAGGTGAAGCCAGCTCGTAACCTTTATACCAATCCATCCACCAGCTGAACCCTTCAAGTGACCTCTCCAGGAAGAAGAATGGAAAAGAAGAATCACCCAGCTGAGCCTATGCCTGAATTCCTGTCCCAGGACATCAAGAGATATAGCAAAATGGGTGGTATTTTAAGCCACTGAGTTTGGAGGTCGTTTGTTATGCAGCAATAGCCCCCTGACCTCAAAAAGTTTATCATCTAAAAAAAAAAAAGTCTATCATCTAGATGGAGAGACAGGGTACAGGGCTTATGAAAAGGCAACGACGCAGAGAAGACAATTAAGTTCTGCCACAATGCAGAGAAGAAAGAGATCTCTTTGTGGATGATGAAAGAAGCCTTTCCAGAAGAGACGAGATTTCAGCTGGACCTTGAAATACACGAAAGATAAGACGCGTGGAGAAGCGGGCCCCGGGCATTCCTGGCAAGCAGGGAAGTGATCTGTCCAACTTGATGGAACTTAATTCTTATCTCTGAAACCCAATGAATCTGTTGTGTGTCTCTGGCCCCCTAATTGAGATTGAATAGAGCAATTCTGTTAGCCCTTCTCCCAAACGGTCAGTGCTCCCTATGCTCCCCCACCCTGGTCTCTGCCCCTCCCTCCCGGTGCACCTTCTGGTCCTGTTTCCTCCTGAGCCCCCTTTGCCCCTACTGTCCATCCCACCTGTGCTGATGTTCACACACCCCTGTGTCAGCTGGGACCATGTCTCACTTCCCCTACCAGCCTATAAGAGCCCATCGAGACACCCTATCACTCCTCAACCACTCCCTCCCCTTTTCCATCATCTTCTTGAATGATGCCCAAGAGATCCTTAAAACACAGAGATGTGCTGTCATACATACGCTGGAACCTTTGCCTGCCGTTTCAGAGGCCCAGAATTATTTGAGGTTGACTTTTAGGAGATTATAAGCTGTCTGCATCAGAGGAGCCACTCTTGCTGAAAGTCTTGTCACTTGAAATCGAGGCGGGGTGCTGAACACAATGCCTCCTCCTTAAGGACTTTCTCGGCAGGTTCTCATTCTGTGCTCCTAACTACCTGGGAGAGGCAGGACCCTGGTTTTCTAGACAAGTGTGCTGAGCTTCGAGAAGTGAACATGCCTGGCCAAGCTGACGGTGGGACAGGAGAGCCAAGGTCCAGGCTACGTAGTACTATCCTGCCTTTTGACCCAAAAAGGGCCTTGCCACAGATAAGTTAAGATGCCTGTGATGGCTTCTGCTTTGGACAGCAACAAAACCCTAGTCACTCTCCAAAGCCAGAGAAACATAATCTCATTGCCTCTGGGTTTGCTCCCAAACTCCCTCGACTAAAGCTGAGCAGACAGAAAGGATGGCATTTCTGAATTCAGGGGCTGCAACAAAGCTAAAAAAAAAAAAAAAAAACAAAAACCACCAAGCATGTGTGGCTCCTTCCAGGACCCACCAGGTGGAGGGGATGTTGCCCCCGGGGCTGCAGGAGGTGGGGAGGGGTCTCCAAGGAAGCTGCCCTTCATGGACAGTCCATCAGCAAATTGTCTCATGTAGCCATAACAGCCAGGAGCGAGGTGGGGGGAGCAGGGTTTTGTCCAAGGAGAGCCAATGTATTGTAAACAGGATAAAAGGGGCTGGAAAGCCCCACTTATCACTGACTAACGTGTCCCCAGGTCATCAGGGAGCTAGACCCTCACCGACAGCCCTGAGCAAAGGGAAAGAGAATTCCCGACTAACCCCATCACCTGTGAGCAGAGCCAGGGCAAAGGTCTGGCTTTTCCTCTTGCTAAGTGATTCCCATGGGGACCAGCACAGTTTCTAGGGGGCCCTCTGCCAGACTGGAGAAATGCCTTCTGAGTCCTCAGCTCTTTGGGCCCCCACGGAACAAGGTGTATGTGCGGGTATGCTTGGGAGGAGGGGAGGTCGGAGGAAGACAGAGGTGGCATAAGGTTTGGGAGAAGTTGCAGGGGGAGGGCGGTGGTCTCCTGGTTCATCGTGGGGGACAAGGAGGCCTGTGTGCCAGCACGTGGAGGAACCGATTGGCCTAACTTAGACTTGAGGGACCGACTGAGAGATTGCTGTCTGGACCCTAATGATCTCGTTCCTTCTTTCCAAGCCCCTTGTGTGCAGGTATGTTAATTTACAGACGAGAAAACAGAGGCTCAGAGAGGTTAAGTGCCCAAAGTTACCCAGTGGGTGGCCTCACTAACTAGCGGCCAGGGCACCTCAGCACCAGTGGGAGCAGGTGTGTACCATGTCGGTACTTGAGTGTGACAACTTTTGAGGGATGCTTGCCTCCACGAGGTTTTACTTCCCTCTGAACATACCTCCCCCACCCCAAGAGCTTTCCTTGGTCATCTCCGGTCTCTTCCTTTTGGGCTCCCATTTTCCCGGACCATCGAGGCAAAGGGTAGTAGGCAGAGTTCAGGATTTGATAAAGACAGCCTGAGTCTGATTTTCCAACTTGACCCTTTGGACAAATCAATTCATTCCTCTGAGCTTCAGCTTCTTTATCTGTTAGATGGGGACACTCCTTGTCCTTTTACTTAATTGAAAGAGGATTCAAGAGAAGGGGAATGAAGGGCTTCGCACAAGATTTGAGTGTTAATGACTTTCACAGTGACTGTCGTGGGACCTTCTGAGTCCATTTCTTGCCTCCGGTTTTCTCCCCGCAGCCTGCCCGCCTCTCTAGACATATTGCTTTCAGATCCACCTGCCTAAAACGCCTCCTTATGCATGTCTCCTGCTCAGGAACCATCAGTGGCTCCCTGCTACTGCTTCCTTGGCCTGGAACTCACCTTTCCTGGTCTGATCCATCACGAGCGCCCAAACCTAGAGCTTCTGCCTCCTTGCCTGACCATGGGCTTGAGTCACAGCTCTCACTTGGGCCGGGGTGGGGTGGGGGTGGGTGTCCAAACACATTGTGTGTTCACATCCTCTCGTATCTGCGGGCCTGTGGCTCCTTGGGCCGATCCATCACCTCTTCCAAGCTGGCTCAGATCCCAGCCCGTCCTGCAGCGGACTTCCTGACCACCCATCCTGCAGCAGCCTCTCTACCCTCTTGTCTTTATCTTCCTCTGTGCCTTAGCATTCACCTCGTGGAAGTCTTGGCTCTCCGTGGATAATCAGTGTCCGGGTTAGATCATAAGCTTCTCGGGGACAAAGGCCTGCTTGTATCTCTCAATGAATCTGCTCAACCAATCTAGGCTAGAGAGGCAGTGGGCTTAAGGGGATGTCCTCAGGAATCAATCCAGCTGAATATCAGGAGACAGTGCCTTACCTCAACACCTCAGCCCCTTGAACGGTAGTACTTTGAGGATCCGGCTTATGGGAGGATTCAATATACACCCATGAGTTAACCAAAGCTGTGGCAGTGTGGGGGGGGGGGCAGGGATTGTGTTTAGCAGGTGGCAACTTAGTGGGCCTTGGCAAAGGGTGCCAATCTAAAGGCCTCTATTCTATGGCCCCGTGGGCTTGCCCTAAGCATGCAGGAGCCCCTGTGTCATCCCTTCATTTCTGCCATTCAAAGAGTCCGCTGGGATTTAGGTGTGGCATGGGCAGTGAGAGGCATGGAGAAATCTCCTTCATAAACAGTGAACTGATAACCAATCCACCCACTCATTTCCCATCAGAGAAACTGAGGCCCAAAGAGGGGATATGACCTACCCATATCAGAGAGTTCAAAGCGTAGCTGGGGTGGGAAGCTACATGTCTCGATTCCTGTCCGGGGCTTAACTCCCCTACCTCACGCTGCCTGTTGAACGTGATGAGGCCCTGTAAACAGGGGTTCTAGAAGCGCAGGTCTGGGAATCGGAGCTCAGGACCCAGATTGTGTTCAACGTGCCAAGAGGCGAAACAGGCCAATCCAGACTGAAAAGTATCCAAGAAGGAGTCCCTAGGCCCCTCTCCAAGGCCCCCAAATTCGCCACACCTTGGTGCGTTCCATCAGGTTGTTTTCTCCCCTTGAAAGGAAGGTGCCGTCCCCACAGCCCTAGCTACATGGCGGTCACTAGCCACCAGCCACCTGTGGCTATTGAGGACTCGAAGTGTGGCTAACACACACTGATGCGCGCTGCAAATGTAAGAGACACGATGGCTTTCACAAAATTTAGCGCAAAAACACGTAGACTATGTGGATACCTTTTCACGTTAATTCGTGTTGAAATGATAACGTTATTAAAATGAATTTCACCTGTTTCTTTTTCCTTGTTTAATATGACGTCTGGAAATTTAAAATTAAATCCGTGGCTCACATTTGTAGCTTCCGCTGTGCTTCTGTCAGGACGGCACTGGTCCAGGGTACTTGGCCTTGGCTTCTCTCTGAGATTGCAGGCTCTGGAGGGCAGAGAGCTGCCTTGAATAGTACTTGTCCACTCAAGTGGTCCCTCTAAGTCCGGCATCCCAGGACCTGCACGTGCTGATGCACAAACTGGGTTCTTAGTTCTCCAGACTGCATAGCCTGTCCATATGGGCTCCTCTGGGGTGTCTTGGATCCACAGAGTCTCAGAACTGGGTATGGGAGCAATCAAGGCAGGCTTTCCGTTGGAGACGAATGGGGCTTTGGGTTCGGGGCCAGGATAAGGCAAGCCGGGTGCCAAGGGCACAAAATTTGAGTCACTCATTCTCAGGATGGGGCTAGAAACCTTACTTGCCACTTGGCTGTTCGCAGCCTTGCCAGCCTCCGCTATGGTTCCTTCAGAGGGCCCCAGGCCGGAACCACATCTCCACAGGGGTCCACAGCTGAACTCACCGCAGTCCCGGGGTGATCCTAACAGCCACCTTCCAGGGCAAAACCCCCCACTCAACACCCCCCCCAAGTCAACCCCGCATATAATCCAGATTCAGCCCCGATTCCTCCACATCCCGGGCCCCTTCGCTGTACTTTGAGTGCCTCCAGGAGACAAGCGGCATTAATGGCAATAATTTTGCAGCTTTGAAAGGGAAGCGCCCAAAACCCTGAGGCGTGGGGGCTACAGGAGCTCTCTGAGGAGAGGGCCAGACAGCAGGCATCCCTCAGAGGCCTCCGTCCCGCTGCAGGCCATGGGGCCAACGTGTCCCAACATTGACAGGCTTCCTTGCACAAGCCAGACCTCACAGAGTGAGGGGGGTGCGTGAGGAGGGGGGACAAGGAGGCTCGACAAGAGGGTTGGGGGCTCATCCATCAAGAACCGTCAAACAGCAGGGCCACAAGCCTGCCTGAACGTTAGGCTTTTTAAAGGGGACTTCTGCAGCTCCCCCACCCCAAAACCTTAGCCTCCTGAAATCAAGCACATTCCACCGGAGAGGGATTAGGGGGTTGGCAACCCAGGCCGGGCTGGCCCCTGCCTGCTCACCCACGGTGCTGGGACTGAACCCCCCCTCCACCGCCCCCCAACTGGAGCTGCGGTTATGGGGCCCAGGGCAAGGCAGAAATTGGTGGGGCCTTTTTGTCTGCCCCTGCTTTTAAGAAAGTAGCACACAGTTTGAGAGGCGATGTTTACTATCTTTTCTTTTTTTAAATCGGGAGAGGTGGGTCGCAGCGAGGGTCTCCAAAGCCTTGTTAGAGCCAAGGGCTGGGGCTGGAGAGTGGAAAGGGCCCCTTAGGTAAGAGCAGAGGACCAGTGCGGTCCTCCCCACTGAAACCAACACCTGCACTGGCTGACCGTCCACAACCACTGGGGATCAGCCAGCCTCAGGGGGCCTGAGTGCTCATGGACATGGTTAGGTCTCTCTGCCAGGGGGTCAAGGGCACAGGCTTCCTTGTCTCCTTCCCTCCACACTGGGACCCAGAGGACAGCAGGCCAGGAAGAATCTCAAACCTTGACAGTTGCTCATCAAGGCATCAGAAAGACCTATGTTCAGATCCTGGCTCAGCCCCCTGCCACCTGTTGACCTTGGCCGGCTACTTGAATTCTCCAAGCCCCGTTTCCTTAATTGGCAAGTAGTCCTAGTACGCTCTGGTATACTGGAAAGCCATCAGGTCTGGCTATCAGAGAGGCCTGAGTGGGGCCAGTGGCATGCTGTGCATCCTTGGGTAGGTTACTTGACTGCTCTGACCTTCATTTTCCTTATGAGGTTTTTACAAGGATTAAGTGAAATCACATGTTTGAAAGTACCTGGCACAATGCACGGTGGGTGGTGCCACCAGATGGCATTCATCCCCTTGTCTCCTGCCCTCCCCCCACTTCACGGTATGACTGCCCTTGGTGCCTTCACAATATAGTTCTGATCACCCTAATCACCCTAGCTGCAATGTAGCTGTGGCAGTTATATGCTGGTCTCTCAGGTGGTGGGTTCTAGGCAGGACACTGTGATAGCGCCTAGTATACATATGGTGCTCAAGCAGCGCTCTTATTTTTGTACCTTTGGGAGGTAGGGTTGCATATGAGTTAAGAGCATCGACTCTGCAGCCTGAGTTCAAGAGCCGGCTCTGCCCCTTACTGGATGGGCAATCTTAGGCCAGTCACTTAACTTCTGTGTGCTTCAACTTGCGCATTTGTAAAATGAGCAGAATGTTAGCACCATCCTCATAGAGTTGGGGAGGGGTGTTAAAGTAATAATTATAAAGGGCACATACTACGTGTGTTTTGTTAAATCAAATTTATGGAGGGGCACCTGGGTGGCTCAGTCAGTTGAGTGTTGGACTTCAGATCAGGTCACGATCTCATGGATCCTGACTTCGAGCCCTGCGCTGGGCTCTGTGCTGATGGCTCGGAGCCCGGAGCCCGCTTCGGATTCTGTGTCTTTCTCTCTGCCCCTCCCTTGCTCACTCTCTGACTCTCTCTGTTTCAAAAACAAGTAAACATGAACACAATTTTTTAAAAATAAAATAAATCAATCAAATTTATTGACCACCTTCCTTGCCCAGAGATGCTCACCATCCATCTGCTGGCCCCAGTTCAGGCCTTTGGCTGGGCTCTGTCCTATTAGTTCAGGGAAGTCCTTTCTGACCCTGTGTCTATTTTCTTATGGGAGAGGGGAGGGAGCCGAGCTCCCAGAGAGGTGAGGGGAAGGCCTTGGCTTGGCCTCCGGGTCCTCGCCTCCCACCCATCAGCACTGGTCAGGAGCCAGGGCTTGCTGCTCCTTTCCTGGGCTGGCTTTCTCCAGGGTGGGGGCTGGGCCGGGCTGGGTGGGCTGCCCCTCACTCTCAGGAAGAGATCCGACAGGCAGGGAATGCATTTGTAACCACCCAGTGGTCCGCACAAAGGTGGCTACAGGAGGAGCTTCCTCTCCAGGAGGAAGGGAGAAGGTCAGCGGCCCACATCCGGCCCTGCCTGTTCCTCCCAGATGCTATGGAAAGATGTCCTAGTCACTTCGTCATTGCTGGGCGGGGTCTTTCCTTCACGCTGGGGCTGGTCCCTTGGAGGACTCTGGCCTGCAGGGCTGGGCACACACTCAGAGGCACAAAATCTCTCCGCCTTGCACTCCCTGGCCCCCCATACACACAGTCCAGAGCCTGCGGGACGAAGAACCAGTGTCTGACTTGGCCATCTGCTTGACATTCCACTGGGTTGTCCCAGGCTGTAAGTAAGGCCCACTGCCTGGATGCACAGTGGACTTCGGGGAGTGATGGCTTAGCTGTCTGTGTTCATTGCCCAAGAAGTCAAGGTCACGGGTCAGTCCTTAGATAGGGCCAGAGATTTCCTTCTCTTCCATAGCCACAGGTGCCACCCCGCACCGGGGCTTCCTCTCTCACCCATGTGCAACATGTACAAAAGGGATCAGCGATGACTCAGCAGAAGGAGAAAACTGCATCTTCTCACTGCTGCCCACCCCGGCTGGGGGTGGGTTATTCTAAGCATCATCTTCATGGGGGACCTTTGGATTCTGTGATGTAGGTGAAGATCATCTCACTAGGGCCACCGTGCAAAAAAATAGAAACTTTAAGACACATGGAGACCTGCTCCAAACTCCCAGAGCTGGTTTTTTTGTGGTGTGAGTGGGCATCTCCTGCTCTGTGTTTGGGGAGGTAGAGCCCCAGGGAGGGGGCCCAGGAGATGGGAGCACTTCACCTCCAAGGGAGAGGCAGAGTTCTGCAGGAAACCCTGGGCAAGGGGGCTCATGGTCATGGACTCAATGGCACCACTGAGAATTAAGATTTTTTTCTATCTTTCTGCCTGACTACTCCCCACGTACTTGCCTCATGGTGTCAAAGTGGCTGCCACACACCCGGGGACTGCCGACCAATACGGTAAATGCCTGAAGCATAAGAGAAACAGTTTCTTCTTATGTCCCTTTTTAAGAGAGAGGGAGCCATTCTTACAAGCCCAGCAGAACCTGCCTTCAAGTCTCTTTGGCTAGCATTACGTCACCTGCCCGTGTTCAAATTAATCTCTGAAAACAGAAAAGGGATGATCACACCTGGATTTACTCCTGAGCTGGGGGTGGAGATCCCTTCTCCAGAGGGAATGGGTGTCTCACCAGAACCAGTGTTCTTTTACCAAGAAGACGGGGGAGCTGGCTACTCACAGTGTCTGTTGGCAATCAGAAGAAAGATCTAGGAGTTTGTGTTTCTTCCCCCCACCCCAGGATGGTAAACCCATCCCTGGCTTTCTCAGCTCCCTGCTTTGTTTGTTTTTCCCTCTAGAAGGACTGCTTGGCCACAAACTTCTCCTTGTTTGTTGTTAAAACTTGGCCAAGTGAAAACTTCCTGCCATAGTGTTCTCTCTCTCTCTCTTTCGCTCTGTGTCTTAAACACACACACACACACACACACACACACACACACACACACACACACTCTAGTGTCCATTGAACTACTCTGAATCCCACATAGGTAGGAGCAAAATGCCTGTTCCGGCGTGTTGCCCAGTCCCCGGCACAGACACCACCCCCATCTGTTTCTGACAAGGTTGGCACAAGTACACATCTACGAATCTCCATTTTTCCATAAACAACTCACAGCCAAATAGTGGGCTTGATTTAAAGCAAAGGCAAAATGACACCTAACCTCACATGCTCCACGTGGCCCAACCGGAAGGAGGATGCTTACGAGGCAACGTTCAGGGAGGGGCCGCAGCTTAGCTAGCTGTGTCCATAGCAGGCACCAGAAGGAATCTCAGTGGTAAAAATCTTGCTCCAGACAGCCCCGAGGCGGTGCCTGGTAGCTGGACATTGCGGAGGGAACCAAAAGATTCGTGGCAAATGACCCAGTCCCACTCCATTGCTATGAGCATAGGGAGATGCTATACTAGGTATATGGGTTGGGGTTCTGCTGTTCCCTTCCTGTCCGCCCCCTACAAGAAGTCTGGAGAAACTCCCCATGCAGCTGACGGCACTAAATACAAAAATCAAGTTCCTGATGCAGACGTGTGTCCTCTGTGTAATAGGACCCCCGCCTACCTCGGGGTCTCCCCTTGCTGCCCTCTCAGCTCCAGCCACACCATGGCCTTCTTGCCGCTCCTGAAATGTGCCAGGCTTGTTCCTGCCTCAATTCCCTCTACCTCAAATGCCCGCATCCTATCTTAGCCTACAAGCCAATTTTTCAGAGAAAACTTCAGTGAACACCTGTATAAGGCAGTCCCTCTTACCTTCATTTTATTTCTTTCAGTTAGCTGGACAGAAAACAAGTTATTTATAGGTTTACTTCTCTCCCCCCCCCGCCACCCTCAGAATAGAAGCCCCATGAGGACCAGACCCTGGACAGGCTTGGTCCCCACTCTATCCCAGAACACAGAGCTTGGCCTGTAGATGGTGCTCAGTAATGAACGAATTCACGATATCTCCAGACCAGACCACTTCTCTGGGATAAAATGAAAAACAAACAAACAAGCAAACATCAATCTGCTGGGAAAGTGCCTGATATTTTGGGGTGCCTGGCTGGCTCAGTCGGTGGAGTGGGCAACTCTTGATCTTGGGGTTGTGAGTTCAAGCCCCACTCTGGGCGTGGAGCTTACTTAAAAAAATTGTTGTGAGGGGCGCCTGGGTGGCTCAGTCAGTTAAATGTCCGACTTCGGCTCAGGTCATGATCTTGGGTTGGTGAGTTCGAGCCCCACGTCAAGCTCTGTGCTGAGAGTTCAGAGCCTGGAGCCTGCTTCGGATTCTGTGTCTCCTTCTCTCTCTGCCCCTCCCCCACTTGTGCTCGCTCTCTCTCTCTCAAAAATAAACATTAAAAAAATGAAAAAAGTGAAATCAAAAGTGCCAGGTAGAGATTAGCTACAATTACAATCTTCCCACTCTGCTTGTCCCGCAGTGCAGAACACGCGGGAGCGAACTGACCGAAAGTAGCAAGTGTAAGACCCCCTTTACTGCTTCTCCTCCTTATTCTTCATCTTATCCTCTAAGAGCGATTGCACTTTGGGGGGCTTGCGAAGTAGAAACGAAGGGGAGACGGTTGTATACGGTCTGTAACAGCAATGATGCCCATGCGTGCCAGGCACTGTGCTGTGCGTTTGGCATTCGGATCACGGTGCCCATTTTGCAGATGAGGACTCTGAACCTCATGAAGGCAGAGGGACTTGTTCAAGGTCCCTGGACTAGGAGAGGGGGGAGTTGGGGTTAGACTCTCAATAGTTGGCCTGGAATTTCTGCACTCTGAACTACTCCGCTGGCCACTTCCCCACCTCTGATGTGGGTCACCGTAAGATTTAAGTGAGGTAACAATCAGCTTACCGGACCCAGTTGCCTAGCATTTTCTAGATAACAGCTGTACTGGGAGAAATCACATAAATGAAGTTCACCCTTTTTCAAGCACACGAGTCAGTGGTTTTTAGTATGTTCACGGAGTTATGCAGCCATCATCAGCCACTCCCCTACTCTCAGAGAATGTTCACCACCTTCCCCTCAAAACCCATGCCTATTGGCAACCATGACCGTTCCTCCCTCCCCCCCTCGTCCTAGGCAACCGCTGCTCTATTTTCTGTCTCTGTGGCTTTTTCTACTGGGGACATTTCTTGTAGACGGCATTGTGCAGTGTGCCTATGCAGCGTTTTGTGACTGGCTTCTTTCACTCGGCTGAATGCTTTCAAGGCTCACCCACGTAGCAGTGCGCATCGGCACGTCGTTCCCTTTGATGGCCGTATACTATTCGGTCGTGTGGATGGACCACGTTTGTTTATCCGTTCGCCAGCTGGCGGGCCTCGGCTTGTTTCCATCTTCACACGATGGGAGATCGTGCTGCTGAGAGCATTCCCGTACAAGTGTTTGTACAGATGCGTGTTTTGCCTTTCTTGGGTAGATATCTAGGTATGCTATGGCTGAGTCATATGGTAACTCATGCTTAACATTTTGAGGAATGGCCCAAGTGTTTTCCACAGCAGCTGCACCTGTTATGTTCCTACCAGCAGGTTATGAGTTTATCATGCACGAGGGATTCGAGATGCTGCTATCATTACTGTTGAAAAAGACAGTTGTCTGACCTTCTGTTGAGGCTGGCTCCCTTATGCAAGGATCCTCCCTGAATTTAGAGGTTCCCCCAGCATGACCTTTATTTTTGTTCTGCTGTTTTCCTCTTCACCTGCCTCCTTATTTTCCTCCTTGTCCTGAGTCCTAACTCTTCCCCTGGCTCTTTCATCCCTGCAGGTGTCACCTGTTCCCCCCGCCCCACACACACACACAGTGGGGCAGCTGGAGGCCCCAGTGGGCCAGAGATGAGGCCAGGTCTCATGACAACAGCCATGGGCACAGGCCATGGCCAGAGAAGAGCAGAACAGCCAAGTAGCTTACTTCCTGGGGGACCCTTGAACTTGGCGGTGGAAACTCTTGCAGTAGCAGGCCAAGGATCCCAGGGGAATTATTGAAAATGTATACTTTTTTTAAAAATCGAAATTACTAAGATGTCAGGTGTTAAAAGCTTGGAACTTTCTCTGGGTACATCTGTGATATTCCGAAGCTGTGTATTTGTTGGCTAGGACAGGATGGGGAAGTAGAAAGAGAACAGTCTTCTTCTGCATCTTCCCTGGGGTATCTCAACAAGGTCACTGTGGTGTCCAAGGCTGAAAAGTGTGGAGAAATGTTAGCCCTTGAGTGGGTGGGTTGGAGAGCATGTGATTTCGCGAGCCCCTGTCCCTGGTAATGGTCTGCTCTGTTTCTGGAAAACCAATACTGCCTCTTCCAGGAAGTCCCTTGATCCGACTCCCCAAAATACCTTCTGCAAAAAGAGGAGACTATATTAAAAGGCCATATGCTCCTTGTATACACTATCTCTTGTTTTCCTCTTTGAAAAGTTCACAGTGAGAACCCAGGACCCAGGTGGGCAGGAAGCCTTTTGGTTCAGGAGGTAGAAAAAGCAGCCCAGAAGACTCTGTGATATTTTATTGCCGTACAGAGTCAGTAAAGGAAAATACACCCAGAGCCCATGCGAGGAAAGCCATGCATAAGTGCCAGCGTGACCTTACTACAAAGTTCCTCAATCCAATACGAGTCCAAGGATGGGGGGCAGGAAGGGGTGGCACGCCTGAGTGGCTTAGTCTGTTAAGCGTCTGACTTCTGCTCAGGTCATCATCCCACGGTTCGCGAGTTCGAGCCCCGCATTGGGCTCTCTGCTGTCAGCATGGAACCCACTTTGGATCCTCGGCCCCCCTGTCTCTCTGCCCCTCCTCCGCTTGCACTCTCTCTCTCTCTCTGTCTCTCTCATAAATAAATAAATAAATAAATAAATAAATAAATAAAACTTTTAAAAATAAATGAACAAAAGCCCAAGGACGGACTAGACACCAGTAACTCTGTGGTTACTGGCTCGTGGTGATACTAGAGTTCTAGTTTATGGCATCCCTGGCTGGGCTCTGCTGGGTTTTAGGGGCCTGTGTCCTGTGGGCCTAGGTGGTTCTAGATGTCAACAGCAGCAGGTGAAGGCAACCCTGGGTTTTTAGATGAAGGTAGCCCTGATCTATGGTAACCTCTGATTCTAGGGGTCAGTGACTCTATTTATGACCCTTGAAGGCAGCAGCTCTAGACGTTGGTGGCCAATCTGGGTGTTTCTGACCCTGTGGCATTAGTGATGGAGGCCCCATGGTTCTAGGCGCTGGCAGCCTCTGGTACTAGGTGACCAACGAGTCTGTGAGCGTTGGCTGGAGCTGGTCAGAGGAGAAGCGAAGAGGAACGAAGCCAGAATTGTCCCCACCCCACCCTCCGCCGCCGCGCTCCTGAGGGGCAGCTTCTGAGCCTGCATGGTTAAGCCCTGGGCTGCGGCGACCTCTGAGCTAAGCTATCTGGAGGGACTTTGAAAGGGACAGGCACTGTGTACAAGTTAGTTATTACAAGTCGCTGACGGGGCGGGACTGGGGGGATCCCAGCCAGCAGCCTCCACACTGACCGATGGCTGAACCCAGGCTGGGCTCCCTGCCCTGAAGCAAGGCGATGCCTGGGGACGGATGGCCTCGTGTCCTCTCCGCCTGGCCCCATGGGAGCCTAAGGCCACCTTCCCGTGGGCTCTACTGAGGTGCAGGAAGGGGCCACCGCTGAGGACGGTGGGGTCCAGCAGGTCTGGGCAGGTCTGCTCTGCCGAGGCCGGGTCCTCTCCTGGGTGGCTGGGGCACCCCAGAGCGGGCAGGCAGGCACGTCCCAAGCGCAGGCCCCTGCCCGGGAGGCCCGGCTAATGACCCCGTGCATTCCGGCCTGCATGGGCCAGGGAATTGGCTGAGGGCAGACCCATTAGCTGGAATTCTCCCAATGCTCACACATCAGAGTGGAGGGGGGAGAAGTGAAAAGTTGAAAAAGAGCTAATTATCGCTTTTATCAGAGCGGGTGGGTTGATGGGTCCTGCCCGAGGGCAGTTGGGGCTGCATTAAAGATTAAACGCCAGGTAGGGGGGAGCAGGGCTGTCATTCCACAGGAGGGAGGCCGGCAGGCCGCCCTACAGAGACCTGGTGGCAGGCGGCAGCCTTAGATCTGTCAGCCGAGGCCTCTGTCCCAGCGCCCACCATGGCCACATTCCACCAGGGGACCCCCGCAGCGCCCGACACTTCCGCCAGCCACCGCGGGGAGGGCGGCTGAGGTCCACATCTGCTCCCTCAAGGGATGAGGGGTCGGGGCAAGCCTAATTACCCAATTGGTAGTTTTCCTGGGACCTGTCTTTGGGGGACTGAAATGATCCCTGCACATCACTCAGTGACCTTGTATGTAGAACCTACTTTGGAATCATATGAGGCCTGGCAAGGACTCAAGGTCAGGGCGTCTGATCCTCCTCGTTATTACGAAGCGGGAGCCGAAGGCCCAGAGAAGGAAAGGGACTCACTCAATCACATTAACTGTGTGCTTCATCCCAGGAGGTTGTAAGTCCCTTGAGGATGTGCACTCCGTCTTCAATTCTCCTCGTTATGCCTAAAGGAACTGGAGGGATTCGCTTTGAGTAATCAAGGGCAGGGCAACTTCATTACGTCATTGCCACCCAATGGTGTTTTAAAGACACTGGGTGTTCAGTGAATGCGTGCTTGTCGTGTGGATGATAAAAAGGAGGCACCTAAGCAGCGTCATGGCCATTTGGAGCATTCTCCAAATCTTGGGAGCGAATCCGCTGGTCGAGAAGAAGAGATGTAGGTGGCTCTTACGGTCTTGAGTTACTAGAACAAACCAAAGCAGGGGTTGGGGGGGGAGGGCTGCTGAGTGCCACGGCAGACCGGCTGTAGGCAGATGTCATTAAGGCGACCACCCGTGCTAGTACCTGTTGTGCGTCTTGACAAAGACGTCCACGCAGACGTCTCCACCCCCACAGAGACCCTGGAAGCATGGTGTCCACTCTCTGGCCCCTCTAGGGACCCAGAGCCCTATGTGGCCAGCTTGGCTCTTCTGAGCATCTGCCCCTGGCCCAGAAGGATGAATTAGGCTCCTTGCGTCTTTCTCTCCTCCTAGCCTCTAGAAGCCAGAGCCTTTCCGGTTTGGTTCTTTTTTTCATTTTTTATTGATTTTTTTTTATATATATATGAAATTTATTGACAAATTGGTTTCCATACAACACCCAGTGCTCATCCCAAAAGGTGCCCTCCTCAATACCCATCACCCACCCTCCCCTCCCTCCCATTTATTGATTTTTTTAATGCTTATTTTTGAGAAAGAGAGAGAGAATCAGAGCATGAGAGGGTGGGAGGGGCAGAGAGAGGGAGACACAGAATCCGAAGGAGGCTCCAGGCTCTGAGCTGTCAGCGCAGAGGCTGATGCGGGGCTCAAACTCGCAAACCGCGAGATCATGACCTGAGCCGAAGTCGGACGCTTAACTGACCGAGCCACCCAGGCGCCCCCCATTTGGTTTCTTCAGGCTTCCAACCTCAACTCGAAATTTGGTGCTTTTCTCACCTCTCCCCAGGGTGAATAATAATTTATTTATGATTCAGATCTCCTGAAGCTTCTGCCAGCTGGGCAGGCCTTGACCCTCCTGGAATAAACATTTGTTGAAGGAGGGAGGAATGGATGAAGGGAAGAAGGAAGGAAGAAAGGGAAGAGCTTTTGCAGGAATCGAGGTGGATGAGAGCTCCCAGGAGCTCAACAGTCCAGTCAGGGAGAGAGATGGCCGCACTGTTGCCCACAGTGCAAGGCGGTTAGTGTGAACACGACGGGAAAAAACAGTCTGATGGTGGAACTCCCAGGAAGGCATGATTCACTTTGGGGAGCAGTGGGAACCTTCTAGAGCTGAGTCTTGAAGGTGGGGCAGGAATGACTGAGGTGGACAAAGGCAGGAAAGGCATTTTCGGCAGGACAGGCGTGAGCAGACGCACAGAGGTGGGAAAATGTGGCCACGTTCAGGGAGAGTGGAAGCACTCGGCTGCTTGGGGCCTGGAGATGTGGGCTGGGACGGTGGGGAAAGGCTGAGGGGCCACGCCTGGGGGTAACAGCCAAGATTTTCAGCAGGGCTGTGACACATCCAGCCCATAGGAAGTGTAAGGAAGGGCTTTGAAACTCTGAGGACTGGCATTAACCTTCACTAGAAAGAGAGACTATTCTATTTGGGGCCAAGAAAGCTCTGGGGTCGCTGAGGCTCTACAGAGAGTGATCCTCTCACCCTCTTGAGCAGAGCTCAAAGAGGACCAGGACTGGGGTGCCTGGGTGGCTCAGCCAGTTAAGCGTCCAGCTCTTGGTTTCAGCTCAGGTCACGATCCCCCAGTTTGTGAGATCGAGCCCTGCATCGGGCTCCGTGCGGACAGTGAAGAGCCTGCTTGGGGTTCTGTCTCTCCCCGTCTCTCAGTCCTTCTGCAACTTGTCCTCTCTCCGTCTCAAAATAAATAAATAAACGTAAAAAAAAAAAAAAAAAAAGGGAGCAGGACCAGGTGTCAGGGCCAGACCGGGCCGTGGGTGAGGACATCACAGCTGGAAGGCTGTCGGGCCAGGTAGTATGGGAAGCGTTTCGTTTGCTCCCTGACATCCTCTACAAGCTGACATCTTCCTGACTGAACGGGTGGACTGGGGCTGGGGAAGGTTGGGGGACGGGGCAGATGAACCCCTGCCACTTGGGTACCCCCGGAGCCCTCTCAGCTCTTAGGGCAGCATGGCTGGGGACGCCACGGAGGGTTAGCTGAAGAATGACTCTCCCATTCTAGACACCAGAGTGCGGTGCCCCTGCGGACCTCGCTCTGCGTTCTGGCTTGCCATCTTCCACCTGCAAGGGGCTTCACCTCTCCGAGCCTCAGTTTCCTCATCTGCCAAAAGGGCTGTTGAGTCCCGGCCTCCCCTGGGAGCTACTGGCGGACTCAACAGATGAACGATAGCCATGGAAGACACTTTGAAAATGGGAAAGTCCCACACAAAAGTTACACGTGATTCGTAAGACGTAATACCCGAGTCACAGAGCAGGTGTGTCGGGATTCTGTACCCAGAACCCTGCCAGGGGCTGGGACTAGTCAGGGAGAGCCCCCGAGGCCTGCAGGGGGCCCTCCTCTGTCACCCTTCACTAGATGCTCTGCAAGGGAGACAGACTGACCTGAACCCAGATCCTGCTTTCCCCCTTCCTAGCTGTGTGACTGGAGATCCCACCTCCGGGGACTGTTGTAGGAATTAAGGAAGTCGAGGCCTGCCGAGTCCCGGCACACCCACTGCTGGGCCGTGGGGAGCATGTGCCACAGTGACCTTGCATACAGCCCCCTCCCAGCCCCCTGCTCAGGCTCTTGTCTCTTCCTGAGGAAGCCCGTGGCTGGTGACCCCTGGAGGCGAGGGGCAGCAGGGCTGAGGAGAGAGGCAGCATCTGGGACTGGGGCGCTGGACCCCAGCCCCAAGGCCTGACCCAGTGGTTTTGCCAGGAGTCTCCCAGTTGCAGAATTCCGTGACTCTGAGGCTCCTCTTGGATTGAGTGCCCAAGACACCCACAGTCCCCAGAGGGCTCTGTCTGTCACAGGACGCTGGGCTGAGAGTCTACGCCGGGGCTATAAAGGCCAAGATTCCAAGACCCCCAGCTCCCCGGTCTCCTGCTCACAGCCCACGGAGGGGCCGCGCCTCCTGGCCCCCAACCCCCGCCGCAGCCCCACATGAGGCAGGAACCCACCTGGGGAATTCACAGACCCGCATTCCTTCTCCGGAAGCTTCCTCCAGCTGGGCAGCCCTTGCCCCTTGTGGAGCACATTAGGCAGAGCTGGGAAACCACAAAAATTTTAAGCTGAGATGAAGGAACGTAATGGGCTCTAATCTGAACTGACAGCAGCATTATTAGCTGGCCAAGGGCCTTAGGAGCAGTGGGTTTATAGGGAGGGAAGGGGACACAGGGGGAGGGGGGACTGGGGACAGAGACACAGAGCAGACAGGGAATGAGGCAGGGCCCTGGGGCTGGAGGCTCAGGTAGGGCCAAAGTGGTGGTATGAGGGGGGCAGCCCAGGAACCTTGGGGGCAGAGTCTTCTGGTAATAACAGTGATGATAATAATAATAATAATACTAGCAGCTAATGCTGGCTTAGAGCTGATAGTGTGCCGGGCCCTGTTCTAAGCTCCCATATTAGTGAGCATTATCCTCACCGTGTAGGTGTTAGTATCACTTTCTTCATTTCACAGATGATGTAGAAATTACGGCACAGAGAGGTCTATCGCTAGAGATCGCTGACCCTGTTCTGCAAGGCCGGGGTCTGCTGCTTTAAGAGGCCTTCTTCTGCTCTCTAAAGGTCAAAAGTCAAAGGCCCCACTCAGGATCGGTGAGATGTAACTACCACAGGGAGGAGTGTGTGGGACTCCTCCCTCCAGGGTCCGGAAGGGAAGAAAAGACATGTTCTCATAACTACCACCCAGGCACAGATCTCGGGGGGTCGGGTGAGTGCCAGGGAGGAGGGGGGCCAGGATCGCAGAGGTCAGAGGTCTGAATGAGGCTTTAGGAGCCAGAGATCAGAGGTGCACTTAGCCAACCCAGGTGCCGGAGGCCACAACCACTGACAGTTGGCTGGATCCTGCCAAGGCCCTGATGAAGCCATGTGCTTACGTGACTCCTGCTTTCTTCCGAGAAGTAGGCGAGGGGCCATGGTCACCAGCGTCACCAGCTCACAGCTTGCCTGGGGTCAGGGCTCTTCCCCTCGGGCCCCCAGCCAACGGGAGACATGCTGAGTCCCCTCCCGAGGGAAGCACTTCCTGTCAGGCGAAGGCTGTCACACCCCAGAGGTCCTGACTCCAAAGGGAACAGTGAGCTGTGCACCCCCACCCCATCCTCCGTCTAGATGTCCTCAACCCCTGACCATCCGACCTCCCTGGAAATCAGACTTCCAAAACTGCATTTGCTGTGACCAGGGGCTCTCAGTCTAGAACACAAATAAAGTTTGAGTTGTGCTTAGTGGGCTTTCCTGAGTCGGAGGAAATCGTTGTCTTCCTCTCGGAGGGGAGGGCAGAGCAGACAAGCAGAGAGAATCTGAGACACCGGAGCTCTCCTCGAGGGCCAGTGAGTGGCCAAGAGGCCTCCTGGGGTCAAAGTCTGACCGTGTGACCTCACGGAGGTGACTTAACCTTTGCATGCCCAGCTTCCCCATTTGCAAAGTGGGGGTAGTGATCATAGCCCCTCGCTCCTGATGGGGGTCACGGGGCTGAGGGGCTAGTGCGTCATCGCTGCTTACCACACGGGTCCTCGTGGCCACATCCCGTCTTGGGCCCGCGGCTAGGAGGGGATTCTGTGCCTTCCCGGCACGGGGAGGTTTCTCGGTCTGTGGCGTGAAAGCACCCAGGCAGGTGTCCTCTGCATCAGAGGTCCGCGGTGCTTTGGGTCCCGTGTCCGAGGGGCAACTGACGCCAGGGGAGCCAAGCTCCCGCTCCCGGAACAGGGCACCCTCAGCCCAGGCCTGCTCCCTGTCTGCCTGCACGTGGGGCTGGATCCGTGTGAACGATAAGATGCTGCGACAGCCAGCGCCCGGACTGCCTGTCACCAAGGGACGCCCAGAGGCTCCGGGCAGAGTCCGTGGCAGCACGGGGGCCCCCTCTCCCTCGCCCCTGGCCGTGGCAGCAGCCATCGCTGGACAGCAATGGCAGTAGAGGCCGCTGTACATTAAGCATATCCTGTGTGCCAGGCACTTTCGAGAAATACCCTCTGATCCTCCCAGCGGCACCTCCAGTATCCTGCCCCTCAAAGTCCTCATCTGGAGGAGCTGCAGGCTGGAGCTGGGCTACGGCTCCTCCGGGGAGCCTTCCCTCACTTCCCCAGGCCAGGTCTGCGCCCCGCTCACCCCCACAGTCTCCCCTTGAGCACCCCGTACTGACCCCGTGTCAACACCCTTCGCACTTTATTTTTTCTTCTCCTTTTTATTGTGTTTGCTTTGAGGGGTAAGTGATGCATTCACGTGGCTCACAATCCAAAAGCAACAGCAAGGAATACAGTGGAAAGCCTCCCTGCTCTCCCCGCCCTGTTCCCCAGCCACCGAGTTCAGCTGCCTGGGGCGACCAGGGTTGTCGGTTTCATCCTGCTGCATAGTGGTCACTTGTTTATCTGTCTTCTGTCCTTTAGGACCTGGGACTGTGCCTGCCCTGTTAACTGCTTCATCCCCAGGGCCCAGCACAGTGCCTGGTACATAAAGGAGTAACTATGTATGCAATCTGCCTATCTGTCTATCTACCTATCATCTGTCTATCTATCTATCTATCTATCTGTCTATCATCTATCATCTATCTATCATCTATCTGTGTATCATCTATCTATCTATCATCCATCTATCATCTATCCATCTATCTGTCTATCTATCATCTATCTGTCTATCATCTATCTATCTATATGTGTATTTATCATCTATATACCTATCATCCATCTATCTATGTATCTGTCTGTCTATCTAGGGATACCTACATAGAGGTTTTTGTCCTGTTTGTTTTAGTGAGTGAGGCTCCGAGAAGAAAGGTAACATGTTGCTTGACTTACCCAGGACTCTGTTTATCTGCCTTTTAGAGACTACCTACCCCTTGGGACGCCTGGGTGGCTCAGTCAGTTAAGCATCCAGCTCTTGGTTTTGGCTCAGGTCACAATCTCACGGTTTATGGGTTAGAGCCTTGTGTCGGGCTCTGCACCAGCAGTGGGGAGCCTGCCTGGGATTCTCTCTGCCTCTCTCTCAAAATATATTAATGAACTCTTTTTTAAAAAGCCTACCTATCCCTTCTTCTTGGACATTTGATCATCCTCTGTGAAATTGATCCTGATTTCATTTTCTAAACCCTAATGTGTAATTGAACACGAATAGTATCCCTCAATAAATGATCGCAAGAGAAGAGCCATGTGTCAAGAAATGGAATGTCTCCCCACTTCAGAAGGCCCTCTGGTACCCGCCCGCCCCTGACCCCACTGTTGCGTTCAGAATGTTACCGCCGCTGCTCGCCTGGGGGCTCAGTTTCCTCATCTGTAAAGTGGGAGAAGCCCGTTTAGGTCTGAAGTTCTGTGGGTCTTTGATGTATTTCCTGTTTTTACCCCGTCCGGCTGGTACTGCTTTATGCCAGCACTCAGATGAAATGGGAACGATGAAGGCTTTTTGGCTAAAGCGAACGCTCGATACTATTGCAAGAAATGTGTGAGGTGGGTCAGGACCGTTTTCTGTCTGTCCTGGGCTCAACACCAGTCAATCTGGCCAGGTCCTAGCGCTGACCCAGGCCAAGGATCGAGTACACACAGCCGTGGGTCCTCTGAAGAGCGGGGGGGAGGGGAGAGGCAAGAGGGAGAAGCCCACCCTGGGGGAGCAGGTGGAGGTGAGGGGTGGGGACCTCCTTCAGGAGGGCGGGTTGGCCCAGGTGCCATCTTTATAAGGAGACCAGCAGGCTTGGGCTTCTGCATGGCCTTGTTACTGATGGTTGGGCAGCCAAGGGTCCTGGGAGTTGGGAAGGTGAGGCAAGAGGGAGTGAGGGGAAGGAAAGGGAGGAGAGCAAAGGACAGGGAATTTGACAGATGATGAACCAGTGTGTCAGGGAGGGCCATGGCGCCAGCTGAAACAGGAAGCCTGCTCTGGAGGTCGCTGGAGGATGCCTCTAGGGAGGGAACTGGGGATAGGGATCAGTATGGAGGGCAAGACTCATAAACTCATTTCTCATTCATCTTTTCATGCATTCATCCAATAAAGCAAAGGATGCCAAGATTGAGAGATATTTGCTAATCGAGGTATATGCAGAATGCCAAGTCAGTGCAAACGAGGGGGCAAGCTACTATTTGATGGGGGCGCCTGGGTGGCTCAGTCGGTTAAGCGACCAATGCTTGGTTTCGGCTCAGGTCACGATCTCACGATTCATGAGATCAAGCCCCGCGTCAGGCTCTGTGTTGACAGCTCGGAGCCTGCTTTGGATTCTCTTTCTCTCCCTCTCTCTGCCCCCACCCCTCTCTCAAAATAAGTAGATAAACTTAAAAAAAAAAAACCTACTAGGGCGCCTGGGTGGCGCAGTCGGTTAAGCGTCCGACTTCAGCCAGGTCACGATCTCGCGGTCCGTGAGTTCGAGCCCCGCGTCAGGCTCTGGGCTGATGGCTCGGAGCCTGGAGCCTGTTTCCGATTCTGTGTCTCCCTCTCTCTCTGCCCCTCCCCCATTCATGCTCTGTCTCTCTCTGTCCCAAAAATAAATAAAACGTTGAAAAAAAAAAAAAACCTACTATTTGGTGGGTTGCAGGAATGGGGGCGCTAAGGGGGCAGGCAAATTTCACTGAAGATACTGAGGCCAAGCCATGAAGCAGGCATAGAAACCAGCCCCCGAGTGCTCCCCCGCTCTGTGGCCCGTCTCTTCCCAAGCCTCCACACCCCAGTCTGGCTGTTGCACCCTCACTGGGTCTGAGTCCTAGGTCCGCCACATACTTGCTGTGTGACCTCGCTCCAAACAATGTACTGTTGATATCCTCGGGATATCGGCTGCCACAGCAGCCCCTTCATTTACCCAACTCTGGGCCTCTGTCCTCGGGCAGGAGAGGACAGCCGAGGCAGTTCCCGGCATCTTCCATCCCACCCGCCCCCCTTGGGGGAAACATGAGAAGCAGAGCTCGAGGATCTAATGTGCGCCCCCCATGCCCCTTAATCCTTCCTGAACTTGGGGTGGGGGATGGGGGGGTGGGGGCGGCACCGCTGTAACACCTGCACGGCTCTGACATCTCCCGCCTCTGGGCAGAGAAAGCAATTTCAGAAATGACATGTTGCCAACAAGCAGAAATCAGCTTCTGAATTAAACTGTGTTGGCGTCAGGTGACCCCAGGCGTGGAGGGCTGGCTGCATGAAGACAGCTGAGATTAGGGCCTGTCAGCCACTGGAGGGGCTGTGCGGGAAGGGGTGCGGGGACCCGGGGGCCACCGTTGGCCGCCCTGGACTTGTTCAGACGGGGGCAGGAATTCGGACTCTGGGTCAGGATCTCCTGCGACTCCGACCGGCCTCGACTTTCTCACCTGTCCTCTCTCCATTGGTGGGGGCAGGGTGGGGAGAGTCCGGCCTGGCTCCCCTGGGCCCGCTCCAGCGTAAACACATTAATGGGACCGAGAGAGCCAGGGAGGAATGTGGGCCTCACAGCCCCTGGGGACTAGAGGAGGGACGGAGTTGGGGGGGGGTAGAGGGGATCAGACACCCAAGAGGCAGCTTCAGCTGCTGCAGGTATGCGGGGAGGAGAGACAGGGAGAGGGAAGAAGGAAGACAAGGAGGAGGAGGACCTAGGAAGAGGGAGGGGACACCACTGGCCACACTGAATCCTCAATTTCCTGTTGTCGCCTCCCCCCCCCCCCGGTGCCCCAGCCTTTGCACAAGCTGTGCCCTGCACTTGGGAGAAGAGTCGTGAAAGGGCTGTTTAATGGCCAGCCCCGTCACTTATTGTAGGGCTTTGGGCTTGGCAGGGAACCTCTCTGAACTTCTGTTTCCTCATCTGGAAAATGGGGATCGTGCTTGGATGTGTCCCCTGCGGTTGCCGTGGAGGCTAAGGGAGATGGTCCCGGCAGCAGCCCGTGCTTCCCATGCAGTCCAGCGTCCCTCACCGAGCTTAACACCTAGCGACCTCTCTCTTTGCCCGTCTCCTCGTCCTGCCTCCTTGGCACCCCAGCAAAGCCTAGCACGCAAGTGTGCTGAGGGAGCAGTTACATGAAGGGACACCAGGTGAGAGGACTATGCCAAGTAAAAGTGGAGAATGAATGGGAAGGGCAGGAGGTAGAGACAGAGGGCCCACCCGGCAGCTCTCACTCCTGAAGGTCCCCCCCACCCCCCAAAATCACAGGCCATCCCTCTGGTCCTTTACAGCTTTTCTTCCGGAGTAGGGCTTAGGCAGGCTATGATTGCTGGGTAGACAATGGGATGTGGGATCATTCCGTGTGTCTTTAGGAGTCAGTGGCGGCCACGCCTGGGTGGCTCAGCTGGTTAAGCGTCCGACTTCGGCTCAGGTCATGATCTCGTGGTTCGTGACTTCGAGCCCCGAGTTGGGCTCTGTGCTGACAGCTCAGAGCCTGGAGCCTGCTTCGGATTCTCTCTCTCTCTCTCTCTCTCTCTCTCTCAAAAATAAACAAAAAAGATTTCAATAAAATGCAATTCTCAAAAAAAACAAAAAAGGAGTCAGTGGAGCAGAGTCATTGACCTTGGGCCCTTCTCGGGGGCTCTAGGACTTGGGGTCACCACAGTCATGCTCCACAGAGCTAGGAACCCAGTGAAGACCCGAGCATGGCCCACAGGGGGTGGGGCTCCTTGGGAGCAGCAAAGAGGGAGGTGTCAGCACTGCAGAGCCTCTAAGGTGGGAGGCGGGCCCGGGAGGCAGGAACAAGGCCATCTCATGATTTCCAAGACAGGAAATCTCTGCCCACCACCTCCTACCCCACCCCTGCTGCTCTAAAGGCCTCTCCCACCTGCTACAGGAATTCTGCGGAAGAAGGCACTGCTCCTCATCCCTGCTCAGAGTCGAGTCATCAGAGAGGAAACCCAGAAATGCGAGAAGATTCCAGAGGGCAGCGGGTGAGAGCTCAGACATGAGGAAGGCCCGAATTTGAATCCTGGCTCTGTCACTCACTCAGCCAATGCTTGAAGCCCCCTGAACCTCAGTTTCCTCATCTGCAAGATGGGGGTAACATTTCTTACCCTGCAGGGTGATTGTGAAGATTCAAAGGAATACCAGAGGGGTAAGGGAGAAGGGAAAACTCTACAGAAGAAGACTAACTATGGGGCGCCCGGGTGGCTCAGTCAGTTAGGCATCTGACTTCGGCTCGGGCCATGACGTCATGGTTCATGGGTTCGAGCCCTGAGTCGGGCTCTGCGCTGACAGTGCAGAGCCTGCTTGGGATTCTCTCTCTGTCCCTCTCTCTCTGCTCCTCCCCCATTTGTGCTTCCTCTCTCTCAAAATAAAAAAAAAAAAGAAGGCAAACTACAAAATAGGCAAGGAATGATGGAATTCGAAAATCACCATTTGCGATCAATTTAGACAAGGACCCCAGTGGATGCTGGAAGTTTTTGGTAAAATGTTTGTTAAGCAACAAGATATTCGCGTCATGTCAAACGTGATCACCCTGCAGGTGAATCACACATCACAAGGGGAAGATGGGCACGTTGCATCAGACAGATCTGGTGGAAACCACCTGAGCCAAGTGATGAACTTCAACCTCACCAGTAATGCTTTTTTTAAAAAAATTTTAAGGCTTATTTATTTTGAGAGAGAGAGAGAGAGCATGAGTGGGGAAAGGGCAGAGAGAGAGGAAGACACAGAATCAGAATCCTAGGCAGGCTCCAGGCTCTGAGCTGTCAGCACAGAGCCCGATGCGGGGCTCGAACTCATGAACCATGAGATCATGACCTGAGCCGAGGTTGGACACAACCGACTGAGCCACACAGGCGCCCCAGATCACTGGTAATTTGACAAACAGACATCCCCCGGCTCCTGACAGCCGGCGCAGAGAAAGACACACATCACCCCAGGAGAATTCTTGCCAAAATGTTTAACCAGAATCTAGTCAGAAGGAAACAATCAGAAAAATCTCAACGGAGAGGTATTCTACAAGACATCTGGTCTGAACTCTTTAAAATATCAATGGCATGAAAACAAAGAAGGCAAGGAGACTATTCTAGACTACTGGAGAAACCGGACAACAAAATGCAGTGCAAGATTGTCTTAGTGGATCCCAGATCATGAAAAAAAAGTTAAAAAGATGTTTTGAGGGACACCTGCAGAAGTTTGAATAGGGAGCGTGTGGTAGATAATATTGTGTCTTGGGGGTGATGTGGCCTTGTGGTTCTTTTTTTAAAATTTATTTTTAATGTTTATTTATTTTTGAGAGAGAAAGAGACAGAGCGTGAGCAAGGGAAGGGCAGAGAGAGAGGAAGACACAGAATCTAAAACGGGCTCCAGGCTCCGAGCTGCCAGCACAGAGCCCGATACAGGGCTCGAACTCGTGGACCATGAGATCGTGACCTGAGCCGAAGTCAGATGCTTAACCGACTGAGCCTCCCAGGCGCCCTGGCCGGCCTTGTGGTTCTTTTGGAGAATGTTCTTGTTCTTAGGGGACATGTAATAACGTATCTTAAGTATCCTGGTGTCTGCAGTGTTCTCACAAATGTTCGACAAAATAAATATGTAGGTATAGAGAGAAAGAAAGAAACAGCAAATGAACCTGGGTTCGAGCCCGGCGTCGGGCTCTGTGCTGACAGCTCGGAGCCTGGAGCCTGCTTGGGATTCTCTGTCTCCGTCTCTCTCTCTCTCTCTCTCTCTCTGCTCCTCCCCCGCTAGCACTCTGTCTCTCTCACTCTCTCAAAAATAAATAAACATTAAAAAAAATTGTTTTAAGGGGAGATACCATAGGTCAAGTACCACCCAGTGATTGTCTAGCAAGCACTGATCCCCAGGAAGAGATCCCCTCACCGAGCAGCTGAGGGGGGAGAGGCCTGAGGGGCTGTTTGGGAACAGGTTTATGGGCAGGTGCAGAGCGGGGTTGGGGGAGGCTGAAGGCAGTAAAGAGTGGACACAATGTAGGGTTTGGAGGCAAAGACACAGGTTATGTGCCATGTGGCCTTCAGTGGGTCTCTTAACCATTTTGTGCCTCAGTTTCCCTATCTGTAGAAAGGGAAGAAAGCTGCCTGCCTCGTGAGGCTTGAGTAAGAAAACATGTAAGGGACGCCTGGGTGACTCAGTTGGCTAAGGGTCCGACTCTTGATTTCAGCTCAGGTCATGATCTCACGGTTTGTGGTTTCGAGCCCCGTGTCCGTCTCTGTGTTAACAGCATGGAGCCTGCTTGGGATTCTGTCTCCCTCTCTCTCTGCCCCTCCCCCGCTTGCTCTTTCTCTCTCTCTCAAAAGTAAATAAAAATAAACTTGAAAAACAAAGAAAAAAAAAACAGGTAAGAAGTCCGTGGGGACACTGGACCGTGTGGCCGTGCGTGGATGCTTGTGTCACTGCTCGGAACCAGCTGGTCTCCAGGCCTGAGGAGCACTGGTTGGAAGAAGGAACGTGCTCAGACAGGCCTGCAGGTGGAAGTGTAGGTGCCCTCACAGTTCGACTCTGTCTCCCTCTCCGGGGGCCTGGTGTGGATCCCAGCAGGGCTGGGAGGGCTGGGGCAGGTGCCAAGCCCTCTCTGCTGCCCTCTGCTCAGAAAGGGGCCTCCTCCCTCATCAGACCCCTGGGACCAGTGCTGGTTAAGGACACGAACTTCCCAAAGCATGCTGGGAAGGCAGGATGGCCAGAGAGGAACCCTAGGGTTGATTAAGAGGACCCAAACCATTGCACAGCTGTGCCTCCCATTTCTTCTACTGGGCCGTAAAGCCCTGAAAGTTCCTGCTTTGCACGATCTCACCGCCACCCCAGCCTGCATTGCTGGCCACAGGATGAAGGCATTAGAAATACTTATCAACTCCAGGAGGGCACCCAGGCTCCGGAGTGGTCTGACTTAGCATGTGACCTTGGGTGGAACCTTCTAGGCTTCGGTTTACCCAGAATCCATAAAAGGGGGTGATCCATTCCTGCCCTACCTGTCTCTGAGGGGAGGCAGCAGTCCAGAGAGGAAACACGCCATAGTTTGAAGACCAGCAGATTTGTGCTCAAATCCTGACATCCCTGCTTCCTAAGTGGCATCCGAGGGCCTTTACTGGTTGTGTCCAGTACGCAGGGTTTTTGCAATAAATCAAGACAAAGCAGGTGCAAATAGCTGACATGGAGTTTATTGGTTTATTGTCTCTACCCACCCACTAGAGTGTCAGCCCCACGAGGCAGGGATTGGTTTTACTCGCCGCTGCAACCTAGCACCCAGGGAGGTGACTCCCTAAGCAATCGCTGATTGAATGGATGGACGTAACAGGTGCTCAGTGTATGACAACTCCCATTGCGACTCTAAAACGTGCTGAGACTAAAAGCACTTGAACTTCATGGTTGTCGACAAAGGAAACGCTGGAAAGCAAGAAATAACCTTCAAGGCTGGCGTGGGTCTGTCTGTGGACCCGTCTGCCGGGTTCTGAAAGACACCGGGACTCTGGGCTTATCTGGGCTTATCTGGACAGGCTTATCTGGGCTTATCTGGCTTATATGGACACGATGCGCCCACAAGCGCCAAGCAGGAACGTCCATGAGTGAAGCCGACTGAGTGGGGGTACTTGGCCAAGTGGGGAACCCCCACGCAGCCCAGTAGGGCTCCCTGTGTGTAGCTGACGGTGGCCGGGTGAGAGTGCGGGCCCCGTTTGCGAGCACAACTGATTTTGCCAGGCAAGCCAGAAATCCGATGGAAAACGACTCATTTTGAAGAGAAAAACACTACATGACAGCAAACGACATCCATCTGTGGGCTGGGAGGGGCCCCGTGATGGAGCCCAAGCCTCTCAGGCTGTCCCTGGAGTGGCTCCCGCGAGGTCCCTTTCTCTCCAGGCCTCTCGGGCAGTCCCAGCCCCTGAGACACAGGACTCCACTTGGAGAAATGCTGACGTGCCGTCCAGGTCCAAAAGGTCAGGGTCAGACACAGCCAGGGAAGCGGCCACTTCCCTGGGCTCCTGGGCTCAGGGCAAGCCAGCTCCCATGGTGCCTGGCCTGTGCGGAATTTCAGTAAATACTCCGTGGACGATCCCCTTTAGCGTGACTTTGGGCACAGCCCTCCAACTCTGGGCCGCATCCACAAACCCAGCACAGCTTACAGGGATAACAGGGGTATCCAGCAGGATTAAAGGGACAAGAGGGTTTCTGAAGACCGCAAGTGCTCTTTACAAATGCAAAGCGTGGGCATCTTTGTTGTCATTACCATTGCGAGTAAGGCAGTTTTGCCAGGGCAGAAGATGGGCCTGGGACCCAGAAAAACAGAGAATTTACAAAAACTTCACAAGGAAGATATGGATCAAGCCCACCAGGGCTCAGGCTCAGAGGGGATGCGTTCTCACCAGCTCCGAGATAGGCCGGTCACAGGAACCTAAGAGATACCCCAGCCACCTGACGGACAGCTCAGTGGCGGGCGGCCCCGGTCAGGCCAAGCTGTATTTCCCCAGACAGATGGCTTCCCACAGAGCACACAAACCCCCCAGGGGCTGCCCATGAAATATAGAAATTATATAAATATTATACATAAATATTTTCTCATATACCTTCGCTATATAAATTATTCTCTTTTGCCCTAAAAACTATATATGTGAGGTAGACAAAAAAATACCCTGTGAGTGTTTCCCTTAAAGCTGTAGAATGAGGGGTCAGTGGCCACTGGTCCCCAGGGGTCCCAGCAGGGCTGAGGGGGATCTTTGGGGGCACCTGGAAGAGAAAGGGGCGGGAGCATGGAAGGAGGAAAGAGACAGGGGGCGAGACAGAAAGGAACCCCCCCAGGCCGAGGGGCCCTCAGAGCCCACACCCGTGACATTGGCCGAGGTCATCAGTGTCGGTGGCCAGCCATGGCCTCGGTCCCTTGGAGTCTGCCTTTGTCCTCCGCAACCCCGGCACTGCCGGCCACAGAGTCGGGGTGCAGATGGTGTATGGGCGCATCGGGTCCCTTCTTCCTGCCCGTGAGGTCTCTGCTGCCTTATGACGAGGGCCGAGGCAAGGCGGAGGCAGACTTGGGGTCTCAGAGGAACCAGAAGGATGGGGCTGGCAAAGAGAAAGTCTCCGTGCGGTGGGGGAATGGAAGAAACGAGAAAAGCAGCTCTCTCTCCTTTTTGTTCTTCTTGCCAAGATGTGGGCCAGCTGCCTGGGTCGGCAAAGTCAGTCCAGGGAGGGGGTCTCGGGTAAGTTTGGCTTTTCATCAGAACCTCTGCAGCCAGAGATCCTTCCAGCATCTCACAAGCCGCCTTGACCCGCCAAAGCTAGGGCAACGCCTCACCCTCGGAGATCTCAGGGAGCCCGGGGCTTCTTCCTGGGCTCACGCTGGTGGTTTCGGGGCATACAGCTGATTCTGAAGTTTCCGTTCAGCCACAGGTCAGCAACTCTAGGGAGAAAGGAAGCTGACAGAGGGGGCGGCAGGTCGGCAAAACGGCCAAGGGCTTCCTGATGGAGGTCACTTCCTCCTGGCTGGCCGTGGGCCCTGCTCTGGGGAAGCACTCAGCTTCCAGCAGAGTGACCCCTGAAAGATCCTGGTTCTGAACCGGAGAGAGTGTGCGGCTAAGTGGGAACCCTCAGCCTGGCGGGTCCAAGGAGTGTGCGTGTGTGTGTGTGTGTGTGTGTGCGCGCGCGCGCGCGCCTGTATATATGTACCAATTACTCTCTCCTCCTCCCACACAGGGCCTTGGAAGGTAGCACTGGCAGTGTCCACAGGATCAGAGGAAATTAGCAAAGTGACTTCTATTCCTCAGGTAGGAGCCCAAGTGGGGGCCATCAGTAAGTGACGGGGGCCCCCCAGGAGCCAGGCTTAGCGAAGACTTCCCTGCACCTGTAACCCCAGGGCAAAAACCTTAATTAGATGAGTAGCTGCAAGAGCAGAAACGTAACCAGATTCGGGACTCTACTGTGTCACGACCGTCAGCTGTGTTGGGGCCTCACGGCACGGGTGGACCGCAGCCACAGGGGAGCTGATCAAACCGGGCTTAAGGGGAGGCTGAGAAACGGAGCTCCTTGCGTCCCCGCCTCGAACCAGAAGGCTGTCACCCTCTCCTGCGCGGGGACTAAAAGTTCCACACCCAGAAAACGGCGAGGGGTCACTGTCTCTCTGTGCAACCTCAGCGCACTAGCTGGCCCTCCCTACCAGTCCTGCATTCACTGGTGCTCTTATCCAGCAGGGCCCAGTGGGTGTGAATAACTCAGCTCTCAAGGCAACGACGCCTCAGTGCATATTTGAAAAGCCAAATCAAGTACACCGGGCTCCGGGGCAGGTGTCGGACTTGGCCTCCCTCGGGCCCAGAAAGCCTTCCTTTCTCCAAACAGCCCCTGCCACCTGGCCTTCCCCGCCCCGCCCCCCCCGCCCCCACCTCTAGCCCAGCAAAGCCACACGCTGACACTGCCTCCCAGCGCGCTGCTGGCCCAGCCTGGCTGGCTCTAGGCCACTCATCCGAGGAATTGAGACAGCGAGGTGGTCCCCCCTCAAAAAACCCTCAGTCCTTCCTCCTTTGGTCTCCCTTATTCCCTCCGCATCCTTTCCTACTCTGCTCTCCTGCTCCAACGTGGTTGGGGACCCTCAGTTCCAGTCCCCCCACAACCTCTCTTTGCTGGGTGTCGAGGGAGGGAAGGACTGCCGGGCCCAGTGGAGAGGAGTGCGCGCGCGCGGGCACCGACTTCGGGGTGCATGCCGCGTGCGCCTGCCTGGGGGGCCTCCACGTGGCCGAGCACCGCGGGGTCCTGGCAGCGCCCCCCTGGCACACCGGGCCGCAGGCCTAATGCTTGCAGGTGTACATGAGCTCCTCCTGCACGCACTGCTGGCACTCCACGTAGCAGCACCACTGCACCTGGCAGTGGCAGGAGAAGGCCACCAGGCGGCTCTGGGTGTCGTAGCCCCGCCCGCAGCACAGGCTGCTGCAGCTGGCCTCCCGGGAGCACACCCTGCCCGCCGTGCCGGGCGAGTACTTGCTGGGCCGGCAGAAACTGGGCGAGTCTTCCATATAGACCAGGTCCCCGGGCCGCGGGGCCGGGCCCTTGGTGGGGCTGCCTGGCCGGGCGGGCGCCCACAGCTCCAGGCGGCCCAAGGCCTCGTTGGTGGCACTGGACACCTTGACAGCTGAGTCATAACGCAGTTTTAGCGCCTGGCCCGTCTCGCGGAACGGGGCGAGCTGCTTCCAGCAGGTGCGCACGGCACAGGAGCCCGACACACCGTGGCACTTACATGTGGTCCTGAGGCCACTCTTCACTGCCTGCGAGGAGAGAGGGAATGCAGGCGTGGTCAGGGCCATGGCACCGGTGTAGGCCAGTGTAGACCCCGTCGGGGGCGGGGCAGCAGGACGGGCAAGAGATGGAGGGAAGAGGGTGAATGGGACCCAGGCTAGCCCACACGCCACCTTTGTGCAAAGTAGCTCGAGGCCACCCTGCCGCTGGGCCAACGTGCCCGCCTGGCGGAGAGCAATGTGGGCCGGATCTCAGCCCCAGCTCCCTCCCTTGGCCCAGAGTTCTCGTGGAGTGGAAAACCCGCACAACTGAACACGGCAGCCCTGGTTTACCCCGACTCAGTGATGAGGACACAGAACTCCATTTGCTAGAGAGCTTGAACCCTCGCCTCTCCCAGCCTCTCGTCCCGGTAGGCTTAGACACCTTTTACCCTCCAGTCCTCCCACTACTGTGTGTCCTCTGCTAAGTCCCTCCCCTTCTGTGGGCCTCCTCGATCGTCCCATCTGTAAGGTGGAGGAAGAGGTGATGTTGCAAAAGATATCAAAGTTTTCAAACGACGTTGGCTTCCAGGATGTCCGGGAAGGACAGTCTCTGGCACGGGGACCCCTCTGCAAACAGGTTTCTGCCTCATCACGGCCGCATCCCAAGCCTGGCTCCCACCCGCCGCCCAGCCCGCCGTGTCGCCCAGCACCCTTCCCTACTTCCCGCTACTTGGTACTGGTGTGCTGGTTGAAGGGGTGAGGTTCCTCCTGGGACAGCTCTGTGTGTGCACTGAGGGGCACGGCAGAGGCAGGCCTCCTGCCGACCCGGCTCCCTGGCCCTGCACCCTGGCTGGGGCCAGGCTTCGGGCCTCCCGGCAACGTGCTCACCTTGATGCCCACGTGGGTGTTGTGAGCGTCCGCCCGTGCCCTCAGGTCTTTGCTTCCTCTCTTGGGCCCCAGGAAGTTGCTCAGGAACTTGGTGCTGTACTTGAGGTTGTCGCCGCACACGCCCCACTGCCAGGCCTGCCGGCTCTCCAGGCCCGGAGAATCATCACAGGTGCAGCGCTCCATGCGCCCGGCGCTGCAGGCCCGGGCCAGAGTGTGGGTGAGGGCAGCGGAGGACATTGCATACAGGAAGGCCGTCTCCTTGAAACCTGGGCCGGGCACCCGGGTTGGGGGGGGGGATCCGGGAGGGAGGGGAGAGGGGGGGTCAGAGGCTGCCCTTTACCCTCTGAGGGCAGAAGAGCTGACGGGGGGGCGGGGGTGACGAGCCAGACGAGGGTCATATGGACCTGAGGACGTGGCCCGGGGCACCCTTGTGACACCCGCGCCTGAGACTCGGGCTGCTAGCTGCTGCCCTTTAGACGGAACTTTCAAATTCACTATGGAGCGTATGCCCGGGCTCCCAGGGCGGCAGACAGGAGCGCCTGACTCTACGGGACACACGAGAAGGCTGAGATGCAAAGAGAAGCGACTCGGCACCTGGTGAGAGGCAGAGCGGGGGCCAAACCGCTGATCTCGACCCGAAGCCCGCGTGTGAGCCAGCTGGACCCATTTCTGAGGCCCCCGGTCCCCTGAAATATGCTCTGTGGGCTCCCTGCGTTTCAGGACGCCTCTGAAATGTCGCTCTCTGCTACCTACCGTGGAGCGGACCTAATGACGGAGTGACCCTGAGTCTCCCGCGTGACTTGTTCCAGACTGACCATCCCACGCCCTTCCGGGACCGTCACTTCTCTCGTGTTCTTGTGGGCCGTGGTGCAAACCTGCCCCCACCCCCGCCTGCTCTCCAGCGCACCTGGGTGCTGGCAGCACCCTTTGGGGAGTAGCAGCAGCTCCGTCCCAGGCCCTTCCCCACCACGGACAGCAGCTGGCCTCCCATGTACTATCACTGCCTTATTTCTTTTTTTTTTTTTTTTTCTCAACGTTTATTTATTTTTTTGGGACAGAGAGAGACAGAGCATGAACGGGGGAGGGGCAGAGAGAGAGGGAGACACAGAATCGGAAACAGGCTCCAGGCTCTGAGCCATCAGCCCAGAGCCTGACGCGGGGCTCGAACCCATGGACCGCGAGATCGTGACCTGGCTGAAGTCGGACGCTTAACCGACTGCGCCACCCAGGCGCCCCTGCCTTATTTCTTTTAAGTTTATTTATTTATTTTGAGAGAGAGAGAGAGCACAGGTGTGAGCAGGGGAGGGGCAGAGAGAGAGGGAGAGAGAGACGAGAGAGAGAGAGAGAGAGAGAGAAAGAGAATCCCAAGCAGGCTCTGCACGGTCAGTGCGGAGCCCATGTGGGGCTCGAACTCACGAACCGCAAGATCACCATCTGAGCTGACCTCGGACACTTAAGACTGAGCCACCTAGCTGCCCCCATCGCTGCCTTTTTGTAAAAGCCCCTTGCTACTTGGTGACAGAGTCACATGATGACCTGTTTCCCCCGTGGGCTGTAAGCTCTCCAAGGGCAGAGGGGGTCTCGTGCAGCTCGGTGCCTCCGGCATCCAGCACCGTGGCTGGCTCACTGCGAGCCTCACCGGACACTTAGTGAACGAGGGGTGGGAGGACGCAGCGAGGAGGGAAGAAGGCCGGGTGTGAATGGAAGGGGAGGAGGAAACGGTGGACCAACGGATGCGATGAACAAAGTCACGGGCATGAGTAAGCACCTGAATCCGGCCTGTCTCAGGGTATTCGGCCAACCATTCCCTGCCTTCCACCCTTATATGTTCTTGTACCTTGTTTTGCGTGTGTGTGCATGTGTGTGTGCGCAGGAGGCTGAGGGAGGGGACTGGGGGGCCACGCAGCTCAACTGTGGGGTCCTCCAGGATCCAGGAATGGGCTGGGCCTCCTCTTTCCCTGTATCTCCCCTGCTCCTCCACTCCCCCCAAGCTGAGGGAAAGACTGGGCCTCATTAACTCCCAGGACTCTTCTCACTGGGACTATGCTAGGTTCACAAGGGCAGCGTGGCCTGGGCCCAGGGGCCAGGGGAGCAGGAATGGGGGCCTTGTCCCCAGCCCCCCAGCCCCCTCCTCCCTAGCCCCTTTCTCCCCAAGTGCCCTCCTCCTCCCCAGCCCTCCTCCTCTGCAGTCCTCCCCAGCCCCCCAGCCCCCACATCCCCAGCTGTCCCTTCTCCCCAAGCCTCGTCCTCCCTAGCCCCCCCACCCTCCCTCAGCCCCTCCTCCCCAGCACCCCCACTACCTCTCTTGAGCAGGCCTGTCCTCCCCTCCAGACTGCAGTTCCAGCGCTCATGTCGGAACTGAAACTGGCACTCGAGCAGGCTGAGGTGAGCAGCGTCCTGCAGGGTCTCGGCCAGGCCGGGCTCCCTCCGGCAGAGCTGTTTCTGTCGGCGGGACAGCTTCAGCAGGTCACACGGCTTCAGGTGGGCCCCGCTCTGTGCTGGGGCCGCAGCGGTGCCCAGCCCTGGGAAGGGTGTCAGGACCTCCTGCCCGGTCAGGCTAGAGAGAGCAAAAGAGGGAGCTAGTGACCCTCAGGGGACATGATGGGGGAAGGGGGGAAGGAAGACATGGGACAAGCAAGAGGAAAGGGACCTCCTAGGGGGCTTCATTTATACCCTGCTGGGAGGCAGGCCAGCCCCATGGGGTATGTGCCCATTTCACAGAGTAGAAAACCCAAGTGCTTATAACAGGGTCTAGTGCCCAAGTTTTCCAGATGCCAAAGTCTCTGCTCTATGTCCCAACTTGGCCCAATCATAAAAATCATCTGGGTGCTTATTAAAAATACAGATGCCCAGAATCCACGATTGGCAATTCTGACTCTATTGGTCTGGGGCGCAGCCTGGGAATCTGTATTTACTACACATCTTGGGCGGCTTCTATGATCAGGAAAGTTTGGGAAAAAAACTGCATGTAGCGTGACTGCTGCCTGGAGGGTAGAGCCATATTCCTAAGAGGGGGCAGGCGGACAGGGGTAGATGTTGGGCAAACACTCAGCAGCTTCTCTGAGATCCCTCTCTCCCTTATGTTATATTGCTGCCCATGGAATCCCATGCCGACCTAGCCTGTTTCCATAATTCCCAGATCTTCAACCATCTGGCCACTCAGTGCCTGTTACAAAGGGATCCTTAGGGAATACCTGGATGGATGGAGGAAGGAAGGAAGGAAAGAAGGAGGAAGGAAGGAACAGATGGATGGATAAACTGGCCGATGGCTGGATGAATTTCCATCAGGCCGTCAGCCCCAGTCTTGCCGTTCTACTATATCTGAAGTTCATGGATTCTGAAGTCAGGCTGCCACTTCTTAGTTGTGTAAACCTTGAAGCCTTGGTTTTCTCCTCTGGGAAGTGCAAAGAGGATCCTTTCTACCTCCTGGGCCCACCACAGTGCCTGGGACACTCTGGTTCACCTTTCTGCCGGTTAGAGTTTCTCAAGATTCCTTCCTCTTGCAAGGTGCTTTATTCTCCAACCTGGGCAGAGTCTTCCCTTTGTCCACATAAGGAAACACAGTTTTATGAGGAGGCAGTGACTAGCCCGAGCCGTACAGCAGATGAGCAGCAAGGCAGGGACTACATTAGAGTTCCTTTTCACTCTCCCCAGAAGTTCTCTGAGACGGTTCTCCTGTTGCCTATCCTGTACCCTGGTGGTCCTCAGCATGGGTAGAATATATACCATTCCAGACCCAGGCTAGAGGAAGCAGCCGCCTTCTGGAACACGCCAGCCTCATGGCCAAGATAATGAGCAAAAATGAAACGAGGTGACGGCTCCTAAAGCTCCTGCTTGGATGTGGCCCTTGTCACTCTTGCTTATACACCACGGCCAAGGCAAGCCCTGGCCCAGCTGCGTGGTCAGAGAGGCACATACTGCATGGAACCAAGGGCCCAGCTCTCCTGTTTAGAGCCACCTGACCCAGCCAGGACATCTGGCTGGATGCCACACTGCCCCAGGGAGAGTGTGGGATCTGGCCAGGCCCCAGGTGCCCCCAGAAAGTGCCCGTAGATTCTAAATCCATCAGATGCAGCCAACCCAGTGTGGAGCATATCTCCGAAACCCCTGAGCAGAGACAGATGCTATCAGGCTCCTCCTGGCCCAGCCTGGCCCTAGGCTCCCCTGCTAGACAGGGTGAGGGCAGGGACCCGTTAATCATTAATCTTGGGGCAAATGGGTAAATTTCCGGCCCACTAGGTCTACACCCAAACCCCTCCCTGCAGCCTGGCAGGAAACCCTTAGAGCTTGACCCTTGGCAGGTCCAGATGTCAGCTCTAGCTGAGGAGGCCCCACCCTGACTGGCTTCCAGTGTGAAGGGCGCAAAGGGAGCAGGAGCCATCTAGCCCCTCACAGCAGGTGCTGGTGTGCGGGAAAGCTGCTCACACCGTTCCTGTGTGTTGGAAATTGGGACCTCCCTTGTAGCAGCTGATTGACAGGTGAGAGAACAAGCAGGGAGTGATGGCAGTTTGGACCAACGGGGCTGCGCATCCTTCAAGGCCTGTCTCAAACGGCATTCTAAGAACAATACGATGGTATCATTATAGCTATATGATACCTTATATCTTATCCTATATAGTCTATATTATTATCACTTTTTGAGTGCTTCTTCTAAGACCTTTAGCTTGCAGACATCTGTTGAGTTGGCTACCCACTGCTTCTTCCCAGCTACATGGATACCATGGGGTCGGCCATTTCATACCACATGACCTTGCTGCTCTGGCCCACTGATTGGACCAATGAGGAATCACATGACCGAAGCTGGGCCAATCAGTCCTTTCTCTGGGAATTAGGAATTGGAATGACGAGCGCATACGGTTGCTTTCTCTCTCTTCCTTTCTTTGGGCAATGGGGCCTGTAACTCAGGAGATAAAAAGAGGAAGCTGGCCCAAAGAGAGAAAAAGAAAGAACCAAACACATAGAGGGAAGCAGAAGTGAGAGTAGGAGGGAGAATTTGGGGAGCTTTTCAGCCCTGGCCCCAGAGTCTTCCTACAGGCGGCTGTGTTCTTGCCTTAGATGCTCCTATCTATAGTACAGTGTCAAGGCCCGGAGTTGGCTGTCCAACTAAGGATGCTGTCACTGATCACGACCTTCTGACAGCTGTGGAGTACCAGCATGGCCTCGCCTGCACTTGTGAGCCAGGCTCAGCAAACACCCTCTCCCCCATCCATAGGCACCTATTTTTTTAAATTTCGTTTAATAGGCCCTGTGATTGATGGCCCCAGAAGTCCAGTATAAAGTCGGTTAACTTTATTAGCAGTAATGACACTTAGTAGCGATTAATGGTCAGGAAAGGCAGCCAACCGCATAGAGGCCTCAGGCCACACTGGGCCCTGGTCTGCCCAGGGCTGCTCTCAGAGAAAGCTCTCTGGCACTGCCTTGGGGACCCCCACAGGACCTAGGAAGACAGCTGGGAGGTCTTCCAGGACCCAGTTTGCCTTTTATTTATTTTCTGTGTCACAGCTGGGATCCTGTTTCCTTGGACGAGACAGTGCCAGGACATCAAATTTGGAAAACACCGTATTTCCTCCGGTGGTGTTAGTGAGCTATCCTCCACATGCCCTTCCCTTGGCAGCTACCAGGGAAGGCTTCTTCCCGGACCTCAGGAGCATTCCAGGCACTGCAGGCTCCAGTCTGATTCAGGATCTGTGGGCATGATCCCCTCCCCTTGAAGAAGCCGCATTCCCCGGCACCCCAGGCCCGAGAACCCCACCCACCCGCCTCTCTGCAAAAACTTAATTGCCCACACGTCAGTCGGGCCCCATGAGAGTAAGCCGTACACCCGGAAGAGATTAAGTGAGCCTCATCAGTCTTACGAATTCAGACAAAATTTGTTTTCATAAAGATACTGCTCTGTGGTCAGGTCAGATGCCATCAGCCACACAAGTAGTCAGTGTTCTGAGCTGAAGAGCAGGGGCTGAGTAAGTTGTGAAGTTGCTAGCTGCTCTTCTGGGCTGTGGGACAAGAGTTCCTTCAGGCTTCTGCCTGATTCACGTGTTCCTGAGCCCTCTGGGACCACACCATCCCTCCCCCACCGCTGTATCTGCTTTAGCCCAGCTGGTGTCCCCCATTCCTGCTTCCAGTCGGGCTCCTCAAGGCTGACTTCCAGCGCCTCTTCTCTTGTCAAGAAAGCAACAACCCCATGTGGCCAACTCCATTCTCCTCCCTTCTTTGCGTCCCGCCTGTGACTCTCTGCTCTCTGTACCTTCAGGCCAAAGCCCTTAGTGTAATAATAAGGCCACAAGCCCCCACCCCTACACAACAAGATGTCCCTGGCTTTGACTCTAGAGCATCCACAGCTACTCCTGGGGCCACCCTGTCTCCACCCAGCGTGGGAAAAGTCAAGGGTGCCCCTGGGGACTTCATCTCACCTACCCCCCCCCACCCCCAGGCCTCCTCTGCGCACCCCGGCCCCTCCTGCCCTGGCCCTCCTTTCACTCTCTAGTGCTCACCCCATCCACAGTTTTGGCTGAAGCTGCCCCATCTGGGATGACCTTGAAGGAAGGAAAAGAAGGTTCTCCCAGGACTTGGAGAAAGTGTCCCAGGAAACTGCTTTCAGTTACCTTCCGCAGGACCCCAGTCACCACTAAACCCCAGAAAGGAAATGGAGCTCACCCTGGAACGGTCACCCACCACCTGCTGGAGTAGAGGGACCCAAGGATCTCAGGCCCCCAGAGCTGTTCTGGCCTGGGTGGCCTGGTCCCAGTCTGCCTACACTCACTGGTGACCTTGGGCACATCCACTCTGCCCCTGAGCTCATCCCAACTAACAAATACACACTGACCAGTGGGAGACCATGACCGGCCCAGACTGCTTGGGTTCCAGTCCCACTTCCGTCTCTTACTCGTTGTGCCACCTTGGGCGAAGCACTTCACCTCTCTGTGCCTCATCTATAAAATACAGATAACCACAGTACCTACCTCACAGGGTTGTCAGGAGGATTAAATGAGTTCACCTTTGTACAGCTCTGAGAACAGTGTCCAACACCGTAAGCTCCAGGCAAGTGGCACTCTTGAGCACTCGCTGTGTGCCAGGCGCCAAGCTGGCTGCTGGGACCTGCTCCCACCCTCGAGGAGCTCACAGTCTAGAAGGAACTTGGTTGCACTCAGGACTACTCCAGAATTTCCCAAGGCCCCAAGAAGCAGAAGAAGGAGAAGAAGGCTTTGAACCAGCCCAGCTCCCCATGGAACAATCAGTAGCTGCTCAGGGATCAGAACTCTTAGCTCCATCTGGGTGAGAACCTGACCTTGGCCAGTCCTGTCCTGCCTGTAGTAGGAGGCCTGGGGGGTGGGGAGGAGGCAGAGGAAGCTCCCAGGGAGCACCCTTGGCTAGCTGGGGAAGACCTGGCAGCTGTAGTGCATTTCCCATCACTTGGGGGTGCTCCAGGCTCCATTCTTCCACCCCCACCCCCATCCCTGTTTCTGGTTGAGAAGTTTGATGGTTCCAGGATGTGGGTGACTGAGTGGGTGGGTAGTGTAGGACAAAGCTGGCACTTCCCAGGGCACCAGGTAATGCCAGCCTGTCTGGACCCTTCGCTGGAGGGGGCAGGAGCTGTGCCTGGCACCAGGGACCATGCCAACTGTGGGCAGCTGCCTGGGAACCAGGAAAGCTTTGCCCTGCCTGAAGCATTGGCCTTGGCCCTGCAAAACCCCATTAGATGCTCCTGATAACAGGCTTCCGCTGCAGGGCCATTTGCATGGTAAGCGTTCCCTTTGAGCTTTCATCCCAAACATCTCAGCCCACCGCTCCCAGCCCTGACTAAATCCCCCTACACGCGCACACACACACTCCCCACCCCCACCCTGTGCTCTCCACCACCCATCTCTTCCCAGTAGGGGAGGGTTGCTGAGGGCAGTGCCTGCCCAAGAAGAGAGGGCATAGGGGCTCTGACAGTCCTTCTGCAGAAGGGGGGGTACCTTCAACACCCAAGCTTCTCTCCCCACTTCCGGTCAAGCTGTGTGAACCCACCCTGAGGACCGAATCTGGTCACCACCTCCCCGCTAAAGCTCATCCCCGGAGCCATGTCTCCCAGCCCAGCCCAGCCCTGGCTCAGACAGAAAAGAGCCTGGCCCAGCTGTGGGCTTTGTCTCTCCAAGAACAGCTCCACTTCCTGTTTTACAGCCGCAGACCCGGCTGCCCGCTGAGGGTGGCATCGGGGAGACGTGTGCTCACAGCTAAGTGGGCAGCAAGCAGCCCATTCAGCAAGCGCGCTTTGCATCTCAACAATCTCGGGTATTTAGAGCTTGGCCAGTGCAACATCTGCGGAGGAGATGCTTCCCCCTCCTCCTGACTCTCTCTCCCTCTCCACTCCAGCTCAGGCAGAGCTGGGAAGGGGGAACCTTCATCCCTGGTGTGCATGGGGCAGGCGGCACAGTGGCCGTGGAGGGTCCCCTTGTGCAGAGGACCCCCTCAGGGGCTGAGATTAGGAACGTCCCCCCCAGCTCCCTGCCTGGGTGCAAATGCACACCATTTGAATCGTTGTGGTTCAAGGCTGGAGAAGCCTTTTGAGCTGGCCCAGGTCCAGAGGTTCTGCCCTGAGGACTCCTGGGAGGTATTCCAGAGGCTTCTGGGGGCAGGCAGGAGGGCAAGGGGTTTGCCAAGTGTAGGTCTCTGCTTTGCTCTGTCTGGTGCCCTGGGAGTTCACGTAATATTTATTGTCCAAGGTGGCCCACTGGGTTCATGGCGGGACTAGGACTGTGCCCCGGGTCTCCTGATTGTTTCTGTCAAGCCCGGCAGTTTCTGCTTTCGGTTTCAACATAACACTTCAGGGAAGCAAAACCCAGTCACCACCGCAGCAAATGTCTAGGATGAAAGGAACACAAGACAGGTTGCTTTGAAAGGAAGGCAATCTGGCCAGGACTCTTCTGAGCCCCTGGGCAGCTAAAGGGAGGAGAGATGTATGCTCAGTTTCTGTTTGGCTAAAAATCAGAAATAAAGCTTTGAGAAGTGGCCTGCCTATTCATACTAAAGTGTGAGAGTCTGATATAATGCTAGTGCCTGAGAACATACTTTGCTAGATAGAAGGAAGATCAAAGGAGAGGGTCTGGGATCATGAAGAAGCTAAAGAGAAAGGGGAAGCCTGGAGTAAGGAGAGAGAGGGGTAGAGAAAAGGGGTGCTAGAAGCTTTAAGACAGGCTCCCCCAGCTTCTTGGGTTCACAGGCCCAGCCCTGACCCAGCGGAGGAGCAGTTTAGGGAACATGGGACGGAGGCCTTAGGGAAAAGCAAGTAGTCGTTGAGTCTCTCCTTGGGGCGAGCAGTGCCCCCACCCAGTTCTGCCCACCATGAAACCCTGCCTCCAGGGTTGGGTAACTTTGGCCAAGTTATTGAACCATAGTAGTTGACCAACTAACCAGCTTGGCAGGCTCTTGAGGGGTCACCCTCTGCCCCACGGACAGGCAGGCAGGCTCAGGCCGGGCTGGGCACCCTGGAAGGGCCAGACCCCTGGGGGAACGCGCTGCGCGTGATCACTGTGTGAGGAGGAGAGTTCCACTGTTCGCAGCCTGCTCCAGGAAGAGATGTCCATTTGTCCCCCCACAGGGCCCAGGGATGGTCCCCACCCGCACACCTCCCCTCTCAGCTCCAAGGGGAGCAGCAGCCTCCCGACCTGGTGAAGGAGCCACTCGCTAAGTGTGCCCAGGGAACCCCAGAGTGGTCAGGACAGCGCTCGGGATGAAGGTGTAAGGGGGTCCCTTGGGAACAGAGCAGGGACCCCCCCCCGGGGCAGGACCAGAACAGCTTCCCACCTTGGACTGTTCTGGACTCAGGGCCAGCCACGGCTGTAGCAGGGGGGTCCCTCCCCTCAGGGTAGCCAGTCTTGGCTACCACAGTCCGCTCCATGCTGGAACGGCTCCAAGCCCTCCTTCACGCTGTAACCCCTGCCTGGGACGCCTCTCCCAGTCCAAAAGCCCTCCCGGATCCCCTGGACTCTTTTTTTATGGTCACGGCCCTTTTCAACACTTGACTCACAATGCAAGGAATAGGAAAGGTGATCCTAAGGCCCCGTCCAGTACCAGCACGCTCTAATGCTTATCTGCCTCCTCCAGGAAGCCCTCCTTACTTGCCAGCCCCATCTCTCTCTCTCTAACCATCCCCTTTCTTTGTCTTCTCTCACTTTTACAAATATAACACCCTTAGTTCTGCATGGTTGACACTTTTTTCTTCCTCCTCAGAGCTGCAGACAGGTCTCTCCAAGTAGACTGTAAGCCCCTTGGCAGAGGTCCTGGTTTCTCATACCCGGCGGTCCCCCATCCCCAGCTCAGATCCTCTACCCCAAGCGGGTGCTCCTCAGACACCTGAAGGCCGCATAAATCCCTTAGATGTCCAACCCCAGGTGGGGCGTGTAGCTCCAGGCTGTCCCTCAGCCTGCCCCGCCCCCACTCCCACACCCTTGTCCTCCCTGGGTCTCACCCCAAAGCTGCAGGGGCCACCCCACACCCCAACCTTCCCAAGCTCGGCCCTGCAGGCACTGGGAAGGCGTGGCTCTCAGACTCGGATCACTGATGCGTGCTCTCCCCAGAGCCGGATCTCAGCGCCCCCCAGCCTTGGTCAGTCGGACCCCGAATCCTCTGGCTGCCGGCTCAGCCCCTGAGGAGAGTGGGAGAGCCGGTCTGTTCCCTCTCAACCTCAGTTCCTGGGGACGAGTTGTGCCAGGCAGCTGAAGCCTCCCTTTGATACCCAGTGAGGACCAGACAAGAATTGGCCCAAATCTTTCTGATGCATAGGGGTACATGTACCCCAATGTTTATAGCAGCGCTTTTAACAATAGCCCAAGTATGGAAAGAGCCCAAATGTCCATCAACTGATGAATGGATAAAGAAGAGATGGGGGGCGCCTGGGTGGCTCGGTCGGTTGAGTGTCCGACCGGCTCAGGTCATGGTCTCACGGTCTGTGAGTTCGAGCCCCGCATCGGGCTCTGTACTGACAGCTCAGAGCCTGGAGCCTGCTTCGGAGTCTGTGTCTCCTTCTCTCTCTCTCTGCCACTCACCTGCTCCTGCTCTCTCTCTCTCTCTCTTAAGAATAAATAAGACATTAAAAAAATAAAAAAAAAAAGATGTGGTTTATATATACAATGGAATACTACTTGGCAATGAGAAAGAATGAAATCCTGTCATTTGCAACAACATGGATGGAACTGGGTGGTATAAGTCAGTCAGAGAAAGACAGATATCATATGTTTTCACTGCTATGTGGAACTTGAGAAACTTAACAGAAGACCATGGGGGAAGGGAAGGGGAAAAAGTAGTTTCAAACAGAGAGGGAGGGAGACAAACCATAAGAGACTCTTCAATACAGAGAACAAACTGAGGATTGATGGGGGGCGGGGGGGGACTGGGGGATGGGCTTTGAGGAGGGCACTTGTTGGGATGAGCGCTGGGTATCATATGTAAGCACTGAATCACGTGAATCTACCCCCAAAACCAAGAGCATACTGTATACACTGTATGTTAGCCAACTTGACAATAAATTATATTTCAAAAAATAATAATAAATAGAACTCCGCTGGCACAACCTCTAGAGGTGACACGTGCTAAAAGTTTACCACAGGTTACAAACCTTTATCCACAATTCCAACTCCAGAAAGCTCAGACGACTACAAACTTTGGTGCAGTTATGGTGAATTCATATGGCAGCGAGTCCTGACCTGAACCAAAATGAGAGTATTCATGGTCTTTATTTATCCTCACATGCAGATGTTTTTCTGCAAAAAAGTAAAGTGTCTAAATATGGGGTCCTGCCCTAGACATGGCATATGCATTATATTGTCTCTCTAATAATTAAAAATTCTTGAATTCTGACATGACCTGGCATTAAAGGGAATGTAACTGTCAAGAAAGCAGACCTTCTCTGCTCTCGCCCTAAAACTAGTCTCTCTAGAATTTCCAGGACTCTGGGGGCACCTGGCTGGCTCAGCGGATAGAGCATGTAACTCTTGCTCTCTGGGTTGTGAGTACAAGCCCCATATTGGGCATAGAGTTTATGGAAGGAAAGAAAAGGAGAAAGAAAGAAAGAAAGAAAGAAAGAAAGAAAGAAGAAAGAGAGAGAGAGAGAGAGGGAGGGAGGGAGGGAGGGAGGGAGGAAGGAAGGAAGGAAGGAAGAAAATAATTTCCAGGACTCTGAACATGGTGGTTTAAGAATATTATGGCTCTTTGAGACTCTCCACCCTCCCTCTTGGGTCTTCATCACTCCAGTGAGGGGGTCTGTCCCATCCCCCAACCCATCTCAGCTGCCACCAGGATTCCCATGGAAGGTCCGCTGTGGTTGACTTCTGGAGTCTGAATGAGGCAAGTCTCTGCTTTCTGCTTTGTTTCTACTTCCTATCCTGACAGAGGCCAGGTCATGACCAAATAGTGTGTGCTCAAGAGAGTCAAGTGTAAGCAGAAGAAAGAGCAAACATGATGGGGCAGAGGAAGGTTCTGGGGGAGAGGAAGGGCCAGCGAAAGGGAGAGGGGCTGCCCATTTGGACTTTCACTGAACACCATGAGGCAACGCCAGGAACTGTGGGAGACTCAGCCAAAAACAGGGCCCCCAAGACCCTTGCCTAAAGGGAGCTATGCGTGAGTTGAAGACACAAGCACGTGGAAAAGAAAACGGACAACAAAACGAGAGTTTAAGACACGCAGTGCAAGAGATGCCCAGGGCATATGCCAGGTGAAGGGTATGGGTGATGGAATGGAGGGCCTCAAGGGTCAGAACCACCCAGAGGGAGGCAGACCCCGTCAAGCCCCAGGTCAACATGAGGCAGGGAGGACGAGGTTGGCTCTGGATTCTGACAAGCTAGAATTCCAGTTTTGGTGCCAGGCGACTTTGGGCAAGGCACTTGGCCTCTCCGAGCTTTGTTCCCCACTCACCTATATGAAGATAATTATTCCAGCCCCACCTCCTGGGATGTCACAGTGGTTAAATGAGATCGTGCACATAAAATGCTGAGCACAGAAAGGATTCACATTATACAATGACGAGGGCAAAGATGAAGGGAGAAAGGAAACGAAGAGGCTCCTTAACTTGGGAGGCTCTAAGACCAGATTGCTCGATTTCTTGAACTCCTCATACATAGACAGCATTTCAGCACTTTTATATATGCTCATTTAACTGTCACACTAACCCTGCAAGGTAAGGATTCGCCCATTTTATAGATGAGAAAACTGAGGTTAGAACAGTTAACTGACTTGCCCTGGGTCACAGTTAATGAATGGTTGGATGGAAGATTGGAATTCAATCTGTGTGACTCCAAGTCCAGTGCTCCTTATGCTGTAGTAGGGCTTTGGGCTGCGTCTCTCCCTGCTTAGGCTGATGCCACGGTGGGGTTCACCTTCACAGCACCCGGCCCACCTCCTCCCGAGCCCAACTTCTACCTGATCACAGAATCCTAAAGGCACCAGGCTCTCTTCCTTAGGGGGTTCCAGCCCAGGAGTCCCCCTGCCTTGCCTGCCCTCCTGAGCCTTAGAAAATCCATCACTATCCATGAGGAGGCTGGTTTGATCCTGAGCCCAACGGCACAGCCCAACTTCTGGGGGGGGGGGGGTGGGTGGGAGGGGTTACAGCTTAGCCAGGGAGAAGCCGGCCTAAATTCCTTCCCCAAACACAATGATTCTTATCAGTGATGTTTGCCTTTCAATCCAACACCCCAAAGCAGTAAAATTTCTTCTACCCTTTCTTCCCTCCAACCCTGTTTTCCTCAGGACCCAATCAACTTCTAAAAATGTTTTCAAATGAAAACAATACCATCCAAATATATAAAACACGTAGGAATACATCTTTTTAAATTATTCGCAAGACCTGCGTACTGAAAATTGCAAAATATTGCTGCAATACAATTTAAAAGCCCCCGATAAAGAGATACGCCTGTTTATAAATCAGCAAATTCAATATTGTTAGAAGATCAATTCTTTCTATAAATTGATTTATAGGTTCAGGGCAATCCCAGACAAAATCCCAGCGGGCTTCCCTATAGATACTGACAAGCTGATTCCAAAATTTATGTGGAGGGGCGCCTGGGTCGCTCAGTCAGTTAAGCATCTGACTCTTGATTTCGGCTCGGTCATGATCTCACAGTTTGTGGGTTCGAGCCCTGTGTCAGGCTCTGTGCTGATGATGCGGAGCCTGCTTGGGATTCTTTCTCTCCCCCTCTCTCTGCCCCTCCCCCACTCAAGCTTGCACTCTCTCTCAAAATAAATAAACTTAAAAAGTGTATTCAAAATTTATGTGGAAATGCAAAGGACCGAGAATAGCCAAAACAATTTTAAAAAGAGAGAACTTGGCTTCAACACCTACTACACAGCTACTATAATCAAGACTATATGGTATTGGCATAAGGATAAATATATAGATTAATGGAATGGAATAGAGAGCCCAGAAATAGGACCTCATATATTCAATCAATTAATATGTACCAAAAAGTGACAACAGAGGTGGCTCAGTTGGTTAAGCTTCTGACTTTGGCTCAGGTCATGATCTCACAGTTCATGAGTTTGAGTCCCTCATCAGGTGAGCTCGGGCCCCACTTCAGGTGACCCCCATTTCTCTATCTCTCCCTCTCTGTCTCTGTCTCTCTCTGCCCCTTGCTCACTTGTGCCCCCCCCCAAAAAAAAGGAAAAAAGAAAGAAACAATAGACCTAAGTGTTAAGAGCTTAAACCATAAAGTTTCTAGAAGAAAATATAAGAGGAGGGGCGCCTGGGTGGCGCAGTCGGTTAAGCGTCCGACTTCAGCCAGGTCACGATCTCGCGGTCCGTGAGTTCGAGCCCCGCGTCGGGCTCTGGGCTGATGGCTCAGAGCCTGGAGCCTGTTTCCGATTCTGTGTTTCCCTCTCTCTCTGCCCCTCCCCCGTTTATGCTCTGTCTCTCTCTGTCCCAAAAATAAATAAACGTTGAAAAAAAAAATTAATAAAAAAAAATAAAAAAAAAAAGAAAATATAAGAGGAAACGTTTACAGCCTCTGAGTAGACAGACATCTCGTGGATAGGACACGAAAAAAGCACAAAGCACATAAGAAGATGAAAATTGTACTTCCTCAAAATTAAGAACTTATATTCTTCCTAAGAAAATAAAAAGGCAGGGGCGCCTGGGTGGCTCAGTCGGTTGAGCCTCCGACTTCGGCTCAGGTCATGGTCTCACGGTCTGTGGGTTCGAGCCCCACGTCGGGCTGTGTGCTGACAGCTCGGAGCCTGGAGCCTGCTTCAGATTCTGTGTCTCCCTCTCTCTGACCCTCCCCCATTCATGCTCTGTCTCTGTCTCAAAAATAAATAAACATTATAAAATATATTAAAAAAAAAAAGAAAAGAAAAAGGCAAGCCACAGATAGGGATGAAATATTGCCGATACTTTCTGACCAAGGACCTGTATCCAAAATATACAAAGAACTCTTACAAATCAATAATAAAAAGACAAATTACCCAATGAAAAAGATAGCCAAATGATTACCATGTACCTGAAAAAATGTGCAATACACCATTCATCAGTGGGAAAATGCAAATTAAGACCACAATGTGATAGCAGTAAGTACCTATCCACTAAAAGGGCCAAAATTAAGATGGACAGGGAGGCGCCTGGGTGGTTCAGTCTGTTAAGCGTCCAACTCTTGGTTTCGGCTCCGGTCAGGGTCTCACGGTTTGTGAGTTCGAGCCCCATGTCGGGCTCTGCGTTGACAGTTCAGAGCCTGCTTGGGATTCTCTCTCCCCCTCTCTCTCTGCCCTTCCCCACCTCAAACTAAGTAAATAAACATTTAAAAAATTTTTTTAAAAGATGAACAATAGCTGGCAAGAATATGGAGTAATCGGAACTCTCATACATTACTGTGTGAAACAGTATCATCACTTTGGAATACTATTTGGCTGTTTCTTATAAAGTTAAACACAGGCATACCATACGACCCAACAATCAGGCCCTAGGTTATTTATCCAAGAGAAATAAAAACATACACCCGCATACTTACATGTACACAAACGCTTACAGCATTTGGAATAGCCCCAAGCTGGAAACAATACCAATGTCTCTCAGCTGGTAAATGGATAAACAAATTATAGTATATCCATACAGTGGAATACTACTCAGTGATTAAAAAAAGGGGGGGATGTCCTACTGATATGCCTAACATGGGTGAATCTCAAAAACATTATTGTAAGCAAAAGAATTCAGACACAAAAGCTATACCCCGTATGATTCCACTTGTATGAACTTCAACGGGCAAAACGAATCTATAAGGACAAGAAGCAAAGAAGTGATGGTCTGAGGCTGGTGGGGGAGGGTTGATTGCAAAGGAGCCTAGGGATCCTTTGGGCTGATGGAAATGTTCCATTTAGCAGTTGTGGGGGTGGGCACACGGGGTATACATCTGTTAGAACCCAAACTGTGCACTTAGGATGCTTGCATTTTACTGTATGTAATGTTGATTGGGGGGGAGGGGTTAAGTTTGTGTCTTGCCTCTTAACAATGATGACACCTCTACAACCCAAGAAGATGGTTAGAGGGCCAGCCACCACCCAAAGTGAGCCTGTACAGGCACCCAACCAGGCCCTTTCATTCATCGTCTCAATTAAGCCTTGCATCAGTCTTTAAGGTAGGTATTGTATCACCCATAGCTCAGCAAGGTTAAGACATTCACCCAGAGTCATACAGCTAGCAAGACAGGAGGCTGGGATTTAAACTCAGGTCTAGCTGATTCCAAAGCCTGTGCTTTCATAAACTTCTCTGTATCATCCCTAGAGAGGAAAGAAACCCAAGTAATGCAGAGATCACACATTTTAAAAGCACCCCCAAAGTCTACCAGGATTTGAAAAGGTGTATCCACAGGAACTACCTCTACTTACAAAGCCACTTTTCACATGATACAGTGCATGTTCATTTATAAAACACCACACAAGTTAATATTTGCAGAATTTCCAAGCCATCCAGGCCGACATAGAAGCTCTTGAGTCATCCTAGACTTCCAGGCCAGGTTCAGCCCATTAGAGTTAGGGAACCACACGGCACCTGGGTGGCTCAGTAGGTTAAGCATCCGACTTCAGCTCAGGTCATGATCTCACGGTCCGTGAGCTCGAGCCCCACGTCGGGCTCTGTGCTGACAGCTCAGAGCCTGGAGCCTGCTTCCGATTCTGTGTCCCCCTCTCTCTCTCTCTCTGCCCCTCCCCTGCTCGTGCTCTGCCTCTGTCTCTCAAAATTAAATAAACGTTAAAAAAAATTTAAAGAATTAGGAAATCTAGGACCTCCAGGTGCCATAGATCTTGGAGGCAGTGACCTAAGTGACCAAGCAGGGGAGGGGGCTGCCCTCCACTCCTTACCCCCTCCAGCTCCTTGTGGCTGCCATTCCCCTGGGTGGTCACACAGCATTAGCTCTGGAGACTCTTGCTTGGAGGGCAAAGAGCCCAGACTGGAGGCAGAACCTGGTGTCTATCCTGCCTCTATCCTGCTGTGTGACATAGGGTGAATCACTAAACTTTCCTGGCCTTCGGTTTCCTTTCGGGAACTATTTACAGCATCCTGTATACCTTTAGAATGGCTCTGGGAATCAGATGAGAGAGAGAGAGGCCGTATGAGAAAGTGATTTGTAAACTGAAACACTAGTTATTAGGGCATTATCAGCATGACCACAATTCAGCTCTGGGTTCATACAAAAGCCCCAGAAGCAATTGCTGGCTTACTGTGGTTTGGGGGATGATGGCTGCCTCATTTGAAAAACGGAAAGAGGGGCGCCTGGGTGGCGCAGTCGGTTAAGCGTCCGACTTCAGCCAGGTCACGATCTCGCGGTCCGTGAGTTCGAGCCCCGCGTCAGGCTCTGGGCTGATGGCTCGGAGCCTGGAGCCTGTTTCCGATTCTGTGTCTCCCTCTCTCTCTCTGCCCCTCCCCCGTTCATGCTCTGTGTCTCTCTGTCCCAAAAATAAATAAAAACATTGAAAAAAAATTTAAAAAAAAAAAAAAAAAAGAAAAATGGAAAGAATAATACATGACCTGTTTGAAACAGGGAGTTGGACCCCAGATGCTTCTGGGACACTTTCAACTCTTAAATCTATGATTCTATGATTTCAAGGACCCCAAGAAGATTGGCCTCACCTGCGCTCCTGATGTTTGAATTTTCTTTTTCTTTTTCTTTTTTTTAATGTTTATTTATTTTGAGAGAGAGATAGAGAGAGCAAGCTGGGGTGGGGCAGAGAGAGAGGGAAACAGAGAATGCCAAACAGGCTCTGTGCTGTCAGTGCAGAGCCCGACATGGGGCTCGCACTCACAAACCATGAGATCATGACCTGAGCTGAAATCGAGAGTCGGCCGCTTAACCAACTAAGCCACCCAGGCGCCCCTGAATTTCCTTTTATCAAATGCCCAAACACTTCATCTTATAATCAGAAATGAGATTTCAAATGCAAATGACCTGGAGAAAGGAGAAGCGGATTGCCTCTCATTCTCACTATGGTGTGGATGACTGATACCAGATTCCTTCCAGAGAGCAAATTCTGATGGGAAGCTGGAAAATCTGGCCTGACTGAGTCACACTAGGGCTTCCTCGTGGGAACTCAGGATGAATCCTGTCCAGTCTCTGAGACTAAACACATAATAGGGCAAAGCCTCAGTTTTAGCTTATTCTCTATTTGTCCAGTTCCCCACACTGGGGTGGTGGGGGCTTGAGTCTATTTGGTCAGCTTTGCCTAGTTGGGTTCATGACCTGGAAGAAATGGCTCCAATACTCACATGATCCCTCTCAACCCTAACCCAGGCCTAATCAACCATCCCCTCCCACCCCGATTTCCAAGGCGCCCCCCCCCCCACAAGTCTCAAATTCTACCCCTGTGCACTGCTACAAACTCCTTTCCCTTTCAAACCAGCCAGGCTGGTCCAGGTCTCCTGGAGCCCCTCTCCTCTCACCCCATCTGGCCCTCGCCCCATCTCCGACCCCCAAACCCAGACAAACAATTGTGGAAATGAGCTGGGGTCCAAAAGGATGCAGGGACATTCGTCCCCCTGTTCTCCATCCCGGCTCAGAAACCCCTGTCAGGGCCGGGATATCAAGAGACTATGCCCAATCTCTATACTAATAATAATTGCTGGCATTAGTTGAGCATTTACTATGTGCCAGATACTGTCCTAGGTGCTTTACATGTACTAATGCACAGAATGCTCATACAAAATAGGCACTCTTCTCCTCATTTTACAGATGAGAAACCGAAACACAGAGAGGTTAAGTGACTTGGCCAAGAGCACACAGCCAGCAAGTAGCAGGATTATATCCTGCCTGCTGAGGCAACAACTGTGCCTTCAAGCCTGAAGTCATTGGCATACAGGTTGGTACACTGTTCTCAGTGCGGAAATAGAGCTCAGTTCTATCCAGTTCAGCCCCTTCTTTGTCCAAATGAGGTCACTGAGGCCCAGAGACTGGTCTTCCCAGGTCACCAGCAAGCTGAGCTCAGACCTAGGGTCTGGGCTGACCTGCCTACCCCCACCCATTATATTTCAGGAGAGGCCCCCTGCTCACAGCCAAGGCACGTTTTAACCAGGGGTCATGACCCGGAAATTAGCCCACAGCCCACAGATGGGCCTGTGCAGGGACTTCTCAGATCCTTACTCGCCCTCTCTGGCAGGTCCTTAAGAACAGTCTGGCAGGTCACTGGCTTGGTGTTTCATTGCCTTCGCTTTAGTCAGACTATAAACCTCACCCTGATTTGGAGTGAAGATCACAAAAAGTGACAAGATTAAAGTCACAGACTGTACACATTTGGAGCGAGCTGTGGGTGGAGGTCAGGGAAGCGCCTTGGCAGCCACGACCCCACCTCCCACCCAGGTCCCTGGGTCAGAGAAGGAGGGTCAGAGAGAAGGGACAATTGCCCTGTAACTCGCACTGCATTCAGCCGCTGCTCCCGCGGCTCTCTCCCCAGGTGTCTCCCCAACTCTGATCCTCCTTTTCCAATCACGTACGCCTCCTCCCTTCTGACGCTCCGTCGTTCTCCCCGGAATTCACCCGACGCCGGGGCTGAGATTTGGTTGGGCTTCCCTAGCGGAAGGTTCCCTCCTGCATCTCCAGCTGACACTCCCCGGGGTCCGCAGGTCCGCGTCCCCCCCCCCCACCCCGGGATCCGCGCGATCCCCTCCCCCGGCCGGGGTAACACCCCACCCCGCCCAGCCACGCAGCCCGCAGGGTCTCCATTCTGCAGGGGGAAGGGCAGAGAGAGGGTGGAGAGAGAGCCCGAGGCGAGGACTGTGGCTGGACGGAGACCAGGTTACAAGCAGACAGGGCACAGAGTGAGGATCCAGCGAGGGCATCAGAGCGCGCGGGAGGGACGCCTGCACCCGCAGGGACTGGGTGCGCGGGACAGATGGGGCCGGGGTCCGAAACCTGTGCAGAGTCCGGGAGCTCGGGCGGGGGTCCGAGACCGCGCGCAGCGGACGGGATGTGGTCTCGGACAGGGTGGGGTGGGAAGAGCGGCGGCGAAGAGGACGGAGAGTGGGACACCAGAAGGTGCGATCGGGGCCTGAGCGGGGAAGGGGGGGGAAGCCAGAGACCGAGCTCGGGGCGCGAATTCCGACAGCCGTCCGGGACCGGGGCCCGCCGGGGGCTAAGGTCTGAGATCGAGGTTCCCACCGCGGCCGGGACCAGCGGGAGGCAAAAGTTGGCCCCGCTCTAGCCGGAGGAGGGGGAGGCCGGCGGGCCGGGGACGCGGGCCAGGGGCGCGGCGGGCACTGACCCGAAGTAGGCGGCGGCGGCGGCGGGCAGCGCCAGCAGGCAGAGCGCGGCCAGGGCCAGCGCGGGCGGGGGGCGCATGGTGCCGGCGGCGCGGCGCCCTGTCGCATCTCCTCGCGCCGCTCAGCGCTCGCAGCGCCGCCACCAGCCGCCCGTGGGGCTTTAAACCCGGGCGGGGCGGAGCGGGGGTGGGGGAGGGAGCGACGCTGGAGGCCCCCCCCCCCGGGCGGTGAGCCCCCCGCCCCATTGGCCCCGCCGGCCTCGCCCCGCCCCCGTCGCGGGTGGGGCCGCCGCCCGGGGCCCGCCCCCGCCCCGCCCCGCCCCGCCCCCATCCTCCCGTCCCAACCGCCCCAGGTGAGAGCTCACCTGTCGCCGCGCCCGCCGCGGAACGTGAAAGCCCCCCGGGCGTGGAGAGGCGGGGATGGGGGGACGCGGCGGAGATCGGGGAGTCTCTGCATCTCCCCGCGGGGTGGAGGGAAGCGCAAGTCTCTCCCCCGAGGTACGGGAGTGGGGGTCCCCTGAAGAAGGGCGGCTCCTGGAATCTGCGGAGAAGCCGTGTGGTGTCCGCTGTCCTGCGCGGCGGGTGTGGGTCTCTCTGCCCGGCCCCGGGACTTTGAGGGGCAGGGCCGCCCTCCCGAAACGGGAGATCCACGTCTAATGGCTGGGGGAAATCCCTGCTGTCTGGAAAAGGGAATCCTGGAGGCGCGTCTCTGGGGGGGGGGGTGGTCTCTTAGGGCAGGGGTGGGGGGGAAGGATCCCTCTTTCTAAAAGGGAGACTGTGTCAAGGGCAAGGTGCACAGCGCGGGCCTCAGTGGGCGTCTGACAAAGTGCTGCTGTTCACTGGACAAAAATCCAGATTCTCTGGATCGTGGGGCAGGAAAAGCATGGGTGGGAATGGGAGGGCCGGGGAGGAACCTGCTTTCCAAAGTATATGGCTGCCAGAACCTCGGTCAAACAGGATAAGAATCTCCATTATTGGGCCACAAAGCTCTGTCTTGCTTATCCTTTCTGAAAGTTTAACCCCAGTTCCTCCAGCGAAGGTGCCGTGATCAAAGCAGCAGGTGACACGTCATGAGAGAGACATACTACCAATGACCCAAGCAAGATTTAAAATGCTTTTGAGGGTCTTGAACACTGGGTCAAATCAAGCAAAACAAAATATAACTTGCACCCAATGTCAAGATCTGCGCGCAAAGTTTCCCAAACCTCAGCCACGCGTGTAGAACATCAGGTGACAGTGACCTTGGCTTTGCCGTGGACACCAGTGTCATGGGGGCCTGGAAGACTGGTGGGGAGACGGCAGCTTCTACGTCAGGCAGGATTCGCAGAGGAAGCCCCTGCCACAGTGAGCCTCTCTGAGCTCAGTTTCCCTGCCTACTGACTGGAGGGATTAGATGATCGATGATCTTTAACAACTCGGTCAGCCCTCTCAGTTGGCATGGTTCTGTTTATTGAGGTGCACAGCCCAGTGTGCTGAGTGGAGACCTAGAGTCAAATCATGTAAATCTCAAACCCTGGATATGAAATGGAGATGATGATGAATATCTCACAGGACTTTTGTGCAGAGAAGTATGATGCCAAAGGCCTCCCAGGGGCTAGTGGGTTGTTACAACAGCAGGCAGGACCCGTGGTGTGCTGGTGTTTTACACGTTTTCAGAGCGGGGGGGTGGGGGGGGTGGATGGGTGTCTGATTTGTATCATTTGCTGACTTCCCGCGATGGAAATATTCCTACCATGGCTGATTTCAAGATGCCGATGTGGCATCATCCCTGAGCTCCTGAGTTAGGAAGAGATTTGCACGATTGGTTCTGCAAACCGGTCAGAGCTGGCCCCAGCACACCACTGGTAAGACCTTGAACCAGGCTCAAGGAGGCTCAGAGGAGGGGAGGGACAAGCTAAACCAGTGTGAGTCAGGGAAGAGGAAGAGCCCCCACCAGGCCCCACCACACCCAGTGGGCACCACCAGAGTTTGGGCAGGTGAAGAGGGAGCAGATCCAGCAACCCCTCCTAACCTCATGCCCATAGCACACGCCCTTATACACCAGCACGTACACAAATGAGCATGAGCCTGGGTGGGGGGGGGGGGGAGAGGGACGAACACATTCTCCCAAAGTGACACATTCTCAACGTTTCATAAAAGTTGCATGTTGAGGGCCGCCTGGGTGGTTCAGTGGGTTAAGGGTTCAACTTTAGGTCAAGATCTTGTGGTTAGCAAGTTTGAGCCCCGCGTCAGGCTCTGTGCTGATGGCTCAGAGCCTGGAGCCTGCTTTGGATTCTGTCTCCCTCTCTCTCTCCCCTTCCCCCATTCGCGCTCTGTCTCAAAAATAAGTAAACACTAAAATTTTTTTTTCATAAATAAATCATTTTTTAATGTTTGTTTATTTTTGAAAGAGAGAGAGACAGAGAGCAAGCAGGGGAAGGACAGAGAGAGGGAGACACAGAATCCGAAGCAGGTCCCAGGCTCTGAGCTGCCAGCACAGAGCCTGATGCGGGGCTCAAACCCATGGACTTCGAGATCATGACCTGAGCCGAAGTCGGACGCCCAACCAACTGAGCCACGCAGGTACCACCCCCGCACACACAATTTTTTTTTTAAAGTTGCATGTTGACATCTGTTGGTTAAGTCTGTGGTGCAGAGACTGGAGGAAAAGCATCAAGGTGGGATTGAGACGGTAGTGGCTAGAAAATGAGATACACATAGGAAATATCCGGATGGGTATTCTTGAGCCCTCACCAGCCAATGGCACGGACCCAACCCTTGGTGCCTTCCTCCTGATGTTAGGACTGCGTAGGTCTCTGCCTGCTGGGGTGACTCCTGGCTTGCCCATGAAGGCATCAGAGTTATGCTTCTGCCTCCCACCGCCTCTGACGCCAGGGCTTCAAAGAATTACCCAGGCAGCAGCTCCTATTACTGATAATAATTCCAGCAGCAGCCCCTGTGTGTCGTGTGTGTGTGTGTGTGTGTGTGTGTGTGTGGTCTGGTACCTGGTCTCACTGAAGCCTCCCACCCACTGTGGGGTCAGGGCAATCATGATCACCATTGCAGGTGAGGAAGCTGGAGGTTCAGAGAGGTTAAGTAGCTGATGAGGGTGACCCTGTAAGTACTAGACACAGGAGTTGAGCGCAGCCCCAGTAAAACGGTCACACTGGTTGTGATCGGCGGTGGCTGGCTGAGGACTGCCCAGGCATAGCTTCACTCATGGTGGCCTTTCCATAATTCATCCTTACGAAGAAGCATCGTGTACTTCCTAAGGGGCTCCCATCCGGAGGGGAGGTTTGTGCCGAAAGCATATCACCTCCGTAGTTGTGGGACTGTGGCATCCCCGAGGAAGGACATGAGGGGCGGCCCTCAGGACTCATAGCCTTAAGCCATAAGTGGTTCGTTGCTCTCCCACCCAGTGAGCTCCTTAAGGGCAGGCCTGAGCCTCACCCAGGACCCAGCACATAGTCAGTGCTCAGAAAATATGTATTCTTGCCAGCTTATAACTGGGCTGTGGCCTTTGTGGGGGGCTGCAGAGATATATAAAGTGTTATACTGACAAAATGCATGCTCACAGCATCCCCTCCTAAGCTCAGACACATGTTCCATCACACACACACACACACACACACAACTCTGACACTGTGCAACACAAGTCCAGGCATTCAGTGACACACAGACTCCCCTGCACCTCCCCCACGGATGTCTAAATTCCTAGGCAGACCCACAGCTGCTCCTGGACCCACAGGTTCACACAGGTATGCAGGAGAAGCATTCTTAGACAGCCACATGCACCTACCTGTCTCCATTAACCAGCCCAAGGCAGCCACGCTCAGTGATAGTGTCCTCCCCTCCCCCTGCATGCACACACACACACACACACACACACACACACACACACAGTTTGGAGGGTGCAGGCATGTGCCTGAATGGCTTGCAAAGGCTGCATTAAATCCAGCTCCCAGGTGCCTGCAGACCTCCCTCCTCTCCCTGAACCCTGTCCCCAGACCAGGCTGCCCCTGCCTGATTCTAACCTCAGGAAGCATCCATCTTTGTCTGGCCCCAGGGCCCCCAGGACTCCAAACCCCAGCTCAACCCAGGCCCCAGGCAGAGCCCAGCAAACACACCGTCCCCTAAACTCATAACCAAGCCACGAGTGAGTGGAAATGAGGAATTCCAGACCGCCTATCTCCCTCTAATCGCCCTCACGGCTGCACAGGAAATGGACTTAACCCGACAGGAAGTGGGGCAGGCGATGCCCCAGCAGCTGTGAGGGGAGCCACCAGCACCCAGGCCAGTCCAAGGCATGGCTGCTCAGGAGAGGTGGAGGCTCACCCATCTCTCTGTCTGTCCTCCCTACCTCCTTGTGACCCAGCCTTCTCTGCTGTGGCCTTATGCTGACTCCTTCCGTTCTGACCACTCCCAACCATCCTACCTCTGCACATTTGAACCAGACTTAACTCTCGCCTGCATTGTTTCACTGTGAGGTAGTGTGCTGGGCATCACTGTCCCCACTGTTCAGAAATGACACTCAAGTCTTGAAAGTTGAGTAACTTCCTCAAACTCACTGGCACTTGATGATTGGGGACTTGACGTTTCTAGAACATCAGACTGAGATAGGACTGAAACTAACTGGGGACAATGGGTTACCACATCCCACGCTCAGGAGGCTCAAGGCTGTGCGTGAAAGCAACAAAAAAAGATGGCGGAGAAAGATACCAAAATGTTAAAATAAAAAAAAATGTGGGTGCCCAGGAGGTTGAAAGTCCAAGTAGAAAAGGTTTTTTAGCCCCTTTGTATTTTCCAAATCTTCTATTATAATGAAAGCATTCTTTTTTTTTTTTTAATTTTTTTTTTCAACGTTTATTTATTTTTGGGAGAGAGAGAGACAGAGCATGAACGGGCGAGGGGCAGAGAGAGAGGGAGACACAGAATCGGAAACAGGCTCCAGGCTCTGAGCCATCAGCCCAGAGCCTGACACGGGGCTCGAACTCACGGAACGCAAGATCGTGACCTGCCTGAAGTCGGACGCTTAACCGACTGCGCCACCCAGGCGCCCCATAATGAAAGCATTCTTAACATTTATAATGGACATTTCTTAAAAGGGGGATGGGACAAATACCCAAGAATAAATCTCAAATGATAGGACTTGAAACATTGGCAGGAAAGATATTTGGGAGAGGAGGGAGAGGGACAGGGGAAAGGATTCCTGGATGTCCTCCTACGGCACCCGTCTGTGTAGGAAGTGCCCCTGTCCACTCCTGGGAGCTCACTCCAACATTGGCAGATTTTCCTCACCCATGGCGATTCCAATTCAAGGCCTTCTTGCCTCAATTCCTCCTTCCCTTCCTCGTTTTCTTCATTCCAGAACAACACCCCGAGAAAAGGTTGTGTTAGGTGGAGGATGGTATGACCCCTGACTCCATGGGGCTCTTCTCCAGCCCTTCATACAGCAGCATCTTTGAGCTTAGGCAAGAAACTCTACATGCAGAGGGGTGCCCCTTAGCATACTCCCACCCAGCCACGCATCCCGTGCCGAGAACAGCGCATATCCTGCTGTGAAGAACCGTCACTCCTGGAAGGAATACCTGCCTTGACTGACCAAAACTATCTCCGCTCACTCACCACTTTGGACACCGACAGTATACTGGCACAGCTTAATTTTATTGTACTAATGATGTTTATGCACATTGTCTCGGAGTTTGGGTGAGCAGGTATGTTAGATGCACCTGTTATGTGTAACTTACAGATTTCTCAAGGTACAAGACATAGGCTCCTACTCCTCTTAAATATCCTAAACTCAGCCAGCAGTAATCATTAAATGTTTGAAATAATAAATGAATAAACGAGGACCGTGGAGAGGTCAAACCTGACGTAATGATAGCTACATATCTCCCCTTGATGTTATAATCTTCATAAGAGACAAGATGTTCAGCACTCCATACTGACCCCAACCCCAACCCTAAACTTAACCCTAACCCTAACCCCAACCTTAACCCTAAACCCTGACCCTAGCCTTAACCCTAACCCTAGCATGGTTAGAACTGGGGGCAGGGGGTGCATGTTCTGATCAGTCCAGTTCTGTCGAGGGATCACAGGTTTGTAGGTAGGTGGGTGGCTAAGAAGTTAGATAATAATCTGAAAGGACATTCCCAATTTGAATAGCCTGCTCCAGGGGTGCCTGGGTGCCTCAGTCAGTCAAGCATCTGACTTTGGCTCAGGTCATGATCTCACGGTTCATAGGTTCGAGCCCCGCATCAGGCTCTGTGCTGACAACTCAGAGCCTGGAGCCTGCTTCGGATTCTGTGTCTCCCTCATTCTCTCTCCCCCTCCCCCACTCATGCTCTGTCTCTCTCTGTCTTTCAAAAATAAATAAATGTTAAAAAAAATTTTAATGCCTGCTCCATTGTGCCCATATGTAACTCATATACATATATATATGTATATGTATATGTATATGTATACATATGTTATACATATGTTATATGTATACATATACATATAACCCATATATGTATATGTAACATATACATATACATATAACCCATATGTAAGTGACATATATGTCCCTGCTTTGCCTGAACACTGAACTCACCATGAATATACCCACCCCCCTGGGTCCCCGCTTCTAGAAACATTAGGGTACAGCAAGATGACTGGCCAAGCGGCTCAGGCAGCATCCATTCTGTCGTGGATAATTGTGGATCCCCTACAGGGACTTCCTGTGGGCAAAGCACCAATGAGAGACTCTGTTCTGGGATGTCTTACAACAAAAAGGTGTTCCACACAAGGCACAGCTACCGAGACAGCTCAAAGAAAAAGAAAGGAAGGAAGGAAGAAGGGAAAGAGGAAGGCAAAACAACAACAAAGTCAACTTTCTTAGCAAATAGAAATGAAAAATAATCCAGAATTTGTTACAAACAACCTTCCAAAGATTTGACTCCGAACAGAGACATTCTCAACATCTTCTCTTTAGTTGGTTGTCATCTGGGTACACTCTTGCTGTCTGGAAGGGAAGGGTGAGGGGAACAGAGCCGCGAAGTTCTCAATGCCTCTGGCGCCCCGAGGCCCACTTTCCCCTGCGGTTGTAGGAAAAGCCAGCACAGACCGCTTCCTCCAGGCCGCGTTTTCACAACCACAGGTACAAATAAGATTGCAGGGGACTCAAACCTTGACTTATATCTGGGAAACAGTAAGTTCAGACTTTGCTTCTTAAAAAAAAAAAAGTGACTCACTCCATTTTCCTGAAAAATTTGCTTTTCATATAAAGTGTGATTTATATAATATTCAATTTAGCCAACTTTGATTGAGCCTCTGGTGTGGATCCCGGGGAGTATGAGATGATTAAGCCAGGCCTTGTCCCGAAGGAGCAGGCAGCTTGTTGGGAAAGATATGTAAACAAATACATACAGCATTTTGACATTTCTTTGTAAGTGCAAACTGATAACTTCGTACTTACGACGTGTCAAGCGTTGTTCTAACTCCTCTAGGAATATCAACTCATGTAATCCTCACATTTTACAGATGAAGAAACAGAGGCACAGACAGATTAAGCTGGCCAACTAGGAAGCTTGGATCCGGGATTAGAACCCACAGAGCTGGCAGCCGAGGCTCCGAATGTCAACACTGTGCTGCCATAAAGAGTAGCAAGTCCTAAATGAGAGGGAAGCGGCCAGAGGACAATTCGCTCATTGTTCCAGGGGAGGGGCGTCTAGGACAATACCGGGGTGGGTGATATTTGAGCTGGATCTCTCAGAGTGGCTTTTTCATTCCATCTTCCTGCACTTTACCAAATGGAACCACCCATCCTAGTGTGCCACATAAATGTTTGAGTAGGAGTCAAGTTTTACCAGTGGTTGTCCTTGCAAGTCTAAGGGATGACCCTCCTTTGCTATATTGAGCCCACCTTCGGAGCCAGGAGTAGACTGAAAGGGTACTTGGTAGGGGGGAGGCACCTGGGTGGTTCAGTTGGTTAAGCATCTAACACTTGGTCTCCTCTCAGATCATGAGATGATGCCCTGCCTGGGGCTCTGCTGATAGCATGGAGCCTGCTTGGAATTCTCTCTCCCTCTCTCCCTCTCTCTCTCCCTCTCTCTCTCCCTCTCTCTCTCCGACCCTCCCCTGCTCGTGCTCTCTCTCCTTCTCTCTCTCGCAAAATAAATAAACTTTTAAATGTTTTTGTTTATTTACTTTTGAGAGAGGGAGAGAGAGAGAGAGTTAGCAGGGGAGGGGCAGAGAGAGAGGGAGACCCAGAATCCAAAACAGGTTCTAGCTCTGAGCTGTCAGCACGGAGCCCGATGCAGGGCTCGAACTCACAAACCGTGAGATCGTGACCTGAGCGGAATTTGGATGCTTAACCGACTGAGCCATCCAGTCACCCCAAAATAAGTAAAGTTTAAAAAATGTTTATTTATTTTTGTGAGAGCACAGTGGCGGGGGTGGGGGTGGGGGTGGGGGTGGGGACAGAGGATCCAAAGGGGGCTCTATGCTGACAGCACAGAGCCTGATGTGGGGCTCAAACTCACGAACCCTGAGATCATGACCTGAGCAGAAGTTCGACGCTCAACCAACTGAGCCATCCAGACACCCCAATAATTAAACTTTTTAAAAAAAGGAAAAAAAGAAAGGGTCCTGGGGACTTTAGAATAGGAAATGCCTTTGAGACTTGCTGAACCTTGCCACTTTGTATTTCTGACTGTGGAATCTCATTTTCACACCAGACCCTCCAGCTCCAAAATCAAGGTCTACTCTAGTCTCTCTTTGGGCTCAGCACCCAGGAAGTGCCTACCTTTCTTCCTCTCACGGCCTCGGGGGCATTCAGTGTCTACTAGAACCTGGATGTAACGCCACGTGTCTCTAGTAGGGGTCGCTGACTACCGAGAGGATGGGACACCTGTAGTCGAATGGCGAGAACGCTGGGTCCTACCTTAACCTTGTTCCTTGGCTTCCTCTGTGACCTCATTTCCTCGTCCACAAAAGGGATACAACACTTGCTATCTGTCTTCCTCACAGAACAGTGGTGACAATTGTGAGGATGAATGTGGACACCTTCCAGCGTGATTCAGAAGAGGCAGCTCCTGCCCAGATGATTTCAAATAACCAGTCACTTCACAACCACCTTTTGAGCATCACTCATCTTGCCAGGTGCCATATGGAACCCAGAAATTATTTCTATCTTTGTATAAAAGGACTTCGAATAAAAGTTTTAAAGCCGACTGTAACACTGGATGGGGGAGCGGGGAGGACTTCTAGCTCTCCCTGGAGAGCAGTAAAAGCAGCATCCACTGCCCTGGGAAAATGATGAGGGGAAAAGCGGCAGGCCAGCCTCCCCCACCCAATTAACCCATCTCTTCGCATGACCCAGTTTGCACATGGAGAAACTGAGGCACAGAGAAGCTAAGAGGCCTGCACAAGAAAGAACCTGGATTCCAAGAACCTCCCCGCCAGCTAATTCCAGAACATGAGTGGGAAGGGGCACTGTGAAAAGGCAAGTGGCCCGAGCGGGCCAGGAGGGACGAAGGGAGGACCTCCCTGGCCGGACACCCCGGCCAGGGCCAGGCCGAAGGAGCGGAGGGCGGCCGCTGCTTGCCAGCCTTCTGCAGGAGCGCCCCCTGCTGGTCACCGGTGCTGTCGCTCCCGGAGGACGCTCCGCGCTGGAGGGTCTGTGTCTAGAGGACCGGAGACCACCCCTTCGCCCGGAGCTAGAGCAGGAAGGGTCCGGGCAGGAGCTGGGGGGGGGGGGGAGGGGGGGAGACATCCCAACCTCTTCACTTGCACTTGCACGTGGCAAACGCGAAGGTCAGAGGAGGAAGTGACTTGCTCAAGGGCTCTCAGCAAGCCAGTGGATGCGGGTCTCCCAGTCGTCCCGCCTCCGCTGCAGAGCCCTCCACCTTCCCCCCACTCCTACCCCGCATTCCCGAGCCCAGAGGGCCTCTCGTTCCCTCCCTGCGCGGGGCCAGCCCTCATTCCTCCCCTCCTCCCCGGTGCTGTCCCGCCCCACCAGCCCACCTCCTCCCGGAACCGTCCCGCCCTGCAGCTCCAGAAGTCCCCCTGCTCCGAAGCCCTATTGCCTCCGGGGGCCGCAGGTCTAAATGGCTTTCAGTTCCGGGCGAGGCGTTGTCAGCCTGTTGGCATGATCTTGAGGACCAGAGATGAGGCCTCCTTCTTCTGGATCCTCCTCCACTCATCCACTCAACTCTTCCGCACCCAGAGGTGCCTCGTACAGGGCCAAACTCGCACTCGGTGATGCACATTGATGAATGTCTTTTTCGTCTCCCCATTGCAAAGCAGCCAGGCAGTGTCTAAGGCGCTGACGGCCAGGATGTCTATCTGGCTTTGGGGCTTTCTTTTCTAGCCTGTGACCTAGTGCAAGTCACTTTAAATCTCTCAGAGCCCCAGTTTCCCACCTGTAAAATAGGAAATAAAGCTATTCAATGGGCTGGTTGTGGGAATTACATGGAATAATGTTTAAAAATGTGCCTAGAACATAGTAGGTGCTCAATAATTGGCAGGGTTGATTAGTCAGATTTCCAAGGAGCCTGAGGCTGGCCTCATCCCTCTACCTGGCACCCTCTTTCTTGGATGTGAACCTTCCAAACTGTTGTGAGCAGCATCAGGGAAGGGCCCCAGGAAAGGCGGCTGCTGTTAGAAGCCCGGAAAGGCTGAACAGTGCAGGGTAATCAAGCCACGGTGAACGTGACTTTCAGGTACCTGGGTCTGCCTCTCTCGCTCCCCTTTCTGCTGGCTTCCTCGCCCTGCACTCTTTCTCAACACCCCCTGCTGCTTCTGTCTATTAACTCCTGGTTCCTGTTTCCTAGAACTTACAGCCAGCACAGGGCCTTTGATGGCTTGCATGACACCCTCACAACGCTATGGCCATTCAGCTTAGGAGCCCAGTGGCATCTGCAATGTCTGAGAAAAACATGGTGACAGCACGCTGGTGCTGCCTGGACCTGTCAGACCTATTGGCCACATGGTGAACTGGCCGCCGGAGGGTCAGGTGTCCACACTTAGCCCAGTTGGCTGTGGTCATGGGAACAGGATATGTGCTGTAAAGCATGGCCACGGATGTATTTGCATGTCTAATAGCATAAGCATTTAATAAACACTGTTATAAAGAATAATGTTCATTGGGGCGCCTGGGTGGCTCAGTCGGTTGAGTGTCCAACTTTGGCTCAGGTCACGATCTCCCGGTTCTTGAGTTTGAGCCCCGCGTGGGGCTCTGTGCCGACAGCTCAGAGCCTGGAGCCTGGTTCCAATTCTGTGACTCCCTCTCTCTCGGCCCCTCCCCTGCTCACACTCTGTCCTTGTCTCTGAAAAAATAAAGCATTAAAAAATTTTTTATTTATTTTTTTATTTTTTTTAATATATGAAATTTATTGTCAAATTGGTTTCCATACAACACCCAGTGCTCATCCCAAAAGGTGCCCTCCTCGATACCCATCACCCACCCTCCCCTCCCTCCCACCCCCCTAAAAAAATTTTTAAAGAATGATGTTCGAAACTTGTGGAAATTCATTCGAAATTCCCTAGTAAAGGAAACAACCCCTTATGAACTGCCCAGACCTGCCCAGACCCCCACGCCAAATTACCTGTTTTGTACCCCCCATTTTTATGACCGCATCCGCCTGACTCTTGATATACTCACATGCTTGTTACCACAAATACTGCTCCAGGAAGCAGTCTTAGGGGCCTCAAACTTGAATGATGGTATCGGAAGAAAGACTTTCTTTTCCTTTTCCCCCAAATGATCTACAATGTTATTAGAAAGAAAGTCTGTGATGTGAGAACAAAAGGCCAGACTTCTGCTCCGTACCTTCCCTTGTATTTACCCACTGGGCTCCTGACTCTTCTCTCCCTCCCTCCCTCCTCCCCTTCATCCCCAGTTATAAAGCCCTGCTCTGGCAAGGACAGCAAGAGCCTGAATCTTCAGCCAGATAGCTCCGAGAAGAAACAGCAGGACCAGTGGTACAGTGAAGGCTTTTGCTCCTTGTCGCCTCTATGATGACTTTTGGGGCAGAAAACGCACAAGGTTTCTCCACTCCCAGGCTATGGCCTGAAGTTGCCCCAGCAGCTGCTCACTCCCTAGGGTGGAAATCTCCAGGAAGATGAGTGTGCACGTGGAAAGGGCTGGAAGGACACTGCCCACCCACACAGCCCCTCCAAGTGATTTAGAAGGCGATATGTCCTCCTCCAGGCTCTTTCCTTCCTACTGTCGGAAAATGATCCACGTGGATGTGCTTGTGATGCCCGCGGTGCATTCCTGCGTGGGGTTCTGTTTTGCAGTGCCCAACCTGTGTCGTTGTGCATGGCAGCACCAGAGGCGGATACCAGGTTGCTTCTCTGCCCCATCAGTGGGAAACTGAGTCTTGCTGACCATTAGCTATCTCTCCAAGCCTTCCCCCCATGCACAGTCCCAGTGGGGCCACCGCCACCTTCCTGTGTACCCAGCCTCAGCCCTTTGGAAGTCACCCCTCACTTCCAGGCTTTGGGATTCATGTCTCAGGTCTAGTACTTCCTAGGACTGTGACCCCAGCAAGTGCGGCAGACTTCCTGGGCCACAAGGGCCTTACCTGTGAAGGGAGAGCAGTGCCAGCTTTGACATGGAGCTTCGGCGAGGATTAGTCAGGGAAACAAATGTGGCGTGGCACAGTCGGGGCGCCGCTGGGTTCCCAGCGTCAGCCCCCTTCCTTATGTTCTCCCACTGATACGCCACACTCTGCCCAAGGAACATCAGCATTCGGCTACCTGGGTAGGTTCTCGCTCCAGCCCTGTCACTGCTGGTGGGGGTTGGTGATGCTTTAAACCTCTCAAGTAAAGAGCTGTAAGGGCAAAACAAGTGATACGTGAAATATTTATAAGCGTCCTGAACTGAGTTCCTTCTGAAGCGAAGGAACAAACTGAAATCCTTATCCCACACGCACCTGGCTTTTTATTTATTCCAGGGGGTTTCTGAGCTGCACATCTGTGCGTTAGGACACAGGTCATCTGATGGCTTCCAACTGAGACATCGCCCTTCAGTCCTGGCCAACTGCTCACCAGCCTGGCTCACCAGGGGGGCTGATGGCTCTTTCTGCCATGGGATTCACGTTATCAACTAACTGCCCCAATATATGGACCGTCTGCCATGTGTCAGGCACTGTGCTAATTCATTTCATTATCCTATCCATTCCTTCCAATTTCTTCAGAAACTGCCATTACAGGGATCACCTGCAGTGTTTTTAATCATTGACAATTACCGTATTGCACGCTTTTCTTCCTCGCAACAATGCAATAAAACAGACATCTACAGAGGGTGTACTTGCTCTCGGCCCTTAAAAATTCCATTTCACATATAAATGCAAAGAACAATCTCAGACTTTCTTCTGGGTATATCCCTAGAAACCAGACTCTGAACGAAGTTCAAAAAACACCACCAGTTCTGAGGAAAGCAGCTCATGTCCTTGGGGCCCTGGCTTTCCCCAGGCGCCTCAGTTGGAATTCCAACCACCCCCCCCCCACACACACACCCCACCCCGCCAATTCCAATCCCTCCACACCTTCTCATGCTTCTCCCCTGGGAAAATAATAAGGGTTTAATATCGGGGTGGGGGGGAAATTCGCGATAATGGCCCTTCCTACCACCCCCTCCCCCGAAACCCACCGTCAGCTCTCTACAGCTGCTGTTCCTAGAAGCCCCAGCAGGTGTCACTGTGACCCTGACCATCCTCCCAGGCCCCTCTGGGCCAGTGCACAGGACACCTTTGAAACCTGGGGGGGCTCCCAGAGGTGGAAATTCACTCTAAGTAGAGTCCCACAGGAGGGGTCCTGGTCTGTGCTGCACTCTCTCCCAGGGCCATTTTAGGGAAGGGCTGTGATTCAGTGAAGGTCCAACCTCACGGTCAAGGGGCTAGGCAGAGGTGGCAAAGTGGAGAGTGAAGGGGTAAGTGGGGTCCTAGACCCTCCTCCCATTCCTGCCTCAGTCTCTTCTTGCACTGCATTAGGAGAATGTCCTCCCCACCCCCGCTCTCCCTCAACCTACCCCACCACCAGCCCTGAGCTTTGGGGACAAATCTTGGTGACTGCTGAGGGCCACTCAAGGTCAGGAATCACTACACTGACGAGGAACCAGGAGGCACAAAGGGGCCTGTATGTCAGGGAGGCTTCCCGGAGGAGGTTAGTGTGGACTCCAGAGAGGAGCTCCCGGCCCGGCCTCACGTGAAGAACAAGGGAGAAGAGGGGCCAAACTGGGGGGGCTCGGTACTGTCTGGGGGAGGAATGCTGAGAGGGGAGTTCATCGATGGCCATTTGGGGGGGATGTTTCTAGAGTCGGATAGGCTTCCAGAGGCTCTATCCCCACAAGCCGGAGAAACAGAAGCCACAGACTGAGTGTGTCTGTGTGTGTGTGTGTGTGTGTGTGTGCACGCGTGTGTGTGTGTAGATGGGAGAGAGCCTTGGGAGGGGTTAGCAAGGAGTTATGGGGGGATAACAGGATGCTGAGCAGGGAGAGGGGAGGGGGAGACCTTCCTTCCAGGTTAAAATTGGGTTGTCTAGTTGGGGGAGGGATGTGACAGGGGTGGGGTGAGGAGGGGCAGGGAGGAAGCACTAAGCCTGTGCCCAGCCCCAGGTACAGGTCTGGGGCTGCCAAGTGTCTCTGCTTTGCTTGAGCCCTTGGCCTTTCTTGGGATGAAAAAGTCAGTGACAAGCCAGGGAGACGGGCTTTTCCACAAAAGGTGGACTGTCCCACCTTTAAGCCCAGCTGGACCCCAGAGGGCCCGGGGGAACGGACTGGTTCCCTCCTCTGCATTCCTTTGTGACCCCTCTGTCCAGCTCCCCCGGAGCCCCTCGAGCCATCAGTGCCAGCCACTGCCCACCCGCCCCTCCCCCACCCCATCTCCCCCGCCCTCAGAGCTGGCAAACCTGCCCTTTCGGTCATCACCTCTCGGAGATTTGACCCTTCTGGAAGCAGGCCTTGACACCTGGATGGGGCCTGGCCCAGATGGGGACGGGGGAGCCTCGAGAGCTGGCAAACACACACATACTTGGGCAACACACAAGGGCGGGTAGAGGGAGGGCAGGGGTCCTGGCTTCCAGGGCGAGAGATTTCACAGAAGATGCAGTGATTTCTCTGTTGTGTCCAGAGCGGGTCTCTGCTGAGCTATTTCGCACTCAGCCCCCGGGGGAGGGGAGGGGGGTGGGGAGGGGGGAGCAGGTTGCCGCCCGCCAGGCTCAGGTGAACCGCCAGCAGCGCCCCCCCCTCCGGTGCACACGGAAGCCAGACGACCAGCTGGGAAGTTGGGGTGGGCGGGCTGTCTGCCTCTTTCCAACACAGACTCAGACGCTTCACAGAGGCGGGGGTGGGGGTGGGGGGGGACTGGTGACGCTCCCAGGACTAGAACTCGGGCCCCAGTGGCAAGCCAGAGGATCGGAAGAAACCGTGCAGAAGAAACTGCTTGCTCCAGTCTGCCTGCTGCACGAAGCAACAGAAATCACAGCCTGTTTTTCAGTGGGGGAGAAGAACTCAGGGCTGAAAGGAGCCCTGACACCAGGGAGATCACACCCACATGGGATAAAATCCGCTGGGGCTCCAGCCGGGCTCCCGAGCCCAGCAGCAGAGGCCGCAGCAGCCTGGCTCACTGACCAGCCCCTGTACCGAGTGCACTGTGTGTGACCCCCGCGGCTGATGTCTCTCAACTGACAGCCGAGGTCTGGGACGCTAGAGTCCTCGTGGTGCCAGCAGCCTATTTACGCCTGTGGCCGTGTTCACTCCCAGCCCAGCAGCTGGGCTGCTAGGGCACCGTCCCCCAAGTGCTAAGGCACAGCCTTGGGATCCCCGCACATCTATCATGGGGTCTGTGACAAGGACCAGGGGCCCAGACGGCAGGCTGGGGGACTTATCAGCTCCCCAGTCCCCCGTTGAGGATTCGCAGATACCGAGACACCCCCCCCCCCCCACCGTGCCCTCACGGCCCACCCAGAGCCAAGAGAAGACTCTTCCACGGACATGCCACATTGGATGCTCCCGGCCTCCCCGCCCCTGCCGGCCCCTGCCAGTTTCCTGGCGCCCCTGGCTGGTGAGTTTCACCCCAGAAGTGGCTGCGGCCTTTTGGTGGCCAGGGCCACCGCCTTCCCCGAGACCTTTTCCATTGCTCTGTAGCCCAGTCTCGCTCATCCATAACCCCCAGGAGCGGGGGCAGGGCTGGGGGCGAAAGGGGCTCTCTCCAGGCAGCGGCAGGGGGCGGGGGCCAGGGGCTCCCCTAACTGCAGAGGCTAGCCTTACACACCCAGCAACACATGTCCCCCTTTATGGCCAGGGCTTTCTCTCGGTGCTTAAAGGCAACAGTGAAAAGAGCAGGACTGATTCTGGCTGCCTAGCCGTCTCCTGGCAACAGGCCTGGCAGGAGGTCTTTCTTTCTCCCCCCCCCCCCCACCTCCCTTCTCTTCTCCACCACCCCCCTTTCTCTTTTCTCCCCTGTGTCTTGTGTTGTGTATCATTAAAACTTCCCTCCCAGCCACTTCGCAGCCAACGACCGGGCCCTTCTGGGGCGGCTCAGCCAGCCGGGCCTGGGGGTGGGGGCTCCGAGGGGTCAAGCCCCCAGAGACGAGGCTTTGTGTTCTGGAACCAAGGCTTAAACTCAATTTGGCAACCTTCGGCACGTTCACGAGGGGCAGCCACTAGAACCACCCCCACCCTCGCCCCGCACGCCCCTCTTCCTTCTTTCCCCCTTCCCCTGTCTCGGCTCTCGGCCTCTTCTGTTAGTGCCCTGAGCCTGCCAATAGTGCCCCTGGGCACTGTCCAGCCGTGCTAGGGCCTCCCGGGGCTGGACACCAACAACCCCTCACCTAGAAGGACAAGCCTCCGCTGAAGGCGGGGACAGCCCCAGTTGGAGGCCTGCAGCCAGCTCCGGCCCAGTGTCCCGGTCTGCCCTGAAAGAGGCAGGAACACAAAAGATAGTGGGCACGGGGATCATGGGGAGGCAGGTCATCCACTGTGAGTGTCGGGACCGGAAGGACTCGTCACTTGGCCACTTCAATCTAGAGGGACACTGAGACCCAGAGAGGGTAAGTGCTTTGCCTGGGAACACACAGCCAGTCAGGGGGAAGATGGGGCTGGAACCCTGGTGTCTGCTGTCCCTCTTCTGTGGCTCCTTACACTCCTTACAGGAGGGGAGCAGGTGGCTCTCTGAGGCCACTGCACCTTCTGAGCTCTGACTTGCCTGCCTCAAGGCTCTCTGCCTCGTCCACACAAAACACTTCCATCAGGCCTGCGCTGGGGGGTTGCCCAGCCGCTCTGCACAACTGGGAGATCGATGAGCTTCCTGCCCCAACAGTGAGTGTCTGGGTCACAGAGTGCTGGGCCACCCTGTCATCTAACATATCCATAAGGCTGGATGGGTGGCCCCGAGTTTCCTATCTCGGTCAAGGTGGGGTGATGCTGGGAGTGAATCTCAGCTCTTGGCCACAGTGGCTTCCAAATCTAACTCGGATGCTTCCCCAGTTCTGCCGGTTCCAGCCTGGCTCACCCTCAGGGCCCCTGGCCAACCAGCAGGCGCAGGTCACCAAGAAGGTGCCCTGGCCACACGGGCTGGCACCTGCAGGACGCCCTGACTGCCAGCACTCTGCTCTGCTCCAGCCACGATCCAGTGTTTTCCAGATTCCGGGCATTTCCACCCCACATTTACTCCATACTACCTGATCTGCTACTTTCTTAACACTTTCCTTTACATTGCTTTGCTTTGTTCTTAATAACTCCAATTAAAAAGGAAATGTTAGATTACTATGATTTTCGACAATGTGATTTCATTCTACCCAGACGCTGTGCTCCCCGCCGCCCCCCCCCACAAAGGTTCTGAATGTGTGACCGTCTCTCTTTATTAGAAAGGAATCTTAGTGTCGTATTAGCAGCAAACAGACTTTCTCCTTGACAATACTCAAAAGGAGTGAAGGAGAATGGAATAGGGAATGTGAATAAATGAGCTTTCTCATTGTGTGATTCAAAGTTATTAAATACCACGCTTCATCTCGCGGGGCATCCATGGTCCTCTCCAGCTTCTGAGAAACGTTACCATTAGCAATGGAAATGCTCTCCAAATTTCAACCTTTGGCCAAACGATGTTTCAGACGTTCTTAAATTCTGGAGCAGGAAAAAAAAATTAAATTAAATTGAAAATATTTTGGTGACGCCACGTTCTCTGACTTGGACTTCAGAAAATGATTTCTCACCTTAGCACCCCCCTCGATGTGCAGAACAAAAGGCAGAGGGGACCTGGGGAGGGTGCAGGTAAGGGTAGGCGAGACAGATGAGGGGAAAAAAGCCTCTCAGGCCCAGCAAAGGGTATCTGGGAACATCATCACTATCACCGCTGGCCCTTGATCATTCCACAGTCCGCTCAAGATTTTGCCATTTTGGGGTTTAAAATAAGTCTTAGGGCACCAGCATTCATTGTCTTCTATATGCCCCAAGCTCTCTGGGTAAATTATTCCATTTAGCCCTAGGAGTTGTGGAATTAGCATACCCATTTGACAGATAAGAAAACAGGCACACAGAGGTCCAAATAAATCGCCCAAAGTCACAGCACAGCAGTGGCGGAGCCAGGATTTGAAATGCCTCCGTCTGATCCCACAGCCCATGCTCCTCCCACAGCATCACTCTGACCCCCTCCCTGCAACCTGACGCTAGCTGGCCAGTGGGGACAGACCTTAGGAGATCCTGGCCCCTCTGATAAAAGGGGCAAGCTGATGGTAAGAGACCTGAACATAGGGGGTGCAAGACAGAACGCAGCTCCCCTCCCCTCTCCCCCGGGCCCTGTTCCCAGAGGAGCCTTCCACCAGCCCCAGAGAGCACAACCTCAGGAAGTACCATGTGGATGTGTGGGAGGGGGCTTCTCTGGGAGTCTGAGGGAGCCGGTGAATGGAGGGCTGTGATTACAGGTGGAGAGAGTGTGGGAGGAAGGCAGCTGAACTCCAGCGTTTTTTCCCTCTTTTGTTAAATGGAGATATAACTCAAACACCATAAAAGTCACCATTTGAAAGTGTTACCGTTCCGTGGCTTTCAGTGTATTCAGTAGGTTGTGCAACCATCACCACGATCTAATTCCAAAAGCTTTTCATACGAACCCCCAAATATACTTGTACCCAGGAGCAGTCAAGCTGCAGTTTCTTAAGGTAAAAGGAAAAGGGAGCACGAGATGGAAGTATAAGCTGGATTCATTTTAAGCCCCATCTCAACCCTACACTGTCTCTTTTGTTGTTCCCTTCTCCCTCCAAGTTGTCTCCAGAGTGAGTCTCCCGGCTCCGGGCTCCCACTGCCACCTCACCTCCACCCAGACTGAACCCCCAAGCCGAGAAAAAGAAGCCTAACCGGCCCTTAAATGGAAGCAACTCAACTGTAAGTCAGTCGGCAACCCTGAATCTAACCGCACTGCACGACACACGGTGGGCAGGAGGGCGCAGGTTTCACTTAGGAGGACTGTGGTTGCAGGTAACAGCCTGGAGTGACCTAACAACGAGGAGAGTGTGTTATTTCACATAACAAGAAGTTCTGAAGCAGGCCTCCGCTGTGATGAGCTGATGTCTCAGCAGTGGTGTCAGAGACCCAGCTTCTTTCTCTCTCTCTGCTCTGTTCTTCCTCCACTACTCAGCCTCGGGCCGTCTCCCTCATGGTCACAAGATGGCTGCTGCAACTCCAGGCATCCCACCCAGACACGTCGTCCAAAAGCCAGCAAAAGGGACATTTCTGAGTCTCATTTTAAAGAGCCCCAGAAACCTTTTCCCAGAAGCCCTCTTGCACTGTCCGGCAGACCTCCCCTCATGTCTCAGTGACCACAGCTGGGTCACCTGCCTCCCTCTAAACCAATCCTTGCTAAGAGGAATGATCCCAGCTTAGACCAATTAGGATTGATCTCTGAGCCAGGTCGGGGAGGGGTAGATAGCAGAACAGGCTGAGGGCCTCTTTCAGCCTGAAGGAAGGGGCCACCAGCATAGAAGACGTTGCCTTCGAGAGGCTCAAGAAAGAGCAGCCGACTGCTATAAAAGTACAGAAGGGCCACTTACTGATCACTTCACATGTCCTAGGTGCCATTTCAGACACTGCGGCCATCACGCCACTGAATAGGCAACGGCCATTGGAGGCAGGTGTTATTTTGAGGAGGAGGAAAGAGGCTTAAGAGAGGGTAGGCATTGTGCCCGGTGTCACACAGTAAGAGGCAGAGCTGGGATTCGTTGGGTTACAGCAGTGGCAAGAGATCTGGGCTCTAAGACAACCGCTCAGACAGAGGGTCTCCCCGCCAGACGCATGAAACCCCCTTCGGGCCTTACCCGTAAGCCAAGATGAAGCAGAAAAGGAGATGGGCCCTGCCAGGTGTGAGGCAATGCCAGACAGGTGCCCCCGGTCTGCCCAAGGACCTGCCCATACCTGTCCCAGCCACAGCCACCTGCTCCTGGGCTCCTGCAGATGAGGCAGCTCTGACCCTGTCGCCAGCCCACTGGGTCTCTAGCCATGTGTCCAGGCCCCCAGGCCCCGGGGCCAACAGCAGGCCCATCCTGGGGTCCCACCGATGGCTGCTATTGGCTGCAGTGGTCCGTGGACAAGCTAATTAGCTGGCAGAGCTCTGGCGGGTACCAACCACGTTTTGACCAGAAATCTCTACACTCTCTCCAAGAATCCTATCAGTCCTGTTCTGTCCCATCTCCCTGATGTGCCCCACAGAAGTCTTCCCCCCAAAAGACCCCTGAGATGGAAAGAAAGTTCATGGCTCTTATCTTGGTTTCAAAGGAAACTGGGAGCCGTAGTCTACGAGAAAAACTGTGCCAGCCATACATGGCCAGCCACAGGAAGGTCTGGTCTACTTCCCTGGGCAGGATCACTTCCCCTGGTGGGCCGGCCCTGTCTGGGTGAGGGGCTCCTGGCTCTGAGGCAAAGGCAGAATAAAGGGGCTGGGGGATGGCAGGAGAAGGGGAAGAAAGGGAAGGAGAAGGAGGGAAAGAGGAGCAGAGAGGAGGTGCTGGCAGCATGGGGAAGGGCAGCATGAGGGCCCCCAAGCCCCAGATGCCAACCTCTGACCTCCCCCCACTTGGGGCAAGGCCAGGGTCCTCCGAAAGGGAAGCAGGAGCCAAACAACAGAGTGGAGGCGCTGGGGTAGGTGGGGAGCTCTAGGGGTCAAGGTCTGCTCACGACGGGGATCCTCAAGGGCCCTAAGGAACCCAGACATGAGAGAGCAGTCCTCCCATCCGAGGCCTCGGGTCCCAACCTCCCCCCTCCCTCTCTCAGCCAGTCATCAGCAACGTTTATCTGGGGCCTGCTGTGTGCCATCCCCTGCTCTAGGTGTTAGGACATCAGACGTCCCACAGAGAGAGAGTTTTTTTTAAGTTATTTATTTTGAGAGAGAGAAAGCGAGCTAGCGCGCAAGTGGGGGAGGGGCAGAGAGCCAGAGGGAGAGAATCCCAAGCAGGCTCCGCGCTGCAGCACGGAGCCGGATGCCGAGTTCTGATTTTAGAGTAGACCCGCAGTGAGCAACTTAACGGACGTATGTGATATACAATGCATGTAACAGAAGGTCACTGTTAAGGGCTGTGCAGAAAAATAAAGCGGAACAAGAGGCCAAGAGGGACAGGGTTGGGGAGCAGCCAGTGGTAAGGGGGATCTCTCCGAAAAAGAGATTTTGAAGTGGGTCTCGAGTTGGAATGTCAGAGGCGATTTCCCTGGATAAGCCGTTCTGGGGGAGGCCCTTGGGCGCCTGGGGTGGCGGGCGGACTGCTTAGCTGAGTCTGGCTGAGGCAGAAGGAGCGACCCAAGAGAGCAAGTAGCATGTTCCTCAGCCCCTAAGAGCAGAAGAAAGAAACCCAATATTTATTATTCCCGGCCGCGGTCTGGCATTCTGTCAGCACTGTTCTCATTTAACGCTGACAGCTCCCTATGAGATGTGAAGTATTATCTCCACCTCCCACAGAATAGAGGAGGTACAGCCATAACCAGCAGCTGGCCAGTGGTGCCCTTCCATTCCTTCCATGCTCCCTTCCCTTCCAAAGGACCCTGACTCCAAATCGCTTTCCAAAATGCCCTTGGGGACCTCGAGATGACCAGCACCAGAGGAGTTACTGAGACAGGAAAACAAAACAAACAAACAGAAACAACACCTTCACTTTCCCGCAGGTGGCACCTGTGAACCGGGGTGCGGGTGGGCCAGGCTGGGAAAGACTCGGCGACATCACTCTACCGGTGGCAGCCTCGCAGATCTTGACACAGAGCTGAGGCAGCCGCTGGGTTCCCGCTCGTGGTGCCCAGGAGACCTCACATCGCCTCAGCCCGCCCCGCGTCCTGCATCTCGGCCGCTCGCCCTCCCCAGGGAGCCACCTGGGTGTGGAGGAAAGGGGAGCCCGAAGCCACGCACACCTTATCCTCAGCTAAGCTCGGGATTGCGAAGTAGATTAAGGGCATTCACTCACGAGGACGCCTACTTAACCTGGATCCCCGAAGATCCGGGCTGCTCACCAACAAAGTCTCCGACTCCCCCACCCGCGGGGTGCGGGTGCCGGTGCGGGGGCGGGGCGGGGCCACCTTTCTCGCCTGCCGACTTTGCGCCTTTTAGTATCAGCACCGCCGCCAGGGGGCGCGCCAGGGCCGGACGACGCAGGGGCTGGCAGGCTCCCGGCTTTTTTTGTGTGTTCCGCTGGCATTTTCTGCTCACCTATGGTGCTTAGCCGGTGCAGGCTTCTGGCATTTCCAGGACGCTACCTCCACGCTGGGCAGTTTAAAGCAATCTTATTCTGCGAATTCCTGTGCTCACCACCCACGCTCCAGCCTGCCTGCTTCCAGGCTGTCCTCTCTGGTTGTCCAGCCTTCTGGTGGCCTCCAAGGAGCTCGCTTGAACGTTCTGAAGCTCCTATAGCTCTTAGGAGACAGTTAAAAGCCCCTCTCTCCCGGGAGAGACCAGTGGAGGTCCCCCCCTCGCTGCTCCCCCCCCCTTGCTATTTCCCCCTCTCTTCACCCTCCCCAGGCTGGTGTGGGCGCCAGGTTTCTGAGCCCCGAGCAGCTTTCGGGCACGTTCCGGGCAAAAATGAATAGCACGGCCCTCGATCGGTCGGAGATTTCCTCCTCTCTCCCGGCGACAGACGGGTAGCCCCCTGCGGGCGGGCGGGGGCCTGGCCGCCGTATTCTTTGTCTCGGCGGTGCCTCCGCAGGGGGCCGGGCGAGCGGCGCTGAAAACACAGCTGGCCGACTGCGGGCTTGCGGGGAGCGCACATCAAAAGCGACCTCGGGGCGGCTAGCGAGGTGGGGGTGGCATGTGGCCGGGCAGTCGCTCGGCAGTCCCCGAGGTCCCCGAGATTCACACACACACACACACACACACACACACACACACACAGCACCAAGTGCTTCCCACGTGCCAGCCCTTGGCTTCCGGGGCCCCGGCCCTCCCCGCCTCCTGCGCCCCCTTTCTAGAGGCCACCTTCCCATTCGGGGCGGAGGCCTCGGGGTCCACCGCACCGACGCCTCCACCACACCCCCTCGGGCTGGCCTGGGGGTGAATTTAACCCTTTCCCCACGGACTGCAACCCACCCTGAGGTTCGGGGTGCCTATTAGAGAGAGGGTGTTTCCGTTTGCGACACGTGGCGCGGGGGCGCCCTCCCCCTCCCGGGTAGGGACCGTTTCTATGTTCCACAGGCAGCGCTGGGCGGGCAGGAGGAAGGAAATTAAGCCCGTGTTGAAGGAAGGACACCTGGCAGGGGAGGGGAAAAGGCTCAGGAATCCCCTCCTCTGGGGAGCTTTCAAGTGGGGGGAAATCCCCACACAAACTTCCATTCTCCAGGGCGCCGTTTGGGGCCACTGGCAGGTTCCCACACCTCCCCGCCAGGCCTCTCCTTCACTTCCCCAGGCTGTGCGCCGCTGTCCCCGCGAAGGTCCGGGATTCTACCCTCCCACCCACTTGCTTGCTGGCCTCTAGTCCCTTCCCTGCCTCAAGCTCCTGACCTAGGTCTCCCGGTGCTCCCAGGCTGCCTGGAGGAGGCATTGGATTCAAGTGGCCCTTTGGAGAATGGCCAGTCTTGCCTACACTGTCCAGGGCTCCCGGCTGGGCATGTCTCAGCCAACCCTCAACCCACCGACAGCCTCAGGGATCTGTTGCCCTCTCTTCCCAGGGCTAGCACCTATGGAATGTTAGGGCCCCAAAATGACCCCAAGAGGTCATCTAGTCCAGCTCCTGCCTCCTGGCCACACTGAATCCACAATCGTGTCTTGGTGGCCGGGGCAGGTAGTCCTGCTCAGTCTCAGAATGACGATTTGGGGCCCTTGGAGCCTCCCAAACTGCCAGGCAGAAGGTGAGATCCAGCAGGCACCTCTGATCTGAAAACCCACAGGGAGTAGCCATTGGGTGGGACAGAACACCGCGTGGGACCTAGCAGGCCACCCGGGTGTGTGGAGGGCTCTCTACCGCTAGAGCTGGGCCCTGGGGCTCGACAGTCAGCGATAGCGGCAAAGCCACTGCGACCCTCTTTCCAGGTGAATCAGACACAAGGCACCCCCGAATTAGCCCAGCACACGGGCATTTCTAAAGGATCCCCATCTCTGCAGCCTGCACCCCAGTTGCTGTTCCTGGGCAGGTTGGGGCTTTTTCGCCGTCTTGCTCATCCTTCTTTTCTCAGCCTCCCTCCTTCCCCCTTCCTCCCCTTCTCTCTCCTGGGGCTCCCCCTGCTAGTCTCCCGCCCTCTTCTCTGTGTATTGGTGTCTCTCAGTTTCTCTCTCTCTCTCTCTCCCTTCTCCACTCTGTCTCTCCCTGTTCCCCCACCCCTTCCCTCCTCTCTTTCATCTCTCCCCCCACCCCACCCCACCCCTCCAGCCGAGCACCCGGCTAGGAACGCGGCAGGAGCCGTGACAAGCCCAGGCGGCTCTCCCGACCCTTGGTGCCCCGGGGCCAGTTCCCCGAGCTCCCCGCGCCCCAGCAGCCGTTTAGGGAGAGGGCTCTCGGGATGGGCAGGGGCAGCAGGTTCGAGCTGTGGGCACGGGTGGCCCAGATCAAAGGCCAGGAATGTCTGGCCCCCTGGCCCGGACTTCCTCCAGCCATGCCCCCCACCTGGTGGAGAGATGGCCCGCCATTCCAGGCCTCTGCGGGACTTGGGGGCGGCTTTGCTGCCCCTTCTGCCGCAGTCCCCTGAGCAGTGGCCCTTGCCCCCCACCACTGGTCTTGTTTTCTTCATCCCAGGCCGGGGTCTGCTCTAGGGTCCAGGTGCCTCTGGGGCTTCGGGTGGTGGGAAAGGGTCTTGGGGAGCAGGCTGCCCAGGTGGCAGGGGGAAAGTCCCCCAGGATCTGGCGTCCATCTCGGCTCCACTCAGGGCTGAGACCGGATTCTTTGACTCTGGAGAGGGAGAGGACAGAAAGGACCCAGGGCGCCGTGGTGGGACTTTTTTCCTATGGTGGGGGCTGGGGGGTTGGGATACATTTGGCTTCCGCACAGGGAAAGGACCGGTTACCACCGAACCCCAGGTGGGAACTCAGGCAGGGAGTTGGGGGGAGGGGGCCCCCCCGGAGGGCAGCAGGGTCTTTCCGAAGACCCCAGCTGCTCCCTGCTGGGGCTGCGGCGTTCCCCTGGCCCCAAATGGTTCATCCCTAAGATCCAAATGGGACTGCGGGCACTGCTTCTGACCCGAGCTGGAGGCCAGGCCTGAACCCCTCGTGGAGGAGAAAGTGACCCGGCTCCGCGAGCAGGAAATGCAACTGGCCGCTGGTGTCAGTTGCAGGAAATGCAAAGGCAGCAGGAGGTCCCGATACCGATCTGATCCCTGACAAAAGACTCAAATGACACTCAGCTCCGTCCCCCGGCGCCGCCCGCAGCCAGACCTTCGAGCCTCCGCGGACCCTTCTGCGCGCCTCTCGGACACCCGGGAAGCGACCTCCTGCGGCTGGGGTCGAGTGGCCGGCAGGCTCTCGGGCTCCGGAGGCTGGAGGCTGGGAGGGGTTGTATTTCCCAACCCCCTCCGAGACCCTCGGATCCCGTCCTGGCCGAGCGAGGCTTCTGGAAACATCTCTGTGCTTTCTACTCTCGATTTCTCACACGCCCGAGTCCAGAGGGGTCACGGTCCCCCGAGAGAAAAGGAGCCACCCATCAATGCCCACGCCAACCCTGCACCACGTGAACGCCCCGGCCAAAGCCCCAGCTTCTTAAACCTGGCTGGCGGGGGGCCGCGGCAGTCCCGGGCCAGCAGAGGGTCCAACGTGCCGGCCCCTCCCGCCCCCCGCCAAGTTCCCACTGTGTCCGGGGCGCGGGCTTCGCCCAAGTTTGCTGGGCGATGCCCTTCCCGGAGCCCGACTCGTGGGCCGGGCGGGAGGGGCGCATGATTGACAAGCTGAACTACAGACTCATCTCTTACCTTAGGCCGCGGGCGCTGATTGGCTGCTCGCTGACATCCTCAAACCCGGCTGCTCCGCGCTGGGCTCGGGAGGGGGGCGGCTGCGGGTGGAGGTGCGCTTCTGACAAGCCCGAAAGTCATTTCCAATCTCAAGTGGACTTTGTTCCAACTATTGGGGGCGTCGCTCCCCCTCTTCATGGTCGCGGGCAAACTTCCTCCTCGGCGCCGCTTCTAATGGAGCCCCACCTGCTCGGGCTGCTCCTCGGCCTCCTGCTCTGTGGCACCAGGGTCCTCGCCGGCTACCCAATTTGGTGGTAAGACTCGCCTCTTGTCTGCCCGCGGCCCGATTTCTCCGCCGAGTCCCGGGGAGGTGGAGGGGGGGGGCGCGCCGGCCGGGGGTGGGCTGCGGCTTTTTTCTCCTTGCCTCCCTCCAGCCCCCCACTCGTCCACCCCTCCTGGATTTTCTGCTGGTGTCGCCTTCAGAATCCAACTCCTGGCTTTTCTGATAATCACCATTTTCCCTGCTACTCGCTACAGAGGCTGGAGGACTTTCCCCGGCTCAGAAGGTCTCTGATTTCTTAAATCCTAACCCTTCGCCCGTCCCAATCTGGGGGGCCTGAAGACCCTCCATTTGCTTGCAGTTGGGTTTCTGGAAATCCAGCGCTGTCCCTGGGGCCCAGCCACTCCTCTTCTCCATTTTGGGGTCTTCATGGGCAAAATCATCCTGTTTCTTCATTGCCCACCCCCCGCTCCGCCGGCGCCTCCATCAAGAGATTTCCCCACAATAACCCCGTTTTGCCTTCAGATTTCAGACCCCGATGGCTTCAGGGGTCCCCGGGGTAGGGGAGCAGGGGGGATTTCATCAGATTCTCCCCACTCTGCTCTAGATTAATCTTGAGCCTCAGAAGTGAATATGGTATTTGCTGATCGAGATGCCATTGAATTCGGATTTTATACATTTCGTGTTTGTCCATCCTGGCAAAAGGGGGGCTCTTTGAAAATGGAGTGGTTTGGGAGGGGGTGGGTTTGTGCTTGGACCAAAACCCCAATTCTCCATGTCAAATTCGTTCCTTTTGGAAAACCGAGGACCGAGGAGAAAGGGAGAGAGGGAAAGGAGAATTCTGTCCCCGAGAAATGCGGATACAAAAGACATTTTTAGTAAATAAGGCTGGGAAACCAGGCGCGGTGTTTAGGGGGGTGTGCGTGGATGGAGGGACTGACCAGGGAATAAACAGCCCTCTGGGAGCCCTAGTTCCCGGGAGTCCCCTTGTTTTCCAAGCAGCCCCACCGCCCCCCGGCAGGTCCCAGAGGCCAGAGGGGAAAGACACACTGAAACCAGCTCTCTAAATTATACCCCGCCTGTCCTCAGTCTCCAGCCCCCTGCATTCCGGAAAACTTTAATTAAAGAATCTTACCCTCCTGGACGTAGGAGAGCCTTGGCCTGGGGGGTGGGAGGTGAGGAGGAAGAATTTGGGGTCCAGGAGCGAGAAGAGGGCCCGTGGCCCCTGGGGTGAGTGTCAGAGAGGAATGCCACCTGCGTGTCCCCCTTTCCCCGACTGGCCGCCCCCTCCCCAGCCCAAGGTAGGGGGAGCAGAGCCAGCAGGATTCCGGGGCCACACCCTGGGTCTGTCTCCGGTCGTTTGGGGACAGTAGCATTTGGGGGCCGGGACGGGGGCAGGAGCAGGGCATGGCCAAGGGTCCGTGTGGAGAGGGTGCTGAGAGTTGCTACCAGGACATATACCCAAGGGAAAGTCTTTCTTCTGCCCAACCCATCCTTCCCGCAGCTTCGGGCTGGCCTGAGGCCTCCTGTGCGGAAAGAAGTCCAAGGGGCGGCTGGGGCAGACAGGGATTCCAGGTTGGGGGCTCTGCCTAAACCAGTCCTGCCTTTCCAGCCCTTTCTGACCCTCTTTCCATCCCTGGGCCAAGGCCATGCTGTTCTTTGCCTTCCTGGGGACTAGTGGGGGGGAGGGTATGGAAGAGAATGCTTGGAGCCCCACTGGCTGCAGGGGCGAGGAAGAGAGACTAGGTCCCCTACCCCATTAACTGGAGGAGGGCACTTCCCGGGGCAGTGCCTGTGGGGAAGGGTTGTGTGTGTGGGGGTGTCTCATGTGTAATGGTGTGTTGGGGAACACCTAGATAGGAAGATTTGGAAAAACCTGGAAAGCCAGGACATCTTCCCTGACATAATGCTGGACACACGGCTTGTTTGGGGACTGGTGGGGAGGGACTGGGGGGGGATAGGGATGCTGCTTTGTCTCAGCAGAGGAGAGGGGTATGTGTGTGTGTGTGTGTGTGTTCTAGGTCTATGATCCTAAGAGGTGTCAAATGTATACTAGTATCTGTATATGGAAGAGTCTGTGCCTGCAGCTGGGCGACCATGGATGTGAACTCATGTGAGATGGGGGGATCCATGGCTGTGACAGGGTGTGCTGTGCCCCTATAGACCAGTGACAGCAAGTAGCCGATTCTAGGATGTGTGTGTGAGACAGAGAAAGTCTAGAAGTGTCTGTGCTCACGTAAAGGTCAGCACCTGTGTCTGCTTGTGACACTATGCATGACTGTGTTCATGACTGGGCATGCGAGTGGTGTGTGTGTGTGTGTGTGTGTGTGTGTGTGTGAGCGTGTGTGCGTGCGTGTGCGCGCATGCCTTCATGACGGTGTAAGGGGAAAGCCCCACAGCTGTCTTTGTGCATGGATATCAGTGCTCATGGCCATGACCTGATTGTGCTTGTAAGTATGAGTGTGAGGCTGTGAATGGGTCCGCCTGTGACCCTGCCCTCAAGTCACTGGCTGGGCCCACGGTTGTGGATATGTTCGCGGACCTATGACTTACGGGTGTGAGTGACGTCCGAGCTTGGGTGCTTGGTGGGTGTCCATGGTCCTGGAGGGGCGGTCCAGCAGGAGACAAAGGTCTGACGAGGAAACTGCTGGGGACACAGCTGACCGAGGGTCGCGGGCTGGGCGGTGTGGGGCAGGGTACAGGGCCCTCCCTGGCGCGAGCTCATCCTGTCTGCCTGAGGACTGTGGTCAGCAGCCCTCCCCTCTCAGGCCATTTGTCTTTGGTCTTGGGACTGGGATGGAGGGTAAGTCGCCTTCTCAGAGCTGGGGCCGGGCCTGGGACGGGGACCATAGAGTGGACAGGCCTCAGATTCCTATTCCCACTCTGCCTCCAGGGCGGTCAGTCGGATTCCAGGTCTTTGAGCGTCTGAGCCCAGCATCGCCTGCCCTCTTTGGCCCACCCAGCTCACACATTCCCCAGGAGGATTTGCAGGGGGAAGCGTTTAGCGGGGATTCCTGTCCATGCCACCCCTCCAGGAAGGCGCCCCCAGCCCCCCGCGGCCTGTGCCGCCCAGGCCCCAGCCCTGAGAAAAGGCGGACCAGAAAGTAGAGCTATAAGGACCTCAGACGGGGGCTCGTGGAAGGAACAGATGTGCTCCGGGGCTTTACAGCCAGGTAGTGGTAGAGCTGGGACAGGAAGCGGTGACAGCAGCCCTGGATTCTAGAATTCTTCTTGTCAGTCCCAGTTAGCGCCTGCTGGAGGAACTTGTCTTTCTTCTCCCTCTTGGGGGAAAAATGAACTCCCTTATTAGGACCCATCCTAGGGCCCTGCTGCATTCCAGAGACAGAGGCCCTGATGGAAGGGGCCCTACCCGGGGGTCAGGTGCACGCCCTGCCTCTTTGTGACCCACCCATATGGGCGCCTGTGTCCTCGTCTCTCACTCAGGGCTCACCAGCCTGCCCTGCCTCCTCCCAGCCGGGGTTGGGGGGCGGGGGCAGTGGCAGGGGGAAGCGTTCTGCCGAAGTCAAGGGCAGGGAGCTAGGAAATAAGACACCTGAGTTTTCTCTCCACCGTCCGGGACCTACTTCCCCACTCAAGTGGCTGCCCTAGTCCCTGCCTCAGTTTCCCCTGTCAGGTGTCCCGCTGCCTCCCCACCGCGCTCCCGCCTCCACCCGCCTTTCAGAGGCTTGTGAACATGTTCAGTCAAACCCTGTGGGGGTCAGTGGGCTGGGCCCAAGGAGGCACCTGGAGACTGCGGGGGAGGAAGGCCCCAGGCCAGGTGTTAACACTTGTAACAGGCAGGAATTACAGCTGGCTGGGGCTGGGGCTGGCGAGGAGCTGAGCTGGCTGGAGGCTGTTGATCCCACAGACAGACAGACAGACAGATGGGCAGATCCGATGGCCGGGCTTGAACCGGGTGGTCTCCCTTCCAGGGCAGGCCTTTCCCTGGGGGAATGTGGCGGGGAAATTAATCCGGGTCTTTTGGAAGTGAGTTTACAACCCTCGCGCCCCGCCCCCCCCGCTGTGGGTGGGGTTTGCTGTCCAGCGGGAGCAAAATTGGTGGCCCGATCTGTTTGCGTTCTTATGATGGGACCACGTTTTGTTTTAAACAAAAACAAGAACAGGTCAAATGTTATAATAACACCAGGAGCCTGGAGCTGAGTTAGGATGGGGCGGGGGTGGGGGTGGGTGGGGAAGGCTGGGGAGTGGGGTGGGGAAGGGGCAGCAGTCAGGGAAAGTTCTCCCAGAACCTCAGAGCATTTTTCGACAGCTCTGGGGCCAAGGGGCAAGCTATGGGTGGAGGCTGGGCCCTGAGCATCAGCCCCACCCCGGGGATCTTGGGGGCCCGAGATCTGAGACAGCTGCCTGGTAGGAAGACCTTTTGTGGGGGGGGGGGTTCGAAAAAGGCAGGAAGTTCTTTAGTGGACACTCTCCCTCCCTGCAGCTTTCCGTGGTGACAAACCCAGCCAGACCCCGCCGGCACCCACACTCTGGCATCTGGGCACGTGCTCAATAACTGATAAAGGTAGAGAAACTGAGGCAGAGCAAGAGGGCTCTAGGTGGAGGTCCCCAAAGGTAGATTGAGGCAAGCAAGCATCTCTAATCCACCTCACTGCAGAACTTAATGTTAAAAAAAAAACCTGAAGGTACTTGGGCAGGTGAAGGATGGAGAAGCTAATATGGACGCTCCAGAAGGGGAAGAGAGCTCTGACCTTGGGGTTTTCTCTAGACTTTGAATAGGTCTGGGCAGGACACTAGGAGCTTTGAGTCAGGGCAGGAGAGGTGACTTTTCTCAGAGGAGGTTGGAGCTAAAAGACTCTTCCAGGGAGAGTGGGGAAAAGGAAGAACTTCCTGGCCTCAGAAGGCAGTGAGCCCAGGGAGGGAGGGGGAGCTGGTGTTCCAGACTTTTCCACCCACCCTTCTGTAAAAGCCACAGAATCCTTCTAAAGCCACCAAGGAGGGAGAGACATTCTCTACCTCTGTCCCTAACTGGGAGAGGAGGTATGCCTAACCCCTCCCTCAAAGGTTAGGGCCATCCGGGAATTACGTCTACACCGTTATGTTTTCGTGAGTGCCAGGAAGTGGTTAGAGCTGAGTGGGGAGACTTTTGTGTGAGTTCTGAGTTCTCCTGTGTGACCTAGGATGAGTTTCTTTTCTTCTCTGTGCTTTGAGTCCCTGACTCCCCTCCGGGCTTCGTGCTCCTTACCGGGAGGGATCCGTTCTACCCCGGAGTTCACAGGGCTATGACCGGGACTGATACATTGCTGAGAAACATCAGCCCCAGGTGGCCCCAGAGCCACCTTCCCCCACCCTCACCCCCCACCCCTCCCAGGCCCAGTCAGACATTCAGAGCCTGCCTCAGGCAGCCTAGCCCCTTCTGCAGCCCCGGCTGACCTCAGTCCCAAAGCGGGCAGCTCCTCTCCTGCCAGGCCAGGCTGCTCACGTTCACATCTGGCTTTTTCACGTACTACCTGGGTAACCTAGGGCAAGTTAACCTCTCCGAGCCTCAGTTTCCCCATTTATAAAATGAGAATAGTGATTGCTTCTACCTCACGGCTATTGTGAAGATTAACTGAGTGGACACATATCAAGTTCTTAGAACAATGCCTGGCATACAGAAAGTACCCAGTAAATGTTAGTTACTTACACCCCATCTGCAAGCTAACTTGCCTCTTCCAAGAAGCCCTCCCAGGTTGGACTCACCTGGCTTTGTTTTCTCATCTTCAGAGGTCAGCTTGCCCATTATACTTGGCACTGGTGACCATGAGCCTGTTGCTTTCTTCTTCTTCTTCTTTTTTAAGTTTATTGTTATTATTATTTATTTTATTTGTTTAGTAATCTTTGCAACCAACATGGGGCTCGAACTCACAACCCTGAGACGGAGAGTTGCTCACACGCTCTTCCGACAGAGCCAGCCAGGCGCCCTGACTGTAGCTTTATTCTTCGCTTGATGGAGTTCGGCCAGGCTGACCTAACCTCGGCTCTTGGCTTGCCCAGGAAGGGTAGGAAGAGAGGGCACCGAAGCCTCCCCTGGCCCTCCTCCCACCCCACAGTCTGTGGGACTTGCAGCCGCTGCCATTTCCAGCTGGGACCTGGAGCCACCTCGAGCCTGGGCCGGGCTGGGGAGGGGTGGGGGAGGCGGGCTCACAGGGGGAGTGGCACCGGGGCCGCCTGGAGCAGCCGGAGCACAGAAGTTGCTCCTCCAGGAGCCGAGAGATGATTCAGAAGGTGATTTATAGACGGAAGGCAGAAAGCTTGGCTCCTGGCCGAAGCGGCTGCTTAATTACATTCTTTGGTTTGGGGGGGTGGGGGGGTGGGGGGGACGAGTGGGGCGGCAGCAGAGGATCGACTTTTACCCCCTCCCCCTCCAGGCCTTGTCCCCATAGCTGCCCCAGGCCCAAGCAGTGTCCCCTCTTTTTCCTGCTCCCAGAGAAGGAATTCCCTATTGTCAATGCAAGCCTAGGCCAGGAGAGCAGGAAGAATTTCTGGGACTGGAGGAGGGGGAGGAAAAGGGAAGAGGCCAGAGTCCCATCTCCTGGGACTCCTCCAGGGGAGTCTGGCCTACAGAGGGGGCTGGGAAAGAGGACCGCCCTGGGGAGGATCACTTCCTCTCTCCCCTGCTTCTGGGCAGGTGAACAGCTAACCCAGCCGAAGGCAAAGGGTTTCTAGAATCTTCCTGAAGGTACCGACCCCACACTTTCCCGCCGGTGCCCTATCCTACTGCTGCTTCTGGATCCTTCCTTCAAGTATGTTCCTTTTAGGTTGTTCGGTTTTTCAGCGAGCCGTGGGCTGGGGACTAGGGACCAGGGTTGATGCTGAGCGGTTGAAACCCAGTTCTCGAGTGCCCGACAACCTGTGTCATGTGGGCACAATGTCTGTCTGCCTCAGATCCAGAGGGTTCTCCAGGCAGGGTCAGCTTTGTATCAGAGGGAGAGGAACTTTGCTATCCTCATATTAAACCAACGTATCAGGGCCACCACACCTCTACTGCTAAAGCGAAAATTACTTCTGCACTGTTGACAAGCAATCCCCCCCTTCTGCTGAGTTACTTGCCGTGGTGACATCTGGATTCCCTCTATGAACGCTGACCCGTGTGGCAGCCTGACATCTCTCTGCTACTTCTTGGTTCCCGTGCAGTCTCATCGTGGCTCTGAACCCCCAGGCCCCACCTCTAGTTCTGGAGGCTAGAAAGGTGTGTCGGGGGCAGGGTGGGAGGGTAGCCCGGACCGATAGAGTCTATTTATCTGTTTTGCAGCTCGGCATGTACAGCCGGGAGGAGTTGGCAGGGGTCAGGATGGGGACACTAGACAGCTCTCTGGTTCCCCCTGAGGCGGGCCTTCTCAAAATGGCCTCATTATGTGTGTGGAGTGAATTCCAGAAATGTCAGGCACACCCATACATCTAGGGCAAGGATGGAGACCCAGAAGCGTGCTGGAGGACAAGAGGGGGCAGTGTGGGATGGCGGGAGGTTTCCGGCGCCGTGAGTTAGGGGTCCCGAGACCTGGCTCTGCCATTCGTTGTGGTCTGACATTAGGCCAGTCCCTTCACTGTTGTGGACCTCAGGAAATAGGGGACTTGGGCGAGCTGTTGGCCTCGGACTTCCAGCTCTGAGATTTCAATCCCGGATTCTGATCACCCAGCGATTTGCATTAGCTAGCTGCCTGGTGGAGGGGGGGTTCGTCACCGAGAGTTGATCTCGGGGCAGGGTGGGGAGTAGTGAGCACAAAACTTTATACTCACCCAGCCGTGAGGTCATGGATGCGTCTCGAACCTTCCCAGGCCTCGGTTTTCTCATCTGCAAAGTGAGTGACGATAATAACACGATCACTCGCCCCGCCTACCTGTAGGGCTGCCAAGAGCTTCGGAAGCAGTGGTCTTTACGAAGCCCTTTGAGAAGCGTCAGGTTCCTTCCAGAGAAGTTAGCATCATTGCCGGTCCTACCAGAGAAGAGGAGTAAGATGTGGCCCCTGCTCAGAGGGTGCTAAGCGCGAACCCAGCAGGACTGTCTGAGCCCGAGGAGTTGGTATTTTCCGCAGAGGAGGAAGAAAGGGGCTGGATACGGGCATCTCTGCTCCTTCCTGGGGGCTTCGTGAAGCTCAGTGAGGAGCCCCCCAGGGAGGGGCAGAGGTTGAGGCCAAGTGGCTGCAAGACATGCCCGGGTCCATAGCGTATAGTACGGGACACGGGAGCCCTCCCCACCTAATGCGGAGACCAGAGGCCTGACCGGGGCTCGGCTGGGCACAGAGCAGGATTTCTAAGCAGCGACACGCAAGAGTGGGAGACGTGGGTGGAAGTGAAGTGGGGGTAAGAGTAGAGGGCTCTTCTGAGGCCTGTGGTCACCGGGTCATCGCCTGCATAAGGGCCGTTCACTCGAGCGAGGCTGGAAAGACCGGGGGCCGAGTGTGCTTGCCCGCGTGCATGTGTGCGTGCGCACATGCGTGTTGGGGGTGGTAAGGACCAAGCACCCAGTCTGTTGGGAGGGCTGTTGGGTGAAACCTGCCCCTGGGCGAGGAGTCCCACTTATCTGACGGAGCCAGCCTGGCCAGCGAGAAAAACCAATCTCTCCTCTCTCTCCCCCTCTCTCCTCTCAGGGCCACTAGGAATGCAAATAGGGGTTTGTGGCAGTGCCAGTCAACTAGCCTCCTGCCTCCTGCCCAGCTCCTCGCCACGTAGCTTCCTAACTGGCATTTCTGAGGGCCTCTCCCCTGCTCTCACACCTCCTGTGGCTCCCCACTTCTCGTCTGGCACGGAGGCTCCCTAGGATTTGGCTTCTGCCCACCTACTCGGTAGTAGTTTCATAAGCCTCCTGGAGCACGCCCCCCTCCCCCCCCCCCCGCCCCCGGCCAGGTCCTCTGTGCCTGTTCAAGGAAATACCTCGCCACCCCCAGCCTCCCTTCCCCACACTCAACGGCTGAAATTCCACTTTGTCTTGGACCCAGATCAAAACCCTCTTCCTTCGGGAAGCCCTCCTAGATTTCCAAAGCGATGTCCTCCTAAGTGGGGGAAAATGCCATCACTCTCTGTCCCTACAAGCAGACGCGCCAAAGTTCCCACTGCCTTCTGCCATGGGCTTTGGGTGTCTTATTTTCGTCCTACAGATGCCCCCCTTGAGGGAGAATCTGTGTTGTAGTCCCCTTGTAACTGCCCCCCACCAGTGCCCGGCATCTAGTAGGGGTCAGTAAACAAAAACACAGCTCTGTGCCGTGTGTGATGCCCTCTCTCAAGGCACAGGGACAAAAGGTGTTTCTGAGAGTCCCAGCTGCATCGTGCCTCGCGACGGTGTCACGAGCAGACTGAATGGGCCGAACGGATACAAACCCCACCTGCCGGTGTGACCTGAGGCTCGGAGCACCTGGCTTCTGCTGACTTTGAAAGGCAGCCGGACCTGCTTCCCCTTGACCAGCGGTCAGCCTGCCCTGCTCCGCTCAGGTCCACCTGGCCCAGGCCCCCCTGGCCCAGGCCATGTGGCCGACAGCCCTGAACAGCGGGTGGGAGCCCAGACCTGAGCAGGCTGCTGTCTGAGCCTTGTCCCTAGAGTCTCCGCTCCCCTGGGATTAGATTGTCCATCCCGGGTCCGTTTGAAAACTTTGTCCATCTGTGATCTCTCTCCCTCCACACCCCCCTCACCCTCACCAGCTCATGCTATACTTGGGAACCTAAATCTTTAGTTTTAAACTCCCATTCGGTGGGACGTGTTTCTCCCCCCCCAGGATTAGGTGAGTGTTTGTTGGTGGTGTTTGTGTGCTGGTTCCCATATATACGTCATGGTCTTCTAGAAAAAATCTCACCCCACTCTGCAGTTGGGGACTCTGGTCACGCAGCCTGTATTTGGAATCCACATCCTTTCGGGCCCAAAGCTTTTTCTCTCTCCCACCGCTCAGGCTCAAAAGCTGACTTCTTATTTGGGGCAAGAATTTACCTATTCATGTTCTACCTTATTCCCCAAAGGATGGCTTTGAGGCCAGATTACATGTGACCTTCAAATGGCAAGCTGCTACTTTGGGTCTATTGATACTATTTCTGAAACTCCGGGAGGTCCCTTAGATGAGGATGTGTGCTAGTCACTGGCGAACTTTCCACAGGTCTTCAAGCTGGGCTAGCTGGGTGTGGGCATTAGAGGCCAGGCGACCGTTTTGTCACCCCTGGGATGGGTGCAGGGTGCTTGGGCAAATCCCTGCTTTCTGAGCCTTCGTTTTTCTCACCCATGAAACAGAGTTCCAGCTCTAAGTTTCATCCTTCTGTTTAGTCCCTTTTGCCCCTTTGTGCCCGACCTTTGTCATACACATCCCAGAAAGCAATCGGACAGAATCCTTCGCGCCCAAACCAATTCTCGCGTTAGTGTATCTGATTCAACTGATTTTTCACCCCATCTTCACGATTCAGTATTCAACCTTATTCCTCCCTGAGGACAAGCATGATCTCTCCTTTCAGATGAAGTATATTTCCCTTTATGTCCTGGCTGTTAGGTAACCCAGAGTCAAACTTGGAGTTCAATCCTTGGCCCTGACTTGGCATATTTGTCTTCTTCACCTTGATCCTGATTTTCTGGTTTTAAGGTTATTATTTAATCCTGTGTGTTTTGTAGTATAAGCTCCTTGAGGGTACCCACCGTCTCGCACACTGGCTGTATCCTCTGTGCCTGGCAAGTACAGAGTAGTTGCTCAATAAACATTTGTTGTCTTTGGAATAAACGGTTGCTATCAAATCCTTTCTGGAAAACGGCAAGGCACACATACATTTTTTTAAAAATCTTGCCCTAGAGTGCCTGGGTGGCTCAGTCAGTTAAGCGTCCGGCTTTTTTTTTTATTTTTTATTTTTTTTAATGTTTATTTATTTTGGAGAGAGAGACAGAGACACAGAATCCAAAGCCAGCTCCAGGCTCTGAGTTGCCAGCACAGAGCCCGACACGGGACTGGAACCTGCGCCCCGTGCGATGGTGACCTGAGCCGAAGTCGGAGGTTCAACCGACTGAGCCAGCCGGCCTCAAGTGATTCTGACTTTTGATTTTGGCTTAGGTCACAATCTCACGATTGTGAGATCGAACTCCGAGTTGGGCTCTGCGCTGGGAGTGGAGCCTGCTTAAGATTCTCAATCTCCCTCTCCCTCTGCCCCTCCCCTGCTCATGCTCTCTCTTTCTCTCCGGGAGGGGTGGTGGTGGGGGGGGCGGGTGGTAGTTTTGCTCTATCAGGGGGTTGGGTGGTAAGAATTCTGATCAGTCTCTACTTCTTTATCATCGGCTCCCCCTCCACCGGAAATCTATTAAAATCTTGTCTTTGGGTAAGTGACCATCTTTTCTTTTGTCATGAGCTGCTTAATTCGAAACTTGAAATGGGAAGCTCTCTTGTTTCCGGCCAATGAGTCTGCTTTTCCCCTGCCCTGGCTCCCTTCATATCTGGTTCCTCCCACCTCCCCTTGCCCTGGAAGCCAGCCAGTGCCATTGCTGCCATTCTGCAGGTGACAGGATGCCCCGGTCGCATCCACCCCGTCTCCCCAGCTGGGATGCTCCCACTCCCCAGCAGCCACCGGGAGAACAGCTATCGCTAAAAGGCCCGGTGGGGAGGGAGGCCGAGCGGGAGGAGGCCAGGCCCAAGGTCACGCCGCATGAGCACCAGGGCCCCTCTCCGCCAGCCAGGCCTCTCCCATTGGCGACACTGGCTTGGCTTGGAAGGTGCCAAGCCCCCACCTACCGACAGATCTCCAAGGAGGGGAGCTGGCCTGGGGGGCCAGGCGGGCCTCACCCATCTGCCGGCAAGGTGTCCTCTCGGCTCTGTGTCACTTCTCCCCTCCCCTGCTTCTGCCCTGGGCAGTACCTCTGGAGACCAACCCACTCAGCCCCTTGACGTTAGGAAAGAGGACACCTAACCACGGGCCGGGTGGACCTCCATTTTAACGGAAGCTTCTGCAAAGAAAGAGACTCTGGGGCCTGCCCCAGCTATCAGGAGGGACGGCGTCTAGGCCACCGTCCTTGCAGCTGACTGCACCTTCGTCCCTATTTTGTCTGTGAGACAGCTGAGGCTGCCGGAGCCTGAGGAGGGAGCTAGGGAGCAAGTAGGGGAGGCAGGTCATGGTCAGCTGATAATTCATCATGGACTGTGTGTGCTGAGGAAACAGAGCACACACTTCATTTTTTTTTCTTTTATAAAATTTTAAAAAAATTGAAGGTTTATTTATTTTTGACAGAGAGAGAGAGGGAGAGATAGCACAAGCGGGGGAGGGGCAGAGAAAGAGAGGGAGACACAGAATCCGAAACAGGCTCCGGGCTCTGAGCTGTCAGCGCAGAGCCTGACTCGGGGCTCGAACTCTGACCGGCAACATCGTGACCTGAGCCGAAGTCAGACGCTCAACCCACTGAGCCACCCAGGCGCCCCTCTTTTATAAAACTTTTTAAAGTTTGTTTTGTTTATTTATTTAGAGCGCGAGCTTGAACAGAGGAAGGGGAGAGAGAGAGGGGACGAGAAAGATCCCGTGCAGGCTCCGCGTTGTCAACACAGAGCCCCGTGTGGGACTTGAACGCACGAGCCGTGAGATCAGGACCCCAGCTGAAATCAAGAGTTGAAGGCTTAACCCACCGAGCCACCGGGCGCCCCCGCACACACTTTAACTCATCCCCTGCCACGATCTCAGGGGGCAGATACTCTCGTTATCCCCATGCTACAGATGACGAAACTGAGGTCCCAAGAGAGCCAACCCATTGCCCTGGCCTCCACGGCTGGCCAGCCCGGGAGCTCCAACCACAGCACAAACCGCCTGTAGCCAGGCCCGCCAGGCCTCGCAGGCCTTCCAGTGACACCACCCCACATCCTGAGAGTCAGGAAGTTCCTCCTTAGGTCTCACTGCAGTCTTTCCTGGCTTAGTCCAAGCCCAGATTCTCTTGTTTGTCCTGCTGGGGACCTGAGCTGCACTGTAGATTTCCAGTTTGCCTCCAGGACAGGGGTGCATTTCTCTCTGAGTCTTCCCTTCTCCGGAACAACCCTTCCCGGGTGGCCCGGTCTCCCGCACGCCTTTGGCCACCTTGCTCTTCCCCTTCCAGTCTCTCTCCAGCTTCTCTACATCCTTTTGCAAGTTATGTGAGTCACACAACTTGCCTTTAGACCGGGGTGAAGGGGTCCTGCCAGACCCTTCAACTTAGAGGGCTCCGCTCAAGTGTCTTGGGGCCGTGTCCCTCCGCACCGGGCATGGGGTCTGGGGCCCAAGGGGCTGTACCCACCCAGAGCCCACACTCTCCGACCCCCAACCAATGCTCTGGGTACTCAAGCCGCTGGACTTTCTTGCCCAAATGGCCGTGAGCCTGCTTCTGGGCGGTGCAGACCTTTGTCTGGATTTCAGCCTGTCAAGGCAGACCATACTGCCGGTGTTGCTGGTGTGGGTGCCCCGGGGCGCAAGCGGTAACCAGGGGAGGCCATTGGCAGGGACGGTGCATGGGGGCTTGGAGGTTCTTTTGGGGTGTCCAGTGTGCGATAGAATAGAGATGGGCAGACAGCAGGCTGGGGGCTGGCTCTCCCCTTGTCACTGTTTTCTTTTTTTTCTTATTTACATTATTTATTTATCTAAGTCATCTCTACATCCCACTTGGGGCTCGAACTCACGACCCCGAGGTCAAGAGTCACATGCTCTACTGACTGAGCCAGCCAGGCGCCCTCCGCACCCCCACCATGTTTTCTAGCATAAAACTCCGTGGAGAACCCAGCCTTTCAGGTGGTGAACAAGGATGAGAGAATGACTTTTTTTTTTTTTTTAATGTTTATTTATTTTTGAGACAGAGGGAGAGACAGACAGACAGTGTGATCGGTTAGGGGCAGAGAGAGAGGGAGACACAGAATCCGGAGCAGGCTCCAGGCCCCGAGCTGTCAGCACAGAGCCTGACACGGGGCTCGAACCCACGAACCGCGAGCTCATGACCTGAGCCGAAGTCGGTTAAGACTGAGCCACCCAGGCGCCCCGAGAATGACTTTTTAACTCACGATTGGAGTACACACACAGGAAAGTACAGAAGGTAAAAGTGGAGAGCTCACTGAGTTGAACGGGAACACATCATATTTAACAGTTTGTTGACCCGATACGAAATCTTTACATGTTGGGCGCTCGTAGAAGGGCCTCTGCTTACGCTCTCACGCAGGCCCGGGGGCCGCCCCAGCCTGAGAATCGGGGAGAAGGCTTGCTTCCTCCAACTTTGCATCGTCTGCCCTTTCCACCTTAGCAGGTCGACTGCCTTCTACGCGGGCAACACCTCCAGCTCCTCCGCGTCTGGGGTCACCTCGCACCTTCAAGTCCCTTCTCGTTAAGCTGCAACGTTGTCTTAACCCCTCCTGAGCCTCAAAGGAGCCTCCTTCATGTTGGCTCGGTTTTGTCATTTTTAACCGGCCCCATCAGAAGCACGTTCAGCTGGCCGTTCTGTTGTGCCTCCTCCCGGGCACGGCCTGTGATGCCCTGCATGTTCCAGCCCCTCCCGAACCCCCCACCTAGCCCATGGCCCACTCCCGCCCCCTCCCCATGACCTACTTTTCCTTGCATGGGTTAGAGTGTGAGCTTGGGGGACAGCAGTCCTGAGCTCCACCTAGATGGTTCTGCCTGTAGTAGCCGGGTGACCCGAAACTCTCTGAACCTCGGTTTTCTCTGCAAAATGAGGGTTACTCTCATTTCTCACGTAAAATGAGGAGTAAAGGACATAACACGCGTGGGACTTAGCGTGGGGTCTGGTGTCCATGCATTTTGCTATCCTTGATCTTGTTTTATTGTCTGTGTTGTCCTTACACTGCCTCATACCTCCAGGCCTCTATGCTCGGCCCTGCCTTCCTTTGGGAGGACCTCTTCAAACTTACATTTATTTTTGAAAGCCCAGTTCAGGCAACATTGTGTCTGGGTGGCCCTCCTTCGGCCCCGGCCCCGGCTCACCCCCTTCCGCCTGGAGCCCTTTCATCGACTAGACTGGAGGCCCCTGCGGGCAGGACCAGCTCTCGGTCGCCTTTGAACCCACGTCCCCAAGCACGGCAGGGGGCACGCAGTGGGTCCTCTGAGACGAGTCGTGGAGTGAAGGGGACACTGCTGAGAGTCACAGGCCACTCACAGGCTCAGCCTTCCAGCCCCGGCTGCATGCTCAGAGCCTCTGTGAGGCCGTCCCGGGATAGCCTGCTGGCACTTTTCACGTATTCTCTCGAATGCTCAGTGAGCCCTTCACGTACATCTGCCCGGCCTCCCCGACTAGAGAGTCAGCCCTTTGAGAGCAGGATTCCCCTGAAATGTCTTCACACCCCTAGTGAGCCTCCCACATCACCCTGAATAATGCAGGAGCACAGCTGCTAATTCTGCTGATTGGTGGCCAACGGGCCGGAGGCTCCTTCCCAAGCAAGCTCACGTCCGGGTTCGGCTGGTTCCCACTCTCTGGGACAGCGCTTCCCCCCACTCTGTGATTCCTCAGACTGTCCAGCCCTGAGCCTCAAAGCCTCTGTGCTGGAAGGCAGCCTGGTGTTCCAGAAAGAGGGGTCAAATTGGCCGTAGCGTGAATCTCAGAGGTGCTACTTAATCGCTCTGGAAGTTTGGGTGGCTTCTTAAAAAATCCCTGAGTCTCGGTTTGTTCGTCCGTACAACGGGGGTAGAATTTCTGACCTCAGGGCAGGTGTCGAGATGAAATGAAACAATACACAGGAGCTGAGTTAAAGGGGAATAAATAGTGACTAAATCAAGGATGTTCTGAAGGTCATTCCAGTGTAGCAGGGGTTATAAAACTATATCGGATTTGTGCAACGAAAAGACCTGAATTCCTTCCAAAACAGAAAAGGCCACACTCAGGGAAAGCCGTATGCTCTATGCTGTTTTGTCCCAACCAATTTAACCTGTTTGAAGAGAAAAGTGGGTGATGGGCATGGGGCAAAGTCTGTGACTCGGTGGACCCAGTACGATGTGGACTCTGGCCTGACCTTACGTCCGGGTGTCCTGTTGGGCCAAAATACTCACAGAGGCCTGCAGCTCTTGGGAAGGGAAGGGCAAATCCAATGTGGAAGCTGTCAGTTCTTCCTGGGGTTCCAAGCAGTGGTCTGTGTGGGTTTCATACGACTCTGGTTACTGGCGTAGACACTGGCCATTTCAGCCTTGCCAAGTGCCGTGAGCCAATCAGGCTGAGGGCACCAGGAGGCCTGGGTAGGAGGCGGGCTGTCCCAGGGACAGCAGTGAGAGGTGAGAGAGGCCTGCCAGACCACGGGAAGGAATGTTGAGAAACTGAGGCACGGAGAGGCCCCTTAATGCTTTTTGTTCTTTAAAACATTTTTGATTGCACACTGATAAAAATATATATATATATATATATATATATATATATATGTCATCTTTAAAAAATATATCCACGAGGGGCGCCTGAGTGGCTCAGTCAGTTAAGTGTGTGACTTCAGCTCAGGTCACGATCTCATGGTCCGTGAGTTCGAGCCCCGCGTCAGGCTCTGTGCGGACAGCTCAGAGCCCGGAGCCTGCTTCGGATTCTGTGTCTCCCTCGCTCTCTGCCCCTCCCCTGCTCATGCTCTGTCCTTCAAAAACAAACAAACATTAAAAAATTTGTTTAAATAAGAGTTTTCCCAGCTAAGAATGCCTAAACAATATGTGTTTCATCTTGCTTCTTTTTAAGCGTTGTAAAAAGGACGTTATGCTGTCTGCAGTCTTTTGTAGTATGCTTTTCTCCCTCTACAGTAGGTTTCTAAATTTCAAACTAAGTTTTGGGTGTTACTGGAGCTCTTTGACTTTCACAGCTGTGTCATAGCCCGTCGTCCGACGACACCACACTTGGCCGATTCATCTCCCGCCAACGGACGGGTGTCTCGGGGTGCACACGAGTGACGGGTGACCATGGGGGTGCCTGTCGCACGAAGCGCGAGTGTCCCCCTTTGCAAGTCGACACCAAGCTCTTCAAAGAGGTTGTGCTCATTTCTAACTCTCACCTTTGCCCTACATTTTCGCTGACGCTTTCGGAATCAAATGGCTTCATTTTTGGCAATCTGGCAGCTGCCAAACGTGATCCGTGGGCTTCCTGTGCAGAGATGGGACCTTTTTAAGGTCCCAGAGCTGGCGGAAGCAGAGGCAGGGCAGGGCGATGCATAGGACACGCATTTGGAAGAACATACGGCCCGCTTCTGGTGTGACTGGTGCAAATCCCTGACTTGGCCCTTCGGTCCTTCGTGCCCCCCGAGTTCTCTGCCTGAGGCCCAGAGGGCATCACTGGCATTCGGTGACGGGGCACATGGCTTAATGGAGCCCCAGCCTTCTCTTCTCTGCCTCCCCTCACCATTCCTTGTGCTCCTCAAATGCGCCCTCCTGGGTTGTGAACGTGCCCGCTCGCTTTCCAGAAACAATGCTGCTTCGTCCAGGAAGTCCCCCTGGCAGCCTCATGAGACCTAGGATCCGTTTCCCCCCGGCCCTCTCTGTGCCTGAGTTACAGCCAGAACATCTCCCAGCTGTCACTTCAGGGAAGATCAGAAGGTGAATGTTTCCCCTAAATCTATCCAAAAGCCTGGGCTCCTTCCTTTGGCAAAGCCAAGCCGTGAGCACCTCCGCCCACCTCGGAAACCAGACGCGGCAGCCGTGTCCTGGCTGGAACCTCAGTCCTCATGGCTTGGCCTTGCCTGGGGTGAAACCCCACTTCCTCAGGCCTTTACTATAAAGATAAAGGGATCTTAGGACCCCTTCTCCGACTGGAAAACTCTTCCCTATCACTTCTTCGCCTGACCAGAACCTTCCCAGGATTTTTCAGAATCCAGCTCAGAGCTGCTATCTTCCTGGGCACCTTCCCAGCCTAACTGCCACCACCTTGCTCCCAGCTCATCTGCACGCATTTGGGCCAGAGCAGGGCTTCGAACATGCGTGGGTGAGCCTCTTACGCCCTGTCCCACTTGGGACATGCCACCTGCTACTCTCAGCCTCCTGGGGTTTATGGTGCTCATTAGCATATTAGCATTCATTAGCATAATAACCACACAGGCCCCGCAGGGATGACCCTTGCTTTCATTTGTTTAGTCTGTTTCCCAAAAGTATTGAACTTGGTAGTCCCTTCTCTCTCCCCAAATAACAACTATTACTCATTTGGAAAACACAATCTGGAAGATTCTCCTGCTCCTTTCACGTGTCAGTTTGTCCTTGTGGTCTTAGTCTTCTCAGCAATCAGGCTGTGATTCCTCTTGCTTTTTATTTTGTATTTTCTTTTTAAATTAATTAATTGCTTTAGCAATCTCTACGGCCAACGTGGGGCTCGAATTCGCAACCCCAAGATCAAGAGTCGCCTGCTCTGCCGACTTAGCCAACAAGGCGCCTCTCTGACTTATAAAAATCATCCTTTGCGAACTACTTCGGTCCAGAGTAACCACCCCAGAGGGGTTGAATTGAATGAATGCATGTACTCGGGAATGAGTGAATGAGTGAATGAGTGAATGAATGAATGAATGAATTGAACAGTCAGTCAATTGGCTGGTCATCCAGCTGTGAAGCAGTCAGAAACTGCCAGGTCATTGTATCCTGGGGACACACTGCTATCTGGCCAGTGTCAGACCCTCTCCACAGTGGAATGACTCACTCTCCCGCATTAGGCTCTGGTAATTTTCTTTTTAGGCGTCTCTCTCCCGGTGAGACTGGGAGCCCCTGCAGGGCGGGGACCACATCACCTTCACCTCCACCTCTCTGTATTCCCCGTAAGTGGGTACACAGTCCCTGGTTGCTGAATGACATCTCTCCTCTGACTCCTTCCAGAGGGATCTAGAACACTGTGGTTAAGCCTGCAGGCTTTGGAGCCAGACTGGATGAGTCTCTAACTACCCGGGTCACCTCAGGCAAATTACTTCATCTCTGCACTTCAGTTTCCCTAGCCAGCTGGGGGTGATAACAGTATCTTCCTTACCAGGCTGTTGGGGGACTATGTGAGTTAATGTGTGTAAAGCACATGAAATATGCCCGACACGGAGGGCAGTGCTGGCCCGTGCTGGCGCCGGGAACCACAGTAACCAGGGACTGTGATGTGAGCTCTCCGGGCATCATCTCAGGGACCAGGAATCCGGGCAGCCGGATCAGCTGCGTTACCCCGGGGCACCTCCCCTACCTCCTCACCTACAATCACCCCACTGAGAACCCGCTGGGCTCTTTTACCCTCCGTCCTTCCCAAAAGATGGGAATCCAAGGCATTGCATGGGCGGATTGTAAGTGCACGTGTGCACAGACGGGAGCGAGTGTAAGCGAGCGAGAATGAGTTCTTTGAGAGGCCTGGGGGGTGCCATCGCCTTCGTGGCAGACGCAGGAAAACAAAGATGTTGAGGCAGGACGGGGAGAATACGCAGGAAAAAAAAAAAAATCACCTGTGAATCAGCAATGCTGCAGAACTGGCAGAAGTCAATTTGGTCGTCACCGCCCCCGGCGCCTTGCCCAGGGCCCTGTGTGTGCCCAGGAAATGTTTGCAGGCAGGACATCTGTGCTCGCTTTTATCCAGGCAGGTTATCCAGGTGGAAGACGGATGGTTATGAGAGGGCATCAGGACTGGGGGGGCCATCCGTGACGGCTGGGGAGAATATGCTGGAATCCCTTTCCCCACGTGCCAGCTGGCCTTCTCAGACCCTGTAGGCCGACTCCATTCTTCTCCACTTAAGAGGAGAGCCCCAGGAGTCATGGGGTTGACTGTCCTCCTTTTTTCCAGAGTGGCCAGGGCTTTAGCCTGGCCATCATCCCGGGTCTCGCGATACAATATGAGTGCGATGGAAGCATGAGGGAAGGGCTGGTGGGATGGCGTGAATGTAGGAGGTTTAAGACGAGCAACGCCACGGGCTGTTTATCTTGGAGCAGAGAAGGTCGGGGGGCTGCATTCCAGGCAGGGGAGCAGCTGCTCCGTCAGCACCTGAGGAGAGGCCATGAGAGCCAAAATGGTGGCTCCGAGGGATGGCGGTGAGCTAATTAGATGAGGTTGCCCATCACATGTCACAAGGCAAAGGCACCCACGAGTGGAAGCAGTCAGTGAGTTTGGCCGAGGGACCGAGAGAAGTGAGGCTAAGAACTGTCTCGCCCGGAAAGAGGAGGGAGTTCCCAGGAATCTATGGGCTGGTTGGTCTATCAAAAGCTTGACTGGTGTGAGAAGTTGCTAAGGGGGTGAATTTATGATTTCCGCCTCTCCGTGGTGGTATAATGTGTTCTGTGAATGAAGGGGAACCAGAATTCCGTGAAGATGGGGAAGAGCCCCTTATCACGGTTGGCTGAGTTCTTTGGCCCCTCAGCCCTTGGGATCCCAACTGAACTCCCAGTCTGGGCTACAGAGACTGGGCCTTGGTTTTGTGCCAAATTACCTTCCAGCTCCAACAGGCTTCTTTCAGGGGGAACGGCCCTGGTCCCCACTTCACTGCCTACAGGGTCTAAACTCGTCAGCTGGGACCTCAGTCCCTGCTTCCTTCCCTCTTTGCTCCTTGGCTTTTGGTCTTTCTGAGTCACATCAATGTCCCAAAAGTCCCCTTCCTCTTCCTTTTCTCTCAGGGCATAAAAATCCACCTCAGAAGACCCCACCTCACCTTCACTTACTCGCTCCCTGTCTGAGGCTCAGTTTCCTTATTTGTAAAGTGGAGACCGTATCCATCTCTCAGGGCTGTTGAGGGAATTAACCAAGGTGCTGGGTGGGGAAATGCTTTCCCCAGTGGAAGGTGCTGGAACGTCTGTCATCTCCCCGGACCCCTCTGGGACGCCTCCTGGGAGAGATCCTGAATTCACATGTCCTGTCTTACCCACAAATCCCTCCAGCCCTCAGACAGAGGTTTCCTTCTCACCGGGGGATGCCTTGAGCGTGGGTCTGGCCCTTTGTGAGATCCAGACAAATCGACTTCAAGAATGGAAGGTCCATTACAACATGGAAAAGAAGGCAGACCAATAGGCAGGGACCCCAGTGTTGGGTTTACAGCCTGAGTGGCAGGATAGACTTGAGTACAAATTTCCTTCTCCTCGTCTCCCAGCCCTCCATCGACATGCTCCGTACAGACTCTGTCCTGAGAAACGTGTCCCCTCGTTGCTTTATGAGCCACTCGGTGCCACCACGTCCTAGCTGCGTGACCCCAGAGAAGTTTGCTCAGCCTCTCGGAACCCATGTTGTTCCCTGTCAGATGGGGGTAATTATAACCTCAGTGGGTTCTTTGGCAAATTAAACGATATATTCTACGTAACGTGCTTTACATGGCTCCTGGCACCAGCCAGGGCTCCATAAATGTGAGCTATTATTATTCACAATAATAACCAGTCTGAGCGCCCCAGTAACTTGGTCCCCTCACTACCTTACTTACAGAATTCAGTAATTTATTTCCTCCTGACCTTATGAGACATCTTTACCCAAGTAAATACACCCTACATTCTCTTTTCCACCATTGGGCATATACCTGGACAGGCATTCCTCTTTATTTCATTTATAGCTCTGAATGTCCCCATTAGCTCATCTCCCCTGTGCTGTGTGGGCACCTCCTCTTGCCTGTGGTGACTCGGGCCTCCTCTCAGGCCAGGGTGACTCCCGAGGGAACCTTGATGGGAGCTAATATGCTTTGACATTTTGCCCCTCGTGTTGAACACACATCTTATTTGTAGAGAAAATGTTTCTTTGTTTTGCTTTAAATGTATGCTACGTGTGTGTGTGTGTGTGTGTGTGTGTGTGTGTGTGTGTGTTGTGTGATTTTATCTCTTCTGTCTCACGTGTGTTTCTTCCTGGAAGAAATTTCTTCCTACTTTTGTCATGAATATGACTAGCACACAGAACTAAAAATATAAAAATTCCCCGTGGCCCCAGCACTGGTGTGGGCCCGGACAGGGTGGGTGCAGGCAGTGAGCTGAGGTTGACACGGCAGGAGGTGAGGACAGACCCAGAGGAGGTGAGTGGGACTCTACCATGGACTTGTGGAGAGAAGGCATTCCAGCGAGAGATGACTGGGGAGCTCAAAGTCCTAGACAAAAAAACAAAACACAGCAACAACCAAAAAACCCCAAAGGGGTAGCTGTGGGCAAGAATCGAGGAAGATGTGGACCCCCCAGCGGGAGCAGGCCTTGGTGCCTTCGGTACCTTGAACCCCAAGAGAGTTGGTCTGCTACATCTCTGCAAGAGAGTTTCCACAGGCTCACAACATTCACACTGCCGCAAGGCTAAGAACAAGTTGAGATTCAGGAAGAAGGGGAAATAAAGGCAGAAAAAACCCGAGGGCAGCAGGACTGAAAGCTCGGAAGAGGGTCACCAGAAAAAGCATCAGGCCGCAGGGGGAAGTGATCTCTCTTGAAATAGACTTTTTATCTCGTCTTTTCCCAGCGAATGTTAGCGCATGTTTTGTAAGGCACACAAAATACGAGCATGGTGGCTGGCCAGCCAGTGCTGTAGACCCAAGGTGTGTGTGTGTGTGTGTGCGTGCGTGTCTGGAAGGGCACGCCCAAACACTTTTTATGGTGTGCTGCTGCTGGGTCAAAAAAGTTTTGCTTCTTCCCTCGCTGTGAAGAGATTTGTCGAGAGCCCAGGAGAAGGGATGTCGAGGGAGGGCTCCTTCAGGGGAGGAAGGTGGAAACACCGGTGGCTGGAAAGAATGGACGATTCCTGGGAGCAAGAGAGATGGGGCCCCTGAAGGTGGATGGTAGGGAGTCAGGCCCCCACCCCCACCCCTACCACCACCACCCTGGGCGGGGTCTGAGCCTTGTCTGTGACCCAGGACACTAGGACAGCCTCCACCCAGTCTCCTCCCCTTAAGGTGGAGGATGAGCCGAGAGGAGGGGGCACCCAGGCCTGTTCCATCTGTTTCTCTGGGGGTGGGGCTGGGCCTCCGCAGCTGGAAGCTCCCCCGGGGCCATCTGACGCTCAGCCAGGCTTGAGAAGCAGTGATCCACCCCTCGGAGTGCTGGAACATGTCACGCGGTCCCACAGAGGTCTGCGGTGGACCCGGGACACAGCTCCTAACAGGTGCTCAGTAGATGTTTGCAAACCCCAGTCGAGGCGCCCCGTGGCAATGAGCCCCTTGAGAAGAAAGGGCAGTGGGAATGAACGCGAGGACCCCCGCAGAGGAATTGGCTGCAGGACTCAGGACTGGTGAATTGGGGAGGGGGAAGAGGGGGGCGCAGGGGAAGATGTTGAGGCTCGCTCCGGCTGCTTCGTCTGCAGATGGGGAAAGGGGCGAGGGGGAGGGGCAGCCACTGCTTTGAACTTGCGTGGAGCCTCCCTAGGCAGAGTGGGGAAGTCCAGGGGCCGCTCAGGGCTGTTTCACCTGCACGGGCTCGGCGCCGTGAGGGGACGCGCTCCTGGGAACGTGGTGGAAATACCCACTTTGAAAGCCAGGCAACGAGCGGCGCCCAGAGAACCCAGGAGCCTCGGTGACCTCGTGGAGTCTCGGGCGAGCCCCCACCGCCCATGCCCTGTCATGCGCACCTGCCCCGTGGGTCCCAGCTCCCTGAGGTCTAGGGGTTCGGATCCGAGCCCGATGCGGCTGTGGCCAGAAGTCCCCAGTTGGGAGGAATTTTTATCGTTATCGTTCCTTCAGAGTTTTATGATGAAAACTGTTCATCCAGAAAACAAAAAAATACTACAAGGAGCACACCTTCTAGTTCAACTGTTTTACGTTTTGCCACCGTTGCCCCACCCATCACCCCCCCAAATGACCCCCGCCCCAAGTTTGGCGTGGGTTTGTTTTTTGTTTTTTGCTGAACCATTTCAAAGTAATACAGTCATGATGACTCTTCACCCCGTATTTCCGAAATGTAAGGATAAACCCCTGTGGCCATATACCATATCACACTTAACAAAATTTATCATGATTCCTGAGGATTCAGATTTCCCCAGTAATCCTCAAAATGCCTTCCTTGTTAGGATTTTCACACTAGGTTCCAATTATTTGACTGTTATGTCTCTGAAGTTTATTTTAATCTAAAGTGTCCACCCCAACGCCCCCAACACACGCGCGCGTGCACACACACACACACACACACTTTTTAAAAATGACATGGACTTCTAGAAAGTTCAGGCCTTAGCCCTGTGTGCCGCCCCACATTCTCGATTTGTCTGGCTGCTTCCCTATCGTGTCGTTTGGTTTGTTCCTCTATCCTTCCTGTTTCCTGACTGGGTGACAGTTACTTCTCAAAGCCTGGGGAGATTCAGGTCAAACGTTTGTCCTTGACCAGAGAACGTCCTGCAGGGGGCCCGGCTACCGCACGTTGCGTCATCTCTTACCGTGCTATTGTCACACTCTGGGGGAGGTTTTTAATGATCCAGTTTTCTGGACGCCTCCCCAGAAAGTCTGATTCAGCGGGGCTGGCTTTGGATCCCACGTGTCTGTGTTTTCCAAAACCACCCCAAGTGATCTCTGCGCCACAGTCCTGCGGCCTGTATCCCTGGCTGGCGGCAGCCAGCTGGTAAATGCTCGTCCTCGGGGCCTCTGAAAGGCGGGGTGAGGGAGTAGAGGTGGGATGGTTGACGTAGGTGAAGTCCTCGAGAGCCCAGCCTTCCCCAGTGTGTGCGATCAGCGCTGTCTGGGTGTGAAGCGGGGTGGCTGGGCCTCTGGGTCCCCGTAGCGGAGGAGCGTGGGGTATCTGGGGGCAGCCCCCAGGCTCCGCTGGGAGTTCTGGCAAGACGAGGGCCGCCCCCCACACTTGTCTGTGCCCCCAGCGCCCAGCACTGGGCTTGACCTAGCATATGCGTTCGTTGAGAGAAGACACCCACCAAGCTGACAGGGGAGCCCCGGGGAGATGCCGTGAGAGGGAATCTCAGCCGAGCGATTCTGTTTTCCGTGTTCCCTCCCGGGCTTCTTCCTAAGATTCAAACAAAGGATTTCTGGACGGTAGGGCCGTCCCCTGCCCTCAGCTCGTCCTGATGGCGGCCTGCGGGACCTGAGGAGGTGAGAAGGGCCAGGCGAGTCAGGGGGAGCGCTCGGTGTGGCCGCAGGAGCAGGGGCGCTGGGCCTCTGGTGAGGTGGACACACTGCCCACCGCGCACAAACGAGTGACGTCATTCATCCTCTCGACAAACTCGTTTCAGTGGCGAAACAGGGAGTCAGTGGCCAGTTCAATGGAATGTGCTTAAGCTGCCCCCCACCCCGGGGTGGGTAGAAGAACTGGGAAATACCCAGAGGGAGCAGTTCAAACTGCACCATGAAGAGGGGGTCTTAAAATCGAACCCCGATGGATGAAAAAGAGTCCAACGCGAACAGGAGGGCCGGGCAGGCTCTGTCTTGTCTTTGACCAGAACTGTCTTGAAGGTAGTGTATGCGAACCCAGCAACATCCTGGCCTGGGAACCAGCGGACTCGACTTCTCAGAACGAGCAGCCTGGCCCCGTGGGGCCCTCCTTCCCCATCTTCTGTCTTCTATAACAACTTAGGGGCTGGAGGAGCTGTAAGGGGAGAATGTTCTCAGACTGAAATGAGCTAAAGATGCCAACGTGGTTTAGGAAGAGTTTACCTCGGAAATCGGATTGGTGGAGGGGGGAGACGGAAGACACAGGTGGCCGGGATCCAGGAGTCAGAGTTGTCCCAGCTGAACTCATCTGCAAGGCCCAGCTCCAAGGTGACCCCTTTGAAGATGGATTCCCCGCTCACAGCCCCTTTCCCTCAGCCTTCCCACCCCTGTGGCTTCCAGCCTGAATGAGATTTGTCACACTCCGCCGCTACCGTGGTCACCTGCAGGGATGTCTGCCCTGTACCAGGGTGGGGGCCTCCGAGGACAACGGTGGCTGCATCTTATACGCGCTGGGCGCCCGGTACACGTGTACTGAATGGGGCCCCAGCCCGGGGACCTGAGACTTCGAGAAGGGACTGCACAGTGTAAGAGAGACAGAGTTCCGGCTAGGGTCCCGAGGCCCGAGCTGACTCCCTGTGCTGCCTCCAACCAGTGGAGGAAATCCGGGCAAGTCACACTGCCCCTCTGGGCCTCAGTTTCCCCCGAGGAAGTGGACTAATGGTGCCCAAGACCCCATCCAGCTTCGACGTTCGACGGCCTGGTACTGGGATGGAATAATTAACACGTGTAGCTGTTCACAGAATGCTTCTAAAGCCTTTCTAGGGTAACTTGGGCCTCCTCCAACTGACAAGAGACCAGCAGGGAATCTCCTCGGGCCGACACTTTTATTCAGCAGGTTTTTATGAAACACCTACCTTGTACCGGTGAGCGCCCAGAGACCCCTGGTCCCACCACGGCTTCTAGAATGCTTTGCCTCTTTCGGTTTGGAGAGACTGGACCCATTGGGAGGGAGCTGTCAAAGAGTCGCCCCAAACTGAGAGGCAGGAGTGTGGCGACCCCAAGCTAGTCATTTCGTGTCTTTGGGCCTCACTCGCCTCATCCGGAGAGAGCGTAAAACCCTTTGTGTGTCCGAGGGCAGAGGCTGGGCCGCAGCTTCCGCCTGTGAAGGCAGGACTCTGTCGAACAAGTACGAGATGGTGTGGGCTCAGCCGTGAGCCCTGAACTGCTCGGCAAAGCAAGTGGCCCTGGGAGCGGCTTCCCCCTCTGTGGTCACCTGTAAGCATTTGTCCACCCGTGGTCTTAGTGCCTCTTGGGAGACCCTTGGAGAGTCTGAGGGGCGAGGCCCTGGGCCTGGACACCCACCTGGGCTCAGGCACTTCCGTGCCCCCCAGTGAGTCCTCCTGGGCCCATACCTGCCTGAAGGAGGGTACCCCCAGCTCACTGTCCTCTCAGGGTGCCGAGGGAGGACACAGCCCTGAGGAGACCCACCGACAGGTCAGAGCTGCAGAAACTCCCTCCCTCCATTCTCCTCACCTTCTCCCCGCTCTACCCCCCAGCCTCTGTCAGGCCTCTCCCCCACCGCCCTCCCCCCCAACTTCTTCCCAGTCCTCACCCTCCTTTCCTTCTCCCCAGGTCTGACCATCCCGCTCTGAGCCCTGCCTCCCAATTTGGCTGAAGGGGACAACCCCTGTCCCCCCACCCTCCTCCTCTTTCTTTCGTCTCCACTCTGATCAACTCCACTTTCCTATGAAATTGAGAGGAAAAAAAAAAAAAAAAAAAAAACAACCCTCACGCTCACAACACAACAAAAAACAGGTTTAAACATTTTACAGGTTTCAACATTTTTCAGGCCGCCTTGTCACATCTTATCAGATCAGCCGGGAGCCGCAGGCCAGGCGCTCTGGGAGCTGCTTTGGAGAACAGAAGCTGTAACATTCCAGCTGAGGCTGGCCCGCCCTCCCCACCCCTCCCTCCCTCTTCTCCCCAGAGAAACACCCTACAGGGCTCCTGGGACTGGGACAGGACTGAGCGGATGGAGTGCAGGGCCAGCCCCTCCGCCCCTCCCTCTGACTGGGACTCAGTGTGTCCACCGCCCCCCTTCTCTTCCTCCCACGGTTGCCCAGAGCTGTGGCCCCTCTGGGCCCTCAGGTGGTCTTAGTTCACCTCCTCAGAGGGCCCCACTTGGCCCTACAAGGGGACCTCTAGCAGGTGGCAGGCAGAGGGAAGTTGTCAAAGTCACTCACAGAATGTAGAAGTGACCACTTGGCCACTAAGGCCAGCAAGTCGTGTTGGAGAGTTTAGGGAGAGGAAGGAAGATATGAAAGTTCTTTTCAGGCTCCCGTGGCGGGTCCCCATGGCTGCCCAATGGGAGAGAAGGGCTTTTTGCTTTGGTTGGGGGGGATGTGTGAGTTTATCATCCATGGCGGTGTGGACAGTTGGCCCGGAATACCCCCTCTCCCTCACATGCACCCCCAGTCTCCCATCTTCCCGTTCCTGCCACACTCATGGTGACTTTGGGCATGCAGTATAGGGTGATAGGTCCAGAAAAGGCTGCCCAAAGTCCAGAGGCACAGATTTCAGCCAAGCCAACCTGAGGGAAAGGCCGAAAACCTGTGTCCCAGGGTGAGAGGGAAGGGCTCCTCCCAGGGAGGAGAAGTGCCTCCCACCTGCACAGAGAGGGGCCCCGCAGGAGGACGAGGCTGTGGGCTGATGGCCTCGTGCGTGTTCAGAGCTCTCACCCAGGGAGGAGGGTGAGGACCGAAGTGGAAGAGGGAAAGACCAGAGCAAAGGCAGGGTGTGGTGACTCGCTCTGCCCAAGTATGCTGGCCGTGCCTCCACGGGGACCTCATCAGAAATACCGGGAAACAGAAGCCAGATGTGGGCACTTGGTGCCAGCGTTGGCTGAGCGAGGCCCAACCAACCCGGCTCCTGTGGGGGTTTGGGCGAGCCCACCCCATTTCTCAGCCTGCAGCATGAGTCCGTCTGCTGTGAGGTTCCCGGCCCCCCTCCCGGACGGCCCTGCATGCCTCGAGGCACCCCTGGGGCGCTTGCCTTGGCCCGTGGCATCCAGCACCCACACCACGTGGCTCCCTGCTCATCTCACCCTTTACCGTGTGCCTCCTGGGCGGGGGACAAGGCCTCAGGTGTCATCCAGCTGTCCTAGCCCCAGCACAGATTCCCAAATCTGAATTTCCAGGCTCTTTTTCCAGCCCTGTCTGGACACGGGTGCCTGGAGGTCTCCTCGGCCCCCCAGACGATTTATCTTTGTTCCCAAACCTGCTCCACCTCTTAAGTTCCCTTTCTCCGTTGACATCATCTCCGTCTCCCTGATCATCCTGGCTCAGAACCTTGGTCGTGCTCTCTTCCGTCCTCTGGTTTCCATGGCCGCTGCTTCCTCTCCGCTCCTAATGCCTCCGTCCTGAGCCTCACTGCCACAGGCCCCGCTAACAAGGATGGGTGATGCCCAGCCGCACAGTGGGTTCACCCGGGCCAGGGAAATCTTGCCCCTCAGAGGTCGTAACGTGCAGCCAAGTCTGAGACTCTCTTTAGCACAAATGTCACCCCAGCCTCCCTTTCCCAGCCCTGGGTCACTAGACCCCACCCTTTGGGGCCCATTTTGCAGTTAGACTTTGTCTTCTAGGTTAATATTCCAAAGCCTCGTTCGGGAGCCTCCAGTGTGGCCCAGGTTGCCTGGGTTAAGCTTGGTACCCAAGGCCCCTTTCCCCTCCTGCTCCTTTGGATGGTTTCTGGGCTCCAGCTGGGGTGGGACAGCTGCGGTTCCCTCTCCCACCCCGTGCCTGGGGCTCTTTCCTGTCCCCCCGCAGCTCCTCCCAGGGGGAGCCCCGGCCATGCCTTCGTGATCGCCACTGGCTAGGACCCTCTCGCCTCTGCCTTCCTGGATGCCTCGGCTCCTACCTACCGAGGCCTCTCTGGCCTGGTGGTTCCTCGGGTTGTAAGCTACAAGGGCCCCGGGACCCTCTGTCCCTTGTTCGTGGCACCCGTGGCACCTAGACGTAGTAGTTGCTGGAAGAATGCTGTGGCTTCTTCGTAACTGACACACGCCTCCTGGTCTGGGTGCTCCGTGGGTGTGGTGTAACGCAGCTTCACGCCCCCAGTACCTGGCACTCCGCCCGATTCCAAGTCATGACTCAAATGTGTGTGGAGTGAATAGGCAGGGGCTGAATTTGTTTACCAAAGGAAGGCTTTCACCTGCTCTCCCAAGGGCAGGCACCTCCATTCACTCCGCAGGTTTACTGCCCTCGTGGGGCCCTCGTCTGGATGGCTGGGACTAAATCAAGATGGGAAGCCCGGCCGGAGGCTTGGCACCACCCCCCACCCCCCCCCCACGGGCTCAGAAGCTCTGACAGTTGCTCCTTCACTGGTTCCTCTCTGGCCTCTGAGTCCCAGCTCAGTGTGTGGACCCTTTCCACCCTCCCCATCCCTTCCCTTCCTGCATCCAAACAAGGGTGCTACTTAGCCTGCTGGAGACTCGTGAGACCCATACGGCCCACTCATGCCTCCTGAGTGAATGACCTGAGGTCCAGGGAGATCTCCCAGCTTTGAGCAAAGGCCTCGCAGGGGTGTCTCTAGGCCTGCTCTGTGGATCTTGGGAGCACGAGAGCCCCTTGGGACTCAGAAGCGACTCCCTATCCTTGGCCCGCACTGAGATGGGTGCAGGGTTGGGTTAGTGCTCAGCACCCACGGGGCCCGCATGTGCTCCAGGGAGGACCAGTGGCTGGGCAAGGAGAGACGAGCCTCGTGAATCTTGAGGTAGGTCTCTCTTGCTCTGTCACGAGCTCCCTGCTAAGTCACCCGGTGAGTCACCGGAGGCCTCTCAACATCAGGAACAGTGGTTACCTTGCCGTGTGGTTGCAGGAGTCAGGTGCATCAGGGCTCCCCAGGCCCTGCCCCTGCCCTGCCCCACCTGCTACATGCCACTGAACTTGTCAGGCTCCCCTCGTGCCGTCTGCCAGCCCCGAAGGGCCTCCTGACCTAAATGGAAAGGTAGTAGCCTTGAGTTCCCAAACCAACACTCGGCTCTTTACTTCCTGCCCATTTTCAAACCTTTCCTTCTCCTTCTGGAAGTTTCCGTCTTGTCCCAGGCCAGGGTGGGGCCCCACCGGACCCAGGAGCGGAGAGGGCACCCGTCCAGTACTGCCCAGGGGGCCAGCAGGCGGAGCACCAAGCACTGGGTTATTGTAGGGTTTCCTGAAACATGGTGGTCACTCCGGAGGAGAGAGAGAGAGAGAGAGAGAGGTGACCGCAGAGCAAGTGGCTTCTGACTCCGTCCCCGTTCTGTCTCCTTCCTTCCCTCTCAGCACCCGTGTCAGATGCCCTGCCTGGGGCTGGCAGAGATAGTTAGGCTTGAGGACTCCAAGAAAGACACGACTAGGGCAGGCGGCAGGCGTCCCCATGGAGCTCGCCCTGAGACAGGGGGGAGCAGAAGGGGAGACGTTCCTTGGGCTGTGCCCCTCCCCATCTTCCACAGCCCCACCCATAGGTGACTGTGTGACTTGGGAAAATGACAGACCTTCTCTGGGCCTCCGTCTTCCCAACTAGAGAAGGAAGGGATTGGACTAGGCCTGCGGTTCTCAGGTTTCATCTTGCAGAGGGGCCGCTGGTGGGGGCAGAAACTATACTCATTAAGCTATAACTTCCCTCCTGCTTGCCGGCCTCTGGTAACCTCTACTCTCCTTTCTGTCACTAGGAATTTGCCTACTCTAGGTTCCTCGCGTACAACATTTGTCCTTTGGTGACTCGCTTTTTTCACTTGGCATCATGTTGAGCAGGTTCACCCATGTTGTAGCAGGTGCCAGAACTTCATTCCTTTTTGTGGCTGAACAATATTCCACCTTGCGGACACGCCACATTTCGTTGTCCGTTCATCTGACCGACACTCGGGGTGCCCACCCCGTCGCGCTGCCGTGAGGCTGATATACGCGTGCCCGTGTTCTTGCTTTCAGTTCTCTTGGGCACGTAGCTAGGAGTGGCATTTCTGGATTGCGTGGTGATTCTACGTTTCGCTTTTCGAAGGACGGGCCCCTCTTTTTGATCTGTTTTATGTAGAGCGGAGTAGGGGGGAAGGCTGTCTGTGATTCCACTCGGAAAAAAAAAAACAGCTAACAAATACGAAACACTGAGACTGTGACTCCTGAGGCCCCTCCCGTCTCTAAAACCCTATTATGTTGGTGGTGGCGGGGTGGGGGGGGCAAGGTAAAAACTATAAACAAGTTTGGGTGCAGCAGAGGTTGGGTGCAGGGCTCCAGCCCTAACGGAGCCTTAAAAGGAAAAGCAGAGCAGGGATGCCACGTCCTGTACCCCCCTGCCGCAGACAGTCGGCCCGAAGTGGGGGGGCATGATGGGTGGATGGTAGAATCCGGGGGCTGACAATGCCAGCAATACCAGACGGGACACGCTCCCTGCGCACAGCACTTGTGAGTGTCACCGTGGCGCGTAAGTCAAGTCAGCATCCAGGCCGACCTGCGTTCTTCGGTTACAAGTTTTATCTCTGCCCTAGCCCTCCCCACAGGCCCGCCTTCGGGCCTCTGGAGACGGGAGGTGTCGTCGGGGAGAGGAGAGAACCAGGGTGCGGTGGCAGTCGGATAAGGCAGTGCACATATTCAAGGCCAGCCTATTCGGACAGGGAATTTCCCCCCGAGAGGTCAACGTCGAGGGCCCCACGAGCAGCCTGTTGCATGCTGGCACCTGCTATGTGCCCGTCTGCCCGGCTGCCCGTGTCTGTCCTCAGCCCAGCTGGGCGGTGGGTGGTTGGGGTGGAGGACGAGCTGTCCTCAGGGGAGGGTGGCAGGGCCCTCGGGCAGGGCAAGGCCAGGAGCTGGGTATAAATAGCCCCCGCCCAGCTGGGAAGGCCCGGCAGTGCCCTCCGCCCTCCCCCTCACCAGCTGCCAATGCCAGGCGGGTCCCTACCTCCCTTGGGAGCCTGGCTGTTGCCCGCAGGTCCTAACCATAGGAACTTCCTCAGCGGAACTGAGGAGTCTTGTCCTGTGTGGAGGCGAGACCTCCGGATGCCTGGATTCCTGGGGAGTAAGGCCAAAACACTACAAGAAAAGGACATCAGACTGGCCTTTGGGGGAAGGAGTGGCTCCTTCAATCCTTTCCTTGAGAATTAGCAACTACCCATCGTGTGGCCTGGACTTTCAGTAGACCAAGTGTGCTCGTGTGTGTGTGTGTGTGTGTGTGTGTGTCACAGGCCGAGGTGTTGGAGAGATGGGAGAAGACACAACCTCTCTCCCTGGGGAACTCTTACTCCCACAGCAGATCAAACTGGAAACAAATGAGTCCAGGGCTTTGTGACAAGATAGGAATAAAGTACAGCAAAGACACAGAGGCGGGAGAGGTTACCTTCACCTGGGAGCCCCCGAAAGTCTTTAGAAAGGAGGTGACCCAAGACGCATGTGTTGAAGGATGGGTAAGGTGCTCGCCAGCAGCTTGGCAGGGGACGGGCACTCCGGGCGGAGGGCTCAGCCCCAGCAGAGGCGCGGATGTGGGAGGCTGCCCGGCAAAGCACCCGGAGCCGCTTGCACTCGGGTAGGAAGAACTAGGGAGAATGAGGCTTGCTCTGTGGCCCCCCACCCCGACCCTCTCCAGGGGAACGTGTACCTCCTAATGGGGGACGAGGAGCTGTGAGTTGAACTGACGCATCCGTGGCGGCAGAGGTTCAGACCTGAGCCCTGTGCGGGTAGGAGGCTGGGGGGGGGGGGGGGTGGTGCCAGGCCATGTCTGGGGGACGGCAGCCATCCTGCAGAAGTCAGTCCCAAGGCCGAGGCCTCGTCAGCCCCACTGCTGGCCCGTCGACCCCATCCCCAGAGGGCCTTGCTCACTGCCAGCGGATATCCAGATCCGAGCTGGAACCCTGGCAAGGAGCCCCCTGGAAACGTCTCTGTGCCCTTGCCCTTTGGGTGCCTTTAACACTCAGCCAGATCCCAGGTGTCTGTCCAGCCACCCCGGTTAGCACTGAGCTGCTCTGAGCCCAGGCATCCTTCCCAGCGATGGATGGGAAGGGGTTCTGAAAATTCTGATGTGTTCTATCAAGTCAGAGATGGAGGGCAGGAGGCTGAGGGTGCTGACAGGGCAGGGACAGAGTGCTTGGGACACCCCCCGCCACGGTAACCGCACGACCATCATTTATTCCTCTTACGTCTATGTTACAGGTGAAGAAACTGAGGCACGGCAAGGTTAAGGAAATTGACACCCGTAGTTAGGAAACAGCACTGGGGTGAATAGCTGGTTGGCCCCCGGGCAGCAGGGAGGGGCCAGGGTTTGGCGGGAAAGGGGAAAGGTCTCGTCTCTGAGGCAGGGAGTTGTTTTCAGAGGGTGTCACGCTTGGAGCCAGACAAACCCAGGGTTGAATTCCGGCTCGGCCCAACTTTCATCACTGGGCAAAAAGAGGCTGGAACCTTGGGGGCCTTGGGGCCTTGGCTGGTGAGCAGACCAATAAGTGGGGGAGGTGCCGTGGGACAGGGTCCCCAGTGCCAGAAGTGACTGTGGGACAGACCGGCCGCGAGAAGCGTGTGCCGTGGGGGCAGGAGGCCGAGCTGACGGCAAGCGCGGCCACCGCAGGGGCGGTCCACACCTCCAGACACAGGCGTGGACGGGGGCCCGTGGTGGGGACCCTGGGGAGACTGGCCCTGGCCAAAGGGGAAGGACGCTGAGGCTGGGAAGTGGGCCCAGGTCTTCCCGTGCCGCACTGGGACAGGCGTGGGGAGGGGGCGAGGACTTAGCACCACACCCCTGGAGAGGGGTTTTCATGGCACCACACTCAGGACCAAACCCAGGTGGGGTGGCAGCTTCCCCACCGGGGCTCAGCTCTTGTCTCCGACTGTCCTCCTCATATGAGGCTTCGGGTCCTAAATGTCCAAGGAGGGAGTAGGAAAGGCCTGGGCTTCTTCCCAGGAGAGCCTCGCTCCCGTGCCGTCCTCTCAGGATGGCGCCGTGCTGACTATCTACCCCCAGCCCCGGGCTCGGGTTCCCACTCCAGTGAGGGCAGTGCTGTCCGGGCGGCTGGCGGGGCTGGGCTGGAGGTCCTGGCTAAAAGCGGGTGGGGAGGCAGCCCGAACTGGGAGGGAGGCTCAACGCTGACACTTGGCCGTCCTGCAGACTTGGACAGCTTACTTGGCTTCTGGGCCTCAGTTTTCCTCATCTAGGAAATGGGACAATAACGATGATAATGAAGTTCCTATCTCACAGACTTGCTATGAGGATTACGTAAGGTAAGAGACACGAGTGCTTAGAACTGGCCCAGCATATAATCAGTGACAGATATTTGAATATCACGGTTATCATGATAACCTGTTTATAACTGGAAGCGGGGCAGGGGCAGAACAGGGCTCCACTGGGTGCCGGGTGCCATGTGCCCATCCGGGGGCTCTGGGCTGACCCGCTCTATCTCACTCGGGTGTGGGATCGGTGGTGTGGCTCAGGCCACAGACGGGCCAGTCCTGCCTCCTTCAGGACCCAAGCAGGCATAGCCAAGAAGACAGGTGGCACAGTGGTTTGCCCCACAGGCTCTGGAGCCAGATGTCTCGGGGTCCGATGAGCAACTTCTTAGCAGCTCTGCCAGCTGGGCTGGTTACTCAGTACACAAGTCTACACCATCTGGAAACAGGGCTGCCGTAATGCCCCCTTCTGTGTCACATAGCTGCTCTGAGGATTCAGTGAAGCAAACCCAAGGGGAAGACTCAGCTCGGGGAGCATGCCCTGCTCTGTCGCAGACCTGGCACCAAAAAGCCTTGAGCAAGCTGACTTCCTTCCTAAACCTCCGCTTCTTCGTCACCACCCTGGAGAACTGATCAGAAATGAAGCACGTAGTAAGAGCTGATGAATGGCAGACATTTGGTTCAGCCCTGTGTCTAGTCCAGGAAGCTTTTGCATGGTTTTTTTCCCCCCTGATCTGAATCTGGGGTCTTCTGGACCCTCTTCCCAAGGTTTCTGTCATCACTTGGTGTGGGAGACTTGACCAAGGTCACTGCCAGACTGGAGCCTTGCTGGGGTCGGTGCTGGATGTAAAGGGCCCCCATGCAACCCTTCTTCCAGCTCACACTGTCCTGACCACAGGGCTGATTGCGACTGGCCTTGAGGTCCACTGAGACCCACAGATCATTTTCTCAGTCTTTCCCACAAAATGTTATCCCTGCTCTTCCTGTGCTGGGGGAGAGAGTGGAAGAGCAGCACCTTGAATTTTCTAGTTTTTTTAAACTCTTGTTCCTCCTTCCCCGGCTTCCCCCAAGACCTTTCCTTCTGTTGACTCTTAAATTTTTTTTTTTTCAACGTTTATTTATTTTTGGGACAGAGAGAGACAGAGCATGAACGGGGGAGGGGCAGAGAGAGAGGGAGACACAGAATCGGAAACAGGCTCCAGGCTCTGAGCCATCAGCCCAGAGCCCGACGCGGGGCTCGAACTCACGGACCGCGAGATCGTGACCTGGCTGAAGTCGGACGCTTAACCGACTGCGCCACCCAGGCGCCCCTCCTTCTGTTGACTCTTAATAAAATCTGAGGGTCTGACCGGATATGGCTTGAGAAATGAAGGTTAAAAGGTGAGGTGACTTGAGTAAGGTCGTGAGTGTTGGCTGGGAGAGTATGCTCTGACATCTTCTCCCTCCTGACACTGAGCTAAACTTGTCGTGCAACAAAGCCAAGTTCCAATCGCTGGTGAGAGGGAAGATGGCAACTCTAGAAACTTCTAGGAAGCTGCCAAGATGGTCCTGGAGGCCCTGGTGGACAAAGGACAGAGGGCCTGGTAGAAGCCATCAGTTCCCTGGGGAGACACTGGGATGCTTTGGGCTGGGCAGGCAGTATCCTGGGGAGGGGCACTGCCATGGGCAGTGTGTGTGTGTGTGTGTGTGTGCGCGCGCAAATCTCAGACACACATGCATGTACAAGTTCCCCACTGGGACCGGGGCTTCTCTGCTTTAGCTGAGTTGGGACTGGGGTCAGGCCAGCTCCTGCCAGCTTCCTTGACTTGGGTTTGGGTTATTTCCCATGGGTCATAGGAGTCTCTATGTAGCTCTAGAAACTTAGACTCCCTAGAAGCTTGTCCAGCCCAACTGCTTCAATGCCCGTCAGGGCAACTGGCCCAGAGCCTAGGAGGGACTTAACCTGGGCTCTCAGTAGGATCTTTCCAGTCCAGGGTTCTTTTCATGGTATTGCATCGCCCCCAAGGGCCCCCACGAGAGGTTCCTACTGGTCACTGTGCTCACGTCAGATATGCCCACATCAGAGGGCTGACTTGGCCTGGGTCAGAGCTCTGCCCTTCAAGGGATGGTGTATTCTTGAGGTCAAGACAGCGCATTCAGGTACCACGTTTCTCAAGGCCATGGGATCGGGCTGACGGGCCCTCCATAGCTCCACCTGCCCCCAGAGGGCTCACGAGGAAGACGCAATGCCCATGACGTTCCGTGTGCCCTGTGCCGGCAATGCCACTGCCCTCTGTCTGCCTGCAGGTCCCTGGCCCTGGGCCAGCAGTACACCTCGCTGGGCTCGCAGCCCCTGCTCTGCGGCTCCATCCCAGGCCTGGTCCCCAAGCAGCTGCGCTTCTGCCGCAATTACATCGAGATCATGCCCAGCGTGGCCGAGGGCGTGAAGCTGGGCATCCAGGAGTGCCAGCACCAGTTCCGGGGCCGCCGCTGGAACTGCACCACCATAGACGACAGCCTGGCCATCTTCGGGCCCGTCCTAGACAAAGGTACTGTCTCTGGGCTGAGTAGGAGGTGGGTGAGGGGCTAGATTGGGGGAGGGCATGAGGACACGTGAGCCTTCCACCTCAGCAGGCCTCAGTTCCCAGCCCAGGGTCCCCAGGAGAGGGCCATAAAGCCGGTACCGGCCACAGCCTCCACAGGAGTGGGCGGGCTCCCTCTCTGGATGGATCCAGTTGGGTCACCTTGGCTGCCACACCTTCCCAGGTGCCACTGGAGGTTGAGCAGCCTGGAGATGCTCTGTCTCCTGAGATCCTAGGACAGGAGAGGTGGCCATGGCCTTCCTCCCCGCTCCCGGCTGCACAGTGGAGGGGGCAGGCCTTGATGTGGACAGTTGCGACATTTTGCCAACACTGTGTTAAGTGCTATGCAAATCTAGCTTTTGGGTGGGATGAGGGCATCACCACTTCTAGGTCCCTTCCTTCTAGAAAATTCTGGAGTTGAGGAAACTGCCTGGAGCTGGTGGCATTGCATTGCCCCCAAGGTTTCAGGGAGAAGATCCCGCTGGTCGCCATGTGCCCTGCAAGCTGGACGTGCCCAAGGACTGTGGAGGGGCTACTGGGCGTGCTGGTGTCCCGGTAACTTTCCAGCCCTCCTGCCACCCAGGAGTCTAACCCGCTGTACCTGAAATGAATGGGGTTCACCCAACTTGACTTCAAACATGACCAAAAGAGAGCGAGCGGTAGGGGGGCAACTGCTCCCAAGAAGGGGACTTTGGGGCTGTGAGTTCTGGGCTGAAGATGGGCAACTCTGAGGAACTGCAGTGTCCAGGAATGTAGTGACCCCAGCTGGCCTCCAAGGAGCCACCGCTCCCCCCCCCCCCCCCGGCCCTGCAGCAACTTGAACCCTCTGGACCACCACCAGGGCTTTGCCTTTGCCACCCAAATTGGTGAGCCTGGCCCTCCCTCCTTCTACAAAACTGTATTCATAGCCAGAAGGAAAAGGGATCTGAGAGCCAGGTGGATCTGACAGGGAGTGGGTGGCAAGTGGGGGGACGGAACCCTACATTGAGTGTGTCGTGCCCCCTTTACCTGTGTCTCAAGTGTGCTGAGTCGGTCTGACCTACAGGCCATTGTCAAGGGACAGAAGGGCAATTAGCGAATCAATGGATGATGGTTCTGTTTACGCTTCTATTACCAAAGCTAATTATTCCTTGTTTACATAAAAGGTTTGGCCTCTAATTGGGGCCAAGTGGCGGCGGTTTGCATTTCAAACCTGATCTTGCCGGTGTGTCGGTCTCACCGCCTTCCGGTGCCCCACCTCGGGCCAGGGAGCGCTTAATCAAACAGCCTGGCGTCTAGACGCGCTCCCCAAAAGCAAGACTCGCCTTCTGATTGCTTTGACCCTCTTGGGACGTTTGGCAATGAAAATCGGGCCCTTTGAGCTTATTCCCCATTCACGTCCGTGTTTAACGTTTTAAATCGCCGTTGTGGGTTCTGGTACCTGCCCCTTCAACATCCTAAATTGCAAGAGGGCAGTTTTGTGTTGGGCCGGGGCTGGGAGCTGGGTAACTTGCCCGAAACTCTAGGAATTTGATGAAGCCGAGGAGGGTCTGGGAAAAGGGCCCACGCACGCGCTGGCGCCCAGAGCCCGGGCCGTGAACCGGGTTCGAACCCTGCCCTGGGCTCCACGCTGGCGCGCGGCCCTTGGCCAGCCGCCAAGCCGTGCGGGCCGCCAAGAGTTAATTTCTACCACCTTCCGGCTTGGAGAGCCAGGGTGGCAGGGCCCGGTCCCCGGGGCGCGCCTCTTCCGCGGAGGCCGAGGCCCACTCCCCACGGGTTGGCCGGCCCGGGGACTCGCACCGCGCGCCCGTGGGGCGGGGGCCGCGGGGGTCGGCGGCCGGAAGGCGACGGGGCCGCGACGGCGGGGCGCGGGCGAGCCGGGGATCGCGTTCCGCGGGCGGGGCGGCGCGGGCGGCCCGGAGGGGCTTAGGCGGCTTGAAAGGGGCCCGAGCGCCGCCCCCCACCGCGCGGCCCGGCCCCGCGCCCGCTGCGGCCGCCGCGCCATTCACACGCCCTCTGGCCATTCGGCGCGGCGCGGGGGCGGGGGGCGCCGCTTCAATGGGGATTTCGCGGGCCGGCGCCGGGGCCGGGGGCGCGGCCCGGCCGCGGGAGCCGCCCGTTGCTACGCGGTGGCGGCCGGCCCGGCGGCCCGGGCCCGGCGGCCGCATTATGCGGGTAATGCGGTGTGACACCGCGCGAACAAAGGCGGATTGAGCGGCCCAGCGGGCCCCGCCGGACGGGGACCGGCACAGCGGGGCTGTCAGCGCCGCTCCCAGGCTAATCCCCGCCCCGCCCCCGCCGCCCCCGCGTCCCCGGGGCTGGGAACCGAGCGCGGCCCGGGGCCCGGGCGCCGCCGCCGCCGCCGGGAGAGGCCGCGGGCCCGGCCGGAAGCGAGGCGCTGGGTCCTCGGCGCCGCCGTCCCCGGGCCGCCCGGGGAGGGGGGGGGGCTGGAACGGGGGGCGCGGAGAGCGGGGCGGTGGGGCTCGGGCCCCCGGCCTTGGTGGCTCGCGGCCGCGGTCCGCCTGGGCTGCGCGGGCTCGCTGCGCCGGCGGGGCGGTCCGTGGAAGCGGGACGGGCGGCTCCTCTGCAGGTGGCCCATGAGGCCACCAGGCTCCCCGCTTGTGTGCGGGGGGGGGGGGCGGGGGGCGGGCGCGATCTCCCTCCGCACTCAGGACAGCGAGCCTGGCTCCTAAGCTGGCCCGCGTGGCCTTGGGCAGGTCACCTCCGGTTCTGGGTGCCTCGCCCGCGGGGAGAGAGGTAGTTGGACTGTCGTCTCCCAGGCCTTCGCCCCGTGGTCGTCAATGTCTGCATCTGTAAAACAGGCCTATGTTAAGACTTTCTGCCTCGTGGTTAAGAGGATTAAATGAGCTAACGCACCCGAAGGGCAGAATCTGGTGCATACTGACTGAGAGCTCAAAGGTGGTTATCAGGATAAGGAGGCTAGGGGGACACCCCTAAGAATTTCTCCTTTCCCTTCACGGGACCCTGGGGCAGAACCAAGGGAACTGCCTTGTTTTCTGATCCTCCTGGTGGTGGTGGGCAGAGGGCTCGGGATGCAGGTCACTGCCGTCCTGGTCAGGAGGTCTGGTGACAGAGGGAACTTATACCCGTTTTACAGAGAGGGTAACTGAGGCTCAGAAAAGGAAAGGGTCTGCCCAAGGGCATCCTGACTACGTTTAGGTGGTGGGTTCCCAGGCTGCCCGCCCGCAGACCTCAGGCTCTCTCAGGAGTGGGGGTGCTCAGGCGTGTGCTGTGGTCTCTGGAATTTGGGCAGATGGAAGGCAGGGGGCCTGGGGCTAGGCCAGAGCAGGACTACTTTATCTCTTCAGCAACCTGCCAGAGCTATAGTACCCACCGCTGTTTTTAACAGCCTCGGTTTGGCCCTGTAGCAGGTGTTGAGGCCCCGAGTTGATCAGTTACTGCCCTGGGCCTCAGTTTGCTCATCTGTAAAGTGGGGGTACCTCAGAGACTGGGCCAGTCAAAGGGGGTCGGAAGGGCACCTAGGTTCCTCCCTCTGTCCTCGGGGCCTTCTTCCCGACTGGGGAGGTCGAGGCAGAGAGGCTGCCCCCCGGGACCCGGCCTGAGCAATGCCCTCCCCGCAGCCACCCGCGAGTCGGCCTTCGTGCACGCCATCGCCTCTGCCGGCGTGGCCTTCGCCGTCACGCGCTCCTGTGCCGAGGGCACCTCCACCATCTGCGGCTGCGACTCGCATCACAAGGGGCCGCCAGGCGAGGGCTGGAAGTGGGGCGGCTGCAGCGAGGACGCCGACTTCGGGGTGCTCGTGTCCCGGGAGTTCGCGGACGCGCGCGAGAACAGGCCGGACGCGCGCTCGGCCATGAACAAGCACAACAACGAGGCGGGCCGCACGGTGAGCTGCGGCCGCCCTCGCCCCGACCCTGCCCGGTACCCCTTTTCGGACCCTGTGCCTGCCCCTCCCGGCTGGCCCCACCCCTGCCCCACCCTACCCTTCTGGTGCTTCTTGTACATGCGGGCTCCCTGCTCTCCTCTTTCCCCCTGGTGGAGCCTGTCCCCCCCCCCCCACCACCACCACGCCCCACAATCACCCCTTCCGTTCACCCTCCGTTCTCCTTGGGCTGTTCCCCTGCGCGCCCGCCCGCCCACCTTCCCCAGGGGTGCGTCAACTCGGGAGTGTGGCGGCCCCGTGGCGCAGGTACCCGCCAGCCCATCCAGTGCACTTGGGCAGCCTGTGCAGGGCTGTGAAAACCGGTGGGCTTGGCTTTGAGTTCAACCTCCACCCCTTCCTCTGGTGGTTTGACCTAGGGCGAGTCACTTACGCTCCCAGCCTCAGTTTCCCCATCTGTTAAACGGGGATCACAATCCCTATTTCCTGCAGCTTTGGAAAATGGCTGCGATTTCTGCCAATGCTTGGGCTGTGAAGGGGAGGGAGACGATGGTCATCGTTTTTAGGTCCGCACCTCGGTCCCCAATCCGTTGTCTTCCCGGCACCCAGTAGGCTCGGAGAAGGCTCCAGGGATGGGGGTGGGCGGGGGCAGAGTGGGAGGGCCTAGGTGTACTCCCAGGTGGGGTCGTTCCGGGGGCCAGCTGCCACTCCTCTTCCCCAGACCATCCTGGACCACATGCACCTCAAGTGCAAGTGCCACGGGCTGTCAGGCAGCTGCGAGGTCAAGACCTGCTGGTGGGCCCAGCCCGACTTCCGCGCCATCGGCGACTTCCTCAAGGACAAGTACGACAGCGCCTCCGAGATGGTGGTGGAGAAGCACCGCGAATCCCGCGGCTGGGTGGAGACCCTCCGCGCCAAGTACGCGCTCTTCAAGCCGCCCACCGAGAGGGACCTGGTCTACTACGAGAACTCCCCCAACTTCTGCGAGCCCAACCCCGAGACGGGCTCCTTTGGCACCAGGGACCGGACTTGCAATGTCACCTCCCATGGCATCGATGGCTGCGACCTGCTCTGCTGTGGCCGTGGCCACAACACGAGGACGGAGAAGCGGAAGGAGAAATGTCACTGCATCTTCCACTGGTGCTGCTACGTGAGCTGTCAGGAGTGCATCCGCATCTACGATGTACACACCTGCAAGTAGGGAGCCAGGTAGGGTGGCGGGGTGGGGAGCGGGGGAGGGGGGGCAGGGGGCAGGGAACTGGATTTGCCCCTCGCCCCTTCTCCAGCAGCCTGCTTCTATTCCTGAGTCACCCAAGGCACACAAGTTTCCAGGGACGAATTAGGAAGCCAGGATTTCCCAAGCTTCGGTGGCAATGATCCTTGGACCGCTTTCCTGCGCGGACTGCCCAAAGCACAGATAACAGCGAGAGTGTGCACACAAGGCGGCAAGCAATTGATTAACATTTGTACACAAGTTAGTCACTTATGAGCCAGGTCAGACTTTTGCGTGGCCACTGGCTGTCATTGCTGAGCATCTGTGGCGCCAGAGGAGGGACACTGGGGTTGGAAGCCAGGACACCTGACTTCTGGTCCCAGTGTTGCCCTGTTCCAGGAACTCCCTAATTTCCTGTTCTTCCGCTTTCGTGGGTCTCCGTTTCCTTACCGTAAAACAAGGGGGTTAAAATACTTGACATAGCAGGCCAAAGATCCTCTTTTACCCCCGGGGCAGAGTCATTTTTGCATCCACCTTGAACGGAGAGGGCAAGTTTTTGCACAAGCATAAATCCTACCGACCTGGAGGAGGTGGGTGGGGGGAAGCGGTGTATGTAAGCCCATATCCTGACAGATCTAAAGCTTGGGTGGGGCGGGGGCACTCTGAGCGAGTTTATGGAAGGGGATGGGGAGGAGGAGGGATTCAAGTTCAGAGTGATGGTGGTGAGTAATCAAGGGATCAAAGGCTGGTGGATTATGTTCCCAAGCTTCCCAGAGGTGGCCTGCGTGGGAGACACGCAGGTGCCAGGCCCCTGTGTCCATAGGTCCCCAGCATAGTTCAGGACCGATGGAGGGTGGTCCTCGAGTCTTGGAGGTGGAAGGGCTGAGGCCACTATGCCCCTTCTCCCTCTTCTCTGCCCTGAGAGGGAGCCTAGTCTATAAAGTCATGAGCCCTGGTCCAGCTGCCACCGCTTGCCGGCCGGGGGGGACCAAGACAAGAGCGTTTTTACAGAGCTGCCTCCTTATCTGCCATCCTCCCCAGAGGTGCTGTGGGGGACCAATGAAAGGACACTGGGGACAGTGCTTGGTTCACTGCAAAGAACTCGCCTGCCTGGATCATCCCCTCACCCCCCCTCCCGGGGGCAGGGCAGGAAAGAGCACCCCACCAGGTGATGCAATTCCCCAGAGGGCACTTCAGAGCTGGTGGCGCACGTCTAGGCTGTGCAGGCCTGGGGGCGGGGCCGGGCCTCCCTGAGGCTTGGGGGAACCCAGGTCATGGTCATGGGGAGAGCTCTGGGTGAAGGGGACTCACTCAGCCCATCTGCGAGGCCCCTCCGTGTAGCTCAGGTTACGACCTGGCCGGGATGGAGCCCGGAAAGGCAGCGGGAGGCACTTGGAAGTTGGTGGTACTTTCTTGGTGTCTGAGTAAGTGCAGTGTGGCCAGTGGAAAGAGGACAGAGGTGGCTCCAGCTCCATCACGTACCAGCCGTGGAACCCCAAAGCCCAGCGTCCCCATCTGTGCAGTGATGGTGGGAGCCTAACATAAGTGTCGTGAGGCTCAAATGAGCCACCAGGGGTGTATGTTTGTCTGAATCTCCTACTAACAGAGAGGGACAGAGGCCATCAGAGAGCCGTGACATGAGGGTGTCTTCATGCGGTGAGATGGTGTCATCACCTGGCCAAGTTTCATTTCTTGCTTCTCACGATAGAAGAGTTAGCGACCGTGAGAGAGCTCACAGGCCCATTGTAGCATGGCCACTATGGCCAGAGGCAACGTGGTGTCCCCACCATCAAGCAGGACGTGGCCATTCTGAGAGGGAGCTTTGGGGAAGTCAGAATTTCAGAACACTCACACTGGACATCTGTCTGGCTTACCCATTGCCGGGGTCGGAACACTGAGCCCGGGTCTCTGCCTCCAGGAAGCTTCGTGTGTGGCAACTGCAGAGGCCGTAGCAGCAGCAGCCCAGGTCCCATCAGTGGCTCTAGGGGGCTCTAGGGGGTCGTTGGTTCAGACCCGCAGCTGCGTCCCAGCACGTCCCCTCCTCCAGGTGGGCAGCCAAGAAGAGCCATCTGCCAAGCAGAGAAGGAGGTGTCTTGACCCTCAGGCTCCAGAAAATCCCCTGCCTTCCGCCCCTGGGGTTAGTACTGACCCTAAGAGGTATCAGTACATCTGCAGCCCTCTTTTCTCCCATTTCTGAAGTAGAATAGTGTTTTTTTCCAGCCTTATAAAAGTGCTACGTAGACACGTTTTCAAGATGCCACGTCTAGGTAGATCGGGTCCCCAGGCCCCTCCTCTCCGGTCACTCTGGAGCCCTTGCTCTGGGACGAGTAGAGGACTCTCTCCCAATGTGGTGCCCTTTGAACAAACACTCTACTTGTTGAGTGATTTGGGACGAGCTGTTGAGCTTCTCTGTGCCCTGGCTCCCTCGTTTGTGAACTGGGGACAAGAGCCAGTCCCTCACGGGGTCGTCGTACGGCTGTATACACAGGGCCTGGCACATGGTCCGAGGAGGCGGCAAAGATTCCCAGGCTAAGCAGAGCCGACCTCCGAGAGCGACTTCCCCCAAGCCTGCTGCTTGATCAGAAGCCACAGGCCCAAGATTGGCTGAGACCTGGTTATCTCTCCCGTCGTTTCATCCACACTGACGCCATGGGCAAGATGGGAACTTTCAAGACAGGCCGGCAGGGACATGTGCCCTCCACCCGCTGGGTGGGGAGCGAGCCCCAGTCAAATGGCTTTCTACCACAGGAAGGCCAGAGATTCCTGGGCCCCCCTGGGTGGGGAAAACATCTTCTCCATTGCTTGTAGCTTCTGGGTCTCATGCTTTACCCCTCATTTCCTCCCTTGGCAAGTACCGGGTTTATTCCTTGTTATTCAGATGTTGTGAGCCCAGTAAGCTGGACAGGTCTCTGGACAAGAGTCAGGTGGCCTGGCTGGCCCCAAGTGCTGGATCCGTCACTAACTTGCTGCAAAACCTTGAACATGTCCCTTTAATCTGGCTGAGCCTCGGTTTCTGCCCCCGGAAAATAATCTTCCCTTGGTCTTGTCAGCTCCCTGAGGAGTGGAGGGTTGATCGGGGATGCCCACGAAAGCGCTTTGGGGCTCAAATCCTTTATGAGACGGAAGTACACAAATGAGTAAGATGTGCACTTTGGTGCTCTCCTGAGAAGGAATTATTCGCGGTTAATTAAATAGACGTGCTCCTGTGTGGACGGCTCATCATCAAACTATCGGTGCGACAGGGAAGCACAGGGCACGGGTCCACTCTCGGTGGGAATGGGGCGGGGGGGCTAGACTGGCAGGGTTCCCCCGGGGTCTACACAGGGCAGATTCTTGCAAGAGGACAGCTGCCCACGCCCGGGCTCCCTGCTGCCTGAGCTCCCAGCTAGAAGGTGGGGCAGGTAGGATTTGGATCCACATCGGTGGTGGCTAAAGCCCTACCGTTCCTGTTTAAATCTCGCACCCTTCCTCAGGGGCAGGCCCCAAAGCAGAGGAGGGCAGGGGGTATGGAAAAGCCACTTAAGTGCCCCCGTTAGCCCCCGGGCACACGAGAAGTGTCGAGAAGCGTCGAGGTCGCCTGTCATCAGCCTCGGATCTCAGCCCCCCAACGGGTGGTTTCTCTGAGAAAGGCATTGCGTCTCTTAATTCTTCCTCTTTGTTTTCCAAAGGGCAGTGGGAACGGGTGAAGTGTGTGGCTGGGCAGATTCACCGAAGTCCCATGGGAAGCAGGACCTGGAGCCGGGCTCAGCCCTCAGCACCAGACAGCAAGGAACCCGGACTGTTGCCAGACGCCCGTGCGGTAAATTACCTGGACCCGAGCCGCCCGCTGACGGGGAGGCCCCCCTCGCGCTCTCTCTTAAGTCTCTCACCCTGCTCTGGATGGTGTGTGGTTTTTAAAGAAGGGGCTTTCTCTTTAGTTCTCTAGGGTCTGATAGGAACGGACCCCAGGCTTCTCTTTGCACATGTTAAAGAAAATAAAAAATGGAAAAAAAAAAATTCTACTCCGACAGAACAGGCTGGGCTACCGTGAGCTCTCTGCCCGGTGGTGAAGACTTCAGCACGGGCAAGATTCTGTTTCCAGACCGCTCCTTCTGGTGATGCGCCAAGACGCCCGTGAGGTGGGAGTTACGAAGTAGGACAGACCCCTGCAGTCTCCTTTTCTCCGTCTCCTCCTGTGCAAATCTGATGTCCTTCCACATTCTGACAAAAGCCATAGGTTGAGCTAGGATAAAGTGGTAGGGAGGCCCAAGGCGATTGTGGGAGTAGGATTTTGAGTTTCGAAGAACCAGGAGCGCTGGGTGGCCTGGTAAGCTGTTTGAAAGGCAGCCGTGTGTTCTGTCTCGTTTTCTCTGTAACCCGGTTCTGCACAAGAGGCTCTTAGGACCTGCAGTCAGAGCCGCTCCCCCTCTTGTTGCCCATTCTGCGGTTTCCACCAGTAACGCGGGACGGTGGGGTTGTTTTGCTTGTTTTGTTTTTGTTGGTTTTCAGAGGATGATGTAAATAGGTTATGTTTCAAGGGGGCCGGCCTTCTGCAGCTCCAGTAGCTTCCTAAAGCAACAAGTGGTACCTTTAGACGGGGCCGTTCAATCCCTCCCAGCCCGGCTCACCGGCAGATTCTCCACAAAAACAAGTCCAGGTAGAGTGGCTGGGAGTCTAGGCCACCTTGGTAGAAGTTAGACAAAGGGTCAGGGAGTGGCGATCTGGTCCCGAAGTTCCAATTTGGTGACTCATAGACGGGGGAGGGGGCCGGGGGGGGGGTTAAAAGTCGCTCCTTCGTCTCCTCTCTGAAGCAGACACGTCTTCTGGCCTCCTTTTCTCTCTTTGGCCTGTGTGGGTAAACAGAAGCGCCGAGTTCTTTAACACGCACCCTCCGGCCTCGCCTGCACGCGGACACCACACCCACCCGCGCAGTTACCAAGGATCAGGGTTGGGTGTCCGAAGCGGGGCAAGCGGTCACTCGGTCCCTCGGGTAAAGCCTCTCACGGCCGAGTTCCCCTTGCTCTTTGCTGGTCCTCTGGCGCGTCCTGAAGGAGGCTAGCAGAATGGAGGCAGGCGGATCGGACAGTATGAATCGATGCAGCTGTGTCTTAAGGAGAATCGGGAAGAATAGTCCAGAACAAAGTCGTTTCTTCCTTTTCTCCCTTCTCTCTCTGGTCTGCCTCACGCTGACCTAAGGTTCCGGGGTCTTCCCGCTTGCCCAGGCAGGCTTGCCGCCACCATCTAGAAGCCATGCCCGCCCTCTTGAATCCGCTGGCAACGAGCCCTGATAAAGATCCACACCCCATCCCCTCTCCAGAGAGTCTGAAATGCCCCTCCCCACCTCACCTTAGACTGAAGTTTTAAATCATGTCAACCAGATGATGCTTGCTTTATGTGAGAATTATTTCAGCAGAATGGATACAAATTTTCAAAAACAGTCTTTTCATATCTATGTATTCTATATTAAAAGTGATAAAGTCATGTTTCTGGGGCGTATTCAAGTAGCTGACAAGTAATTATTTAATAATAGTACATTGAGTGCATTGTAATTATTCTTGCCGTAGTCAGGTAATAGTATCCAACAGAAATTTCCTACCAACCTGCTGTATCCAAAGTTTTGTAAAAAGTTGTAGAAGTTGTTGATCTTTTTGATTTTATATTCAAAAAGTCTCTTTTTATAAATATTATTTATTATACAATGTATATACCTTTGAGTTAACTAAGATTATATATTATATAAATATATATATATTTGGAGAAAATATATTTCATCATGCAGTTTTTTTCTGTTAAGTCATTAAAGAGAAGGTAAACAAACTTAAAACGGATACATTGTACCGTGTGTGGAGTTTCCAGATTAATGCTCAGGAGGTCGAGAGTGTCCGATTCTGGATGTGCTGGCCTCCACCTGCACCCTTAAGTTAGTGCCCCAAATCAAAGCCATTCCCTCTGTTCTCTAAGCGGGATCATCGGAGACATCAGGGTCAGTAGGTCTGATCCACTGCAGGGCTTTCTTACAGGCTTACTTTGCTCTAAGTCAACATCCAACAGATAATTCCCAGTTTTGCAAGTAAGCAGTTGGGCGCTAATGCTTTTCATAGACTCAGGCACCTCCACTGCACAAATTAATGTCACAGACACTCAGAGATGTGGCTCCAGGCCAGCAGACCACGGGGTTGGTTAATCCTTTCCTCACCCATGTTTTCAACTCCATTTATTGGGAAAATAGGATTTGCTCTATTGAAAATGAAACTTGACTGGAAATGGCTCCCCCCGCTGCTAGCTAATCTACAGAAGGGGTAGGTGGGTCAGGAAGATGAAGTGGTGTGCCCTAGCCTCTGGGTGGCCTGGAACAGGTGTCATTTGCAGCTTGAGATGGGGCAAAAAGGACTCCCCAGTGGGCACGCTCTGGGAAGGGCATTCTCTCCTCAAAACGCTGCTTCAAAAGGACTCACCTGAGACTCCCAAGCAATGCTTTCTCAACAGTGAGAGGCTATAACTCGGTTTTATGACAATAGACGATCCTTTGGTCTTCAGACCTACCCATAAAATGTCACCTTCGGTTTATGTAGCACGGCTAAAATGCTTTTGCTTTTCCTTTCTCCTGATTTACCTTTATTAGAAGCAAATCTTACTCATCTCACTGCATAGAAAAACATAAAAATAAAGCGGTCTGCCCTGTGTGGTGGTGACGGGCTGTCTCGTGCTACAGTTCAGGCCTCTAACCTTCGATTAGGAATGGCTACTACAAGTTCATGAATTTTACTGTGCCCGTTACGTGTCTTTATTTAGTCCCTGAAAAGCTTAAACCACAAAAATGGTGGTATCGGCGGCACAAGAAATCGGACGTGGAAAGTATACGGAAATCTCTGTATGTTACAGCCCTGCTCATCTTGTACTTGAACTTTGACAGAAAGCCAATACTCATCTACCCCAGCATTCTGGGTATTTTTTTTTTTTTTTTAACCTAGAAGATTGCCAAATATTTAAATGGTCCCTATTCATACTTACCAAGGCCATTTGTAATCCTTTCTATGATTAATCATATACTATGATTAAAGAGAACACAGTTTATTGCAGTGCTTGAACGTTCAGTTTCTCCATAAGTATAAATACTAATAAACATCTAAAAACAAGAGGAAGTTTTAAAAAAATAAAGATCCAAGGGGCGCCTGGGTGGCTCAGTCGGCTAAGCGTCCGACTCTTGATTTCGGCTCAGGTCATGATCTCACAGCTCTGTGAGACAGTGCAGAGCCTGCTTGGGGTTCTCTCTCACACCCTCTCTTTCTCCCCCCCCCCCCCCCCCCACTCGTGCGCTCTCTCTCAAAATAAATAAACTTAAAAAAAAATCTTTGGGCCACCTGGGTGGCTCAGTCAGCTGAGTGTCTGACTTCAGCTCAGGTCATGATCTCATGGCTTGTGGGTTTAAGCCCCATGTTGGGCTCTGTGCTGACAGCTCAGAGCCTGGAGCCTGCTTTAGATTTTGTGTCTCCATTTCTCTCTCTCTCTGCCCCTCCCCTGCTTGCGCTCTCTTTCTCTCTCTCTCTCAAAAATAAATATTAAAAAAAATTTTAACCTTTAAAAAAAAAAGATCTGAAAGAGACAATATAATGAGATTCCTTTCAAAGCAGTATTTTATGAAAAAAGGGAAGAAAATGTGTGCATTCAAGGCTGAGGGGAAGAAGAACAAATAAAGGCAAAGGAAAGGCAGAGAAAAGCAGGGGGAGAGATGGTGGTGAGGCTATTCTAGGTGCATCCAGTGACGGTATCCAATGGTCCCTGGTAGATCCAGGCCACCCTGGGTATGTGGATGGACACGTAAGCTGCAGGTGATCTACATACACACAGGTGAAGTTAATGCAGCAAAATTTATGGTTACTCCGCTGTCATCAATTCTCTTAGCTTAACAGAGAACTTTCTAGGAGGCAAAGAGTTACCTTACCATTAATCTTTTTTTTTTTTAATTTTTTTTTTTTTCAACGTTTATTTATTTTTGGGACAGAGAGAGACAGAGCATGAACGGGCGAGGGGCAGAGAGAGAGGGAGACACAGAATCGGAAGCAGGCTCCAGGCTCCGAGCCGTCAGCCCAGAGCCTGACGCGGGGCTCGAACTCCCGGACCGCGAGATCGTGACCTGGCTGAAGTCGGACGCTTAACCGACTGCGCCACCCAGGCGCCCCACCTTACCATTAATCTTAAACTCCGCAAATAGTGGGACAAAGTCAGTGGTGTGGAGAGACCGTATGCTGGGAAAATTTCAAACATGAGTCCTCCTTGCAAATTCTGTCTTCACGGCTCGGGATTCTTGCCCCTCACAGGTGCTCTGTGCTGCATTGTAAGGCCACATTGTCCGCACAGCACACGGCCTCTGTGGGCGCAGCTCCAGGGCCCAGTCTCAGCACCGCTTGCCAGTGGAGGAGAAACTTAGATCATTTTGCAGGAACTTCTGAAATTTACATGCGTTTTTGAACTTTCATCCACACCTTCCCCAGTGTCGTCTTTGACGAGGCTTATGAATCAAGCGGCCAGGCGAGGAGCATGAAATCTTGCTTTCACCTTTTGTGCTTGGGCTGGGCTGGTTGTTGATCGCTGACTCGGTGCTTCAACAAGTCTGTTAACCAGGACTTCATGATTTACACACTCGAATCTACTCCATGACTTGCTGTGGAAACTTAAAGCGGAGGCTGTTCACTGCAGGTTTTGGGACATGAAAAGACAGCCTTAAGGCAAACCATGTTTCAGATTTTAGCCACCATTATGGTTTTTCTGTTATATCCTTTTAAAGGTATTTGAGTGAAGATGTACAAATAACAGAAAGGAGGAGATAGCCTTTTTTTGAAGTTTTAATTACATTTTCTGACAAAAACTAGCCGGTTCACAGTGGATCCATATGTGAAGAAACCCAAGGCAGGAGCTGGCTGCAGTCTCCTTTGCTTTGTCACTAAGCCTGTGACCTCAGACCCTCTCTTGCTCTGCCCAGCACAGTTCTGGGATAACTTCAAGACCCCACCTTCTCGAGGCTACACAGGGACCAGGGTGGCCTAGGGTCCTCCTAGGAGGTATAGACAACTCCTGGCGAGCTGATCCTGCTGTCAGAGAGGCTCTGAAACTGACCTCTTCCCACTGAGCCTTGCTGATTCTCTGAGCTGCCTTTCATCCCAGCCTGGTCCACCTCTGAAGATTGGGCTTTTAGACTAAGAGATCCTATAGCTCAGAAAAATGAAAAAGGATGCAGGATTCCAAAATGAAACAGGTGAAGAAATCCCACTGAGAGTGTCTGAATCCCTTGGTTTGTGCATTTCTCAGGAAGAAGTAATTCTGCAAAACAATTTTCTTTTCTGGAGTATTCCTAACCCATTTATAGCTTTGGTATAACTTGTTTTTTAATAAGGTGCAAATAAGTAAAATAAGTATGGGGGTTCTTGTTGCGCATTAACATCTGAAAATATGCTAGTGATCTATTTTTCTTTTTAAATGACTATACTTCCCTAAATAGTGAAAATCAGTTTTTTTTTAATGTTTATTTTTAAGAGAGAGAGAGACAGAGAGAGAGAGAGAGAGAGAGAGAGAGCAAGCAGGGGAAGGGCGGAGAGAGAGGGAGACACAGAATCGGAAGCAGCTCCAGGCTCTGAGCTGTCAGCACAGAGCCCAAGGCAGGGCTCGAACTCACAAACCGTGAGATCATGACCTGAGCTGAAGTTGGACGCTTAACCAACTGAGCCCACCCAGGTGCCCCAAACCAGAGATGTTTAAATAAAAACAATCCATCTCCTTAGACTAGTTGTAACAAAGCAAGGAGGGGCTCTTCTGAGCCCCCTCTTCTTCACACATTCCTATCAGTCATACACACTGTTTCATACAAAATACTGGTCTACAGAATGTTTTCAAGTATAGATATTCTTTATTGCATTCCTTCATTTGCATTAAACAATATATTTATATTTTTCAATATAGTTTTGGACAAAACACCAAGAAATCAACCTCATTTAACAAGAGACATAAGTTAATACAATGTGTGCTGCTTTCACAGGAAGAGAAAAGAGGCAAGCTGTAAAACAGATAAGGGAATCCAAGATACTGGCCACCGGGAATCACAGAATTTCACAATACAATCCACTTTTTAAAAAGCCACAAAATAAGCTAGGGGTGAAAACCCGAAACAAGATAGATAGGACACTGAAGTCAACCAAAAATACATAGATGGCAAGATCTGGAGACAATTTGCCTTCTACCACGGGGACAAATGACAGAGCTACACCCAAGTGCCACTGTGGCAACAAGTCCCTGGGCGGCGTAAAGCCCCTTCAGATGGATTCTGATTGCCTGTCCCTGCGTTTTAAGCAGCAGTGGGGAGAGAGTGGCCTGCTCTGTAAGTCTCATCACAAATATGATGACCTAATTAATTCCTTTTGACTCCGTTATAAGACAAACCACGGGCTCTCCTTCCCTTTGGACGAAGAGTGTAGAGGGTAAAGGAAATGTGTTAAATGTACTGGAATGGATGTTAAAAGACTCAGAGGGCAAGGGCTAGAAAACAGTGTCTTCTGGAGAAAAGTGTTTTATTTAACAGATACTAGAGAGTACAGATGGTTTAAAATAAAGGGAGGATAAATTCTAAGTTGTTAAGCTAAGGATACTAATAAGCCTTTAATATTACAAAGAATTGTCCCATTTAGAATTGGACACTAGTAACGTGCTGAAAGTTTATAAATGATTTTATTGTAACGACTCCTTTTTTTTTAGGGGTGTATGCTTTTTCCACATGGGTCTTTAACAAGTCTTGAACAACAAGCTACCAAGCGGTAACGGTTAGCAGATCTCTTACCACAGAGCAAGTCAGTAACATTGAGGATATGCCACGGCCAACACAGTAATAATCAGACTTCCTATTAAGAAAGACCTTTTGACTGCAACTTGGAAACATCTCTGAAAATGATTGAGAACAGCATTTCGAAATTCAAAGCCCTGTTCCTTCAGGCAAAGATAACCACCAGTTTTCTGGGAGAACCTAAACCAAATACCCAAGTACCTTTAGTATTAGCACAGGGGAGTTGTAAGATAATCCCTTTGAACCCACACTTCCAGTCACTCTTCCTGGTTTACATCTAGAAAGTCTTCCTTCTGAGAAGCCAAGTGTTGTCTTGGAACATTGTTACGTTTACTGAGGGGGTTGGGTGGCGATGGCGGTGGGGAGCTTAAAACGTGTAGTGTTCACAAGTGTAGTACATCACCCGCACTTAAAGACCGAGGAAGAAGAAATCATCTTAGCTTGCACAGAAAGGTAAGCACAGCATTCTAAAGCGAATTTGTACCTTCCACAAAACAGCAGAATATCTGAGTAAGCACAAGGGAGGGAGTTTTATTGCACTAATCATGCAGAGTGAGCACGTGTTGAAGGTAGGGACTGTTTCACTTTGTCCAGGATCTTGAGTTGAGTGAAGATCCCAGGCCATCTTCACCTTGGTCACTTCCCTTGGTCACTGTGTGTGTGCAAAGAGTCCGTTTTCAAAGTCAAGGGGGCTACTGAAAAAGAAATACCCAAAACAAACAAACAAAAAACCAGATGAGGGTCTACAAAAAACCATGCGTCACAAAATCACTAAAAGCTTCTTAATGGTTTTTCTATGTTTTTCACTATGCATTTGCTATTAGATAAGCATTTCACAAAAGAAAACGGTCATAGCCCCATGCATTTAAAAGCAGGCTCCAATAAATATGTACCATTGAGTTTTTTCCTGCATTGTGACAAGGAAGTTTTGCGAAGCAGGACAAGGAGAACAAACCAACAGAACAACCAATTTCCTTGCTTGGTCTCTCAGGCCTACAACACAGTGAAGAACTCTAATAAATGGAAACAAAGTTGTCCAAGAAAGGTTGAGAATTCAAATTTATACGCACTGTAGAGCAAGTCTTAGAACAGGCAGTGGAATTTAACAGAGTGGTTAAGTCTGGCTGACGTTCTTAAGTGTTGCATGTACTTACGCTCCTTCTTCTCTTAAGAGGGCCAAGAATTTTCTCACACGGTATTCGGGATCCATCTAAACACAACAGAAGAAATAAAGAAGATGGGTTAATGGTACCTTCTAATAACTATGCACTTCACGCCAAGGAAATGCGTGGTTTCATACTTCCTCCAGCGCTCTGCTGAGTCACAGAAATGTGTTAACCTGCTCCCTGACCAGCATTCTGACACACAGCGAAGCCGATGACCTCATTCCAGAGGAGTGAGCGGGATTTCCAAGCAGACAATTGCTGGGCATGAGGTTCCAAATGACCCAGCTGGTCATTCCCAGGCACCTCAGCTGAGTGTCCCGTTAGCTAGCACTGTGTAAGAGGACACGTGTGAGAGCAGACAGTGGCCACTCTTGGGGGCTCAAAGGGCATCCAAGTCATAGAACTTACTTATTATGCAAGTATATAAAACTGAGACCAAAAAAACCAAAATTTAAAAAAAAAAAAAAAAAAAAAAGGTGAGACCAAACTTAAAACCAATTGAGGGTGACTAAAAAGTAGCCTACCATCTATTCACGATTGACACGTTAGCTTTTCTTAGCCTTGGTCTCCCTCACATGGTTTCTTCTTTGCAATTAATTAAAAAAAAATTGTGCTGAAAGTAAAAAAAGGAAGAGTGGGGCTGACTCCCCTAACGTGACGCCTGGATAATCTGGGTCTCCTGAAAGAAAAGCATCACACATGGGGCGCCTGGCTGGCTCAGTCAATGGAGCATACAACTCTTGATCTCCGGGTTGTGGGTTCGAGCCCTGCACTGGGTGTAGAGATTACTTAAAAATAATATCTTTAAAAAAAAAAAAAAAAAAAGGCATCATGAGTCCAGGTGAAGATAGAGAAGTTTTGGTTCGGGGGCTAGATTTAGGTTATTACTATTGCTCTCTATTCATTTTCCTTTTATATTCATATTTACTCATTTGTTTAAATATATTTTGTTCCCAGTGGTCAGCCAGAGATGTTATCTAAAAAAATGATGATTAAAAACATCTTTAATTCCTTAAGATGAATTTTTATTGTGAGAAACATGCCTAACTTTTAAAAAATGCTCCCGGGCAGGCGTCTTTCCCCGGAGGGAACTCCCTGCCCTCCAGGAGTAGCTTTCAAACGTCCGTGCGGCTGTACAGAAAGGTACAATTGGATCCCTCCAACCACAGTTTTGTTTTCTCTTTTTTTAAGATGTCTTCTCTTCTATCCCCAGAAAAACATCCAAAGAAGTTTCAAATGTATCAAAGTTAAGAGGTCAGACTACAAAGGACTAAGAAAAAGTACGAAGAACTAACAAAAGAAACATTTTCCCTCTTTGGGAATAGAATTACATATGAATCAATTGTCAAGTTCTTTAAAAAAATGGAACTGGCTGGAGCTCAGCTGTAGTCCGTACTTGCAGGTCTTTGCCCATTAAATATATTTAATATGTGTGAGCAACGACTTACTGACTTGCCTGTAGCTATGGAATTAAAAGTCAAGAGAAAGGGAGGAAAAAAGTAATCTAGATAAATGACTTTATTCCCTCAGGTGACATCCAGTCAGAGCAGATACTCAGCACTGTGCAAGTTTTAACAGAATCGTGTAGAGTGAACAGAGAGGTAACATGACTTATATTCTGCTCAACTACATGCCTCTTCACTTAGGCTCAGTCTCTCTAAGGCAGATCTAAAGAGAATTCACTCAGCTGCACGAAATCCATTTGACATGAAGGGGTTCAAACTCAGAGGCCTCTGAAGTGTCAGTCGCTGAAGATTAGGCCCGAGTGCCCCACTCTCACTTTCTGCCCCACATACACAGAGGCATTAAGGTGATCACTGACCTGCAGGCATCAAAGGAAGAAGGGGTAGGGACTGGAGAGAAAAAAACCACATAGTTTCTTCTCTGCAATTATTGAAAAAAATTATGCTGAAACCAAAAAAAAAAAAAAAAAAAAAAAAAGAAGAAGAAGAAGAGTAGAGCTGACTATCTTGACAGATTTATCTTTACCCAAGGAAAGAGTTAATACGTCTGTATATGCACCTTTACCAAGAAGAAGCCTGAGCAAAGTGATTAGCCTGTAACTTTAATTTACCACTCACCATGGAAAATAAATAAATTTCAGTCTGGCTGAAAGTTCAATAGATTAAATTTTAGGTTTCTCAAAGCCACAATTTTGTTTTCAAATAGATGGGCCAGCAAAGATTAAAAAGGCTTCACTTCATGTTCTCAATTTGTTATTGGTCCAAGAGCCTATTTCAGGTGTCGCCGTGAAACTCAGACCTCCCCCCCGCCACCCACTGCTCCCATCGAGTGAACGGCAGGACTGAGCAGTGGCAAACCATGCCAACAGTGCAGCCAGTGTGTCCACCGATAACCTGAGATGGACCCATCTGATGACAGTTTGATGAGCACCCTACTGTGTGTCCGGCTCTGTTCTAGGCACTGTGGATTCAAATAGTGAGTGATCGCCAAGATCCCTGAACTCACAGAACTTGTAGAAGTACATTTATTATCTAACCAGTATGGCAGATAAGGACAGAAGACACAGGACGGGCACATGCAGGGTGGAGTCCCCAAAAGCAGATGTGCGAAAGTCCCAGAGAAATTTCATCTGTCTTTGTCTGGGTACTAGCCTAGGGCTCAGTTTTCTATGTGAGTCTGCATGCTTTAACTCTACAGTAGTTTGCATGAAATTTCTAGGAGCCCAGCCAGGGGGAAATATATAGAGCCTAAGTCGATTCTGTACAATTCAATTAACATGTCCCTTAAAACAGTCTCCCAGACCCCTTTTGGTGTAATGCACAGTAGCTTCTGGACCTCTGGTGAACAACACCATCTTCCTTCCATCAGTAATCGGCTGTGTGACCTTGGATAACTCCTCACCACCTGTGGGACACTCAGTACCCTCATCTCTAAAATGGGGGGTGTGGGGTGGGGAGGAACAGCAAAGCAATTGCCCTTCAAAGCCCTTTCTAGTTCTAAGATCTAATGACTCCCTAAGTTAAAATTGAAAGTAACTTCATAATCTTTTCTTCTATTTCTGAATTTTAAGAAGAAAGAAAAGTACCAATAAGTTATTGCTGGTCTCAGAAGCAGGCTACTAATAGCAACTTGAGTTCAGAAATAACAGAATTATGATAAATTATTCAAAACCCTGTAAAGGTGGGGTGCCTGGGTGGCTCAGTCAGTTAAGCGTCTGACTTCAGCTCAGGTCATCATCTCGCAGATTGTGAGTTCTAGCCCCACATCGGGCTCTGTGCAGACAGTTGAGAGCCTGGAGGCTGCTTCAGATTCTGTGTCTTCCTCTCTCTCTGTCCCTCCCCCACTCATGCTCTGTCTCTCTCTCTCTCTCTCTCTCAAAAATAAACATTAAAACAATTAAAACCTTAGTAAAGGAAATATAAAACCTTTTGGTATATCATGAAGCTGTGTCTGAATCACACAGAGAATGAAGCATCTTACCTGTAGCGACATCTCGATCAACATTAGTAACTTCTTGATTCCTATCCAAACCTTCTTCCCTTTGACTTGCTGTGAAATTGTGGTACGTTCCTTATCTTTGAAGTTGCCCAAAAGCTACAAAAGCAATAAAAATAACGAAAGCACTTTGATAGTAAGTTAATTACAACAACATTAGTTAACAGTCACATTTATCCCTAAAAGAAGAGTGGTAAGAGCTACCTGACTGGTTTAAGTTGACAGGATTTTATATTTTATTTATTTTTTAAAATGTTTATTTATTTTTGAGTGAGACAGAGCATGAGCGGAGAGGGACACAGAGAGAAGGAGACACAGAATCTGAAACAGGCTCCAGGCTCTGAGCTGTCAGCACAGAGCCTGACATGGGGCTCAAACTCAGAACAGTGAGATCATGACCTGAGCCGAAGTCAGACGCTTAACCGACTGAGCCACCCAGGCGCCCCGGATTTTATCATATTTTAAACTCCAAACTGACCTTCCTAACCCATTAGGTAAAATTATGAAAGTGAAAGCTGGTATCCTAAATCCTGTTTTCCTATAGACCTCCATTTAATTTAGAGATATATTTCCTGGCTGTGGGGAAAAAAAACCCCAACCAACCCATAATAAATATCAGTTACAATTTTTGAGTAAATTTTTTTTTAACACTTTTTAACATTTATTTATTATCGAAAGACAAGAGAGACAGAGTGTGAGCGGAGGAGGGGCAGAGAGAGAGGGAGAGAGAATCTGAAGCAGGCTCCAGGCTCTGAACTATCAGCACAAAGCCCGACGCGGGGCTCGAACTCACAAACTGCGAGATGATGACCTGAGCCAAAGTCGGACGCTTAAGTGACTGAGCCACCCAGGCGCCCCTATATCAGTTACAATTTTTAACATGTGTCAAAGCAGAGACTAAATTTAATTCTTAACCAGCCTCGACACCAGAGCTACTCACATAGGTAATCTGGAGACATTTATCATCTAGAAAATTTCTATTTTGCTGGGAGTATGCCCCCACCGCATGGGTCCTGCGGAGTTCAAGAAGCTTTTACCACTGCTGAACAAATCACTAGGTAACATTTTTTTCACAGATCTCATCAAGTCATTTGTGTACACTGATATTAACCAAAAGTTTTAATGAAGAATATAGTTTTTTAAAAAAAATTAAAATTTGGGGTGCCTGGGTGGCTCAGTCAGTTAGGCGTCCGACTTCGGCTCAGGTCATGATCTCATAGTTTGTGAGTTCAAGTTCCGCATTGGGCTCTGTGCTGACAGCTTGGAGCCCAGAGCCTGGAGCCTGCTTCAGATTCTGTGTCTCCTTCTCTCTCTGCCCCTCCCCTGCTCGCACTCTGTCTCTTTCTCAAAACTAACTAAATAAAAACATTAAAAAAAATAAAAATTGGGGTGCCTGGGTGGCTCTGTCGGTTGAGCGTCTGACTTCGGCTCAGGTCATGATCTCGTGGTCTGTGAGTTCGAGCCCGCGTCGGGCTCTGTGCTGACAGCTCGGAGCCTGGAGCCTGCTTCGGATTCTGTGTCTCCTTCTCTCTCTGCCCCTCCCCTGCTCACGCTCTGTCTCTCTCTCTCAAAAATAAACATTAAAATAAATGAATGAATGAATGAACGAATGAATAAAAATTAAAAATTAAACTTTGTCATCCTCAAAAAATTTAAGAAAACATTCCTATATTATGAACTTAGTAAAGCAGTTCCTTTTACTTCTGCAGCTTTTTGAAGTCTGTAATGTTTTAATCACGGTTCCGATTTATTAAATGCAGGTAAATGGGCAGAAAGCTGTTGCAAGGGACTGAATTTTCTGCATGCTGATTACGCTACCCTCCCCTTCTCCCATTCCAAGTTTCTGGCCCATGTACCATATGCATCACTCATGGCGGGCACACAGTAATTCATTCCTGGCAGGCTGGGTACTGCTTACACCAAGGAATGGGAGAGTCATTCACTTTCACTGACATTCACCTCTTCCTCAAATTCCTGAAACTACTGAAAGTATATCCCAGGCGCCCCGTTCTAGGTCAGCACAGAAATGAGGCACCGGGTGCAATGTCTGTGGTACACCCTGAGCGTTACTGCCACCCCAGCTCCTGTCGTACAGACAGTTTGCAATCCATTGACTTTTTTCACCTCCAGAGCTTCCAACAGCTGCTCTCCGGTGGCAATGTTGGGCACATGGATGGTGGTGCTGAAAGCGTTCAACATTTCCATCTCCTGAAGGACATCTTTGCGGCTGGTGGTCCCAATGATAAGAAGCTTGCGGCCCTGCTCATAAGGAGAAAATGTGTTAAAATGCATAGGAGAAGACTGGTCAGGAAACCAGAGTAAGCCTGAACAATATCCGTTTATTTAATTGCGGAAATGTAAGTGATTAGGCAAAAGAAAAAAAATTCAAAATTTTCCTCATGAAAATCTAAAGAAAAGTATCAAGAGTATGATTCAGAAAGAGAGACACTTTCTTTGGAACATGATCCAGAAAGAGACAACAGCTCTTTCTTGTCATTCGTGTCAATAAAATAATGGATAAATCAGGGAGACATACAAACCAAATAAAAAGATATATGTTGAAGTATATGTTGTAATTCATTTCTCACAGCCAACATGGTACACGTAGGGTAGGGATTGGGAAAAAGGAAATGAATGAACAGAAAGTCTGTATCACCCACTTAGCAAAGATTTATTATGCTTTTAAGAAGGAGCAGGGTAACAAAAATTGCTTACATTTATGCAACACTTAACTGTGAAAGGCATGGTGCTGAGTGCTTTACATAACTGTGTCATTTAATATTTTTAAATTTCATTTTTATTTTTAACCCTAGAACATACAAAAAAATGTTTAAAAACTATAGCAGGCCTATGCCACCATTCCCGTGTCCCTCTTTCCAAAGGCAATCATTTTAAACTCTTAGTTTTTCTTCTTGTATGTACCTTCTTTTCTTACAATAACAAGGTGATACCACTATTTTTAGATTTTTGTTTTCCGCTTAAAATAGAATATGATGACTATTATGGAAGATGAAGAAGATTTAATATTAATTTTTTACCACTCCCCCCCCATGTGTCTCTTTTCTTGTGCTTCCAATGTAGTTATTTTATAGTCTTTGGTTCAATCTATATTCAGTATTTATCATGATTGCATAAATATGATTGACAGCTAAGCCATGTAATATACTATTACATTTCCTTTCTTAGGAAACATTTTATATTTATTAGAGTTAATAACTGCTATTTCACCCTTTGCTTAGTTTACCAGGTGCCTATTATAAGTTCATCCCCAAACACACACAACCATGAAAATCTTTTCAATACATTCAAACATGTCAGGGAATTTTAAAGTTTGTTTGTTTGTTCGTTTAAGACCTCCCTCTCCTGGAGTCCTCTGTTCTCAAAGCTCAGTCTGAACTGATAGCTCTCTAGGCCTGTTGCACAGCTGTAGCTCTAGAACCTTCCTCTCTCCTGTTATATCCCCTGCATCCCGGGGTCTTCCCTTTACTTCATTTATTCCCTTTTCCACGGTGCATCTACTTCAATAACTACCAGAGAAAGGGTGCACAGGAGGTGAAAATGTAAAGACTTCGAATGTCTGGAAATGCTTTTATTCCACCATTAATACGGTCTACTCCACACTTGACAGTTTGGCTAGGTAGAGAGAACAAGCCTAAATATAATTTTCCCTCCAGAATTCCGAAGGCATTACTCTATTGCCTTTTAATTTTCAGTGTTGCTGGCTAGAAGACTGACGCCATTCTGGTTTTCTGACTCTTTGCTTTTACTTTTTTAATTTTTAAAGGATCTTTTTCTCATCCTTATATTCTATAATTGCAAAATTAGGTACTTTGAGATAAGTCCTTCTTTACTTATTCTGCTGGTGCTAGATGGGTCCCTTCTAAACTGGAAACCTCTAATCATTCAGTTTTAGGAAATATCTTGGATTATTTCTTTTCATTCATTTTCTGTGTTTTTCTGTCTTTGTTTTTTGCCTCCCCGCCCCATGGAATCTCCATTAGTTGCATACTGGTCTACTAAGACTAATCTGTTATTGTTCTTTTCCTTTTTCTTGCTCCTGGTTTTTATTTTTTTCTGTTTCTAATGCTTTTTGGGTTAGCATCAACATCATCTTCCAAATTTATATTAAGTTCTTTGTATATTTTCATTTCTAAGCGCTCTTTCTTGTTTCTTGAATGCCTTTTTTTAAATTATATCCTATTATATTTAATGGCTATGATGTCTTATTTTAAGTCTGTGTGAACCCTATAGATTTTATAATGTTTTCTTCTGTTCTCTGCCTAGTCCTTGTCTCCCTGGAGTTCCTTTTTTCCTATTTGTTTACTGTAGGTTTTCCTCAAGTATCTTGGTGATTGTTGGATGACCATTCAGATTTAAAAATTAAACTAATGACTGGAAGCTCTGAGTCTGAGGGCTTTAATACAGGATGATCAGATAAGACTTGGCTGATTATTGGGAGTCCTTCAAAGGTCAAGATGTGTACATGTTTCCCAGGGAAGAATCTTCCTCCTTCCTGAGGGCTCTAAAGGCTAGTTTCCAGCATTCTGGGAGTCGATGGGGGAAGGGGTCTGGGTATCTCATCATTCAATATGAAGACTCCCATTTATTCCTATTTACAGTATGGCATCTCTTGAGATCAGTGTCTCATTTACTGTTCATATAATCCTGACAATTAAGTACTCATGTTATCTCTACTGATGAGGCTATTGAATCTCACAGATAGAAGTAATTTGTTCAAGGTCAAACAACTAATATATAATGGAGGCAGGAATGGAAACCAGATCCAGAATCCAAAATTGTATACTGCTTTCTTCATGAAGAAAACACATTAAAAAAAAACAAAACCAAAAACCGTTTACTTGGAAAATGGAAGAGGAACACATTTTAAACTATGTCACTAGATTGATGGTACACACTCATTCCACAGATAAGCCTTTAATACAACAATTAAACCTATTCACGGATCTTAGAAACGCATGATGTTAAAATAAATTATTATGTGAAAATTAAAATGAACGCAGGAAAAGATGTTAAGAAATTGAAGATCAGACACCAAAACAATTTCAATTTGGGTTTTGTAAACATTACACCACTACTATCAATAAGGCATACCAGCCATTCACAGTTTTATTCATCGTTTTTGTCCACCTACTGTGCCAATAATGGAAAATGAACCACAGGCATTATCAAAGAAACACAGGCATAAACAAAGGCATATCAAAGAAAGCTGAGCCCTTCTGGCACAATTAGTGACTGGCATATCAGATGACTGTGCAAAGACTATGGGGTACAAGTATATTTGTGGGGTGCCTGGGTGGCTCCGTTGGTTAAGTGTCTGACTCTTGATTTAGGCTCAGGTCATGATCTCATGGTTTGAGACGGAGCCCCTTGTTAGGCTAATGTGCTGACAGCATGGAGCCTGCTTGGGGTTCTCTCTCTCTCTCTCTCTCTCTCTCTCTCTCTCTCTTTCTCTCTCTCTGTCCCTCCCCTGCTTGTGCATGCACAGTACTTTCTCTCTCAAAATAAACAAATCCACATTAAAAAAAAAAAAAAAAAAGAAGTATACCTGTGGAGTTTAATTGAAGGATAATCATTACTATTCTTCAAGACATCAACTATCTAAAAACCAAACATGTTTTCAACAGAGCTTCGTCAAGCTCCTAGATGAATGTGGAATAGACGTTGTATATAGAGAGAGACAGCTATGAAAGAGATGATGACGATCCAACATGGACAGGTGGGAGGTATTATGCACAGGATGTCGTGGTAGAGGGAGGGAACATGTGGCACAGAAACCTCTCCTGCTCCTTCTCTGGAACAGAGTCTTAAGGAATGAGTAGGCTGATTAGGAAGATGAAGGGGAAGGCTATTCCAAGCCAGAAGGAGCAGAAACACCTAAGTCTGAAGGTGAAATAACAAAACCTGGGGAGCTGAGGTAATTATAAACACAAACACATCCACACTTCCGCTATCACAGAAGAGTGGTGCTCTAACATTAAGCACGAAATTCCATCTGTAAACTTGGGAAGGGATCTCTGAAGGCTAACAGATGCTAAAGGCCACACAGGCTGGTGGAGCTGCCTTAAAATGAAAGGTAACTGACTGTTATCTCTCCTTTTCCTTAGGTTTTTAATGTTCATAATTCAAATTCCCTCAATTCCCTCCATTCAGCCCGTAATTCAAACTCCCTCATCTTGCCTTCTCTCAAGGAAGGCAGTGTTGGCCCTAGAAGAACAGCACTGAGGAAGAAGCTTTTTACTCCAGAAAGATGGAATTGCCATTTTCCTAGTGAAAGTTTCTCTAACGTTAACAATGACTATGCTCTTCGGAGTGTTGAAAGACTGGGAAATGTAGAGCAACTTATAATGGAAACACTAATTTATGTTTTGCTTTACTTCTTGTTTAACAAGACTGCAAACACTGCAGAGAGGTCATGACCCAGGTGAGTTCAGGCCTTGACTTGTAAAGCATCATCTTTAAGAAAACACTGAAAATCATTACCAAATAATTAAATTGTGTTGGGTCATTTTGTCTATTAATTAGTGGTAATGCTCATGAGGAAGCTTTATCATGAAAAAAACTGAGTGTAATAAATCATATTGGAGAACATTTTGGAGGAAAAGCTGCCAGCAGCATGTAATAGGAAAGTCAGCTTTGAAAATAAAAGTAGAGCTCAACCCAAGAGGGGAAATCCAACTGGTTAATGTGTGGCTCCTAGGCTTAAGTCTACAGCATGGAAACATGCCCCTTGGTGGAAAGAAAAAAAAAAAAAAAGAGTGATAACTTATTTGAAGGGAAAAAAAATTGTTCCCAGCATACTCTTTACTGAGATTTGCTAGTTCCTGATACAATAAAGAAACAGGCCTAAATAAAATGACTATCTGCCAATCGGATTATGATAAACATTGTTCCAAGGTTAAGTAAGTATTAGTTAACTAATTCTTGGTACCATAAGAAGCAACTCAGGTGAAAACATTACCATGAAAAAGGCAGGGCTCAGTCAGGTGTTGATCCTTCAAAAAAACACTTCTTTACATGATGAAGAATGAACAAAGTACTAAGCAGTATCTAAGCCTTTTGCCACACAAAGGACTAACCAGATAATCCACACCCTTTCAGAGGTCCTGCCCATTGATTGGCCCCAATAAACTGATTTGTAACAAAAGTTCATGTGGAAGAAAGCTTTTTTTTTCTTAAATAAAAATGCCACCAATATAATACTGCAGTGAAATGGAAGGGCTGATTTTAACCTGTGAACAAAAGTAAAGTCAGTTATGCAGTAAAGAAAGGCCATTCTTTCCGTATCATTCAATGCTGAGCAAGTGTAATACACCCTTGGTAAGAAGAATTAACTGTGAACAATTGGAAACCCTGAAATGGATTAAGAAGTGAGTTTAAAAGTGCAACTCAAAACTGCTGTGTGCCGGGGGCCTTAAACTTTATGTCGATTGTTAGAATTTGAGGTTTTTGTAACTGAGAGTGAAAATGTTCAGAATAGTAAGGATTTCTAAGCCCAGTATGCAAAAGACTCATTGATCAGACCATTACCAAGAATTTATTCTGTTCAGATATTTATGGAATTATGAGATTTGATTTGTGTCTTCCAAGTGATTATAATTTAGCTGGGAAGAGCAAATAGACATTCAGGATGTGTACCAAGGAACACATCGGCAAACACAAACTAATAATGGCTGTGGGGGCACAGCATAAGGGGATAGTTTTATTAGAGTAGGTTCCTCTAGGAAGATTCCCGTAGTACTGTAGGGACACTGACAGAGAGGAGGCCCTGGAGGAGACGGGACGGGTCTCTAATGCTACTAAATCCTATGTGGGTGGTGGAGGCAGCTGAGCCAGGGCACTAAGTCTTTTTAGAGAGGGGAGTGGGCAGCCACTAAAAGGAAGACTCAGAATGCTAAACTAAGGAAGGAGATTTAGTATAACAAGCAACAGGAAACTACAGAAGGCTCTTGAGGAGGCAGAACGGCGATGGAGAGAGAGAGGATCCTGGCAGCTGGAGGCAGGCCGGTCTGGGGGCCCGCAGGAAGCTGCGGCACCAATGGTGTGCCGGCACTACAAGTCAGCGTGCCCAGGAAGGATCCGCGCTGTCCCACCAATACCTCACACACACCGTCCTTTTGAAGGCAAGCCCAGGGCTGGCAGAAAGCAAAGGAGGAGAGGCAAGTCCCCCCAATGGCCAGGTGGTTTAGTGAGGTAGCAAAAGGTCAGGCTCCATCATTCATAATCGTGTGATTTGGGGTAGACGATTTAACTTGAGTACCTGTCTCCTTCCCAACCATACAAGTGGGATACAAATCCTATCTATACCAGCTCGGGTGAAGAATGCTTGGGGAAGGGGGGGTCTTGGCCATCGCGGTCGGAGGAGGCCAGAATGAAAGGAGACACAAGCTTGAGTGCATAGGTCTTGAGAGGAACCTGAAAAAGCATTCTCTGCCTAGGATGTCGGGGTCCCGTAAGGTTAGGGTTAGGTCAGGGTCAGGTCTCGTGGGCGAGCAGTGGGGTGCCTGGAAATCCCTGTCCTCCCAACACAGGGCCCTGGCAGCAAATGATGCACAGAGAGTGCATTCTCCCAGAGAGCAAACACTTCCTCTTAGGGGAAGATGAGAGCTCCAATCTTCAGCTTGACTCAGGTGGCAGTGAGGCCCAGTCGGGGCCCAAACGAAAGATCAAACACCCCCTGGAATCGTGGAGTGGGTGAGAGTGAGTGGCCTCGTCAAGAAGCTTCTGAGGGAAAGGTCTGCTCAGGGCAGGGGTGTGAAGGAGCATTCCTGGTAAGCCGTGCTTTAGTCCACCCCTTACCCTAGCTTCATTCTTGGAATGGGAATAATTTCACACATTTTTACTTAGTTTGTATTAGCCAATACAGAGACCTTTAAAAAACATTCTACCTACCATAGTGCTTGTACAACTTTATTGCTGCATTTATTTGCAAGTCTGAATCTTGTTCCTAGACTATCAGCTCCCTGGGGGTAGGAGCCGTGTTTCATTCCTTGTGGTTGTGAGCACAACATGCCTGGCGCACGGAAGATACTCCTATGCGCCCTCCGCCTAGAATGCTCTTCCCTTATACATCCACGTGATTCTTTCCCTAATGTCAAGGCATTGCTTGCATGTCACCTCTTCCACTGGGCCCACACAACCCCTCATGCTCCGCCATTTAAAACCAGTCTCCCCTTCTTCATCTCCCTTTATCCTACTCTCTCTTCCACTGTATGGTTTAACATGCTCTATATTTTACTCATTTACTACTGTCTTTACTTGTTTATTGTATTAACTGCTGGTCCTCCTTCGGGAGGACAGGAGTTTTGTCTGTTGGGGTTTATTGATATATCCAGGGCCAGCATAGTGCCTTGAACATACTGCGAAGTGAGTAAATTTGTGTTGAACAAATGAGCGGTGATCTCATTGTCGGCTTCAAGGGCAGCAGATCACTCCTTCCTTGTTACAGTCTCTCTTCTGGCCCTGGAGAAATGCACGTTATGCCAGTGTTCAACAGGAAAGTTAACTATCTACCATTTCAGAGTCTATATCTTGGAGCCTCACGTGGTGAATGCTAGAACAAGTTTTCAAGAAAATAATCCAGAATGAGCGGCACGTATGCTACATTTACAACGTAAGTAGATGCCATAAGGCTGTCGTCTCTCTCTTTTAATCAAGTGATCGATGAGTAGTTAAGCTATTGATCAGAAAATACGGACTTCTCTAACAGGGAAAAGATGAGATTTATTAGAGGGCATTAATTTAAGATAGTGAATTAACTATTATGAAGCATCTCCTACAACTCTTGGTTTCCCCCAAAAAAGAGAAAAAATTGACTACCATTAAAAACAACCAGAGTCTGGACAGTAAAAGGAGAGGAATGGGGCCTCTTTGCATATCCTGCATGCATTTCTGATTTCTCATGCTCAAAATGTCTGTAACTTTTTTTTTTTGTAGTTAAATGTTTAAGTTGAATACCAAAGGAAGGATGTTTCAAATAAATCATGCTACAACTAGGCTGACGACTACACTTAAACGCTCCATCAGACTGTACCCTGAAGCAAATTCTTAGTCTACTGTCTTTGTAACCATCCTCATGGTGCTGTAAGAAGGACAGAGGACAATCAGGAGGGGAATTCATGATGCAGATTGGATATGAAATGAGAAACTTCACCCCAAATAATTTAAAATAATTACTATAGCAAGAGCAGACCACTTTGTGATATTACAGAATATTTCAGTACCAATATGTGAAAAAGACACCGAATCATCAGATTTCACACTTGGAGTCGCTCTTAAAGATTACCTCGTCTAAAGATTACCTAGTCCTCCCCTGGTTATTTTGTAGAGAAAACTGGGATAAGAGGCAAAGTGACCTGTCTGAAGCTTCTATACCCAGGCAGGGAGCTGAAGCTAGAGTTCAGGCCTCTTTGATATTCCCATTATGCTTTGCTGTGCATTGTTCTCATCTGTGTAATTTGTAACTCCTATCAGCAATGGCTGATCTCTTAATTATGAGTTAGGGAGATACATCACCTAGAAATTACGATCTTTGAGCTCTTGGGAGAAAAGTTTAAATTAAGCAAATAGAGTTGTACTGACCATGGCACAGTATTCTTAGTGCCCAAAGGAATAGTTCTGTAGATACTCTCTCTCATTAGAAACTGAACTGAGGGGCACCCGGGTGGCTCAGTTGGTTAAATGACCAACTTTTGATTTTGGCTCAGGTCATTATCTCATAGTCGTGAGATCGAGTCCTGCATCGGGCTCTGCATGAGTGTGGAGCTTGGGATTCTCTGTCTTGCTTCCCTCTCTGCCCCTCCCCTGCCCGCACACACACACTCTCTCAAAATAAATAAATAAACTTAAAAAAAAAAAAAACAACTGAACTAAGATGATCACTGATTACTTAGTGAATCCAAACTCTTCAGCCTTGCACCGACAGAAAATTTCCCTCCCTCTCTCAACTTTTAGTTTGATATGCCTTTGATATGCCTGTGACCTCTGTGCTCTCTAATCAGGTCAATTTTCTTCTTCCTTCTCATTTTTTTTTTTTAAGGTTTCATTTTTTTGGAGTAACCTCTGCACACAATGTGGGGTTCAAACCCACAACTCCAAGATCAAGAGTTGCACACTCTACCAACTGAGCCAGCCAGGCGCCCCCTTCCTTTTCATTTAATTTCTATCTCTGTGATTTTTATTCTCAGCCTTCCTCTTTATTAAAATTCTTTCCAGAGTTTTCTACCAGTTTGTAATTATCTCTTAGGTCCAAGATATTTTAGAGAATGGATCGGTATGCCCAGTAACAGCACCTCACTTATCTGGAGGCCAATCTGCTAAGCAATTTCAGCTATCCAGAACACAGACAAGAACCAAGATATAAGCAAAAATACTCTAACTTCTGGGACCAAAACAAAACAAAACAAAACAAAGTGAGGTTCAAGTGACTCCGTGCTGCCAGTGCCAATTTATCCACTAGGCACAGTGGGCACAGCGGCCACAGGGCCCATAAAACTTCGAAGGGCCCACAAAAATATTCAAATTTTTTTTTTTACATCCGAAGAAACAAAGAACTTTCAGGTCAAAGAAAAAAAAAATTTTTTACCATTTTATTTTTAAGTAATCTCTATACCCAATGTGGGGCTCAAACTCACAACCCTAAGCTGAAGAGTCACATGCTCTACCAACTGAGACAGCCAGGCACCCCAGTAAAATGTTTTCAATACCAACAGTTGGAAAATAAAATACTGAACTTTTTTAATGAAGGAAGGGGCCCAGGTATAGTCACAGGAAAGCTCCTTCAGCTCTTGTGGCCTGGTTACCCTTACTTTATAAAACAACTCATGAGTCCTTGCGGTTGCCTTTTTTTAGTGCACAGCTGACCAGAAGCAGCAAATTAGAAAAGTGGGAACCATCAGAGGCAGGGCGCCTGACATAATTCAATGGGATTTAGAAACAGCTAATAGTAAAACCATTAACAAACATTAAGAACAAGGAAAGGTACCAAAAAATAAAAACAAAACAAAACAGGGCACACTGGACCCATTTAATGACTACATGGGCAGAGTCTTATACATCCCAATAGTTCTTGCTGTTACTCGTGGTATTACTGACTCATGTGATTATGATTTGTAATGATGATCCTTATTCTTTACCATACTGTTTATTATACTTTGCTTCAGACACCAAACAGGTATGCAACAATTTTTTCTCTTAAAAAAAGGCTAAAGTGGGGTACCTGAATGGCTTGGTTGGTTAAGCGTCTGATTCTTGATTTCGGCTCAGGACATGATCTCTCAGTTCGTGGGATCGAGACCCACATCAGGCTCAACACTGACAGTGCGGAGCCTGCTTGGGATTCTCCTTCTCTCTCTCTCTCCTCACCACCCTTGCTCACATGCTCTCTCTCTCTCTCTCTCTCTCAAAACAAATGAATAAACTTAAAAAAAAAAGGCTAAAGTATAACAATTGATATTTACAGAAGTTAAGCTTTAGCCATTTGGAAAAAAATAAAGCTTTTCATTTCTTATGAATTCCTATTCCTCTCTCCAGTGAAACTGAATATGCTATATGAAGCCTGAGATAAGTAACTGTACACAAAACATATCCTTAAATTTCCAAGTGTCAGTTAGTGTGTAAATAATAAAAATTTGCTAATTCTTGCATAGACACATCCTTCGCTGTCTCTCCCCATCGCTTCACAGCTGGAATTCCTTAGCAAGGCACAATGGCCCTGATAAATCTCCCTTCTACTCATCTTTCAAGACCAAGATCAAGAACTATTTGTGAAACATTTGCAGATTCTCTCAGGAAAATTGACTGTGCTTTCCTTTATATTCCACTGGAACCCACATAACTTATAAAAATTAACTAGATACATCATGTGTACACATCTTTCTCCCTCACTGGATACTGACATGGACACCAGTCAGCCTCGATTAGAAAAAGAGTACCCCTCCTAGGGGGATGAACTAGAAAGAAGCATGCCCCTACCCTAGGCCCATTCCCCAAAGCCCCAGCACCTTGTATGAGTAACTCTCAGGGTTAAGGCTGCCAGACAAAGCCCCAGGTATGCCCCAAACAAGTATATCTCATGCAGTGCTTGATATCTTTCTGAAATTCAAATTTACCTGGACGTCCTTTATTCTTGTCTACTAAATCCAGCAACCCTACTCAGGGCAGATGCAGCCCCACACCAGGGTGGATGGCTTAGTGAGCACAGTGTGGGCTGAATGTTAACCCTCAATTGTCACTTAACCTTGTACACAAACTGCACAACTGAACAGGTGGCCCTGGATTTGAAACTCTTTGAGGGCAGGTACAGTGTAGTGGCTCACTCATCCTTGTATTTCTACAGGTTGGAACAAATGTTTATGAAATGCACATCCTGGTGAAAGCATACATCCTGTGAAGTAATATTTCAAACCTGGCATGTCGAAAGAAATATTTTTGGATGGAAAAAAAAATTTTCCATCTCCCTTCCATGGAACGTAATACAACTGTCACTGTCTATCTTAGTCAACCTTGGTCACATTGGCATTCCTGCATCGTAAGCTCTGACTGGAAGCAAAACACTGAGTGGTATGCCAGGTAGGTGTCCAAGGTCAACTGTGAGAGCCATGAGGCACCCTCACACTTGTCCTCTCAGAGACACAGGTGTCTTATACACCAGACCTTAAACCAGCCTTAAAAGAAAAAAACAAGGTGGGGTGCCTGGGTGGCTCAGTTGGTTAAGTGTCCGACTTCGGCTCAGGTCATGATCTCACGGTTTGTGGGTTCGAGCCCCGCGTTGGGCTCTGGGCTGACAGCTCAGAGCCTGGAGCCTGCTTCAGATTCTGTGTCTCCCTCTCTCTCTCTGCCCCTCCCCAGCTTACACTCTTTCTGTCTGTCTGTCTCTCTCTCTCTCTCAAAAATAAATAATACATTAAAAAAAATTTTTTTTAAGAAAAAACAAGGTTAAAAAAAGCTACATGTAGACGAGCTTAGAGACAAAGGTACATTCATTTAAGTGTTAGTTAAATGGCACATCAGTTGGAAAGACTGGAATTAAAGAGTTTTGACAGTTATATGCTGCTAGTTAAAAATGAAAAAGAGGGGCGCCTGGGTGGCGCAGTCGGTTAAGCGTCCGACTTCAGCCAGGTCACGATCTCGCGGTCCGTGAGTTCGAGCCCCGCGTCGGGCTCTGGGCTGATGGCTCAGAGCCTGGAGCCTGTTTCCGATTCTGTGTCTCCCTCTCTCTCTGCCCCTCCCCGTTCATGCTCTGTCTCTCTCTGTCCCAAAAATAAATAAAAAACTCTGAAAAAAAAATTTAAAAAAAAAAAAAAAAAAAAAAAAAAAAAATAAAAATGAAAAAGAGCAGGGGTGCCTGGGTGGCTCAGTCGGTTAAGCGTCCGACTTCAGCTCAGGTCACGATCTCACGGTCCGTGAGTTTGGGCCCTGCATCAGGCTCTGGGCTGATGGCTTGGAGCCTGGAGCCTGCTTCCGATTCTGTGTCTCCCTCTCTCTCTCTGCCCCTCCCCAGTTCATGCTCTGTCTCTCTCTGTCCCAAAAATAAATAAATGTTAAAAAAAAAAATGAAAAAGAGCATACACATTTTTTTCCTGATTATGAATAAATGCATAGTGTTGAAATTTATAAAATATAGGAAATAAAGTTGAAAAAAATCACCTATAATCCTATCATCTAGGATAGAGTAGGTACTTTTAAGATGGAAAAATAATAGAACTTCCTTTGATTGCATTCTTTTAAAAATCACCCTTTTTGCATATGTTTTAAAATGAACATCATCTTACAGAAGAAGAGATGTATTAAAATATTGGAAGGATGAGCTCAAATGCTATTTTGACTGGTAGGGGTATGCGTTCAGAAAGTTGAGGGGCCACTGAGACAAAGGCAATCACAATAAACAATTTCGGCACACCTCCCCCAGTCCTTTCTCCTTTACGACTGAAAGCACACTCGGAGAGTAACTGAGGATTAAGTGAAAGGTGATTTGACAGTTATGTAGGAAGTTTCTGACCTAAGCCCAGTTAATACAGATAACGGGTCACTAGCTGGGTGGCCAGAATTTTCCATCTGACTGCTGTCACCTGGTGTTTCTCCCTGTCCTCCCTTCCCATTTTTGTTCCTCTTATTCTGGAAACTGCCCCCTTCTTCCACTCGCTCCGGGGCTAAGTAAGGCAGGCAGGGGCTGTAGGAGCAAGATGGCGGGCAGCTACGGGCCAAGAAAGCCGCTATGCTCTTTCTTGCCAGCATTTCTAGGGCCGGTTTCTTCAGCAGCAGCCACGTGGAGCCCAACTCCTTTGATATGGGTGGGTTGCTTTGTCGGTTTTATGTATTTTTTGTGTGAGGAAAGACAGGGTCAGAGTTTTCTTTGAGGCGAATCATACACTAACAACTGAGCTGTGCTTTGCGGTTTACAGAGAACTACAATAAACATTTATCATATTTCATTCTCACATCCTCAACCTCAGTATTATTATTGCTCCGATTCTAGAAAAGTGAACACTGAAGCTCAGAAGTGACTGGGTTCTAATTCAAGTCTCTGAATTCTAACTCCTGTGCTCTTATTTACACTGCCAATGCCAGTTCTGTGTGTGGTTAACACCCACCACCTTCAAAATAGCCATTCAGTGAATATTATCATCCACATAGCCTAAATAGGGGAAGGAAGGAAGGATGGAAGGAAGGAAGGAAGGAAGGAAGGAAGGAAGGAAGGAAGGAAGGCAGGCAGGCAGGCAGGCAAGCAAAGCAAAGCAAAGCAAAGCAAAGCAAAGCAAAGCAAAGCAAAGCAAAGGTGGGACTGTCTGGGGCCTTTCCTGTGGAAGCACTCTCTCCATTCCCCAGTGTGAGGTATAAGGAGGGCTGTCGAGAGGAAGATGTGGTTATAGACCAAGGAGTGATTTAAAAAGATCAAGACCTCGTTCCATCTATATCCCAATAACTATCAGGAATATTGATGGATTGTTCTGGACCTTTTGTAAGGTTCCCCTTAGTGGCTCTTCTCACCCAACATTGTCATGCCAGGTAGTAGAAAGCCCTAGGAAATCCCCAAAGATCTGTGTGCTTGTTTTAGGGACAAGAAGGTAGGAGAGACTCTATGAAACACTGTTTTGTTCCACCTTGAGTTGGGAGAAAAGGGAGCTTTAGTCACAAGCAACAGGCGACTGCAGGGAAAGAGCCAGTACGTGGGCCAGTCCCTGGAGGCTGAGGATAAATGTTAATAGGCAGTGTCCGTGGGGACCTCACAATGGCCAGAAGCCCTAGTCCTCCGTCTACTCCTTCCCAGCTGAGCCCTGACATTCCCGTCTCTATTTCATTCTTCCTTTTATAACAAGGGTCTTTAATTCCCAGACCAGAGCACTTAGGAAGCTTCTAATTCCCAGCAAATGGGAGATAGGGAAGTAGGGGGTACTTGTTTTTTCCCCAGTACTGCACATGAGGCAAGTTGTGCCTGGGCACTCCAAGTTGGAACCCTGAACTCACTCTCCATGAAAATCTGCTACAGAAAAATGGCTGCATTCTTTAGTTTTCCTGTCTTACAAGCTACAAAGATTCTGTGGACTATCTAAAGGTACCTCTATTCTTAAAACAAAACAGAACAAAAAAAAAACAACCAGAAGATGTATTTCTAGTTGCATACAATAGTCTTCACAAAATACTAGACCCTCTAAGAACTTTGAAACAGCAACAAAACAGGAACAAACAGTATCTGAGATGTCAACCCTGGAGCCCCAACTAATGGGCATATTCAAAACAAGGACAGACATTCATTCCCTTTTTGAAGATGTTAGGAGAAGACTCTATAAGTCAATTCTTTACAAATGGCATGCTCTGGGGGCGCCTGGGTGGCGCAGTCGGTTAAGCGTCCGACTTCAGCCAGGTCACGATCTCACGGTCCGTGAGTTCGAGCCCCGCGTCGGGCTCTGGGCTGATGGCTCAGAGCCTGGAGCCTATTTCCAATTCTGTGTCTCCCTCTCTCTCTGCCCCTCCCCCGTTCATGCTCTGTCTCTCTCTGTCCCAAAAATAAATAAACGTGGAAAAAAAAAATTAAAAAAAAACAAAACAAATGGCATGCTCTGTGGACAAAACATTCCTACTTTTCAGTAACTCCATGCTTTTTATAACAAAGCATTAATACCTTCTACCTGCGTAGTCCACGGGTTTAGAGGACTTCACTATACATTATACTGTACATTAGTTGGCCCTCATTGGGGTAAGTAAAGCAGGGAGAATTACCTCCATTGTACAGATGAAGAAATAAACAAAGATATTAAGGGACTAGTTCAAAGTTGACTGAGCTAAGACTCCAACTTAGGTTTTCTGACTCCAACACAAAGAGGAAGTTCTGCAGAGGGGGTCGTCATAACAAGGTTCACGGCACCGTGGAATACTGTGGTACTAAAATCAACATTTTCCTAACACCGATGTCATGTCACAATAATATATTTAAGGCGATGGGGCTAGACCTGAAGACATTCTGGCAGTGAGAGGCTATTGTCTCGACACCATTAGCAGTGTCCTGCTAATTAAACTTTAGATATTTAATTTTGAGTTAGCTGAAAATACTGTATATGTTTTATAATTTTTGTATTCATTAATACCTATCATAGATGTGCTCTACCAAAAACCAAAACAAAATCCCGACTTTGAGAAACATGTATTTTAATGTGTCTGTTTTAATTTATTTATTAACTTGATTTATTTTTAAGTAGGTTCCACACCCAACGTGGGGCTTGAACTCATGACCCTGAGATCAAGACTCGTATGCTCTATGCTCTACCGACTGAGCCAGCCAGGCGTCCCCGAAAACATGGTTTTATTCAGCAGATATCTGTAGCAACGCTTTATGAAAGGACTCACCAAATGTCTTTCGCTGTAATTTATGTACTTAAAATCATTCTACATATATATGTACTGTATGTATATTCGATTTAAGCAAAGTATAGGAAATTTTATAAAATACAGTAGCCATTTAATATCACTGACTTAATAAATGGAAAAACTGGGCCACTAAGTTGTCAACCATCATACAGCTTTTCTTCAACAAAGAAGTCCAAAGCACGAGTCACCACATCGGTGATTACAATGATGTGTCTGGCAAAATGACTACACCTCTTTCCTAAAGTGGTTATACATCTTACTGAGTCATATTGTAGTCATTAGCCAGAGTTAATTTTGAACAGATAGATGGGGAGATACTCATGTTGGGGCCTGCACGATTTGGAGTCTCTTCCATTATCTGCTTATTTTGCTGAAGAAACCCAAAGCCTGAAGAGTTGCTTAATGTTACCAAGACTTCCTAATACCATCTCTGAAGTAAGACCGCACTCAGATGTCGTGTAAGGATTACACGAAAGGCAATCTTGTCTAGAGACCGGTGATGTCAAAACGAAATCCATGGGACACACAAATAACGCCCGCTCGAGTTCCCACCAGCAGCTCGCGACAGTTTCTTACTGGTTTACACGTGATGCCTGTCCCAGCTCTAAATCTTCCTTCTTTCGTATTCGGTAACATCCCCAGGTGCCAGAGCAGCGAGGGGGTTGTTTTTACCCTCAACGACTTTGTATTTTAACTGAAACTCTAATAACAACCATGAGGTCTGAATTCTACTTCAGTAATATTGCTATGGATTTGGAGTGATCTTCTCTTACAGGAGTTCACCGTTGCCAAAGAGTTTTCCAACCGGTATGGCGCAAATAGGTTAAGGGTGGACTCAGATGTCAATTCTCGTCAGCCCTGGGGAAGGCTGGGTGGCCCTTGGGGTGGCGGCGTCCACTGACCCACGGGCCTCCTCAGATGTGACCATTTTCTCTATGCCACTACATGAGAAAGGTTGGGAAGCACCGGAACTCAAAAAGGCACGGTTCTCCATAGATCACAAGGCCATTCTGGTAGACACAGATGCCGTCTTCCAAACTGATTCCCCCCAAGTGTCAAGTAAACTGAGCACTGAAGCAGTCAGGTTAATGGGCTTAACTACTCCCACACTTGAGGAAACTGGGAAGTCCTGTCATTTTACAGCTTGAGGAGTTCCTCTGCAGGCACTTGATTTTGTCTCTCGAAAGGAAAAAAAGGTGCCAGAAGAGATCTGTGAGGAAAATAATAAAGCCGTCGGTGCTGCAGGTTGCGGGAAGATTTACCTGGCCTTATGGCTTTGCTACTGCTTCTTCCTCGACATTAAGACTAAGGCTTTTCATCCTCCTGATCTTGAAAAGCACATTCCCCTCAACTTCCATAAATCCGCAGAACCTGAAAAGAGCCCCAGTGTCACCGAGTAAAAGAGCCGGCTTTAGGAATCTCACTGGAAGGAGGGGTGTCTTCAAGCCTCTCACTGCTAAGCCGGACATTTCCTAACACTGGACAAATTGTACATCCAGCTCAGGGAGGGTGAACTGCAGTGGTCTTTTACCCTCCGAGCCAATTGTTAGCTTTTCACGGGAATCAGCAGGGAAGCACATGTGAAGCCTCTGTGGTGCCGGTGAGCGCCCCCGTGCCTTGTGTGACTCTGCATGTAGATGAAGCAGGCCGGGGGCTTTCTGAGCCGCGGCCGCTGAGTTCTCAGAGCAGCGCTTTTCTCCGGCGTGGCTCCCTGCTGGGACAGCCCTTTTCAGTCCTCTACCCCCCCTCGATCTCTTCTCCTGCACAACACAGGGAAACTTGATTGAAATAAAGACCTAGGGAACATGTTTTATTTTCTCCTGTTCAATCCATTTTAGAAAAGCTTTTAATTGGTTTTAAAAAGATGCTAAACAAAATGTGATGATGTTTTTCAGTCTTCATGAACTACAGATACCACTTTTTATACTTTCAAAAGGCTAATAAATCAATCATGAAATTAACTCTCCAGCTAAATTTAAAGCAAACCCACTGAATACCAGGTTCATTAAAAATCTATGCATTTACTTAGAAAAATTTAAAATTCAAAGAAAATTATCCTGGTAACTGAAATCTGACTTGAATTTTTAGTCCTACACTGAAAATCCAAGACCAAAGCAATCACAAAGGGGAAAAAAGAAGGCTTGTGAACCAGTTTTAATAAGCCAATTTACAACGAGGAGGGGTGTGGGGGGAGGGGAGGAGGAGAAAAGAGAATATCTTGATACATAACAACATAGTGCCCCTGAAGGGATTCTTTTATTTGAGCATGTGCACACATGCACACATAATTTTTCTATGTGAAAGCTGGAATCACAACAAATGCGATATTAAGAATTCTGTGGCTGATATGATTACTATATTGTACACACGTACAGTTCCGCTTTTTAAAGAAAAATGCCTTCAACTTTTCTGTTTTGACAGTGATACAAATAACTAAGAGTTTTCTACCACCCTAGGTGGCTCTGCGACCCTTGGATTCATGAGCTTTTAATATTTAATTGAAAACACCTGAAAAACCTACATGGCTGATGGTCCGGTGGAGCGAATGCTTCCACTGTAGAAAGACGAATCTTCTCGACACCGGATCACAGCCTGAAATTTTTCCCTGAATTCTCCTGAGAGAATATAAACTGACTTAAAAAGCAAGGTGGTGCAGAGACAGCATATTTTCATTTTGTCAAATGTATGCCAACTAGAAATACTGGACACAGTAACTTCTTCTGCCACTGGTTCACGTAAGCAGCAGGCCACCATCTATCAGGCCGGGTCAGAGTCACCCAATCCTGATTCAGGACGGGCTGGTATTCCTTAAAAGAGAATCCCTGCCATTTCCAATCACTAAGGCGACCAGATCTATCTTTGACTTCTTACATATTCCTATACCCTTCCTTTGCGGCCCTTAGATAAATTAGTTCTACATCCCTTTTGAATGATCCAATCCCTGTTTCTAAGACTTCTCCCAAGCCGGGCCATGTACTTTGGATGCTCACTTCTTGCTTCTAGCTCCCCCATAACCCTCCTTTCATCAATTAGGTAGCTTCAGCAACCGCTTTTTTTTAAGTGCCTCTTTTATTGAAATGTAAGTCACATAACACACAAGTCGCTGAGATAAAGTGTACAATTCGATGGTTTTTAGGGTTTTTTGCGGATATGTGCAACCATCACCATGATCAATTTTAGAACATGTGAAACACCCCGAGAAACCCCATACCCGTTAGCAGTCACCTCTCATTCTCCCTATCCACCCCTCTCAGTCCTAGGCAACCATGAGTCTGTTTTCTGACTCTACAGATTTGCCAATCCTGGACATGTCATACAGATGGCGTCAAACAATATGTGGTCTCTTGTGACTGGCTTCTTTCGGTTAGCATGTTTTCAAGGGTCATCCATGTGACAGCACGTGTCAGGACGTCATTCCTTTTTATTGCTGAATGATATTCCGCTGTATCCATATACCATATAGCACATTTTATCTGTGAACATCTAGGTTGTGTCTGCTTTTTTGGCTATTATGGATAACGTTGCTATGAGCGTATCTACAAGCTTTCGTGTGGTCATAATATTTTCATTTCTTTGGGGTGCATACCTAAATTGTTGCGTCGTAGAATATCTCTCACCTTTTGAGGAACTAGACCCAAAGGCTGCACAATTTTTATACTCCTATCAGCAGTGTATAAGGGTTCCCATTTCTCCAAATGCACAGCAACACTTGTTACTATCTGACTTTCTGGCTGTAGCCATCCTGGTAGGTATGAAGTGGTATCTCACTAAGGCTCTGATTTTCATTTCCCTGATGGCTAAGGATGCGGAGTATCTTTTCATGTGCTTATTGGTCATTTGAAGTTTATTTATTTTTGAATGTTTTCCCTTTAGTCATACCTTGACAAATATAAATTACAGTACAAAATAAAATACTTAAGCCCACCAAAATGAGGGGACATGCAAAAAATACCTTTAGAAGTAAGTTATCTAGGGGCACATGGGTGGCTCAGTCAGTTGAGCATCCGACTCTTTTTTTTTTTTTTTTTTTTGGTTCAGGTCATGACCTCACAGTTCGTGAGTTCAAATCCTGCATTGGACTCTGCACTGACAGCGTGGAGTCTGCTTGGGATTCTCTCTGTCCCTCCCTCGCTCTCTTTCTCTCTCTCAGAAAAAGTAAATAAACTTTAAAAAAAGTTAAAAAGAAAAGAAGTTATCTATGTTTTTTGTTGAATAAGTTATTCATGAAGTACATCTGTATAAACCTGTACCAGATGTTAAGATTTAAAAACATCAGATAATGTTCCTTTCCTCAAGAATTTTACAATTATTTTTATAAAATGGAAAGTTATTACTAAGTCTTTAAAGGGTTGTCTTTTTTTTTAATATGTCCTATTTTATTTCTACTGGTATCTATTTTGGATTACAAATAATAATTTGTATTCTCAACTAAGGTATGTCTCTCTTTTTAAATGAATGTGTTTAACAGTGTAAAGGACAAGCGGTTTAAAAAATACCATTAAAAAATTATTCTTCCTTCTCCTAAAAACTGAGTAAGATACACATTTAAATGCCTGGAGAGTCTCCCAATCTAGTAATTTTTAAATGCTATTTCATAAGAAAGGATTCTTTTTGTAGGTGATATACATGGTGATTCGGGGGTATATCCTTTGTCAGCAACTTTAGCTGTATCTATTTACATACTTATTGAAGGAATCAGAAAAGGGAAAAATATACTCACTTCTCTACTATGAGCTAAAACTGCAATTACTGGGAATGATAGTTTATGGAAAAATGATTACAAAATCCTTACAGTCCATGAATGCAGTAAATTTTCAAGGTTGTACCTTCTGTTTCTTTTAACTATTCTAGAAGTACAAAAAAACCAAAAAATCTTAGAAAATCAAGACAAGTCAATCACTTAGTTCTGACACACACACACACACACACACACACACACACTTTTAACTGTTAAATTAAAAAGTAGATTCACCAACTTAACATTAAATATTTTCCATGTAACTTAGTTAGAATCTCTAACTTCAAATACCAGATTCCCATACAGACATTAAGATGTTTTTCAACTTACTGCTTAACCCCTTTGTATCTGCTTTTGTCTGGCATTTCTTCAAGGTCACAGTATATAAAATCAGTCAACAGAATTTGGGTCTTGTGTCATAGCCAAACATGCTCTGGAAGCCTCTACATAATTAACATATTTAACCAACCCTTGTATATTAGTTTTAAATGTGTTAAGTTATCAAAATCACCAGTCTCCAATAGCAGCATCAGTAAAAATGCAACCACATGAACAAAGATCCTGGCTACAAACTCCCTACTCAAAAGTGCCACATGACACAAGAGAAACAATTCAAGCTTAACTGTAAAAATTTTTAATAAGTAAAGAAGAAGAAAATCTGCCTACGGGAAATGAATTTTCCCAAATACAAATTCTTAGGAAAACCTAGGGAATGATAAATGAAACAAATGGAAACATGCATTTAATCCCTCCTACACGAATATCATAGTCTTTCAAGGGAGAGGGAGGCAGGGAGGGATGTGTAATATGGGGGGGAATTTATAGAACAACAAGAACAGAACACCAATCGAAACTAGGATTTTGAGATCTTCAGAAAAGGACACTTCTCTGTTAAGAAAATCATTTACCTTCAAATCGAAGGCCAAACCAGAAGATTTTGCAAAAGCCCCTCAACAACAGAATTTTATATGTTTATGGTCGCTTGCTTATTTGCCAGCTCATTCGCACCATTATGTGCGGTTTACTGGAAAAACTCTGTGAAAGGTTCCTTGTATTATTTTTACCTGAGGAGGTGCCTTTTTCAGTAACACGAGAAGAGCCTGTAATACCAGATTAGAAAATCGAGGGCCAATGGGGACATAATCTGGAAGAGAAATATTGCTCTGTTTTAGGGATTCAATACGTATATGCACATATTCCAAACATTCAGATTTTTCTGCATCGAGAATAAACACAGCCCCAAGTGACTGTCAGGCAACTAATGATAATTAGAAAAAAATATCTCCAATAACTTAAATGCTTAAAACATTATGTAAGAACTCTCACCCATACATTTTTTTTAAAAAAGCTTCTAAATATCCATTTTGAGTTCAGGTAGACATTTTTTTTTTTTTTTAAATATTCAGAGACATTCTTTTTAAGGGAGAAGAAAAAAACCCAGATATATTTACTAAGCATTTCCAGAAAATGACCACAAACCACATTAGTATAGTAAGCTTGCAGCAACAAAACATACCAGAAAATGGGTAGTGGGGGGCGGGGGAGATGGCAAATAATAACGTAAGTAAGATACTTCAAAATGACTGAAATGATGATAGAGCCACTAAGACTGGTCCTCAGATGGGGAAGAACAGAGAACTTTCTACAACTTTCTGTTAAACTTCTACTAATCCTTCAAGATTCAGCATGAATGCTACCTCCTCAGCTTTCTCTGTATTGTGCTTAGAACGACCTTCAGGCATTAGCCCTCTGAAGTCAAAAGTGATCTTTCCCTTTTCTGAATATCCAAAACATATGGCACATTCTACTTTGCATTCGTTTTTCCCAATATATGTTATAGCGACAGCATCTTATTTTTTGAGACCCTACTAATTTTAGCCCAGTAGTAAGGGCTCAGCTTACTTGTCGAATAAATGAACAAACAAGTACAGATAATAACTATTCATACAAGTGAAAATATACTCAGAGGGCACACATTCCTGACATAGTAGTGTTGCTATGACCACACATCTCAATTGTGTTTAGATAAAGGAATTTACACAGAGCTATGAGTTTGTGCTTAAAAGCTTTTAAAGAAATAATCCTATAAACTGGGCCGAAATGTATCAAAAATAGCAGACCAAAACCCCAGGGTCACTAAATAAAACTACCAAATTAAGAAGACCTCAGATACACCTTTATATATAAAGGTATGTCTTTGCTTTATAACAAACATTGCCTTAAGAAACGAGAAAATAAATAACAGAGGGCTAAAGCAAGTCTGAAAATCATGAGGAAAATTTGGTAAGTACAGTTTCGCTGGAATCATTACTACACCATTTTGGATAGCTTGAGAAGGGATCACTCAGGTGTTGGGTAGTACCTTAAGAAGTTTATGAAGTCACCATGTGGGTTCCATTTCAGTACAGTTATCACAGCATCCTGAGTGACTATTATAATGCACTTATTCCAGATTTATCTAATTTTTGCAATGAAATAAAATGTAAGTAATAACACTTTTCTGGCATTTACTGGGGGATTACCACACCTTATGAACTGTGTGCAGGGACTGTCTTATTCATTTCTGTATCCTGTAGGAGTGCATTTAAGCAAAGGAGATGTTTACTCAATATTTTTAAGAATTACTATAGAACACTTTCAACTTTCAGAATGTTTTCAACATATTTATCCTATTTTTGTCTTCACGATTACTCCATGGGATGAGTGAGGAAGGAAACACTGTCTCTGTTTTATAAGAACAGACACTGAGGTACAAGGCACTCGCAGCTTATCCCCAAGTGTTATTTCACTCCATTCATATGTCCCTCCTCCTTACTTAGTTCTGTCAAAGTTCCTAAGTGGAAACTCTGGGGTACGGATGGGCAACTCAGAGGTACAAAACAGCAAATATATCACTCAATGGAAATTACTAACCGCTTATTATGGGCAGGGAACTCTGTGGAAGAAACAAAATAATATGAGGTATGGGCCCTTATGGGAAAGCAGTTGATAATGGAGTTATGGTCATAAGGCATATTTAACATGAAAACCATCACTGACTTCGCATATAAGAACATAGTTCTTTGTAAGACAAAGAAAAGTAATTCTATTGCTCTGTAGTTTACAGATACCCATTATTTTTCTCTTGTAATTTGCGAGACATTAGTGTAATGTGGCAAAGATAGTACAATGGCAAAAGTTATGTGACTCACCAAGCAGTCTCTCAATGTCATCTACAACCACACAGCTAAGCTGGGATTTGTATGCATCATCAAAGATCTGGAAGAAAGCAAAACCATTTATTATCTCACTGCTCTCCATAATTATGACAATATCCACAAAGATAAAATTTACTTAATTCTTGAGCAATGCCTAAACAAAGCACAGTATAACACCAATATTTCAGACTCTACTACATTAGAATTTAACAGACAATAGGATTTTAAAACTAAGAGTTCCTGCCATTTAAAAATGAGGAAATTGAGGCCCAAAGCAGTTAAATGACTTGCTCAAGATGACACAACTGGATCACAGCTGAGCAAGAAGTAGGGTGATGCTATTTTCAGCCCCACGAGCTGGATGTGTCACACACAGGCATGCTGAGGAATGCTGGTCATTAATCAACTGGCAAATCTCATCAAATTATCACAATGGTCTCTCCTATGTCAGGAGCGTGACTTCAGTGTTGTGACTCAAGAGCTAGACGGAGCCACAAGGGATGCGTAGAATAAAACTAGATGTCATTTTATTATCTATAAGAGTTGTGGCCCTGGCTAAGCAAGAATAACACTGAAAGAATCCTGTTCACTCAAATCAGACCATGGTCTGATGGTTAAAATGTTTACAGAAGAGTTAAAGTTGGTTATAAAGGATCAGATAGATGTATCTTTAGAACCAGACAAAAGATAACAGTACATTGTCTTAAGGCAGTGAAAGAAATGCAAATTAAAGCAAGCAGTAAAGGAAATCGTTATATCCTCACAAGGATGTAGCAATTTCAAGCCAGACAGAAGATTTAATTTACGTATAAGTTGAATGTAAGTGCCCAAGGCCTTGAGACCAGGCTTTTCATAAATGTGGGCGTTCCTATTCTAGCGACTATAACTGGGTTCAGGGCATCTCACAGATGTCAGCTGTAAGAAGGAATTCCTGCATCCCAGCCTGGTCTTTCTGGTTGATAAATAACCTCAATGCACCAAGATGGTAGCCACCCCTCCACCCATCTTGCTTGGGGTAGCATAATATTCCTTAGTGGTTATCTTTTAACCATAGATAATTAAGTATTAGGTACAGAAATAAAGTAAATCAAAGCCTTCCATATTAATATTTTTCATATCAAATTTAAAGACAACTTGTGTATACCTGGTCTCTAAAGTAACAGTTAAGAAAATTTACCGTATGAAGATTAGATTAGCCTTGCTAGTTCAATTTAAAATACACAATTGGATAATTCATTTTTATAAACTTTTACATTGGAAGGTAAGAGATAACTTAAATAGCCTTTCATATAGTAAAGATAATCTAAGGCTCACCATACTTTTATTAGTTGTATTTTAACTTATCATTAAATATAATTACCTTGAAAATGTTTTGTTAGACAAACAACTGAAGTACTTCAAAGAGAAAACAAAATACTTTAAATGGGTAAATATAATTTAAAATATTAAAATAAATTTAATTAAGTTGTAAAAGTCCCCTTTAAAGGAATTGCTAAATGTCACTAGACTTACAAATAGAATAAGAGATGTAACTGAACTTTTTTTAAAGTTCGTTTTCAGGAAGCCTTGGTGGCTCAGTCAGGTAAGCGTCTGACTTCAACTCAGGTCATGATCTCATGGTTCGTGGGCTCAAGCCCCATGTCGGACTCTGTACTGAAAGCTCGGAGCCTGGAGCCTGCTTCAGATTCTGTGTCTCCCTCTCTCTCTCTCTGCCCCTCCCCAACTTGTGCTCTCTCTCTGTCTCTCAAAAATAAATAAACATTAAAAAAAAAAGTTTGTTTTGTGTTGAAAAACTAGGTTTTAAATTACAAAATTTTAGTATGCTGACTTTTCATTTTTTTTAAGTTAGTTTTGTTTGTTTATTTAATAGAGAGCGTGAGCAGGAGAGGGGCAAAGAGAAAGAGAGAGAGAGAGAGAGAGAGAGAGAGAGAGAGAGAGAGAGAGAGAATCCCAAGCAGGTTCTGTGCTGCCAGCGCAGAGCCCAATGCAGGGCTAGAACTCACAAACTGTGAGATCATGACCTGAGCCAAAATCAAGAGTTGGACGCTCAACCAGTCGACTAAGCCACCCAGGCACCCCGACTTTTCATTCTTTAAGCCTCAAATTAGCTCTACACGGTCCTTTTATGCTCAAAAGTCACCCTCAAAGATGTAAAACAAAAACCCTGGCAAAGTGGACAATCTAGATAGTAGGTTCCTCCCAACATGCTATCTGTTCTTTAAGGTAGGAACTGTCTTCCTCAGTATTAGGTTTGCAATGTCTGACACGTCACTGGTGCTTAATAAACGTTTCCTGCTTGCGTGTGTGAAAGAACACCTCTGTTGCTTGCTTTCCTTTGCACCGTCCCCTTAACCCCTTGTTCACTCTCCCACACTGTGTTAAATCCCATTTTAAAATCCCATTTACTCTTGCCTCCTCAGCTATGTATCTCCCCGCTGGATTGTGAGGTGGATAAAAACTTTATTCGTGTTGTCTTTAGGATCTGGCACAGAATAGTATTTATACTTGCCCAGTGGATTTGGTGATTCAAACGACACAAGTTCTAATTCCATCTTGCCATAAATCACTTGTCTCTGTTCCGTTTTGGTACAGCATTTTGTATATTGTACACATATTAAGGGTCCATTGTATTCTTCCTTGTATTATACTAGACTATAAGCCCTTTGAAGGCAAGTGGTGTCTTAATTATCTCTGTATCCTCACATTACTTAATATAATGCCTTACCAGAAAGTAATCAATAAATATTTTCTGTAAGAGTAAATTTGCATTTTAAATTCAAGCAAGGTCACGATCTCGCGGTCCGTGAGTTCGAGCCCCGCGTCGGGCTCTGGGCTGATGGCTCAGAGCCTGGAGCCTGTTTCCGATTCTGTGTCTCCCTCTCTCTCTGCCCCTCCCCCGTTCATGCTCTGTCTCTCTCTGTCCCAAAAATAAATAAATGTTGAAAAAAAAAATTTTTTTTAATTCAAGCAGAAATATCAACAAGTAGTTGGAGATGTACGATTGAAGTCAGGGTATGGGGCTCACCTTCAGGGCAGTCAGTGATTGCTGAAACCACGAGAGGGGATGATATCTTCAAGGAGAAATGGTAGAGGTAAAAGAACAATGGGTCAAGTACCAAATCTTAGAGCGTTGGTCTATTCATTCAACAAATAATTTTGAATTCCTATTATGTGTCAAGCATTAACGAAGGCAATGGAGAGAGTAACGAAAAAGACATATACGATCCCACCTCCGCAAAAACTGGAGTGGGGGAGCAGGTCCACGTAACCATAATGAAGCATGACGCTACTATGCTGGAGGAAATACAAGATGAGATGGTGCTGTATAGCGAAAGAGCTGGGGTAGTCACTGGGGAGACCCACGCACGAGCTGGCATGTGGTCGGGCTGTAGTTCTCCACCCCCTCTTACGTCAGGGATGGCTATGGGGCTCGTGTCGGTTAATGAAATGTGACTGGAAATATAGATCACTTTCCGAAAGGAGCTTTAAGAGCTACTGCACGATTCACCATGTTGCCTTTATCTGGCCTCGGCTATCATGCCATCACATGTGAGATGGAGCCTCTGTTACATGTTAGTTTGAGTCTCTGAGAAACTTCAATGAGCAGAGCTCCCCCTCTGAGCCATGATGGACATGCAGTGTGAATAAGAATTAAACCGTGTTATGTTAAGCCACTGAGATTTGAGGGTTGCTCAGTATTGCAGCATAACTTAGCCTATCCTAACTGACACTGAGGATTATGGAATCAACGATGGTGTCCTAAGTTTAGGAAGTGACATTTAAGCTGAGACCTGAAGGATACACAACCAGTGGAAAACGGAGAAGAAACTGTTCCGAGAGGAGCATACTGAATATTAGGAGGCTCAGAGTGAGAAAATTCAGAAGCACTGCAGGAACTGACACATAGTCAGTAAGAATTAAAATGAAGAGATGTTGGTGTGGTATGTGTGGGAAATGGTTGGTGAGAGTTGAAGCAGAAGAGGTGACGAAAGAGCCTGGACGTGAAGTGTCTTACATCTCATATGAGTTGAAGTTTTACTGTAAGGAAATGAAAAGCCACTAAAGGATTTTAAATAATGGACTAACATGTCAGGTTTATGATTAAGAAACATTTTTCTGCCTGATGTAGAGAAAACATCAGAAGGGAGTAATCATTGTTTAATACTGTAGAATTCCAGGTGAAAGATAATGGTGGTCTGGAAGCGGGAGGGGGGGTGTTCTATAAGTGGATGGACTCTAGAGATGTTTAGGAGGCAGAACTGAAAAGACTTGGGGATGAACGGGTGTGGTAATGAGGAGGAAACTAGAGCCAAGGGTTCTTTCTGGTTTGGCCACTAAAATAGAGAACAGAGGAGAAGGTCGTCTGGGGATGGGTCATGATGAGTACATGTAAAGAGCAGGGAAAGAGAAGCTCCTCACCTCTCCTTGCACCACCCCTCAAAGGGAAGGAAAATAGGACATTTATTTCAGCCTCCTGATACATAATGATGGACCCTTTTAGGTTTGAGTTGGTGAATTCAAGATAGTAGAAAAGTTTAGAAGCGGTTCCTTAGTGGCTCTTTGCTATTTTTTTGAAGACCGGACCCAATATAGCAGCCAGTGTGGTATCCTATAAACTTTAGTGATTTCAAGGAGTCCCTGCAAATAATGCTTGCTCTTCAAATCACTGTTCAGAATTCCACAAAGGCTCTGATGCCATCATGGAACTCTGTCTGTCAGGCTGCAATATTGTGGGTTAGAGCCACAGGGCCCGGGGACATGGTGGAGTGGCTATGTGCAGTACTAGCTTTTTCCTGAATCAGTCCGTCTCCCTTCTCAAGAACAGTGGAGAGCTTACACTGCTACAGAAATCTTACTCGGGACATTGCTGGGGTCAAAACTGATGATAAATTGGTACGCTGTCTCACCAATTTACCTCAGATACTGTGTTCATGAAGCATTACAAATCCCTTCATAGTTGACTGCATGACTTACCTGTAAGATTTTAGAAGAAAAGTACCTACGGCAGTCATTTAATGTAGTTGTTTGTTTTTTTTTTTACAGACAGCTCTTAATGTACTAATTACTATCATGAGGAGAGGAGCACTCACAGCTAACTCTCTTAACAACCTACTAACCATGACAAAGGCTGTGCGATTCCAGTTGTAACTTGACCAGTTTCAGTTGACAGGTCAACTGAAACTCCTTTGGGTAGCAACTCTGCTCTAATTTAAATACACACACCCCTTTCACTTCTTACACACGTAATTCTTTACTAGTGTAATGGAAGGTCACCACCCTTCCCCCAGATCCCTGTTTCTGGCCTAGTGTCCTCAGTCCCTTCCAGTCTAGGCTCCCTGGCCCAGGCCCCAGCACAATGTTCACTAAGAAGACACTCAGATTTGACTGACAAGTACACGCAATTAGCTGCCAGATGAAAATCCTAGTGAGATATTTACACAGTGAGTTGGGAAGTTCTACCACAACTTTAGGTAGATAAACCCAAAAAGGAGCAGTGGTATCAGAAAGAAAGATGCAGAAAAAAAAAAAGAAAAATGTACAAACCGCCCCAGCTAGAGCACTACAACTGACGTGCCAAACTTACCATTGCTAAGGGCACACGGCAGATAGATACACAGTGCCGCTGCACAACAAATGACGCCCGACAAAAGTCAGGCAGATGGGCTGAAGCTGGGCTAGTGGTCGTTCTCAAAGACTCCTTGTTTGCTTGTTTTCAAGATTTTTAATTTTAAGTAACCTCTACACCCAATGTGGGACTTGAACTTACAACCCTGAGATCAAGAGTCGCACGCATGCTCTACCAACTGAGCCAGCCAGGAGCCCCTCCCAAAGTGTCTTTAAAAATTAATTTAAATTCAGATCCTCTCACTTAGTACGACAAAAGTACGTGCGATGCTCAAGTTTCATCTTAGTGGAGAGGTTCTCAGTTGGGGATCAGATAAATAGTTATCATGCAAACCAGGACACCTGAAAGTAGGGAGCTGTTAATAATCATGTTGGAAGAACAGGTAAAAACCAGGATTGCTCAAAGCAAATTGGAATGTCTGGTCATCCTAGTTTTATCAGGAAGTTTCCTACAGGAAACTTCTCAGTATAAAATTATCAGCATATAATATCAGTAAATATCAGCAGGTAAAATTATCAGTATATATAGCGTTAGAGTCTGATAAGAAGCCTGGAAGAGAAGGCTAAAGAAAAAGAATTGGAAGGACTGAAGAAAAAGTGCATAAAGAGTAGCATTGGTCAACACAGACATAATGACAGGTCTGTTCTAGAAGATGGACAGTTTCTCTAGAAAACAGAGAATCCCACAGTCTATTTCTACTCTTGAGTACCACATCTCTTGTATGCCAGGTAGGTAGCGGGTCATAAGAGACAAACTAAAGTACGAGGAGCCTGGGCTGAAGGCAAGAACATGCTGGAAGCACTATGCAAGCACGGAGGAAAAGAGGCGTGGGGCTCCTGCCACAAAGGGCTTGGGGCAGGTCTGATTATGGTCCTCAAGGACACTGCAAGTTCCCCAGGCACAGAGCCCACTCCTGGAATCTACAGACAAGCTGGGAGCCACCTGTGTGTAGGGGAGGGGCAGCAGCTGCAGCTTCTGGAGTCTACATGAATACACATGGGAACACGCCAGCATGAGCTCCACGTTAATCCCAGCCTTTCAGAATCACAAACCACAGCAAAGCATGTTCTAAGTGGATTCTATCCTCCATTTTCTATAACCTCATTAGTGCTCTGAGGCAAGTGAAGCCAAATTCTCTGGTTCTTCTGGGGCTGAAAGAGTTCATCTCAATTCTGAAGTGGTTGGCGTGAAGCACCTAGTTAGGAGGAATCTGATGACAGTAGGAATCTGATGACTTAGAAAATCCTTAATGTAGTAAATCTGTCAGCAATTAGTTGAAAGCATACCCTAATCATATTTGGTAGCATATAAAAACGTAAATGAGCAAATTCAAATCGGTGCTATCAGTAATAATCTCTAGTTTCTAAAAATAACCTGGGAGTAGACCAAGCAAACATTAGCTGTCTTCTAATGAAACTGCCTCAGGAAGTGGACCTAAACTTTTGGCAAAGCACTAAAGTTTCCTGGAATGACCTTAAAATCCCTCATTTGTTCTCCCTGCTTTTCAGGAAAAATTCTTACATTTTTTACATAACACAAACCACAGAGTGGGATATTCTTAATAATATAAAAAGTCACAAGGTCTGAAAGTTCCACTAAAGATCTGCACTATTCTCCTTTGTGTGCCAGAGATACGAGCGCCCAAAGAGAGAGTGTATTAAACAAAACAACGACATGCGCCCGCCCCCCAGCCATACAGGGACCAGCAGTCACTTCCGGAGTGTCCACTTCTCTCATTTAATACGTGCACAAACTTCGGCAAATCAGCTACCTGATATATCAGGATGTTAACCAAAAACATCCAAATTCTGTTGCTTAGTAACTGCTGTCAAAAGATCCAATTTCCAGCTCTGCTCTTTGTATGGACTAAACCATGAAAAGAGGAGGATTAGGCACCATGATTCTGTTCTGTACAGACTACAATTTGCAGTGGGATTTACAGGAGGATATTCAGAGAAGATTATTTCCTTCTTGCAAAGCTAGTGGAAAGGAAAATTTCTCCCATTAATTTTCAGTCCTTTAAAAACAAGACCATATTATGTTATTAGTGGGTATAGTTTTATAAATCACTGATATTCCTACTTAATTTTGTTCAAACAATTTAGTCACACTGGATTGTTCCATTTCATCTCTGTACTGATCGTGTACTCGGAAAGCATCAAGATTAGGTAATTAGTTAAAATCAAACCCTACTGTTTTGTTCTTTTGTTCATTTAATGGCACTAATAGAAATAGTAAATTAGATTTTTTAAAAAATATAGATGCAAAATGGATAAAGGAACAGAAATTTAAAAACAGAATGGAGTTGGGACGCAAACATAAACTAGGGAGAAGAAGGTCTGTAAATCCTTCAAATATCTTAATGGAACACGTGGTATCCCCGCCCACCCCACCCCTGAATGTGGGGATAATGGCAGTGTTGAGAAAGGATTTCTCTCCACAGAGAAAGGATTTATTAAGCAAATTAAGAGAAGTACAAGGTAAATTTTTAATGAACTGAGAATAAACTATCATGTATTTTAGCGCCCTCCATATGTGAACAAGAAGCAATAGCTTAATTACAATTAAATCTCTAAGATACTCATTAAAACAGGCCGAATGGCCTCCCTACTAACAAAAACTCTTACCTCTTGGTTTAAGCAATAAAATGGTACATAACGATATTCTATGAATTAGCTAGTCAGATCGTCTTTCTTAAGCAAAAATATGTTAAATTATATGAAATTATAGTTTTTAATTTCAACTATTACTGTTACAAAACATTTTAAAAAATCTTTCAACTTGAGTACTTACTCATTAAAATGTAGCTGAAGAAAGTTTTTAAATGTTTATTTTTGAGAGAAGGAGAGTGTGCGCATGCCCGTGCACATACACATGCGCACGCATGGGTGGGGGAAGGGCTTAGAGACAGGGAGAGAAAGAATCCCAAGGAGGCTCCAGGTTGTCAGGGCAGAGCCTGATGTGGGGGCTCAAGTTCAGGAACTGAGACCATGACCTGAGCTGAAATCAAGAGTTGGATGCTTAACCGACTGAGCCACCCAAGTGCCCCTGAAGAAATAATTTTAAATACCAATCTTTTACCTCACAAATTGGCAAAAAAAAAAAAAAAAAAAAAAAAAAGTTTTATTTATTTATTTTTTTAAAGAGTTAATTTTTAAATAATCTCTACATCCAACATGGGGCTTCAACTCACAACTCCAAGATCCAGAGTTGCATGCTCCACCAACTGAGCTAGGCAGGCACCCCAGGAAAAATATTTTAATAATATCAAGTGTAGGTGAGAGTCCAAGGAAACTGACATTCACATGATGGGGCTGCGAATGTAAACTGGTACAACTTTTTGAAGTACACTTTATAAATCAGCAGTATTTTTACATAAGAGTTTTGATACCAATATTCATCAGAAATCTTCAAAATATCAATGTTTTTACCTCAGCATCCCAATTCGGAGAATTCAAGGAAGTAACCAGAAATGTATATACAGCAATAATGATAAGTAAAAATAACCACTACACTTTACTGAGCACATATTCTATCCCAAAGCACTGCACATACTTTACATAGATTACCATCTCACTTAATTCTGAATATTATCTTCATTTCATAGACGAGAAAACAGAGGCTTATAAGTTAAGTGACTGTAAGACCTGGTAAGTGTGGTGGAGCTGTGATTCTAAGGTAGATCTATTTGAAACCTAAGCCCAAGTTCCCAGCCAATAGAATATGATGCTACTCTAAGAAAAATCTAGTAAGAAAATGGGGACGGTGATTTCTCTAGTTTGATAGTTCTAAAGAATATTATTTTTAATTGTGAAAAAGCCTGGAAACAAACTAAATGTCCAGCAAAAGGCGAATATTTCAATGAATATCATACAGGGGCGTCTGGGTGACAGTCGCTTGAACGTCCAACTTCAGCTCAGATCATGATCCTGTGGTTCCTAATTTCGAGACCTGCATTGGGCTCGCTGTTGTCAGCACAGAGCCTGCTTCAGATCCCTTGTCTCCCTCTCTGTCCCTTCCCTGCTCATACTCTCTTAAAAATGAACAAAAACATTAAAAATAAATAAATGAACGTTATACAGTTATTGACATAATACTGACATACATTTTAATGACATGGAAAAAGGCTCGTAATAGATTAAATGAAAAAAGCAGGTTTCAAACAGTATGTCCGGGGCACCTGGTGGCTCAGTCAGTTGAGTGTCTGACTCTTGATTTCATCTCAGGTCATGACTTCAGGGTTCATGGGACTGAGCTCCACCCTGGGCTCCGTGCTATTGGCATGGAGCCTGCTTGAGATTCTCTCTCTGCCCCTCCCCTGCTTGTGCTCTCTTTCTCTCAAATAATAAAATAAACTTAAAAAAAACAACAACCCCAAAACCCAGTATGTCCAATGTGATCCCCCATACACAATGCATGTGTATGTGTGTCGAAGCATACAAGAAAGTTGAAAGATAAACATGGCTTCTTTTTTCTTTTATTCTGTTCTTTTCTGTATTTTTAAAATTATTTTTGTGATCAGGAAAAGCTACATCTTTGGGGAGGGGGGTAGAACTCAAAAAGAAAGAAATGTCCTCTCCACAATCAATAAAAAATTATAGATTATTTGTGTTCTGGGGAAAAAAAAAATGAAGAAAGAAAACATCTTCTTCCCATCCTTACACTAAAAATGGAGGAAAGATTACAGCAGTGGGAGGTAGACCAGAAGCACTAAGGAATGGCATTTATATTTCATTTTCAAAAGCAGCCTGGAAGACTTAGCACCTTTAGACTGGTTTGAGCCCTCAGGCGTTTGTCAACCTATCATTAGGCAACAATGTGAAAACTATTTGCAGGGTAGGATTTTGCAATATTTCTGATATATTTCTAAGACTCCTAGGCTTCATTCTTTGTTCTGTACTTTAGTTACAGGGAATGACTTTTTTTCTTTTTCTTTTTTTTTTTTTCTGTCAAGAAAAACCGAAAAGTCTAATAGGAATTTATAATACTGACGACATGGAAATAATTTTTGTAACTTTAAGGGTGCACGGATGATCCAGACAGTGAATCATGAATCGAAACAATTTTGAATAAGCTTGTATAGACACTTATTTTTATATTCCTTAGCCTTCTGCTCATCTAAAACTCTACCTTGAAAGGCTTTAACAATTTAAAGATTAAATCATAAGTTATTAAGTCATTAATTTAACCATTTAAGCCTCTAAGCCCAGCATCTATTACCTTCCCCCCTCAAGTCAATTTGCAAGAGATTAAAATAATAAAAATGATAATATCTCACACTTACAAAGCAGCTTTGATCTGTAGGAGCCTAAAGTGCTTTTTTAAAACTTTATAGAAAAACTAGGACCATCCACCCACATTTCAGAGTACATCTGAGGTAGAAGCTGGCAGCTGGTGAAAAGCAATGGAGTCATTTACCATCTGTACAGAAGACTACTATTTTTGAACAAGTATAAGGAATTAGAGGACTTAGGGAAATACAAACAGAATTAGCCGCTCAATTAAGTGGTACGTTCAATGGTCACAGGGTCCAAGGGCTATTATTTAAAGTTTCACCAGAGGAAGTTGTTTAAGGGTTCCCCTGAGAAGGAAAAAACAAAAAAACAAAGAAAAGCAACCCCCACCTACATTAGGGAAGTTACTGGTTCTAGTGATTCCGTCTAGATTTTCCCCAGAAGGACAGGTACTACCGGTGTCACCTCAGACACAGAAAAAACTATGACATTTAGGTTCTTTTTGTGTCTTTTTGGGTTCTCTTTCACACCCAATTTCAAAGACCTTTATAAAGAATGTTGATCTGGGGTGGATTAAATGGGTGACGGGCATTAAGGAGGGCACTTTTCAGGATGAGCACTAGGTGTTCTATGTAAGAGATGAATCACCGGGTTCTACTCCTGAAGCCAAGACTACTCTGTATGAACTAACTTGAAAATAAATTCATAAAAAAAAATAAATTAAAAAAAAAAACCTAGAATATTTATCTTGATGTTACAGTGTGTAGGAGAAGAATCCTGGTTCAAGCTCTGCCCCCTCCACCCATTTCAAGCACCTTATACCAACAATCTTCTGCCACCTGCACAAACGAGAAGCTGACTTCTCAATTTATATATATTTTAAAATATATTTTCCTCTTCTGTCTCTTCCTTTAAGAAACCCCTAAAGTCGTATCCTATATCTTTATAAAGTGGGAGCCTAGGAACAAGGTAAAAGAACTCCTGAGCTATCTTTACCAGGCTGCACTCCAATTCTCAAGGCTCTTTTCTCGGATTCTGATTTTCCCACATTTCATTAACTTAGAGTCAGTTCATATCTATAAAAGTTCAAGCATGAAAAATAGGATTTAAGTAGGAGAAATACTTCGACTAGATATAAAAAATAACTTCTTCACTGTCGGGGAGTACACCAAATCAGAATATCGACGGGAACACTGGCTCCCAAGTGGCAGCCATTAAGTCTTATCAGTGATTTTTGTGTTTTTAAAGAGCAGCCACTTGCTACCCCAGAGGCCTGACACGGCACTTGCTCAAATGTAAGAGATGGTCTTAGAGTCCTTTCAGCTCTGGGACTCTGTTCTATGTTGCTCTTCCTTTCACTGAAGGTTCAAAGTAGTCATATTAAGAAGGCGACAAGTGGCACTTGGAAAGAAAAAGAAAGATGAGGACCGCATCGAGTCGCCAAGCAGATTGTGATCATTACCTACTATATCGCCATCCTTTTGTAGGGGACTTGAGAATAGCTTTCCAATGATCTACCTCTGTTCTTTCCCAAACCACACAACCTAACTGATCTCCAAAAGTTTGATTTTGTACATTGATTTAAAAAAAAAAAATCCTGGGGCGCCTGGGTGGCGCAGTCGGTTAAGCGTCCGACTTCAGCCAGGTCACGATCTCGCGGTCCGTGAGTTCGAGCCCCGCGTCGGGCTCTGGGCTGATGGCTCAGAGCCTGGAGCCTGTTTCCGATTCTGTGTCTCCCTCTCTCTCTGCCCCTCCCTCGTTCATGCTCTGTCTCTCTCTGTCCCAAAAATAAAATAAAAAAACGTTGGAAAAAAAAAAATTAAAAAAAAAAAAAAAAAAAGCCTAAATGAATTTGCTCCACTCTACTCAAATACTTTTAACCTGATCTTTCTTTCAATCAAGTCGGTACAAACTTAAGAGATGAAAATTAATAGTAATACGTATTAAACAAAACATAACTTAGAAGATAAAGGAATGCTAATAAAAATGCATTACAAAGTTAAATCTATCTAAACAGTCCCGTTTCCCCCCAAATTCTGCTGATAATTTAGTTCCACTTGAGAAGAACATAGCTGCTATGGCTTTTACATATATACAGGTACAAAGATAGACAGATATGTACATGTGTACACACATGTATCTAAGAGATAGGAGATTCAAATGAAAGCAAAAATCTTGATACCTTCTTCATGGCCTGACACTTGGCTGTCTCAGAAAAGCCAATCATCTTATCAGGAGAGCAGATCTTGATGAAGGGGAAGTTGGATTCCTCTGCAATCTTTGCAGCTAAAGCCGTCTTCCCACTATGAGGAGGGCCTGCATAAAGATATGAGCAAGTCAGGGGAAAAAAGCCAAACCAAGCAAAGGGGAATAAAACAAGTTTAAACTTTTATCCACAATGTACTGAGGTCTCAACTAGTTGCTCATTAACATTTCCTGACACAATTTCACAGCAGACATGTTTTCTCTTATTTATTAGCAACTAAACTTAATGAACTGATTAGCATTTCTCAAAGGTATGATGAAATACATTCCTTCTTTCTTTCTCATAGTCTTAATCTTTCAAACTTCTGGCTAAATATATAATATGCAAGGGTTTTGTTTCTTAAAAAAAAAAAAAAAAGAAGAAGAATACCTTCAAACACATTATCTGTCCTATGTTATTAGTTCTACCAAATCACTTGTCTAATAAACAAATACGACCTTCTTAGGAGATAATATTGTGGGCAGGGGAAAACTGCCTTATTAGAAGCAAATACGACTTTAAAAGCTAAAATTTTAAAGATTTAGGCCTTCTCATAAAGGCAGCCAAATCTATAAGCTTAACTGTATTTAGACATCTTCTCCTCCTTCCCTTCTGTGAAATGGAAGATGTGTCCCTTTTCCACCCATAAACCAACCGATTCTTCCTTCCCATCTTCTCAAGAACCTGACATTACTGACTGTATCCTCTTCCCCATATGTTCCATCTCTTCGTCTTCCCTGGTCTTTCCAATAGCATTTAAGCACATTTGAGCACAAAGCAAAAAAACTTTCTGGACTTCACACCCCTCAACACTAGTCTTGCTTCTCCCTTCAAAATGAAACTTCTCTAAACAATTATCTACACTGGCTGCCACTTTTCATTTTCCCTCCATTCTCAAACAAATGCTATGGTTTCCATTCCCATTACATGGAACAGGCTCCCATCTGGGTCATCAATGACCTCTATGTCACCAAATCCAACAGACACTTCATCTGTTGGCCTCTTAGGAATATTTGATCCAATGGGAGAACTCTTCTCTTTTTACAAATACTTTTCTTGGCTTCTGTAACAGCACCTTCTCTTCTCCCCCTCTTACCTCCCTGGTTACTCTTGCTCAGTCTTTGTCAACTCTTCCTGCTTTACTTGCTTCTTAAATGTTGACAAACCTCAGAGATCAGTTCCAAGCCCCCTTTTCTTCTCAACCTACACCCTTTCTGTAAGTAACCTCACCCAACCACCATGGATTCAACAACAGTCTATACACAGACAACTCATAAATGTTATTGTCAGCCAGACCTCTCTTCTGAGCCCACATATCCAATGGGCTACTCAACATTTCCAATTCAATTATTCTATAGGAACCTCAATCTCAACATGTCCAAAACTGAACTCAAAACCTTTCTTCTTAAAATCTGCTTCTCTACTAGTGTTCCCAATCTTAGTACACAGCACCATTTACCAGGTTGTGTATACTAGAAACCTGGTGATCATGTTTGATACCTCTCCCCATATTCAATCTAGTTATTTAATATTTCTAAGCTTCAGCTTCCCCATCTACAAGATAGGGATAACAGAAGCATCTGCCTTCATATGATTGAAGTGGGGTTTAAATAAGATAGTGTATGCAAAGTGCTAGTAGAGTGACTAACCAATAATAACAATTCAAAGAATGTTAGCTTAATTATAAGTAATAACAATGATTATTATAAATCCTCTTTCCTTCTACCTCCTAAATATTTCTCAAAATGGTCTGCTTATCTCCATCTCCACTACCAGGATGTTACTTCAAACCACAATCAACTTTCATCAAGGTGCATTAATGCGACTGCTTCTAACCATTGGTTTCCCCTGTATCTTTTTTGACTCTCCAATCCATTCTCTGTCACAAAGCGGTCATGACATTTTGAAAATACAAACCTTATCATGTCACTTTACTGCTGAAAACCCTACAAACTGCCCCTCAGACAGAGACTAAATCTTTAATATGGCCCACAAGGCTGTGCATGAACTGGCTCCTGTCTACTTCTTTGGTTTCATGCCTAGCCACTCTCCTTTTCTCTCTCTCTTTTTTTCTTTCTTCCTTCCTTCCTTTTTTTTTTTTTTATATCTATTTTTGAAAGACAGAAAGACAGAGTATGAGTGGGGGAGGGGCAGAGAGACAGGGAGACACAGAAACTGCACAGAGGGAGCACAGAGCCTGACATGGAGCTCGAACCCACAAACCACGAAATCATGACCTGAGCCGAAGGTGGACGCCCAACCAACTGAGCCACCCAGGAGCCCTTCCTTTTCTGTTTCCATCTGCTTCCCATCCAGGGCTTTTTCACATGCTGGTCCCTCCACCTAGAACATCTTCCCCAATTACTTTGCTCAGCCAGTTTCTCATCCTTCCGGTCTTGGCTTAATGTGTTTCAGGGAGCTTTCACTCCCAGACCTTTGAAAGGAGTTAGATTCCTCTGTCATGTGGACTCACCAAACTTTTCTGTTGTTGTACTAATCATAACTGTAAACAAGTTAACCGGTGAACAGAATGTCCTTACCTTTTTGTCTACTTGGCAAACTCCTAACTAATCCTTCCAAGTCTAAATTAAATACCACCTTTAGCTTTCTTTGATCATCCTGCGCAAAATGACTTGCATTCACACACACCTTCACATATACACTGTAGTTAAGAATTTGTTTACATGGGGGCGCCTGGGTGGCTTCGTGGGTTAAGGGTCTGACTTTGGCTCAGGTCATGATCTCACAGTTCATGAGTTCGAGCCCCACATGGGGCTCTGTGCTGACAGCTCAGAGCCTGGAGTCTGCTTCAGATTCTGTGTCTCCTTCTCTCTCTGCCCTTCCCTGGCTTGTGCTCTGTCCCCCTCTCATCTCAAAAATAAACAAACATTAAAAGAAAAAAAATTAAAAAAAAAAAAGAATTTGTTTACATGTTTTTTTTAATGACCAGACTGAACTCTGTGAATGTCTTTATATCCCCAGCAACTGGTTCAATACCTAAAACATTTTGCTCAATGAATACTTATTTAATTGAATTAAGTATTATGTGGTATCATACAGTCTACTACATAATATTTAGTGAACATTTATTTAATCAAGTTGATTACTATGTGGTATCACACAGTCTATTAAGTAACAGAAGTTTCAATGCAATTCTACAAGAAAACTAGTTACTATCATTCATCAGTAACATGCCCCCCCCAACTTTAATTTGTGTACAATATTGGTACATAAACTGGATTGCTATTTTTAGATCATGAATAGGTTTTAAACTGAAAATAATTCATTTTTCTGGAATGTGCTAAATAAATAACTTTGTAAAAGTGCTTTTTTTTTTTTTTTTTAACTTTTAATGCCATCTCTTCATTCTTTCTCACCTTCCAAAAGGACGCTAACCAGGGGTGTACGATCACTATTTTTAGTCTGCTGAACCAGCAGCTCCCCATCTTCTAGAACTCGAGTAACTGGATCGCCCCATTTGATAATACCATTCATAATGTAACTTGCATAATCCTCTTGGTTTGTGCCAAATGCCTATGGAGGAAAATTATAATTTAAAGCATTTTGAGTGTCAGTATAAAAACTAAAATTCCCAAAAATATATAAGATGAGTAATAATTCCTACATATTAAAAGTATTGAGCAATATCCCACATTAACGTAAAAAGCCTGAAAAGCAAATAAAAACAAACAAAAAACCATTATCTTATAATTTCTCATTTAAACTTTTACCCAACAGTGGTGGGGAGGAAGCTGTTTTGGGTGACTTAACAAAATAAAACAAAGATTCTAGGGTCAGATTCTACAAGAGCCCAAGCCCTTGTAACCCCTGAGAAAGGGCAGGTTCCAATGTGCTTGTTTCTATAAGGAGTACACTGGTTGTGTCCTTCTGTTAAGAACAAAGGGAGAAAGAGATTATGGACTTACAACTTAGAAACAGTTGGCTCAGCAGACAAAGATACTATCCTGACATTGACTGTCGGTGTCATGGATTAAAATGGGAAATGAAATGGCATTGAGGAGATCTTGTCCACATCAGCTTGGTGGTGGGGGACATAAGTTAAATGGCACCAAGGTAAGTTTATGTGTGTAAATATAAGATTTAGAATGAGGTAGCAATGAGCAACTATAATGAAAGACTAAAGTATCAGAAAAAGGAAATAAAAGCAATCACTATATATAATAATTTTATGTGTGCTCGCTACATATTAGAGCTTAAATCACATCCCTCTTCATTTTCAACTTCTAGTTTTAAATTGTAACTCCCACCAAACCAGCTGCCAAGGGTAATCAGTAACTTTAGTACTTAGCGACTTAATGGAATTGTGTTTTTAAAAGGTTAACAAGTGAAGAAATGAGTAGGAAAACATAACTCAACGTAATCTAAAGGTCCCATATCTTGAGAACTTCAAATTTTAAAAATTTACCACATCCTTCAAAAAGTCAATTTTTCATTATCCAACATATGGAATGATTTTAACAGCTCTTTAGAACTTGCACCTCACAGAAAGTCATCCTCTGTAATACTGTCTCAACAACATACGGTGGTCTCATTACTCTGTTACTTTGCCACCAAATCATTTTGCAGACCACGCTTTTGTCCTTGAATGCACTAGTCCTTTGATTCCTGTACACAGAAGAAAGTTATCATTCCCTGTTTTGGATATGAGAAACTCGATGGCCCTGTAAAAAGTTATAAAGGAGGAGTCTAGTAAGCACTTGTTGAATGGCTATTGAAGGAAATATACAGATTGGCTGGCTTTTTGTCTTTAATTATTCCAAGTATATGCTGTAAGCTTCATAGCAGCAGCTTTAAGATACCTGAACCTGGAAACAGTGACCCTCCAGGCTAACCATATATATGAGTCTTCCTTACTCATTCTGTCATTATATTTTCTGTTTTATCCCCTGGACCTTTGGAACAAATAAAAGGAAGTTATTAATTACTTAACTAAGCAAGTTATCTCAGCTTCTCCTTCCTAGTAGCCAAATTATTTGTCATTAAAAAAATCTTGGAATAGATCAGTTAGGCTGGGCTCTAATATTTTTGGTAACTATTACGAATGATAACAGCAAAAGATGAAATCATTTCCAATGCTCAGTAAGTTAAAATAATTATTTTATATTTAAAAGTCACACCAGTCATAAAAAAGTAGACAGGGCTAAAACAAATTGATTTTAGTCTTTAAAGGAGATACTTGCAACACATAATTATTAAGAATATATAAAGAACTTGAACAGACCAAATAAAGAATAAATAATACAACAGAAAAACAGGCAAAAGACATGAATAGCATTTCACAGAAGACACTCATATAGCCAATAAACATACGCAGAGATACTTAAATTCATAGGTGATCAGTGAACTGCAAATCAAGGCCAAAATGAGAGCTCATTTTACATTCGACTGAATGGCAAAAATGAAGTCCGAGAGTACCAAGTGTTATGAGATGGTGATCTCCCTATCATGAGGAATAATTTCAATTTAAGTACTAATTACTCAGCCATCAGCATTAATGTGCAAATATTTCTCCTACTGGACATTTCCAATCCTGAGATTTCCTGATTTTTAAAAGTACATACCATATAACCTTACAGAATACTGGGTAAAATGGCGATTGTGGGTTTGTTTTTTTTTTTTAGTTTATCCATCACTCAATATCCATACTCACTGGTTTGATATCATTCTCCAAAGAAGCAAGAAAGTCTCCTCTTGTCACCTGCAGGCTCTCTGCTTTCTCCATGTCCACCTCTACTTTAGTGCTGGCCTAATCAGGAATGAAAACAAAAATGTAAGGCCTTCCAAGATTTAAGACGATTTTCAGTCTAAGAATGTAATACCTGGGGACTTTTTTAAAAAGCATATTTTCACAGACAAAAGACATCTCTCTCAAATTCACAAACATACATAACTTTTGCCCGAACAATTCCCCTTCTAGGGATTTATCCCAGGAGTATATCCACAAATGTATGCAAAGTTACATGTATCAGGATATCTGTTAGAGTAATTTGTAATAGCAGAAGATTAGAAGCAAATTAAGTGTCTACCAGAGGGTACCAGTTACGTACATTAGGACACATTTGGACCAAAGAACACTGGAGAGTTTTGTTTTGTTTTTTTTTCCCCTTCAAAATAAGGCACAAGGAGGAGAAAATACATACAAAGGGTCTCTAAGAACAGTGGTTCTCATCCTTGGCTACATACAGAATAACCTCTAGAGCCTTTAAAGATACACAGAAGCCCAGCCCCACTCCCTTCAGGATTTTGATCTGACAGGTTCAACAGAGGGTCCATGCATTTATAGTTTTAAAAAGTGCCACGGGTGATTCTAATGCTCAGCTAGGTTTGTGAACCATTATTCTAGAAGACCAAGGTCCTACAATTTTGATTTGTGCTGATACTTTGTGCCAGCTCCAAATATTCTGCTTACTGCACCTGGAGCTAGCACTTAGAACAGACATCTGGAGAAGCATCAAGGCCTTTATCAGCACTTGGAGCTGCCTGGACCTGATGAGTGATTGAGACACTAGCACATTTTTTAACGCGACTGGGCTCACTCCCAATAGCACGAGGCAAGTGAGTCTAATTTGTAAATGGCACTGTGTTTTTTAAAAAAGGTATCTTCAAAAACATCTGACTATAAAACAAAAGTAAATTAAGCAATATTAACCTTCCATTGATTATTATAAAACACCAGCCATGTTCCTTTAGGAACAGATTGTTGAGACAAATGAAATGACAAACATTTTGTAAAAAGTCAGACTTACGGGATAAAAGGAACTATGTCAGAAACCGGATCAAGACAGCAAAACAGAATACATTTATTTATCTCCCTTCCTGCCCCAAATCCCATGAAATGACAGAAAGTGAAAGAGAAAGGTTAAAAAGCATAGAAGACATATCCAAAAATTTCACAGAGAGGAGTCTCAGAAGGAGAGAAGAGAAAGGATGATAGAGAAACGAACAATAAGAGACAGAAGAAAAAATGTTCTCCGCACCCAAAGGAGTGTCTTTGCAGTTTAAAAGATTCAATGAGTGCTCATTAGATAAATGAAAAAACCCCACATCTGTCTAGACACACTGCTATAAACTATCAGAACACCAAAGGTGAAGAGAAGTCCTAGACAACTTTTTGGTGACAAAAACAGGTTACCTGCAAAGAAACCAGAGTAAAACTGGCATATCTCTCACTAGCAACACTAGAAACAAGAAGAGAACACATATCCAGCTGTCTCCCCTAAAGAATGATTCTCACATATACTTAGGGAGGCATAGGCAAGCATTTTCACAATAGTTATTATGCACTGTTCTGGACACTAGAGACATAGCAATTCAAAACAGGGTTCCTGCCCTCATGGATCTTACATTTTAGATTGTTGTAATATTCTAGAATACTGTGCATTTGTCCAAAATAATGAAGACTTGTGCATACTGATGGAAAGTTACCCAATATATATTGCCAAGTGAAAAATATAAACTGCAGAATAATTCCATTAAAATCTTTTTTAAAAAGCACACATCTGTATGACTATAAATGTAGAGAAAAGATTATAAAGATACATCCCAAATGTTGGCTACCTCTGGAGAGGGAAAGACAAGGGGTATTGGAGACAGCCTTTCTCACTTTTCCCTATATAATCTGGCATCTAGAATCTCCTACAAAAAAATTTATTCATACATTTATGTATGTATGTATGTATGTATGTATTTTGAGAGAGAGAGAGAGAAAGCATGAATAGGGGAGGGGTAGAGAGAGGGAGAGAGAAAGAAAGCATGAGTAGGGGAGGGGTAGAGACAGGGAGAGAGAGAGAATCCCAAGCAGGCTCCACACTGTCAGCAAGGAGCTTGATGCAGGGCTTGAACCTATGAACCGTGAGATCATGGCCTGAGCTGAAGTAAGATGCTTAATCAACTGAGCCACCCAGGCGCCATTTCTAAGTTACTTCACATTTCTAAGTTAAAGAAAGGAAATGGTGTTACAGGAAACAGCACCTCTATGAAAAAAATTATAATGCTCAGTTCACAATATAGACATCTCTATAGTGCTTTATAGGTTATAAAGTATGTTTGCATATATTTTCTCATTTCATCATACCCATTATCTCATTTTATCCTACACAAGCCCGTACGTTTTCTTACATTAAGGGTAGGATAATTTAACTAAGGGATATAAGGTTTCCTTCCCAGGTAATCTTACATAAAGGTCTTAAACTCTGATTAAAACTTTTTGACACATCTTAAAGGATTTGACAAGGTGTAAACTCTCAGGTGGAAGTGAAGGAGCTCTGACATAATCACATTAAAACCCCAGTGAAGCCACCAGCCTCGTTCCAAATGTCCCCGCTCTATATAGCCCTGAACTTTTATTATGATGTTTTATGTGCTGATTTCCTCTGCTAGTGAAACTAAATTCAAATGATAGAAACATAAAACAATATGAAGGGAAAATCTTACCTTTCCACATTTGCCAAAAAAGTATGACAGATTTCAGGACTGAAACTGTGTGAAACTTGTCTTTTTGCCATTAAGAAAGGGCTCACTCAATGAATTAAAAGTAAATTAGATGGCTAGGGGAGTTATTTTAGAACAAATTTTTGTTAGGCACTACAGGAATTTTAGAAGTTACCTAATTGTAAACAATATTCTAAATTTTTCCTACCTCTTCATTAAAATAAGTTTTCTAAGGACTTCTCTTAGCTAACTTTTACTATTTTGTCAAAATTGGTAAAATCTAATTTTAAAATATTCTACAATTCTGACATGAACATAAGGGAAGGGAAGCAAAAATAATATAAAAACAGGGAGGGGGACAAAACATAAGAGACTCTTAAATATGGAGAACAAACTGAGGGTTACTGGAGGGGGTTGTGGGAGGGGGGATGGGCTCAATGGGTTAAGGGGCATTAAGGAATCTACTCCTGAAATCATTGGTGCACTATAAGCTAACTAACTTGGATGTAAATTAAAAAAATAAAATAAAATAAAGTAAAATATTCTACAATTCTGAATGTTTACTCATTCAGAAAACCTTTTCTCATTTGTCTGAATTACTGTGATTTTTTTCCTACATTTTATTTATAACAGCTAATCAATATAGAAGAGGCAACATCTTTCAACTTATACCTGCAGAAACTAATAAGCTTGTATTTCAACACAAGCAAATTATCAAGTGGTCACCCTTAAATTTCATAACCTTTTAAATCTGACCTTTCAAAGTTCTTATCATTCCTCTCAAATTAAGGGCAGAATGACCTTAATCAATCAAAATTCTACAGAAAATAAGAAATAGTGCTATTGAAATTGTGTAAGCATAAATCAGAGCTTTGATTCAAGTGGAAAGTGTCTGTGTGTTTTGTGTGCGTGCATGTCCTCAATTTACTTCCTTACAACCGATTAGAGCAGAAGAAATTTGGGTTATGAGTCTTTTCTACCTGAAGCAGAAATTCCTTTCAAGAGAAAAACAACCAAATGTCATATGAATTTCAGTTGACCACAAACATGGGTTCAAGTACAAGTGACATGCACATCAGGTGTTTATGACTGGATTTTCCACTTGATTCAGAAAACTTGAAGAAAACAGTCTAACAGGGAAGACTCATTTAGTTGAGTCCACCTGAGTTTATTTAAGCCTAAATCTTTTGAAAAGGAAACAAAATAAAACCAATACTGGCTTTTTATAATGCAGAAACAGGACATTAGAACAAACAGTTGAATGCTATGGATGTTTTAAAGTCCTGTCTCAACTTTAGATCAAAAGCTTCAAATTAAACACTTATTCATCAATCATTACTAGCAAAGCTATAAACATCTACAGCAATGGAAATACTACAACTGGACGCCTTTTGTTCAGCTGAGGAGTCTTGTTGTGAAAACAGTGTTTTGATGACAGATTTTTTTAAATGCAGAAAAGGCAATAATAGATGTTCACGTTATTTCTTTCTGGGGACTAAGGGTTAGTGGCCTCTAAGTCTCTTCCCTGAAGTCCCATGTATTAACTATTTCATAAACACTGTAAAAAATTAAAAGCTGTTTGATACAAAAGATACTGATCACAAGTCAATATGCATTACCTTAAGTCTGAAAGTAAAAACATGGGAAACGTGAAGGAAAGAAAATCAACTATTTGCAATACTTCTTACTTGCAAATCTGAAGGATAACATACTCTGTACAGTGGTAACTAACACTTACAGTGAAAAAAACTGTAACTGCAAACAGTCAACAAACTCAGAAACTCAGACACTGGAAAGGATATTTATGGTATGCTCTCAAACCAGCCAATAATAACGAAATTGGAAATAATTAACATTTATCTAGTCTGTAAGGCATTTCCATATACAGTATCTGATTTCATTTTCACAAAAACCTGATGAGGTAAGTAGTTATTTCCCCTTGACAGAAATAAAGTATAAGAATTATAATGCAGAGCCACACCTACTGACTACAAAAGCTGTGATCTTTCCAACATTCCTCATTGCCTCGTGTGTAGATAAACCCAATACATGCTTGAAGAATGTGTGTTTCTTTGTGAGACAATGGCTTAGAATGACATTTTGGATTAGGACGATTGTGGTAAAAATTACAAGTGACTAAGAAAATAATCTGGTGGCCAGTGCATATACGAAAACTCTGATAATACACGAGCCACTGTGGGTTAAACCAAGATGCACTGATGTGTTCTGAGAGATCAGTATGGTGGGGAACAATTTTCATATCATTTACACAATTTTTCTTGAAGTCCCCATCACTTCTAAGACATTTCTTAAAGCAAGGAGGAAGGATGAAGGAATGATGGATGGATGGATGGATGGATCCATTCTATGAAGGACCCAGTACTATATTTCCACACTATCCTGACCTTTGGCATCCCTGAGCTAGAACAAAGTCACTTCTATTATGTAGGGAAATTACGACTTATAGGTAGAGCTTAATTCGGAATACATACATGAGTTTACTAGAAATATTCACCAAACACCTGCTCTGTTCTCAGTATTTAGACCTATTTAGGGCACTGGGGGAGATTCAGACATGAATAAGATATGGACTTAAAGTCTAGAACAGGGGTTGACAAACTTTTTCCGTAGAAAATGAGACAGTAACTATTTTAGGCTTTGTGGGCAATGCAGTCCTTATTGCAAATACTCAACTCTACCATTGTAGCATGAAGGCAGCCATAGATAACACATAAATAAATGGGTGTGTTCCCAGAAGACATTATATATAAAAATGGGTGGTTAACTGGATATGGCCCACGGGCCATAGTTTGCTGATCCTCAGGTTAGAATGAGTGATAGGATGCTGCCAACTCCACTCTCCTCAATACTCCACTCGACACAGCTGTCAGAGTGAGCTTCTGTTTTAGCACTATGTCACTGCTATTCTTAAAACTCTTCAATGGCTTAGCACTACTCACAGGAAAAAAGTCCATACTTCTTAGCACAGTATAAAAGGCTCTTTGTGCTCCACTCCCTGCTTTAGTCTCCTGACTTGTTCCTTACAACGTCTCTCTCTACCTCCCCTCCGCTACCTTTTATGCTGAAGCGATACTGAATTACCCTAAGACACCATGCTATTTTGTGTCTCTGTTCCTTTGCCCTCTACCTAAAATGTCCTATACCACCAAGAAACACATCCGCCCAGAAATTCCTCTGTGAAGCATCCTCTCACCCCACAAGTTGACCAGCTCTGACACGCTTTCACTTCCTTAACTCTCCTGTAGTTTCTGTTCCTGAATGGGGAGATTAAACTGTGAGCTGCTCAGGGGCAGGCGGTTGGTTTACTTCTTTCAGGTGCAGCATTAACTGCTAGCACAGTGTCTGGCAGAGGGTAGGCGCCGAATTAATCTACGGTGAACCAAAGTCAACTGAAGGTACCACAAAGCGATACATTACTACTTCAAGAAGGAAGACAATACAGACTTCTTGAAGGAGAACAATCAGAAAAGGCTTGAAGCAAGTGGTGGCATGTGAACTAGGTATCAAAAAGGTAAGTAAACGCAGACCGTAAAGACTTCTGCAAAAGCAAAAAAGTGAAAAAATAAATTAATGTCTGATGACCAATGAGTAGTATTTCAGTTTGGTTGAAGTATGGAGAAGAACTGGGAACACATTTGGAAAGGTTAGTTCGGGGTCAGATCTAGAGGACTTTAAAGATCTGGCTAAGAAGTCTGTACTTTGTGCTGAAAGCTTCTGTAGGGCACAACAGTATGAGACAGGAAGACTAATCCAACAGAAGGTGGGTAGAAACTGAAAGACACCTGCCAAGACAGAAGCGACATTTGCCAAACGACTTGATGTAGGACACGTTGGAGTGACAGGAATTAAAGAGAATCCTGAAGTTTAAAGCCTGGGAAATTGGGATAAACAGGAACATATGAACAAGAAGGAAAGTAGCTTAAAAAAAAAAAGACAGTGAATTTGGTTTTGGAATATTAAATTTGAGACCTGATAAAACACCCAGGTAGAGATATTTAGTATAAATCTGAAAGTGGGAGAAAGAAACTTTCAAGAGATGAGACGTCAACCTGGGAGTCATCCATCCATCTAAAGAGGAGAAGGAATGATAAAGATTCGAAAGCATTTTATCAACATAAAAGTATCCTCGTATGTATTTCTATCATAATATCAATAACATTATTATACTAATTTGCAAACAGGTCCATCTGCTTGACTCTAAATTCCTTGAGAGGCGAGGTCACGGAGCTCGTGGCTCCATGAGAGACATGGCCAAACATCTGATGATGTGTCACCAGCTTAATAGTCAGAAAATAGCAGGTGTTCGGTGTGTGTGCTGAATGAAGCAGCCCCCATAATTCTAGCATTGTAGAGAACACAATTTCCTATGACACGTTACGACATAGCACAAACATTAAAAATAAAATCCTTCGAAATCTTCATCTTCACATGTCTGTATCGGATGGCATCAATCAAAGGCAAATGTGTCAGTGGTTACCATGGGGCAGATGCCGCCATTACATTTCTTCCTGCTACTCTGAAGATCTGGCAACCGACTACTATTTTTACCATGTCTCTTCTCTATCAAAAGTCAGCATTACCACAGCCCTTGGCACATGTGAAAGGAAAGAATACCGACACAGTATTTATAGAGCTGCAGGCTCCTAATTTGTTAGTGATCTTACTGACCTTTTTTTTTTTAATGTTTATTTATTTATTTGGAGAAAGAGAGAGTGCACGTGAGTGGGAGAGGGGCAGAGAGAGAAGGAGAGTCAGAATCCCAAGCAGGCTCCATGCTGCCAGCGCAGAGCCCGACGCAGGGCTTGATCCCATGAGCCCGTGAGATCATGACCTGAGTCAAAATCAAGAGTCGGGTGCTCCACCGACTGAGCCCCCCAAGCGCCCTGATTTTACTGACCTTTATGTGTCGGTTCATAGCAGTGGACTGTGCCGCCCGCACCAGACCCTCCAGTTCAGCACCGCTGAAATTCTTGGTCTCTACAGCCAGTTCTTTAATGTCTACATCAGCAGAGAGTAACTGATGCCCTCTCATCCTTGCTGTGTGGATGTGAAGGATCTGTAGTCGACCCTTCTCATCTGGTAAGCCTGATAAAATTGAAAATGAAATAAAAATTATTATAATCCTAAGGCTTTTCTGATAGGTACTTAAGCAGGTAAACCTGTGCTCCTCACGACATACAACTTTTCTATCTAGTGTTAAGTTACATGACTTTGCTCTTACTAATGAACTCTAAACATACACCCTTCTCCCAATCGGTGACAGACCTGCTTACCTATCTCCATTTTAACTTCCAGTCTTCCAGGTCGAAGGAGAGCCTCATCTATCAGATCTGGTCTGTTGGTCATTCCTGAGCACAAATTTTAAAACAAAACAACAAAGTTCAAAAATAAGATAAAATGTCCCTTCAGTATATGTAAGAATAATGATTTCTCAAACAAGCTAAGACATTTTATAAACATCAAATAGAAAGTCAATTATTCTCAAATAAAAATATGATTTGTTCTTGATCTGTTCTAATGAAAATACCTGAAGACTCTGCTTTAGTATTTCACTCCACTGCCAATGAAATATAAATGTAATGAAAACTTCAAATATTTAAAAAGAGAATGTAAGGTTCAGAGAGGATAAGTAGCCTATCAAAGTGAGAGAGGGGTAATGTATGTGAATGTAATCTGTCCAACCTCAACGTCCCTCTCCTTTTCCGTAGGCCAATGGTTTTCAACCTTCCTAAGCAGCAGAAGTTTTGTTTTGTTTTGTTTCTAAAGTCACCTTAAGAAGAATCTCAGTACAGGGGCATCTGGGTGGCTCAGGTGGTTAAGCGTCTGACTTCATCTCAGGTCGTGATCTTGCGGTTCGTGAGTTCGAGCCCCACATTTGGGCTCTGTGCTGACAGCTCGGGGCCTGGAGCCTGCTTCGGATTCTGTGCCTCCCTCTGTCTCTACCCCTCCCCAGCTCATGCTCAGTCTGTCTCCCTCTCTCAAAAATAAATAAAAACATTTCAAAAAAAGAAGAAGCAAGAAAGAAAGAAGGAAGAAGGAAGAAGAAGGAGGAGGAGGAGGAGGAGGAGGAGGAGAAGAAGAAGGAGAAGAAGAATCTGAGTACATGAAGCAATTAAAAGAAGTTACCACTGGGATACATGATCTGAAGCTCACCCACAGACCCTGAGGCACCTCTGGGGCCCCTGGAGGCCTACAGGATGCAATTTGAAAACCACTGCATTACACTCTGTCTTTTTCACCTTTGAGCTGTAAGCATACACCCATGAGTCACTAAAACCCATCTTTTATTTGTCCTATTAAGGCTAGACATTAAAACAGTCAAATTCTTCAATATCACTTGATTCTAATTTGGAAACATGGGCAGTACAGTGTAATTACAACCTGCTCAGATCTTAATTCAGAACCTATTTATCTCACGTTTTTGAAATCATAGAACTTTTGTTTTTTTAAAGCAAACATACCAATGACTAAGATGTTGTTCAGCTGCTCTACCCCATCAATTTTGGACAGCAACTGGTTGACGACAGTGTCATGAACTCCTGTGCTACCAGCCATGCTCCCTCTCTGCTTGCAGATGGCATCAATTTCATCAAAGATGATTATGTGCAAACCACTGTTAGCACCAAGCTAGAAAGGGAAGAAATTATATTAAAGGTCATAACTTGAATATATTATTAAACAAACTAATTTAAAAAAAGCAAAACAAAGCTTCCACGGATTGATTTTGCTGCATTTTGACTAACAAATACAGAAAGTATAATCAATCATGGCTGCTGTGCTCTCAGAGGCATTCCAGAACTTCATATTTAATAGCCATAAAACAAAAATACACATTATTTACAACTGAAGTTGTAAAACAAATAGAAATAAGTTAAAAATAAACTAGGTCCTATCATACCTATGATATATACTATATAATACCTAAAGATAAATGCTGTTAACATTCTCTAGATTTATTTTTATATTTTAAATTTATTTTAGTTAAAAAATTGGGAGCTCACTGAATCTTGTATTTTCTTGAATATTAACTATTCTTTGAAAACTATTTAGGGCGCCTGGGTGGCTCAGTGGGCTGAGCATCTGACTTTGGCTCAGTCATGATTGGAGTCGGAGCCTGCTTCGGATTCCGTGCCTCCCTCTCTCTCTGCCCCTCCCCTGCTCACGCTCTGTCTCTGTCTCTCTCTCAAAAATAAACAAACATTAAAAAATTTTTAAAAATGGGAATGCAAGCTGGGGCAGCCACTCTGGAAAACAGTATGGAGGTTCCTCAAAAAACTAAAAATAGAACTACCCTACGACCCAGCAATTGCACTACTAGGCATTTATCCACGGGATATAGGTGTGCTGTTTTGAAGGGACACATGCAGCCCCATGTTTATAGCAGCACTATCAACAACAGCCAAAGTATGGAAAAAGCCCAAATGTCCATCGATGGAAGAATGGATAAAGAAGAGGTGATATATATATATACAATGGAGTATTACTCAGCAATCAAAAAGAATGAAATCTTGCCATTTGCAACTACGTGGATGGAACTGGAGGGTATTATGCTAAGTGAAATTAGTCAGAGAAAGATAAATATCATATGACTTCACTCGTGTGAGGACTTTAAGAGACAAAACAGATGAACATAAGGGAAGGGAAACAAAAATAATCTAAAAACAGGGAGAGGGACAAAACAGAAGAGACTCATAAATATGGAGAACAAACTGAGGGTTGCTGGAGGGGTAGTGGGAGGGGGGATGGGCTAAATGGGTAAGGGGCACTAAGGAATCTACTCCTGATATCACTGTTGCACTATATGCTAACTAATTTGGATGTAAATTTTAAAAAATAAAAAAAAAATTAACAAAAGAAAAGTATTTAAAACTGTTATTTTTGTTTCTATTTGCAAAATACATGATTATAGAAAATGTGGAAAAATACTAAAAAATGTAAAGAAATCACAATCATCCAAAATTCAACTAGCTGGAAATAACTCCTATTATTAATCTGGTGCTATGTAAGTAGTTTGTAACCCTTTTTTCAGTCCAGATAGTATCTTCAGCCCTTTCACATAGCTATAAATACAACTATACCATATGCAGACAAAGAAACTGCAGAAGATAAAGGTCAATTTTACTTCATAATAATAAGACTGTAGTTAGGTCAGCGAGAAACAATGGTACATAAATAAGGTAAACAGAATCTGTAAGTTTATTTTGGTAATGGAAGTGGTGATGACAAAAAAAGCAAAGTTCTACTCTTCCCTCTCTTTCTCTCTGTCCCTCATGGGATTCTCTCTCTCTCTGCCCCTCGATCATGTGCGCCCTCTATCTCTAAAAAAAATCACAAAAATAAAAATAAAATAAAATAAAATAAAAAAAACAAAGTCCTAGATTTGATTATTGCCTGCATGTGGAAGGGGGAAGTGACAACAAAGATAAGAAATACCTTGTAGTTAGGATAAGAAAGATGCAGAATGAAAAGACGCAAAAGAAAATTTTTTTAAAGTTTCTACTATGATAATATTAAAGTGTCAACAGAACATTTAATTAGAAATGTCCTCCAGGGGCATCTGGATGGCTCAGTTGGTTGAGCATCCAATTCTTGACTTCAGCTCAGATCATGATCTCATGGTTTGTGGGTTCGAGCTCAGCGTAGGACTTTGCACTGACAGTGCAGAGTGTGCTTGGGATTCTTTCCCTCTCTTTCTGCCCCTCTCCCCTCAAGATAGATAAATGAATAAATGAATAAATAAATAAATAAATAAATAAACAAACATTTTATATATATATATATATATATATACACACACACACACACACACACACACATATAAAGAAATGACCTCTAGAAAAAAAAAGATACATGCAACTAGACAAAAGAGAGAAAGATAGATCTGAAAGTCATCTACAAGCAGTAGAGAAGAATCTAGTGGCAAACCAGATTCTGTAAGAAGATGAATCATATAATTAAACTGGAGAAATATAAAAGCAAGAAGGTTCTGGGCTGCAATACCATATGATGTCTACAGTAAAGGCAACCTGAAGAAAAAGAGAATCAGGAAAACATCACAAAGATGAAAGATGAAATGTTACATCAGAAGTAGGAAAAGAAAAACAGCTCCAAAGCTGAAATTAGACTAGGTCTAAAACAAACCTGAATATGTAAAGTATTTTTTAAAATCACAAATAGATAAAATACTCTATGATCCAGAAATTCCACTCCTTGGTATATAGCAGCTCTCCTCATAATTGCCCCAGACTGGAAACCCAAATGCCCTTAAGTGGGTGAATGGATAAACAAACTATAGTACATCCATACAATGGAATTTTACTCAACAATAAAAGGAGATGTCTGATACATGCAACAACTTGGATGTATTTCAAAGGCAATATGCCAAGTGAAAGAAGCCAGTCTCAAAGGTTACACACTACAATCCCATTTATATGACATTCTCGAAAAGACAAAACTTCTAGGGATGGAGAACAGATTATTAGTATCCAGGAGTTATTAGCAAAGGGCGAGTGACCATAAGGAGACAGCATGAGGGAATTTGAGTAGGGGTGGGGGGGTGATGATAAATGTTCCATATCTAGACTTTGGTGATGGTTACATGAAACTATACATGTGTTAAAACTCATAAAACTGAATACTAGAAAAGTCAATTTTACTCAATAATAATAAATTTTTAAAAATAAAGTATCTTATAATACTTATACTTCACTATGCATATTTGGAATATTGTTCACTCTTTAATGCAATTCTATGCAAGATGATAGTCTTAAGTTCATCAAGGTTTCCAAAATTTAACTAGTTTTTTTTTCCTACACACTACTTAAGATTGTTCTCTTTCCACCAATGTTTTAAAAACTAAATTCAAATCTGAAAAAAAATTTAACTTATTTTCTCAATATAGTCATATTTACCGAACAGATGTCTGATGATAAGTGATAGCCTGTTGCCTAAAAAAAAAAATTCAACACCAAAAATGATTATCTTTCTAACTGCAGAAATGACTGAGAATCAGGAATTGGAACTATACCCTCAGCTTTACCAAACACTTCTGTATGATAGGGTATTCTTGCCATATTTGGTGCAAAACAAGGTCACTGCTGTTTGCCACTAAAAAACTGAGATTCTACATTATTTCGTAAGACATTTTTATTCAAGGTTGCCTGCCAATTTAGCATGAAACAAAAAGCTGCTAAAAAAAAGTATGAATTTTGCTATCAGTGTGCCTTATGTTGCCACTGGAATCATGACTTCCTTCTCAGTCCAACCTCAAAAGTCATCTGTGTGGATGGGAAGCCAGAGACAATAGGAACACTGTAGGATCATAGGAGCAATCTGTCTTAAACATAATTTAGTATTAATTCTGACCTTTTCACAACCTTACTAATCTTGTGACCTGTCATCAAGTGCCTTCCCCAACCTAGTCAGTTCAACCACATCAATTTTTACAGGTGTGTTACTTAAATAAAAGTAAGTTCTTCTTGCAATAAATTAGGAGTCAGGTAAGGAAGATGTCAAGATTAATGTTCACAGATTACAGCTGACTCATCAATAAGCCCTTTACCAAAGAGTTTAAATCCTTTTTAGTTCACTGGCCTCTAGCTCTGTTCTTACCATCTGCAAAGTTTTCCGCCATAGAAACAAAGCTGATGCTGTCGCGCCCCTGGCAACTGCCTTTGATAACGGCTGTTCTATATTTAACTAGTTTGACCTATATGTAAGTGTTCATCTCCGTCAGCCTGGACTGCCCAGAATCACAGAGGTGATGCCTTTCCTTATTATGTAACACACACCTACCCTTCATGGGGTCATTAGCTGAGTATACCAAGCCCTTTCCGGATGTAAGAATTGAGAAAAGGTGTAACTGAAAAAGCTGGCTAGATTAATATCTACCTAGAAATTCTCTGTCAATTCAGTTTCATCATTAACAGTGTCATATTTAAACTGTCTGCAAGTTTTAAAACAGCACCAAAGATACCTATAGCCATGTGGAAACTGTCACAACAGATTTTACAAAATGCTTCTTTACAGGACATTTTGACTCACCTGCACCTAGTGTTTAACATTCAGTACACCATCAGGGTGCTTTAGATAAAATTTCTGTTTTCAAGTTTTTTGTTGAAAAGTTTCAAATGTTTATAAATATTGGTATTTCATGACTTTTTATTAGAAGTCTTTCACAGAACAAAATGGAAAATACATTTTTAAAAACAGAATACATAGAATAAAATTCATTCTATCTCGCAATTACCATGAATCCACTGGATCTTTTTATAAATCTAAGATATATTATGCTAGTTCAACATTCTAGAAATTATGTCATCATTACTCATCAATTATTCCTAACTATCTTAAAAAAGATTAAAAGAATAAGAAAATGGAAGAATGATGGAAGTGCTCAGAGGGATAATGCAACGGTGGAAATCAATACCCCATGACATCACCCTTCAGCTTTCTTACTGTGTTGCCCCAAGTACACCACATCTTTCAAGAAGGTAGAAAAGAAATCTGGAGACAACATCCTCCATCTTTGTTGCCTGGTTTTAGCTTTAACTGAACACAGTGGAGAATTCACATTTTTTTTTTTTTAATTCTCTGGCCATAACGGCAAAGAAAAGAAAACGGACAGAGGAAGCTATTTCATATTTATTAAGTGAATCCAAAGATTAATGCAGAGTGATTAGCGGCACCTAATGAAGATGGTGAAAATCATCATTATAAGTAAAATCTCAGAGTCTGTTCCCTCAGATGTTACCCTGCATAAGTTTTCTCAAACTCAAGAATGAGTGAATATTTCTAAGGACCAAAAAAAAAGGCATTTTCATCTAGTTACTTATTAAACAAAAATCTTCACAGTGTAATATTTTGTGACAAAAAACTAGACCATCTCATTTTTCTAAAAGGACACATGACAGTATTCTTTCATCTTTTATTTCATCTGTGCATCGCAATTTCCTTGATATGGTTTCAAATAGATGCTGAAGACAGGTATTATAGAGAGATAATGAGAAGAAACAGGTGATACAGACATTTAAAAATCTGATTGACCAATCTAAAAGGTGTATACAAGTTTCAAAATGAAAATGTTTTGCAACTATGGAGCACCTGGTGGCCATCCTCTCTTCAACAAAATGAAGACTTTTTAAAAAATTTCTTAAGTACTGTGTCTTGCCAATGCGAGTATAAGAAAAACCAGAAGTTATGATAAGCTAGACTCTGTTAGAGGTGTATTTAAAACAGAATCAGTCTGTAGAAGAAGTTCATGCGTGACAACTGATGAACAGTTAGTCACACTCAGGGGCTCCTGCCCATTTGGATAGATGGATATATATATATATATATACACATACACATACACACACATACATACACACACACACACATACATACATATATGTGTATCTTCAAACCCAGGAAAATATGGAATAAAAACTTGGTTTGCTGTATTTAAGTTCTTATTAAATATTTAATAGTCTTTCACTCCCTTATATTCTTACATTTGTAAATTATTTGTAAAATACCTTAAAAATAATTTATTTTTTTTAAATGTTGTATTTATTTTTTCACAGAGCACGAACGGGGGGGGGGGGGGGGGGGGGGGCAGATGATCTGAAGTGGGCTGTGCACTGACAGCAGTGAGCCTGATGTGGGACTCAAACTCATGAACCATGAGATCATGACCTGAGTCAAAGTCAGACACTCAACCGAGCCACCAGGTGCCCCAAAAATAATTTTTAAAAAGGAATTCTTTCAACCCAGATAGTAAATGGTGGTGATGAGTCTTCTTGGTATACTTGGTATTAAAAAGATTTTTGAAGCAGAAAATACTGTAGTATTAGGGATGAATGGTAAAACTGAATTGGTTCTGGCACTATCTGAGGAGTTAAGATCAGTTATTGGACTTGTACCAATCCACCAGGACCCATGCCTTCTAGAACCAATGTGGCTTAAAAGGCCAGAGACTTGAACATTTGAACAAGTGCTTAATGGGACACAGAGCAGCAGGGGAGAAAACCACCTTGTGTCAGTGAAACAATTGAGCACTCAACAAGCAGACTAGAAGCATTAAAAGGTTTAAGAAGGCAATGTTAACATTTTATTTTTACTGTCAATAAAAATAAGAGAAAGAGGGAAATGACAGGTTAGATTTGGCAAAGCTAGATTTAATAAAATATTAGATGTTATTGTGTTTCTATTATTTATATTGACCCATGTAAATCTATTATTATTCATTTTAATGTTTATATGATACCCCATTTGCTACCAAGGAAGAATCAAGATGCTTCTATTTTTACCCCCATTACAAACAGTGCAGCAATCAACATCCCGGTACAAGTCATCTTGTGCTCAAGCACTACAGTGTTTCTCTAGGGTTGCTGTTTTGTAGGAAAACTCATGGGTCATGGGGTTGCACATCTTCACGATGTTGCCAAATTCATATGCAAGATATTACCCACTTGGTATCTTCTTCTAATTCATCCTACAACTAATAATGTATATGAGGCCCTGTTTCTTCACAACTTCACCAACTTTTGGTGCAATTAGTCTCTGTAAATTCTGCCAGGTTGTTTATAAAACGTATCTCATATTATGCATTTTCCTGAGCATATTTTCATTTGCTTATCTTCAGTTGGGTTCTTTCTCTGAGAAGTGCCTGTTCATATCCTTTGCCATTTTTTTTTAATTGTGATGTCTGCCTTTTTTGTACATATTATACAGGAGTTACTACAGAGAAGTAATATATAAAATGCCAAATCTTTGGCGATTATATGCATTGTAAATATCCTCTCCAGTTTGAGATATCTGTATTTAGTGTAATTTGTCAGATGGAATCTTCTTATTATATTAATGTAACCAAGTTAACATTTTTTTTTTCCTTAATGCATTTGATTTCTGTATCTTAATAAAGAAATTCTTCTCTAGCCTCAATTCTTAAAGCTTCTGGCCTATTTCTTCCAAAAATATTTTCTCTGGCAAGTTTTAGTTTATTTTTTGCAAATCCATTCTGCAATTCTGTATGATGTGAGATAGGGATTGTATTTTATCTTTATCCAAACAGAAAGCCAATGATCTCGTCCTGATTCATGGAATATTCTTCCCCCTTTGATTTGTAATGTCATTTTTCATACAGCAAGTTCTTCTGTGTTCTATTCTGTTTCTTCGGTCTGTTTATGCAAGAACATATAAATGTCTCGATTATTACAGCTTTTTAGTAAGTTGTGATATCTTCTGAAATAAGCCTTCATAATTTTCCAAAATTTTTATGGCTCCTTGAGCTTCCAAAAAAAAAAAAAATCAAGTTGTTAAATTTAAAAATTGCTGTTAGACTTGATTGGGAAAGCATGAATTCAAAAATTAAATGACAGGGCAGACCTGTCATTTTTATGATATTGTCGGTATTCCCACATGTAAACATGTTTTATCTTATCATTTATTAGCTCTTAAAAAAAGATTCTCAAAAATGTTTACAGTTTTCTTCTTTACTTTTCCTGTAAATATTCGATTCTAGGTACCTTATAATTATGACTGTTGATGTAAGTGGAAAAACTTTTTTTAAGTTACATTTTCAATATCTTCAAATTTCTTTGAGTCTTGGCCTTCTGAAGTTTTTGAGTTTTCTTGATTCCTTTCCCAGCTCCTTCTCATGCTTTGGAAAAGCATGAAAGTTATACACAAATCTCACATACACATTCATGTTCATTAATAGTGCTATTCTCTTCCCAAATAATACAAATATCTTATATATATTTAATCTACTTCCCATGTTTTGTTCCATATTTTAGTTCTACCCTTAAAAACCACCCATATTGATGATTGTTATTGTTGTTGTATACAGTGAGTGATTATTAAGTTTACCTCTTTTAAACTTTTTATTATGAAGTATGGTGTACAGAGAGGGAAGGTTCACGAAATATAAATGTATTTTTCAAGGAACCATCACAAAACTAACATCTAGATAACAAGAAACAGAACAGTGCCAGCATCCTGGGAACATGTCCTCACAGCCCTTCCTCAATATCCGTCCCCTATTTTTCCCCATAGGCAACCCCAATTTGATTTTTTATGGTAATTACTTCTTGCTTTTCTTTATACTTTACCATGTAAGCATGCATCGTTAAACATTATATTTTCATTGAACTTTATATAAATGGAATCATATAGTATGTATTCTTTCTCATCTGTTTTTTTTTGCTCAACATTTATTTGTGAGATTCACAACTCTGCATAGCCATAGTCTATCTCTCATTACTGTGTAGTACTTCATTGTATATTTACATGCCAATTTATCCATTTACTGGATATAAAGTTCTAAGTTAACAGTTATTCTCTTTCAACTTCTAAAAAGTAGTATTCAACCGATTTCTGGTTTCCATCATTTGTGTTGAGAAGACAGCCACCAGCTAACTGTTGCTTAGTTAAAGATAATCTTTCTTTTTTCTCTAACTGCTTTTAAGATTTTTCTGTTTTTGTCTGGCAGTTTAACAAAGATTATCTATAGGAGTAAGCTTCTTTAGTATTTCTCTTGCTTGAGGTTCATGTAACTCCTGGAAACTATGAATTAATGTTCATCAGTTTTAGAAAGTTCTAAACCATTTTCTCTTCAAATACTGCTTCTGACCCATCCTTTTTTTCCCGACTTGCTGGAACTTTAAATATACTCACTAGACCTCCTTGGGGAATTTTCTATCTCTCTTCATTCCTTCCATCCTTTGTTTCTGGTTATTTTTGTCTAACATCTTTTAGTGCACTAATTCTCTCTTCACATGTGTCTAATCTGCTGTTTAAACCCATCTACTTGAGTTAATTTCAGTTGCTGAATATCTCATTACCAGAATTTCTGTTTTATTTTTTTAATGTTTTTATTTCTTTTTGAGAGAGAGAGAGAGAGAGAGAGAGAGAGAGAGAGAAGAAGGAGAAGGAGAAGAAGAAGGAGGAGGAGGAGGAGGAGGAGGAGGAGGAGGAGGAGGAGACGACACAGAATCTGAAGCAGGCTCCAGCCTCTGAGCTGTCATCACAGAGCCCTACGTGGGGCTCAAATCCACAAACTGTGAGATCATGACCTGAGCCAAAGTCAGATGCTTAACCAACTGAGCCACCCAGGTGCCCCTCCATTTGATTTTTTTAGTTTCCAGTGCTCTGCCAAAATTCTCAATCTTGTGTCCCTTTGAACATGGCAAGTGTAGTTATTTTAAAAGTCTATATCTGAGAATTCCAATATATGGAGGCCCAATTTCTATCACCTTTTGTTTCTCTTTATTCAAGTGGTTTATGTCTTTGTATATCTGACTGCTTTTGATTATAACCAGGCATTTCATTTGCAAGCTATAAAAATAATTTGTGACTTTGCATGGTATTAACTTCTTCTAGGAAGGATCTATAATTCTGCTGGATGCTGGAGAGCATGAGCGATTTAGGAACTCTCAATTTAATTTTAGAGAAGTTAGATGTGATTCCAAGCTGATCTGCAGCTTTGACAGGATGTCTACTTCTGGTTAACTCTTGCTTCTGTGGTGTAGCCCTACAGGTTCCCAACCCAAACTGAGGCATGTTCATCAAGTGTCCTCTCTTCATGAGCCACGGATTGATTTTTTGCTAAAATTTTTTTATTTATTTATATTTTTAAAAAGTAGTTTCTAAACCCAATGTGGGGCTCGAATTCACAAGCCTGAGATCAAGAGTCACATGCTCTTCCAACTCAGCCAGCCGGCTGATGGGTTTTAATCCCTGCCATGATGGGTTTTAATCCCTGCCCCCTTATTCCCACTGGCCTGTCCAAAGGGCTGCATAGCTGTTCAGCAGATCCTTCCAGAAATGGCAATATCTCCAGAGGAACGGTAACCGTACACACCAGGACCTTTTATTCTAGGCCTCCATTCTCCCCCTAGATCCTAAAAGTTCTTCGATGCCTTTAAGCGAAAACTTTTTCAATATTTGTTGAGTTCTTCTGGTAGTCTTCATGGCAGGCATGATTCAAATTTCCTAATATGCCACTATGAGAAGCAGAAGTTCCAGATTTTATCCACATTAGCAACCAATTTCATTGCTCAGCATTATTTCCTGTATCCTGTTTCCTTCTAGGTTCAATTTCCTTCAGTCTCAACTACATCCTGCTTCACATTCTTTCAGCAAGCCTCTGTAACTAGTTAATTCTATTAGCCTTTGCCTGAAAAAATATCTTCACTTCATCTTTATTCCTGAATGAGAATTAAGCTGGGTATAAAATTTTAAGTTGACAGTTATTTTCACTTAACTGTGAAGATATTCTTCCACTGTTGTCTGCCCTCTCTTGCTGCTGTTGAGAAGTTGGCTGTCAACAAAATGGATATCCTTTTGTATGTCATCATCACTTCTCTTCTGTTGACATTTAAGATGTTTCTCTTTTTCTTTGGCATTCTCTACTTTCACTACAATGGGTCTAGAAATAAATTAATTTTTATTTATTCTATTTGGGCTCATGGTGCTATCACAATCTAAATATTTTCTTTTATCGATTCTAGAAGATTCTCAGCCATTCTATCTTTGAATATTGCCTCTATGCTATCCTTTCTATTGGGACTTCTCATCTTAACTCTATTATCTCTACATCTCTTTCATATTTTCCATCTCTCTGTGCTACGTTCTGGGTGATTTCTCTAGATCTATTTTTCTGTTTATCACTTCTCTTTTCCCCTGAAACTACTGGCTTTTGTTTAACACAGCTGTTGAGTTTTAAATTTTGATGATGACATCTTCCATTTATTGATATGGCTTTCCCATGAGAATCTCTTGTGGCCTGGATTGTTGGAACATCCCCAGGGGTCTGCTTACAGCTAACAACCCCATGTTATCATTAGTCCAGGATTCATTTTTATTCTTATTTTTTTTAAGTAGGCTTCACACCCAGCATGGAGCCCAACACAGAGCTTGAACTCACAACCCTGAGATCAAGGCCTGAGCTGAGCTCAAGAGTCAGGACACTTAACTAACTGAGCCACCCAGGTGCCCCTGGAATTCATTTTTAAGTTAATTTCTCAGCTTGGGAGCCCTAGACCACATAGATCAGTGGTGGTGGTTTATGTGTGTGTGTGCGTTTTTAAATCCTAAGCATCAGTTAAGAATCCATACTTTAGAATTCCCATTGGAGATTCCTTAGCTCCCACTCAGATAGTTAAATGTTTTTGTTATTTTGTTGTGGTCAGCAGATAATTTCCAGTCCATTCTTTTCATAGAGGGCATGGCCCCTTTGAAGGTTCAGGCCCTACTCCATACCTTAAGCTAATTCAAGGACTCATTCTCTGTCTGCTAGTGGGTGCTAAAACTCAAACTCACACATTACCATAACCAAAAGTTGCAATGAATATTTTTACCACTCTAATTTTCAGAGTTTTAATATCTAGAAATCTTCTTTTCTTTCTTGAGAGATAAATTATACATTTAAAATAATTTTAGTTATATTTTATCCAGTATTTGAAGGTGTTTATAGAAGAAAAGTTTTCAGTTACCTAGTCTACTGTATTGCCAGAAGCAGAAATCCTATGGCATTGTTTTTAATTTAAAAAAATGTTTTAAGATTTTATTTTTAAGTAATCTCTACACCCAACATGGGTCTCAAACTTACAACTCTGAGATCAAGAGTTACATGCTCTACAGACTGAGCCAGCCAGATGCCCCTATGGCAATGTTTTAAACATCTGTCTATGAAATAAACATGCTATATATAGAGAGATCTATATATATCTAAATATACATCTATATCTATCTATCTACAGAAAGATTAATTATAAGGAATTGGATAACTCAATTATGGGGGTTGACAAGTCCCAAAGTCTTCAGTTGACAAGATGGAGTCATAGGAGGGCCAATGGTATAGTTCTAGTCCAAAGGCCTGATGTTTCAGTCTGGGTCAAAAGGCAGGTAAAAACTGATGGCCCAGATAAAAGCAGTCAGGCAGTAGGAAATTCCCTCTTACTCAACAGAGGAGCAGCCTTTTTGGTTCTAGTCAGGCCTTCCAACTGACTGAATGGGGTCCACCCATATTAGAGGAGGCAATTGCTTTAGTCTGTCTACCAATTCAAATGATAATCTCATACAGAAATATCCTCACAAACACACCCAGAATAATGTTTAACCAAATGTGTGGGCACCCTGAGGCCCAATCAAACTGACATGAAATTAACCATAACAATTAGTAAACTCTGATTTGACTTTTCATTAATTTTTTTTCCTAAGACCCACATCAAGCTTTCCTTTGAGGCCTAACAACTCTTACCTGTCACTCTACAACTGAGGTGACTCAATGGTAAGTAAACAAGCTGCTTTCTGCACATGGACCTTACATATACATAATTCTACAAGTCATGTGAATTTAATTTCCCCCTTTTCCAAAGGATAAATGAGTTCAAGTCTCTGAAAATAATGTGGAATAAAAGTGACACCTGAAAATAAATTCATGATCTGTTTTTGCAAAACCTTTGGCTTACACAGTCATCTATCTTTGTATTGTGTATATTTGGGTAATGACATTTGCTCCCATCATGTAAATCTCCCATAATCCCTGGTTCAGTGATATAATTTGGTACTAAATAAATTTCACCTGCATGCTTTTCAAAATACAGGTCACAGAAACAAGTTTTCCACCACAGCTTTGGGTTTCATTCATCATATTAAGTGATAACAAACTTGTACTAAGTTATATTAACATTACCCTTCTTTGCTCCTCTTCAGCATCAGCAAAGAGTTTACGAATGTTAGCCTCGGATTCTCCCACATATTTGTTAAGGATTTCTGGCCCATTGACCACTTTGGGCTCCCTTGCATTCAACATCTTGCCAATCTGTCGAGCCAAGAGAGTCTTACCACAACCTGGGGGCCCATATAACAGGATGCCTTTAACATGTTTGCAACCTAAAAAACAAAAGAAAACAGTCTTATATTAACCACCTAAAATCCAAGTGAGACATCTAAAGGAGTTTCCTTTCTTCTTCATATGAATGTTAGGAAAACTATAGTCATGCCATTAACATATAATATCCAAGTGCCATGAGCAAAACAAGAATGAACAACTAAAGTTCTTTTTTTTTTTTTTTTAAAGTAGGCTCCACGCCCAGCTTGGGTCTGAACTCACAACCTGGAGATCTAGAGTCGCATACTCTACTGGCTGAGCCAGCCAGGCACCCCTAAAACTCTTTTTTTTTTTTAACAGAGAATCCAGAAGCAATTCCTACACGAGTGCCAAAATTTGAGGGGGAAAGCTGCCAATTAAAAGTCTTTAGAAAAGTATATTTGAACTATCATTTAAAATAAATACTTTTAACTCTGAAAACATCTCTTTGACCTAAATACCTAATTAGGAACTATTACTTATTTTCCATTCTCCTTTAAAGTCAAGGAATAAAAGAGATCTGCTTTTAGGCAAATTTAACCCAACACAAATCTATTATAACACAGTAGGCTATGGAAACTGTATCTTAGTCATAGAAATTATAGGTGTACCTGTTGATACAAGCCCTTGAAGAATGGGCAAACATGTTTTGAGTTGGACTGGTATAGGCAATCCATAAGATCCAGACGGATGTCACACACTTAGTGGGTAAAGGTGAATGTCCTACTTCATGTGACTAATGCCAAGGGAGGCACACACTTTTCTCAGAGCCACCAAGATGAAGACGAAGTTTCAAAAGAATAGTATTCAATTCTTTTCTAAGCAAGCATTGCTAAATACCTGGAAAGGTATCAGTAACAACAGGGAAAGAGCAAGACTGGTGATTTTGACTCCCCAGGGGTTTTTTTAGCCAACTCTTCATGAGCATTTACTCCACTTCTAAGATTGCAGTGACCTGTGGTTTCAGTTTACTCGCTCTAGGAATTCCCACCTTTCCAGCAGTTTCACACTTAGGGTGCAGGACTCTTTTTTTACAAGTTTTTTTCCTTATACTACACCAAAAAGGCACTTTGTGAAATAACAATTTATTAGATTTCAGTGTCACACTCAAAACTATAGGTGAAAAAGAAAATTTCTGAAAATGGAATATACATAGTGTTTGTCCTCACTTGGAACAAAAGCCTTAAGAAATAATTTCTTTAAAAAAAAATATGACAATACATTTAATAAGTCCCATAAAAGCTATCACAAGGTACAACCAACTCTACTGGGAATTTTAACTTCTGAGTAGGAAGACCCTTTGGGTTATCAGTATGGTCACTGCTTCTATATGTCAAAAAAAAAAGACTCTCCTTTAAAATTTTTGAAAGTAATGAGATCTGTGCTTACGGTTAGATTTATAGAGACAAGGGGAACTTAGTGGAAGCCCTTGAAGGCTTACAGTCTTAACCCTTCCCTCACAGAGTAAAGTCCTGTCCTGAGAATCATGGTCCAATAAATGTCTTTGCCCTTGATCCACCCTTGGAAACACAAGTAGTAGGGAGATAAGGGGATAAGCCCTGAGCTTCTCCTAGAGGCAAAAATCACAGAAGCACTGCCAGCATCCAAGCCCCTGGGACACTTTTGATGAAAACTTTAGAACCTTGCTCCTCATCTTACCCTCTGAGCCAACCGCTACCATCATGATTTGAAACGATTCATGTAAACCATAGCAGAGGGAGGTGGGCATGGTGGTGGTGAAAAATGGCACAGGATGGGGGAGCCACAAAGGAGAACATGAAGGCTTACTGAGGCCCTACAAAGTGCCAGGCCTTATCCTCATCCTCCAATTTCTTAACTTTCTCCAAGTTTATCAACTACCTCCTAACCATACTTCCTTCCATATTAAGCTATACTTTCTTTCAAGGGTTCTCAACTCCTTGGCCTTCTTACACTTCTGTTCTACTCATCCCACAGGCCCTGAACACAATATGGCTTTACTGCACCTATGCATGGGCCACAGAGCACAGCCAGAGAAAATTACACCACTGTGCTGATAGGATGTCCTCACAATTTCATGCTATCCAATTCTAGTTCCACACTCACTGCTTGTCAATACTACCTGCCACCTTTTACTTGTTCTTGTTAGACCACCTTCCGCTCTCTGCACTACTTTTCCAGATCTTCCCTGCTCTGCTCTTCTCAAGTGCTACCCCATGCCATTAATTCATAGAGAAGATCTAGATTCCTGCTTCGCATATTTTTTAAAAAAGATGAACAGGTGTGAACTCCCTTCAGCTTATTGCTTCCCTATCCACAAATTTATCTGCAGACGCATCCAATCTCCACCTCAGCACTGGTTCTCAAAGAAGAAGAGTTCCTCTTCTCCAAGGTTTAAGTTGCAATTATTTGTTTATATACCTTCTTCTCTATTAGACCATGAACTATTCAAGGTGCTCTCTTATCCATCTGGCATCGCAAACATCCACCACAATGCCTAGCACAGAATATGTACTCTTAAATAAATGGCTAAGTAAATTGTTGACTCCTTTCCTACAAACCTCAAAGAAAATGAGGGAAAGAAGACCATTTTAAAAAATTATTTGAAGCTCTTAATTTATGGAATAGTGTTTACTTTCACAGCTGGACTAATTTAAATACCTAGAACACGTATTTGCAATGACTGGGACTTTGCAAACTTAGCAGAGCTACATAATTTATAAATATAGAACTTCTTCAACTTACGATGAGGGCACCTCCTGATAAACCCATTGTAAGCTGAAAACAACCCGTGTGATGGTGTGGCTGTCTGGGGGTTGCAGGTTGCCGCTGCCCAGAATCACAAGAGAATTCATGCTGCCCAGCTCTAGTCCAGGAAAAGACCAAAATTCAAAACTTGAAGTACGGTTTCTACTGAATGCATATCACTTTTACACCATCATAAAGTCAAAAAGCATTAAGTCAAACCATCACAAGTTGGGGACTGTCTGTACTAGAGTCTTAACTCTGTAACTCTGTTGTTGTACATGGAAAATGCTCGATTTAATGTGGTTTGAATTAAATCGACTCAGATTTATAAAATAAACAATTCACAAAATATTACCATGAAGTTGAAGAGAAAGAGATAAAATTTATATCCATGGAACTTACTGTCTACCATACAGATCTCTGAAGTGACAGAATCTATTCAACATGACACCAACAGGAATGTCATAGAAGCTCTAGCCCGTGTTAGAACTAAAATTCTTTCAGGATCTCAAGAAAGCACATCAAAAATATACATTGACATGTGAAGATTTTCAAAATCCACTTCCACAAAGGAAGCAGTTACTTGAATAAGCGGTGGAAATGGGACTTTGTTATTACTACTATTATGATAGCCTATTCTGACTTATTAAATAAGCATTGGTCTCTAATTTTAAATGAGTCATAAAAACTCTTCGTAAGTAATTCCATTCAACAAAAGTGTATTAAGCTCCTGTTTGGACTAGGCATGAAACTAGGTGTTAGGGATACAAACATGAAAAAGGCAGTCCCTACCTGCAGGGCATTTCTGGTTTAGTAGGAAAGACAGAAATAAAAATAGGTTATCTATAATATAATAAGACATTATCAGAGATATGTATGAAATGTTTTTGGAACCTGGCCAAGAGAGACAGATCCTGCCAGGGTGATGGCAGAAAATTAGGGATGGACAACAGGGGAAGAGATAAAATTTAGTGTGGGCTTTCAAGGACAGTAGGAGGTTCATGATTGGGCACGGGAGAAGAAATGGCACCTAATGAAGGAAAGTAGCATGATCAAAGGCATAGAGGTATGGACATAGAAGCTGTCCTTTCAAAACAGCCAGTAGTAACCTGTTGTGGCTATAGCCTTGGAGCGGGGATGGGGGCGGGGTGGTGGTGCTGGGGGCTGGAGATGAGGCTAACAGGCTCCCAACTACAGAAGACCTTGATACCATGCCCAGGAGTTTTTAATTTGTTTTATAAAAACCTGAGGTTTTTAATCAGGGAGGGTGCACAATGAGATATGTTTAAAAACTAACTCTGGCGGTAGAGTGGAGGAAGGTCTAGAGAACAAAGATCACGGGGTACAAGTGTAGTTTGAGGAATGTTTTTAACCTTTTTCTGGGGACACTGTCTCACTGGCTGGCTCTGGATTTTTGCCAGTTAAGCTTTCATTTCCCTCCAAGTCCTTTGGAAGCACAGGAAAAAATGGGTCCAGAGGCCTTAGGAGGACACCTCCCTACTGATGCCCCAGCTTTCTCCTGAGCTTCTGCAGGGCATTAAGACCTGGCTCTGATGCTGGGAAGCCTCTGATCTGTGGCTGCTGGACTGTCCTGACTGCCAGGCTGAACTGATCCATTCACTTGTTCTTTCTTTATGTCTTACATACCCCCTCACTACTTAGAGGTGAGTGCCCTGGGCTGGTGAACTAAAAACAGCACAGAGCAGGCATGGAAAGCAGAGAAATCAGTGGAACTGACTCATTTAAATTGTCATTTTCTCTCATTCTCTTACCTTCTTCCCCATGGAATAGTCTAATGGACCTCTCCAGAAAAATGCACATTTAAAAAAATTTGCATGCAATTTTGAGGGTATTCTTAGATCCTCTGAGATCTATTCATGGAATCCAAAGTTAAAACCTCTGAATGTGCTACTGAAATAATCCAGGCAAGAGACCAGAAATGGAAAGAGGCAACAGTCATAAGAAACTGTAGTAGGAAAAGAAAGGAAGATTTGGGAGATACTCATCAGCACTCAGAGACCAAAAGAAAATAAGAGGAAGAGGAAGAATCAACGTTGACCTTAAGGTATGTAGCCTGGGCTCATGGTAAAATAATGATAACCCCAGAACATAATTAAGAAGTTAGCAAGAGGAGATTAGAGGGAATCATCACTTTGTTTTTGGCTATTAAGGCGTTTGAGATTCAGGCAGAAGTGTCCATTAAAAAATAGGTTGAAAGCTCAGGAAAGATATCAAAACTACTGGTTCCATGTTTCTGAATGCCTGCTCTGGGCACATGGAAAGCCACAAGAAGTTTTAAGCAGAGGAGTATGACCATAGGGACAAATGCTGCAGAGACAGAGGATGAGGCCTGGAAAGAGAACACTAGATTTAAAAACCAGGAAGTTCAGGGGCGCCCGGGGGGCTCAGTCAGTTAGGCGTCGACTTTGGCTCAGGTCATGATGTCACAGTTTGTGGGTTCGAGCCCCGTGTCGGGCTCTGTGCCGATAGCCCAGAGACTGGAGCTGCTTCGGATTCTGTGTCTCCCTCTCTCTCTGCTCCTCCCCCACTCATGCTCTCTCTCTGTCTCTCAAAAATAAAATAAAACATTAAAAAAAAATTTTTTTTTAAACCCAGGAAGTTCATGCTTATCTGGGCCATAAGGTCTTAGGTCGGGGTCAGATCATTTTGGGTTGAGGTAGGAGAAGGAAGCTAAGTAATACAAGCAGGAACAAACAGAGATCACAATTTGGGGAATTCTGGCAATACAAAGGAGGAATTTTGAGAGAAATACCTTGCAAGACGAGTTAAGAAAAGGGGGGGGAGGAAGTAAGCTGAGGTTATGCCCGTTGGATTCTATTTACTATGTGAAGTAGGAGCTAGTTCACCTACAAAATGAGGGATGAGGACAGGATACTGGGAAGCTTGGTAAAGATTTGGAAAGACCGTGGGGAACTAAGAAGATGTGTGGGAAAGTGTCCCTGAGCACATAGGTGCCATTAGGTAAGCGAACTCAGCATATGGAACTCAGGTCACCGAGGGACTCTTCTCTTTGTTGTGATTCTATAAGTAACTTAACAGTGTTACGTAAAGTGCAGTTTCTTATTCAATTCTATAAATACAAATTTCATTAAAGCTGGCATAAGAATCTTGACTTTTTTTTGGCTTGAACCACTTTATTTTGTTCAGAACTGAACCTTAAAATTGAGCAACATAAAGTAAATAAAAGCACTAATTTAAAGTCAACATATTATGGGCGCCTGGGTGGTTCCGTTGGTTAGGCATCCTGTTCTTGATTTCAGCTCAGGTCATGATCTCGTGGTTCGTGAGATCGAATCCTGCACTGGGCTTCTCACTGAAAGCACAGAGCCGGCTTGGCATTCTCTCTCTCTCTCTCTCTCTCTCTCTCTCTCAAAAGAAATAAAAAGACATTAAAAAAAAAAAAAGAGAAAGCCAACATATTTATAACTAAATTCTGTTACCTAATTTTCCCAAAGTGTGAGGGCAAAACCATCACAGGACTTGTTCTCAACATTTTCCCTCCACTTTCCACAAAGTTTAAGGCTTTGTCTTCATTTGTAAGTCATTCACATCTTTTTTCCTTCCTCTAGAACTTATATAAGAACAATTGTGGGTGGACAGCATAATCAAACATAGTTCCAAAGGATTTCTTCTCTTAATTTCCTGTGTTGAATGACTTAAGTGCTTATTTTATAAACTGTTCCTGTTAATGATCATCTTCTTAAAAATACCTAATTTTTATTTGGATACGGCACAAACATATTAACAACTCTTGGTTATGGTAACGTAAAGGACAGTGGTAGTGAAAAACATAATCTAAAATGGCCAAAAATAGATTTATATACAGTTTTGGAATCTAAGTTGCCAATTATATTTGCATATGGAGTAAATCAAGTTCTGGGATATCGTATTCTTTCACTCATCCAACAAATGCTACATTTGGTGGCCGTTCTCTTCCGACTACTTCTATTTTCTCAATGAAATCCTGATTCCAGGTCGTCAGCTGCTGGTGAGGGAGGGTGGACTGGAAGAGGTGGTGCTGGAGATCTGAGGAGAACGAAGAGGAACTAGTCATCTTAGCAGGAGAGTAAACTGGCTAAACTAAGGAAATACAGAAGGAATACCAGAAAATACTGATGCCAAGGAATACCGAGGGCCCACTTGAGATGTGATTCTTAATTTCAAAGTAAGATCAGTCACCATAGCTTTGTGCTTTTCTTAGGCCATATTCAATAGTCTGGGTACCGACACAGAGTAGGCAGAAAGGGGAGACATACCTGGGGCTTTGACACACATAGAAGATGAGGAGCAAGGCCACTAAAGTTGTATTTGAGGAGGATAAACATGATAGACCATGGAATTGAAGCTGGGTAAAGAGGGAACAGAGAACAAAAAGTGTCAGAGTAAATGAACTGGAGGGTCCCGTGGGATCAAAGCAGTTAGAGCAGGGGGTGAGGGAATGCTAGAAGCCTAGGACAAATGCGAGGCGGCTTGAGTGCTGGATGCTTAACACTGAGATCTCTCAAGTGGTGGTTACTGGTAAGAGTGAAGCCTTCAGTATGACCAAAGAGGGGGCGGCTGAGATGGAACGAAGCAAAATTTACTGGAAATGAGGAATTCAAAGAACCGTGAAGATAGATTATTGAGTAAATCCCCAACAGGAACGCCAAAGTCAAGAATAACAGAGAGAGAACTGAAACACACCGAAGGCTGCACTTAGGAACAGCAAGTAAGCCAGACAGCTTATCTGCCTCTGTTGTTCATTCTTCTCTCACAGGGCTACCCTTCCTCTTTCATTTTGTTCTTTAAGTGTTACTGACAGTGAAAAAAGTATGAACATTTATTGACATATTATATAACAGCTACTACTAAAGGTACGAACAATATCAAATGCCCAAGAAATAAACACAGCAAATGATAATGCCATTGTTTACTAAGGATTTAAGTGAGTGACACACTGGAACCTCACCGTAAGACTACATTCAGTAAAGAATTTAGTATACGGCTTGCTTGTATCTCATTCTAGACCACCTGTCATAAAGCATTTTTTAACAACTTCCCAAAATATGAACTACAAAACTATATTCTAATTGTGTTTCACAATAGATATCTGTCCAAAGGATGAACATATGATTTGTGGTCAGGTGCCAGACAGATGAGGACTGACTGGATTAAATGTATTAGGAAACAAATCTAGTGAAAAATCTCTAGAGAACATTAAAAATTACTGAGTCCCACTTTTCTGACCAGTGGTTCTCAGACTTAAGAGTTCACAAAATAGTAAAAGACACCCCCCCTTTTTTTTTAACTGAGGAGAAGCGCTGTCATGGGGTTAGTTTTTTATTTTGCAAGGTAAAGGCCTCTTAAAAACAAAATCAAACTTGACATCTATCCCCACCATTTCATAAAAATATTTTTTCATATCAAGAGGTAGGGTGGACATAATCTCAGAATAAAGGACAGTTTTTGTTTTAAACAAATTGAGTTTTATATATACATTGTTAAAAGTGGGGGCTCTGGACTCAGCTAGCCTGGTTTCAAATCCTGCTTCTTCGGTTTTAATAGCTAGAGACAATAACAGCAACCACCTCGGAAAGTTATTATGAGGATGAAATATAATGCACATAAAGCACTTAGTACACTTGCTGGCATACAGTAAGAGCTCATAAATACTATCGATTAATTATTCTTTACCATCTTGTTGGAGATAAGCGGTGAAATGAAACCAGTCTCCCCAACTGTTTTGAGAATTACATCACTGCTAGGTGACTGTAAAGCTTGAAAATAAATGACTATTCTGCTTATGTAATTCTTTCTGAGACTGACTATTGTGACCCCTTAACTTACCTAACACTATTGTCACTTGAACATTGCAAATTATAGTACACATTCTGCTGGACCTCAAGCTCCAAATGAGCACAGTAGTAAGTTGGCAGTTTCACAAAGATTTGACTAGTGTTGCAGTTAGGATTCTCCAAAGCTTTAGCCTCTATCTTCCGGGTGGATTACTACCAGAAGCAATCCTGCCTGCTTCTCTTATGCCTCAGGCAGAGTCCATTCTTATCTATGCCTCAAGTTTTCCAAATTTATTTAGGGTCAATATGCAGCTCCTTCGCATAAACCAAGCCACCATGACTATCAGTTCCATGTGCATGCATCCTTCTATCTCCTCCACACCTTATTCTACCATAAGTATGCTTCTTCTCCAAAGTCCCCTGTATCTCCCCAGTGTAACCACTGTCATAGTCCCAGCTGCCACTTCCCTCTCTCAAGGGGCACACACCTTGTTCTCCTGCGGCTCACCTGGAATGACTTGGTCAACTGGGGGGAACTGAGGCTAATTCTGGGTACTTCATCAAAAGCCTATTTGTCATGCTACATGACCACAGCCTGCCCCCTGCAGTAGATCAACCTTCCCACCTCACTTCTTATTCTCTCAGATGAACCAGCAATTCTCCAGCAATGTATAAAACCTGGAATACTATTTGAGCCCCAGCTGTTGATAACCAGCGATTATAATCATACCAATTTTGGTGGGGACAACTTGAAGGGGCTTTAAGGTGTGTACTACAAATAGCCTGAAGTGATTTCTGGCCTGAAAGTCTAAGTTGAAGAGGACCCTATCCACTCTAATAAGGCTTATCCAGCCTCTGATTAAAATGATACATGAAAATATAAGATTTCTAAAATACTAATTGAAATCTCTCTTCTTAAAATAGCTCAAAGCAAAATATATAGCCTTACTACTGCACTAAAATGAATAAACAGTAATGTTTGCTGTTTATAATCTTATAAAACATTATCTCAAAAAAGTAACAAGTAATTTGCTAGGCTATTTTATTTTATTTTTTTAACATTTATTTATTTTTGAGACAGAGAGAGACAGAGCATGAGCAGGGGAGGGTCAGAGAGAGAGGGAGACACAGAATCCAAAACAGGCTCCAGGCTCTGAGCTGTCAGCCCAGAGCCCGATGTGGGGCTCGAACTCATGGACCGCGAGATCATGACCTGAGCCGAAGTCGGACGCCCAACCGACTGAAACACCCAGGCACCCCTAGGCTCTTTTATTTTAAAAAGCAGTGCATTTTCTTTGTTTTCCTGAGATGATATCAGAGGCAAGCTGCACCAAGGGAAAACTGTCAGTCAACTTTTAGATATCCGAAAGGCGGGGGGGGGGGGAGGGTGGAATATATATATATACACACATACATATAGATATAAACATACATATATATATAAAAGAAAAACGCAACCCAGTGATTTCACACAAGAGTGAACAGAATGATGATACATTAGAAGTGATCTCTGTCAAATTAGCATCAGGGTAAGGAGTGTTTACTTCATTTGGGGGGCAACATGATCTATAAAGAAAGTGTGAAGTGGGTTCTGAATATAACTGATGTTTAAGGGGTTAGTTCAAGTAGCTTCCAGTTCAAATGCAGACAGATTTGCCACATTTGCCTAAGAGGGAGACTATCAGCAGACTAGTGGCAAGTCAGGACATATTCACAAGTCTTGCAAGCTTTTCTCTGCAGTTGTGCAAACCAGATTTGAATGCTTATTTTTAAACAGTGCATGCACTTGCAGAAATACAATCACAAATTAATATCTGATCTTTTGTTCTAAAGTTTGTGTGATTCCAACTTCTCCTAGAATCATGAGTATTTTCTTAGTTCCATCCAACTCATCATTTCAGTAGTATGCTATGATTATCGACTTTAAGAAATGGTTTTGAATTTTCCAGCCATGCAGTGAGGACTTGGAGCATAACTTCCATCAACTCATAATACAGGAGGCCCTTTCTGTTTGTTTGTTTGCTTCAAAGACTGGCAGCCAGTGTCTAACACAGGTCATCATCTACATTTGCTGAGCTGTGCACTTACCAAATATTTAAGGCCCTGACCCCATTTGTACAGTCAGGTCTCTAATCATCCACGGGTATCATTCTGTCTAGCAGAGACTTGCTGTGCCCCACCAACTTTAGAGCACTCTCAGAACTCTCTTTGAGTTCCGTTACGATAAGTGAAAAAGGCCTACGCCCTGAGCACCAAGCAGCTGGGTGATGTCTACCACCTGACTGGTCTACATCCAAATTAGTCAACTGAGATTTAATATAGATCTTCTCATTAGATAGCCCAGAACCAAAGATGGGGTATGTGTAGCAACTCTCCAAACTAATCTCCGCCGACACCCCCACCCTGTTACACTCCCTCCTAGGGTGTGGCCTGGTATTTCATGAATTCTTGATGACAAAGATCATGCTTCCATTATGGCAGGTCCTGCCTTGCTGCCACCTGGCAGCATGTATTCTCACTGGTTTCAGAATTTTACAACTTTCCTCTCTTCTTTTTCCCCGTCCCTTGGCTTTCAACTTGTTGTACTTGCTGCTCTGTAAGGCGTCTGCTACAGACAGCAAATATCTTGTCTTCTGAAGCAGACAACTTACTCTTTCCTTTCCCACACCTGGAACTTCTCCTCACTCTATCAAGTTCATGTTCTTCTGTTCCTCAGAAATCACCTCCTTAAGTAATGCCACGCAACCCCATCACATTTAACTGCGTCAATGCCACCTCGCTCGCATCACGTCCGTGGTCCTACTCTCCAACACTTATGGTAGCAATAGTCAAACTTTAACATGCACCAACATTCAATGGAGCTTATTAAAATGCAGATTTTCAGGCATCACTCCTAGAAATCTGAATTCATTCGTTAAGTCTGGAGTGGAGTGGAGGAAGGTGACTAGTTGATAAGTCCCTCCCCTGAGATGAGGCTAATGCAGGCCAGAGGACACTGAGAACCAGCCTTCATAGTTTCAACTGACACTCTATTAAGTTGTTTTCTAACAGTTCTTAGATTTTCATTTTATTTAGTGTATATTTTCTATAGCCTTAATTAAATCATAAGCTGAGGAGGACACATTTTTATTCCTTGACAAGTTGTAGCTGTAGAACAGCCGAAGAACTATTCTAACAAGATAAAAAAGTTACCAAGAATAAATGTAAGATCTCTGTACTTAAGTGTGGCTGGGGGAGGTATGGTTGTGTGAGAGATGACTTGGGGGATTTTACTCAACAGTACACTCAACATGAGATAGGATCCAAGATAGAATGTGGATGTCAAAAATGTTAATGCAATTTTGGTGTGCATTAAAAGAAGACTAAGGTTTTGAACAACGGATGGATAGATCTGGTCTATTTCAGAACAGGGACGACACTTGCAGTACACCATGATTTCTGGGTTTCACAACTTAAGGTGAATATAAACAAATGTTAAAGTTCAGAGAAATGTGAATAGGATGGTAAAGGGCTGAAAATAAATTATAAAAGGATTGGCTGGAGGCACCAACCAAGCTGGGGGATTTAGCTTAGAGAAAAGATGAATTTTGGGGGCCTTTATGTCTGGATGGAAAAGCTCTCTTCATATACCTTCAGGGCTTCCACAGGGAAGTAGAAGCACCTTGCTCTATATAGTCTTGGCGGGGGGCGATGTATAGAAGCTACACATCTCATCTTAACGTAAGGAAGACTCTAACGTACAGTTGTCCAAAAAATGGAATGCAACATTCGAAGGGAATGAGTCTTCTGACACTGAAGGAATTCGAACTTAGACTACGGAACTTGACAGAAGTCATTTAGCAAAAATGGAGAGAAAATTCAAACCAAAGCACATGAACTAAATGATTTTTGAGATCCCTTGCAATGCTGAGATTCTATAATTCCCTTGCTATTCTTTGACAGAACCAGCTAGTATTGCAAAGAGGATGAATTTTGAAATGAATATTCCAGGATGGGAAGGAAAAAGGAGACTGAAGGCTAGGAAGATAATAAGGAGGCTACACTATAGTTCAAGTGTGATTTACTGAAGCTATAAAAAAAGAAAAAAGGAGTGATCCGAAAAACAAAGCAGAAAAATATTAGGAGTATTCAATAATGGACTTGAAAAGTGCACGCACACACAAGTATAGCCAACTGATTTTTGACAAAAGAGCGAAGGCAATATGTTAATGTATTGACTGAAGCAAAGATCATCCTTTCAACAAATGAAGCTGTAACAACTAGACATCCATATGCAAAATAATAATAATAATAATAATAATAATAATCTAGACACAGATCTCACACCTTTCACAAAAAACTAATGCAAAATGGATCCAGACCTACCTGTAAAACACAAAACCATAAAACTCCTAAAAGATAACAGAGGGCAAAAACCTAGATGACACTGGGTATGGCAACAGCTTTTTAGACATAACACCAAAGCCAGATCCATGAAAGATATAACTGACAAGCTAGACTTTGTTAAAATTAAAGATTGTCTGTCAATGAAAGACAATGTCAAGAGAATGAGAAGGCAAGGCACAGACTGGGAGAAAATATTTGCAAAAGACACATGTGATAAAGCACCAAAATACACCAACAACTCTTAAAACTCAAAAATAAGAAAGCAACCCAATTTAAAAAATGGGCCAAAAGCCAAACAGGGTATACAGATAGCAAATAAGCATATGAAAAAATGCCCTACATCACATGTCATCAGGGAAATGCAAATTAAAGCAACAAGATACCACCACACACCTCTACAATGGCCCAAATCCATTCGATTGACAAGACCAAATGCTGATGAGGATGTGGAACACAGGAACTCTCATTTGTTGCCAGTGGAAATGCACTAGGGCACAGCCATCTGGAAGACAGCTTCTTACAAAGCTAAGCATACTCTTTCCCGCAATTGCACTCCTTGGTATTTGCCCAAAGGAGTTGAAAACTTATGTTCACACTAAAACCTGTACACAGATGTTTGTAGGAGCTTTATTCATAATTATTCTTAATTGCCCAAACATGCAGGCAACTATGATGCCCTTCAGTAGGTGAATGGGTAAATGAGCTGTGGTGCATCCAGACAATGGGATATAATTCAGCGCTAAAAAGAAATGAGCTATCGAGCTGTGAAAAGACACGGAGGAACTTTAAATGCATACTGCTAATGAAAGAAACCAATCAGAAAAGGCTACACACTGTATGATTCCAACAATATGACATTCCGGAGACAAAACTATGGAGACAGTAAAAAGGTCAGTGACTGCCAAGGATGGGGGGAGAAGGCACAGAGGATTTTTGGAGCAGTGAAAATATTCTATATGATACCATAATAATTGATAGATACATGTCATTATATAGTTGTCCAAACCCACAGAATGCACAATACCAAGAGCAAACAGTAAATTGTGGACTTTGGGTGATTATGATGTGTCGATGTGGGTTCAGTCATAACAAAGATACCACTCTGGTAGGAGATATTGATGATGGGGGAGGCTATGCATGTATACGGACAGGGGTATATGGGAAATCTCTGCATCTTCCCTTCCTTTTTGCTGTGGGCCTAAAACTACTCTTAAAAAAAAAAAGTCTTAGGGCGCCTGGGTGGCTTAGTTGGTTAAGCATCTGACTCTTGATTTTGGTTCAGGTCACGACCTCATGTTTGTGAGATCAAGCCCCACGTCTGCTTAACGTCTGCTTCTTTTTCTCCCTCTCCCTCTGCTCCTTCCCCACATGTGCCGGTACACTCTCAGGTGTGTTCTCTCAAAAAAAAGTCTTAATTTAAAAAAAAAAATGCATACAAAGGAAAAGGGGAAGAAACATGACTCGAAGGACCTAGAAAATAAAGGTAACTGGGAAGAGATTACTATTTGTAAGATAAGGAAAAAAATGTTAATAAATGTAACAAAGTTTTGAACATTTCAAGAATTCATTTCAGTAAGAATTCTAATGGAAGATGGTAAAAGCTTCTGGAGATATAGCCATATATTACCTACAGTAAAAGTATTCTAAAAATCATCACTAAATGCTTGGACAAATGAATAAATTCACATGAGATATTACTTTTCGGAAATGGAATTAGTAAACCTCCACTCTGAGTATACTAACTTCCAAGAGTTGGAAAAATATAAATGTTATTTGAAGAAGAAATGAATAAATAATTAATGCATACAGAATCCAAGAAGTGCCAGACCGAGGCTAGAACTGTAGCTACGGAAGCAATGTGCTAAGGGCTTTAACGTGTTCTCTTCTATAATCACTAAAATAGCCCTGGGAGCTAGGTGTTATTTTTACTCTTCTTTCGGCAGATGAGGCACTGAGGCTTGTAGCGGTAAAATGCCTTTCCCCCGGAGACACAGCTGGCCAATGAGAGAGCCAGAACTTGAACACCAACCTGCCTGATGCCAAGCGAGCCCTGCAGGGACGGCTCAGCTACCGACGGCACTGGGTGTCAGCTTTGCTGGAGACTCAGATTTAGTGGACTTGAAGGAGAATCTGGAAATCCATTTTGGGGGTTTTATAAAGCTCCCCAAATTCTGATAGACCTCAAAGACTGAGAACCATCGTGTCACTAAATAGAAGCGACATCAGAAGACAGACATCTTGGAATAACCCCCCAAACTGAAGAAACCTGGTGAGCTCTTTAGAGTGGGAAAAGACAACACTTAGTTGGAAGCTAGGCTCTTTGCTTTCATAGGCTGGGGACATGGAGACCCAGGTACCACTCTCGACGCCCCTAGATATTTACTCAGTATCCACTATATACCCCAAAATACGCTAAGCAGAGTGCTTTAAGGAGATGAATAAGATGGCCTTTGTCATAAGTAGCTCAATATTAAAAACCAAAGACACAACTATATACAAAGAAAATAAAGGGCTATGAGAAGCCAAAGAGGAAAATAATTACTTCTACTGGAAGATAAATGTGTGAGGGATCTTCCAGAGAAGGTAATCAAGCTACAACTTGAGGGATGAGCTTCCCTGCCAGAGTCTATGTACGGACCCCGTATCTCACTAAAAGGAGGCATTCATTCATATGGTAGCAGTTCTGGAAAGATTTCTATATCTAGTCCATCTTCCCCTTGTTACTAATGAGGAAACTAAAACTAGAGAGTCATACAATCAATGACATTTCTAAGGCTAGTCTCCAAAACTCTTGACACCTTGTCCATCAGTTTCCCACTAAACCATTACAGTTCTTGTATTTCTCTCTCTCTCATCCAGAGAACCAACTTAGTGATTGATTTCATCTATAACATTTTTACTTTTTAAGAAGGAAGTCTAAATTTGGCCGTGCATGAAAAAAAGGTTTACACTTGGGAATGCTCTTTGATATGGCGATTCCATTTCTAGGAATTTATCCTAAATAAATATGGATGTGCAAAAATATTTAGCTTTAAGCGTCCTTATCATAACATGGTAGATAATAGTGAAAAAGTAAATATAATATATATGTCTAAGTGTAGTAAACTGATTAATAAAACCATGGCATTATCATTCTATAAAATAAACTATAGAAGAATATTTAAGAAAGACTGTTTACGTTACTGAGTGGAGGAAAAGCAGTTACAAACCATAAAATACATTTTTGTCCCCCTCTATACATATACATACATATGTGAGTGTGTGCATGTGTATGTGTGTATACATGTACAAAGCAAAAACTAGTAAAATGACATACTCCAGATATTAACAATAGTTTTCAGGTGCTTTTTTTTTCTTTTATACTTAGTGATTATCTTCTTTTACTCGTTTGTATTTTTTTTAAGTTTATTTATTTTAAGAGAGACAGAAAGAGCATGAGCAGGGGAGGGGCAGAGAAAGAGGGAGAGAGAAAATCCTAAGTGGGCTTCATGCTCAGCACAGAGCCAGACACGAGGCTCTATCTCACAACTGTGAGATCACGACCTGAGCTGAAATCAAGAGCTGGATCCTCAACCGACTGAGCTACCCAGGTGCCCCATTCATTTGTATTTTCGAAATAATAGACATGCATTTCTATAATTAAAAGAACTAATAAAAGTATTTTTATAAACAGATCTTAGATCTGGGAGATCTAAAAGACCCTATAAAAGCTGGTGAGATGACCAGATTAAAAAAAAAAAAAAAAAGAAAAGAAAAGAAAAGAAGAAGGCGGCCCTGTCTCTGAACCCTCCAGGCCCACCAGAGAGCCTGAAGTGATCTAAAGGCAAGAAGGGGCTTTCTGAATCAAATTCAGACTCCAAAAAATAGTGAAGCTTGTTCTAGAGAATGAGGCTTCACATCCAAGTTGTGAAATCTGGAATAAGAAACCCAATAATAAGTCAAATTATTTTAAGTGGCTGAATCAGGAAGCCTAAAGGTTACCAGACTGGGAACAAGGCAACCTGGATTCTAGCCCCCACTTCTGCGACTTTAGCTTAAATAAGCTGCTTACTCTTCTGGGGTCCCAGTGTTCTCATCTACAAAATAAGAATGACATGGACAGGGGTGCCTGGATGACTCAGTCGGTTAAGTGTCTGGCTCATCTCACAGTTTGTGAGTTCAAGCCTAACAGTGCAGAGTCTGCTTGGGATTCTCTCTCCCCCTCCGTCCCTTCCCGGCTTGTGTGTGTTCTCTCTCTCTCTCTCTATCCCTCAAAAATAAATAAACTTAAAAAAAAAAAAGAAATCGGTGCTTGGGTGGCTCAGTTGGTTAAGCGTCCAACTTCCGCTCAAGTCATGATCTCACGGTTCATGAGTTCGAGCCCCACATCAGGCTCCCTGCTGTCCGTGCAGAGCCTGCTTTGGATCCTCTGTCTCCCTCTCTCTTTGTGCCCCTCCCCTGCTCTTGCACACTCTCTCTCTCTCTCTCTCAAAAATAAATAAACATTTAAAAAATAAAAATAAAAATAAATTTTTTAAAGGAGCAAAAAGAAACCCCCAAGGGCATCTTTTATCGGGGGCGGGGAAGAATACATGGACAAAATCAGTGTTTCTCAAACTGGTATTTCCTTGGAATATTAATAGTTGTAACTTTACGTATGTATGGTTAAGTAGATTTAAGTAAATTTGGAAAATGTTGACTAGATAATTTCTAATGTCTCCTTCTCTAACCTGGCCTAATTCTGATTTAAAACCATAGTCATCTTAATGTACTTAAATCTACTACATTTACAGATATAGTAGATATCTACTTGTGGTTATGTCATAGAGAGGAGCATTAGATAACTCAAAATGGGTGACAATTTTGACAATTGACAGCAGCAACTGAGTGCAGGAAGCAAAGGAGCTACAAGTTCATCCCATTCAACTTTTTAAAAATTAACCTTTAGATAAAAATAGAGAAAAGGATTCAATCTTTTGACTGTGATAATAAACTATCATCTTTCTCTCCTTATGTTGACACAGTGTCCCACGTGGGGCCATTACTACTTATAAGACAAATCTCAATTTTGAACAGCTGAGTTCTGTGATTTAGGATCACGTATGGGCAGCCTTCTGCAGCTGGAGAAAGAACAGACACAGAATCGGTAACTCAAGTACTGTGCGTCTTCCCTATCTCCCTTTCTGAGCTCATCGCAGCCACAGCTGGTTGCCTAAGTGAGGAGTTACAGAAGAAACCAAAGTAATCAGGCAGCAGACAGAAAAGCAAGGAGAATCAATAAAGAGAAGTTCTGCAGGAAAAGTCCAATAACACAGGAAAAGTGTCAGGTCAAAAAGTAGTTGTGGAACACCATAGAAATGTCTCTGGAATGCAATAATAATCGGCAATTTGGATAAATTCTCCTACATATATTTGAGATTTGACTGAATATATCTAATGTGGGGCTTAGCGTTCTAATTACAGGTTTACCCTATAGTAACCATTCATTATCAAAAGGCTCTTAAGTCTTGCTAAATTTCCTCCTTCATGACAGGACTCTAGGTAGATTTTTAAAAATCAAAGCACTTCCAAAAAAATTATGTCATTGTGGATAAATTCGAGTAAATACATGTATAAATGGTATAGAAGTTCAAGCTACCTATGTGTGTACCTTTATATATCAGTTTTGAGTCACTCTAGAATAAGAATATACCTCAAACTATTACTCGCCCAGAGAAAAGATACTGTGTTAAAGCCCGAGATGTTAGTGAAGAACTCAAAGCTACAAGTACAGTAAATCTTTGAGCATTGGATACATCATCTACAATGACTTTCAATGTCAAATTTTACACTATTAGTAAAATGGTATATGGAAGGGATTTACCGCTGTCTACTCTTCTTTGAAAAACCTGAAAAAACAACATGTTATTTAAAAAGCAAAAGGCAAAACCCAAGTTTCCTGCAGGTTTTTTTTTTTAATTGTGAACATACTATCAAAGGATACTGCCCCAAGTAACAAATCATATGGAACCCTACGAAAAGTCTCTTTAGAATCATACTCTTCTAAATAATGCTGTATATAGTTCTGGACAGCTTTTTGCTAACATTATTGCTAATTCCTTCTTCCACCTCCCTTTCTCCAACATCCTATCAAGGTAGTCGTCGTTTTTCCAAATCAGTACTCACATATAAGAAACTGACAAGATTTATAGAAGTGGTTGAGCATTTATCACCTCCTCTCTGATGGGATGTGATAAAAAGTAAAGATAAATCAGCCAAAGTATAAGTTCACAAATAAAAGATATCTCTAAGTGTCCTCTTGACTACCTTATCCACAAACACTTCAAAATGTGTAATTATCAAACACTATAAGAGGATAATCTAATGCTTGAACTATTTTCAACAGCAACAAAAGTTTAAGACAAGGAAATACATCTATAAACATTTATGATTACAGGCAATGTATTAAAGATTTTTACCTCTACAGAGCTATAAGAGTACCTCTGGCAATATAATCATACCAACCAACTACCTCTCTGGAGTTTTTGATAGTGAGGATGAACAGGAGTTGGATAAAAAGATGGTGGAAAACAGTAAGAGACAGTAGCGTGACCCATCAGAGGAACTGAAATAGAACAGGTTGGCTGGAACCCAGAGCATGGGGGAGGGGCACAGTCTGAGGGAAGAGGGGAAGTTCAGCAGGGGCAAGACCACATAGGGCTTGTAAACCACGCAGGGAGTTAAGCAGTGCTACTGGAAGAGTTTTAACCGGTGGAGCGACAGGATCAGACTTGCCTTTTTATAAAAATCGCTCCAGTTACAGTGTAGAGAATGGAGTGGAGATGGGTAAGGCTGAAGGCCCAAGGAGCAATGCAGGCAAGGGGTGATGGTGTCCAGAGGAAGGCAGTGGCGGGGGCACGGATGGGGGGTGGAGGTGGAGGGAGGAAGATGGAGAGACTGGACAGACCTGACACAGTGAGAAGACTTCAGCACAGAGGGTCTATTCTGTGACTGACTGGGAACCAGAGGGGAGGGAGAGAGGAGTGTTAAAGAAGTGCCCAGATTTTTGGCTAGAGCTCTGCCTAAGATAGAAAACAGCGGTAGGAGCATGTTTAGGGATGGGAGGGCAGAATGAATTAACTGAATTTTGAACTTACCTGCGTGATCATGAGATAGACAACAGGTTATGCTGATAAAAACCCAGAGCTTTAAACAGAGACCGAGATAAAATTAACTTGAGAGTTAATGGCGTAAAGATACTAACTGCAGCTATGGAAATGGATGTGATCAATTTCAGGGAGAACAATCACAGAGGAAAAGAGGAGGTCTAAGACAGACTCCTGAAGTACTCCAGCATTTTAAAGGACACAAAAAACCCCAAAAGGGATAGCCAGAGGTATAAGGAAAATCACAAACCCTTGGAGTGAGAGAAACCAAGTAAAAATGATATTTCAAGAAAGAGTGGTCAAAAGAGTGCTTCTCAAACACGGGTAAAGTGACTGAAGCTAGCCATCACAAAATAAAAACACCAGTAAGTCTTCCTGTCTTCAATTCAGGTCCCAGATTCTTCTCATGGTAATGAAAATATGTGCAACAATATTCTCCACTCCCCCCAAACTAGGTCGTCCTGGTCTTCTCACTTCTAACATTTTCCCAGTGAGACCTCTCACCTCCAATTCTGTCACCCGTGATAAGTAATCACATTCTATCAATTTCGTCCTTGTAACCTTTTCTGTATCTCTTCTTCCCTTTCCATCCCCATCGCCACCACCCCAATCCAGGTTCTAAGTACCACACAACTGGATAATTAATCTACGTCTGCCAAATTAGGCAGTCTTTCACCTCTTCTCTAGAGCAATCCTTTTCACACAGAATAACAGTATTAACTATCCTAAGACATTAACTTTGTTTTATTCCACTGCTAAAAGCCCTCCAATAACTCCCCATTATAATCATTTGTTCAAAACTTTCATTCAGTTCGGGGCACCTGGCTGGCTCAGTTGGTAGAGCACGCAACTCTTAGGCTATAAATCCAAGCCCCATGTTGGGTGTAGAGATTACTTAAAAATTAAAATCTTTAAAAAAAATATGTCATTCATTTAGCAAATATTTACATAGGGCAATACTTCTCAAACTATATATGCTAAGGTCCAGTTTTCTTTTACAAGTTTCTCATCAATATTTTTACAAAATACAATAAAAAACATGATGTTAAATTGCTAAAAAAAAAAAAAAAGTTTCTAAATTCTTACTCTGAGTTTCAATATTTATTTCACTGTGGACTGGTAACAAAGGTTCATGGTCCACCAGTGGTCCAAAGACCATACTGCAAACAGCCCCGATGCTGACAACACATGGATAAAAAGACATTACGATTGTGCCTTCAAAGTCTTAGAGCCCTGGTTCTCAGTGCAGGGAGATTTTGCCATTCAGGGGAAACAGTTCTGATCACTACACAGGAGGCAGGAAGGAAGGAGGGAACTACTGGCATTGAGTGGATAGAGGTCAGAGATGCTGCTAAACAGCCTACAACAAACAGCTTTGGGCCCTTCTCCCAACAAAGAATTCCCCAGCCTAAAATGTCAGAAATGCTGAGGGTGAGAAATTCCCCCTAATGTGTGTAATGCAAATGAATAATTACAGTATATTAAGAATAGAGCTACATTCTAAGTACATACAAGGTACAGAGGAAGCATAGGAGAAGCACCGGAGTCTGTCTGGAAGGTCAAACAGATTCAGTAAAACAAAGGAGTCCTCATCTCCTGATTCACAGCTTTCTACAGCACAACTCCAACCTAACTTTTAAATCTAATTTCTTGCTTCTTCCAAAAACAGCTCTGCTAGACTGGTCTAAACTGTGGATTCTATACCTTGCTGAGTCTGTCACTCTTCCCAGGGCATGGCTAAACCATCCTTTCCCCTCCTATCCCAAATCCCTCAGCACTCAAGGCCTAATTAAGTTCTTCCTCCTCCATGAAGTCTTCTGTGATTCTTTCTCTTAAAATTGCTATAGGACTTTTCAATTAGACCACTCATTTGGCACTTTATCATATACACTTTTGATATAATTTGTTAGGTTATGGTGCTTAACTTCTACATGATTATTTAACATTTATGTTCCATCTCTATGTTGACAATATACTTAAGACAAAGCTTCTGACATACCCATTCCAATCACTTCCTTCCTTGTATTAATGCTACAACAGATGCCAAAAAACACATGAAGAAAGTGGACTAGACTTATTAAGTATTAGACATTACAGTCCTACAACCAATGCTTGAGGTCTTTGAGCTCATGACAATTTGAATACATCCAGTTACTAGAGTGGTAGTTTATTTATAAACCTTAGTGTCACAGAGCGTCCATTCAATCCCACACATTGCACACTTATACTTCTTACTTCATGCCAAGAGAAGTCCACTGATTTTTGCCACACTTAAGTTTCAGAAACTGCCAGAAATAAGAAAACTAAGAAATCTCAATTGGGGCAGTTTCTCTGCTCAAATTTTAAGACCGAAACAGATAAAGAGATCTTTATATTTTCGGTCAACACCCTCACTGCCATGACAAAAATCTGAAATTTTGGAAAATGCTTCTAATCTCAAAAAGAAGCGGAAGAAGAAAAGGGGTCGAGGGGAGGAGAAGGAAGAGAATCAGGAAGAGGGGGAGGAAGAAGAAAAGGATGACAAAGAGGAAGATGAAGGATGTGGTTTCTTTTTTTTTTTTTTTTAATTTTTTTTTTCAACGTTTATTTATTTTTGGGACAGAGAGAGACAGAGCATGAACGGGGGAGGGGCAGAGAGAGAGGGAGACACAGAACCGGAAACAGGCTCCAGGCTCTGAGCCATCAGCCCAGAGCCCGACGCGGGGCTCGAACTCACGGACCGCGAGATCGTGACCTGGCTGAAGTCGGACGCTTAACCGACTGCGCCACCCAGGCGCCCCAGATGTGGTTTAATTCTTTAGCAGAGAGATGTTGGAGAAGTTTAAACAGTTTAAAAAACTGTCTGATATCTAAATAGAAAAGTCAGATTTCTGTAGCTTATTTTCTGAATGCCTATTTATAACTGTATACAGGCAATGGTGGGGGGAGGTGAGGCCAGACATACAGATCTTCAGTGTTTTAACAACGCTTCTCTTCCTCTTCACCCTCCTAACCTATCATTTCTAAGTTCTGAGAACCTTTACAGATGGAAAACTTTGTCAATTTCTTGGAGAATTAATTAAGGAAGAAAGGCATAAGTTGTACTTAATTACTCATCATAAAATATTCTTTGACATAAAATTGAAAGCTTCCTTGACTACTTGATTCTTGGCTTCATCTCTCCAGCATCTGGAGAGGCAGTTGAGAATACAGACCCTGGAACCAGATGTCCTCCTTCCAACCCCAGCTCTGCCACTTACGAGTTGTACAAACTGTATGTCATTTCCTTCTCCTCCTTTAAGAGTTCCTGAATCAGGAGAACCAAGTTCTAGTCCTAGTTGTGCCTCTGCCTGTGCCTCTGCCTTGCTTAGTGACCTTGGGCCATAGTTTCCACATCTGTAAAGAGAAGAAGCCAGGGGATTGCACTAGATCACCAAGGGTGATTTTGCCTCCCGGGGACCATTTTGGCAATGTCTGGACATATTTTTGGTTGTCACCTCTAGGGGTGGGTGTGAAGTCACCTCTAGGGAAGGGTGCATCTAGTAGGTAGAGGCTGCTAAACATCCTACAATTCACAGGACAGCCAGCGCCCCATGCCAAATAATTATCCAGTCTAAAAATGTCTATGACGCCACAGTTGAAAATCCCTTGGCTCTAAATCTCTCAAAGACCGCCTCAGAGGTCCCCAAGAAGTGGGGCTGAGAAGGCCCATTTTAGCAGTTTTCTATGATGGGCTTTCATGAGAGAAAAACAACGTACATGTTAAGGGTATGGACTCTGAGGCCAGACTGTCTGGGTTCAAATCTGACTCCACCACTCACTAGCTGTATATCTTGGACTAGTTACTTACCCTTTCTGACACAGTTTCCTTCTCCATAATATGGCGTCAATACAGAATCTACCTGATGAGGCTGTTGTGAGAATGGAATAAGCTAATGTGCGTAAAGCATCTAGAACAGCACCTGGCACCATGTAAGTATTAGCTACTTACCATGTAAGTATCATCATCACCACCAACGTAAATATGGGCATAAGATGGGATAAAACAGCCAGCGCTTCACTTCAGGAGTCACGTGAGCTGGATTCCTCAGTGGGAAGGGTGTGAAGACCGAGCAAATTTAAGCACAGGTCCTTCCACATCAGAAATTCTGCTCTCCCTCAAGTCATCGTGTCCCATGTCTCCCCTCTCCTGCTTCCATGGCTACGGAAAGGCTTGGATGCAAATGTTCTCATGGTTTGCAGGGAACGTGGTACTTATACCCATTACTATCATGCAAAAAAGTAATGGGAGGAAGCAGTTTGTTAGCCATCAGCAACTTGGTCTTCACTTTCTGCCTCCCCTCATCAGGGGCTGCCATCAAAGCCCTGGGGGTCCTGTTACCCCTGCGCTGTTCTCCTCCACAGAAACTTCATGAAGGGCGTGGGACACACCTGCTCCCCTGCTGACAGTGAAGCCACCACAACAGAGAAACAGCCTATGATATTACCTTTTTGTTTGTTTTCTTAACTACACAAGTGGAAATATAATCTCACACTAGAACATTCAGATGCGGAAGTACAGCAAGTGAAAGAAGAAAAATCTCCCTGTGTTTCCCATCCTCACTCCCCTTTCACAGAAGTAAACGTTTTTTCAATATAATGTGTGCTTGTAAAGAGTTTTGTAATGCATTTACTTTCAGTTTTATATATATATATATATATATATATATATTTTTTTTTTTTTTTTTTTTTAATTAAAACATGTGTGGGGGCACCTGGGTGGCTCAGGCAGTTGAGCATCCGACTTCGGCTCGGGTCATGATCTCATGGCTTGTGGGTTCAAGCCCCGCGTTGGGCTCTGTGCTGACAGCTCGGAGCCTGGAGCCTGCTTCGGATTCTGTATGTCTCTCTCTCTCTCTCTCTCTCTCTCTCTCTCTCTCTCTCATTCCCCACTCACGCTCTGTCTCTCTCTCTCTCAAAAATAAACATTAAAAAAAAATGTCTGTACATTTGGATCTGTATCATTTTAAGATCTGCTTTGCTGTATTCCATAATGAGGGTAAGAGGATGTAGCATAGTTTATTTAATTATTTCCTTACTGGTGGACAGTGACCCAATTCTTGATCTGTAACTCACCTGCAGTTGCCAGCAAATCTAATCCATTAGACTCTACAGACAGCTCTGCCTCCTCAAAAGATTTATTTCTAAAAGTCTATTGATAAAAAAATGTCAACTGAATTTATATATTATTTGACTCTGAGATATTAGCATAGCTACATTATTCCTGTTCAAATGTAAGTATATTTTACTTAAAAAACCAAAACCAATGGAAGAATTAATTCAAGGTTAAAAATGTCAACTTATAAAAAGTTACCTATAGTATTTTTTTTAGAGTGTGTGCTTTAGCTCTAAATACTGCTTCAGAGATTTTGGAAATCACATGGTCATAAGCCATTTCTTCTTCTAAGTAAAAAAAAAAAGAACTTTATACATTTTCCCAACATGAAAGTTAGAATTAGTAAATTAGTAAACTGTTACTTCTTCATATCCAAGTATCATCCACAAGTACTTTGTGGAAAAGCAGAAGGGGGAAGTTTTGCATCTCTAACTAGTGAGCAATTGCTTTCTTTTCCTTTCCCAATAAATTACAGGCAGACTTGAACAGATGTCAGGTTGGCATTCAAAACCTAAAATATAGCTGAAAAGCAAGTTATGACTAATACAAGGAAAAAAGATGAATGTCAGAAAGCTTCATTTTTTTTTCTTTTTTTCAAATTTCAGATAAGCTCTTTAGCCTTAGGGTTCCTTTTACAGAGCCCTGGAGTTCGGCTAGATGTCTTAACCCCCATTTAAATTGCAATCTCTCCTCATGAGTGGGGGTGTGAAAATGCATTTTAAGAGTGTCAGTGTTTATGTTAATCTGAGCAAGAACTCCCTCTCTCTCAAATATGGCGCACAAAACCTCAGTGCTCTTTCTTCCACAGTATTTTTTCTTTTTTTTTGCACTGTTCTTAGCAAGTGAAAGATGTCCGCCTGTGATTGAGAGGCTCCTTATCTTCTCGGCAGCTCTACTCCATAGAGTAACTGCAGTTTCACGTATGATATCAGAAAGGAGTTGCTTTTCTTTAGGATTTCAAAAGAAACCTTAAAACTACAGATTGAAAATGGGCTTAGAGAGGGAGACTTGAAGAAAGGCGACCAAAAAGAACAGTGTCAGTTTCAAAGAAGGGGCGGGGGGGGGGGGAGCACAAGACCCTAACAGAGGCTCTCCTCCCCACCAGGTGGCCTGGATATCTGCAAGATACAGAGTCACCACAAGACAGCGTGAAGCTGGAGGCCCTTCGGTCTCCAAGCCCTTTTCCTTCCAGCCCTACAACGGGTAACTTCTGCTAAAGGCCCTTTCCTTGGATACATGTAAACCCAGTCCTAAAACTACATTAAGAGATGCTAATTCTTTAACAACTATTCCACTGTTCTTTGAAGAAGGTTTTTTGGTTTTGTTTTTTGTTTTGTTTTGCTCTGGCACTTACAATTTAGGGGTAACTGCCAGGGATGAGGAAAAATCAAGTTTCTCTACAGAATCTCTATCTTTGCCAACAAAAGAGCTACAATGAGAACTGAGGTAATCAATCAATTATCCAGAACACTCTCCCCAAAACTGCATGGAAGGGAATAAGTGTAGTAAATGTCTGAGCAGAAGGACATATTCGGCTGACACTTGAGTGTGCTCAAGGACAGCAATAAGCTGCTGAGTTTATTTGCTGAGACTTGCAGATACCAGTGTGTGATGCCCACATTTCTACCCTGGGTGCTCCTAGGACATTTATTGCAGGTGCGTGACCTCATCTGACCTTTAATGTTCCTGCAGAACTATGTGCCTCTGGTTAGCCCTTTAGTCTTCCTATACCTCCTCAAAGCAACATTCCATATATATCTAAACTATATTTTCAATCCTGAAGGTAACATGAAGCTTTACAAGCAAAAGAACTGTATTACCTAAAAGCATAACTATTCATAAACACAATGAGAGAAGAGAATTCTAAATTTATCATTCTGTGAGCTCACAACTTTGATATATAGGCAAAAAGATCCATTTAGTGAAGATTCCTGCTTACAAAGTAGACCCAATTCTAGACTCCATGGTACACACAATGATTTGGTCTCAAGCCAAAAGTAAAAGAGTTCTCTGCTTAAAACAAAACAGAACGGTCCCATAACCTACATAAATTATTCTTTACTAATCACTATTTTTTTCCATTTTAATCGATTTAAACAATCACACCCAGTGTCCAGTTGGATCCCAAAACCACAGAGGTTTATCTATTTAATTAAGAGTGAGGAAGAAATCAGCCAATTTTGTTCCCCCACCTGACAGGGTAAAAGAACACAGGGTATACATATAAAAAGGACCTGTGTAGGGGCGCCTGGGTGGCGCAGTCGGTTAAGCGTCCGACTTCAGTCAGGTCACGATCTCGCGGTCCGTGAGTTCGAGCCCCGCGTCGGGCTCTGGGCTGATGGCTCAGAGCCTGGAGCCTGTTTCCGATTCTGTGTCTCCCTCTCTCTCTGCCCCTCCCCCGTTCATGCTCTGTCTCTCTCTGTCCCAAAAATAAATAAACGTTGAAAAAAAAAAAAATTTAAAAAAAAAAAAAAAAAAAAAAGGACCTGTGTAGTGTTACTTTTTATTCTATACAAAATGTAGCAATCTGTACTTTTATATGCCTTTGCCAAAACCTAATGAGAATTTTATAACCATACTGTTCTTGCACCGCAATGAGGTACTCTACTACGGAATTCCCCCCCAAATTCAAAGGGAAAAAGAAGACTCTAACGGAAACAGGGAATGACACATGCACAGCAAGAGAATTATTTCCCAGCCTTTTTACCATAAAAATGTAGCTTTATGACATTGAGAATCTTCATTCAGAATAAAAAAAAAATAGTAATAATGTCTTTCAACTTAGTTCAAAAGTAAAGGTAGTTTTTTTTAATACTTTTTGTCCTTTGAATCAAATTGTTAACACATGCATCTTGATGGCCAAAAGCCATAAAGAGAAAAAAAATTTTTTTTAAAGAACAGAACCCATTTTTTGTCCAATTAATGTAAAAATATTAGAAAAATAAATCCACGAAAAAAGGTTTTGGATAGTAGCACTCACAAAGGCAAAGTATTATACAAAAAGCAAAGTATTATAATTTAACGAATTTCGATATGGACTACAGAAACACAGATTCATAAAGTCACTCAAAAATCCCAAATCTGTTTTGATTGAATTCCAACCTCTTCAACAGCTGGCAAAGTCACAAATCGACCGATAGGAGTTTTGCTCCTTCACTCATTATCCACCTAACTGCAGACAGAGGCCCTAATGAGCAAGGTTTGGATAACGCACAAACAGGAAACTTGTATCTGAATAACGGAATCCTTAATAGCTTCCAAACTGTGAGAAAATATTATAATATAATGAAAAGATATAGTTTATAACAGAAGCAGTTGGTTTTCTACTTGTTAGCCAGATAATATAAATGTTCAAAGAAACAGAATCATTAGACTCTCTCAGTCTGGAAAATTAGTAAAAACATTCCACAAGAAAAATTTAGAACATTTAAGATCATCCTTTTATCTCTCCTCACACCCAAAATAACCTAAACAGTATTTCCATGTCTTGACAGTAAGTCCATAAACTTTCAAAATACACATGACCAAGATAGTGAATTACCACATTTTTTACTATGTTCCAAATTAAAATTCTGTTTTTTTATGGACTTGGCCTTTGTATCTTTCAGATAAAAAAGTATGTTATTGCCATCTCAAGGTGTACAAAACTCAGGTGATGAGGGTCTCTGTCATTTTCTCTTAATCCAATTCCAAACTCGACCTTTACCCAGTGAACAGGTGTGTGCTGTGCCTGTAATTTATCACAGTGAGCGGCCAGGCAGGAAGGCTACCAACAATAGGAGGCTAATAGAACCAAGCACTTAGTGCCTACACAGCAGTTCTCTTCCCCACCACACTTTTATCTGCCAGTAGCAATGTAAAGATAAAGAATGATGGAGGGTGAGGGGAGTGATATATTCGTATTCCTTCAGGGTTTTTCTTTAGATACTGTTTTTATACTAATAGTCTGCCAGAAGCTGTTATACATTCCTTTCTCAGATATTCCGTGGCTCACATTCCAATTCAACCTATATGATATGGATATGGAAACAGTCATGACAGCATTTCCACTAGGGAAAATAAAGCCACTTCACACACGGATAAATTAAATAAAACTTCAAGAAGAAAATGATAAATGAACAGCACATTTCTGTGTATGCAATATGGAAACTTCCATGTATATCCTACATTTGTCTCTTTGGATCAAACTTATCTAATTTCAAAACATGCCAGGAATCCATTTACTAGGTATGAAGATGTACTAATTGGGTAATGCAACAGCAGCTAACTAATGTAAGAACAATGCCCACAGTCTAATAGATAACGATGATTCCGCAGGGTACATCTGACCCACAGTGGGTCTTTAGAGTCAGGTGAAATTTCCGAATATGCCCTATAGGAAAACATTCATAAATAGATAAATAAAATGAAATTTCTAAATCTGTCCTATCCACAGACGTACTTAAATTAATAAATAAATCAATAAGATAAAGTAACCGCAAATATTTCTATTTTCCCTATAAAACAAAAATGTAATTTTACAAGTTCTAATACCTCAAAAATTTTGGGGAAACTTTTTTTAAAAGAAAAAGACAAAAATACACTGGCAGGTTTGAAAAATAATTTCAAAACATTATTAAAAAAAAGACTTCATCACATTTTTTTTTTAACAACATAAGATTTGATCAAATTTTCCTTTTTAAACTCACCCATCTGCTCCACAATCTCTGGAGGAAATACTCGGGAAGCAAATGCTCGTCGAAAAATATCTGAAAATTCTTTGTCCAGACCTCCTATTCCCATTTTTTCAAAGTTCCAATCAGGATTGATGATAGACTGGCGATTTTCCTTAGTTTTAGCTTTGCCTATGTCAAACAAAGATAACCAAATGTGAAACAAGAACTTCATTACCAGGTGGAATAAGATAAGACTCACTGGGCATCTTTAATGAATAAAGAGAAGTTATCCTCTACAAAGATGAACATGCTCTTAGCTGACTTTCTAATAAGAAGGATGAGTTTTGCTATGTTAACTACTGTGCCTGGACCCACTTAGGGCCAGCAAAACACTTGTGAAATGTCTAAGCTCACACAGTCGTCCATTTGTGATCAATCCATGGAGCCTGGTCCTCTTAGCCTCTAATCTTAACCAAGTTAACTAACTTGGCTGATTAGAAGAAACACCATGTGTCTATCTGATGAAGGAAATACTAGTTGCTAGAAATGCAACTGAAATCTAGCAATCCTCAAGGCTCCTGAAGCAAGTGTATTTAAAAATGCATGTATTTATCTAGATGTTTATAAACTCTGTATATAACCCCTCAGCCTGAGAAGATGCACTGAATAAGTCTGATGTCTTATTTTTGTTTTTCCCCATTTGCACACAAAAGTCTAAGATCATCCTAAAGTCTTAATAATTTCAAAATTCATGTTTTCACTTTCACAAAGACAAAAATTATCTAACTTAAATGTCATAGTGCCACCTAAAGTAACTCAAGAGAACCACATGAGCTATCTCAAAAACAATACAAGTGCCTTAGTACATTCTACTAACAAAAAAGAAAGTGATACAATTTTTTAAATTAGAAAACAAATGGTCACATTAGAAAAAGTTTACCCTAGATGGTGATTTTATGGTTAGAGTTTTGTGGACTCAACATTTCTTCTTTGAAGCTATCTGAAAATATATTTCTTATACTGTACTGCCCTCTTGCGGCCAAATTTACTGCATGCTATATCAGTCCACAATTTTATTTATCAATGGAAAAAACCTATCAATCACACCTTTGCATGAATTACTTAGAAATACCCACATTATATGAAAGCCATGCAATGCCTACAAGACAAGACACCTTGAAGCGCCTGAGTGGCTCAGTCGGTTAAGCATCTGACTCTCAATTTCCGCTCAGGTCATGATCTCATGGTTCCTGAGATCGAGCCTCTTGTCCGGCTCTGTACTGACAGCACATAGACTGTTTTGGGTTCGTTCTCTCTCTCTCTCTCTCTCTCTCTCTCTCTCTCTCTCTTCCCCTACCCTGCTTGCATGCACGCACTCTCCCTCTCTCTTCTCTCAAACATTAAAAAAAAAGGTAAGGCATCTTAACAAAAGGTGTATGAAAGGTGTATAAAATACAAAGAAAACACTTCAGAAATGTATTGGATCAATAATTGGAGATTCTGAGAAATCCTAATCCATAAGACAACATGCATAGTCATTAAAAATTATGTTGTTGAGGCATATTTATTAAGAGGCTTGAAATATGTCAAGCAAAAGAACAAATTATAAAACATTATGAAAATAGAATCAAATTGTAAAATTTTAGAGTGTGTGAGCTATTTTTGAGTGAATGTCTATCCAAATTTTATGAAACATTTATTTTATTGTAAAATTCAGAAAAAACAGTAAGAAGGGAATAACTTAAGGATTGAGGAAAAAGGTCACATATTTGAAGTTAAGTAACCTTGGAAATCGTGGTGTGTAGCCAACGAAAATCCTCTTCTTTCTACTGGCGTAGTGAAAACCAACCCCAAGTCAGAACTACTACACAGTTAATGGCATCATTATTCTGGGGAGTTACTTTTCTTAGAGACCAATCTGCATTATTTTAATATAATAAAAGCAAGACTAACATACAAGAGCAGGACTGAGCTCTGAGTCTGTTGGAGAGACTTTCTTCACCTGCACATTCACCATTTAACTCAATCACAAACCAAAGTGACGCTAGGATCACATTTAACACACCACCGTGCACGAGGCAGTCGACAAATAACTGACCAGTTCTCAAGGTTATGAAAGACGGTGGAAGTCTGAGGAACTATCAGAGAGAAGGACTTTAGAAATTAAATGACTAAATGCAATGCGAGATCCTCAATCAGATCCTAGAACAGAAAGGACATAATGAAAAAACTAGTGAAATCCAAATAAAGTCTGTATTTTATTTTTTTAATGTTTATTTATTTTTTGAAAGAGAGAGAGCATGAGCAAGGTAGGAGGTAGGAGAGAGAGGGAGATACAGAATTCGAATCAGGCTCCAGGCTCTGAGCTGTCAGCACAGAGCCCAATGCTGGGCTTGAACCCACGAACCGTGAGATCATGACCTGAACCGAAGTCAGACCCTCAACTGACTGAGCTACCCAGACACCCCTAAAGTCTATATTTTAGTTAGTGGCCATGCAACCATGTTAACTTGGTTTTGGTAACTACTCTAGTTATTTGAGATAGAACATCAAGGAAGCTGGTGAAAGGTATATCAGACCTCTCTGCACTATTCTTGCAAATCTTCTGTAAGCCTGAACTTACCTCAATATTGAAAGTTTAAAAATCAATTTTATCTGTATTTTTCCTGATTTTTAGTGTGGTTACTAGGTTACTAGGAAATTAAAAATTATACATATGGCTCACATTACACTTCTATTGGACAATGATATCTAGTGAAGGTTTTAAACTTTTTTTTCTGTATCAGCACATCTGACAGTGATGAAATCCTCCATGATTTTGTGATAAACCTTCTCAATGGAGATGCCCTTATTCTTCTCCCAGACTTGAAAAGCATGGTAGTTGAGGCACATATAATAACAGAGACAGTCTCACTTCATTCAGAGTTTTCTAAAATTGCAAATCTTACCAATAAGATTGAGTGATGAATTGTCTGCTTTTTCAAATGCAACTTGACTGTTTCCAACAACCAGTCCTACTTCAATCTGTATAGAAAGACAATTATTAGTAGTTAGTCTAATAATAGACTTCTGGACTTCTTAACACAAGGCCAAAAATGAAGGGGAAATAAGATCTCTCTGAGCAAAGCAACTCTTCCAAACTATCATCTAAGTTAAATTTTCTCCTAACTACCTTGTACTATTTCTATTTAATTTCAATGCATGTGTCTTTTGATAATGCCTGTCTTTTTGTTATTATTTATGAACAATAATCATCATCTGCATTCAACCAGGAATACAAGTACCCATACAAATTTCAAATTACTATTAAGTCTACAAGTAAGTGTATTTTCTGCTATACTTTAATAACAGCGCTAGCTTATAAGAGCAATGTTTTCTCCCTCCTACCTTAAAAGAAAGAGTACATAATATAAAAGAAATCACTGAGCAAGAGAATGGCTAGGAATGTTATATTAATCTGCACAATTCACATCACAATGATTATTAAAAATAAAACATACCTTCTGTCTTTTTCCTGTCGCAGGCTCTCCCTTCAGGATGCTAGGATCCATGGCTTCGATATCCTTTACCAGCAAACCGAAAAGCTTTTCATTGAAGCTAAATACAAGCTATGTAGAAAAGAGATAAGGGGAGAAAAACCACTTCATGATATAATGGCTTGATTCTCACATCATCACCAGTGTTTTCCAAATGCAGGGAAGCAGCTTTCTCCTGTACATCCCTCTCAAATCTGTTCCACAAGCAAACTGCTCACACAAGCAATGAGAAGAAAAGGGAACTAACATTTACTGAGTATCTTCATGTGCCAAACCGTATAGGATGTCCTATACTTGATAGTCACAAACTGTCTTGGAGACAGATAGTCTTCCTCAGTTTTACTGGGAAGGGAGGTGAGATCCGGAGAGGGCTCAAGCAATGGAAACCAGAGTCATAGTAAACAATAGTGCCAGGATTCAAGCCTGGGTCCATGACTCTAAAATTCATGCCTTTCCACCACCAATGCAAAATTCCTGACATACAAGTTCACAGACAGATGGTGAATGCTCATTCATTCACCAAGTATTTATTGAGCGCCTTCCATAACCTAGGCCCTCTTCTACATGCTGGGGTATAACAGTTAAGCACAGCAGGCAAAGCTGACTGCTAATCCTGCCACTAGTGACTACTGCAAGTGGGAATAAAAAGTAAGAACAGCGATGTGGGGTAAGATACTTATTTCTTCTCTGTATTATTTGTTCCCTGTATTATTTCTTCTCTGCATAATCATATATCTGCATGATACTAGGTTTTACATAATTACAAATACCAAAGCATTTGCTATTAAACTAGTAACACTAAAGGAAAAGGTAAAAACAATGACATTTAAGTAGGCAATGAGAGCACAATTATTCATCAAAAAGTGTAGGGATCCAGAAGAAATACAGCACAGCTCAAAAAGCAATGGACATGTGGTCACCAAATTATCAGCTGACTGTCATCTTGGGGAGCCTTCCTGGACCATCTAATCTCAATTAGCACCATACTGGTCCTCCAGCGCATCATCTCATTTTACTTAAATCCAAGTACTTAACATTAACAGCAATGGCATTTCTCATTTTCTGTCTTCCCCAACTAGAAAGTAAGCTCTGCAAGAGTAGGAATTGTGTATATTTTGTTCACTGCTGACCTGCAGAACCTAACATAGTAGCTGAAACATACTAGGTTATCCATTTAACACTTGTTTAATTAATTAGCAGCTCATTAACCAATGGGTTCTTGTCTCAGCTACAGCCCTGGCAGTGTAGCCATGGGCACAACATTTACCCTCTCTGAATGTAAAAATCACTCATTCCAATTCTAGTACTCTTAAAAATAATAAATGCACGATAACCTTTTCCTGTCTAGCAGTGACTCAGTTTCCACTTGTGCAAGTTTGATATCATAATGTATGGATTACCCAGATCCCTAGTCTTGTTCTTCCAGATTTATGCCATTTCACTTAGGTGAGAGAATCAAAAGAAATGACACTCCTTTCATCCAACAGCTGTTTCTTTCCACCACTTCTCTCCCTGCCGGTTCCACATACTTTCCCAGGTGAGAGCCTCCGAGACAGTGTAGGTGAGTCACCAGAGATCAGAATGCTATAAGCAGTGATTTGCAAACTTTTGGTCTTATGATCCCTTTATATGCCTAAAACTATTTGAGAACTCTCAAAGAGCCTTTTGTTTAAGTGGATTATATCCACTGGTATTCACTATAGTAGAAATCAGAACAAGAAACTTAAAATGTATTTATTAATTTAAAAATAACAATAAATTTATCATGTGTGAACATAAATGATATTTTTTAACATAAAAAAAACCACCTATTTCTGAAATAAAAAACATAAGTGGAAACCATGGCACTGTCACATTTTTGTAAATCTCTTTAATGTCTTGCCTAATGGAAGACAGCTGGACCCTCACATCTCCTTTAATAGCCAATGTGCTGAGCTAGCACACATCACATAGTTTGCAGAACTCCATTGTGCATTTGTGAGAGAATAAGAGGAAAAAGAGACATAACACCTTGGTATTATTATGAAAATAATTCTGACTTCACAAACGCCCTGAAGAGCTTCAGGTCTCTGGGCCATACTTTGAGAACTGCTGCTATGGCGTTATGATAGGAGGAAGGAGTTAGGAATAATTAAGAAAAGTCACAAAGAAGGAGACAAATATAATGGTAAGGCCAAAAGAGCAATGCTTATTTATGTGTACAAACAAGCAGCAATTTATGGACTCACACAGCTTTTTAAGTAAAACTTTAAAAGAACAGAATTTCTTCCTAGGAGATTAACAATATACTAACTGAAGTCCTTTTGCAAGAAGGCAAGATCAGCAATATCATTTTTAAGGATAGAAAAATTGGGCTTCAGAGGTTCCAAGAAAAACCTGAAAATACACATACATAATTTTCTTAAGATTCTCAAATTAGTTTAGAACCAAAAAAGTTACGAATTACTTTTCTACAGAAATATACCAGGGAAAAAGAAAAACCATCCAGAGACAAAATAAGTGTCTCACAATAAAAAAAGTAAGAAATCTGAAACATTTAAGTCTGCAGCATTCTCAAGTTTGCACAGGGAAAAGCTGCTGTAATTAAATTTGACATTGTAACCTAAAAGTTACTTTAGAATTTTTTTGAATGGACTCAAGACATTCAGCAAACGTATCACCCTCACTTTTTATCACTCAATTGGATATATCTGTCCATATACAGAGCTCCTCCCAGTTTTTAAACAGTCGAATTAATTTGGACAACTGCAATGACTGGAATGCCTGTCAAGTGGAAGAAATGAAAGAAAATTCAAAACTACCTGCTGTCCCACTGAGAACGCCTGGTTGTTGAACTGCTGAATGAATTCCGCTGCCATCTTGTCAGTATCATAAGGATTGGAGTCAATGCTTTTTTTCTGCAGGAAATCAATCTCGATGGTCATTGTGCCAATACACTGTTTGGCCTTGTCAAATGTATATAAGGATACTAGGGGGGAAAAAGAAGCATTTCTTAAAACACAGGGACACCAAATACTTGCTGTGTTTTGAGTAACTAAAAGTTTCACATAAATGAATCCTAACAAAACTTGACCAAAAGAGGGCTTTCCATGGCCTTTACTGACAGGACACACAAGCACAGATTAAAGAAAATGATAATAACCACTAGAGATTTTGTTCCCCTCTGAATTAATTAGTTCACATTGTACAGCATTCTCCCTCTACCTTTACCCCTCACCCAACTCTTATGGGAAATCACAGCCCTCCCCACATGGTCTCTACATCTTCCTCCTTCTCATTTAACAGAGGACAAATGATAGTATGGGAAGTCCCAGTGGAGTTGGCATAACACGCTGCTTTCAAACAAGATTTTTGTTTGACACAAGCAAGAGCTAAGGTGAGAAGTGTGTACTCTTTTGTTCTAGCAAGTTACTATGCAGGACAAAAAAAAAACAAAAAACAAAAAACAAAGCTTGAGAAAAAATAAATTACTCCAGAGCGATTTAAAGTTCGACATTTCTTTAAAAAAAAATATATATGTTTATTTATTTTTGAAGGAGAGAGAGACAGAGTGTGAGCAGGGGAGGGGCAGAGAGAGAGAGGGAGACACAGAATCTGAAGCAGGCTCCAGGCTCTGAGCTGCCAGCACAGAGCCCGATGTACGGCTCAAACTCACGGCTGTGAGATCATGACCTGAGCCGAAGTCAGATGCCTAACTGATTGAGCCACCCAGGCACCCCTGGCATTTCTTTTTTAATACTATAAAAATATTTACTAGGGCACCCAGGTGGTTCAGTTGGTTAAGCGTCCAGCTCTTGGTTTTGGCACAGGTCATGATCTCGCAGCTTCATGGGTTTGAGCCCCGCATCAGTCTCTGCACTGGTAGCTTGGAGCCTCTCTCTCCAAGAGATTCTCTCTCTCTTGGGATTCTCTCTCTCCCTCTCTCTCTGTCCCTCCCCTATTCGCACTGTCTCTGTCTCTCTCAAAATAAATAAATAAGCTTTTGAAAAAATATATATTTACTGAACACCTACTATAGCCAGGGAACTATGGTAAGTACTACATGTATAACATGTAAAAGAAGCCAAGGACGTTTTTAACTCATCTTTGTATGAACAACACCTGACAGCAAAAAACCCAATTTCCATGCTGGTAACAAAGGAAGCAAGACAAAGGGACTTTGGAGTCTGTGTTTCAATAGATTCTGCTAGTAACTAGAAAATCAAAGTAAATCATCTAGCTCTCTGTGCCTTGATTTGTCACATTTGTAAAACAAGAAGACAGGACTACATAAACCTTATGAGGACCACATAAACCTTACGATTCTTTCATACCCTAAATTCTATTCTAAATTTATTTCTTATAGTCTAGCCAGTTGAATTAGATTTAAAGATTTTCTCTATATTCTCTGAATTCTCTATATTTCTCTAATTCTCTGAATGAAATTGCTTATACAATCATATTTTTATATCCTGGCTTACTGTTGTAAAGGGGTACACACATATTTTAAAGACAAACATTTTCAAAAGCAAAATAACTAAGAAAGCCAGAGTAAGGAATAGAAAATTCACTGAAGATCAAAGAGTAAGTCCAAATCTCAGCTGAAAGTTTCAGATATTTTCTTGCCTCTACTTCTCAGTGTTTTGTTCTTTCTTAACATTTCCTAGAAAATACAGGTTATACATTAAGTAATTTTCATAAACAAGACAGCCTAATTGTTTCCTCACATAGTGAAGATAAGTATAGAAGGAAATGTTAATGTAAAAATGAATAAGTTGATTCATCGATTCCATTTCCAGGTGTCTGTCCCAAAGACTCCTGAACATTTGCCTAAAAATGGAGAGGTTCCTTGCACCATTATTTTCTATAGTCAACACTGAAAAAAACAGTGATCAGTAAGGAAATAATGAATAAAATGTGGCATATTCATAATGTGGAATACCAGACAGCAATCAAAATAAAAACTTGATGTATATTTAATAAATATGGCTATTAAAACAAAATATTGAAGGGGGCCTGGGTGGCTCAGTCAGTTAAGTGTCTGACTCTTGGTTTCAGCTCAAGTCATAGTTCGTGAGTTTGGGCCCTACATCAGGCTCTGTGCTCTCTCCTTCTCTCTCTACCCCTCTCCCACTTGTGCTCTCTATCAAAAATAAATAAATAAACTTAAAAATATATATATTGAATAAAAAACTATATTGCAGAAAGATTCATACCGTATGACATCATTACATGCATTAAAGACTCAAAAATAGGGGCGCCTGGGTGGCTCAGTCAGGTAAGTGTCCGACTTTGGCTCAGGTCATGATCTCACAATTCGTGAGTTCGAGCTCCACGTCAGGCTCTGTGTTGACAGCTCAGATCCTGGAGCCTGCTTCAGATTCTGTGTGTCCCTCTCTCTCTCTGCCCCTCCCTTGCTCGTGCTCTCTCTCTCTCTCTCTCTCTCTCTCAAAAATAAACATTAAAAAAAATTTTAATTAAAAATAAATAAAGACTGAAAAACAATTCTATAACATAATGCATGTACATGTATATACATATACACACATGTGTTTATATATGAGTGTGTATCATCTATATATCAAGAAACTTAAGTGTATTAAAATATCATTATTACTGACTATAGTTTTTCAAATGCACTTTAAGGTTAGTGTTCCTAAATAGAAAAGACCAAGCTCTTAGAATTTCAGATGCTGTGTGCAGTACCATGGACAGCGCCACAGGCAGCACCGTGGTCAGCACCATTGTCAGCCTCAAAGGGCCAGATGCCCTGAAGCATCCACAAGCAAAGGACCATAAGATTGAGAATGTTTTCTTATTTTAAGATTTATAGCAATTTAATGTCAAAGACTAATAAAAATTATTTTTATAAGCAAAGAATGTATAGGCAGTATTTGAATAAACAGTTACAATGAATAAACATTACAATGAAAAAGGTATATGATGATGGTCAAAAACATGTTAATTGAACATCAGTCTGTAATACCTAAAATACGGCATCTCCAGATGGAGAGAAGACTAAATGATTCTTCTAGAAGATTCCTTCACACTAAAATCACTGACCTGACTGCAAAAAATTCTCACCCTACAGACAGAAACTCCTGTTCCAGAATCTTTGAATTAGCACTCCCCTTCATACCACACATCCTACCCTAACTCTGCCCACATCACTACTACACTGAATCAGTTTTCTACCTTTATGGCCACATCATCTACATCACTCAAGCCTCCAAACCCTTCCTTGTCCCAAGTTTACCCCCCTAAGTCCCACTTGATCATTTAGTTTTATAATTTTGACCATTAAATCTGTTTGGGTCACCTTTTAAGAAAAATGTTTATTTATTTATTAAGAGAAAGAGAGAGAGAAAGAGAGTCACAAGCAGGCACTGTCAGCACAGTGCCCCATGCGGAGCTTGACCCCATGTGCCGTGAGACCATGACCTCAGCTGAAATCAAGAGTCAGACACCCAAACAGATGGGCACCCCGTTTGATTCACCTTTTAAAGAACGGACTGTACTGCTAGTGCAGACCCTGCTTGGGATTCTCTCTCTCCCTCTCTATCTGCGCCTCCTGCACACACATGCACACATACTCTCTCTCTCTCAAAATTAAAAAAAAAAAAAAGAATAACTCTACCATCAAGACAACCATTTCTGGTAGCAGAAGAATGCTTTAAATATAATTTAAGTCACAAAATACATTTCTCAACTCATCAAGATTTATTACCTTGAATTTCCATACCTTTCCACAACAGAATGTATCTACATTAAAGGTTAAACTTAAGTGCTCTCTTAACTGTATTTAGAAAAATATGTTTGTGGGGCGCCTGGGTGGCGCAGTCGGTTAAGCGTCCGACTTCAGCCAGGTCACGATCTCGCGGTCCGTGAGTTCGAGCCCCGCGTCGGGCTCTGGGCTGATGGCTCGGAGCCTGGAGCCTGTTTCCGGTTCTGTGTCTCCCTCTCTCTCTGCCCCTCCCCCGTTCATGCTCTGTCTCTCTCTGTCCCAAAAATAAATAAACGTTGAAAAAAAAAATTAAAAAAAAAAAAATAGAAAAATATGTTTGAAGAAATAAGCAACCTAAGCTACATACACACTCATTTTCTCACTAATACATTTTCATTTCTACCAATGTCTGTAAATAAGGAACCTTGGTTTCATACACTGACCTACTTCACTTTGGTGCTGAATTCCTTCACTGTTTCAGCTTCTCACCCTGCTTCAGGTGAGGGGATTATAATAAAGAGAATCACTTGTCAGTGTCTCCCAAAATGTGGCTGAGGAACCGCTTAACAATGAGTGTTAAAAACACAGATTCAGGAATCAGATTCCTCAAGGAAAGGGCCTGAGAATCTTTTTTTTTTTTTTTAACAAACTCTCCAGATGTTTCTCTCAGGAAAATTTGGAAAGCACTAATTATGCAACTCTCCCCACCAGCTACCCATATCTAAAGTAATTTCCTTTATTTTTACACCAATCAAAAAATTTTATCCTTCATCCTATTTCCACAAAGGGAAAAAAAAAAGCCACCTAAAGATATCCCCAATATTGGGGCACCTGGCTGGTTGAGTCAGTGGAGCATGCAACTCTTGATCTCGGGGTTGTGAGTTCAAGCCCCATGTTGGGTGTAGAGATTACTTTAAAAAATAAAATCTTAGGGGTGTCTAGGTGGCTCAGTTGTTAAGTGTCTGACTCTTGATTTCAGCTCAGGTCATGATCTCATTGTTGTGAGATTGGGCCCTACGTCAGGGTCTGCACTGAGTGTGGAGCCTGCTTGGAATTCTCTCTCTCCCTCTCTTTCTGCCCTTCCCCCACTCTCTCTCTCTCAAAATAAATAAATATTTTAAAACTAAAATAAAATAAAATCTACAAAAGAGAGATAACCCCAATATTTCAGTTCCCTCTAAGGAAAAAATAAATAAAAAGAAGTTCCCATGAAAAATTTTAAAAAATAACTCCACAAGTTTACTATGAAAAGAAAACATAACACATAACAAAATACTGCAGCATTTCAGCTGATGAAGTGTCTTCCCCCAAAGAAATCAACCATGAACTAGAAAAAAATATGCGTAACACTTTAAACTGAATTAAATATCCTCAAACAAGTACTTAGAAAAATAACAAAACATCTAAAATCAGAAGATTAAAAAATAAGAACACAAATAGACAAAAGAAATGCAATGAGAGTTTATGGAACTCAGGAAAGAAACTGAAGAAAAAGATAAAACTATTTCAGAGTGAATAATAAATTATAAAGTGCCCATAGGAGACTAGATTCAAATTACAATTTAGTAAGAGGCAGTGAAAGAAGAGGAAAACAACCAAGAAAATAAAAATAAAAGAAAGAAAGACTTTTAAAAGAATAAAGAGAAAGTAGTTGAAATGGAAGATAGGCAGACAAGGACTAACATACATATAATTAGAGCCCCTAGAAAGAAAATCAAAACAACTGGACCAGAACTAATGTTCAAAACCATAATCTAAGAAAAATTTTGGAAATAAACAAAAACTTAAATCTGCATATTGAAGTGACCCATTATATCCATTGGTCATTGACCTAGAATATCCTAATAAGAATATTACACTTTAAATACAGAAAAGTCCTCAGGGCTCCCAGGCAGAAAAACTGAATTACTTATAAAGGTAAGAAAATTCGACTGGCATCAGACCTCTTAAGAGCATCATACGAGGCAAGGCAATTGTGATCAGTATTTTCAAGAAATTCAAGAAAACAAGCCAAGAATTCTATGTCTATGCAAGCCAAGCTACATTTGAAAGAGCAAAGATATAGAAAAACAGTTTGAATATGCAAGAACTTAATGAACACCTATACACATATATACTTCCTAGAGGAATGTACTAGATCATAGGTTTTATACAACCAAGTAGAAACTGGCAAAAGGACTATCATAATCATTTAAGTGACTTAATTGTAGAGTTAAGACTAAAACAAGTATGGGGTCATGTGTGGAAGAATAGCATATAAACATCATGCTCTGACAAAGTAGAAAGAAAGCAACTAATATGTAGAGCATGGTGACTATAGTTCATAATACTAAATTGCATATTTGAATGTTGCTAAGAGAGTATATCTTAAAAGTTCCCATCACAAGAAAAAAACTGTTTTTGTAACTATATATGATGATGGATGTTAACTAGACTTACTGTAGTGATCATTAGCAATGTATACAACTATTGAATCACTATGTTATATACCTGAGACTAATATGTCAGTTATACCTCAATTTTAGAAAATTTCCTTCTTCTACTTAAAAAAAAATTTTAATTTAAAAAGAAAGCAACAAACAAAATTGGAGGAGAGTGGGGGGTAGAAAATGAGCATTAACTGCTATACAGGCAACAGAAGAGAGTCAAAGGATATCACTTAGAACTGACAGAACAGAGTTTTTGAAAAGGTCAAGAAGGGGCGCCTGGGTGGCGCAGTCGGTTAAGCGTCCGACTTCAGCCAGGTCACGATCTTGCGGTGCGTGAGTTCGAGCCCCGCGTCAGGCTCTGGGCTGATGGCTCAGAGCCTGGAGCCTGTTTCTGATTCTGTGTCTCCCTCTCTCTCTGCCCCTCCCCCGTTCATGCTCTGTCTCTCTCTGTCCCAAAAATAAATAAACGTTAAAAAAAAAAAAATTTTTAAAAAAAAGAAAAGGTCAAGAAAAAAAAGGGGGGGGGACCAAGGGTACTATGAGAGGTATAAATGCAAAAGTAGTCACTAAAACAAAAATATAAATACTCCTAAATACCAAAATAAAAAATTAGAAATAGCCAAGATGATATACCAAATAGAGAAACACAACTAAAATGGAAGATAACAGAACTGAGATTGAATATATCAGTAATATCAATAACTATGAAAGGGTTTAATAAACCTATTAGAAGATTTTTAAATTAGCTCATAAACCAAAACCCAACTCTGTACTGTATACCACAGACACATCTAAAACACAGGGGTTCAGAAAAGCTAAAAGTAAAGCGATGGGCAAAGATATGCTGAGCAAATTAAAAACAATAAGAAAGCAGGGTTTGTAATCCTGACATCAAAGTATAATTTACAACACATTAAATAAGACGAAGAAGGATACTTTATGATGCTAATAGCCACAATTCACATTAAAAATATAACAGTTATGAATATCTACATACCAAATAACATAGAAACTACTATGTAAAGTAGATACTACAGGAGATGCAAGGAAAAATAGAACAGAAGAACATTAAGATTTTAACACACCAGTTTCAGTTCCATACAGGGCAAGTAATTCCATTAAGAATACAGAAGATCTAAACAGCATAATTAGTAAAGTAGAGCTTACAGATATATAGCAGACAATAAACCCTGATAACATAATATACCTCCTTCTCAGTGCACACGAACCATTTTCTTTCTCTGCGTGTGTGTGCACATGCATGTGTGATGACAATGCTTAAGATCTACCCACTTGGCAAAGTTTAAGTATGCACGCAGAATTGTTAACTACAGTCACCCTTCTACACATTAGATCTTCAGAACTTCTCCATCTTACAAAACTGAAACTTCAATAACCCATCCTATAAATGTATTCTTCAAAAATATCACCATCATGAAAGGAAAAAAATAAAAGCCAAAGATTAGAGAAATGACAACTAAGTACAATACACGATCCCAAACTGGATCATTTGCTGAGAAGGAAAAACATGTTGTAAAGGAAATCACTGGGACAATTAACAAAACTGAAATATGAACTAGAGATTAAAGTTTCAACATTTAATTACATTAACGTTTAATTTCCTGAATTTGATTACTGTAAGAGCATATCTTTGTCCTCAGGAAATATACACTAAAGTATGAGATGTAAAGAGGAATGATTTCTGCAATTTAATCCCAAATGCTTAAGAAAAGAAATGTGTATGCGCACATGTGTGTAGGGAAAGAGAGGAAATGAATTTTAAAAATATGGTAACTGGTGAATCTGGTAAAAATAGTATATAGGAATTCTCTTATTTTTGCAAATTTTTTGTAAATATCCAATTTTTTTAGGTTTTAAAAGCAAGCAGAAAAAAAGCTGACTTAAGTATTCTTGGCTTCTTCTCTCCTTCTCCTGCCGTACCCATGAAGTTGACATGAAACTAGGTGACAAGAAGATTCATAGTCCATTTTCCCAATTTTGACACAGTGCCTAGGAGACAATGCCAATATTTGCTTATTTGTCCCTTGGCTTATAATCCACAAGTAGCTTAGTCCTTTTTTCCTCCTGAAGTCATAACCTTCTTTCCACGCCCTCCCCCAATGAACTGTGATAACTTCATTATAAGATACACACTTCATTAAAATAAGTATACCGTTTGCTTAAATACTGCCACTCTTTCTTCTCCTTAACTTAATCTGATTTATCTTTCCAAACAAACATAAAAGAAAACATATCTCAGTATATAGTAAAATGGAATCATCAAATAATACCAATTATTCCTCTTCAATATATCTTAGACTTTTAAAAAATTTATTCCACCGCCATAATTTCACAAAGGCCTATTCAACTTAATTCTAGGCAAGTCAGATAATCTCCAAGCTATTTTCCTTGACTCCTGAATTCTCCCCATTCCTCACTATACTCCACACTGACATCAGAATCTTTTCTAAAATTAGGATTTTGATGGACTCACTCAGAAATCTTCAGGAGCTCTCTATCGTCTTTGAATAAAATCCAAAAATTTTAGTATGTACTTTTAGGCCCTCCATTAACTGCATGTTTTCATCACTTAATACAATTCATTCAGGTAAATCCTTTCAATCAGGCACACATGCTTCCTGAGCACTGCCTATGATTTGCTTGCTCCCATCTCAATGTCTTTTATTGATATTATCTCCCATCTTAAGAGCCTTTCTTCCTTATCTCTACTATGTAATGCTTTTCCCCTACTTCATAAACATGCTCAAAACTCCAGTGCCTAAAAAAGATTTCTCTGGCTGATTTTTCAGCCTCCAACCAATTCATCCACTCCCATTCCATCTTAGCACTTTCACACAGAGGTCCCAATGGTAACACTTGTGCACTTATTTACTCTGTACACATTGTGTGAGCTATGAATAAGTGGATATTCTCTCCCCCATTAGACTGTAATTTTCAGGCAGACGTAAGTACCGTAACTATTTACTTTCCATTCTCGTATGTCTAACCAATAATATAAATAGGATGAATGTTTAATGGCCCTGATGACCAGCAACAGAAAATTTTACAGATTTCCACAACTATGAGAAAATCATAAAGAAAATCCACATCAGGTAGCTAAAAAAAAGAAAAAAAAAATTACCTACCTTCTATTTCTTGCCCAATAGAAAGTCCAGCCCATTTTCGCTATAAAATAAAAGAAAAAAAAAAGACACTTAAAACCAAATCAATAAAAATTATAGAAATGAGGAAAAGGGGAATGTCTATGAATTTCAGTAATAGGAACACACTCAAAGATCAAAACATGGTTTAGTGTTGTGTGTTGAACTGTGATCCACCAAGATATGCTGGAGTCTTAGCTCCTGGCACATATGATTACAACCATATCCGGAAAAGTGTCTTTGTGGAGATACAGTCAAGTTGAGATGAGGTCAGGCGCACCTGGGTGGCTCAGTCGGTTAAGCAAACGACTCTTGATTTCGGCTCAGGTCATGGTCTGATGGTTCATGAGTTAGAGCCCCACACGGACAGTGCAGAACCTGCTTGGAATTCTCTCTCTTCCCTCTCTCTCTGCCCCTCCCTCCCCTCTCTCAAAATAAATAAATAAACTTTTAAAAAAAAAAAAGGTCATATAAAATTAAGATAGACCATAAACCAATATGACCTGGTGTCCTTATAAGAAGAGACAGACAGATACATGGGGAGAAAGTCATGTGACGATGGAAACAGAGACTGAAGTGATAACATCTACCAGTCAAGCAATATCCAGGTTTGTTGGCAACACCAGAAACTAAGCATGGAACAGATTTTTCTGTAAGGCCTTTGGACAGAGCACAGCCCTGTTGACACTTTGATTTCATTCTTCTAGACTCCCAAACTGCAAGAGAATAAATTTAAGCCTCCCACTCTGTGGTACTTTGCTACAGCAGCCCCAGGAAACATATTTATATGTTATACTTTACATCTGAACATCTATTCAAAAACATACAAAGCTTGCCTTTGTACAATAAAACTGGCCTCATTGAGTAGGAAGCTCCTTTGCACACTATACTGCTCCTGAAGGCCTTCATAGTATCAGATATTTCAGTGTTCTAAACATACTATGGTTACTTATACTGTTTCTTAGGATATCTCAAAAAGAAAGACACTCAATTCATGAAAACTAAATTAAAACTGGTCAGCTAATCTCTCCTGAAACCCAACCAGGGATTCCAATCATTAGATGCTCCTGACTACTCTTTGTACTAGCCAAAGGATTTTCAGGCATTTGCAAGTAGACTTTAGCCTCTCCCAGGTCCAGACTGGTTGCAATGGCAAGAATGTACGAAGGCAGGCCAGACTGCGTTTAGGCAGGAATTTAGGACTGGCTTGGTATGGATTCAAAATTAGTCACTACTGATAACGCTCCAAAGAACAGCGAGAAAAATAACTTTTGGCCAAAAATCCACATTTTGTCTACTCATCAAACAGCGTGGATTTGGGGGTGGACTGTGAAGATGCTGCATTGTGAATATGTGCAGCACTTGCTTTCCCTCCAGCTCCCTCATCGCAGGCTACTTCTCCCTCCTCTGCCCTTCATGCTCTCTTCCGTCACATCCCATCTTGCTTCCAGCTGATGAAGAATTGAGCAGAATGCTGAGCAAGTCCAGACTTTCTGTCACCAAGCAGCCAATTAGGTTCTGGACTTCAATCCCAAAGACAGACTCAAAGGATGACAGTAATAGTATTTATCATATGGGGTTGTTTTGAGAATTAAATGAGCTAAAATATGCAATTATGCATTAGTATAGTACCTGGCCTATAGTAAATATTAGGGTAATTTTTTTTTTTTTTTTAAAAGCAGAGAAACAAGAAGAAATAATCAAAAACCGTATTTCTGACCACCAAAATCCCAGCTCTGCAAAAGCTGGCAAACTCTAAAATATCCCAAACATCTTATGTATAGAAACAAACGTGGAAAGTAGTCCTGATAATAAAGAGGCATTCAAATAGAGAAAAGGGGAATAGTAAAGATCTCCCATAATCTTTCAGAGCTTCAAGAGATCTTTAACAGATCCCTAAAGAGTGTTTAATCTCTTTCCTTCAACCTCCAGGGTAGTAAATCACTGCTTACGAACATACTGGAAGGAGATCAGGGTTCTATTACATTGCTGAGGACTATGGGATCAGCACCATGAGTAAGACGATAAGGTAGAAAAGGACACAGACTAGTACCTCCTCAACTATGTATTAGGTGCCTGTGGACAATGCTAGCCAGTTTTCCCACCACAGAATCCACCAACAGTTATAAATGTAATCATAATCCTTCCACTCATTATAAAGCCCAGCAAGTTAAATTGCAATTTGAGGGGTGCCTGGGTGGCTCAGTCGATTAAGCATCTGGCTCTTGGTTTCAGCTCAGATCATGATCTCACAGTTTGTGAGACTGAACCCCGCACTGGGCTCTGTGCTGACAACGTGGAGCCTGCTCAGGATTCTCTCTCTCCCTCACTCTCTGCCCCTCCCCCACTCTCCCTCACATGTGCACACATGCACTCTGTCTCTCAAAATAAATAAAAACCTTTAAAAAAAAACTGTAATTTGAGGGGCAATTGGGTGGCTCAGTCAGTTAAGCATGCAGCTTTGGCTCAGGTCATGATCTCAGTTTGTGAGTTCAAGCCCCGCGTTGGGCTGTGTGCTGACAGCTCAGAGCCTGGAGCCTGCTTCAGATTCTGTGTCTCCCTCTCTCTCTGCCCCTCCTCTGCTCGCACTCTGACTCTCTCTCTCTCACACACAAAAATAAATAAACATTAAAAAAAATTAAAAATGGAACTTAGAAAAACTAATTTGAGATAACTACTCATATCACATTCATTAGTGTGACATCAGTGCATTTTCTTTTTTAATTCTTTTAATATTTATTTATATTTGAAAGACAGATAGAGAGAGACAGAGCACAAGCAGGGGAAGGCCACAGAGAGAGGGAGACACAGAATCTGAAGCAGGCTTGAGGCTAGGAGCTGTCAGCACAGAGCCTGATATGGGGCTCAAACCCATGAAACGCAAGATCATGACCTCAGCTGAAGTCAGACACTTAACCGACTAAGCCACCCAGGCACCCCAACATCACTGCATTTTAAAATCACTATCATTAGATGTCAATTGTACAAGTAAATGTTATTTTATTTATTTTCTTAAATTTTTTGTTAATGTTTATTTATTATTGAGAGACAGAGCGTGAACAGGGGAGGGGCAGAGAGAGAGGGAGACACAGAATTGGAAGCAGGCTCCAGGCTCTGAGCGGTCAGCACAGAGCCCGACACGGAGCTCGAACTCACAAACCGCAAGATCATGACCTGAGCCGAAGTTGGACGTTTAACCGACTGAGCCACCCAGGCGCCCCAGTAAATGTTATTTTAATATATTTTCTTACCCTGCAAGTTAACACTGAAATAACCTGAGACTTAATCTGATAGCTACCTGATATTAGCACAGAATTTTTTTAAATTAGGAAAAAAAAAATCAAGGCAATAAAAGGAAGGTATAGTAGAAATGGGCAATTAAGAATGCATCTTTAAATTCCTTATATAAACACCTAGATGTTTTTCTTCAATATGAATCAATACAGTTATAGGAAGATGCTTGCTTGAAACGAATTGATTCTTCTAGGACTTTTCAGAATGGAAGAGAATAAACTAGCATCTGGGTTACCTGAGGTAAGCTGAATGCGATGCTCCCTGGAACCACTGATGGGTGGGTCCTCAGTGTAAATGTATACCTGTGGTTGGGAGAAGTCCTCACAATCACGTGCCTAAAAGACGGAAACATAGTTAATATTCCATGTCAAGGAAATAAAAACATTAACTCCTGTGTATGTGTTCGTTTCCAACAACTGATGCTACATGAGTACCAGGTGGAAACATGGCAGAATGTTTGAGAGTCCTGAAGGAAGAGAACCACAAATTTCATTTCTAAAAACTGTCAGCAATTCAAAATTTTTTCCAGGCAGAAGGGGTACCTTGGTACAAGCACACATCAAGCACAATCGGGACCAAGTTCAAGAGCATACATACCATCCAAAATATCATTTCCAATCTACATAAAACTGAAGATAATGATTTAGAATCTGTGATTTTAAGTAAAAATTAGAAGAAATTCCTCTCCTGAGAATTATTTCCCATCTTTTTTTTTTTTTTAGGTTTATTTATTTTGAGGGAGGGAAGGGGCAGAGAGCGAGAGAATCCCAAGCAGGCTCCATACTGTCAGCACAGAGCCTGACATGGGGCTCGAACCCACCAACCACGAGATCATGACCTGAGCCGAAACCAAGAGCCAGACATTTACCCAACTGAGCCACCCAGGTGCCTCTATTTCACATCAAATAGAATAAAAGGAGGAGAACCAAAGATAGAAGAACCAGGATAAAACAATCCAAAAAGAGTTAGTTTTAGGACTAATCATTAAATCTCTGTAGGCTCTCTTAACAGTTGAAACAGTAACAACCTATAAAATTAAAAAGATGGTAAAAACAAGGAATTGTCACAAAATACATCAGCTTTCATATAGATATCAATATTTATTATTTCAAAGCATCTTTTGCTAATTCACTCTGCTCAGGAGTTACCCATGAACAGATAAAATGTAGTCATCTCATGATAACCTCCTATGCAGAGAAATTGCCAAGGACTGTGTGTGTAATAAAACCTTTAAACTCTATTTTGCAACAGCACTATCTTTTCAAAAATCATCTTTTAGAATGCTATGACTTTCTAAATATTAATGGTTAGAGTTTCTTTACACTAGAACACAAGTTCTTTATATGTGCTGTGTTTCAAGTAAGCTCCATCATGAGTACAGCGAACATTTGACATATGTAAGAAAAGTCTATAAACAAATTCTCATACTGATTATCTATACCCCAGTTTATACAGAGAAAGTTCTGTGCTCAACTTAGCATCATAGAATTTTTAGGGCAAGAAACAATATTACTGCAATCATTCAGCCCCTTACTCTGAAACTGAAAACTACAGATAACTGGCAATTCTAACTTTGTAAAACTCATGTATTTTATTTTATTTTTTTTTTTTTAAATTTTTTTTTTTTTTTCAACGTTTATTTATTTTTGGGACAGAGAGAGACAGAGCATGAACGGGGGAGGGGCAGAGAGAGAGGGAGACACAGAATCGGAAACAGGCTCCAGGCTCCGAGCCATCAGCCCAGAGCCTGACGCGGGGCTCGAACTCACGGAGCGCGAGATCGTGACCTGGCTGAAGTCGGACGCTTAACCGACTGCGCCACCCAGGCGCCCCAAAACTCATGTATTTTATAGATAGCTTTAAAAAAAAAAAAAAAAAGGGCTCAGTTAAAATCCTGCCTTGTTGTTCCTTATTTCCCCAGTCTGCCTTCTGGTAGGCATCCTTTATCTCCATACCTCTATCAGCCTCAGAAGCATATGGATGGCACTGAACTTGGTAGCAGAGTTTTTAGAAGTTCTGGCAGTGGATGATGCGAATTAGTTAAAATAAATGGCAACAAAAAAATACTTATAAAAAATACTTAAGGGGCGCCTGGGTGGCGCAGTCGGTTAAGCGTCCGACTTCAGCCAGGTCATGATCTCACGGTCCGGGAGTTCGAGCCCCGCGTCAGGCTCTGGGCTGATGGCTCGGAGCCTGGAGCCTGTTTCCGATTCTGTGTCTCCCTCTCCCTCTGCCCCCCCCCCCAACCCCGTTCATGCTCTGTCTCTCTCTGTCCCAAAAATAAATAAACGCTGAAAACCAACGCACACATGCACATAGCCACTAACCATACATCACACTCTGCTAACATTTAAAAAAAAAAAAAAAATACTTAAAAATACTTTGTTGTGCATCTTCCAATGTTCATTTCTTAGATCATCACAGTAATAATTATCAAAAGAGCTAACAGTTATGGAGGTTTATTAATGTGCTAAGCACTATTTTAAACGCTTTATCTATATAAGTCAATCTTCACAACTACCCTGAGGAAGATACTATCATCATCTCCATTTCACAGATTAGGACACAGAGGCCCAGAAATGATAAATAAGTTATCCAGGGTCACCCAGTTTGCAACTGGCAGAGCATCCAAACTCAGACAATCTGACTGCAGAGCCAAAAACCTAAAGACTATGCTATATATGATCCATACAACTAGTATGTTTAGTTCTGCTAACAAAGTTAATACAAATAAAAGCTACATATAAAAAGCTATGTATGATTTTAAAAACATATTAATCAAAGTTTAACACAGTAAAGACTAAAATACAGGGGCACCTGGGTGGCTCAGTTGTTTAAGCAGCCAACTTCAGCTCAGGTCATGACCTCACAGTTTGCAAGTTTGAGCCCCGCATCGGGCTCTGTGCTGACAGCTCAGAGTGTGTGTGTCTCTCTTTCTGCCCCTCCCCTGCTCGCTCACATGTGCGCTCTCTCTCAAAAAAAGAAATGAATAAATGTTAAAAAAAAAAAAAGACTAAAATGCATAACTCTCATCTTTTCCATTTTCCAACTTAGCAACAGGAATAAAAAACTTATTTTCGAGTTTCCTAAAACACAAGTGCTCTCTAAAAATTTCCAAAATACCTTGGCAGGTTGGAAAAAAACAAAGTTATATACTCACTGGCCAGGCTGGAAATCCTTTTCATTCACAACTGCACAGTTGGTTAAAGATAATTCATCTGTAGGACATCTTGCAGCTTGCATACTCTACAAAAAGCAATGATTAGGAAAAGAAAATTAAGTCATCTTTTATAACCTTAAAGAATAATTTATGCCTCCTGTCCTCTATTCCTCATCACCTGTAGTAAATACCTATTGTTATTGACTCCCTGCATTCCTTCCTCTGTGATCACAGCAAACCCTTCCTTTGGGAAACTGTTCTTCCCCCTTCCATATTGGCAGGCCCAATTGCCAATCACAGCACACGTGCAATCACATAGAGTCCTATCCCATTCATAGGATTTATAGACATGTGCCAGAAGGACACTCTCCCCTGCCTCACCACTGCACGGTGGTCAAATTTCTGCTCTAAAAGACAGGAAAACTATTACAGAGAAAGCAAAGATAACAGAGACAAAGAAACAAATAGACACTTTGAAACACAGATCTGACAACCAAGTTAAAGCCCTTGAGACCAGTACTGCATTGGTTATGTTGGTTATGTACCAACAAATACTTTTTTTTTTACTCAAGCTCTTTTGATTGGTTTTCCAACTCTTCTGATGAAAAGAATTTTGAGTGATTCAAATCAATGAAGTAAATTCAGTACGTTTAATCAAGTGTATAATGAAAGAGTATCTTTTTTTTAAATTTTTTTTTAACATTTATTTATTTTTGAGACAGAGAGAGACAGAGCATGAACAGGGGGGAGTCAGAGAGAGAGAAGGAGACACAGAATCTGAAACAGGCTCCAGGCTCTGAGCTGTCAGCACAGAGCCCGACGCGGGGCTTGAACTCACGAACCGCGAGATCATGACCTGAGCTGAAGTCGGACGCTTAGCCGACTGAGCCACCCAGGCACCCCAAAAGAGTATCTTTTTATAAGAGATCCCAAGTGGCGTGGACCACATCTCCTATGGATTAAGAAAAACCATCTTCTAAATATCTCCCAACAAAGGTAACTGAAAGGCCTATTTTTTCAAAACAGCAAGTAATATTTTTGATTAACAGCTACTAGCAAAACATTCCTTCACACAATGTACTTAACCAATAACTCTTCCGCCATTCTCTTGGATTTCCTAGTTAGTGAAATATGACCCTTTTAGTCATGACACATAGTTTATGACTCAAGTGCTCATTCTTCAAACCTCAAGCCAAAGCTGATTCTTCTTAAATTTGTCTCTCAAAAATGTATAGGGCAAAATAAACTACCTTTTGCTTTGCTTCTGTTTTAACTAAAAGGCTAGTTTCAATACACTTATCCCAATCGTTTAGAGCAGTGGTCCCTAAAGTGGGCTACGTGCACCAGAAGGATCTACAGATAATTCACGTATCAAATTGAACTGCAGTTAGAAACAGACCTCTGAATAGGTGTATCATAAGATATCAAGCCAAGATTTTAAAGAACAATGAAGCAGCAATTGGTTTTCTGTATTTTTTAATAAAATAAAGAATATTTTTCACCTTTAGTTCCTCCTTTTTATCTTTTCGTATATACTTTACCATGTATATAAACTCTGAGTATATCATTTATAAATAAATATGTAAATATATTGCAGATACATGACCAAAGATGTTTTTCTTATGGGATTCATAAAATATTTGGAAATCATTAATATTTAGAACATGAGAGAATAAAGCCTGGGTCATAACTTTGCTTTATGAATGAGACTGTATTTTTGCCCATAGTCAGTGTGACCAGATATCTGACAAAAGCGTACCAAACTTTTTTAGTTTCCCACCCATCCTAGGGTCTCTCTCACCTATAAGCTTCTTCCTTTTATATTCTTCTCTCTCCCCTAATGCCGAGCCTCTTGCCTAACTAAACTCCTGTTTGTTTCAACAATTCTCAGCTCAGACATTACTTTTTCTAGAAGACCTTCCTAGACACCTTCCCCTCCCCATTAGACTGATATAATAAACTTCAAATGAAAGTATCTGACTGTATTTCCATGGTCTGTTTACATGTTTGCATTGCATACAAGACAGGAAGCTTCTCAAGGACTCAGATTATATCCTGCTTACATCTGTGGTTCCCCAGAGCTAGCACAGGGCTTGGTAGAGTGCTCATCAAACACCTGCTGAATCAATGAACTTATAGATCAATACAAATCTACCTAACTGCAGAATAAACAGTTCAAAGGACATGTATTCAAAGGACATTTCAAGGTTATTTAGGAAGTGATCTAATTTAAATTATCTAATAGTTCAAAATTGCACAGAACTGATATAGCCACAGTAATAATAAATTTACAAAACGTTAAGTTAACCTTTTCATTTGTAAATGTATTTAGCTGTCAAAGAGGTGGTGTCCTTGAAAAAAAAAAAGTGAAAAACTCAGTGGAAGTCATCTGGCTGGCCAACTACAACAGATGCTGTGAGCAAAAGGCCTCCCTACTGGAATCTAGAAGCATCTGTGTTTTTATGATAAGCCAAGCAGGGTACCTCATTTTTCATCAAAATATAAATTCCTATAAATAGTAGTTGTTTACTTACCACAGTAATGCCAAGGGAAAATTCCACAATTTTTCTAACATTGACCTTGCCTCTAGGAAACAAATAAAAACTCAGCCACTACAGCTGCGTAGCTCTTATGCAATGAAAAGTACTACACGGATAGGCAATTTTATATAAATTCAGTTATCTGAGTGACTACATTTAACCATCTAAAGGCTGTAAAATGCTTTCACTAATAATTGAAATGTAAAACAATTATTAACTCTGCTACTCAAAAGAATCAAAATCTCAAATCCTTAATGGAAACCTTAGAAGTAATTATATCATTACTTGAAAGCCTTTAAAGTGTAGAAAGAGAATTTGCTTCTCTTAACCAAAAAAAATGGGGAGGATTTAATCAGGACTCCTCTCTGCAACATTATACAGTTTTCAAATTTAAACAGCATACTTTTGTCCAAAGGTCCACTTTAAAAATTAGATTACTCAAATATAGGCTTTACTGTCTACCAAAGAATTTAGGAGGGTAAAATAAACATTAAAAAACACAGAGCATAGTACCTAACTAGAAGAGCTCCTTACCAAAGAACCACCTCTACCCTAACTAACTGCAACACTCCTGAATCCGCTGGTTCTTCCTTTGTGGTACTCGAGGCCTTGGCTACATCTCTCTAGAGACACACGAATCCCCCCACGGGAAAGGGAAGTAGGACAGAAAATATGAACTTAGCCAGTGGGCTCAGCTGACAAGTCTTACTCTATTTTTTGTCAGTGACCTTTGCTGAAAAATAACATTTTAAGAACTGCACTGTCCAATAAAGCACCACTAGGCAAATATGGCTATCAAAATTAAAATTAATTAAAGTTCAAAATTCAGTTCTTGGGGCGCCTGAGTGGCTCAGTCGGTTGGGCGTCCAACTTCGGCTCAGGTCATAATCTCGCAGTGTGTGGGTTCCAGCCCCATGTCGGGCTCTGTGCTGACAGCTCGGAGCCTGGAGCCTGCTTCGGATTCTGTGTCTCCCTTGCTCTCTGCCCCTTCCCCACTTGCACTCTGTCTCTCTCACTCTCAAAATAATAAATACATATTTTAAAAAAAATTTTGTTTAAATTCAGTTCTTCAGTTGCATTAGCCACATTTCAAGTGCCATATGTGGCTCATAGCTATCACCACAGAAAGTTTCATTGGACAGTGCTAGTCTAGAATAAGGTGAGAAAGGCCATCAGTAATACCTGTCTTCAGGCCTATGGATTCACTCCGTGCTATCAACTCCTATAATAATAATTTCTGTTAAAATTTTGAAGTCACATGGGCCTGAAAGTGATGGGGTAGGAATCAATTAAACTAGTATGTCCTATAGTTATCTCTCAAAGAGCCTGTAGGGATACTTTTACCTTATCCATTTCAGACCAGTAACTATTCACATAAATGAACATCCCTTTATACTGAAAAAGAAAAAAAGCAAGTTCCCATTTTGGTCTTTTTGGGAAACACCAAAGAAAAAGGTAAAAGGCTGACAACATTAAATACTGGCAAAGACATAATATAGTTTCTTATAAAATTAATGTGACCCAGCAGGTATGTGCCTAGATTTTAGTCAAGAAAAAAGAAAACATAGCTACACTTATACACAGATATTCACAGCTTTATTCACAATAGCCAAAAATTGGAAATAACACAAATGCCTACCAACACATGAATGGGTAAAAAAACTGTGATATATCCATATAATGGAATACTACCTAGCAATTAAAAAGAAAGTAACTACAGGTACATATGCAACAACATGAGTAAACTTCAAAAACAAAATGATGAGTAAAAGAAGCCAGACACAAAATAAGAGTTCATCCTACATTATGTAAAATTCATCTCATATTTGGATGAAATTCTAGAAAAGGCAAAATTAATCCAGAGTAACAACAACAAAAAAAGATCCATCAGGGGCTCCTGGGTGGCTCAGTCAGTTAAGCGTCCGACTCTTGATTTTGGCTCAGGTCATGATCTTACCACTTTGTGAGATCAAGCCCTGCATCAGGCTCTGCACAGTGAGGAGCCTGCTTGGGATTTTCTCTCTCCCTCTCCCTCTCCTTCTCCACCCCTGCCCCTGTTTGCATTCTCTCTCTCTCTCTCTCTCTCTCTCTCAAAATAAAGAAATAAACTTAAAAAAACTTTTTTAAATCAATCAGTGGTTGCCTGAGTGAAAGGGACACCAAAGCAGCACGAAGTAATTTTTTGAGATGACAGAAGTATTTTCTATCTTGATTGTGTTTTACTGTATACAGGTTATACCTCAATAAAGTTCAGAAATTATGTTCTGATTTTTTAATGGCTGGACAATCTCTAATAATTCCTATTGCAAAGACAGGATAAATGACTTTCAATAGAAAGTCAAAATGGGGCCCCTAAATCTATATAACAAAGACCCAGACCTTGAGATGTCCATACTGCTATCTGGTAGGAAAAGATACTTGGGTCTGCAGAACAAACTCCCCAGCCAGTCCTCAACCCAGATGTAGGGATTATAGAGAACTAAGAGAATGGTCAAATCTACCTTTAAAAGGCCAGTCCGAGGGTGCTGCTCGTACTGGCCTGCTAGTTCTGGGCATAGGAAGTGAAAGAGGAAGGATAAAACCCACACCTCCTTCTGGCACAAATGTCCCATACCGGCCATCAGGTGGGGAATTCTTCCTCCTGAGAAGAATAAGGATGTTTTTCCCCTGTAATGATTCTTCCCTTAAGAGGCAAGGAAGTTTGAACTAAAGTTCCACCTTCCCTATGGGCTGGGATGGAAAAGTGACCAAATAGGAACTGTGCACCCACCCACACAAATATAACAATGAGAATCAAATGAGATAATCCTCATCTACCGCATGGAGTAAACACTTACTGAATCTTAGCTATTATTATAACTATCCTAGAGATATTCAGAAATAGAAAAAAAAAATCACAGACACCTAACTCCAAATAAATGCCAGAAGTAGGAGTGTGGTTAAAGGAATCTCAAGGATGCAGCAATGTCAAGGTACTTCTGTGTGGACTGACAAGGGGAAAATGTCCACAATATAGTGCTAAATTGTTTTAAAACAGTATGTAGGGTAAGCTTTTTTTAAAAAAATAAAATACACACTAAATTGTTAACAGTAGTTACTACTGAGTAGAAACTGGAAGGAATAAGGGGAACACTTTCACTTTCCACAATTCTAAACTGTTTTTACAATAAATAACCCTTGTTGTAGGGAAATTTTAAATATAGAAAGTTTTTATGTACAAAATTGTTCTCCACAGCATTATTTTAACAGTGATGAATTAGGGGCAGCTGGATGGCTCAGTCAGTTAAGTGACACTTGGTTTTGGCTCAGGACATGATCTCACAGTTTCACGCGTTCCAGCCCCGTGATGGCTCAGTGTGGAGCCTGCTTGGGATTCTGTGTCTCCCTCTCTCTCTGGCCCTCCCCAGCTCATGCTGCCTTTCAAAATAAATAAACAAACTTAAAAAAAAAAAAAAAAAAACCAGTAATGAATTAGAAGCAATTTAAAAATACTATTTCTAAGTAAAGGCTACCCAAACTACAATATACCCACTTAATTAAATATCATATAACCATCAAAAGCCTCATAATATAGAGGGTTTTATATCACAGGAATATGAAAAAATATGTTTTACCTTACACTTTGATTTTTTAATTTCTTTTTACTTATTTATTTTTGAGAGAGACAGAGACAGCACAAGTGCAGGCGGGGCTGAGAGACAGAATCCCAAGCAGGCTCTGTGCTGCCAGCTCAGAGCCCGATGTAGAGCTCCAATCCCTGAACCATAACATCGTGACCTGAGCCGAAACCAAGAATAGGACGCTTAACCGACTGAGCCACCCAGGCACCCCTGCAGCTTGATTTTTTTTTTAACTGTAGCAAGTCAACTGACTGAAAACGCATCAACATATAAAAAACAATTGTGAATGGATAACGAAACTACAGGTGATTTCATTTCTTTCCATCTTTTCCACATTTTCCAATTTTAAAATATAGATATCATTTTACTAATCAAATTAAAGTTTTGTTTTAAAGTTAACTGATCACATTTCCCTTTAGACCTCTGTCTGCTTCTCTACAGACAGTTAGGACCACGCACATTAGGAAAATAAGTCCAAGGGCATGCCTAATAAAAAGCACTGTCATTATTCATGACATACAAGACATTGTCTCATCATTCATGTGTGTTTTTTTTTCTTCATAATTAAATCATGTTGTTTAAGCTAATTTCCTCTGATAACAGTATGACAAAGATTTTTGTAAAGAAAAAGTACTTTTGGCAAACTCAGTAAGATGCTATAAAATGTGGTCTGAAACTCAGAACCATTTGATAAATATATAAAGAGTTAAAGATTTATTTATATTGGACAGGTTAAACAATGACAGCATCAAAATGAGCACTAAATCATAGCCATTTAACTGAGTCCTTAGCACTGGGAGTAAATAATTTCCTGTCCAAGGCTGCAATAATTTGGGAAAGTTCATCAATGCCTTAAAATAAATTACCTAAAAATTTAGAGAAGTACCTGAAACAATTATCTAGCACATGACAGGGACTCAATAAACATTTGTTGAATTTAAAAAATTTTGGAGAAATGTATCTAGAAAGTTGAAGAAAATTAATGCCTATCCAAGCAGATAAATACATAAAATCAAAAACTGCTATAAATAGGAAGTTGACAACAGGTTCCAATTACAACAGAAACAAAAAAAAATGCTTAAAGTACTAGAAAAAAGTTTAGCAAAAACACATAAGATCTTCATGAAGAAAACCAATGGAAATACATAAGAGAATATCCAAATAAATGCCATTATCATTTGCAATGACTCAATATTGTAAGGATATCATGACCTCCAAATTAACCTATAAATGTGATGTAGTTATAAGCAAAATCCCAATGGGTCATTCACAAATTCAATCTAAACTACAACTGGCAAGTAAAACACAGCAAGAAAAAGGGAGGGAAATTTTTTAATTTTATAATTGATTCCTTGAACTACATGGATTTGAACTCCACTTCTATGCAGCTTTTTTTTTTAATAAATACATTACAGTATTATAAATGTATTTTCCTTTTGATTCATGTATGTGTATGTATACACACACATATATACACGTATATGTGTATATATATATATGTGTGTGTGTGTATATGTGTGTGTATATATATATGGGTTTGTAATTAAGTAAACTTTATGCCCAACATGGGGTTCAAACTCATAACCCTGAGATCAAGAGTTGCATGCTCTATCAACTGAGCCAGCCAGGTGCCCCCCTTATGATTTTCCTAACATTTTTTCTCTACCTTGGGGTGCCTGGGTGGCTCAGGAAGTTAGGCATCCAACTTTGGCTCGGGTCATGATCTTGCAGTTCGTGGGTTTGAGCCCCGTGTTGGGCTCTGTGCTGACAGCTTGGAGCCTGGAGCCTGCTTCAGATTCTGTCTCACTTTCTCTCTGCCTCTCCCCCTACCCCCCCTCTCTCTCTCTCAAAAATAAACATTAAAAAAAAATTTTTTTTAATTCTTTCTCTTGGGGCGCCTGGGTGGCGCAGTCAGTTAAGCGTCCAACTTCAGCCAGGTCACGATCTCGCGGTCTGTGAGTTCGAGCCCCGCGTCAGGCTCTGGGCTGATGGCTCAGAGCCTGGAGCCCGTTTCCGATTCTGTGTCTCCCTCTCTCTCTGCCCCTCCCCCGTTCATGCTCTGTCTCTCTGTCCCAAAAATAAATAAACGTTGAAAAAAAAAATTTTTTTTTAATTCTTTCTCTAGGTTAATTCATTGTTAAGAATACAGTCTATCATACATACGGCGTACAAAATGTGTTATTAAACTGTTCATCAATAAGACTTCTCGTCAACAGACTATTAGTAATTAAGATTTGGGGGAGTCAAAAATTATAAGTGGAATTTCAACTGCACGGGGAGTCAACGCCCCTAACCCCCATGGTCTTCGAAGGTCAACTGTATTTGCCTCACTCTAGTTACCACTTTGTTTCTCACAAGAAAACTACTTCTCTAAATGATTTTTTTTAATATGGTTCATTCTGAATACCACATTAAGAGAAATAATTCTAATTTTAAGGTGAATAACCTGAAGATTGCATTTCGTATCCTACAGGTACCTCCAATTTAATTCAAACAAGTAATATAGTTCCATTTCATCACTTTCAAGGATCACAACGTTCCACTGTAACCTCAACCGTGCTGGCACCCCGATCTTAGACTTCCAGCCTCCACAACTCTGAGAAATAAATTTCTGTTGTTTATAAGTTACTCATTCTCTGGCATTTTATTATAGCAACACAAATAGACGAAGACAATCTCCTAGAACATACAATTCATCATTGTAAAACATACACTTCAGTGTTTTTTAGTATATTCACTATGCTGTGCAATCATCACCACTAATTCCAGAACATTTCCACCAAACTCCATAAAAGAAACCCTATGCCTATTAGTAGTTAGTCCCAGTTCTTCCCCCCCCCCCCTTCACCCTCTGATAACCACTAATTTACTGTCTCTGTGGTTTTGCCTATTCTGGACATTTCATATAGATAAAATCATACAATCTGTCATCTTTGTGTGACTGGCTTCTTTCATTTAGCATAATGTTTTCAAGATCATCTACGTTGCAGCACATGACTGGATTATATTCCATTGTATGAACATTTGTTTATTCATCAGCAGATGGATATTGGGTTATTTCCACTTTTTGGCTATTATGAATAATGCTATGAACATCCACATAACAAGTTTATATAAAAACATGTATTTTCAACTCACTTGGTTATATACATAGGAGTAGCATTGCTGGGTCATTCTGTTTAACTTTTTGAAGAACTGCCAAACTATTTACCACAATGGCTACAGCATTTAAAAAATTCCTACCAGCAGTGGATAAGGGTTCCAATTTCTCTGCATGAGCACCCACACTTTTTCTTTTTTTTTTTTTTTTACTATAGCCAACCTATAGTGTGAACTGGTATCTTATTGTGGTTTTAATTTGCATTTCCCTAATGACTATGATGTTGAGCATCTCTTCATGTACTTATTGGTCATTTGCATATCTTTTTAGGAGAGATGCCTATTCAACTCCTTTGCCCACTTTTTTTTTTCCCTTTGCCCATTTTATATTGTCTTTTTATTGTTGAATTGTAAGAGTTCTTTATATATTCTGGATCCTAGACCCTTATCAGATAGGATCTGCAAACATTCTCTCCCATTCTACGGGCTGTCTTTTCACTTTCTTGATAGTGTTCTTTGATGCATAAGAGTTTTAAATTTTGATGAAGTACAAATTATCTATGTTTTGTGCTTTTGTCATATCTAAAAAAATCGCTGTTTAACCCAAAGTCATGTAGATTTTTACCAATGTTTCCTTCTAAGAATTGTATAGATTTATTAGATCTTTGATCCATTCTGAGTTAATTTTTGTATGTAGTGTCAGGTAGGGATCCAAATTCATTCTTTTGCATGTAGGTAGCCAGTTGTCCCAGCAACATTTGTTAAAAAAAAAAAGACTATTCTTTCCCCATTGAATGGTCTTGGCCCTCTTTTTGAAAATCAATTCACCATGAATTTATGTGTTTATTTCTGGATTCTCCATTCTATTTCATTGGTTTATATGAGTATCCTTTTACCACTGTCACATCATCTTGATTACTGTAGCTTTGTAATAAGTTTTGAAAACAGGTGTGTGTCCTCTAATTTTGTTTTTCATTTTCAAAATTGTTGTGGTTAAAATGGCTTTGCATCTCCATAAGAATTTCAGGACCAGCTTATCCATTTCTGGAAAAAAGGCAGCTGGAATTTTGATAGAGATTGCATTGAATTTATAGATCAATTTTGAGAGTATTTCAATATTAATAATATTAAGTTTTCTAATCCATGAACACAAGATGTCTTTCCATTTACTTAGATTTTTAATTTCTTTCAACATGTTTGAGTTTTTAGTGTACAAGTCTTGTACTTATTTGATTAAATTTATTCATAAGTATTCATAAGTATTCTATTCTTTTTGATGCTATTGTAAATGAAACTGTTTTCTCAATTTCATTTTCAGATTGTTCATTGCTAGTATACAGAAATGCAACTGATTTTGTAGATTGATCTTGTATCCTGCTATGTTGCTGGATTTATTTTTTATAAATCCTTTAGGATTTTCTATATATAAGATCATGTCATTTGCAAATAGATAATTTTTCTTCTTCCTTTCCATTCTTTTTTTTTCTTTTTCTTGCTTAACTGCCTACCTAGAACCTCCAATATAGTGCTGAATATAAGTGGCAAGCGTACACATCCTTATCTTGGTCCTGATCCTAAAAGGGAAAGCTTTCAGTGTTCACCAGTAAGCACAATGTTAGCTGTGAATTATTCTGTTAGTTGAATTTGGCTTGTTGAACTGAACTTACAGAGTGCCAGCTCAAGGTTGCTCTGAGAATCTAACAAGATCTGTGAAGGTGTTTTCAAAACTGTAAAATACCATTTAGTTTAAGATACACTTATTCAGTAACTTAGTGCTCTTACTCTAAAGAGTTATCTCTAAATGTGAAAGAAATAGGGGCGCCTGGGTGGTGCAGTCGGTTAAGCGTCCGACTTCAGCCAGGTCACGATCTCGCGGTCCGGGAGTTCGAGCCCCGCGTCAGGCTCTGGGCTGATGGCTCGGAGCCTGGAGCCTGTTTCCGATTCTGTGTCTCCCTCTCTCTCTGCCCCTCCCCGTTCATGCTCTGTCTCTCTCTGTCCCAAAAATAAATAAACGTTGAAAAAAAAAATTTAATAAAAATAAAAAAATAAAAAAATAAATGTGAAAGAAATAAAAACAATGTTTGTGAAGTTTTTTTTTAATTCCCAACATCCTGATGAAAGTTTAGCACCTACATCCTTTTGAAGAATGAAGAGGAAGAGAAGAATCTGGAGAAGGAATCAGAACAAAACTAGAAGGCCTAAAGCCTCCCCCCAGTCTCAACCCCTAAGTCTCTTGCCTATGGACTCTTCCCTTAGCACAACACAGGACATTCAGAAAAGCAGAAAGCAGAGATGTAAGACAGGCAAGAAGCAAGAGGCAGCATGGTACAGAAAAAAGAACACAAGATTTGGTGGAAAAACTTAGCCATGATTCTAGCTGCTCAGGAAAAAAATGACAATAAAGAAAAAAACAAACCGTGTGGCACCTAAAAGGACATTTAGATAGGTCTAATAAACTTCACATCTTCAAAGCTACAAAATCTAGTGACTTACATCTATAAGTCCACACTGTATTTATCTAAATTGCTGATGTTAATCTGAGTCATTATAATTAAACATAATGTTAATAATTCATGATGTATGTGCTTATAATATGAAGAAGTTCCTCATTTAATAAAATCAGCTTGATAATAAATATAAGCACAATATATTCATATTATTTATATTTTTATTATTTACAAATAATTGAGTAAAAACTTGGCTGTTAGAAAGCAAAATTACAACCTAGTTTTTGTTCAATGGAACGAATATTTTAATAAATATCTATAACATCCCAGACACTTTGCTGTGTGTAGATGCTCAATTAACAATGAAGCAGTGACTTTTATTTTTTTGAATACTTAATAAGAAAAAATAATTTTTATTATTTATTTTTGAGAGAGAGAGAGTGCAAGCTGGGGAGGGGCAGAGAGAGGGGAACAGAAGATCAAAAAAGCAGGCTCTGTGCTGACAGCACCAAGCCCAAGGTGGGGCTTGAACTCCCGAAATGTGAGATCATGACCTGAACAGAAGTCAGATACTCAACTGACTGAGCCACCCAGGCGCCCCCAAGTCCATGGTTCATAACTTTGGCATACATCAGAATCACTTGAAGAATGTGTTAAAGGAGATTGCAGGGGCCCCACCCAGCAGTTTCTAACTTTCAGTCTGGGGTTGGGCCTGAGAATATACATTTCTAACAAGTTCTCAGATGATATTGATTAGCTGGTCTGCAGATTCCACTTTGAGAATCACTGTATTAAATAAGGAGAAATGAAGTTTGTAAAAACAGAAATACTGACAGGTTCGTATCTTCCTACAATAGAAGAGAAAATGTGAAAAAGAGGCTTCAATAATGCTCTTGGGCCACTTCATCGTTTAACTTGATAAGTACAATTAAAATTTTTTTGATGCTTAATAAGTAGTAAATTGACTGGAAGGCTTTATATACAAAAATCAGTAACCAGACTCAATATCAGTGCATGGAGAAAAAAGACTAGCATGAAGTCCAGCAACTGTTTAAAGTTTGATCTATGCCACATTTTTAATGATCTGATAGTCTGGCAGAGAATATAAAATTAGAATTCAAACTACATTGTCCAAAATGGCAATTTATTTAAGTACTTTGAAATAAATGTTCATCCATTCACTCAACAATCATTCATTCAGTAATACCTCCACACGAAGCTCTGTTCAAGTCTTTTATCATCTCACAAAATGTTGTCAATAATATTCTCTAGGGAAAAAGTAACTAGGATAACTAAATGTTTTTAATTCTCCCACACTGATGTTCTTTGGAAGACCCAGAATCAGTGATAATTGCTATTCTCATCGCTTGTCAACCAAGAAAATGTTTGTTCATATGCATATAACACTAAAAACACTTCACAATATTTAAAAATCCACTAGCAAAATACTCTTTATTAGTGAATGTTGGATTTCAAAAATGACAACTTATTTCTTACTTTAATAATTTTCCCATTTTCTCCATTACCAAAGATCTATATGGTTAGCGCAAAACACGTAAGAACTTTAGCACTTCATTCTGAATTTAGCAAAGGACCAAAATACCCTGCATTACTCATAAACAGCTGATGCTAATTCATTTGGTATTAAATCTATAGAGCACAATGTGTTAGTACTTTTTGGCTTCGAGAGAGAGAGAGAGAGAGAAAGAAAAAGAAAGAAAGAAAGAAAGAAAGAAAGAAAGAAAGAAAGAAAGAAAGAAAGAAAGAAAGAAAGAAAAGAAAAGAAAAGAAAATCAGCTTCCTTGAGCAATTCAGCTGAATTTTGTTGAAGTGGTCTTTGTATCTACCCTTGTAAAATATAAGAAAAAAAAGTAGGTCAAAATCAATAACAATAAAAATAAATTTTAAATTTAAAGAAAATGATATTTTTTAAAAGAGGAAAGATTATTATCATACGGAAAAGGGCCAAGAAATGCCAAATAAAGAAAAATAAAGAGGGGGCAAGAATAATTTTAGCATATAGCAAGAATAATTCTAAAGCTATTGTATAATATATGTAATATTAAATAATATATTTATAATAAAACATATAATCTGATATATTTAATATAATATTAAAGCTATTTTAATTAAAACACTGAAACTGGTGCACATATAGGCAAACAGAATATGAACCAAAATAGACTCCAGACTTAGAGTGGACATAAAACACAGAGAGCAGTAAAAATCAGTGAAAAAAAGGGTGGACTCAATAATGATATTAAGATAACTGGCTACACATACAGAAAACATAAAATTAGTTTCCCAATTCACAGCAAACACAAAAATAAATTCCAGATGAATTAAATACCAAAATGTAAAACGCAAATGTTAAACCATTTAGAAGAAAATATTCAAGGTAGGTAAAGATTTCTTTTAAAACACACAAACGTAATAATCATAAAGGTAAAAAAAAAAAAGTAGGTATTTATAGCTAGCTCTAATGAAATTTGTTTTTGAGAGACAGAGAGAGTGAGCTGGGTAGTGGCAGAGAGAGAGGGAGACAGAGAATCTGAGTGGGCTCCATGCTGACAGCTGAGAGTCTGATGCCAGGGTCAAACCCACAAAACATGAGATTGTGACCTGAGTTGAACTCAGACACTTAACCGACTGAGCCACCCAGCCGCCCTTGCTGGCTATAATAAAAATTTAAATGTAAAACTCTGTGGGGCGCCTGGGTGCCCTGGTTGGTAAAGCTGACTGACTCTTGATATCAGCTCAGGTTGTGATCTCATGGTTGTGAGATCAATACCACATCAGGAGCCTGTTTGGGATTCTCTCTCCATCTCTCTCTGCCCCTCCCCCACTCATGCAAGCTCACATGCTCTCTCTCTCAAAAATAAATGAACATTAAAAAAAAAAAAAAAAAAAAAAAGAGGGGCACCTGGGTGGCTCAGTCAGTTAAGCCTCTGACTTCGGCCCAGGTCATGATCTCACAGTTCGTGAGTTCAAGCCCCATGACAGGCTCTGTGCTGACAGCTCAGAGCCTGGAGACTGCTTCAGATTCTGTGTCTCCCTCTCTCTCTGCCCCTCCCCTGCTGTCTCTCAAAAATAAATAAACGTTAAAAAAAAAAAAAAAGAATTAGATTCCAAAGCATAATTTAGTCCCTACAAAAGGAAAACTCTACAAATCGATTTTTTAAAAATTGCTAATGGCCCAACAGTAAAAATGGGCAAAGGTGATTCACAAAAGAGGAAATCGCAATGACCAATATGAAAACTGCTCAATCTCACGAGACATTAGGAAAAAAATGCAAATAAGATTGTTTACATCCATCATATTGTAAAAGCTAAAATGTCTGCAATGTTAAGTGCTGGAAAGGACATGAGTAACAGGCACTTGTATAATGCTGGCAAGACTGCAAACTGGTATAACCAGGTAAAGACAAAGGTAACTCATCACCCAGCAATTCTACGTAGCAACGTCCATGTCTCTAGACATATATCCTAAAGAAGTTCTTACATATGTATGTAAGGAGACATATAAAAGAATGTGCACTCCAGAAAAAAATTAGAAGCCACTTAAATTATCCTCAGATAATAAAACAGATAATTTTGGTATATTCACAAAATAGAATACTACGTAGTAAACAGAATTAACTGGCTCTCTATACACCAACATGATTAAATTTCAAATGCCATTTTAAATTTTAAAAATGCAGGTTGCAGAAGGAAAGATACAGTATGACACCATACACACAGAGTAAAACACACAAAATATATTACTTATGGGCACAAACATACATAAATGTGCACAGAAAGGATCTATACCAACTTTAGGAGAGTGGTTATTTCTGGAAAAGGGTAGTGGAATCCAAAGGAGAATCAAAAGGGATTCAATTCGATCTGCAATGTTTTATTTCTAAAAATTCAAGTTCTGAAACAAATATCACAATATGTTACCACTTAAATCTGGAAGGTGAGCATATGGATATATATGTTATTTTTCAGCATGCTTGAAATCTCTTAAAATGTATATAAATTATACTCGTTTGAGTGCATAGAACTTCTAGAAACAGTTATAGTCATGAAGGGAATATTTAGTTTCCACCATAAAAAGTTGGAAATTATAAGATTAAATCACTAGGAAACTGAAGGTAGTATAATGTAGACCTCAGAGCCCATTCAAGGGTATTAATATTAAAGTATGAAAAAGAATCTCATAAAGAGATTTTTACTGGTACGCGTGACTGGCTCAGTCAATAGAATAAGTGACTCTTGATCTCGGGGTTGTGAATTCAAGCCCCACACTGGGTGTAGAGATTAAAGAAATAAATCTTTAAAAAAAATAAGTAAAAAGCCTCAGAGAGAGAGAGAGATTTTTACCTGAGATACAATACCAGAGTACAGATCCTTAAGAACTGCATTATAGCAAGTGTCTAGTACATGGCCAATGCAGAGGTTTCTAAGGGTTCACTGTTCTGCCAATTCAAGAATTTTCAACACCACAATAATATACTCTCACCTTATGCCTCTGAACCTTCATTTAAATACTTGAAAAAATCCACCCATTTTAAGCATAAATTCCTCTGGTTTCAAAAAGGTATTTAATAGTGCTATAAAGACTTCCTTTTTGTTTCCTAAAATCTACAGCATTTGAAGATACTTTAAAAAATCTCCAGTAAAGTAACATACAAAAACAATAACTACTGCATGTAAGGCTGCACAAAGTTGATACACTTTAGATACCATGACTTTGATTTAGGAAACAAGACTACAAAACATTCTGTATTACTTGTTTTGACTTGTGGTATTGCACATAAGCTATCCCCAATTTACAAAAAGATGTTGTTCACTCACAAAAGGTTACCAATGGCTACATTTCTAGACTAGGCTACAAAAGTTTCATCACTGTAGTAACTGATACTAATACTAAATACACTAGCCTGCCCTCATCAAAACCGATATTAGGTAAATTTTACCTCTAACATCTTTCTACACCTCTTTCTTTTTTTTTTTTTTTTTAATTTTTTTTTAACGTTTATTCATTTCTGAGACAGAGACAGAGCATGAACGGGGGAGGGTCAGAGAGAGGGAGACACAGAATCCGAAGCAGGCTCCAGGCTCTGAGCTGTCAGCACAGAGCCTGAGGCGGGGCTCGAACTCACAGAACGTGAGATCATGACCTGAGCCGAAGTCGGACGCTCAACCGACTGAGCCACCCAGGCGCCCCTCTACACCTCTTTCAACTCCTAAGACAGTTCTCTCCCTTAGATTCCTATTTAACATCACCCTACTCCTATTTCTTCACAGCAAATTACCTCAACTAGGTGTAAGAATTCATGAAGTGATCCATTGGATTTATTTGCATTAATGTAGGCATATTTTCAGAAAGAAACTATGGAATCTCTGGCAAGTGAGATTTCTGGCAATTTTAAAAGAGTACAAAAAGTTCGGGCGACGTGATAAGCCCTTCTACTTTTCTTTTCAGTAACTAGGTGGTGCTAATGGTATAAGAGGCCCAGAAGGCCACACCACTGGAGCAACTTTACTAAGGAGCCTCTCCCTATTCAGAGTCAGCTCTCCCAAGCAAGTAAGGCTGTATTTCAGATTCTTTCTTTCCTCTACTTCTGATTCCACGGTTCCAAAGAAGCTGTAGCCTAAGAGTTCTGACAGACAGTGTGGAGGCCTGGGGCAGCGGTAGCCGTCTGTCTGTGGAGCTCATTTATAAATAAGAGTCTGCGTTCAACGTAAGTAATAAGAATTGGAACTGTAGAATCTGCTTTATTACCAGCAAAAATGTAAAACAGCCAAGAATAGTTACTACCTAATTGAATCGTTTTGAAAGGCCAAAGGAAACCAAGCAAGTTTAAATCAATTCATCATTTATTATAAAATGTATCCAACTTACAATTCCATATTTTTTCATACAGTAAATATACTAAAAAAAAAAAAAAAGTTAAAATTTTTCTTTTAGGTTCTTTGCCTTTCAAAATTTTTATTTTTTTAAGCAATCTCTACACCCAACCTGAGGTTTGAACTTACAACCCTGAGATCAAGAGTCACACACTCCACTGAATGAGCCAGCCAGGTGCCCCAAGGTTCTTTGCTTTTCAGATTAGGAGCTTCAAGATATTTTAGGATTAGTCAATTTCTGATGACCTAAATGCTATATACTGAATAACATCACACATTTCATTGTTAAGCCAATTTCCCAGATAAATTAAACACGATGCTGCCCTTTTTTGGCCAAAACAGCAGAGGACAAGATATACAGGTTATTAAAGCTACCAACAACAACAATCAGTGATACAACAGGGGGGAAAAAAAACAAAAACCACCTTCAATTACAAAGTGAATATAAATACCATCTACAAAATATCAGAATGTCAAAATTAAACTAACCAAAAGCAATAATTCAAAATAGCTTTTCCCCCCTAAAAAGGAAATTCAGAACCCATTTAAAAAGTATTACAACAAGGCTAACTCTATTTGCTAAACATCAATAGTTACTAGGAAATTATGATTATCACAAGATAGAAGACAGAGAGGGGCCAAAGATAGACAGGCCAATCAGATTTTCCAAAAGACAGAAGGTAGTTTTTGAAAATCAAACTTTGGCAGCAACCTCCAAAAGTTCTAGCTAAGGTGAATCTACTCTTCCCTATACCATTACAACTAAGTTGGTGAAGCAGGTAATAGTAACAAACAGAGCTGAATTCATACCTTGACCCTGCTTCTTGTGAAGCTGGCAAATTACTGAGCCTCTCTCTCTGAGTGAAACAATATTAATACCACCTAGCTTGCAGGTGGTTTTGTCAGAAGTAAACGAGATAGGTTTGTATTTAAGTGATAGCACCCAAGGTATCTTGATCTGCATCAGCCTAGAGGAAGGTCTCTAACAGCATGCTCACGGGCTATTTCTGACCCACCTCATTCTCCTTTTTAATAATGACTTGAATGTAGACACAGAAGTCATGATTTTAAAACCTACACGTGAAAACAAAATTGGCAGACAGAGCTGTGTTGCATAAAAGAATCGCAGAATCAAGAAGACCTTGAACAAGTAATAGGTAGGCCCTGACCCTCCAAAAAACTGAATTGTAAAGGGGATAAATGTAAGGTTTTATACTGAGGTTCGATAAACCAACTGCACAATACCTACAAGGGGATGGGAGAGCCAATTTAAAAAAAAATTTTTTTAACGTTCATTTATCCTTGAAAGAGAGAGAGCATGCACAGGGGAGGGGCAGAGAGAGAGGGAGACAAAGAATCCGAAGCAGGCTCCAGGCTCATGAGAGTTTTAATTGACTGCAAGCTCATTGTAAGCCAAGAGTGTGATTTACTGCAGAAAAAAGCGAATACGGGGTGCCTGGGTGGCTCAGTTGGTTAAGCGTCCAACTTTGGCTCAGGTCATGATCTTGTGGTTCGTGAGCTTGAGCCCCGCATCGGGCTCTATGCTGACAGCTCAAAGCCTGGAACCTGCTTCAGATTCTCTGTCTCCCTGTCTCTCTGCCCCTCACCCACACATGCTCTGTGTCTCTCTGAAAAATAAATAGACATTAAAAAAAAAGGAAAAGTGAACACAATTTTATCCTGTATTAATAACACTAGTGTCCAGCTCAAGAGAATAAGAGTTCAGCACATTCTTCACTAATCATTGTGTTCTAGTTGGGGCACATTTTAGAGGAAACATTGGTAAAACAGCATTTCCAAAGGAAGGTAACCCAAATGATGAAGGGTTTGGAATACAGAATATTTGAGGAATTGGAGATGTTTAATTTGCAAAAGAGAAAACCTGAGAGAATTTGTAGCCTGTCTTAAAATATCAGAGGAGCTGTCACATGGAAAAGAAACTGTTTTCTTTAGTTCTATGTGGCTCTAAAGAGCAGAAATCATATCTAAAAATTACATGGAACTCCATACAAAAAAGGCCTAACATGACACTAAAATGGGCTAGCTTTAATGGTCTGCACTCTCTATTGGTACAGTATTCATACACAGATTAGGTTAAATTTATTCTAAATTTATTTATTTATTTTGGGGCGGGGGGGGGGGGAGGAGAGTGCACGTGTGCAGGGGGTGGCAGGAAGCGCCAGAGAAAGAGGGAGAGAGAGAATCCCAAGCAGGATCACTGCTGTCAGTGTGGAGCTCGACAGGGGGCTCGAATTCACAAACTGTGAGTTTTAGCTCATGATCAGAGCCGAAACCAAGAGTTCAGACACCTACCCGACTGAGCCACCCAGGCTAGATGAGACTCGTTTTAATTTTTTTTTTTTTAACAATTATTTATGAGACAGAGAGTGAACGGGGTAGGGGCAGAGAGAAGAGACACAGAATCTGAAGCAGGCTCCTGGCTCTGAGCTGTCAGCAGAGCCCGACGCAGGGCTCGAACTCAGAAACCATGAGATCATGACCTGAGCCGAAGTCAGAGGCTTAACCGACTGAGCCACCTGGCACCCCTAGGCTCAATTTAAACAAAAATGTGGGGTGCCTAGGTGGCTCAGTCGGTTAAGCCTCTGACTGCGGCTCAGGTCATGATCTCATGGTTTGTGGGTTCGAGCCCTGTGTCAGGCCCTGTGCTAACAGCTCGGAGCCTGGAGTCTGCTTCTGATTCTGTGTCTCCCCCTCTCTCTACCCCGCCTATGCTCATGCTGTCTCTCTCTCTCTCAGTAATAAATAAACATTAAAAAATAAATTAAAAAATAAATAAACAAAAATGTATTGAGCTCCTAGGTCCCAGGCAGTGTGCAAAGCATAGATGATGATGGTAAAAAACTAACATGGCCTCTTCTTTCATGGAAGATAAATAGTAAAGGCAAATAATCACATCAACATATTTAAAATGACAAACAGGGGCGCCTGGGTGGCGCAGTTGGTTAAGCGTCGGACTTCAGCCAGGTCACGATCTCGCGGTCCGTGAGTTTGAGCCCCGCGTCAGGCTCTGGGCTGATGGCTCGGAGCCTGGAGCCTGTTTCCGATTCTGTGTCTCCCTCTCTCTCTGCCCCTCCCCCGTTCATGCTCTGTCTCTCTCTGTCCCAAAAATAAATAAAAACGTTGAAAAAAAAATTTTTTTTAATGACAAACAGCTGGGGCGACTGGATGGCTCAGTAGGTTAAGCGTCTGACTTCAGCTCAGGTCACAATATCACGGTTTCATGGGTTTCAGCCTTGCATCGGGCTCTGTGCTGACAGCTCGGAGCCTGCAGCCTGCTTCAGATTATGCGTCTCCCTCTCTCGGCCCCTTCCCCACTCGTGCTCTGTCTCTCTCTCTCTCTCTCTCTCAAAAAATAAATAAACATTAAAAAAATTGTAAATCACCGTTAAATCTCTAACGAAAGGCATACAGTTGTTCAAAGGCATGTAACAAAGGATCCTGACTTGTGTGGGATCAGAACACGCTTCTCTCGAGTACATGAGTGATCTATGAGTAGGAGGTAAATGGTTGGGAACAGAACATTACAAAGAAAGGAAGCAGCACATGCAAAGACCTTGTGGTAAGAAAAACTACTAAAGTTCAAGGAACTGAATTCTTATATAACCTGAGCAGAGAGAGTAAGAGAATGAGTACAGAGAAGCAGGAGTGGAACCACAAAGGGCCTTAAAGGCCCAGTTCGGATTTGATGTTCTCCCAAAAGTAACTCGATGCTACTGAGGTAGGGGTTTAAGTAGCAACAGGCACGGGAGGAAATAATCAATGTGGAAAATGTTGTAAAGAGACCTCTAGCGAGCTTTCCAAAGTAGTCCAGACCACAAATGATGGTAGTTTGGGGAAATGAGGTGGAAATGAAGATGTAGAGAGGTGGACAGATTGAAGAGATTTTTAGGATATGTTAAAATGATGGAACCCACATGACCATTCCAGTGGCTTCTCTGGGTATAGTTTAAAGCAGCAATGCCCAAGACAGATTCTTTGGCCCTAATAATACCCTTTTTTGTAAGGGGCTGGGGTGGGGGGTGCGCGGGGCGCAGAACAGAACTCAGTGATGAATTTTACAGCGGGGCAGACGATGTGGGGGGAGAGAGGCGGTATGAAGGATGACCATGACCGCCACCATCACCACCCCACCCCACCCTGGTTTCCAGCTTATGTAAGCGCACGGAAGGTGGTGCCATTCACTGAAATAGAAAACAGAGAAAGTACTAATTAGGTGGGTTTAGATTTGAACAGTAGACTTTGAGATGCCTTGGTTTTAAATAGGCAGTCCGGCATATTGATCTGGAACTTAAAGGATAAGTCTGGACTGGGAGTAAAATACTGAGCATCGTGGGCATAGAGAGGGTAGGTGAAGAGAATGCCTGAAGAGAAAACGGAGTGAGAAGACAGCCTTGAGGAATATCTGCATTGAATAACAGGGTAGAGGAGGGTGAGTCTGCAAAAGAGAGGTCTGAGTAAAAACCGGAGCAAGGCTGCACAGAAGCCATGGGAAGAGCGTTTTCCATGGAGGCAATGGTCAACGATGGCAAATGCTGTGGAGACAGCAAGTCAAAGAACTGAAAATGTCAATTAAGTTTAGGGACACATTTCAGTAGAATGATAGGGCCAGAAATCAGACTGCAGTGGGCGGGCTGAGGGGTAGGAAAGTGGTAAACAAATGGGAGACAATAAATGTACACAACTCTATCAAAATTTCTGGCTGAAAAGTGGGAAGAGACAACGGGACAGCCGTGGGGATGAAGGGAGGATTTGTCTTAAGATGGGAGAAGCTTAAGCATGTTAAGAGGGAACAGGTGAATACACAGGAGTAGGGTGTCTTAGGTGGGAAAAGAGAATCTGAAGCACGGGTGGATAGATAAAAGGAGAGACTATGGGAAAAAGGAAGAGGAAGAGGTCAAATTAAATGACCTTTAAGGTCTCTTTTCACTCCATAATCTCACGATTTACAATTCCTTTTAGATTGGACATTTATATGCATGCATAAATCTATGCAAACTTGTTCAAATATTCCGGTATAAATAAATCAGTCAAGCACATCCTTATCCCCAGTGACGCAGTTAATGTCCCCAGGATGATGACCAGTGTCATCTCTGGGCAGTATTCATCCCTCAGAGGGCTTTCAGCTCAACGCACTCTGCAGTACAGCACAGTACCAGCCCTATCTCCCCTTGCCAAACCCATACTACACCGCGATCTTAGGAGGCTCAAGGAGGAAGTAAAATTTTAAACCCTGAAACTACCACATATTCTGCTGCATTCAAAGCGACTGTCATTCATAAAAACAAGCCGGGACACCCCCAACGCATCCCTATTCCAAGCTAAAGACATTCCTGCCTGACCCGACAGTGACAGGTCCCCTAGATGGCTGGGGTTTAACACTAAAAGTCATTTGCACCCCCTCCTCCTCTCCTAAGACCTTTCACTCTGAAGCAGAAATGGGTCCCTAATGTTCCTTCCCAAAGCCCTCGCCCCAACGCAGCAGACGGATCCCCCGCAGTTATTTCAGCGGCTGCACCTAATAAGCCCTCGCAAGGGGGTGCGGAGAAACCCCCAGAGCCGGTCCGACGGGGCTGGGACGGCCACAACCCTGCGGTTGCCTTGGGGGACGCGGGTAACAAGCCCCAAGGGATGGGTAGGGAGAATTAAGGGAGACCCAGGAGACCGGGGTGGGTAGTGAGGGGGGTCACCTCCCCTAGAGCTTCCTTAGAGCGATGGAGTTTCCGAGGAGGGCTAATCCCCTGCCACCGCTCCCCCTTCTCACCCGCATGCCCTTCTCCGGCTTGCCGCTCCCTCCAATTCCCCATTCGCTCGGACTCACTCCCCCTCCCCTGGAGCCGGCTGGACCTCGGAGTACCCGCGAGCCCGGCACCCCCGCCTCGAGCCGTAGCTCCGGGGCCGGCACTCACCCGGCCCGCCATCTTCGCGGACACGTCCGGCTCGGCGACTGCAGCTGGGCGCTCAGTAAAGCCCGCCCCCGCCGCGCGCGCGCGCGCGCCCGCCGCCCGCCCTCGCGCAGGCGCGCAGCCGCCTTGAGGCCGCGCGCGCGCCCGGCCACGTCCCTGGCGTCCCCGCCCCGCAGGGCGCGTGCGAGCTCCGGGGCCGCCTGGGGAGGGCGGGGCGGTGACGCCATCTTGAGCGCGAGCGGTGGGTGCAGTGACTTGGTTTTTTCGAGTGCCTGTCCCCGGGCGACTTCTCAAAGGCTTCTTTTGCGAATCTTGTCCCATCTGGCCGTTTGCGCTGGACTTTGTAGCAAGGCCTTTGCTGCTTTAATTACTTAGCCTTGTTTCTCTTTAACCGTTGCCGCTTGCCCAGGAACGGCCTTTCTGCTTCCAGACCCACTGAATTGTGAAAATGTGCTTAAGAGCGCCCGACACGGGTACAGTTGGTTCTGAATTCAAGTTCTTAATTCAAGCTTTTCTCTGTAGGCGAGCTTGTTTACCTAGCTCCTGGAGATTATCAGCGTTGGCCTTTATATTTAGCTTATGTGTAGCCTGGAAAACGCAGTATTTTCATCAAATTTGAAAGTGAATTGTGATTATTTCTAGAACTTTCTTTTCTATATTTTTAACTTCACTATTAAGTATATTTATTTATAAAAGTAGTGTTTTTAGCAATCTTTGTCATTCCCCAGGGTTGTTTCACTTTAGACCCTAGGGTAGAATTTGAGTGAAATATGCCGTAAACTCATACATTTTTTACCTCGATGTACCCACTATACAATTTCCTCACTGGAATCTCAGAATAGAGGATAATAGGGGCGCCTAGAGGCTCAGCCAATAGCGTGTGTGATTCTTGGTCTCGGGGTCGTGAGTTCAAGCCCCGCATTGGGCATGGAGCCTGCTTAGAAAGAATTAAAAAAAAAAAAAAAAAAAGACGACTAGGGGACAATAATAGGATAAATAATAGTAACAGCAGCAGCGCTATGCAAGAAGGTTGAGATTCTGCCTAACAGTTTTCTTGATGCTTTTATTGCCCATGCCCCTGCTAGCTTAAATTTTCTCCATATTTACACAAGACAAGGAGAAACAACAGAATTTGTTATCTTTCATTTCTCACAGATGATTAGGAAAAAAAATAGTTTTTCCAACATGAGCCAAGGAAAAAAATTAGAAGAGCTGGGCTTGCTTAGTGGTTTAAAATTGAGAATAAAAATGAGTAAGTGACCTGAAGGCAGGCCAGGGACAGAAGTAAAAAGATCAGTTTTATAAACTCTCACACTGTACCTGAGAACCATCCTGCTTTATTGAGCAAATCAGATGTTAGCTAGGTCATCAGTGAGTCAGAGTTTATCAGGGAAGACAACTAGTTGAACTCTGATCTATTAACCTGCAAAAACTACATAAATAATCAGAATGAACTGGGGAGACTGGAGGCTTGGGTTCTTGTCCCTATTCTTTCTCTGCCAACTCACTTGCCATATCCCTTAACCTCTCTGAGCCCCAGTTTCCTTGCTGTCTTCACAAAGTGAGAGGTATAATCAGATGGGCTTCATGGTTGTGTCTTACGTTTTTTGATACTTTGAATTTGACTCGATACATCAAAAAGATTTACCAAACGGATCCAGAAGATGACAGTGGTTCTCAGTCCAATGACCTCCTGTGATTTTCAAGGCCAGAGAGTAATGCAAATATATTTATACTGCTGGTTTGTTACTAAGTAAAATAGATTGCAAGGGAAAATGTGTTTAATGTGTCCAACGAGGAGGAACACTTTCCACCTAGGAAAGATAGGCCTCCTTGTTGGGTTCCAATGTGTCTGCTTAGAGCATGTATACCCGTGATAAGCAGTCCTATGTAGCATCTCACAAGTGGTATAAATTCAAGAGTCATGTGCACAATCCTGCAGGTCGGTGTACCAAAGAAGCTCTCGGGAAACATGAGCTCTTGTCCTTAAGGTGCTTAGTATCCAGCTGGAGCAAAAGGATTCTGAGACCTTGCTCCAAGCTGTGTCCGTATCTGTGCTTCCTGTCTGTGCCTTGCTCTGATATTCAAGGTTATCTTAGATCTAGTGGAGCTGATTCTGCAACACCTTTGAGCAATCCTTACAGAGATAGTCAATAGACAATAAATATTTTGCTGCCCCAAATCCATGTCCCCCTTTCCTAGTCACAGTTCTTCCGGCTCATGCAGCTTGGAAATATTGTCAGACAAAGTGCCCTGCCATCCCCTGGCCCAGGAGGGAGCACAGAACCCAAGCTCCATCGGTCAGATGCTGTCTCTCCCCGAGCAACTGCAATCTTGACTATCCTGAGGAAGAAAGAAAACAGTGGATTTACTGCAATGGTGTCACCTTGAAAAGACCATTCCTGAATTATCTAGACCCCTGGAGTTTATCTGGCTTCTGTCTTAGGCAAAATCTGGCTGTTCCCCTTTGTCTTCATTTGTGTGTGTGTGGTCACTTTCCTTTTTCTTTCCCTTCCTCAAAAAAAATACTTCCCTCAGCTCTTCGTTAATCCTAAAACCTTTTTAACAAGCTTTCCTTTTACAATGAGAAAATAGGTAAGACAGCTAACAATGATTTAAATTTATCCTTCTTTTGGGGCGCCTGGGTGACTCAGTCAGTTAAGTAGCTGACTTCAGCTCAGGTCATGATCTCATGGCTTGTGAGTTCAAGCCCCACATCGGGCTTTGTGCTGATGGCTCAGAGCCTAGAGCCTGCTTTGAATTCTGTGTTTCTGTCTGTCTCTGCCCCTTCCCTGCTCATGTTCTGTCTCTGTTTCCCTCTCTTTCTCAGAAGTAAATAAATGTTTAAAAAATTTAAAAATAATAATAAATAAAATAAATGTAACCTTCTTTTTAAAAATGCCCAACATGGGGCTCGAACTCATGACCCTGAGATCAGAAGTCACGTGCCCTAGTGACTGAGCCAGCTTGGCATCCCTAAATTTATCCTAAAGTATAAATGACTGACATCATTTTCTAAGGGCTGGAGGGTGTTTTAGGGGGACCAGGAGGTGGATGAGGTGAGACTAGGGATAGAGCCAGAGAGGAAAGGGGTAGTAGGTAACTTAAATGAGAGCACAAAAGATAATGACTTAATAAGGAATTGGATATAGCAGTATCTAGGATAAATAGCAGTGAATAGTGGGAGGTGGGTAGTGAGGATTTGATCAAGATCAGTTCTTGTTGAACATAGCTACTGGGTGACTCCGTGTGATGGCCAATTTTATGTATCAGTTTGGCTGGGTCACAGTGCCCAGATACTTGGTCAAACATTATGCAGCATGTTTTCCACGAGGATATTTTTAGATGAGATTTACATTTAAACCCATGGATTTTGAGTAAAGTAGATTGCTCTCCATAATGTGGGTGGCTGGTCAGGCCTTTGGCATCTAACCAGCCAAAGGCCTGAATTGACTAAAAGGCTGATCTTTTTGGAGCAACAAGAAATTTTCCAGCAGACTGCCTTTTGAATTCATCAGCAATATCACATCGTCTTGGTTCCAGCACGCTGCCTTCAGACTTGAACTGCAACTCTTTCCTGAATCTCCAGCTTGCCAGCCTCCCTTATCAAATTTTTGGACTCCCTAAGCTTCCACAACTGCATAAGCCAATAAATCTTTTTATTTTATATGGATACATATTATATATTTAATCTCAATATATATCCATTGAGTCTGTTTCTCTGGAGAACCCTGACCTGGTTACATAGACATTTTGGTTTAACAGTCGTGACAATTTAACTGGGGGAAAAAATTTCTTCTGTGTTTTGAAGAATGAGGGCAATAGTAAACAACATAGAAGTGAACTGATTCAGTGTCATCTAGTTTATTTAATAAAGCAGTGCAGCTTTTTGGCACTTGCCATGTTACCCAGAATGAAACTACCTTTTGCTTGCGGAAACTCTAGGGTTAAACGAATGGTGGGGGGGGAAGAGAAAGGTGTTTTAGTCACTTTAAGGCGTGGGTTTCAATGATCTTCCAGTAAGACTGCATGCAGGTGTTTCAGAAAACAGTGCTATGCAGTGAATTCGCCACTGCATTGTAGATGTCAGAGAGCATCCTCCAGTGGCCGTGTGTATGTGAGTGACAAGGAGCTGCCCACCCCTCTTGTAGAAGATATCATTGTAAAGCAAATAAAGGCGGTCTCCAGAGGCCCTTTTATACCCTTCCCTCTGCACCCCCTCCTCTCTTTCCCAAGTTCTTCCAGCATTAGTAACCTAATATATCACTCCTCCCAGAAGTATATGCAATTTAAGAGAATATTGCTGGGAGAGCGATGCCTTCCCTAAGGAAACAAATCGCTACTGGTGAAATTTCAAAAATTGTGACATCTCTCTGTATGGGGATAATAATCCTTATTCTTGCCCCTCCAATCATAACCCACAGGTCAGCCACCCATGCCCTAAGCTTAAGGGAGCCTTGCTGAAAATTTCATTTTACAGCCCCATCATTGCCAGTTTTAGGAAAATGGAGTTGCCATCTGTTTGTTTTCTGTCAGAGAAACCTATTTTCCAAAATGATGGATAAGGCCAGGGGACAGAGCAAAATGAGGAAACGATATGGAATTTTTAAAGAAAGGAAGACTAGCTGATGCAATGCAGCATTCTAGCTGCAGTCAGATTTTTTGTTGTTGGGCTTTTTGTTTTTTGTTTTTTGGTTTTTTTTGCTTTCTGGGTTTTGTTTTGTTTTTGTTTTGTTTGTTTGTTTATGAATAGGTCTTTTCTGTTTGGAGGATCAAGGACAAACACCTATAGTCACAAAAATCAATTTGTTCTGGAAAGTCTGAGTGGGCAGGAGTGATGATAGAATCCTCCATGGAAGGGAATGAACGTTGCTATGGAAACCAGATGATCCTTCAGTGCAAGCCCCAAAGCGCTTGCCGGGCTGCCTAACCCTGCATATTAATATTGTGGGTCTGAAGAGCTGCTTGCACCTCTTTGAAAAGAAATTATTCAGAGATTGGTCTTTTTTTTTTTTTTTTAAGTTGTATTATTTATTTATTTATTTATTATTTTTATTTTTTTGAGAGAGAGAGAGAGCGGGAGTGCGTGCACAAGCAGGAGAGGGGCAGAGAGAAGGAGAGACAGAATCCCAAGCAGGCTCCGCAGCATCAGTGCAGATCCCTACAGAGGGTTCGAACTCACCAACTGTGAGATCATGACCTGAGCTGAGATCAAGAGTCTGACACTTACTCGACTGTGCCACCCAGGTGCCCCCAGATATGAGCTTTCACGCATTTTGAGAAAAGGGAGTCAGAGTCTTCTGGGAAGGCTGAGTTGCCTGAAATCTTAAGACACTAGAGGCCCACAAACTGCAGCTCACTGGGCTTGGCAATACTGGCTATCTGGCGGTTCTCAGGAAGGCTTTAGAGAAAAAGGGAAGGTGTGTCTTAAGGTTTCTCCTAAGGATTAATTTTCTGGAGGGCTGTTTCTAGGGCAAGGAACAGGTACAGCAGGGTTTTTCAAGAGAGGGAGAAGACATCTCTTGAGCAGAAGTGTGACCAGAATAGAGGGCTAAGGGGGCGCCTGGCTGGCTCAGTAGGTAGAGCATGTGACACTTGATCTTAGGGTCATGAGTTTGAGTCCCATGTTGGGCATAAATAAATAATAATAAAAAAAGAATAGAGGGATAAGTTTAGTGATACTTGGGGGAAGGCGATGTGGGTATCTTATGTGACATTTAGACTCTCTGAACTTAAATGTTTTCATGTGAGAATTAGATGAGATAATTATCACACAGTACCTGACACATTTAGTACCAGATCCAGCAATTACGCAGCAGATAACTAACCACCACTACCAAGAATACTATACTACTGGTAACGCTGTTAACTAATCTTAAAGTCTAACTTAGAGAAGGAAAGCTATCTCCAAATAAAATGTTTCTCAGGATGAAATGATCTCCCAAGAGCACTCTGTACTTTCCATGCTGTACAAATAACCTTCTATTGACATGTGATCTTTTCTATTAACAAAAAGCCCCCGGGGCACCTGGGTGGCTCAGTGGGTTGAGCTTGAGCGGCCGACTTTGGCTCAGGTCACGATCTCACAGTTCATGGGTTTGAGCCCCACATCAGGCTCTGGGCCCACCGCTCAGAGCCTGAAGCCTGCTTTGGATTCTGTGCCTCCCTCTCTCTCTGCCCCTCCCCCACTTGTGCTCTCTCTCTCTCTCTCTCTTTCTCTTTCTCTCAAAAATAAACATTAAAAAAAATTAAAAAATAAAAACCAATCAGTCAACATCACTTACAGTAGCAATTTATTTATTGGATCACCACAATTGAGCTGGATGAACCTCCCCTGAACAGTTACCATGATCTCAATTAAACCTTCTTCCTAACTGTCAGTTTTGTATTAAAAAAAAAAAATAATAAGTTGAGTTTTGCCCTCTGAAATTAGTATTTTCTCTAGATCACTTAAAATCACAACCTTGTCTCCTGAATACACTTACTAGCAAATTAGAGCTGTTTTCTTCTAGCCCCTCTCCCACACATTCCCCATGCATATCATAATAAAAAATATATGAAACATATATGTGTGTATAAAAAACACATATAAAAAGATAAAACATAAATATGTGTGTATGTATATAAAACATGTCTCTGTGTTAATGTGTGAATCTATATATGGTTGTAATCCTTTAATAATTGAGTGCCATGTGGGCAGGGACTTTGTTTTATTCACAGGCATAATGCAGATATTGGGAAAATAATGCGTATTCTCAGGTCAGTAGGGGTGGAGGGATAAAGTCTCATTATTATTAGCTCCAACATTCCTTCTGTAGGTATAAACAATGGTAGATAAAAAGCTTTTTGCTATTTCATCCTTTTTTCACGTTATGAGGAATCCATTTAAGCAACCTTATAGTTGCTGGCAAAACAGTTTTGCATCTTTGACTTGAAAGTCAGCAGAAAGACATGAATAGATGTAGTAGATGAAATACAAATATTAGTAAACATTTGGGAAAAAACAAGTAATCAAAGAAATGAAAATGAAACCAACATGAGATCCTTTTTTTGGTGGTTATCAAATTAGCAAACAAAACACATTAAAAAGAGCTTACCAAATGATGAAGTAAGCACTGTTTTCACTTGGTTGATGGGAATGTTCGTTTGTACAGTCTACTCAGAATACAATTTGGCTGTGTAATTGTTATCGAGATTTAAACAACTTCATGTTTTGACCCAGCAATTCCACTTTTGGACTTCTTTCCTGAAAAAAATAGCAAGGAATGCTGGGGGGGGGGGGGAAGTTCACCGCAACATTATTCACATAGAAAAACTTAAACGCAATCTAAATGTTGAACTCCTTGAAAATGATTAAATAAATCAGGGTATATCTGTATGATGGAATATCACACAGCTATCAGAAATGTTAAAATATTGGGGCGCCTGGGTGACTCAGTGGGTTGAGCATCCGACTTCAGCTCAGGTCATGATCTCATGGTTCATGAGTTCAAGACCCAAATCCGGCTCTGTGCTGACAGCTCAGAGCCTGGAGCCTGCTTTAGATTCTGTGTCTCCCTCTCTCTCTCTGCCTCTCCCCTGCTCACATTCTATCTTTCTCTCTCTCAAAAATGAATAAACATTAAAAAAAATTTTAAGAAATGTTACAATGTTAAGAAATGTGGAAAATGCTCAGATTAAAATGCTAACTGGGAAAAAAACCCAAGTTTTATGTATTCCTAATTTGAACTATGTAAAAATTGCACAGAAGAATGACTGGAAAGAAGTAATTGAAAATATATCAGTGATTGCCTCTAAGTGATAGAATGATGGGTAATTTTTTTCTTTTCTCTTCCCCTTCCTCCTTTTCTTCCTCTCTCTGGTGAGGAATGCCATTTTTCATGTATTTTTAAAAGCAACTTTGTGTAAGTTTTTTACAGTCAGAAAAAAATTTTAAGGAGTCATGTAGAAAAACCTCCTATATGTTTACTTTCATATGTACAATCACTGTGACCAGGACAGAAAGTATTTCACTAAAAAGATTAAGACCCAAGCTTTTATCTGTGGTCGGCTACTTAATTTTCCTCTTTGTAAAATGGAAATGATAGTTTCTAATTCACGAGGCGTTGTGGTCTTGCAGGTAAAGCCCTTGACTTTCATGGCACACTGGTATGTGTTCAGCAGGTGTTCATTTTCGATTATTTTTTGTTAGGTATCATTAAGAGCAGTTAGTTACCTTTTTAGCTAACCAAGTTGGCATTGAGAGGGACTGAGTTATTATTGAGTGGAAGTGAAGTGAAGACTGTGGTACTGTGACATCTGAACTCTGCAGGTGGCTAGTATTTTACCCAACTGTTGAAAATCTGTTTGTTTAGAGGCAGGGCTGCAGTCTAGCTTCAGACTGAGTAGGAAACTTTCCTTAAGCCTAAATTCGGTGTCAGCGTCTGGGTATTTCCTACACAGGACACCGCCCCAAACTAGTTTCTACTTTTAGCTCAAACACGGTAAATTTCCTTAAATATCCTTATGAACTTGGCCCCGCCCACATGCCCCCACCCGGTTGGTTCCAATGCTCCCGGGGTTAGTTCAATCCCAAGGATTTTTCCGAGTTGATTGGCGCAGCAAATCGGAAATCCTTTTACTTTTCTGATTGGTCGCGCGCGGCACTGGGGCGGGGCATATGGGAGTGTCTTGCCTGGAAGCCGGGAGCTGTCATTGGAAGATAAACCCGGCATTTCCAGAGCTTCGTGCCGTCGCCTAGGTCGCGAGGGGCGGGCCTCCTCCCGCCCAGGCTCTTATTATCCTTTGCATTGGCCAGACATGTCGTCACTCACAGAACTTCGAGCTCATTGGTACGAAAACTCCAAGAGGCGATGGATGATTGGTTGGCTGCCGTTCCCGCCCCCGCGCCAGTCGCCATTTTGCAGAGGGGAGCCGAAATCCGAAAGGCAGTGGTGTGGGTAACGGTGCCCTGTGCGGCGGCAGGTAAGTGCGGCTGGGTAGAAGGGGCGGCAGCATTCAAGGCCTGGCTGGATTTCCGCACCGTTAGCGGCCAGGAAACCAGAGAACAGCGGTTGGCCTGCGGAAAGGGGTCGGGCTTCCTGTCCCTTTTCCACCTTCTGTAGGGCCAGCGCTGCGGGTACCCGGGGGAAGCTTGGCGCGTCCACCGTGACCCTCCGCTCTCCCGAGGGCAGGCAGGTTGAGAGGGAGCGGCCTGGCGGACGGGCAGAAAAGGCATTCTGGGTTCTTCCCGGGGACCCGGAGCCCGTGCCTGCCCGCCGCGCACGCCCATTTGCTCCCCTCCCCCGCCCCCTTCTCGTTCGCGCCCAGAGGGTCTCGCCGCTGTTCCTCCTTGATGGATAGTTGGTGCTTGTGGCAGGGAAGGGTGAACGTGCTAAAGAGGCGCCGGGATCGGGGATATTTTTCCCCAGAGGGTTTCCAGAAACGCAGCGGGATTTGGGAGCCTCTGGCAGATGAGGAGGGAGAAGAGGGAAAGAGAAGCAGGAGGGAAAACCTAGGTGGTGTACCGTGTGTGGTTGGGAGGGGGAACGGAGCACGAGTATTTGGCTCCAAGGATGTGTAAGTGGGAAGTACCTCCCCACTCCACTCCCAGCACGTTCCTTACAGTTTTTCTCATCTATGCGGTTTGCGTTTTTTTCGGAAACAAAGACAAGGCGTCTCTAGTTTTGTCGCCCAACAAGATTTTGACTGCTGCAATGCCCTGGACGTTTGTATACTTTACATACAAACCATCTATGAATGATAAAAGCATTCATCGTTCTTTGGTTGTAGCAGTTCATCTTTACTTCATTTATGTACGGGATAAATGCTTCTTTCCTCTGATGGCGGAACAGAATGGTGTATGCTTGGGCATCATACGTGTTAGGCTACTGTGGGAAACCGTTGAATTTCATTCGTGAGGCCTCTGGAATTTGGTGACCTCCCCTCTGAGGTCACTAGGATCCAGATGAATGAGATTGGCAGTCCTTACTGCATTTTCTCTCTGCTCTGCCAGGGAGTTAAGTTTTTCTTTGTTTAGCAGTTTAACTGGAAAATCATAGTCTTTATAACAAGGATTTTTTGGGGGGGTGGGTGGGAGAATCTTTGTAGACTTTGAGGAGCTTGGTTCGAGATTCAGATACAGTACTATTTTAAGTCTTTAGAATGTCAAGTTTACACTTCATAGGCTGATGTGTTAAAAGACTGTAAATTCCTGCAAAGCTAGTCTGTCTTTACTATTGCCTTTCTTTATATAGAATCTATCATGCACTCTCCTAAAAAATAAAATATTGAACATGTATGCTGTTAGATATCAATAGTAGTGATTACCTTTTGGGAGGTAAAGATTGGGATTGAGGAACAAGGAGCTCTGGTTCGCTGGTAATCATCTTTTTATGATTGGTTCCTGACATTTCATTGAACTGTATGGTTAGCGTGTGTGTTTTTATCTGTGTGTAAATTATATTTCAACAAAAAGTAAAAAAAAAAATTGGTTGAGAGGCAGGTGATGTCAACACTGGATGCTATGGGATCTCCTCAACTCTTTGCCCAATTTCTCTATTAGCAGTGCGGTGTCTCAATGCTCTATTTCCTCCCCTCTGAAAATTTTGTAGGTTCTTTTCTGGATATTGATACTGATTGCTAGCCAAAGGCAACTACTAAATTTCTAAGAGATACTGATACTTAACCTGCCTTAAGGACTTTGCTTCACATCCAGTAAAATACACTGGTTCTGGGGCGCCTGGGTGGCTCAGTCGGTGAAGCGTCCGACTTCGGCTCAGGTCATGATCTCGCGGTCTGAGTTCGAGCCCCGCCTCAGGCTCTGTGCTGACAGCTCAGAGCCTGGAGCCTGCTTCGGATTCTGTGTCTCCCCCTCTCTCTGCCCCTCCCCTGCTCATGCTCTGTCTCTCTCTGTCTCAAAAATAAATAAAAACATTAAAAAAAATACACTGGTTCTGTCCTTCATTAGTTCTCATTTCAAGTGAGTGTAGATGTATATGTTGTGGCATGGCTTCCATACTTAGGGTGACCAAAGCCTGCTGCCATAGTGGTATCATTGACTGTGTTTCCATTATCCCACTTGGGTGCTGCAATGAAAAAAGAGAATTTTGTGGCAAGACATCAAAAAGCTTAGTTGAATTTCCCTTTGAAAATTAGATACGCTACTCTTTAATGGCCAAATTATACTTAAAATTGTTTACATTTTACTAGGAGCCACCTCTGACAGAGACTTGTATTTTATGTGTGGCGTTTCTATATCTCTGCAAAGAACAGTTACTTAATTTGCCTTTCTTTTCAGGTAACAGAATTCAGTCACAATGGGGAACGTTTTTGAAAAACTGTTTAAAAGTCTATTTGGGAAAAAAGAGATGCGGATTCTTATGGTGGGTTTGGATGCGGCTGGAAAAACCACCATCTTGTATAAATTGAAACTGGGAGAGATTGTGACTACCATCCCTACAATAGGTATGTTCAGGACCTGTGACAAGACCAATTTACAACTTAGTATGTTGTACTTTCACATGCTTTTTTGTTATTGAATGCTTTTTTTTTTAAGTTTATTCGTTTTGAGAGAAACAGTGTGAGTGGGGGAGGGGCAGAGAGAGTGGGACAGAGAGAATCCCAAGCAGGCTCCATACTCTCAGTACAGAGCCTGATGTGGGGCTTGAACCCACGAACTGTGAGATCATGACCTGAGCTGAAAGATGCTTAACCGACTGAGCCACCCAGGCATCCCTATTACTAAATACTTTTTTTGAAAATTTTGTCTGCCCCAAGAGCATAAACTTTTTGAGGCCAAAACTAGGTGGTATAGAATTTCTTAGTTGTTCCTTGGCATCTCTAGGGCATTGCTAGGTTTACAGGGCATTCAAATGAACACATTTCGGTTTAAGCACACTTAACCCTATCTGCTTGGCAAAAAAAGGAAAAAGATAATGATTAAAACAGGGAGGGCAGGGGCACCTGGCTGGCTTGGTTGGTAGAGCTTGGGACTCTTGATCTTGGGTATTGTGAGTTTGAGCCTCATGTTGGATGTGGAGATCACATAAAGAGAAAATCTTAACGTTTATTTATTTATTTAAAAAAAATTTTTTAACGTTTATTTTTGAGAGACAGAGCACGAGCAGGGAAAGGGGCAGAGAGAGACAGACAGACAGACAGACACACAGAATCTGAAGCAGGCTCCAGGCTCCAACCTGTCGGCACAGAGCAGGATGCGGGGCTTGAACTCACGAACTGTGAGATCATTACCTGAGCCGAAGTTGGATACTTAACCTACTGAGCCACCCAGGTGCCCCTATGTTGATTTATTTTTGAAGGAGAGAGAGACAGCATGAGCAGGGGAAGGGCAGAGAAAGAGGGAGACACAGATTCCATAGCAGGCTCCTTGGGACTCTTGATCTTGGGTGTTGGGAGTTTGACCCTCATGTCCCATGTGGAGATCACTTAAAGATAAAATCTTAAAACAAACAAACAAACCGGGAGGGCAGGTATGTCCTCTCTTCCACTCAATGTGTGTCCCAGCCTCAGCCTGAGATGGGAGCTGGCAATTACTGTTGCCTCTTCAGTCAGACTTCCTTCCAGCTGGCCTTTCTAAGGGGAAGCATGTCCGCAGGAAGTATGCTTCTAGGTTTAAAGATGCAGTGTGATTTTCTTCACTCTGGCTCAAACCAGTTGCTTGAGTTGGTGTCCAGCTGAAGAAGCTGATTTATTCCAATGCTGGAGGACGACATGGCAGTGTAGTTATCCCTGCACCCCGGCACTGTGTTTTGTGGGCCATTTAGGGATTTTGCAAAGGCAGGTTTGACAGGACTTGATCTCTGCCTTATGAACTGCCTCTAGATCCAAACTCCCACGTAAGAATAGGCTCCCCAGGATGATGTGTGAAGTCAGTAGCATTCTGAATGTTGGATTAGTCACAGGAACCAAAGGATCGACTTCCAACTTGGGCAATGGTTTCAGAGATTGCAACATTTGGAGAAGGAGGAAACCAGATGGACAAAACGTTCATACCCACAATTTAAAAAAAATGTCATCAGTCCCAAATGAAAATAGCAGAATTGTGTGGTTGTCTCCAATTATAAAAATAATTCATGCTTCCATGATACCAGACCTACAGCAAAACATAAACAAGTGTTAAAAACACTGTACCATGAAGATTTTGGTGAAGGGGCATCTGGGTGGCTCAGTCGTCGATTAAGTGTCCGATTCTTGATTTTGGCTCAGGTCATGATCTCGTGGTTTGTGAGGGTTCTTGAGATCGAGCCCCGTGTTGGGCTCTGTCTGCACTGACTGCATGAAGCGTGCTTGAGATTCTTTCTCTCCCTCTCTCTCTGCCCCTTCCTTGTTCTCTCTCTGTCTCAAAATAAATAAACCTAAAACAAAAAAAAAACATTTTGGTAAATATTTTTGTAAAATCATATGTGTGCTGTTTTCCACCTTACTCTGCATTAGACAGTATATTTGGATCTCTCTTGTTATTTCCTCCCTGTGGAATGCTTTCCCGCTTTCTTCCTTAGCCTCCTCCCCCTTTATGTAGCTAATGCCAGCTCATTCTTTTGGTCTTAGTTTACACATTATTTCTCAGGGACACCTCTCCTGATACCCTGGACTGGTTTTCCCCTGGTAAAAGTTTCCATAGTTACTTGAACTTCTTAGTGACTCTCAACACATTTGTCATTGCTTGCTCACTTGTCTTCCTTCCAACAGTGTGTGTGTGTAAGATAAGGGCAGGAGCCAGGTCTGTCTTTTTCACCACTGTTCCCAAGCCCCTAGCAAAATGCCTGGCACATAGTCGTCCAGTAACTATTTTTAAGTTTACTTATTTTTGAGATAATTTTTAAAGTTTATTTTACATATTTTGAGAGAAAACACACAGAAGGGGCAGAGAGAGAGGGAGAGGGAATCCCAAGCAGGCTCCATGCTATTAGCACAAAGCCAGATGCTGGCTCGATTTCATGACCTGAGCGGAAATCAAGAGCCTGACACTTAACTGACTGAGCCACACACACACCCCATAAATATATATATATATATATATATATATATATATATATATATGTTTATTTATTTATTTTGAGAGAGAGAGAGAGCACATGCATGCACACACATGAGCCAGCCGGGGGGCAGGGAGGGTCAGAGAGATTGAATCCCCACCAGTCTCCGTGTTGAGAGTCCAGCGTGGGGCTCGAACTCAGGAACCATGAAATCGTGGCCTGAGCCAAAAATCAAGTCAAGAGTGGGGCACTTACCTGACTGAGCCACTCAGGCACCCCTGTCCAGTAAATGTTTGGTGAATGAATTGGATACCAACCTTGTGGTAGATCATTAAACTAATGGCCCCCAATGCATCATTCCTCTCTGTATCCACGCCCATATGCAGTTCCCTTCTACTGCGATGCTCAGCTTGGCCACAGGCTTGCTTTGGCTTAGGGAGCATCAACAAATGTAATTCAAGCAAAGGTGAAGTTAGTGCTTTTGCCCTGGGGCTTGCACTTTTGGAACACTGCCACCTTCCGAAGAGGAAGCCCAATGTTCCTTGAGAATGAAGACTACCTGGAGAGAGAGAAAAGCCTGGCCCAGCCCCCAGGGGATTCCTTGGCTGAATGTACTACAGGGGGAAACCCAGGCAACCCACAGAATTGGTGGTGGTGATGGAGGGAATCATTATTCTAAGTCACTAAGTTTGGGGGCTTACCTAACGACTGATACAGATGAACATCGCATTTTAATAACTGGATAGTATTCCATTGTAGTTATATTTTAATGAATTTCCATTGATGGTTGTTCTTTGTAAGTGATGCTGAAGTAAGCATCTTTAACATTTTTGCAAAGTTTTCTCCTTGCAGTAATTTCTGGAGGAGGGATTGCTATGTTAAAACCAATGTACATTTAGGGGGGGCTGGCTGGCTCAGTCGGTGGAGCATGTGACTCTTGATCTTGGAGTTGTGAGTTTGAGCCCCGCATTGGGCGTAGAGTTTACTTAAAAACAACGTACATTTAATATGGGTACACACTCACCAAAAAGGTTGTGTCAGCAGCTACTAAAAAGTGTTAATTTCTCCAGGGAATTTGCCGATCTGATAGAGAAAAAACACTGATTTTTATTGGGATTTCTTCTATTGTAAGTGAATATATTCAAACATCAGTGCGTCTTTTGTATTTGCTCTTCTGTGACTTGATTTTAATATGGTTCTAGGGTTTTTTCTTTTTTTTTTTTTTTTTTAAATTTTTTTTTTTTTTTTTCAACGTTTATTTATTTTTGGGACAGAGAGAGACAGAGCATGAACGGGGGAGGGGCAGAGAGAGAGGGAGACACAGAATCGGAAACAGGCTCCAGGCTCTGAGCCATCAGCCCAGAGCCCGACGCGGGGCTCGAACTCCCGGACCGCGAGATCGTGACCTGGCTGAAGTCGGACGCTTAACCGACTGCGCCACCCAGGCGCCCCATGGGTTTTTTCTTTTTGTTGGCATGTTTATATGTCTCTTAACGATTTGAAGAAGGACATTATGGGTCAGGAACAAGTCTTGTCCCATGCTGGTTTTCCAGGTGATGGTCTTTCAACCTCATTTTTTCTGTGTTTTGCCATACAGAATTTTAGGTAGCCAAATTTACCAATTTTTTTCTTTTTTTTTTTAGGTTTGGTATCATTTTTAGAAAGGTCTTCCTCACTCTGGGGTCATAAAAGTATTCACCAATATTTTCTACTGCTAATAATGCATTATTATTTTTTTTGCATTATTTTTATTTCATTTTTAAAAACATTGAAATATTTACTTGAAGTTTATTTTTCTGTTACAAGTAAGTTAGGGATTCAGTTATATTTATATTTATTTATATATATTTTTTTAATTATTTATTTTTGAGAGAGAGAGAGAGAGAGACAGAGTGTGAGCTGGGGAAGGGGCAGAGAGAGGGAGACACAGACTCTGAAGCAGGCTGCAGGCTCTGAGCCGTCAGCAGAGCCCGAAGCGAGGCTCGAACTCACAAGCTGCGAGGCGGAAGCTGCGAACTGAGCCGAAGTCGGCCGCTTAACCGACTGAACCACCCAGGTGCCCCTAGTTACATTTTTCAAATGAGAAGGCCAGTGCTGTCCAGTAGAACATTCTGTAGTGATGGAAGTGTTCTGTGACCACTGTCCAGGTTGATAGCCATAGCCGCAAGTGGCTCTTGAGCGCTTGAAATGTGGCTAGTGCGATTGAGGAGCCCACATTTTTAATTTCAATTAAATCCAGACAGTCACATGTGTATAGGACATGTGCAGGGATAGACAGCTCTCCACCATTTATTGGATAGTGTTTCCACACTGATTTTAAATGCCTTCTTTGTCATATATTAAGTTTTCATGGGTGTGTGTCCTTCTGGACAACCCCCTGTTGTCGTCATTTGAACTTCATCATTTCAAGTATTATTAAGGTTTGATAATATCTTTAAAAAAATTTTTTTGTTTATTTTGAGACACACACACACACACACACACGCTCACACAGTGTGAGCGGGGGAGGCGTAGAGACGGGGGTGGAGAGAGAGAGAGAGAGAGAGAGAGAGAGAGAGAGAGAGAGAGAATGAGAATCCCAAGCAGGCTCCGCACCATTAGCGCAGAGCCTCATGCGGGGCTCAAACTCACGAAACCGTGAGATCATGACTTGAGCCAGAGCCGAGTCAGACACTTAACCGACTGAGCCACTTAGGCACCCCTAATATCTTAAACGTAATTTGTTACCTGTTTTCAGAGAGTTCTTGGTTATGCTTACTTATTTTTCCAGATTACATTTAAGATTGTTTTGCTAAGTTTCCTATCCCACTTCCTTTCCCTCTTCCCTTTAGAATGGCATTGAAATTATACATTTATTTAGCAAGAATTGAGATTTCTGCAATGCAGTGAGAGCCCCTCACGAAAACCAGGCTTGACTCAAAGTGAGATTTGGAAAGTGAGCAGTCCCAGGTTGTGGTAGGCCTTGACAGTCATGTTTGGGATTTGGGTGTGGGAAGCCAAAGAGAGATTATTTTTCCCCCCTTATTTTAAATATTTCAATCAAACATGAATGTGTAGGGAAGTGATATGACCACATGTGTTTTGAGAGTTTTGATTAGAAAATGGTAGTGGACAGAGAGGAAGAGTGGCTGCCGCTAGATTAGTTAGGTTGCTTCAATAATTGAGGCAAGAAATGACAGTTTCAGGGGTTAGGATGACTAACCTCTAAATATTAGATATTTAGGAGGTTGGACAGATAAGATTTGATAATGAGAATTTTTTTTTATTAAAATTTTTTACTTATTTTTGACAGTGAGAGAGGGACAGAGTGTGAGTGGGGGATGGGCAGAGAGAGTGAGGGAGGGAGACACAGAATCCAAAGAAAGCTCCAGGCTCTGAGCTGTCAGCACAGAGCCCGACCCGGGGCTCGAACTCGTGAACCGCAAGATCATGACCTGAGCCGAAGTCGGACACTTAACCGACTGAGCCACCCAGGTGCCCCCATAATGAGAATTTTAGGGGTGAGAGAGTTGAAAGTGTCAGTGATGCCTTCCAGATTTCCAGCTTGTGGGATGAAGGGGTGCAGGGGTAGCTAGGAGAGGAGCAGGTTAGAGGGGTGGGGATCTTAAGTTCAGTTTTGACGTACTGCCTTACCGGAGCCTTTGAGACATTTAACCAAAGATGTTGGATAGAAGGTTGGATTATGGACCTGAAGCTCAGGAGATCTGGGTTCAGATCATGTAAATTTGAGAGTCATTAGCACAAAAATGGTGATATAGCCCCAGGAGGGAAGGAGATTACCTCTGGGGATGTGGAAAGAAGAGAATGGATGGGGCAGTACAGAGTCCTAGGAAGTCCATCATCTAAGGATCAATTAAATGTGGTTGAGCTCACTAAGTAGACCGAGAAGGTTCAGCCATAGAATTAGAAGGAGAATGGGAAACCAGGGAAGAGTTTCAAGGAGGGAGTGAGCAGTAGTGGCAGATGTGAAGTCAAATTACCTAAGAACCGAAGAGCATCTGTTGGATTTATTGACATGCCCATCGATCACTACTTGCCTCGGCAACGCCAGGTCTGTAACATGGTGGGCAGAACCAAGGTTTTCTAGGGTACAAGGTGACACAGTAGGTGCAGTGAATGTAACTATTCTTGGAGAAGTTTGGCTTTAACAGGGAAAATAGAGGGTAGTAGCAGTTCAAGATGTGGAGTCAAGGAAGGGCTTTTTTTGAAAGATGTGAAGATTTAAGCGTGCTAAGAAGAACAGGGTGGGGATTTCAGAGAGCGGGGGGAGAGCAGCCCAAGGTCTGGCGGTATGAGTGGTTAGAACTGACATTGGATAGTGGCCCTCTTCTGTTGTTCCAAGGAGAGAAGCAAAGGGTGGGGAAAGGTGTAGGTAGGTTTCTACATTGTTTGGTGGGAGGTGAAAGTCGTCCCATTAGTGGCTTCTGTTTGCTCTGAAGTGCACTGTAAGATCTGCTGAGAGAAAAGAAGGGGATGTGTGAGGTTTGAGTCTGGAGAGAGTAGAGAAGGTGATGAGTGAAAGAGCGAGCTAACATACTCGGTTTTGTAAGCCATAGATCTTTTTTTCTTTTTCAAGTAAGCTCTAGGCTCAGAGTAGGGCTTGAACACACTATCCTGAGATCAAGCGTTGCATGCTCTATCCACTGAGCCAGCCCAGCGCCCCTGTAAGCTATAGATCTTTGACTAGCAAGTTGCTTTGTAAATTAAAAGTACTGTCCAAATGTTAGGTGAAATTCATTGGAATCGTTCAGCCAACAGAAGTCTTCATTAACAATTTTCTCCGTCTTCCCAATTTAGGTTTCAATGTGGAAACGGTAGAATATAAAAATATCAGCTTCACAGTCTGGGATGTTGGTGGCCAGGACAAAATCAGACCTTTGTGGCGACATTATTTCCAGAACACCCAAGGTAAAGGTTATCCAGTCTGTGGCCCTGGAACCATTTGTATTAAATGCGTCTAAAGTTGGATGCTCGTGGCAAAACCTTGTGCTCTGCTCTGTTTGGACTGTCAGTCATTCCTTCTCTTCCGATGACCCACTTACACTTCCTGGGGAGGTTTCTTTTCGGAAAATGGTCCCTGCCTTTCTAAAAAAGGTGCTTGGGCATTAATGCCCTACCTAGAAAACTTCTCTTAATCCAGATTCGTTAAGAAAGGGCTATCCTGATGAATTTTGTCTTTTGGTTCAGTGTATGTATGTTAGATGAAGTACCAGTATTGGAAGAATTTGGATTCAGTAAGCTCTTTTAAACCTGTTGAGAATATTTAAGAATCATGCCTCTGGAGAGAAAGAAATGAACAGGCGTGGATGGAACCCCAGATGCCAGCATCTTGTGTGGCCACAGTCCCTCCCTGTTGCCCTGCTATTCTAGAGGTGCAGGAATCGACATGCATATCCAGATCCTTGCCTTGTTTCCTTATCACTGGTTTCTTAGAAGTTGGGGTTCTAATGGGTCCACACCCATCATCAATCTCTTTGAGGTTTTTTCCATGGATTTTGTGTTGGATAAATGCTACCTTCTAGAATGTTGCCTGTCAAGATATCCATAAACTGTTCACATAGCTGTTTACACCCTGATTCTCATGTAGAATCATAACCAGATGGCATCTTCATGCTCGCTTTAGAACTTATTTGGAGTCTTAATTTTGCAGATTCTACTACTGGTGGTGTTTTCATTGCATGTGGTTCATAGTAAAGGCCTGTATTTGTCGGTCTTGTCACACCCAGTGCTCAAGCCTGCTGGCCCTTTATGTTTTAGATCATTGTTGTAGCACTTCACTTCATTTGCAGCTATTTTCTCAGCCTTTAAATTAAATTGTATATTTTTTTTCTTAAAATGCTGTGTGTGTGCATGTAAACATATATGTGTGTATGTATACACACACACACACTTGTTGTTGTTGTTAGTGGAAACTTCAAAAGATATAAGGAGGAGAGGATGCAGAATGAACCCCCCTTGTACCCATTGCCCAGCTTCAACAGTTTACTAGCATTTTGCCCAGAGTATGTTCTAGCAAAGCCCAGACGTGATACCTTTTGCTCATGAAACATATCCTTCAGTTTTCATTTCAAACCGATAAAGCCTTTTTTTCTGAACATAATCTCCATGCCATTATCACATCCCCAAAATTAGTATTAATTCTTTAATGACAAGTACCCAGTCCGTAGTCAAGTTTCTCCAGGTGGGTCAGATATGTCCTTTCTACGTTTGATTTGTTTGCATTGGGAACCAAAGTTCACACATTGCGTTTCATGGTTATGTCCCTTTAGTCTCTTACTCTAAAACAGATCTTCTCCCCACCTCTTTTTTTCCTGTGTCATTTTTTGTTAGATGTTTATCCTGCATTTTGGATTTGGCTGATTATTGTAGTGTTACTTAATTTGTCTATGGATATCTTGTAAAATGGTAGTTTGTTCTAGAGGTTTGGTTACATTCTGGTTCATATTGGCGGCAAGGATACTTCAGAAGTGATGCTAAGTACTTCCTGTTGTATCACATCTTAACACAGGCCTGGTTGTCCCACTTTTAGTGATGCTAAATGGATTCAGATGGTTTCAGCATACTTCTCCCAAAATAAAGTTGCCTTTCACTTAGTGATTCTAGCATTCGTGGAAGACTGCTAGATCTGTTATTAGAGTTACAGAATGGTGATTTTTCTAGATCGTTTCATTTCAGTTGTATTTGTTAGCTGAAATCCTTCTAAACAGAGAAGTCCCATCAAATATTTGGTTTTTCTGAAATATAGTTTATATAAGAAAGGCAGAAAAAGTGCTTAATTCTTTACCTTTACTGATCTTCAGAGAACGAACTTGATAACCTAGCAACTTCCATGATGACTGTTAGATTTTTACATCTCTGTTTCAATCCGCTGCAGACAATATACCTTCTGATACTCAAGAGTGTTCGTTTATCTTGGGTTGGTACTTGCCATAATGGCCAGACGGATGCAATTCCTCATTAGTCAATAAATCTAGAAAGTGTGGGTCTGAACCACAGCTCTGCTATGAAACCTTGGGAAGGTTAAGTAATCTTTTCTCAGTTTCCTTATCTATAAAATGGAGGTACCACCTCCTGTGTTGGATCATTTGGCTTGAATGAGATTGATTTTGTAAAATGCTTTGTTCGGTGGTTAGATGGTAGTAGGCTAGGAGCCTGTATTAGTCTGGCTTCTCCAGAGGAAACAGAACCAATAGGATGGATGGAAATATATGTGTGTATATAGATATATATCTATATCTATCTATCTATCTATCTATCTCAGGTTTATTATAAGGAACTGGCTCACGTGGTTACAAAGGCTGAGCAGTCCCAGGATTTGCATTTGGCAAGCAGGAGAACCAGGGTGGCTGATGCTGGAAGTTCCAGTCCAGAGCCAGAAGTCCTGGAGGCCAGTTCCAGGATGGCCAGGCAGGGACTTCTCTCACTCTTTTCTTTTCTTCAGGCCTTCAGTGGACTGGAGAGGCCCACCCCCGCGGGGAAAGGCAGTCTGCTGTACTCAGTCTGCTGATTCAAATGTCATTAACCTCATCCAGAAACCCCCTCCCAGACACACCCAGAGAAACATTTGGCCACACGTCTGGGCACCCCGTTGGCCAGTCAAGTTGACTTGTAAATTACCCCATCACAGAGCCCAAATTGTGAGAGGTTTTACTTCCTCGTTCTCTGGCAGGATTCCTTTTGCCTGCCTGATTCAGTGCTGTCACCTTCAGTCACCAAGTTGAAATGCCTTTTTGTTTTCAATCTTCTATTCTTAACAAGTCCAGTTTAATTGAACTCCAGCGACTGTTGCTTTGATGGCAGGCACCTGGCTGTGTTCTAGGACCTTGCGGTGCATAATTTAGACTGCTCATGAGATTAGCAAATGGGGAGTGTTTGAAGAATGGATTTGCTGTCTGTGGTGGGTCCCGGCTTCTCAGTTCTGAGTGGCCTTGGATGCTGCCTCTTTTTCTTCTGCCAGCTTCTCAAAGGTCAGGCTGTCTTTTATTATTTAAATTTTCTTCATCAGTATGTTGAGTATGACAGACTAAATGATAGCTTTTAGCTCTCCATTAAGACATTTGACTGTCTTCACTAGGCTTCGCTTGTATAGATTGGAATTTGAATAGTTTATGTGGTTTCTTAGTTGATTATATTACATAGAGTGCATAAAATGGTCCATTAGTTCTCACGTGGACAGATTTTTCTTTTTTTTTTTTAAGGTTTTTTTCCTTGATTGTAAGTGTAGTAATTTTAATTTGTTAAATGGCCATACATTTATATGGTTCAAATTTCCAAAAGAAATAAAAGTGTATAATGAAATGCCACTGTCTCCTTCCTGTCTCCAAACCACCCAATTCTCCCTCCATAGACCAGCACTTCTATTTTTTTGCACATCTGTCCAAAGATATTTTCTGCATGTCAGCTCAGAGCCCAATGCCAAGCTTGAACTCACTCATGGACCGTGAGATCATGACCTGAGCCAAAGTCGGATGCTTAACCCACCGAGCCACCCAGGTGCCCCAGCCTCCCGGCCTTTTAAAACAAATTGTAGTGTACCATTCATGTGTAAAATTATCTTTTCTAGGTTCTCCCCGTTCAAAAGTAGAGTCAGTCTGATGCTAGATTCTTTTGTTTCTCAGATCAGGATTTATGTGAAAGCAGTATAAAGTGGGCCCTGATATTTATAAACCTTTGTTTCTATCAGGAATGGCGAAGGGATTCTATGCTCCCACCCTGTCAGCTCTGCTTTGGAGACTAAGGATCTCCTCGAATTTCTGGATAACCTTGTTTGCTTAGTTATGATCAGAGACCTGGTTATACTATTGGTAGAATATTGCATCTTTGGGAGAAGTTTTGGATGTTCTGCGTTGTTTTAATCTGATGTGATATAACAGACGGGACTTTGGCTCGGGTGCAGCACCCGAGCACCCCGAAGCCGTGGGAGCTCCTGTCTGAGGAGTGGGCCACCCCAGAGCAGCTGGCCAGGCAGCTGTCGGGTGGGCCTGGGAAGCAGGAGGAAAGGGGCAGAGGGCCAGCGCCGGTTCTCCCTCCTGACATCACTGTGAAATCCGTGTTGGAGGCAGCCAAGAAGGCATCCTCTCACGCTACACTTCTGCTACCGGGAAGGTCCCTTTGGCAGTGTCCCCATAAGCTGTGGCTGAAGCGGGGCACAAATCTCCCCAGTGACAAGGAGGCCTCCCAAGGCAGCCCGTTGGGTCTTCAGTTTTGTTGACTCTTTGTCAATGTCCTGTAGTTTGTACCCACTGATCTTCAGGGTACTTATAGAGCTATATAAAAACCAGTTGAACCTCTCTTTATGGCATGAACTCTTAGATATTTGAAGACAGCTGTCAGTCCCCCCAGTGAGTCTTTTCTCGAGATAAAATATCCCCGGTTATGTCAGTTCTTTTTCGTCTGACATCGTCTCTAGTTCCTCTGCCGTCCTAGTCTTTCTTTGAATCCTTCCAGTGCGCCTGCGTTGTAGAGCGTGGGGTCCTGCAGCGACCATGTAATCTTCACAGGATGTTCTGACTGACACACGATAGAGAAGGCTTTTTATCGCCCATACCCTAGAAACTGAGCTGCCGACACTGCTCTCGATACAGCCTGAGAGCAAATTAGTTCTGGCAGCCACTTCACGTTTTTGTCGCACAGAGGGCTTATTGTCAGCTAGCCACCAAGTTCTTTCTATCATTATGTACTTTACTATACACGGACGGCTGCGAAGACGGTCTTCCCCATTCTCTATTTGGGCGTGAGTAGGATTTCCCAGGGAATCATCTTGGCCCAGTGCTTCCTCCAGCCAATGTAGCAGCAACCAGGTCTGTGCAGGTTTCTGCCACCTTTGCTTCCACACAGTGTGGTGGTATCTTTCTTCGACCTGTCTCTTGCTTCCTGGGGATCCCCTGATGCTCTCTCTAGTGTGGGATCCTGCAAAGATTTCCCGACACCAGCTACCTGGAGTTGGGCCAAACTTCACAGGTTAGAGGCACAAGACTCCCTCACTGCAGACACCAGCCGTAAATGGGGTCCCCAGACCACCCTCACTTCTCATTGGCTGGCTGCAAATTCAGCAGTTCCCACGACCCCCTCAGGTTCGGTAATTCATCAGAATGACTCACAGGACTCAGGAAAGCGAGATACTTAGAATTACAGTTTTGTTATAGCACAGGGATACAAATGAGCCAGCCAAAGGGAGAGACACATAGGGCGAGGTCTGGGAGTTACCAGACACAAAGCTTCCATGGTCCTTTGCACACGGAGAAAACACTGCATTACCTCTGGCACGCTGATGTGTAACATCATTTGAGTCTTGCCAACCTGGGATGCTTCTCTGAACTTTGACGTCCTTTGTTCTTATTGGGACTTCATTATGTAGGCATGATGTAGAAGCAAGGTGATAAAGCATGAACCTTAACCTTTTCTCTCTATATTCTTGTTTCTGTTAATCTGGTGAAGGCCTGTGATGCTTCTGAAAAGGTAGGTGGGTTGAGTGTGCAGCAGGCTTCCTGACTGGAGATTAGATGTCCTTCCTTATGGATTGCTTTCGGTGAAACCATACACATAAGTAGGGAGAAGCTGTAAGGACGTATAAACAGCTCCCCTTTCCAGGTTCAGATTACCAGCATGCTTGTGATTTCTTTCCAGGTCTGATTTTCGTGGTTGACAGTAATGACAGAGAGCGGGTCAATGAGGCCCGAGAAGAACTAACCAGAATGTTGGCAGAAGATGAGCTCAGAGATGCAGTTTTATTGGTGTTTGTAAATAAACAGGTATGTTGTTGGCTTTCTGAATACCGGGGCTGAAATTTCTGCCAGATGTTCACTTAAAAATATGGATACTTAAATTAGATATCTGCCTTCCTCTCTCTCTAGTCTCTACTGTAACCTTCCCACATTACCCCCCACCTCTCTCTCTCTCTTTTTTAAAGTAAGCTCTAGGCCCAACATGGGGCTTGAACTCACAACCCCGAGACAGCCAGGTGCCCCCTATGCACCTCCTTTTTAGCTTATGTCTTCTATTCATTCATGCAACAAATATTAATTGAGCATCTACTAAGATCCAGGCATTGTTTTAGGTATTGGTGTTGTAGCAGTGAGCAGCAAGACTGACAAAAATCCCTGTGTTCATGGAGTTTGCATTCTAGCGCAAGCAGAGTCAGCCAGTAAATAATATGTAATGTGTCTGCTGGAAGTGTGGAGGATAGATGTGGGGAAGGGCCAGGATTCCTCCATCATAAGATGACATTTGAGAAGAAGACCTGAAGGCCAGCAGGAAGGGAGCCATGTGGGGCCAAAAATAGCAAGGCAGCCAATACAGCTGGAACAGAGCGGGCGGGGGCGGTGAGGGAGGAGGTGGTTGCATCATAGGGGGCCTATCCTCCAGGAGGAGAAGAGTCTTCTACATAAATGTAATGGAAAGCAGTAAAGGAAGAGTGGGAGGAGGGCCAAGTGTAGAGCCGTCCCACCTCGGGACTCAAAGCCGAACTAAGCTTGGAAAAGAAGGTAGAGTTGTGGAACGTACCAGCCCGAGATAACCTCAGTCGATTGTGGTGTGTTTCCATCCACTTTCTCCTCCATGAACACATTCGTTATGTGACTGAGCTCACGCTCTTCTGACTGGGTTGCATCCTGTGTGTCACTTTTTCTCTTGCCACCCAGCTCTTTGTAATCATGATTTTAAATGGTGGCTGGGTCATCACTCAGTGATTACCCTACCGCTGGGTTCGATGCCAGTCCAGAATTTCACTAGTGAGCACAATAGACTTTCAAAAAGAAAATGACACTTGTTCGTTTTAATTATAAAAACAGAACATGCCCGTGGTAAAAACATGCCAGCAGTTCAGAATACCAAGTGGAATGTTCTAGCCTCACTCTTCAGGGTAAAACATTGTTGAATTTCTTCTTTTCCCAGAGTTACAACGTTCTATGCCTGTGTAAACAGTTATGTGATTGTATTCATATTTACATTCTGGAGATCAGCTTTTTTACTTAGCATATCTTTGATGTCATTCCATATCACTATATCTAGATCCATATCGATATATCCAGATCCATATCAATATGTCTAGATCTACATTACGTGGCAGGCATAGTTGTAGGAACTTGAAATATATCAGAGAACAAGCTTGTAAACAAGCTTGGGTTCTAGTTAGAGGAGACAGATGATAAGTAATTCACGTACCAAATAAGTAAGTTTTATAACGTAGCAACATATGGTGACTGCGGCATTTGAAAAGATTAAGCAGGACAATTAGGGAGGGGTCCTGGGGGCTCAGGTCACGAAGGCCTTGCAGACCATCACAAGGACGCTGGCTCTCCCCCTGAGAGAGACGGAGCTGTTGTCGGGTTTTGAAAGAATGATTCGCTCTTCCCCTGACCGCTGGGTTGAGAGCAGACTTGAGGGGAACAAGTGCAGAAGCAAGGGGACCAATTAGGAAAGTTCTTTCAGTGCTCCAGGGTAGAGGTCATGGTGCTGGCATCGGGAGGGTATCTGTGGAGGTGCTGAGGAGGGGTCAGATTCTGCATCTGTTTTGATGGTACAACCAGTGGTGTTACCCAGTGTGGAGTTGAGAGGTCAGAGAGAGAGACAGATTAAGGATCAGCTGAGCTCAGACTGTGGGGTGGGGTAGGTTTGGGGAGAAGAACGTAGTATTTTGTTATATAGATGCATCGTTAAAAACTGACTTTCGGGTTTTTTTTTTCAAGGATCTTCCGAATGCTATGAACGCAGCGGAGATAACAGACAAGCTCGGCTTACATTCCCTCCGCCAGAGAAACTGGTACATTCAGGCCACTTGTGCCACCAGTGGAGATGGGCTTTACGAAGGCCTGGACTGGCTCTCCAACCAGCTCAAAAACCAGAAGTGATCGGAAGCGATCCCTTCCCCGTGCGTTGTGGCAAAGTCAGCTGGCCTCTTCTGTGTGCGTGCGTGCGTGCGTGTGAGGAGCTGAGTGTGGGTGTGTGGCTGGGAGCGGGAGCAGCTTTCTCACACTGTGCCTTATACGTGCTGTAAGAAAACCAGTCTTACGTTTGAAGAAAAACCAGTGTTAATGTGAAATGCTACCTTCCACTTGAGTAGCTCCGGCGCTCAGCCTGGCCGCGGGTGGAGGGCCCCCGGGGCTTCCTGGTGCGCGCTCGCCAGAGCCGTCTCCACAGCGGGCAGGAGGCGGGGAGCTGGCCGGGGGCTGAGTGGAGCTGGCAGAGCCGGGGCTGGCGTCTCCGCACAGCTCGAGTCCCCTTAGACGCTGGTGCTCTTTTGTAAGCAGGAAGGGCCCGTCCTTCTTGCCCATCACTGCCAGAGCTAGCAACTCACTTGTCAGTGCTTTAAAGCAAAAGATCCTCAAGAGGAAAAAGGCACTTGCTTCCTGCGGGTTTGAAGTTCAGATCTGAACTTTTCCCTTAAGTTATTTTCTTCCTGGTGTAATGTGCTTCATTTAAAGGAACTCGAGGTCTTTTTCATTAGAGTGTCAAGTCTCCATAACACTAGAAAATTGTCCAGTCCTTTCCTCATGCTAGTTCCTTCCCGTTTGCCTCTTATTTGCCCGATGGAGACCATGTGGGGTAAGTAACCCAGCGGGAGGCCGAGGTTCTTGTCCACAGGGTCCTGCGGAGGGGCAGGCGTGTGTCCCTGCGTCTGTCTCCCCTTCTCAGGTTTCAGGCTCCCGAGGCTGCTGCTCCCACTTCTCTGTCCCGTGCTAATGTTCTGTGCTCAAAGCGGGAGGTTCACTCCTGTGATGGAATCGTCGCCAAGTTCATGATCTCCCTTCGACTTTCGGTTTTGGTCTGTTTCTGTTCCCAGAACCACACACCTGTGAGTTCTGCGAGTGAGAGAGGGTTGAGAGCTTCCTTTGGGGTCGAGATGAAATTCCCGGCCACCCCTGTGACTGCCCCTGAGTCGGTGCTCGCTTTTGATATGAAAATGTCTCCTCCAGACCGCTCTCTGCGGCGCCCGCTCCCCCTCCCGGATGGCAATGATGTCCTACGTGGAAACGTGCTTTATGTGGTCCTCAGAATGTTCATGAAAATGGCCTGGAGGTGAGCTTGGTTTCACGTGGTAGTCTAGAGCTCGTTTGGCCAGACAGCTGTTGACCGGATGTGTACCTGAGCACTTCCACTACGTGGCCCTTGAGAAGTCCTTTTTCAAAAAAGCTTCTTATTCAAATTACAGAGGAGGGGAATGTAAGGTGAACTTGAACTAAAGTAACCCTTGTTTATTGATAATAATGAAGTCGATACTCCCAGGAAGAGATTTCCTGCCACGATCAACGTGGGGTGTGATGTTTTTCTGTAAGATGTTGACCCTAAAGACTGTTCATTGCAATACCGGCATCCAAGTCCCGATTTGGTTTTTAACCCTGGAACAGTTCCTGAGAGATTTAAGTTGTGCGCCTCAAATGGGCAGGGACTGTGTCCTCTACTTTTGTATTTGTGCTTAGTACGGTGTACCTAGTACAGTGCTAGGCCTCGTTTAACAATTGTCGGTCGGTTGGACAATAAAGAACTTGCCTTGGAAGGAGGAGAGGACAGCCACGTGCTTCTGTATGTGTCGTCGAACTACTTTAAGATCCCTTTTCCCTCCGTCTTAGCAGACTTCCTATTGAACATTCCCAGGGTACTTGTGCAAAAGACGACCCCGGAGGTGCTGTCCTGAGCCTTTGTGCCTCTAGCAGTATCCTCACTGATAGCATCCGTGACACTTTCAAACTATGGGCTTTCCCTGTGGTCTGGAGCTGGTGAGTGGGGGTGAGCGGGGCCACTTCAGTGTAGTCACTTTGAACAAAGATTTGGGTCCCTGAAAGCCATGTTGATATCCCAGTTATGTCCCTTACTGGCTGCTGGCCTCTGGCCATTTACTCTTAGCTTCTGTATCTCTTGAGCCTCCATTTGCTTACCTGTTTTCCTTTCTCTTTCTTTCTTTTCTTTGTCTGTCTTTCTTTCTTTCTTTCTTTCTTTGCTTATTTATTTTTGAGAGAGAGAGAGAGAGAGGCAGAGTACAAGTGGGGTAGGGGCAGAGAGAGAGGGAGACACAGAATCGGAGCTGTCAACACAGAGTCTGACGCCAAACTTGAACCCACGAACCGTGAGATCATGACCTGAGCCGAAGTCGGACGCTTAACCGACTGAGCCACCCAGGGGCCCCTTTTTTCCTTAACTGTTAAATGGGAATGATGATACTTACCCAGTAAGGTTGTGCAGATTCAGTGTCTCAGACCTTTGAATACCTTGCTCTGGTGTTTCCCGGGGAGTATCTTCATGTCTAAGTGTGAACAACAGTGCTGGTGGCCACAAACCGATGAGCGTTATTTGTAGGAGAAGGGAAGTGGGATCGTGTGTGGGGGCTGTATAAATCTCTGTCTTGCTCTCTTTACCTTCTATTCCTGCTGGATGCTTGGTCCTTTTCTAACCATGGAGAATGTTCACGAGACCAGCTGGGGTCCTTGATTACCAAGCATGTTGCTGTGTCCTATCCTCACCTGTTTCTCTTCCCTTTTTTGGTACATTCTGTGGTTTTTAGTATATGCAACCACAACAACTGATTTTAGACAACCCCCCCCCCCCAAAGAAACTCTGGATCCAGTAGCATCCACTCCCCATTCCTCCCTTCCCCCAGGCCTGTGGCAACCACTAATCTATTTTCTGTTTCTTTGGATTTGCCTGTTCCGGGCAGGTGAAGGGCCTGGGGCTGGTGGGTGCTTTAGGAAGTGCTGAGGTGCTGTTGGCCTGACCACAGCATCCGTCCAGAGACATAGATCTGAGGCACAGATGAGGCAGAACCCCAGGGGAAGGACTGCCCCATAGGAACCATGGAATGTGTTATCTTGAGAGGGAATGGAATGCTACCAATAATTATGCGGGACACAGGGCAAAAAATGGGTTGTGTGGTCACCCTATGGAATGGTAAGGGCTCTGAACCTTGAATCCAAGTCTGAGGCTGAAATTAAAGCTCTGCCCACTTCCTGGCTGGATTTGGTTGGGCTACTCAACCAATGACCCTGCATTTCCTTACCTAGAAGCCTGACCTCTGGGATACAGCTCTGTGTGGATACCAAGAATATGGGGTAATATGGGGGTTCTGTGAGTCAATTCTATATATAGTGGGTCGTATAATCAGATTTATAATATAGGCATATAATGCCTTAGCAGAACTGGGGATGTTTCCATGTGAGTTGCTCAGCACAGGAGGGTTTACACTCCTGTTGAGGTAGGTTTCAAGTGAAGTAGGACACCATGAAGTGACCTGAGTCCTTTGTCCACAGGTGTGATGGAGGTCGTCAGATAGTACACACAAACTGATGATACGCCGTGGAGATGAATTTTTTTTTCCCTTTGAAAGTTTCGATATTCTTCTCACCTTTTTTGGTAGCAGCTTTATTGAGACATAATTCACATACTCTACAGTTCACCCATTTAAAAGTGTACAGTCAGTGGTTTTCAGTATACTCGGATCTGTGTGACCATTGTAATTTTAGGACATCTTTGTCATCCTGAAAAGAAACCCTATGCCCTTTAGCATTTGCTCCCCATCCTCCCTCCCCCCCGCCCCAATCCTAGGCAACCACTAACCACTGACACTGATCTTTCTGTCTGTAGATTTGGTGTATGCTTTTTTTTTTAAATTTTTTAAAAATGTTTGTTTATATTTGAGAGAGAGACAGCGTGAGCAGGAGAGGGGCAGATCCAAAGCAGGCTCCAGGCTCTGAGCTGTCAGCACAGAGCCCGGCATGTGGCTCAAACTCATGAACTGCGAGATCATGAGCCGAAGTCGGACGCTCAACCGATTGAGCCACCCAGACGCCCCTGCTGGGGATGCTTGTTAAACTGGCTTGTCACACCTTGTGGTCTGTAGGAGCACCATGCTACGAAATTTTCTTCTCTTTTTATTTTTATTTTTTTTTAATCGTCTTCTTTTATTCTAACGCATGGCCATGAGAAGGAGGGTGCTGTGCACACACAAGACTCACACACAAGCATTGGATGGACCACTGACCTTTAAGGCTCCGAAGTGTCTAGTCAGACTAGCTACTAATTTGACCAGTAAATAACTTGCTGCTGCTCATCGCCACTAGGTGGTGCTGCTGCTTCATCCCACTGACCTACACGCAGCGCTGGCAGAGGTGGGCCTTGGGGGTTCCAGGTGCTGGCAGCATCCGTCTTCTTCCCGGGACGTCAGGAGTAACCTAGGAAAAGGCCTGCAGTTAGGGATGTGCCTGGAAGAGAAAGGCAAATGGACACCCAGAGCAGAACACTTGTGAGTGCCAATGATAATAAAGGTGGCAGCAGGATTAGAAGCGGTAATCATAATCGCAAAGCAGTAATCACTGCCATTTATTGAGCATAATACCATTGTAGGCACTTTACGTACATCAGCTCTGCTCTTCACACCCAGCAAGGCACATGTATTACATCTGCTTTGCAAAGGGAGAAGCCAGAGTTCAAGAGGATAGAGTAACTTTGTGAGGCCACATGTCCATGATTCAAATGTAGATCTGGGGCACCAGGGTTCATAGTCTTCCAGAACACACTGCCACCTCAGACTCTGTGCCGAAGACCAGACACTGGCACGTGGCGAGAGAAGGAAGCAAAAGTGACAGTGGAGACAGCTGGGGAGGGTCCAGGGCCCAGGCTCACAGCGGCAGGTACAGAACCATGTCAGCTGACAAGAAAGAATGAGTGGTGGATGGAGGGGAAGAGCCAGGGCATGGGGACGTGGGCTGCATTATTAGGCCAGTGGAGGCTGCAGCCAAGGGACACCTCAACCTACCTTGGATGCTTATGTTCTTTGGGAATCGAAAACTACAATCTGTTCTAAAACTGGATTGTGCTGATGGCTGCACCACTGTATACATTTATTAAGAACCTCCAAATTGCTTTCTCACAATGGGTGAATTGGATAGTAGGTAAATTACCTCAAGAAAGCTGTGTGAAATTTACAATCATGAAACCAATGGCAACAAGGGTGCTGAGTTAATACATCTTGGCAGTGCTGTAGGCACCTTGAGAAGAGGGAGAGTATCATCTCAGTAGGAAGCCTGGCTGACAAGCTGTCCAGCCTCTGCTTGCATGCTTTTGGTGCCAGGGAGCTCAGTACCTTAAAGCAGCTGATTCCAGTTTGGGATAACTCTCTAATCTTCAGAAAATTGAAATCCGTCTCTTGCCCTTATCCTTCTGTGCAGAATAAATTTCTTTGCTTTGGCATGTGACATTTCTTTGAGTGCTTGAGGGCAGACATTGCATTCCCCCCCAAATTATTTTTATTTTTGTTTTGTTTTTTGGGATTTTAGAGAGTTATGTGGGGGGGGGGGGCGGTGGTGAGGGGCAGAGAGAGAGAGAGAGGATCTTAAGCAGGCTCCAAGCTCAGCATAGAGTCTGACACGGGGCTCGATCCCACAACCCTGGGACCATGACCTGAACTCCACCCCCCAAATTCATTTTTTATCCCATACGGAAACCCCCGGATTTTTCATATGTAAGATTTCTAGCCTCTCCCATTCTGGTAGCTCTCTGCCATACTTGCTTTGATCTGTCAGCATCTTTCTTAAAATGTAAGGGCCAGGGGTGAGCCCAATGATCAGATGCCAGCCCAGTGATATGGCTAATAGTTTGAATCCTGGAGTTAAGTTCTCTGAGTTCAAATCCTTGCTCCACTAAAGGTCAGCTGTGTGACAATGGTTAAAATACCAACCTTTCTGTGCCTTATATTTAAATCTGTTAAACCTTATTTCTTCATCTTGCTCACCATGAATCCTCAAAGATTCTGTCAGTTGCTTCGCCAAGAATAAGTATACAATGTGCATAGCGGCGTCTTCATGTACCGATTGATCAACAGTGCAATGAGGTCAATTTGACCATTTACCCTTACTGAGTACGTTGGCCACAAGTAACACCTGCCATCTTCTCTGAGGGCTCAAAACAGAGCTGACTACAGGTCAACGTCAGACATGCCAATCTCATTTCCGGAATCCACTTTCTTTTTCAAATGTGGGCAACATTTTCCTATTTCCAATTTCTGCCCACCCCTTGCACCTTCCTGGTTTCTCAATATTTATCAGTGAGGGTTCTGCAGTCACACCAGAAAGTTCTCGGATATATTTAGTTGGAATCGGGAAAGCTGAGCCCATGTAAAGCAGCAGGGCTCTCCTTGAGCACTGCGTCACCTGTCTTGGATCTCAGTTACTCCATAATCATGTTAGTTAACCTTTCCAGCTTGAGGATTATTCCCTTTAACAAAGGAAATGTAAGAAAATAGAAAGGAGGCTTTAGCTCTTTCCCAGTCTTTTATTAATATCGCGTCATCTGCCCTGAACATCTCCCTGTTGCTCAGGAGAAAAAAAAAATGAGCCTTTAAAGGCTGCCTTTGTTACACCTTATCACAAGCCCTCATCATTCTGGTATTCGATGATGATGATGATAATAATACCACCTAATATTTCTTGTATACTTACCATGTTCTAGTCACTATGCTGTCTTACACCTATTCGTTTCATTTGTAAACATTCCCGCAACTGTCCATTCTTCTCGCTTATCCTTCGGTGTTTCTCTTTCGTTGTCCTCTTATAATCTGAGTTTAGCCCTGAGCTCCCAGTGTTGCCACCACTTACATTTCCTTAAAAGCTGCTGCTCGTCCCTTCCTCCTGATTGGGTGGGTCCTGCCTCTGAGGAAGTCCTGCCTTCCCAGACCTGCAGGGATGGGGGGTGGGGGGAGGTTCCCTGGGGCTGCATGACTCCGCGTAACTGATGGCTACATACAAAGGGAGAAACTCAAATTTAACTGAGGAGGGATGCAGAAGGCAGAAAAGTGGTCTGGCCCTAGGAATGCAGTGGGAAGGAGTCCAAAGGTTAAAGTCTAGGATATGTGGGCGTGGCAGGAAGTGGAGAGAAGGAGCCTCCTTCCAGATAGAGGCTGTAACAGTGTGAACCCATCTGTGAGGGTTCTTTGTATGTGTTGATTTAACTGGGCTAAGGGATACCCAGATAGCTGACAAACAGTATTTCTGGGTATATTTCTGGGTGAGTGTTTCCAGAAGAGGTTAGCATTTGACTCCGGAGACTGAGTAAAAAAGGCCCATCCTCACCAATGGGGGCTGGCGTCACCCAATCCATTGAGGGCCAGAATAGAACAAAAAGGTGGGGGAAGGGCAAATTCTTTCTTTTCCTTCTTGAGCTTCAACATCCATCTCTCCTGCCCTTGGACATCGGAATCGGAGTTTATGGTTCTTGGTCCTTGGACTCTGGGATTTACATAGGCCTAACCTCCTTTGGCCTCAGACTGAATTATGCCACCAGCTTTCCCGTTAGCTCTATCTTGCAACAGCGTATCATGGCATATCTCAGCCTCTACATAAGCCAGTTCGCGTAATAAGTCTCCCCTGTGTATCACCACGTATCCTATTGGTTCTGTTTCTTTGGAGAACCCCAATACACCATCATTTCTTTTTTCAACCGTGAGGGTCAGAAATGAGTCCAGAGGAGTGGCTCTCTCCCCTACTTCCTCAACCTACTGAGGACGAAGACCGGCCACAAGCAGGTAAGACCTTCCAGGATGCTCTACTTTTAGCAGAATGAGCCTTTCTATCTGTTTTCCCCCCAGAGCCAAATTTCCTCACCCCTCCTGGATTTTGCCTCTGTTCCATTCTGTGACTTGTATTAAAAAAGAAAACAAGTTGGAGTCTTCCCACTGTGCCATCAGCTTTGAGATAAAGGACTGTGAATTTTTGCAAAATTCCCTCCTAGGGCCTAGCACTGGGTAAGGTGTTCCACATATATTTGGTGAGTTACTGAATGAAATCAAAGTGCTCTCCTTCTGTTCTTCTGGCTGGGTAGTGTACGGAAGAATCCCGAAACGCTGTCATTTGTATTTCTGTCCCCTTTAACTGACCCTGACAATTCTCACAATGTGTCCATTTTCAGATGCATGGATTTCCATGCAAGCATTTTGCACACAAAGATGGTTCAATATATATCACTTGTTCATCTGACTGAAGACCCCAGAAGAGACTAGCACCCCAAAGGAGCATATATTTCTCTTTTAAGGCTCCCCAACCCAAAGCAGGCATCTTAGGGATAAGCATGCAGTACGCAGTTGATAAATACTCAGTTACCAATTCGGGACCATAAATATGCAAGAGTGGTAAATTAAAAAAGAGCTGTGTTACAGATAAGCAAATAACAAGTTATCTAGAACAGCCGAGTCTACTGTGCTCTGCATATAGGGAGAGGAAGCCTCCACCAGCTAGAGAGATCTCCCTTCTAATTAGCCTTCCGTTAGGATAACATTGCAAGTAGCTAGGGATATTATTGCGCTTATCTGCTACTCTTGGAATAAACTCGTGGGAGATTCAAGTTGGGCAGTAGAAGGAGGCTGTCCCAGGAATAAATAAATACATTGGGACCACTCCTGAGTGAATACTCCACACATAGCTAATGAAACGTTAACCATCAATATTAACCTGATTGGGTTGCTGCGTTTTGCATCAATGACACTTAAATGTAAGCTCAAGAATTTAGAAGGCCGGGAGCATCTCTACTTGCTAGATGGGGTGCCGCGTGATCCATGAGTCCTCTATTAAAGCCAATTAGGTCTTTTTTTTTTTTTTTTTGAGTTTGTTTGTTTATTTATTTATTTATTTATTTATTTATTTATTTATTTATTGAGAGTGTCCGTGGGTCTGGGACAGAGAAAGAGAGAGAATCTCATGAACAGTGAGATCATGACCTGAGCCAAAATCAAGAGTCAGTCGCTCAACCAACAGAGCCACCCAGGCGCCCGAGATCTTTTTTTTTGTTTCTTTTTTAAAGAAGAATTTGGGTGGGCAATTAACAGGACATGGCTCAGGAAATTGTAGGTTTCAAATTTCAGAAAAATTAGCACATTTGGGCAACTTGAGTATCTTCTCATGAGGGTAGACAGTCTCTGCCTCTAAACCCTGGCTGACCAGGCTTGCTAACGAGATGGGCACTGAGAGGAGAAAATATAATGTTCTCCCTTATCTTGGCAGTCATTGAGACGTGTAACAGATGCATTTTATCCCCTCGGCAGTCCCCTTTAATAAAACAGCTCAATTCTCGGTGGATTAATTGGCTGACGGGCTGGGAAGGATGCACTGTCTGGGGGTGTTTGCTTTCCCTGGCTGGGGTGGGTTAAGGGTGTGGCTGGCAGATGGCTGGTGTGACAGAATCAAGCCACAGATCCAGCCTCTCTGACCTCTCCAATCAGCAGATTTCACTTCATCTTCCACCCGCCACACTTCTCTTTCTTCTGAGACCAGAGAGACGGCGGTAGAACACAGATCTTTGTCAAAGGGCCTGAGCTGGTGTCCTGCCTGTCTCCACTGCCGTCTGGTTAGGTGACTCTAGCTTTCCAAGGCTCATCTTCTCCATCTGTCAAATGGTATGATGATATCCACCAGAATCATTCAGAAGGTTGCTGGCAAGGGGAGGTGCCTGGGTGGCTACACGAGGCTTTAAAGAACCGTATGGGCGCTGGTTTTGCCACCCACAGTCATTGCTGAGCCAGCCCTAGCAGCCTCCGCGCTGACGCAGGGCTGCCCTGCAGATGGCGCTGTGGCCCAGGGAATGCTCCCAGAGAGAACTCCGGCAGGTGGGACTACACCTGAGAGGGCTGGACAATGGGTGGGTCTAGTCTGGATTTCTACTTCCTGTGTGTCCTGGGTGTGTGTCCCACCGACAGGTCCCCCATGGTCACATTGGGCTTCTCACAGGGCCAGTTGCCTGCTAAACCAGTGGTCCTCTCTTTCTCCTTTTCTGCCCTCCAGTGGATGGAGTGCTGGGTCTTCCCTACCTGCTCATGCTCTTTGACCCCTTCTCAGGTGGTGCGTCTGCAGCCCTTTCGATCCCATGGGGGCATCTTAATGCTTAGATAACCCCCCGGGGCTCCATCTATCTGTGATGGTGGCCGCCAGCTCTACTCTGGGAAACATCCTTATCCTGACTTTGTTTCCCATCTGAGGCAATCTGACAAAGGATCTAGGCCAGTAAAAGAGAGAAGGCCCCGGACCCCCAAGTGGTGCTCAGAAGACAAAAGGCCAGGCTAACAGGTGGGCTCAGCTCCCGTCAGGTGGGAATCCTGGCCCACCACCCAGCATTTCTGTGTCCAGGGGCTCCTTCTGGGGGATGCCCAGAGCCCCCTTCCCTGCCTGCGAAGAGAAGAGAATTAGACCTGCCCTCTAGGATGCAGTAGCAAAGACTAAGTGACATGAGTCATCCCGTGGGCTTCGCAGAGTGCGTGGTACACAGCAAGGTTCAAAGGATGGTGATCAGTATTCAGCGAGGAGCAGAAGTGAGGAGGTGGAGGGATCGGACCAGGGAGAAGATGGGCGGCTTGTGAGGGAGGAAAAGTGGCAGTGGAGAGGAAGGTTTCTTGGCCCTGGAAGGCTACCGAGGGGACCCACCCTCACTCTGCTGACCCCTGGGGCAGCCGTGCTGGCAGAGCCAGGTGCCAGGCAGAACGAGCCAACCATCTGGCCAGTTGTTTCTGTAACAAAAATAGATGGTGGCAGGGGCTTGGAGAGCCGTACCCTGTTGACCACAACTGGCAGCGGAGGCCAGGGCCTCCTGGAGACCCCCCAACCCCTATCAGCAGCATTCAGGCCAGCACGCTGCAGCAGCAGGTGAGGTCAGGATCTAGCCTCAAGGAAGCAGGCACAGAGGCCCAAGGGCCAGAACCTTCGCTGAGCAAACGCCAAATCCTGAGAGGATTTGCCCTTCCTCCTGGTCAGCGATTTCTTCCTCCAGGGGCACAACCTCCTCTGTGTCCCATGAAGGTGCCTTCCTACCACCACTGTGGTATTTATTACACTGCATGGTCAGAAGTTCGGGCTCTGAGGCCAGACGGCCTGGATTCACCTCCTGCTCCCGCACACACGGGCTGTGTGACCTTGGCAAGTTGCATAGCCCCACTGTGCCTCAGTTTTTTCAACTGCAAAATGAGTTGTCGCGAGTGTTCATTGAGTTAATGCCATGTAAGGACGCAGTGGGGCCTGGTGTGCCCGAGGCACCCAACACCTCATCCCTTTCTCTTCTTTAAACCCCATCAGTCTCTGTCTCCTACCTCTCTCTCTCTCCCTCCCTCCCTTTTCTCTTCCCTTTCTCATCCATTCAACAAACATGCCAAGCTATGGGGAGGGGAGCTGAGGGGCACATAGCAATGGGACACTGTGAGCACAGGACTCTCCAAGCAAGGTCCACCCTTTGTCAGGGCTGTGATCTGCCCACACAGCTGATGTCTTCGCCGTCACTGCAATGGGGCTGGTCTCCCAGGCCCCGAAGACTGATCCAGCCCAGCTCCCACAGAAGGCAGGGCTGCCTTTGCCCTCAGCCTCCAGGCAGAGGTGATTCTGGGGGAGGGAATCTTCCTTCCTGAGACAAGGGCAGCACTGCTAAGAGTCTGGCTGGGAGTGAATGGGGCTGCTGGGGGACAGCACGGCTGTCAAACCCAGGAGCTCCTCATCTGGGGACAGTGTGCTTCTGCCCTGCTAATGACAGAGCCATCACTCACAGGGCACCATGGCATCGTGCAGGACCAGACACTGCTGTCTGTCCCCAGACAGGGTGACAGATGTCATGGGGGCTTGGGGGGTTCCGAGGGGGAGAGTTGGGATACCCTCCTCCCCCCAAGTCATGTCACATCTCCCAAAGTCACACAGAGATGTTCTTACACACTTCAGTGCCTCTGCATGGGCCATTCCCTCTACCCGACCTGCCCTCCCCTACCTCAGGCCTCCTCCATCTGACAATGTGTCGAGCATCCTTCCAGACTCAGTTCCTAGGGCACACCTGGGAAGCCTTCTTCAGTACTCCAGGACAGAAGGAAGCCCATCCTCCTCCATGCTGCTCGGATGCCTTGTACATACTTTTCCTAACGCAGTGGTCACAGCGAATGACAGTTATTTGTTTAGGTGTTTGTTCCCCCTGCCACAGACAGTGAGTTCTTGAGACGAAAGGCCAGGGCTCAGCTTTCTCTGCATCCTAGGGCTGAGCACGTAGGTGGCACCTAACGAATGTGTGCTGAGGAGTGGATTGCCATTGCTGTCACCATCCGTCTCTACATACATCTCGATGCTGAGCAGGATCCAATCCCCACTTGATGTCTGGCCTAGAGGGACATCCTGCTTTAGTGAGAGGTTTAGAAAGCCAGCTGGCTAGAAGGATCTAGAATGAGGAGGCCTTTTCCTATTGAAGGCCAGATCTAAGCTCTCTTTTCCTAAAGAACTAGGGGATACCAGTTTGGAATTGCCTTTAAATGTTTATTTTTGAGAGAGCGCGTGAGTGGGGACAGGGCAGAGAGAGGGAGACAGAGGATCCAAAGCAGGCTGTGTGCTGACAGCAGAGAGCCCAATGTGGGGCTCGAACTCAAGAACTGAGAGATCATGACCTGAGCCGAAGTCAGACACTCAACCGACTGAGCCACCCAGGAATTGTCTTTAAATGTACATGAGGAGTTTGAGCTCAGAACTAGTTAAGCCTCTTCTTCCTATCTGAGGCGACCCACAAACCGTGAATGGCACCCACCGGAGGCAGAAATGAGGCAGGGCTCCCTGGGGCAGAAATCCAGGGAGATGCCTCCCAGATCACAGAGGGGAAAAACAAAAAAGCAGTTTCTGTCGCAATTTTGTAATGCAGACACATAAAGTGTTCCTCGTGGTTGCTTTTAAAACAGAGGAGAGAGAACATAAAATGACTTAACAAATGAAAAAGTAATTGGAAAAAAAGTTCCTGCCGTCCCATGGGATGGCCAGTTAAGGGAGAGAGAGAGCAGGGCAGAGAGAAGAGGAAGGGGAAGACCAAAGAAGGTGGGAAGAGAGCGGGGGGCCGAGATAGAGAAAGGAATTTGAGAAAGAAATGGCGGAAACACACACAGGAGGCCCTCCGACACTTGCTCTTTAATTGTGTCTTCTTTGTGTTTTGTTATTGTTTTTACGAGTTTAAGGGATGCAATTTCAAACACATTTCTCTATTTTCTGACTTCTAGAATGAAAAATTCCCAGTGAGACGCCTGATGTCATTCTTCGTGTTGATCTGTTTTGCTTTGTTTTGTTTTGTAACCTGTTCTTTTTTTTTCCCCCTTCTGAAAACTTTTAAGATCGTCTTTTACTTCAAACGCACCACTGTGAAATTAGCATGAACTTTATTCGTTCATTGTATTGGGTGCTCAGTGGGCTTTTATTTTTATTTATTATTTCTTTCTTTATTTTCAGTGGGATTTTTTAAACATGAGAGAGAGAGAGAGAGAGAGAGAGAGAGAGAGAGAGAGAGAAAGCGAGCAGGAGAGGGGCAGAGAGAGAAAAACCCAGGCAGTCTCCTCAGTGTCAGCACGGAGCCCGATTCGGGGCTCAATCCCATGAACCACGAGATCATGACCTGAGCCCAAACCAAGAGTCACCTGCTTAACCAGCTTGAGCCACCCAGGAGCCTCTCAATGGGCTTTTTAAATCCGGAAATGTAAGTCTTTCTTATGTTCCTTTGACAATGGACTCCCTTCCATGTTCTCTGTCCTGTATTTCTTCCTTTGGACCTCCTAGGTGGATCTTTTACTTTCCCTATTTTTTTTTCTCTCTCCTCTTTTCCATATCTTTATTTCTTTCCTACTTTCTGAAAGTTTTCCTTGATCCTTTCAAACTTTATTTGTTGCCTATTTTGTTTTTATTGGCAACTTTGTTTCACTATCATGTTTCCTTCCTTCCTTCCTTCCTTCCTTCCTTCCTTCCTTCCTTCCTTCCTTCCGTTTTCTTTCTTTCTTTCTTTCTTTCTTTCTTTCTTTCTTTCTTTCTTTCTTTCTTTCTTTCTTTCTTTCTTTCTTTTTTGGTTTTAAATTTATTTACTTAAATTCAAGTCAGTTAACATACACTATAGTATTGGTTTCAGGGAATAGAACCCAGTGATTCGTCACTTAGTTTTAACATCCAGTACTCATCCCAACAAGTGACCTCCTTAATGCCAATCACCCATTTAGCCCAACCCCCCCATCCTTTCTACATGCAACCTGGGGCTTGAACTCACAACCCTGAGATCGAGTGTCGCATGCTCTACCAAATGAGTCAGTCAGTGCCCCTCTGCTCTCAGATTTTCAATATCCAAGGGTTTGCTCCCTTTCTCCCCCTGATTATTGCCTTTAAAAAAAAGTATTTATTTTTGAGAGAGAGAGAACAAGTGGGGAGGGGCAGAGAGAGAGAGAGAGAGAAGGAGAGAGAGAATCCCAAGCAGGCTCCACACCACCAATGCAGAGTCTGACGTGGGGCTCGAACCCAAGAACCGTGAGAGCATGACCTAAGCTGAAGTTGGACAATTAACCGACCGAGGCGCCCCTGATTATTCCCTTTTCAAAACAGTTTTTTGGGGGCACAATTTATATCCCAGGAAAGTCATCTATGTTTAAGTGCATGATTCAATGATTTTTAGTAAATTTACAGAGATGTGCAACCATTACCATAATCCAGTTTGGATCACTCCTTCTCACATAGTCTTTTATTCTAGTTTCATGGGTGACATATCTTCTCCTGTCTCTCCCAAGACATTAATGCCTGTTTCTTTGATGTTTTCAAGTTCCTCCCTTTGGTTGTTGGTCAGCTGGTTTCAGTTTCTGCCTTTCCTCATGTTGGAGACGTTCCTCAAGTTCTTGGTTATTCTTTGCGGTCCACTGACATTTAAGAGTAAAGTATTAAAAAGCCATCTGGACACTGTGTGAATGAACATCATTTGTCAATTGGCAAGCTTCACTATGGGAGTTATATGAGGGCCATTTCTTTGAGGTTCCCCAAATGTCAGTATCAGTGAGTCTTTTCTAGGAGTCATTCAATTTCTCCAGAAAAGAGTCTACCAACCTCTCTGGGGTTGGGGTGGGTGAGTGTGGTGGGCTAGTGCTGATCTGTTTGCCAATATCCTTGGAGATGCACGGCGCAGGGGACTGGGGGTACAGCCATTTGCAGATAGACTTTCATGTAATCCTCCTGTTTTCCCTCTGGTGCCTCCCACTTATACTGTTCTTGCTGATCTGGGCTTAGACCCTCAGTTTCGCCATAGAATAAATCCACTCCTGGAGGAGGGGAGAGGTGGTCACTTGGCTGTACTGAATGGGGGTGGGAACTTGGGGCGTCTTCCTACCGATCTCTCAGTTTCCAGTTGGCTAGAACCTGCCAAGTTTCCAGTTCTACAACTCATCCTTGTCTTTTGCAGTCCCCGGTGCCCGCAATACCTGTGTCTTGCCAAGAATCCGCGGCTTGAATTGGCTCTGTTTTCGTTAGCATCCCCCTGTGTAGGCACATGGTATTCAGATTTCTCAGCTCTGATGATTCTTCCACTTGCTTTCCATCTTCCAAAAATCTGTTGACATCTTTTGTCTTCTGCTGGGTTTTTTTTCTCTCATTCTTTTCATTCTTGTGGGCTCATACATTTTTTAAAATTCCTTAACCTCACATTCTAGTGGTATTTCAGGAAGAACAATGCTACATCCATGTGCCCAATTTGCCAGGCTTTACCTGAGATGTGGGACTAAAGGCCTTTCAAGCTTTGTTTTTCTAGCTGTGTTTTTGTAACTGTAGACATAAGGAGAAACAAGAGGCGGTCTCCTGTATTCTATACTCAACATGTTATGGATTCTCTTCCTACCAGAGCAATCTTTCTAATCTGGGTCACTGGTTCTTTAAAAGAACAAAAAGGTGGAAAATGGAAGGAAATCTTAAGAAGGGATGATCAAAGGGATGGACATTGGATCCAGGGAAGATTTGAAGGTGTTGGTGCTGTTTACATGGGCAAAGAGGCTCGGAGATGGCTTATTCATTGGAATTCATTTTCTTTTGAGTGATTTTCGTCCTGATTCCTCATGCCGCACTGTACAATTTTGTGTTGGTTTGAACTTCCACGTTGCCATAGAAGAGGCATCTTAAGACTTGAGAGAGAGGAAGAGTGGGGGAGAGTAAGACTGTATTAATCAGGATAGACTAGGCAATGCTACCGTAATGGATAAACATGGAAATGTCAGCATCTTAACACAGTAAAAGTTCATGCCTCTCTCACTTCACCATCTTCTCACTGTTTGGTAGTTTCCTCCAAGAGGTGAGCGAGGGGCCCAGGCTACATCTATCTCTTAGCTATACTATCTGGAACACATGGCTTCCCAAGGTTCTGCAGAAGGGGAGAGAGAATTGGAAGATCGTGCAAGATGCTTTTAAGCGCCAAGACCGGAAGTGGTTTATATCTTCTACCCACATCCATTGGCCAGAACTCTGTCCTTTGGTCCCAAATTATCTGCAAGAGAGGATGTGGGAAGTGTGGTCTTCCTGTGTGCTCTGGAAGTAAGGGTGTTGCATTGTCTCTGTCATCTGTTTACCAGGCTTTCTGAGGAGGAGGGGAGGTATGGTCTCCGTGTCCATAATGCCTGATCACGAGGAAATAATGCTCAATTAAAGTAGGAGACAGCCGTCAGATATAAAGAGAAATTTCTTGACTGTAAGGGAGTCGAACATTAGAATGGGCAATTGAGAAGTGACATTTACCCTTGTAGATCCTTAGGAAAAGTGTTCCTGAGAAGTGATGGATCTCCCCGCTCAAGAGATGAACCGGTTAATCTTTTGAGATCCCACCTGATTCTGAGATTCTATTCTCAAATATACAGGCCTCAGAGTTTGCAAAGCAGGACGGCCAGGACCAGAGGTGGATCCAGGTTTTGTGAAGCCTGAAGCTTATACTCCTTTGGGTACCTTCTATAAGAAAAATAGGTACCTTCTGTAATTCAGAATTATGTACAGGGCTTGGAAGGGGCCCTTGCAAGTGGAGGGCCTCAGGCATACGCTTATTAGTTTCCCAATAAACTCCCCCAGCCAGGAGAAGCCTGGAACCAGTAGATTCCGAAGCATCTTCCCCAACACACTAGCTCTTCCAGATTGTAGATCGCCTCCATGATTTTTTCCAACTCTTTAACTCAGTAAAGATGGTTGAATGCTCCCCATGTGCCAGGCACTGGGCTGGAGCCTTCATCACCCACCTCTGTTGTAGGGTTGAGCTAGGCACCAGCCCAGGGGACATTGGTCCTGACCCAAGGAGCTCCTAGGTCCATGCAGGCAGCATCAGTGCAAAGGGGGGGAGGAGGAGAGCGAGCACAGAAAGCCAGATGGGAGAGCTGGGCCATGTGTGACCTGAGGATACAAGAAGTCATCTGTGGACGTCAGGCTGCTGTGCTCAGAGGAGAAATCCATGCTGCTGTCTGTCTTGCTTTTAAAAGGAAATGTTCCTGTAGAAACTGCAGAGATCTCAGTCTTGCTGTGGAACGGAGGGCTCAGCTGTGTCCTGGGCCCCTCTGTCAAACACATCACTCCTCTTGAAGGGCTGGAGTCGAGTGTCACCACGAGGAGTCAGCAGTCTGGACTGGGACACTTGGTCTGGAGCCCAGCTGTCAGCCCTGTTCCCACGATTGTCCCTGGCACTGTCTGGGCCTTTTTGAGCTGATCGAACTGCAGTGTCTGGAAAACTCCAGACCAAAGCTAGGTCCCGCATGCAACCTTTCTTAGAATTTTCAAAGAGCAGAAAATCAAGCTGGCAGTGATTTCCGAGGCCATCTCAGAAGACCAGGCCACAGATTCGCTGGGTGACCTTACAGGACACCTTCATCTCCCTGGGCCTCTTTTTCCTCTTCTGTAAACTGAGGAAATAACCCCTGTGAAGGACAATGTTTGTCACTGTGATCAAGGTCAGCGTGGATCTGGGAGGGTGGGGGCTGGGGAAGGGACACTGACACTTCACAGCCTGTCCTCTGGGCCAGCTGCACAGGTGCTACACAGGGGCCCCAGCCAGTTAGGCAAAACTGAGATGATCAAGCAGCTCCAGGCCCTTGGTGGCCCCAAATCTGCTTTATGGTTTTTGATGTGCCTGCATGGTTTGCATTGAGCTGAGGCCCGGGAAGCCTAGGGGGAAAGAATAAAAACAACCCACCTGCTTAAAGTGATTTGTCTGAAAATGCTGTCATCAAGACACACGGTACGGAACACAGAAATGAAAATGCATTTTAAAAGGCTTCCTAATGAAGGAGTTGCAAAACAACTCACGTTAGAGAAAGCTCGTCTCAGCGCGCCATGGGCTGCCTCAGCCAGAGAAGGCGGGCCAGAGAAGAGGTGGAGAAGGCATTGGGGTGGAGGAGGTCGGGGAGGACTGGTTTGGGCTCCCTTTCCAGGTTCATTGTGATCCTGGTTTGTACCCAGAAACCCCATTAAAAACTAGACCATAGCAATGGTTTTTAAACTGTGTGCCACAGGGCCCAGGGTTCTGCTGAGGGTCAAGGTATACTCTCAAGCTTACCCCCCTTACCCTGTCCTACACATCCTAGGTCAGAGCCAAGAGGGACCTTGGAGACCCCTAGTTCAATTCCTCATTTTACGGAGGAGGAAACTAAAGACCCTAAAAGAAAGGAGCTTGCTTTTCTAGACCATAGAAAAGGCCCCTGGGGACCCTATTGGTGCCAGATGAACATAGTCAGGAGGCCCGGGTTAGCATGTTGTCCACATGATCCTGGTGGGTGTCCTCAGGGTAAGGGTCAGACCGGTGATAGGCTGGCTGTGTCCACATGCTCCCCAGGATTCACATCCCGGCCATTCTTCTCCAGGCACTCTTTTTCTTCAGTTCCCAGGCCTCCTGGTTTCCCCTCAGGTCAAGCAGCTGAGGTGGGGGGGGGGGGGGCAGGCCCCTCCAGGGCCCTGGTTCAGGCCCTGGGAGGTGCAGGAGATGCGGTCGGGCCTCCGTGTTGATGGAGATGTGTCACTGCAGCACTGTGAGGACCCAAGCTCTCGCCCACCTGTGGTCCGCCTCACTTCCTTGGTGCGCAGACCCAGGACCGGAATTGCTAGATCAAACGGTACCTCTGCGTTCAGCTTTTTGAGCAATTGCCAAACTGTTTTCCACAGAGGCTGCACCATTTTACATTCCCACCAGCAAAGCGCAAGGGTTCCAATTTCTCCACCTCCTGGCCAACATTTGTTATTTTGGAAACACGCTTCTTTTTCCTCTCTGACAGCAGTCCTGGCGGGGTCGCCCCCGAGCTGTCCCCTTTAGGATCTAATCGCCAATGCCTCATTCACACTCCTGTCTCCTCAGCCCAAGTGCTGCTGAAGCCATCAGGGACAGGTGCACGCCAGGGCCCCGGAGGGCACGGAAAACAAAGAGGGCTGAGCCCCATCCCCAGAGTTTCTGTTCCATTGGGTCTGGGATGGGGCTCTGGAATTTGCATTTCTAGTAAATGCCTAGCTGGTGCTAACGCTATCTTCTGGGAAACCCCGTGAGAACCACCGCTCTAAGGTACCACTTTCTGCATCTTGTCCTAGGAGGTCCCTACTTTCCTTCCTCATTTGCATAAAACGATAGCACCCTTCACCTCAGTTTTCTTCAAACTTCCCTTCCCCCAGATCTTGTTAGACTGGGCGGTGGGACGGGCGGGGGAGGGAGGGAAATGTTGGCTCTGCTTCCTCAGTTCCTAGACCCTTGGCCCCTCTGTCCAGCCCCATCTGGAGCATGAGTGTCCCCTGTTCTGACTCTGGAAACGAGATGGGCCTTTCGCTGGGGTCCACCGCATCGCAAGAATTGTGGCCACAGTGTAGCCTTGGACCAGCTTCAATCAAGTTTCCGCTTTGAAGCCGTTCTCGGTGAGTGATTGATATTTTTATTCAGCATGTTAAATGCCTGACAGGAGTTGAGTGTGGTGAAGGATTGCCCTGGGAATCCTTCCCCAAAGCCTGGTGTGGGGGGAACACGAACAAAAGCCTGGCCTCCCCTCTGGGGTGGAGGGCCTCTCATCCAAGCCCCAGAACGGTCTACTGAAGCTCTGCCCAAGGTAACCAGCCACTTGCATAGTCCTTCCAGCTCCCACCAGACACCCCTCCCCTCCCCTCGCCTGCTCCCTCCTCCCCAGGCTCTAGCATGGAGACCTTGCGCATCCCTTGGCCTCTGGATTTGGTGAACATTTTCTGACATCTCAGCTCCAGCTTGGCTGGACATTTTGCATGACAAATCATTTCCTTTATTTGGGCCTCAATTTCCCCATTGGTAAAATTAAAAACTAGACTATAGCAGTGGTTTTCAAACTGTGTGCCACAGGGCCCAGGGTTCTGCTGAGGGTCAAGGTATACTCCAAGTTTACCACCTCTGCTTAATTAGAGTGGCTTCACTTACATTTACTTAATTAAAAAAACATTTTTTTTATGTTTATTTATTTTTGAGACAGAGCAAGAAAGACAGAGTGCAAACAGGGGAGGGGCAGAGAGAGAAAGAGACACAGAATCCGAAGCAGGCTCCAGGCTCTGAGCTGTCAGCACAGAGCCCGACGTGAGGCTTGAACTCACAAACCATGTGATCATGACCTGAGCCGAAGTCGGATGCTTAACTGACTGAGCCACCCAGGCACCCCTCTTACATTTACTTTATATCTTGAGATTCGTTGTAAACAACTCATTTGGAAGACAGATATTCTGCTGCTAACAATCACTGGCCTAGATGATCTCGAAGATTTTCTTGCTCTGGTTGTATGGTCTAGATTCTGTGGTTCTTTGGCCTCTACATCTTTTTCAAGTCCCAGCCTATGTGTGACATCAGCCTTGAGCTTTTCTTCAAGTTTCTGAAACTCAGTGCTTAAGAATATGTGTTTCTTCCAGGATGGAGGTGGGGGGTGGCAAGCAAGGCAGGTTGGCCACTGTTCCAGTCACTGACCTGTCTAGGAGGGTATCTCTGGGCCAAGCGGACGGGGCTGGCTGGGGTAGGAGGAGGTTTGAATGGATACCAAGAGACTTTCAGGGTGTGTGTGTGTGTGTGTGTGTGTGTGTGTGTGTTCCACACAGAAAAGGCTGTCTGTGAAGGAGTAGGAACCCATTTCGTTGTCTCTGTGATAGGTCTGTGGGAAATGCCAGCAAACTCCCAGACCCAGTGGAGGGTGGGAGCAGAGATCAAGTGTGAGCCCCCCACCCCCCATGAGGGTCTTTTTTTGGATATCAAGTCGACCTGGAGTTGGTATGGAGCAACCAGTGGGCATAACCAGCTGGCATACTGGAACCTCTGAACAGAAAAGGGACATCCCTGGGATGCTTCTTGGAGGGCCAGAAAGGAGGCAGTGAGATGGTAAAATCTGCTGAATTGTTGGAGCTGAGGCCATTTCTCTTGGGGAGAAGTAGTCAGGGGATTGGGGTGGGTAGATGGGGGCTATCTATTACCAGGTTCAGGTACATATATCCGTGTTCCAATAATGTGATGCACAGGCTTTTGGATTTATGGTGAGAAAGGTAGGTCTCTAAATCATTTTATGGACCCTGAAGCCGTGACCGGGTCTCAGGCTGGAATATATTATGGGGTGGGAGCACCCCCTGTGATGCACCATAAATCGTGGAACCGTGGCTACTCCAGAGCCACTGGAAATACTCAAAAGAAAGGGGGGAAGGGAGCAGTGTGACAGGATTGCGTGTGTGAAGGGAATGTCCAGGCGGGGGAGAAACAGGCAGCCAGTGAGGCTAAAGCTCCCACCCAGGAGACTCAGGTCCTAGCCCTGCTCTGGCACTGCTTAGTTGCATAAATTTGATCAAGGACCCTTTACAATGTAGTAGATTTACAATGTAGTTTGCAGCCAGACAGAGCTGGACTTGAATCTTAGCTCTACCAATTCTTAGCTGGATGACCTCAACAGCTTATTTGAATACCCAAGCCTCAGTTTCATTATCTGTAAAGTGGGAATAAGAACAACTGTGGATGTCATTTCTTGTTGTTCATCTAAAAGCTAATCTCTCGGGGCGCCTGGGTGGCGCAGTCGGTTAAGCGTCCGACTTCAGCCAGGTCACGATCTCGCGGTCCGTGGGTTCGTGCCCCGCGTCGGGCTCTGGGCTGATGGCTCGGAGCCTGGAGCCTGTTTCCGATTCTGTGTCTCTCTCTCTCTCTGCCCCTCCCCCGTTCATGCTCTGTCTCTCTCTGTCCCAAAAATAAATAAAAAACGTTGAAAAAAAATAAATAAAATAAATAAAAGCTAATCTCTCCTTTCTCCTTAGAGTTTGTTTAGATGAAACATGCTCAGGGAAGAAGGGCCTGTCTAGCAAACTCAGTGGATAAACTACACTTGGTCTAATCTAAGCGTGATCATGTCATTTTCTTTTTGTTATCGCTTGGTTTAAGGGTGGACATACAATTTTAACCACTGAGATATAAGAGGAAGGCTATTGGACTTCCAGGAAGGACTTTTCTTCCTCATATGCCAGGAAGTCCTGCTGTCATCTTCCTGCTGTGGATGAGGTTGGGTGGGGATGTGATGCTTGGAGCTGTGGCAGCCATCTTGCAACCATCAGGTGCTAAGCCTGAGATAGAAAGGCTAACATACCAAGGATGCTGGAGCAGGCAAACAGAAAGAGGACTGGATCCTAGACGACTTTACTGAGCTGCTTCATCAACCCTGGATTGCTTATACCTCCAGACGTCTTATCTGAGGTAATGATGGATCTTTATCCCATAGGACATTAGCAAGTACACCGTTACCTGCAGCCACCGTATTCCTCCTTAAAACACAGCAGCCCCACAGGGTTGCTGTGAGTATCAGCAAGCCATTAATACATGGGAAAATTCCAAGCCCAGGACTTGGCTCAGAGTAGGTGTTCAATACGCACTCGTTTCCACCCTCGTCCCTGTTGTCATCTCTGAATTGTAGATTTTTCCTGTTCTACCAACCTCACAGGATTGTGGTTAAAAAAAAAAAGCAAATGAGATCATTGTTATTTATTGCCACAATAATGCTCTAGTAACAACCGCAAACCTCAGTAGCATATCATAGTAGACATTTCTTTCTTTTTTTTTTTTAATTTTTTTATTTTTTTTACGTTTATTTATTTTTGGGACAGAGAGAGACAGAGCATGAACGGGGGAGGGGCAGAGAGAGAGGGAGACACAGAATCGGAAACAGGCTCCAGGTTCCGAGCCATCAGCCCAGAGCCCGACGCGGGGCACGAACCCACGGACCGCGAGATCGTGACCTGGCTGAAGTCGGACGCTCAACCGACTGCGCCACACAGGCGCCCCAATAGACATTTCTTTAGCACATAAATTTGGTTCTCTGCGATGTAGGCTGGCTACTCCACAGGGCTGGCGGCGGGTGACGGAGCAGCTGGGCCGTGGACTTCTTTCTCCACGGGGCAGACTGGGTGTGTTGTCAGGAGCAGGAGAGGAAGCAGAAACACACAGCGTTTGTTGCCACCTCTGCTTCCTGCCTGTTGGCTGGCATCCCACTGGTCGAAGCAAGCAGGGTGGCGGAGGCCAGAATGGAGGGGAAGGGTAGGATGAGACACCACACTCACACTGGGAGGCCACCACCGAGTTGCGTAACAAAGGGAGTGAGGAAGAATTGGGCCAGTTTTTTATTTTTATTTTTTACAACCAACCTATCACCATAATATACAGTAAAACCTTGGACTGCGGGTAACTCATTCTGCGAGTGTTCCGCAAGACGCACGAACATTTCTAATAAGTTTTAACTTGATAAACGAGCGATGTCTCGCAATATGAGTCGTACGTGATGCCGAACGTCACATGATCACACTGAGCCAATGGTTCTTCTGTCTCTCTCTCTCTTTTTCTCTCTCCCTGCAGGATTGTGGGTGATTGTCTCCCACGCTCGGATGCTTGGTCTCAGGCCACCGTGTTTGGCAGAAGTCAGTGATTTTTCAGAACGTTGGAAGGTTTCTACAACTGGCACTGGTGTATTTTTTTGTCACTTCCAAGCACCTATGGACAGTCCTTTGCTTTTCCATCCAAGAGTCAGCTTAGGAATGCTTTGCTTCATTCTAGGTCAGGCTGCCTGCAGATACAGACCCTTTCCTCTGCTGCCTGATTGCCAGTTACATGAAATACAGTATAGGAAAAGAGTTTATTAATACTGTACCCCAACAATGGTGCCCATGCAGAAAAAGGTTGAAAAGGAAGGTGGTAAGAAGAAGGAGATGATTATGGTGGAAGTTAAGAAGGAAATCATTGAGAAGTACGAACGAGGTATGCAAGTGGCCGAAATTGCAAGATTTTATAGGAACTCTACGTCTGCATCTTGTCTGCAGAGGAGGAGGAGAAAAAGGCGGGAGGAATCCCTCACTTCAAATGAGATTAGGGAGATGTGTAAAATGTGGGAAACGGTGCAAAATTTTGTAGAAAAGCACCACCCCAATAAGGCTGTGGCAGTGCGGGCGATGAATCTGTTTAACGGCAATGCAATGTCACATTTCCGCAAAAACTGCAAAAGGAGGCAAAAGCAAGAGTTATTGGATAGGCTTCTCATGAAAGTTGCACAAAAAGAAAAAGATTCCATTGAGCCGGTAGATAGCAGTGATTTCCTTTGTGATAGTGAAAGTCATCCTACACAATAACCCTCCTCTTTCTTGTCTCCCTCACACTAGCTACAAAGGTTGTCAAAGGTAAGTGCGGGTTAATTTATTTTCTTTATATTTTGTATTTTCTTTATTATCTTGTATTATATTACAGTACTGCAATCATCTTTATATGAATATTTTTGGGTTGTGGAACGAATCATCTGAATTTCCATTATTTCTTTTTTTTAAATTTTTTTTTTCAATGTTTATTTATTTTTTGGGGGACAGAGAGAGACAGCATGAACGGGGGAGGGGCAGAGAGAGAGGGAGACACAGAATCGGAAACAGGCTCCAGGCTCTGAGCCATCAGCCCAGAGCCTGACGCGGGGCTCGAACTCACGGACCGCGAGATCATGACCTGGCTGAAGTCGGACGCTTAACCGACTGCGCCACCCAGGCGCCCCTCCATTATTTCTTTTTAAAAAAATTTTTTAATGTTTATTTTTGAGAGAGAGAGAGAGAGAGAGAGAGAGAGAGTGGGGGGGAGGGGGAGGGGCAGAAAGAGAGGGACACAGAATCCGAAGCAGGCTCCAGGCTCCAAGCTGTCAGCACAGAGCCTGACGTGGGGCTCCGACTGATGAACCTTGAGATTATGACCTGAGCCGGAGTCTGACGCCTAACTGACTGAGCCACCCAGGTGCCCCAGAGTTTCCATTATTTCTTTTTTCTTTTTTTTTTTTTTTAATTTTTTTTTTAACATTTATTTATTTTTGGGACAGAGAAAGACAGAGCATGAACGGGGGAGGGGCAGAGAGAGAGAGGGAGACACAGAATCGGAAACAGGCTCCAGGCTCCGAGCCATCAGCCCAGAGCCCGACGCGGGGCTCGAACTCACGGACCGCGAGATCGTGACCCGAGCTGAAGTCGGACGCTTAACCGACTGAGCCACCCAGGCGCCCCGAGTTTCCATTATTTCTTATGGGGAAATTTGCTTTGATACACAAGTGCTTTGAGTTACAAACATGCTCACTTTGGATTACAACGAATTATGCTCGCAAACCAAGGTTTTACTCTATATGAAAGGACTTCATAATCTGTAAAGTGTTCTACAGATAATAGCGATGAGGATGGTTGATGATGTAGACAATGGCCCGCCAAGGGGAAGGTTACATGAAAAGTCCAGAATAGTCAAATCTATAAAGGTAGAAGGTACATTAGTAGTAGCTTAAGGCTGATTGGGTTGGAGAGTTTGGGGGGGTTGACAGCAAAGAGGTCCAGTGTTCCTTTTAGGGGTAATAAATGTTCAAAAAATCGATCATGGTAATGGGTACACAAGTCTGTGAATATACTAAAAGCCACTGAATTATATGGTTCAAACGGGTGGGTTGTATGGTATGTAAATTATATGTCAATAAAGCTGCTTTTAAAAAGGAAAGAAAACAGAAATGATTCTGGATTAAGGAGGGGAGAGGTGACTCTCTAGGTGGTGGTCATATATTTCCTGTTTCCCACAAAACTGCCAGGGCACCACCATGAGTGACCATTAAAAAAACTTGTTAAGTTAGGGGCGCCTGGGTGGCGCAGTCGGTTAAGCGTCCGACTTCAGCCAGGTCACGATCTCGCGGTCCGTGAGTTCGAGCCCCGCGTCGGGCTCTGGGCTGATGGCTCAGAGCCCGCGTCGGGCTCTGGGCTGATGGCTCAGAGCCTGGAGCCTGTTTCCGATTCTGTGTCTCCCTCTCTCTCTGCCCCTCCCCCGTTCATGCTCTGTCTCTCTCTGTCCCAAAAATAAATAAACAACAACAACAAAAAAAACTTGTTAAGGTTTTCTCTGGCACCCTTGGAAATAATCTTGGGTTTTATCATGGCTTCTGTGGGGGAAGATAATATTGTGTTTATAGCAATTTGCTGCGTGGCCAACTTTGCGGGAGAGCAAGCCCCCCCGCAAGCCTGGAGCGGAGCTGGGAAGCTCAGCTCTCAGTGCATGAGCCAAAGTGAAGGCTTTCAGAGGCGCCACATGAGTGGCTGCAACACCGGGCCCCTGCCCCCAGCCCCCGCCAGAGGGAAGGACCCCCTCACTGGAGGGAAGGAAAAAGTCTTCCTTGGCCTTCTTAGGGGCCCTGACTGGGTCTGCCAACGAAGCTGACATAATAACCGAAAACCACACAAATTAATTTAACCCAAGTTTTACCTGGCACTGGAGCCCATGAGGAAATGAAGTCATGAAGGAACGTTCAGCCTGAGTGTTTTCGCGCTAGGTTTGATGAAGAGTGGACAGCGTGTAGGACAGTGAAGGAGCATGAGCAAGTGTAGTAAACTGGGGGAAACTTAGCAAGGTCTGTTTGTTCAGTTTCCTCTCAATCTTCCTCCTTCTTGGAGGATAAGATGCTCCTTTCCTTTGAGTACACGGAAAACACCTGTCATGTGAGGGTCTAATGGGGAGAAGCACGGTGAAGTTCAGAGAGAACTTCCTGCTTATACTGTTTTCTCTGACTTTCTCAAACTCCATCAGCTCAAAACATTTACTATGCCAGGATGCCGTATTTCGGAGTAGCATGTCCTGAACCCTGTCACCTGCCTCTGGCCTGGAAGGGGCATTAAGGACTGTTCTGCTGTGCATTTGCAGAGGTGAGCATGTGGGAGGGGGGGAGGCTGGAGCGTGAGAGTGATGACAGGCTGGCGCGTGGGACCTACCGGCAAAGAGGGAAGGAGTTGGGTTATGAGCTGAAGAAGACCAGCTCAAAGGGCAATGTAATAATCATCTTTGGGAAGCAGATGGGTTGCTAACTGCAAGGGGGCCATGTCTATAGGCTCATGTGCTGACCCTGAACTTGGAGTCGTTGGGAAGCAAATTTGCTTTCAAGGAAACTGGCAACCACCCCCAACATTCCAGCAAGTGCATGGATCACTGGTCCAGGCTGATATGAGCTTCCCCTTTCCCTAGAACATCTCTCCCCTACCCACTTTGGCTGCCCAACTCCTACCTGTCCTTTAGGACTCAGCAAAGGCATCTCCTCCTCCAGAAAGCTTCTCCTGATCCTCTGGGTGCCCCTTTGTGATCAGTGACATTCTTTTTTTTTTTTTATTTTTTTAAACTTTTTTTTAAATTTATTTTTGAGACAGGGAGAGACAGAGCATGAACAGGGGAGGGTCAGAGAGAGGGAGACACAGAATCTGAAACAGGCTCCAGGCTCTGAGCTGTCAGCCCAGAGCCCGACGCGGGGCTCGAACTCACGGACGGCGAGATCGTGACCTGAGCCGAAGTCAGCCGCTTAACCGACTGAGCCACCCAGGCGCCCCGATCAATGACATTCTTTATCTGAATGCTTATCATTCTGAATTGAGTTGTTTTCATATTAGACTGTAAGCTCCCTGTCCTAATAATGCCAAAGAACTCACATTGGCATAATGTCTGGCCAAGGAAGAAATGAGGGAAAGAAGGAAGGGAGGGAGGAAAGGAGGGAGGGACGGTTCCACTGAACCCTAGGGAGCAGCTGGTAAATCTGACATAGGACGGCCATTACGGGGGCAAGCCATGTGCATCCTGAGCTCTGACCAAGCATTGGCATTGCTGTGGTCCCCACTGCTCCAGCACTGTGGTCTGCAGACATCCTGGGCCTCCTGGAGTGACTCAGGGAAACTGGAAACAGTGGCCAACTCTGGACCCAGGGCTTATCGCACTGGTGGCATTGGTCCAAAATGATGAAAAATGTTCCATAGGCTGGGTTCCCTTGAAGTGGAGGCTGAGACAGTTTACTGGGGATCGACAGATGTGAAGGGAAGGGAGGAAAAGCAGAATTGGGCAGAGGGAGACGTGGAACTGTGAGGCCCGAGAAAGGCTCAGCCAACTCCAGGGGAAGTGTGGAGCAAGTAGTGCCTGTCAGCGTGCCTAGTACCCAGGCAAGATGGCGGATGGAACCTTTATGCCCCACTCTTGCTCAGTCACCTGGTAAAGGCTGCCCTGGGGCGAAGTGGCCCTCTGTAGCTGAGAGAACCTGAAGGAGTGGAAGCCTGGGGGCTGGGGGCTGAGCCTCCATTCTCTCTACCCAGCCCCCCACAGCTGGGCAGTGAGTCTTTCCTCCAAGGGGGTCTAGGCAGTGCATCTCTGTGCCCACCATAGTTTGACAGTTATGGAAGCTATAATTTATCGAGCTCTTACTCCCAACTGTACAATTAGCATCCTTTACAGGTGAGGAAACTGAGGCTCAGAGAGCCCGAGGTCACACAGCTGGGCCAGAAAGTAGGGGAGCTAAACAACTGGACAGGCTAACTCTAGAACATCCACTTTTAACTGCTGATCTTAAGGGGCATAGCTATATGGGGACCAAACAGATACTTTTTCAGGGTGAGTTTTTTTAAATAGAAAAGCTTATGTGTATGTGTATATATATATGTGTGTGTGTGTATAGCTCATATATATATATATGAGCTATATTGGGGACCAAACAGATACTTTTACATATATATATATATATATATATATATATATATATATATATATAAAAGCTGTATGGGGACCAAGCAGATATTTTTTCAGAGTGAGTTTTTTTAAATAGAAAAGCTTATATGTATATGTATATATATGTGTGTGTGTGTATAGCTCATATATATATATATGAGCTCATATATATATATATATATATATAGCTTATATATATATGTACATATATATCATATATATATGGTGGTGATCATAAAGGAGCCCTTTACATTTTTGCCTGGCCACATGCTTCTCACTGTCCCCAGTGGGGATGGAAAAAACTCGGTCTGTCCCCTTCCCCCATCATCAATTAATCCTGCTGAGGGAAAGGACAACCCCTGGGCACAGCCTCCTCTCCAAATCTCCTTATGCCCACTGAGCTGGGACTCAGGAAGCACATTCAGTGAAGAAAAACCCTGCAGTACAGTTCCAAAGATATCAAAGGGGCTAAGGGAAATTGCCTTACTGAGAGAATTGCTCAGTTTTCATGCTTTTGCAGAAAGGCTTTCTGGAGATGAGAGATGCTGGGGGCTGCAGGAGAGCCTGGAGGCTGAAGCACTTTTCTTTGTTCAGGACCTCACCAGGGGAGTGAGGCAGTCTCGCTTCAACTCAGCTTCCTGTGCTGTGCTTCCAGTTGATCTGTGGTGGAGGAATGACTATGATGGTTCTGCAGGTGTGATGTTCTAGGTAAGGTTGGTTTGATTTCATTTGTCTCCCCTCTCACCCACCCACCCACTCTCCCATCCACACATTCACCCATCCACCCACCCATCCATCCATCTATCCATCCACTCACCCACGCACCCATCCATCCACCCATGCACACAAACCCCACCCATCCATTCATCCATCCATCCATCTACTCATCCATCCATCCATCCATCCATCCATCCATCCATCCACTCACCCACCCACTCTTTCAGCCACCCATCCATCCATCCACCGACCCAACCATCCACCCACCCACTCATTCAGCCACCCATCCATCCATCCACCGACCCAACCATCCACCCACCCACCCATCTACCCAAATCCCCACCCATCCATTCACCCACTCACCCATCCATCTATCCACCCATCCATCCACCCATCCATCTACCCACCCACCCATCCAACCATCTAATCATCCCACCCACCCCATCCAACCATCTACCCAGTCCATTCACCCATCTACCCATCCATCCACCCACTCACCCATTCATCCATTCACCCAGTGGCTACTTTGTGAGTCCACTGTGTGCCAGACACTGTTCTAGGCACTGAGGAAGCAACAGTGAAAAAGACATGGTTGTCATGGAAAGCAGGTCCTGGGCCTTCCTGCTCCCTCCTCTCCCGGCTGAGAAGTAAGAACTGTCAGCACTAGTAGCTGTCAAGGGCCAGATAGTAAATATTTTAGTCTTGAGGGCCCAAAGGTCTCTACAGTAGCCACTCATCTCTGCCCATGTAGCTTGAAAGCAGCCACAGACAACATGTGTGTGGCTGTGTTATTTTTTTTATTTATTATTATTAAATATTTTATTTTTAAGCCATATCTACACTCAATGTGGGGCTCAAACTCACAACTCTGAGATCAAGAGTCTCATGCTCCACCAACTGAGCCAGCCAGGCACCCCATGGCTGTGTTCCATAATAAAATTTTATTTACAAAAACAGGCCAGCTGGGAGTAACCCCTGAAGAAACACAAAACTGGGAAGGACCTCAGAGCCCAGTGGTTTTCAACCATGGCTGCATAGTCAAATCAGTCAGGAAGCTTTATTTTATTTATTTACTTATTTAAAAGGTGACCTGATTTTTTTTTTAAGTTTATTTACTTTGAGAGAGAGACAGAGACAGAGAATCCCAAGCAGGCTCCATGCTGTCAGTGCAGAGCCTGATGCAGGGTTTGATCTCACAAACTGTGAGATCATGACCTGAGCCAAAGTCAGATGCTTAACTGCCTGAGCCACCCAGGCGCCCCTAGGATCTGATTTTTTGACTCTAGCCAGCCAGCCTCTATCTGTGACCTGAGCTGCCTCTTGGGGCTGGAAGGAGGGCACCTGCTGTCCATTTTTCTTTTCTATACCAGCTCTCTCCTTCTGACAGGTGGGTTTCCCCAGGTAAGATATAGATGGCCTGATCTATGATTTAAGTTGAAGATGTGATGTTGAGGGCACCCTGAGGGCCTTCTGGAGGAGTGGATTTTGAGCTCATCCGTTTGGGGAGGCAGCAGAGGGCAGTTGTAAATGCAGGCTTTGGAGGGAAACAGAACTCCATTGGTAGCTGCGTGACTTTGAGCAAGTTACTTAACCCCTCTGAGACTGAGTGTCTCCATTTATAGAATAGGGACCATAATACCTGCCTTGCGAGAGAGAGAGTTATAAGAATTAGAGGAGATTATGCGCACAAATGTTTATCGTCATTCCTGGCACCCACCTCGTGCTAATAAACAGAAGCTACTACAGTATTTTTATTTCATCTCGGTATTAGACCCACTTCTGTGCCTTCCACAGCCTTCTGTGTGGTATGCTTAACAAAGTGAGAGGCAGGAACCCAGCTGGAAGACAGAGGGCATTCCAGGCTTGGGGAATGGTCGAGGGAAGGCCCTGAGGTGGCAATGATTGAGTTGTGATGAGATCCAGCTCCGAGGCGACACTCAAATGTCACCGGCCCTGTCTGTCTGTGCCTCTGCCTCCCAGAACCCATGCCTCTTCCTGCTTCTGAGCTCTGGTTCTCTGCAGGTAGAGTTCTTACTGCTATCTGTTGGTTTAGGGAAATGCTCTCGGTGTGAGAGCAGGCATGCTGTTTATATTGGAGGCTAGGACCCTGTGTGGCATACAATAGGCACAGCCAGTCAGGCTGTAAGGAGAGTGACTTTCTGATAACCATGGAAGAGCGACAGGGCAGGCAGGGAGGCCTGTGGCCGGGAGGCTAAGGAGCTTCCATTTGGTGAAATGGGAAATGGGAAGCCACAGTTGGCTGAGCTGGGACTTGTAAACAGGAGCCTTCCAGGGGTTCCTGGGGGACCCTGTGCTGCCCTGCCCCAAAGGCCGTCTGCTCGGGGAGGACAGGTGCACCAGCCCCAAGCAGGGAGGGGAGTACGTCCCTGCCCATCATTGCCACATCCTTCCAAGCGCATGTTGGATGCGACTGCTCCTCCCAGAGCTTGCAACCCATCGCCTTGGTCACTGCCAAGGCTGGGCCTAAGGCGTCTGAGCCCAAGGTAACCACTCTGCCTGACAGTGCTGGGCACCATGGCCCAGGGAGGAGGTGAGAAGGAGGAGACAGGTGAGGGAGGGGCAAAGACTTCTCTGTGTCCTCACAAGGCTGGCCTCAGCGATAGGAGAGTCAGTGGGCCTAGAAAGGGACCATGTGCAGCTGTTTTGGGGTTCAGCCATCCAGGACACAAGGGATAACTGCATCCAGAATTCTGAAGTCACCTTTTGTGTCTGGAATGATATAGCATCATCTTGACAAAGTGCTTTACTGTGACTTCTCCCAGGCTTCTCCAGCCTCTCTGGTTACTTTCTCGGGGCTCAGAGGTCTTTTCTCAGGTGGGCCACCTGTGGAAAAGGTGTTGGCTTTTCAGCTGGCACTGATGTACCCTCACCTACCCATGCCTGACCTTCTCCATCAAGATAAAGTGGCAGAAGGGCCCCCGTCCCCTGGCCTCCCCTGGGGAGGGGTGTCGTGGGGAGGTGGTCCAGGAAGCACGCTGTATGATCTGCCTCCAGGGGTGCCACTCATCCTCTGCACCTCGAGGTTTGTCCTCCCCCAAGAATCCCCTCCCAGGCTGGTGTCCGCTCTGTCCTCGGTACCCCTCGGGTGGAGAGGCTGCAGAATAATCCATCTGGATAGAGAGCGTGGGATCGATGCGCTGTTTTTAGTTCCGTGGGAGAAGTCACAACGAAGGGTTGTAACTTCTCTGCAATTTCTCTCCTCCATCAGGCATCTGTTGACATGCTGTGAGGAGGTTCTCATCTGAGCACAGGGCTTGTATCTGGACCCAGCCTCATGGATGTGTCCTGGCCTCACGGCCCCTTCTGCCTCTGCTCTGAACGAGGGGAGCTGTTTAGGCGTTTGTCATCCTTTTCTCCCCACCGCCGCCCCTGCTCTGGCTGACTCACACATGGCCTCCAGCCCTCACTGCCTTGAGTGGCACCTGCCCATGCCTCGGTTATCTCTTCTTTCTTTAAAAAATTTTCTTTTAAAATATTTATGTATGTTTGAGAGAGAGAGAAAGAGACAGAGCATGAGCGGGAGAGGGACAGAGAGAGAGGGAGACACAGAATCGGAAGCAGGCTCCGGGCTCTGAGCTGTCAGCACAGAGCCTGACGCGGGGCTTGAACTCCCAAGCTGTGAGATCATGACCTGAACTGAAGTCAGACGCTGAACCGACTGAGCCACCCAGGCGCCCCAGGTTACCTTGTATTTCATGCTCCGTCTGAGCCAGTGCTTTCCTTGATGCTTCCCCTGACCTCCAGCACATCTGGTCAGCTTAGTCACCAGTCTGACCGTGTGCCAGGCCCTGTGCTATGTCCCGGAGATCTAGAAATGAACAGGGACTCCCTCTGCCCTGGGGAAGCCGGCTGCCCGGGTGGGAGGAGAGGCTCAGAGACTAACACGGGATGCTTGTGCCAAGGCAGAACGTGCCGGGGGCCTTGGAGTTCACAGAGGGAACCTCTCATCTTCTGTAGGAGAGCGATTAGCAGCTCTGGAACTCAGACGGCCAGGGTTTTGCTCCAGACCAGTCAAATATAGAGGGTCTGATATTTGGGGGGGAAATGATTTTAGATTTTGTAAGTAAAAAATGTTGCTACATTTACCTGATGATAGGACATTCCTTCTATGTGGCAGGATGCCTGATAAGAAGAGCAATGATTTAAAATAGGAAGCTTCCAGATACATATTTAATGATATCTTCCTCCCCACTTCCTCCCTCGCTGTATCGGGAGCAACCAAGTCGATCTTTGTCCTTGCCGTGGGCGTTAGGATTGCCAGTGACAGTTCGGGTAAGAGGGAACCCAGGAACAGGTGCTGCTTGAGCTGAGTCTTGATGGGTGAACGGGACTTTGCCAGCTGGAGGGGTTGGGGAGGTGGAGGGAGTTCTGGGTGAGGGATGGAGGTGTGAAGGTACCCCCCATTTCCAGAAGAATAAACATGGTTTGGTTGGGCAAAGGTTTAAGGGAGAAAGGGCAAGAGATGGTCCTCAAATGGTAGGTGGGGCCGGATCCAGGGGGCTTTAATACCGCCCGAAGGGGGTCATGGTTTCCCACCTTCAGGCCTTTGCTCATCATAGACTATGAGCCCCTCAGAAGCAAGGCTAGGACTGGGGTAAGCAAGTGGTGTGCCAAGGGAGCAACGTGTAAGGAGGCACTCACTCTCAGAGTTGTGCCAGAGCAGGGCTGGCCCCCTGAGGGTGAGCACGTCCTTTGTGCACTCTCGGTGCTTTCCTTGCCTCCCCCTAGACCCAGTGCTGCTCAGGAGAGAGGTCACATTGTGTAAATCTTTGTACCCCTAGGACCTAGGACAGTGCCTGACCATAGTAGCAGACTAATAAACACTTAATTGAATGAATGAATGAATGAGTGGTGTTTTTTGGTTTTGTTTTTGTTTTTTTCTGTCTGGAATGTGTTTGCCCTCCTCATGGCCAGTCAAGGTGTGTCATTTCTTTTATGGCTTACTTCGTCCCTGCAGCCCCTCCAGATACACCTCCTCTGAGTCCTCAGCTCTTACATTGTGTCAACGTCCCATCTCCCAACCAGATTGTGTGGCTGTGCTTGGAAGAAGAGGTAACCACAGTGGGTGCTTACACTGGAGGCTGATCAAATCTCAGAATCTTCCCTGGGCAGGCTCAGTAGTTCTAGAATATCCTGGCCCCTTGGATGGGAAGGACCAGCCACCACTGCCACTGTTACTGCTGTCGCTGCTGTGTAGGGTCTCCTTCCCCTCTCCTTCCCTCCTCTTCATGGGGCCAGACTCAGAAAAGCTTCTGGAGGTGGTGTCTCCAAACTGCTCCTCCACAGTACTACCCACTTACCCAGCCTGCTTCCTCTGCTCAGCCCCTTTGGACCACGGCCAACTGATCACTGCTCACGCAGTTACGAAGGCCCCAGAGGTCTTTTGAGACACCCACCCCTCCCTGCCCTTCTGACTGATGGGACTCCTCACCAGGTGCGGAACCCATTGGCTCTTGGCTGAGAAATGAGGTTAAACCTGGACACCGCTGGGATGTGGAAGCTGGGGGATGATTAATGATACTACTCAGGAAGGGTTGAGACATTTGCATTTCTGTCCAGCAGAGGATCTATTTCAATCAGGAAGTTACTCTTGCTGCCCAGAGAAGCAGAATAGTGCCCTCCCACGCTCACTTACTGCTGAAGGGAGGATGGTCACGCAGCATCGTGTGGGCAGTGCAATCACAGAGCGCCCAGGCGGGAGAGCTGAGCTGCACCGACACGCCCAGAAGGGGGCCACTGCCCCTCATCCATGAGAGCTGGTATCCTGAGAACAATAGCCCTGAGTGCACCGACCTCTGAGGAACACTGTTGTGAAAGAATCAGTGTTCAGGCGAACGCTGCGCAGTTACAGAGAATGGGACAATCTGCAAAAAGCAACAAAGAACGGGAGACCGTGCCAACTTTTTTTGCATGGTGGAAACAGCATGAGGGCCCCCAGAGAAGGTCCAATGTCTGCAAAAGACAGAACAGATTCCACTTTAGTCAGGGAAAGAGCTGGAATATCTCGGTAGCCAATCCTGACCATAGGTTTCTTACCAGCTGCTATGGTTGTTAATTACACCTGAGAGGCAGCGTAATATACAGGCAATGAGCACTGCCATCTTCTAGCTGTGCACCCTCAGGCAAGTTTCTTAACCTTGCTGGGACTTAGTTTCCTCATGTATAAAATGGAGATAATTGTTTCTACCCCATAAAATTGTAAAGATTAAATAAGCCCTTAGAAGAGGGCCTGGCACACAGTGGATGCTGTCTAAGTATTAGCCAGTGATGATAATAAAAATATTTTCTGCATAATTAATTACGTTGGCCTTTCATTCTAAGCCTGGAAGGGTTCCAACATTTAAAACATCAATTCTTTGTCCTTTTCATGAAGTCCAAGTTCAAGAACATTTCCAGATGTTACGGATACCTGGGCCAGGTGGCCCTTACCTGACGTAGAAAGCCAAGATTCTGGAGCTCAGAAAGGCAGGCCAGGTAAGCAGCACCGCCCCCTTCCTAGATCCCATCCTTTTTAAGGTCCATCCCTATGTGCTCGGGTTCAAGTCATATGGACACAGCGCACCCTGGCCTTTTGGATCAGGCTGAAGGCAGCCATGGACCCTACCTCACATTCTGAGTGTCTGCTTCTCTTAACAATGGTGGAGAGCTTTATCTTTCTGGTGGGAGGCACTGGCAAAGTAGAAGGAAGAAAGGTTCAATATTTGGCTGGCATATGTTTGTTTGTTTTTTCCCCATTCCCCTGTGCAGGAGTGGGAAGAGCAGACCCAGGATGGATTTTCTGTCATCACTGCTCAGGGTCTAGGAGCTGGAGCAGTGTGGCATCCCTACCCAGCCCGGCAGCTGAAGCTGAGAATATAATAAACAGGCAGCTGCTGGAGGGGAGGTGAGAGAAAGGGCAGGTGGGGATGGGGTGCTTTGAACCTGTTCTGGGCCCCCCTGACCCTGGCTTGGGCAGCAGCTCTGTGGAAGCGATCTGGGAGTCCTCATGCACCCAGGCAGGTCTCCCTTCCTGGGTACCTTGCCTTACCATCCTATTTGCCGTATTGTAACTGTTGGTAGAGAGGTGTGCTAGATTGTTGGGGCTGCTGATTGGGTCTGTCCCCAAGGCCTTCCCACTCCCTTCTTCATTGATCAGACTTTCTTGGCCAGGAGAGCAGATGCCCTTGTGTCTCCCAACTCATCCCCTCGGACCACTTCCAATGGTGGTGTTGGACAGTTCAGTTCCACCCCAAGCAACCGCCACCTGGCCTCAAAGTGCTGGAAGCTGGTTCAGCCCTTGCACAGGGCAGCCTGGAAGGGCAGGGGTAGGGTAGGGGCAATCCTTAACTACTGGGGAACAAGGATAGGCGGAGAAGTATTTCAGCCTCCGGTCCTTCAGGGCTCAATCCTGCAGTGTATTCCACATGGCGTCCGGTGCTAAGCAGCCCAATAACTCACCCTTCACTGGCTTTCCCGCCATCCCATTTTACTCTCCTCATGCCAACTTCCTGCAATCACCTCCCCAGGGAATTCCCTGCATCCTGGTTGTCTCCGGCTCTGCTTTCTGGGAAAAGCAAGCTCATATATCACGGGGCCACCGGGCTTGGCAAAAGTGATTGGTCTAAAAGACAGGGGTGTCACCCAAGCAGGCCAATCAGAATCCTTCCCTGGGAGAACAGCCCCTCTTTTGTGGGGGCTGCTGAGGTTGCCAGGGCCAAGTGCTTGGGCGATGGAGAAGACTCTGGCTGTGTGAGAGAGAGCGGGGCTGTGGTGAAAAGAGGAGAGAGGAGCTGGGGCAAGAGAGGGCTGGGGAGAGTCTTGGTGTCCTGAGCCCCTCGTGTGAGCTCCAGGGGTTCCCGTTCCTGTTGCTTTTCCCCAGCGCTGGATTCCCGGAGCCTTCCCAGCAACAGAGGCAGCAAATGTCCCGAAGTTGGTGTGAACTGGGATTCTGTTCCTTGCAACTGGGAGAGGCTTAGCTGGTAGCATGCTTCTGCGTCCCCCAGGGGAATAACTCCTTGAGCTCCTGGACTCTCCGCCTTTGCTTAGATCCTAGGACAGTGCCTAGGCATCAGGTGCTCGGGAAACTGGGCCCAACGGATGAATGAATGGATGCTAGTGGCCCATCACGTATGCCTTTGCCGCTTTTTCTCCCTGCCGTCGGTTGGCCTATGTACAAGAGCCTGTTTTCCTGTGAAATGGGAGAAGATAATTAACCTTTTGATTGTGTAGAAATTAAGGGTAAAAAATTGACTAGAGGATTCAGATCCCTTGTTTGAAGAGAAAAGGTAGGGCAATGGAAAGGAACTAAGCGTACTTAGTATTTACTTGCACACCAGATTAGATACATTATTTCGTAAAAGTTTTACAACAACCCCACAGAGTGGGTATCATGCCTATCTTAAAACTGTGTAGACTAAGGCATGGGGTAGTCAACACTGCCTGAACTTTTACAAACAGTAATCATTACACCCAGGGTTTGATTGAAGCCATCCTAATAGATGTCTGGGGGTATCTTGCTGTGGTTTTAATTCGTGTTTCTTTTTTTTTTTTTTTTTTTTTAATTTTTTTTTAACGTTTATTTATTTTTGAGGCAGAGAGAGAGACAGAGCATGAACGGGGGAGGAGCAGAGAGAGAGGGAGACACAGAATCGGAAGCAGGCTCCAGGCTCTGAGCCATCAGCCCAGAGCCCGACGCGGGGCTCGAACCCACGGGCTGCGAGATCGCGAGATCGTGACCTGAGCTGAAGTCGGACACTTAACCGACTGAGCCACCCAGGTGCCCCTCTTTTTTTTTTTTTTTTAATTTAATTTATTTTTGACAGAGAGGGAGAGACAGAGCATGAGTGGGGGAGGGGCAGAGAGAAGGAGACACAGAAGCAGAAGCAGGCTCCAGGCTCCCAGCTGTCAGCACAGAGCCCCACGCGGGGCTCGAACCCATGGACCGCGAGATCATGACCTGAGGCACCCAGGCGCCCCTTAATTTGCATTTCTTAACGTCAAGGGTCTTTTCATGCACTGATTTGCCCTTTGTATCTCTTGTGTGGTAAATGTTTGTAAATTTTTTTTATCTATTTAAAAAATTGATTGTTTACCGGGTTGGTTTTTATTGGCGTGTTACTGAGTTTTGAGAGTGCTTTTTATATTCTGGATACCAATTCTTTTTTTTTTTTTTTAATGTTTATTTTTGAGAGAGAGAGCATGCAAGATTCGGGGTGGGCAATGAGACAGGGGGACAGAGGATCCAAAGCGGGCTCCGCACTGACAGCAGCAAGCCCAACGCGGGGCTCAAACTCACAAACTGTGAGGTCACAACCTGAGCTGAAGTTGGACACTTAACCAACTGAGCCACCCAGGCGCCCCTGGATACCAGTCCTTAAAAAAAAAAAAAAAATTAGGGGCGCCTGGGTGGCTCAGTCGGTTTAGCAGCCGACTTCGGCTCAGGTCATGATCTCGCGGTCTGTGAGTTCGAGCCCCGCGTCGGGCTCTGTGCTGACGGCTCAGAGCCTGGAGCCTGTTTCGGATTCTGTGTCTCCCTCTCTCTGACCCTCCCCCGTTCATGCTCTGTCTCTCTCTGTCTCAAAAATAAATAAACATTAAAAAAAAATTTAAAAGAAAAAATTTATTTTTAAGTAATCTCTACACCCAACGTGGGGCTGGAACTCACGACCCCGAGACCAAGAGTTGTGTGCTCCACTGACTCAGCCAGCCAGGCACCTCTGGACACCAGTCCTTTATTAGATACGATATATGCTTGGCAGATATTTTCTCTCAGCCCTTTGCTTGCCTCCTCATTTTCATGATAGTGTCTCTTGAACAGCAGAAGGTTTTTGTTTTGATATGGTTCAATTGATCAATTTTTTTTCTTTTATGCTTAAGTCTTTTTGTGCCCTCGATCCAGAATTTGAACCCAGATCCCCAAAGTCCTTCCTCTTATTACATTTAGGTAGTGCTTCCTCAAAAATCTATCTTTAGACCCGTTCCAGGTGGGTACCACCTGAATCCTTCAAGGAGCTTGCTAAAAATACCCAGTCCTGAGTCCTCACCCTGGGGAATCTGCTTCTGTGGTCCCAGCTTGATTCGGGAATCTGTATATTTAACAATTTCCTGTGACTGGGTGATCAGCTAGGTGTGGGATGGGTTTAATGCAGGGCTCTTGGCATCCCTGAGCCTTTAAACTTGTTCATTTCTTGGCTTCCAGCTGGGTCCTGCAAAGTGTTGCTGAAGGTGGCATTTCTTGGTCTGTTTCTTATTGTGCCCCTTCTCCTTCCCCTCCCCCTCCCCCAGCTCCCGAGCACAGTCAACATTCATCAGTCGATCAAGACACGCTTTTTTTTTTAAATTTTTTTTTTCAACGTTTATTTATTTTTGGGACAGAGAGAGACAGAGCATGAACGGGGGAGGGGCAGAGAGAGAGGGAGACACAGAATTGGAAACAGGCTCCAGGCTCTGAGCCATCAGCCCAGAGCCCGACGCGGGGCTCGAACTCACGGACCGCGAGATCGTGACCTGGCTGAAGTCGGATGCTTAACCGACTGCGCCACCCAGGCGCCCCAAGACACGCTTTTGAACTAACCTACCTACCCTCCACCAGTCGAGGGGAGAGGCAGCCCCATCCCACAGCTGGCACTAAGTGGAACCAAGCAGAAACTATAATTACTGACCTTGGTATGAAGTGCTTGTGTGCACCCCCCTCGAGCTGTGGGCGGCCACTTAAGTTGGTTTCCTCAACCTTCAGCCCAGCCGGAGGGTTCCCCACCTGGAGAGACTGTTATTTTAAAGTACCTCCAAGATTGGCTTATTGGACTGGAGAAGGACACTTCTGCAAGCGAACAGCTGTGCCAGCCTCCAAATAAAAGAAAACCATATTCACGTGCGGTAGGTGGGACGGAGAAATGGAGTCTGTTTTGGTTTAAGAGCAAAAACACGTGTCTAGAGCTTTTAGCAACTTTTCTGGTATGTGAGATCGTGTGACCTGCTTTCCCTGAGCAGATGGAGTTCTTAGGGGGCAGAAGTGAAGTTCACCTTCAAACCATGGGCACCAAAAAGGGTAGCAGGTCAGGGAACTAAGATCTGTTGAACCCCTACTCTAGCCAGGTCTTTATATTTTATTCGATCCTTTCAATAACTCGTAAGGTCGATATTATTATTCATGTTTTACAGACGGGGGAAACTGAGGCCCAGAGAGGTTCTAGAACTGCCAGAAAGCGCTGGATCCAGGATACAGAACATTAGCTAAAGCTGAGCTATGGTAAGAAAGAGGCCTCCACATACAGCTCGAAGGATGTTGATGTTTATTTCTTTCTCATCTAACAGTCCCAGGTCAGTAGGAAAGCCCTGCCCCAGGCAGTCACTCAGGGACCCGGGATCCCACCATCTGTCAATTCACAGGTTCCTACAACTGGAGTTGGCAAACTTTTTCTCTAAAGAGCCAGAGAGGGAGCATTTTAGGCTATGCCAGATGTATGGTCTCTGTCCTTGCCATGCAACTCTGTTGTATCATGAGAGCCGCCATAGACAATATGTAAATGAACGGATGTGGCTGTGTTTCAATAAAACTTTATTTACAAAAACAGTCCACAGACCGGATTTGGCCCAGAGGCCATGGTTTGCTCACGGCTACCCTAGAATAGTGGTTCTCAAAATGTAGTCCTAGGGAACCAGCAGCATCAGCAGCATCTGAAACCTGTTAGAAATGCAACCTCTTTTTTTTTAATGTTTATTTTTGAAAGAATAAGAGAGAGAGAGAGAGCACAAACGCACGAGTGTGAGGGGCAGAGAGAGAGGAAGAGAGAATCCCAAGCAGGCTCTGTGCTGTTAGTGCAGAGCCCGACATGGGGCTCGAACCCACGAACCAAGAGATCATAACCTGAGCTGAAATCAAGAGTCAGATGCTTAACCGACTGAGACACCCAGGCACCCCCAGAAATGCAACTTCTGAAACCAATCCCCCAGACCTATTGAATTAGAAGCTTTGGGGGGTGGGGGCGCCTGGATGGCTCAGTTGGTTAAGCATCCGACCTCGGCTCAGGTCATGATCTCACAGTTTGTGGGTTCAAGCCCCATATTGGGCTCTGTGCTGACAGCTCCGAGCCTGGGGCCTGCTTCAGATTCTGTGTCTCCCTCTCTCTCTGCCCCTCCCCTGCTCATGCTTTCTTGCTCTCAAAAAATAAACAAAACATTTAAAAAAATTATTAAAAGAATAAAAAAGAAACTTTGGAGGTGGATCCCAGGAATCTGTTTTTTTAACAAGCCCTCCAGGTGATTCTCAATGCATGTCGAAGTTTAAGAACCTCTGTTTTAGAGCCCTCTCAGGCCTGCTTCACATGAGCACCACCTAGGGAGCTTTCAAGGCTCTTCAGTGCCCAGGCAATTACACTGGACCCTCTGGGATGGGATGCAGGCACCCGCATTATGAAAGCTCCCTGGCTGGGTCTCAGGTACGGCCGGTGTGGAGAAGTACTGTCCTCGAGCACCGTCACCCTCTGCGCGGTCAGAGATGGTTGGCAACCCGACCTGTGACACAGCTGCCTCTCCGAGGAGCATACCCAGTGCTCCCCGAGGTCTGGGGTTTGGTTTCTCCTTTTGTCTTATCTCTCAACCCCTCTACACCCTGGCCCCTTCCTGGGGCCCTGTCTGGGGCTTCATGATAGGGAGGATCTTGGTTCCAGGCTAACCCTTCTCTGGCAGGAGTGGGGCAGGAAGAGTGGATGACTCAGTGGCAGGTGAGAGGGTGTGGAACGGAAAGAAAGCAGGAGGTAGAGAACCAGAGAGGGAGGCAGGAGGAGAACCTGGGTATGGAGGCAACTAGCACGGTGGGCTGTCCCTGGAGCTCAGAGAAGGCCAGTTCCCCTCCCTGCCCCTGCTATGCGGTGACAAAGAGCAGTATCCTGGTATCCCCAGGTCTTCCTTTATACGCGCCTACATGGCACTTACTGTTTGCCTGGAAGCACGCTACGTGCTTTCCGTCAGTTAACTCATTGTATCCCTGCAGCAACCCTCTGGGGTAGGGACTATCATCACTCCCATTTTATAGATGGTGAGACTGAGGCTTTAAGAGGTTGAGGTGATTTACACAAGGTTACATAGGTGGTAAGCAGTAGAGATGGGATTCAACTCAGAGACTCCGGCTCCGGAGCTGAGCTGTTGGCCACCATGCTGCCTCTCTTTGTCACAGACACGTGGTATTATTATTCCCATTTCACAGATGGAAGCATTCCCGCAGTAACCTGCTCCAGATTCACAGAGTCAGGAGGCGGTGGAGGCGGGATTTGAACCCAGCTGTCTCCACCACCAAAGCCCTTGCATTTGCCAGTTTGCCCCGCGGCCTGCTTTCGGCTCCCCTCCCGCCTCCCTTCCATCCGTCCATCCATCCGGCATATTCTGGGTTCGCACGTGTGCGGCTGACTCACGGGGGAGCAGGGGAGCCCATCCTCCGGAGTGGGAAGGCAGACTTTATTTCTGTTCAGAGCTGTCTCGGGTTGGCGCTGGGAGAGCTGCCAAACCCAGCTGACACATTTCCCCCCCGGCCAAAGCTGCCGAGTGGGTGGGCAGCCCCGGGGGACCCCGGGGGGCTGTGACACCAGCTCCTCAGATGAGTCTCAGCACCCGGGGGAGAGCAGGCATGCCTGCTTCATCTGCCTTAGCTACAATCTCTTTCCCTCAGGGGATTTACTGGTTCCAGTTGCTACACTGTCTTTCTCACTTCCTCTCTGCTCTGGTCCGGAGCCAAAAGAAACCACAAGAAACCATTTGATCCAGGCTGTCCTTTAGGCAACCAAGGTAATCCTGGTTGTTCCCATTTTACAGATTCAGTAAGTGAAGCTAGCTGTGGCTCCTAATTGAATTGTCCTCTTTCCAACAGCCCTGTGATTTCCCAAATGTCCCTGATGGTAAGAGTCACCTAGGGGTGCTTGTCAACTACCTAGATCCCTAGTCCTCTGCTCTGGAAATTCCAAAGCAGGAGGTTAGAGCTGAGGTCCAGGAGTGTGCCTGTTAACAGGGCGATTCTCTCATCACCAGGGACCCCTGTTGGGTGTGGGGATTCTCCCCCACTTCAGGTGCAGGACCTGGGCCGGCTCTGTCTCAGCTATGCCCAAAATTGTAGTAATTGCCCCCCTGAAACTTGGATGAGTCTTGTGGGTTTAGCTGCTCACTTGGCAACATTTCCCTCCCCGCCCAATTTCAGGAAATCAGGAAGGGACTTGTAGGACGGTGTGGATGGTACCTCTGTCCTCTCTGGCCAGTTCTGCTGTGTCCTCCAGAGGAGGTTTTCGAGGGTCATTGGAGATCTCCCAAGTGTCCTCAGAGGATACCTTATCCCCACCTCAACCAACCTTCCCGATACCGAGGGATTCCCTACTTGCTAGGGGTCCCTGGTCCATTTGTTTCTGGACTGGGCAGGAAAAGGCAAAAGACATTGGAGGGAGGAGTTTGTTTCAAGGTGTGATGGGTTTAAAATATGAATGGGAATTCTTTGATACTCCATCCTGTAGAGATGGAGCCTGGTTCCCCGTTCCTTGAGTGTGGATGGACTTAGTGACTTCTTTCTAATGCATAGAATAAAGTGGAAAAGGCGATATTCAACTTCTGAAACTAGGTCACAAAAAGGACTGTGCCTGCCTTCTCTTTCTTGGATTACTGTGTGGAGGAAAGCCAGCCGCCAGGTTGTAAGGACGCTCAAGAAGGCCAGTGGAGGGTCGCCTGGGTGGCTCAGTCGGTTAAGCGTCTGACTTCAGCTTAAGTCATGATCTCATGACTGGTGAGTTTGACCCCGCGTCAGGCTCTGTGCTGACAGCCTGGAGCCTGCTTCGGGTTCTGTGTCTCCCTCTCTTTCTAACCCTCCCCCACTTGTACTCTGTTTCCCTCCCTCCCTCTCTCTCTCTCTCTCTCTCTCTCTTGAAAATAAACAATAAACATTAAAAAAAAAAAGAAACCCAATGGAGAGATATATACATTTCCTGTACAGAGTTCCTAAAACCCTTGTGATTTTTTTTTGAGGTGGGGAGGGGGCAGAAAGAGAGGAAGAGAGAGAATCTTAAGCAATCTTCACACCCAGCATGGAGCCTTACTCAGGGCTTAATCTCATGACTATGAGATCGTGACCTGAGCTGAAATCAAGAGTTGAACACTTAACGGAGCCACTCAAGTGCCCCTAACCCTTGTAATTTCTTTTAAAAATCATTTATTTATTTTGAGAGAGAGAGAGAGAGAGAGAGAGCGAGCGAGCATGAGTGAGGGAGGGGCAGAGAGAGAAGGAGAGAAAATCCCAAGCAGGCTCTACGCTGTCAGCGCAGAGCCTGATTTAGGGCTCGACCCCACAACTGTGAGATCATGAGCTGAGCTGAAATCAAGGGTTGGTCACTTAACCAACTGAGCCAACCAGGAGCCTCAACCCTTGTAGTTTTTTAGGTGGTAAGATCACTAGGAGCATCTTTGGTTCTAATATTTGGTCTTCGTCCCTGTTTCCTGACACAGAGCTCCTAAATCTCTTGGAATTTCCTGGGTGACAGGACTGTCTTTTGTTTTAATGAAGTGACTCTTGGTAGGGCTCCTGGATGGTTTTAGGATGGGAGCTGGTCATCAGAAAGACTAAACCATGATTTGGAGCTTGCAACTTTCAGCTCTGCCTCCATCCTCTCGGAAGGGAAGAGGAACACATTGACTCGATGATTGGTCAGGCCTATGTGATGGAGACTCCATAAAAATCCCCAAAGCATGGGGTTCAGAGAGCTTCCAGATTGGTGCATACAATCCATGTGCCAGGAGGGTGGTGTACCCCACCTCCAAGGGGACAGAAACTCTTGTGCTCCAGATTCTTCTGGACCTCACCCTATATACCTCTGCTTCTACCTGTCCATCTGTATCCTTTATATTATCTTTTATTATATAACAAATGGGTAAACCTAAGTGTTACCCTGAGTTATGTGGGCCATTCTAGCAAATTATTGAACCAAAGAAGGTGATCGTGGGAACACCAATTTATGGCCAGTTGGTCGGAAGTGTAGTGACAACCTGGGACTTACAATTGGCATCTGGAGTGGTGGTGGGGGGGGGAGCAGTCTTGTGGGACTGAGCCCTCAAACTGTGGGATCTGAGGCTACCTCCAGGTAAACAGTGTCAGAACTGAGTTAAAGCGTAGGACTCTCGCTGGTGTTGGGGAATTGCCTGATGTGTGGAAAATAATTCCCACCCAGGAGTGAAGTGTGGTCATGCGAGAGCAAGGGAGAAACTCAGGAGTGTTTTCCATACAGTTGTTTTGAGCTACTAAGTTTCGTGTGATTTTTAAAAACACATCAATAGACAACTGCAGGAAGCTTCTTGCAAGCCCCACCCTCTTCCTGAAGAACCCGGTGGGCTCCTTGGTACTTGTGAGGAGGCGAGCCTCCTCCTGCCATTCAAGACCATCAAATTCTACGGCACCCTCCCCACCAGCCTCTCTCCGAGTGGTTTGAGTCTAGGCTTCTCAGGCCTCCTCGGGATGAACCCCCCTCTGTAGACACCCTCACTCCCCTGCGCCCATCTCTCACAGTAGGAGTACCGGAAAGGCAGATGGATGGGGTGTCTGCACAGCTTGAGGGGCAAGGTGTGGGGACAGGCAGATAGGGCAAGCCCCAGGAAGGACAGAGGGACAAGCATCCGGCTCTCGCCTTTCCTGAATGGCCACAGGAGGAATGAGGTCGTCGCCCCATGCCTCTCGCAGAGATGCTGAGAGTGTGAATGAGAACAGCTTGTGAGGGGCTCTGACGAAGCGGCCTGGTGAGGAGACCTTTTGTAACCTTCCGGACCTGGCATTGAACCAGAGGACACATCACATGACCCAAGTTACTATGCCCTTTGGGCTTTCTTGGCTCACATCCCAAATGTTCTTACACTCTGCAGGGACTCTTTAATCTGGCGAGGGATTGGATGTGTCTGGGGAGGGCGTGAAGGTTCTGAGATGCAGCGGGTGGGTTAAACCTCACGGGTATGTGCCCCTGTACCATTTCCCCCCTAGAATGTCTACAGCTCCTGAAAGGGGACTGGGACCCAGAAAAGGGTCTAACTTGGTACTGAGCTATCCGGACTGGCCCCACATTGATGTTTACTCCCAGCAAATCTGGTTCTGTGTTTAAGGGCTGTCGGCATTCACCCTGAAGAAGTACTGCCCTCTTCACTCTGCAACCCTAATACTCAACCTGCTTCGGGAGGTTTGAGATCAAACCGGCCAAGCAGGTGCACCCTCTGTCCTTCTCTTCCTCCCAGGCAGACCTCGGTTTCCTTGTACCTAAAAGTGGACCAGCCTTATGTTACAGCCACAGCCCAGGCTGCAGGTAATATCGCCAGCAACAGGGAAATCCTCTGCTCCCTGCATATATCTTGCATCTTGGCAGGCCCTTCTCAGGGATTTTGTTTACATTTTAATTTAACTGCATGGGCTTCTGCTCGTATAGGAGTTTTCATATTTCTTGGACCTGAACGCGATTTTCTAACGTGACCTACCAACAGCATTGTTCACCTGCTAATGGCAGTGATCATGGCAAAACGGCTTCTGTCTTGGTCTTATCTACATTCCTCCTCAATCCTTGTAATCCTGAAAGCTGATCTCAGTACGCTCATGAAAACCAAGAGCAGCGAAGAGGGAGGTTTCCGCAAGGGTTGTTTACCTTGTTTCGTTTACCTTGTTTCGTTTTGTCTTGTTTACATTGTAATAAGTTCCTGAAAGTGTCTGTGAAAACCAAATGTACCAAAGTTGGGCCATGGCCTTATGTTATACAAGAGGCAGTGTGCCCTACCGGTTAAGTGCATAGCCATAGATCTCGGTGCCATGGGCATAGACCTGCCGCTTGCCATGGCCGAGAGAACTCTCTGCGCTTCAGTTTTCTGAAAACGGGAATGTTTATAGTAACTACCTTGCAGGGTTCTTGTGCAAATTAAGTGAATTAATATATTGAAAGCACTCGAACAGGGTCTCTTATCCATGGTATGAGTTAGCAATTATTGTTGTATGTCCTAGGGTGGGTTCTATACTCAGCTGAAAAAAAAGATTGGTGCCCTAATTATATTTTATCCCTGATGTAATCACTGATGATCGATTCCTTTTTTTAAGAAATTTTTTAAATGTTTATTTATATTAGAGGGAGAGAGAGAGAGAGACAGGGTGTGAGCAGGGGAGGGGCAGAGAGAGGAAGATACAGAATATGAAGCAGGCTCCAGGCTCTGAGCTGTCAGCACAGAGCCTGATGCAGGGCTCGAACTCGTGAATTGTGAGATTGTGACCTGAAGTGGGACGCTGACCTGACTGAGCCACCCAGGTGCCCCTAATCCTTTTTTAAAAGTTTATTTCTTTTTTTTTTTTTTTTTTTGGAGAGAGAGAGCGAGCGAGCACGTGCATGTGTGTGTGCACATGCACGCATGAGAGGGGGAGGGGGAGAGAGAGAGAGAGAGAGAGAGAGAGAGAGAGAGAGAGAGAGAGAATCCCAAGCAGGTTCCACGCTCTCAGTGCAAAGCTCGAAGCGGGGCTCCATCTCATGAACCATGAGGTCATGACCTGAGCTGAAATCAGGAGTCCGACGCTTAACTGGCTGAGCCACCCTAGCATCCCACCGACGATCTATTTCTGAGGCTTCGTTTTCTATCTCTCACAAGCGAATCCAGTCGGCCAGCTCCAGACCGATGCACACTCAGCGAAAGCTAAAGGTTTTGCGGCTTTCAGCCACCTGATGACTTTCATTTTAGTTCCAATTGTATCAAGTTTGTGAAACCTCTGTTTGTTACTACTAACACTTGCACTTTTATTCTCCTGTTTTTGCTCATTCTTTGTATCAACGAACACAGCAACATATTCAATTACGCCAGCACGGTGTATGGCATGGGCCAAATGGAGTGGCAGCGCTTCCAAAAGGGGACTGTGGCTGATGGCTTGTGTCACCTTATGATATGTCAGTATGTTTGCTGGTCGATGTACAAAAGCTGGAGTTTGGTGAAGGGAAACCAATTTAGGAATGTTGAAGTCCACTATGACGGTGACAATGGTTCAGAAGCCAAGGACCATTGAGGCTGGGACGTATGGCTGGGTTTGGGTCATGATCTACTTGTTGAAAGGACAGTTGTGACCATGAAGTTGGAGACAGTCATCCTTCGCCTGAAAAGCAGACCCATTCCGAGAGAGCTGGCTATAAAGCAACCATTCATAAGGCGAATCATGTTTTTGTTTGTTTGTTTAAATTCCATTGTGAAGTTAAGCTGGTCTTCTATAGGAAAATGGATGGCTTTGACGGGTTTGGTGATGGGGCCAGGTCTATGTCATGCTGGGATTGTAGGGTCAGAGAGATTTAAGAATACTTTTAATAATTATCTGTTCCTTCCTGTAGCAGAAGCTTAAATGGAATCGTGAGTTCTGCCATGTACTCTGCTTCAGAAGTTCCGGGGAGCAGAGGACACTCGAGGTCGCATCCTCAGTGTGGCCTGGATCCTTCTCCCCTTTTGTTCTCCTGGAGAACGTCTTGCAGTATAGCTGGTAACTCACGAACATCTTCATTTCTTTAGCCCACATTTCTTTGTTTCGTTTTGCGACTGGGGTGAGTGAGACAGCGTTGGAATTCGTCACTCTCCTTACAGTTGGGGTTTATGTAATCTCGGTATTCTCCTCACTTTGGCGGCTAGATCCTGAATGTCGGAGAGGTCACGTGTGACTCTGAGCAGTATGTCTGGTGTGGAGGCGTAAGAGAGGCCTGATGCCCACGGAGGATTTCACATGTTAACAGGATGGCCCTGTATACAGAAGCAACCAAGGGCCCCAGCACGGGGACACCAGCACCGGATAGCACCTCATAAGGACAAGACACTGAATTTCTCCTTTGCCCTCTCATGGTAAGGCCCTCGACTTTTTAATTCTGGGTATTGACCGAGCTTCTATAGGTCAGCTTGGCTGCCATTGTCCCTGTATGATTCTGGGTTCTGGAGGTTCTGGAGACAGAGGAGAGCCCGGTCTTGTGGTCCTGGCCAGGTCACGATTTCCTCATTGACCTGTCATCATTACGCTTCCTCAGTCTCTTCGGGCTTCCCCGGCCCAGAGGACCTCACAGTCTCATCCAGTCTTTGGGTTAGGCAGTTCCGGGAGCTCATGCCTACCTCCTCTCTGCCGGCCTCGGGTACAGTTATCATAGTTGACAGAGCAGGATGCCTGTCACAGTCCACTGGTGGGGATGGGCACTCAATATGTGCTGTGCTTCCCTTTGAAAGCACCTTAACTCAAGAATTCTAGAAAACAAGCCATTGTCTACCGTTATCAATCCTAGAAGCTCCTATTTTCGCCAAGTTAATTTACTTCAAAGAAGGTGTGATAAAATTGCTCAGACCCACTCGGAGATCCATTATAAGGGGGTCTGGCATCGAAGAAATTTTTTTATTTTCCTGATTATAAAAGCAATACGTGCTCATTCCAAAAACTTAAGAAAATGCAGCAAGATACATAAGAAGAAAGAAATTCTCCCAGAATCTTCTCTCTTAGAAATAACTACTATTAGCATTTAATGTGCCACCCTTTTCTCTGCGCACAGCTATTTATAAAATTCGGCGGGACTTCATACACAGTTTTGCATTTTGCTTCATTTCACTTTGTACAACCAGTGCATTTCCCCATTTCATTATCCATGCTCCAAAAACACCATTTTAATGACTGCATAATATTTCATTGTCTGGTTGTTGCAGAATTTAGTCAGCCAATTCTCTATTTGTAGGCACCCAGTCAGTTTCCCATTTTTCATGATTATAAATGATGCTGTGGTGAATATTCTTGTCCAGGAAATCTTTATCTGGGTTTCTGATAGTTTCCTGGGAAGAAATTCCCGGAAGGGAAATCACAGAGTCTCAGCTCTGCTGTGCGGTACCTCTGTCCTCACTTAAAGATGCCCGGGGAGGTGAGTGGCTCCTGTCACCCCCAGTGGGTGGACTTCACTGCCTTTGAGGCCCGGCCTGCAGGATCTTTGTGAGTGCCAGTGGAAGGTGCAGAAGGGCCCCGCATCCTCCCCGGGGCCATTACCTGAATCCACTCCATGCAAAGCAGGACATCCCCCTGCAGGAATCACTTCGTAATTGACTTAGAGACTAAAGCATATTTAATTAACCATGGAAACCCTCCCAGCCATCTGCCTCTGTTTTTATTTTGAGGAAGAAGGCAGATCTTACTTCCTTCAGCTCCCTCTTTTTGGGGATGGAGCTCATTTCCAGTATCTTGGTTCTTGTGTAGAGCACGGGCCTGCTCCACTGGTGGTGGCCCAAAGTGGCAGAACCATGGGTTTAGCCTGAGGTGGCAGGCCGGGTCAGAGGTCATGCAGGCCTCAGGTTTAGCCTGAGGGGGCAAGGCCAAGGCAGCACCTGCTCTGGCAGAGAACTGGACATTTGCCAGTCCCAGCCTCTGCCTCTTGGCTGCTGGCCTAAAATCACAGGCATTCATACTGGAAGGTGCCTTAGAGGAAAAGGCCAAAGCTCTCATTTCTCAGGTGAGGAAACTGAGGGCTGGAGACCCTCAGGGCATGCTCAGGGACACGGAGTCTGAGACTCTGTTTCTTTGCTCCTTTGCTGCACCCTCGAGGGAGGAGGTATGGCTTTGATTTCAGCTACACTCTACGGGCAGGGGACTCAAAGGGGATCCTAAGGGCTATAATGGCCCACAGTGTCCAAGCAGTTTAAAATGTGCAAAACGCATTCCCACAGCACGTCTTGCTGGATGGACACTCACCCAGCCCCTGCGGGCAAGGGAGACTGGGGAGGTCATGTGACTTGCCTGCAGACACAGGGCTGATGAGCCAGTGTGGAGGCTGATGGAAACACTAAGTGCTTTGATCTGAATTGCTAATATGTCCAAATGCCTTTTATTTGCATGGTGTTCCTCAGAGGGCCCTGGCGGTGAGCTCACTGAGGAAGGGTCTGATGGAACACTCGCCCACTTGTCACTCATGACATCACCTCCTCCGGGAAACCTTCCTAGGCTCTCTCCCCCCAGCTACCCGCCCCCCCCACCCCATCCAGGGTGAGTTGGGAGGGAGGACTGGTTCTCTGCCCCTTTGTCACCCCACACGTACCCCAATATCCCCTAAGGCTCTTAAACTTCACACTGTAACCCCAGCTCTAGCCAAGGGCGTGGCTGACACTGGTCGGTCAGTAAATGATATTGAGTTTAATGAGACTGACTATAGACCCAGGTGTGATTGCGCCGGTAGCTTTCCTTCCCCCCTTCCCTTTCACTTTGGCAGGAAGTCATCTGCGATCCCTCCGGGGGTGAGTATTATGTGTGCCCTGAGATGGTCCCTGAGGGCGGCCATATGGACCCGCGTGCTGCCAGGCTGGCTGTGTGCCCCAGATCCTGAGCTGTCGGTGGAGATAGGGGTCGAGCCCAGAGACCCCAGCCAGGTAAAACTACCTTTTGATAGATATGCTGACGGGCCTGGGAGGGGCACTCGGGAACGTAGGCCACTGGGTGGCCTTGTGCTTTTTGGGCAAGTCATTTCCACCCTCCTCTGGCGATAAGGCAGTTTGACTGGACCCTTCCATCTCTGATGTTGCACATCCCGTGACTCTATAATGACCCCTGTCAGAAGCCATCCTGCGGGATGAGGACAGGGGCAAAAAGACAGCGAGTCAACTCCAACCAGCGGTCAGGACGCCGGACCGGCTAACCAACTGCAACGCTTCCTACATACCCAAGGCTCAAGTCAAACAGAAAAGCACAAAGCTCCTGGATCCACTTTAACATCCCTGCGAGGCTGAAAATCTCTCTCCTTTTTAAGCTGTAAAAGATGTGCTCCCTGAGACAGATGCCCTCATCTTTAATCATTTTCCACCGTCTCCAGCCACAAGCAGCCTGAAAGGTGATGAATTAGGACTCTGTAGATAGGTGTTCCTCCAGAGCCACATGTTAAACCCAAAGCAGGTCCTGGCTCCGCTGAAATCAGATGAGCCAAGAAAAGCCCTCGGTGGCAGAGCGCTGGGGTCCCCCGACCCGGAGGCACGCGGCGGTCTCCCCCAGCGCCACCCACCTGGGCATCTGCGCGCCACCTGGGCTGGCTCTTCTCTGAAATGCGGTAAAACGAGGGTGGAGAACTCATTGTTTTCTACCAAGGGCATGGCCCACGGAATGGAAAAATCAATCAGTGGAGGAAGATGAAAGTAAAATGCAGCTTCATTCTCTCTCCTTGGGGAGAGAGAAAGAGAAAAGGTTACAGTCATTTGCTTTTACAAATCAGGAATGGGGAGCATGCAACTCTCTCTCTGGCAAACACAACCCCTAATAAAAACACACCGCGGGTCCATACTGTGGCCAGTTACCGAGCGAGGCTGAAGGGGAGGGGGACAGAGAGGTTCCAGGAATGCGGGAGGGGGAGAGCCGCTGAGTCAGAAACAGGCGAGGAGGAATAAGGCAAATATCAAAATCAGGGAGAGAGAGAAGACGAAGCACGAGCCACAGTCAAAGAAACAAACCTGCAGACAAAAACGGGGAAGCGTGGACAGGACACAGACACAGACCCTTGATGTGATGAGAGACGGAGACGGAGAAGCCCGAGTGACAGCAAGGAGCACGTGAGGGGTGTGGAGGGAGGCTGAGACTGAGCTCATCCAGGAAAATAGCTATTTGGAGTAAATGACAAGGCCATCAAGGGTTGTTGTTGTTTCCTAAAGAGACAAAGATTACCAGAATTACTTCTTCTTCTTCTTCTTCTTTTTTTTTTTTCTTCAGAATTACTTTGGCACGTGTTTTCATTTCTACCTGAACTTTGAGAAGCACGGACATTCCCCCAAATCCATTTTCCTCGTTTGCTGGGGCAGACGCCGCTCGTTTATGGCCCTGGGAAGGAAGACATCACACCTCAAGTGGTACGTAGACTTTTACGACAAGGCCACCAAAAGCTTTGAGGCACCTTGTGTTTTCATGGTTCTCACCCCTTGACCTAAATGGCCACGTTTAGCTCAACCTGTCCCATCCTTGAAGCAAAGCCTCATGTGTTCAGAGACAACTGATTTGGAATCAGGGACAGTTCAGGGCCAGAGCTGGCCACTCCACTCTGCTGGGGGACAGAGTTTGCTGATGCGTTTGCAAATGAGTAATGAAAACAAGATGGCCAGAGACAGTGTTGAATGAATGAATGAGAGGAATGAGTGCCAGGCATTCTGGCCACATCATACCCAGCAGTAGCTTCCCAAACGTGCCAAATACTCTCACATTTCGCTGCCAAGAACACTGCCTCTTTCCTCCCCTGCTTCTGTCTGGTAAAACCCTTCCCGTCCATTGTTCAGCAATCGATTCATCTGTATTAAGCACCTCTTCTGCGAATCCCCTGTCCATCAACCTCTTACTCCTTTGCAGGTTAATGGCTCCTTCCTTAGGGTTCCTGACACCTGTTGTTGCTCTGCTGTAGGTCTTAGCATTTCCCAGTAGAGCAGGCTTTCTCAACGTTGGCACTGTTCTTTGGGGGGCTGGGTACTGCTTTGCTGTGGGCGGCTGTCCTGGGTACTGTAGGATATTTGGCAGTGTCCCTCGCCTCTACCCTCTAGAATACAGCAGCCATATCACCCTCAGTTATAACAAATGAAAACATCTCCAGTCATTGCCGAATGTCCTCTGGGGGGTAAAACTGATCCCAAGGACCCTGTATTGGAATGAGATGTGTTTGGGTATGTCAGCCCTCAGAGAGGGTGCATCCTCTGAACCCTAAGTGGCATAGAGAAGGCACCTGGATCCTGTAGAGGAAGAATCCAGACAGTTGGACTATGCCCATTGAACCAGCCAGTTGAACATATGCCGTGTCGGTCGTTGAAATAAGGACGTGTTGGCACGTGAGATCTGTAACCAAATCCATAGGTCTCTATTGTGTCCTGACCTACTGTGACCTGTGGGGGACACGCATGAGGGATATAAAAGGCGTTTTACATCTAAGGCACTTGTGATGATCCAGTTCATCAGAAAAGTCCTGTAGCCACGGGACACTGATGTAGGAACAGCAAGCAGTTTGCAATGAGGTTCTGAAGCAGGTCCCTCTATAAAGGGTTGGGGGGGCAGTTAGAGCAGGGAAAACCAGAGTGGGCTGCTATTCCTGTGGAGGGCTTAGGAGACTACATAGAACCTGACCTGGGCCTTTAAAGGTGAGTAAGACTTGAATGAGGACAATGACACTGGGGTAAGTGTGGTGTGGTGTGGCCTGAGATCCAGTCGGCCAGACCCGCAAAGTTGGGTCTTGATTCAGAAGGCCAAGTGTTTCCCAGTATGTCCTGAACAGCCTTCATCAGGGTCACTGGGAACAGTGGTCACAAATGCAGATTCCTGGGCCTTACAGGCTTAGTGAATCCTTTTTGCTGGGGTGGGCTCAGGACTCTGTATTTTTCACATGCCCCGGGTGATTCTCATGCTTGATGAAGTTTGAGACCTACTTCTGGCGGGGGGGGGGGGGGGGGGGCGGGGTTATTGACCGGTCTTAGTAATAACCTTGGTTTTCCATTGTGTGCAGACTGTAGCATTTATATAGTCCAATAGAGGGGTTCAGTACACAGACTGAAACTCCTGGAACCAGAGTGCCAGGGTTCAAATCTTGGTCCTGCCATTTCTACTGTGCCACCTTGGGCAATTTACTTGAAACCTCTGTGCTCTCATCTTCTCATCTATACAGTGGGATTCGCAATGTCCCTGCCTCTTGGGATCTTTGTGAAGACTAAAGAAGTCAATACATCTAGATGCACAGCGTGGTGCCTGGCAGGTAGCAAATGCTCATTCGATAATTAGTCATCATCATTATTGTTATTATGTTAGCATGTGATGTTCGCTGAAGGTTTGAAATATGGTCTTTAGAATATGATCTGCGCTGCTCCCCTCACCTTGCCTTCGGTTACTCCTGAGATTTAGCTGGCCCCTTGCACCTCCAGAAGGAAGCCGGGCCTGATGCTCTCTGAGTGAGGGGAGAGGCAGCTGTGGACACAAAGGAGCGTCCTGGCAGGGTCAGGTCCCTCCTGGTCTGCGGCTCTGACAGGAGATACTTCTTGCCTCCCTAGCTCTGGGGCAGACTTATTGGAGGCCCAGACCTCTTCCTGGCCTTGCCAGATGGCAGTTGTCACTCCTCAGCAACCCTGTCCCTGAGGGGTCCTGAGCCAGAGCAGGAAAGAAGGGAGGGCAGAAAATGGCTCCATCTGTATGAAGGGCCATGGCCTTGGCCCTCCTATTTGTAATAGCACAACTCTGCACCCCAGGGCCTGGAACACGACCCGTCTTCCTCTGAGCCTCAGGGTGACCCTATAAAGTGGGTGGGGTGGCCTTACCCATCACATTAAAAAAAAAAATGTTTATTTAGTTTTGAGAGGGTGGGGAGGGGCAGAGAGAGAGGGAGACACAGAAGCAGGCTCCAGGCTCCGAGCTGTCAGCACAGAGCCCGACGCGGGGCTCGAACCCACAAACCACAAGATCATGGCCTGAACCAAAGTCAGATGTTTAACCGACTGGGGTTTAACCCCACCCATCACATTTTTTTTTTTAAGTTTATTTATTTTGAGAGAGAGCGAGAGAGAGAGTGGCAAAGGGGCAGAGAGAAGGAGAGAGAGAGAATCCCAAGCAGGCTCTGCCCAGACAGTGCAGCGCCTGACCGAGGCATGAACCCACAAACCACGATATCATGTCCTGAGCTGAAATCAAGAGTCAGCCGCTTAACCAACTGAGCCACTCAGGTGCTCCTGCCCATTACATTTTATTTTACTTTATTTTATTTTATTTTATTTTATTTTATTTTATTTTATTTTATTTTTAAATTTTATTTTATTTTATTTATTTTATTGTATTTATTTTATTTTATTTTAGAGAAAGACAGAGACAGCACGAGGTGGGGAGGGGCAGAGAGAGAGAGAGAGAGAGAGAGAGAGAATCCCAAGCAGCCTCTGCCCTGCCAGCGCAGAGCCCCACAACGGGGCTCGAACCCACGAACCTGTGAGATCATGACCTGAGCCGAAATCAAGAGTCGGACGCTTAACCGACTGAGCCACCCAGGCGCCCTTACCCATCACATTCCCAAAATAACAGCTTTCTTGAGCTAAAATCCACATACCTTGCAATTCACCCTGGTGATGTGTGCAGTTCAATGGTTTGTAGTATGTTCACAGAGTAGCACACCCATCCCCACTGGCTAATTTTAGAATATCTCCTCACCCCCCAAAAGAACATTTTCATCACGCTCTTTCCCCTCCTCCCAGCCCCTGGCAACCACTGATCTACTCTCTGTCTCTATGCATTCGCCTATTTTGAACATTTCATATAAATAGATTCATACAATATGTGATCTTTTGTGTCTGGCTTGTCTCACTTTGCATCATGTTTTCGGGGCCCACCCGTGTCGTAGCAGGTTTTGAGGGCCAAATAATATCCCATCGCACGGGGGTAGCACGGTTTGCTAATCCATCTATCAGGTGAGGGACACTTGGGTTGTTACCCCTTTTTGGCTGTTAAGGCTGCTGTGAACATTGGTGTCCAAATCCTTGTACAGATGTATGTTTTCCTTTCTCTGGGGAGACACCTGGGAATAGAATTGCTGGGTCACGTGGCAGCTCTGCGTTTCAACTTCTGAACAATTGCCAGATTGTTTCCCAAGGTGGCCGCACCATTTCACGTTCTCACCCAAGCGCATAAAGGTTGCAATCTCTTCGCATCCTTGCCAACACTTGTTATTATCTGTCTTTTTTATTACAACCATCCTAGTGAGTGTGAATTGGTATCTCATTATAGGCTCATCTCACTTTATAAATAAGGAAATTAAGTCTCAAAGAGGTGAAGCAGCTTGCCCTAGCACACTCAGATAGCCAGAGAGGAAGCCAAAATTCAAATCAGGCACGTCTCCCTTCCAAATTCCCTTTTTTTGTTTTTTCTCTTGTATCAGGCAGCTCTCCAACTGGATGACTTTGGGCCTGGCCCCGTATCTGAGTCCAAGCAGTTCTTGGGATTCACATCGGTCACGGGGCAGGGACGCTCTGGCGGTCAGCTGCTCACTGTTCACGCGCCTGGCCGGCCTACCAGATGATCCTCATTGAACACCTACCATGGGCCCAGCTCAGGAGATAGAAATAGGTTAAGGAAGAATTGATTTCTCGAGAGCCTTCATCGAATGAAAGATGGATTCTTTTTAGCCTGTAGATTTATTATTTGCCAGCAAATGGCCAAAAGCTGGTTTGAGGGAGAGGCGGGAAAAGGAGAAGAGAGAGGGACCCCTGGCAGGAGGCCTGGAGGATGATGATTTGAGCCAGTTTAAGGAAGATTTGGCACGAATGCTGAAGGGCATGGCCAGAAAGAAGAGGGCCAAGTTAGGGGGATTGGACTACCTTCAAGGATGGGTTTGGGGATGAAGAGGGAGAAAAATTGAGCCTGGCCAGGGTAATGTGCTGTCAGGGGTACTGGAAATGAGAACCAGTTCAGTCTCCCGTCTGGAAGGCTGGCAGTTTTGGAAAAAGTGCTCTGGAGCCGACGGTTTTCCCTGCGACGGTTTCAGCCTGTTTGGGCTTTCACACTTCAGTTTACAGCCTCAGCCCCTGCTGTTTGCTCTCTTATTTATTCTTTTTTACAGGAAAAAAAGCCAATGAATTTTTAATCGAATCGAGCTGAGGTATTTGACCAGTGAATCAGAAAGGCTTCTAAGTCTTAGGGTGGTGGTGGTTGAGGGGAGAGGAATTCACTCTCATCTGCCCAGAAGGAGGTTAGCGCTGCAGGGAGTGAGGCCCTGGGGGTTCCATCGGGTCCGGCACAAGAGTGCAGACCAATCCTGTATCCTTCACGGCAGGATTTCCAAGCTCCCTGGGGGATCGTGTCTCTCAGGGACAACAGCTGACGAAGGTGCTGCTGGTGGATGAAACGTCCAGCTGCACAACGTGGAAGGAACTGGAAGGTATTACGCTGAGTGAAATAAGTCCGTCAAGAAAGGACAGATATCATATGTTTTCACTCCTGTGTGGTCTTGAGAAACTTAACAGAAGGCCATGGGGGAAGGAAAGGGGGAAAAATAGTTACAAACAGAGAGGGAGGGAGGCAAAACATAAGAGTCTCTTAACTACAGAGAACATACTGAGGATTGGTGGGGGTGGGGGAGAGGGGAAAGTGGGTGATGGGCATTGAGGAGGGCACTTGTTGCGATGAGCAGTGGGTATTGTATGGAAGCCAATTTGACAATAAATTATATTAAAAAAATAAAAAACAAAAATTTGGAGAAATAAAAAAACAATTAGGACATGGGGGAAAAAAAACAAACCAAAAAACATCCAGCTGCATGCAGACGGTCTAGCCCAGGGGGCGGCAAACTTCCCTGTAAAGGACCAGATAATTTTAGGCTTTGCGGGACACTGTGGTCTCTGTCATCTGTTCCTGTCCTCCTCCCTCCCCTGCCTCTTTTCCTCTTGTCCTTGTCCCTCTCCTTTTTCCATAACCGTTTAAAAATATACAAACCATCATTATTAGCTCGTGGACTATACAAGAACAGACTGTGGGCCAGATTTGCCTGTGGGCCAGTCTGCAACCCCTGGTCTAGAGGTGTCTTGGAAACTAGCTTGGATGAATTGCCCAAATTTGGGGGGCTTCATATATTTGTTGAACACCTACTGTGTGCCCGCCTCCTATCGGAAAATGTTCATGTTCTTTGCAATGGAAAAAACATGAAGATAAATCAAGAAAGTCAGTTCCAGTTGCTGTGGGTGTGAAAACAATGGGCCGCGAGAGAGAAGGCCTGGGTATCTGGCCTACTTTGGTCGCCAAGGAACCTGTAGAATTATATCTGTAAAAAGGAGGCAGTAATGCATTCTTTGCAGGATTAAATAAGCTCAGGAATAAAAATTTTGAAAAGTGCTACACAATAGAAGCTATATTTAGAGAGTTGGGAGTTACACATACCTGTGAATAATTGATTGACAGTATAAAGCTACGATCCTAGAGATGTCACAGGTTAGGAAAGAAAAGAGGTTGACTGAAATGCTGTGAATTGGGACCTACAATTTAGGCATGTATCAATTAAGATTGGGCTTAGCTGCTTCCTACAGGAAACCCAAAGTAATAGCGACCTAAATAAGTCGTCTCGCTCTCAATTAAAGCGCAAGAAGAAGGCAGTCCAGAACTTGTAGGGCAGTCTTATGGTGTCGAGAACCCAGGATAGATCGTTTGCTCCATTATCCTTGCACGTAGCTTCTGTTCTACAAAGTTACCTTATGGTCCAAAATGGCTGCTAAACCTCCAGCCATTTTATCTGCATTCCAGACATGTGAAAGGAAGAAGGAGCAAAGAAGAAGATGCACACCAGCAGCCTTTCAAGGAAGCTTTTTAGAAGTTGGCTCCAAACACTGTTATTTATACCTAATTGGCTATACCTAGCAGCAAAGGAGGCTGAGAAAGTCAGTCTTTATCCCAAACGGCCATGTGCCCAGCTAAAACGAAGACATTCTGTTTTTTTTTTTTTATATATATGAAATTTATTGACAAATTGGTTTCGAAGACATTCTGTTTTTAAAGAGGACAATGAACACTGCGATGGGCAACTAGCTATGCGGCTGCAAGTAGCAAATTCCTGGGAAGGATAGATGTCTGGGCGGCTGGATCACAGAGGGCTTCATCAGGGGAATGAGATTGAGCCTGGTCCTGAAGAAATGGACTGAGTTTTAAGTGCTAGACATAAGTGGAGAGGGCGCTCCAGGCAGCGGAATGAATGTAAGCAGAAGGGAACGCACTCAGTATGGGGGAAGATAGTGGGCAAGCTAGCCTAGCCAGGAGCACTCCTATAGAGGAGGTTTGAGAATTGGTGCTGGAAAAGATAATAAAAGCTAGCTGTAACCAGTTGGGGTCCCTACACCTTGGGCGCTGTGCGGCTCCTTGGCCACTTTGTGACTCCCCAGCAGCTCCTTCCCTCGTCCTCCCCTCCCTTTGCTATGTCACCCACATGGCGTCTTTTGCCAGGCTGCCGCCCCCCGGGAGGTGGTCCCAGGGCCTCTTGGGTGGACCCCTTCGACACAGCCCTAGTCCGTCCCTTTCCCCTGCATCCACCCAGTCTTTGGCGACACCTGGCATCTTTGCTCCACTAAACTCTGCAAGTGGATATGACTTCCTGCTCAGTGGTGTCTCTTCTTCCATCTGAGGACACAGGCTGAGCCAGTGGTCTCTTGACTTTAGACTTTTTTTGGAGTGAGTTGGGCCCTAGTGTCTGTGTTCTAGCTCTGGGGGCCTGCGGGTCAACATACCTCTCCTTCCAGCTCCAGGGTGAGGTTTTGCTCGGCTTGGGGACATGGAGATGGGCAGATGCAGGTCACTTCAGTCCTCACCATTAGCTCCGAAGTCCAAAAACTCCCACCTCCCTCCAAGCACCTCAGTCAGTCTCTAGCCTTCTCTTCTGCACGGGCTGAGATGCAAGATGGGACAGGGGCCACACAGCCAGGGTGGGCCCAACCCAAGCAAGTCCTACCCAGATGATCTGGCATCTCCCTTAAGAATGTGTGGGCACTTCACGCCTGAAGTTCGCAGTTGCGGGACCTCAGGGGAGATTCCACAGCAGCAGGGCAAGTCCTCACAGAGTGTTCTGCTCGGTATATTACATTTATTGACCTCTCACCGTCCGTCGGGCACCTTTAGCCCATTATCTGTGAGGTTGTTACGAGTGAAGAAATGGACAGAAGTGAGTGAGGACTGCAATATCCTGGGGGAAAATCATGAAAAGAGAGGTCAGGAAAGAGCTGGGGCCAGATTGCAGAGGCTTTTTATGCCAGGCCCAGAAGCACAGACTTTTTCCTCGGAGCACATTGAAGGATTTTGAGCAGGTTGTGATGTGGTCTCAGTTGTGCTTCTGAAAAGTTGATCTCAAAGTGTGGGATGGATTGGGAAGAGAGGGACAGGTGTCTTCCCATTACAGTGTAAGCCCCGGGAAGGGGTGGGGTAAGGGGAAGAGAAAGAGGGGGAAGGGGAGGTGGGGGAGAAGGGGGAAGGAGAAGGGGTGAGGGGGAAAGGAGGCAGGGGGCGGGGGAAGAGAGAGGGTTTGGGTGGTCTATTTCTTTCTTCACTTGGAAGCATACAGTTCCTGGCTGCCCAACACATGTGAGAGAGGGTTGGATAAACAATGCAGGACCGTCTGTGGTCCTTGCAGAGGCTCACAAAGCGGAAGGGAAGAGGGAGGAGAATGCCCACGGACATGTGCAAGGCCTCTGGGACTTACAGAGGGCTTTCACAAGGGTTACCTCGCTGGATTCCTGCCCCTGTTCCACGCAGCAAGCAGGACAGATGCTCTCCATTCCACAGATGAGAAAACTGAGGCACCAGCAGATTCACGGGCTCACAGTTATACAGGTGGGTGGGGCAAAGCTGGGACTCAAATCCAGTGCTGTTTCTGTTACCTCAGGAGCATACAAGAAAGGAACCCAGAGCTCTGGGGGAGGTGCTTTTGGGCAGAATAGGGTTCTAAGGACTGGGTTCTGGAGTCAGACTGCCTGGCCCCATTTCCAACTAGCTGTGTGAACCCAGGGCAAGTTTCTTAACTTCTCTGTGCTGTAGTGCCTTCATCTGTAAAATGGGAGAACTGGTGCCTATATCCTACAGTTGCTTGAGGCTCACTCAAGATACTGTGGGCGTATAAAGTGCTCAGCACAGGCCTGGCCCAAAGTAAACTCTCTGTAAGTGATTCTACCAATATTATTAGATTTCGAGGTGGGTGGAACAGGGAGGACACCCCAGGCAGAACCAATGAGCCACTTCAGGGGGATGTGGCAGGGACCCAGGCCACCCTAGGACCTTCTTTCCATGTCCAGACCCCCTATAGTACCCTGTACTTCACCTTTGCTTCCTCTCCTGCATTTTCCTCCCATCTTCCTCTTCCTCTCCCTTTCCTTGTCCCATCCGTCTTCCCCTCTCCTCCCTGATGCTCCTTGCTGTTATGCTGGAAGCCCTGGGTGCTAAAGACTTTGCTTACACCTCCCCATTCTCTTCATGTGACTGTGGGCCAAGAGCCAGCCTTCCAAATTGCTTTGACATCCACTGAGGAGCACATTCCAAAAATATCAGCTGTTTACCAGGTCTGCTAAAGGACATGGCCAGGGCATCTGGCTTTTCCTGGGGGAGAGAGGTTTCTGTAGGCAAATGTCTCCCTTTTCCTTATACTATTTCTCCTGATCCTTAGTCCAAATGGTTTCTTTTTATTAAAAGGAGACACACACACACACACACACACACACAGAGAGAGAGAGAGAGAGAGAGAGAGAGAAGAGAAGAGAATATTATTACAATCTGCCCTCTGGTTTCATGGAAGGAGAGAAGAAGGGAGAACAGGCTCTGTGGTTATCACAGCCATTAGTGGGAGATTATTTGTTCATCAGCCTATAAAAAGTTCCTAGCCTTGGCCAAGGTAATTACCAGCCTAGGTGGTTGGCCACACTGGGGCACAGGGGAGGTGAGGCTGTCATTTCCAATTTACCAGCCTCCATTTGCTGCTTGGTCAAGGGGTTCAAATGAAAAGGTTAATTAAGAATCAGGGGATTTGCTCATCAGGTTAAATCATGTACACACAGCACAAAGGCCATGTCTACCCATAACTGCTTTGAAAAACCAATTCTATTCTGCATGCATTTATTGACATACCACACCTCATCTCTCACTTCCACCTCCTCTACCCCGCCCCCAATACATTCCCATCTTTTCTGGAACATGAGCGTGCTAGGCTTTGTTCATTACAGGGCGCCACTTTTTTGGTACTCATTTGGGAAATGGGGCTTGTACCACAGTGAAGAGAAGCCTACACATGCATGGACTCCTTTCACATGAGCCATTTGTCCTGGGCAAATCACCTCCTTTGTCTCAGGGCCAGTTGGAGTAGATCCTCAATTTCTAATCACGATGATCTATGGGAGGAGGATAGATGGTTGGTCTGTGTCAAGATGGTCTTGAACTATCTTGGACGATTCTTTAAACTATGTGCCCTCCAGGGATTCTGATATGTGCCCCCCACCACCACTCAATGTTGTCCAAGTTTATCGGTATATGTAGTGGATGCTGTGGGTCACCCTGATCCTTCCTGCAGGACCAAGGTCTTCATTCCTCCAGCTGCTGTGACTCTTGGCACATGATTGCCTTTCATCTGAGTCCCTTTCCAGGAATTGCCCTCAGCCCAAACAACCAACTTTCTTAAGGTCATTCCACCTTCCTGCTTCCTGGCAGCAGTGTGCATCCAACTATGGATATGGGGGTGTAAATACCCATCCCTTTGCACTCAGAAGGGTCAGATCAGTCCAGAGATCTCTGTATAATAGGCTGAGAACTTTGTTGAAACTTCAGATCAGTTCAGCTCCTCTCTCTGCCCAATCCTACTTCCTTCATTCTCTCCTCCTGCCCTCACCCCTGGTTGTTGATGCCAAAGTACCTTCAATAAATCTCCTTTATGCAAATCTCCATTTTAGAGTGTCTCTCAGGTAACCCAACCAGGGTTGGGTTTAGGATCATCAAATCCAGTGAACACCAGGGCTGACCATTAATTCAGCAAACACGTGTTTGGCATCTATGATGACTCTAGCCCCAGAAGTCTTCCTGGATAAGGAAGGATGCCAAGTGGGCCTTAAAGGGTAGGCAGAATGTGGAAGGAAGGAGGAGAGGAAATGAATTTAATAGAATCATTATATGTATTGTGGTGGTCCTTCCTGTTTTCATGTCAGCTTGTGGAGCATCCCTCATAACAGAGATAATAGCAAATGGGTGGATATTTGAAATTATCCTGGATGGCCAAGATTACTAATTCTAGCTCTAGAATGGCACTATCTAATCTCTAATGGGTGCTGGATTATTGCCCATTGAAAATTCTATCATGTTCCCATTGGCACACCTCCCCCCCTTCCCCTTAAAGTGGTGACCTCCTTCTACCCTATGGCCAGAATCAAATAGGAGGAAGTTCCTAGCCCCATGGTATTATTTGCAGCCTTTGTCTTGAGCCTACCACCTCATCCCACTTTGAATCTTCTGTCAATTGTCCTTGGGTGCCTCCGCTTCTGGTCTCTTGTCTTGCCCCCTGCCCGGGGCTTTTCAGACTCTCCTGGGCTCTGATGATTGAGGTTGCCCTCCTAACTGTCACCTTTTGACTCCCTCCCCACTTACAGTCCAGACATGTTTTTACTCCATCTTTCTCCTCTCATGCCAGATGTCTCCCCAGTCCAGTGCAGCCCAGACTCGATCCCAGCATTGCCCCAGGTGGCTGGGTGTTCTGCTGGCCTATAATCCCATGGCCACAGACCAAGTTCAGCATTATTGGGAAGGGTATCTGCAGCTCTTAGGGGGTTAGGGTCTGTGGCTCTGGCTGGAGAGCCACTGAAATGGTCTCATTCTAAACAAAACAAGAAATGCTGTGAGGTCCCTTATTTCCAGTGCCCTTCATTTCTACTCCCAACTGCCATGGTGTGGCTTCTGGGTCCTGGTGCAGGCTCCTAAGAAAAAGGCAGGTTTGAGTGGAGCCAAGACCTCAGTGAGGCAGCTGGAGGCTTCGCATTGAAGGAAACCAGAAGAGACTTGAGAAAACAGCCTGGGAGGAGGAGGAAGAGGTGGGGAGGTTCTGTCCATGGTGCTGAACAACAATCCCAGAAATAATTAGTTGTTGGGCTTCTATTTGAGTCTCAGCATTCAACCGTGTACTATGAAGAACCCAAAGGACATAAGGAACCAAGTTCCTGCCATAAAAGGTCCTTTAATCAAGTCGGAGACAATAAAACACCCACATGAGAAAATATAGGAATAATCCTAAATGGTCCATATGATGATGGGTCTCAGAAAACTGCATGGGAGAAAGGTTCTGGCTGTCTTGATAAAGGGATCCCTGAGGCAAGCCCCGTTTTGGGGTCTGTGCCCTTTAGAGGAAAAAAAAACACTTTATAATGAAATGTTCTTTCTTTAGTCGCCATAGCATCCCCTAGAGTATTTAAAGCCTAAAGGTCTTGGATATAAACTAGTTGATCTAACTGCAGCAGTTTAAATTTAGGTGCTAATGCTATGTTTGAAATGTAAGCACGTGATTGGCTTTTAGTTATGTCTTTAAAAAGGATTGGTGGGCAATTTTCGTCTGGATGCCCATCCCCAGACCATCTGGCCATGGTCTCTCAACCCTTGCTTGTTATAGTCACACCCAGATGATCCTATAAGCAGGAGACTCCAGAGGCTCACTGCTGAGTGCTGTCCCTTCTCAGTTCTTCCTCTACCTTCAGCATTGTCAGGACCTGAGCCTGATGGGACTATGCTCATCCCCCTTCTCCACTCCCAGTATGTGCCCACCCCTTGCCTTGAAAAGGAAGAGGCTGCACCTTTGGATTCCTCCTTTAGCTAGGGACCTCCCTGCCTACCCCCTGGGTTTCAGGATGGACAGGAGGAGGCAGCTTGTCTGCACCTTCCTTCCAGAAGGTATCTTTGTGAAGATCAACTGCTCACAGAGGAAAGGAGCTGCTTTAGCCCTGTCATTGAAATGGGAAAAACTGATATTTCATCTGACCAATATACTGATCCCTGACTAACTTGCTGTATGAGGGGCAGGTGACATGTCTATTGGTCTCAGTTTCTCTCTTAAAACAAGAGGAGTTGACAAGATGGTTGAGCAGCGTTCTTGTTTGTTCATCTTCACAGTTTCTGAATCAGAACATGTTGATTTGGTCCTTACTTACACTGTACGTATATGTCCTTCATCTGTCTACCTAATTCCCTGAAGTCTTAACTCCATGAGAGCTAAACTCAGGGAATTCTGTATCCATGGGCATACTCTTTAGTCTTATGTGACTTTATCTGGTGTCCTGCGAAGGATCTAGGCTAGACAAGGTAGAGCCTAAAGGAACCCTTCACCCATCTCTCCCCTGAGAACTTAATCAGAGTCAGCTTCACTAGCAAGCTCCTTTAATTTCCATTAACTCTCAAGAGAAAAGGCAGGAGGCATGACCAGCCTCAAAGCCTCACCACCCTGGAATGAGAGAAGAAAAGAGAGAAGAATAGATTTTCTTTTCAATCAATAGATTGGCCTATAGACAAAACATTCATTGACAGGGCTTCAGGAAGGGACCGAGTGATACCAAAAGGAGGCTGGTGCAGATAGGAAGGTGGAGATAGGACAGAAAATCCCAATTCAGTATGTGATAAAGATTGCCCAAGAAGGTTTTTCAAGAGAAGCTTTAAGAAGAGGCATTGAAACAGGATTTGTGAGAAATGGAGATAGTCATATATTGCAAAGACAAAAGCTGTAATTGGCGAGTCCAATGTGTCTGGGGCGAGGGCAAGGTTAGTAGGCTCCGGTGGGCCAGGTGAAGAAAGTGTGAGAAGTGTGTGGTGAGATGCAGGATGGTGGGGTAGACAGATGACCACAGCATTGCATGCCAGAGTCTAGAGTTGCTTCAATAAGAACAAATGAGATGTCGGTCTTGACGCTGGGTCTCTGTGGGTTGAGTTTTTGTTCTGGGACTCTTAAGCTTGGGGAGACTTTAGGGTTCCAGACGTAAGTTGGTGTGAGTATGTGAATATGTGTGGAGAAGACAAGGGAGATGGATTTCACTTAGGTCATTATGGTTTGATCCAAATTAGTTTTAATTTGGTCAAGAGAATTAACTCAATGTTTATTAGCAATTGGTAATTAGCTCCAACTCAGCCCAGGCCCCAGGGACTGGCTGTCAGGCTGTGTAATTATTTCCTTGCCAGGAGAGAAGAGAATGGGGCTTCGGTGTTTGGCAAATACTGGGTTGGGGTAGATAAATGGATTTTTTTTTTCTTTCGGTCCATCAATTTCATCAATTTTGTTATTCTCAATTGCTGCCCCAGTGGATCTTACAGCACCACCCCCAACACATCCCTGGAAATTCTGTTACATTTAGCATGGCTAGGGACAGGAGAGGAACTGCTGGGGTGGGTATCTGGAGGAGAGTCTGGGGCTCTTCTTGGAGGGAAGCTCAGTCATATCTGGATGGGCAGTAGAACTGCACCAGCCATGTAGATTAAGTTATCTCTAACCTCTTGCCTCCAGCTTCAGTTCTTACCATACTTTTCAGGTGCTATGCTGACTTAACATAAATCCAGGACTCTTCTCTTCCACGTCTCCCTCTTGCTTTCTTCCCAGCAGCGGCAACACTGAGGCAATGCTGGGTTTCACCACTCCCTGCTCTCACTAGCCCCATCTGCACTAGGGGCCAGTCTTGGGAGCTGCAGGAAGGGTGGGGAAAGCATGTTGGGTCTGTTGACATGAGTGAGTCACTCTGAGTGGGAGTAGATGACAAAGGGAATATGACTCAGTGAAGGGAATAGAATGTGGGTGAAGGCAAGGGGTTTGCACATCTTCACCTGCCCAAGGAAATATGGAAGCCCAAGGGTCTTGGGGAGGGAGCAGCTGGTGCCCATTGATATTGGCCTAATGGCGCCACCATTCTCAGGTCTCTCTTTGTGTGGCCCATGTGTATGGCATTGTCTTCTGGATATTGTCCCATCTGCATTCTTTGCCACTTCCCTGAATATTTTGTCTTGGCCTCTTTAGCCCTTCTTAGCCAGTGTGGTTGGTGAACAGAAATTTCAGGGAATCTGAAACCAGTGCCCTCCCCCCAGCTACTGGGTCCACATCTATCAGAGGGGAATGGAGCTAGTTGCTAGTGTCCTGGCCTGAGTTTTGGAGCAGAGTCTGCCATGGAGAAAGAGACTTAAGAGTCTGTCGTAGTCACTGGACATTGCAATGGCCTATGTGGCCTCTCTTTTTGGAAAATGAGGAGAGGGATATTATCCTGACTACTATAGGCTGCTGCTTTTTTCTGTGGCCGGCACCTTGAAAGGAGCAGGGGGACAAACTGTTCTGAGGAGGCCAAACTATGTAAGGAAAAAGAGCAAGGAGGTGCTGCCACAGGCCACATAGGACTGGCCATCACTGACCTCAGGGCCTTTGCACATGCTATTCCCTTCATATAGAAGACTCCTTCCGTATATCTGGATGGCCAATTCCCTCACTTCCTTTAGGTCTTTGTTCACATAGCACCTTCTTAGTGAGGCCTCCCTGACCACACTACTTTAAAATGTCACCCCACCCCCATCATTTTTTATTCTCCCTTCCTGCTTTATTTTTTATCCATATTACTTATCGCCATCCAATATACTATATCTTCGATTTATTCACTGTATTTATTGAACATCTTTTTCCACTAGAATGCAAGCTTCATGAGGGGAGGGAATTTTGTCTGTTTTATTCACTGCAATACCTCCTGTGTCTAGAAAAGCACCTGGCATGAAGAAGGTGCTCAGTGAATCTTAGCTGAATTAGTAAATTAATGAAGACAATTCTTTTTTTAAGTTTATTTATTTATTTTGAAGGAGAGAGAGCACACGTAGGGTAGAAACTGAGAGAGAGGGAGAGAGAGAGAATCCCAAGCAGGCTTCCCACTGTCAGCACAGAGCCCAATGCGGGGCTCGAACTCACAAACCATGAGATCGTGACCTGAGCCGAAGTCAAGAGTCAGACACTTAACCAACTGAGCCACCCAGGCGCCCCTAATGAAAACAATTCTTCAAACAGGAGATCAGTCCAGGAATGTGTTACCCGCTGTAGTGGATGAAGTCTCAGACTGGGATTCGGGAGTGCTGGTCTCAAGCCCCAGCCCTGCCCCGCACCAGCAGCAAAGTAGAGATAAGGTAGCCTATCGTGCATTCCTCCAAGCAATTATGAAAATCAAGCCAGGTGATGCTAGTAAAAGCATGCTATAAAGTATAAAGGGCTTCCCCTCATGGTCCTCATTCTGACTACCATTTTGACTGGGGCTGACCTGAATGACAGTGTGGGCACGTGAGGTTGGGACAGTTAGAGATTCCTTGGAGGAAGTGAGTCTTGAGCTGGGCTCTGAATGTACAGGGAACAACACTGGCACAGGCCCAGAGGAGCAAGGAATTTGGGATGAGAGAGAAGCAGGGCCTCTGTGGAGATAGTTTCTGGTGCTAATTCTAAACAGGGACGAGGGATGCTCCTGGATGTCGTGGCCACAATTTCTCAGGCTAGTTGCCCTGGCTGAGCGGTATTCTACTCAACGCGTGCTTGTTACAAGCAGCTGCGACCCACTGCACTGCCTTGGTGCGTTGCTGGTTGGCAAAGATGACAGGCAGCCTCAGGCAGTAGAGACAAGTGTCCAAAGTTTGCAGCTGGAAGGCCAGGGACTCCAGCCCTCCTCCTGGGGCCCTGCAGCTACGCACTTTGCACAAGGGCCAATTAAGCTACCCTTGACTTCTCCCAGTGTTACAGCTTTTTGCAGTCACCATTCCTGACTACAGTTTCTATGTGTCTTCGTGCTATTCTCAAGAGAGAACATTTCTGGCGCCCTTGAATCAGCCTATGGATGGAGCAGTCACTTGCCCACCCCTCCTCCAAGCCCCTGTGGTCCAGAGGGGGGGAAGGTCGCATGGTACATGACGGGAAGATACCTGGCCTCTCCCTTTAGTGTTGGGGAGCAGGGAGACTTGACTGACACATGCAGTTGGGCAGGAAAGCCAACTGGCTGAGAGTTGAGTTCAAGTCCTCAGTGCCATCTTGGGAACCAGGGCTCAAAGGGTGGATTCTGGGAGAAAGAAAAAAGGCTGTCCCCATAGAGATTCTGCCTGAACTTTAAGCTTTATCTTCATTGTCCCCTTGCTCACTCACCAACCCCCAGCGCCCACCTCTGCCTGTGCTGTCTCCCTGCCTGGTTCTTCTCCATTGTTCTTCTCCCTTGATTCATACCCCACCTGTTCTTCAAGCTCAACTCTGCCTCAACTCAAACTCAACTACTGCCAGAGTACTTCCTTAGTCACTCCAGCCCCTTGGTGTTGCCCCCTCTCTCCTTCCTCCCTCTTTCCAAGGTCATTTCCAGCCCCCTTGACCGTCAACGTGAGCTTTCTTGTGACAGACGGCTTCTGTAGGATCATCTCACATTGCCGTTGGCTCTGGTAACTACTCAGGCCTTGTCTTTCCAAGGTCAACAACACAAATATGCATCCCTCCTCAGGCCTTTGCTGGGCACACAGAGATCCACAGAGCTAGGGCTGGAAGGTGTTTTAACCATCTTCAGGTCAAATCTCCCTATTTTAGAGATGAGAGACCGGAGGCCCAGAGAAAAGGAATGTTTTGCCCATAAGCAAAATCACAGAGGCAGGGGCAGAGCTGGGAGTGGAATTCAGGTCTTTGGGTTCCTTGCTTCGGAGAGGAGGATGAGAAGGAAGGAAGGGGCTTTGGCTGTGAAGTTAGTACCACAAGGCTAGAGAGTAAACCAGAGCCCAGGCAGCCAAGGGCAGTCAGGGAGGCCTCACGCACCTGGGAGCCAGTGCTCGCCCAACACCCAGCGGAAGCAATGGCACAGAGATGCCCAAATGCCCCTCCTGCTTGGAGGGGCTCAGACCCTGATATCTTAGCAGGAGCCATTTGTGCCTTTGGGAACAGGTGTTCCCCCCTACTCCCTCCACCCCACAGAACAGACACACCCCCCCCTTCCTCTTTTAAAATGCAGATCTCTCAGAGAAGGGCTGAAGGACACTCATGGCAGAGAGCTCTGGAGTGGTCCTTGCAGGGAAAGGGAGGGGTGGTGGTGAAGGAGCCTTACAATGTCACCTGTTTCATGGGGCACCTGGGTGGCTTAGTTGGTTGAGTGTCAGAGTTCAGCTCAGCTCAGGTCATGATGTCGTGGTTCCTGAGTTCTAGCCCCACATCGAGCTCTCTGCTCTCAGCCTGTCAGCACAGAGCCTGCTTTGGATACTCTGTCCCTCTCTCACTCTACCTCTTCCCCGCTTGCTCTCTCTCTCTCTCTCTCTCTCTCTCTCTCAAAAAATAAATAAAACATTTAAAAAAATTGTTACAATGTCACCTGTTTCTCAACCTGGCTCTGGCCATGGGCATGGTGTTTCCTGATAGACAGATGATCTGAATGAAAGCCAGCCCAGGGACCCAGGGGGAATAGTTTCTTTTTTTTTTTTTTTTAATGTTTATTCATTTTTTTAGAGAGAGAGAGAAAGAGCGTGAGTGGGGGAGGGGCAGAGAGCGAGGGAGACAAAGAATCCGAAGCAGTCTCCAGGCTCTGAGCTGTCAGCACAGAGCCCAACACGGGGCTCGAACTCACGAACCTGGAGATCATGACTTGAACTGAAGTCGGACGCTCAACCAACTGAGCCACCCAGGTGCCCAAAAAAACCATATATTGTTTATTGTTTATTTTTATTTTTGAGAGAGAGAGTGTGTGAGCAGGGGAGGGGCAGAGAGAGAGAGAGAGAGAGAGAGAGAGGAGGGGCAGAGAGAGGGCGACAAAGGATCTGACAGCAGCGAGCCTGATGCAGGGCTCGAACTCATGAACTGTGACATCATGGCCTGAGCCCAAGTCAGCCACTCAAGCGACTGAGCCATCAGGGAGAATAGTTCCAATGAAATGTGTTATTATCAGGGTTCTGCTGCTCTGTGAGGGAGAAGCAGGTTAAGCTGAGCTTTCCCCACGCCCCCCAGGGGAGGATTGGTCTTCGGGGGCCTGGTGATCCTGAGCTCAAGCCAAGGGCACTGCTGTGACTGTCTGATCCCGCCCTGTTTCATCTGTTTCAGACCTCAGGGTGGGAAAGGCTGCGTGATTATTGCCATTTTGCAGGTGGGAAGAGTGAGCCCCACAGCGGCCAAGTGGGTGTGGAGAAAACAGACACGTGGAGAAGGAAGTGGAATGGAGGCTGGGGCCTGGTGCAGGCTCTGCCCTAACTGGCTGTGCGATGTTGTCCACACCTTTTCAGTTTTCTGGGTTTCTTCACTCGGGTGTGTAGGTTGGGCCAGATCAGTGACTCAGACTACTTTTTACCGTCCACGACTGCACGGGCTTGCCCCTCCCTTGGGCTCCTTTAGGACCACCCCGGGAGCTGTTACAGGACAAACCCTTATCCTCCTGCCCACAAAGCTCATCAGAACAATGGCCAAGAATGGCATTGCGGGGATCTGTCCTAATTTACATAACCCAATTCAAAGCTTTTGCACTTGATGTTCAGGAACAAATGATATACCAAGCCCCTGGGTCACTGTCTCAAGAAACTCCAGCCTTCCAGGTCCTGCTGCCCTGGGGCTAAGACGCCCTGCTTCTGGGGTTCTGGCCCAAGAAGTCACCCATTCAGCGGTGGCTGGGCCAGGGCTGGGTGCCCAGCCTCCAAGCCCTTCATTGATCAGGGGCTGCTGCGCCCCCGGTCCCCACCTCCCGCTGTCTGGACACCAGCCTCCTGCGGATGGCCAGGAAAACTGGTCAAATGCCCAGATTCCTCCGCGGGGCTGGTGCAGATGCCGCTCAGCGCCCTTCCTGGCCCACTCCCTCGGGCTCTCGGCTGTCTTTCCCCACAACTCTGCGTCTTTCTCTGAGTCTCCAGTGAATACCGCCACACAGGAAGCCTGATTTACCAAGGCTTGCAAGGGGTCTCAAGATGCTAATGGCTTCCCTGGGGACGACAGACTGGGGCGGCGCCGGCTGGCAGGGAAGGCAGGCTGCGCGGCAACTCTCACCCTGGTGCTGAGTCCTGCGGTCTCCCTCGGCTGGTACCGCTGAGGATCGCTGATCAAGGTCACTCCTGCCTCCCAGGGGGACAAGCCAGGCTCAAGGGCAATGCTGGATTGCCTTGCGGGGGACCTGTAGCAGCACAGAGGGCCTCCCTGCTGAACCCAGACTGAAATTTTTTTTTTTTTTTTTTTTTGTAGTAGGGGTTTTGGTTTTTTTTTTTTTTTTTTTTATGAAATTTATTGACAAATTGGTTTCCATACAACACCCAGTGCTCATCCCACAGACTGAAATTTTTTCTTGCCCTAGGCCCAACCCCGTGTTGATTTCAGAGTCTGAATGTGGTGGCTGCAAGAACAAGGTGCACCATTCCCGTGGAATTTGAAACCAGAGGGAGAAGGAAGCAAACTGCCACTTACTAGGACCTGGTGGAGGATGGTGACTTCTTCAGGCACCGTGTCATTCATTCCCTGTTTCCCAACGCTCCCCTGCTGCAGGTGGCACTATGCCATTTACAGGCATAGACTGTGGCTCAGAGAGAGCAAGTACTGGCCTAGGGTAACACAGCCGGCCAGAGACAAAGCAGGAATCCCGCCAAACCCACGGCCCAAACCAGAGTGAGGAAAGCCAGGAATTGGAACTCCATTTACAGATGGAGAAAAGGGGACTCGTGTCTTCCTCCCGTTGCCCTGGATGGGTGAACACCCTCTTCCTGCACCCCGCCCCCCCCCCCCACTTGCCTCTCCTTATGAGATTCCAGCCAAGGCATTGTCTTTTTTCATTCAAGAAAGAAGAGAATCTTCATTTCCTGCCAGTAGAAATCAATAATTTATGAACTACTGTCCCAGCCAGAGCAAAGAGTGATTTTTTAAAAATGCGTCTTAAAATACTATATTAATAAGTATTCCAAAGAGTGAAAATATTTGAATTAGGGGAAATGAATGTTTTACGAGCTGGTGGGGAAGCAATCCCCTGAGATGGGCAGGGATGGCGGGAGAAGCAGGAGTCTTGGATTGGGGCTGGCTCGATTGTTCTGAGGCTCCAAGCCTGAGCTGCAGTAACTCGAAGGGCAGAGTGGGTACAGAATGGGGCCCAGCCAAGGGCCTGGAAGGTCTCCATCCCTAATGCTTGTCAGGTGTTGGCCGCATGTGTCCTGGTCTGAAACTACTGTGGATTTTAAGTTCTGGCTTCTTGGGACCTGCTCCCCTGGAACGGTCCTCCAGGACTTCCCTCCCGGGTAGCTGTAGGGAGAGTCATCATCCTACAGCCATATATTACTGTTCAGTAGCTATTCACTGTCTCCTCTTTGCTGTGAGCTGATTATACTGCTCCGCCCCTGCCAGGGACCTTGGTTTTGCCAATGGAATGTAGGTGGACATGACTTACGGCTCATCCAAACAGAGGCCTTATATCTGCCTGCCGGACAACTTGGGTTCTGGGGCTCCGGCCCTGAGAAGAGCGTGCCTCATGCGGTCACTGCTCCTTCTGCCTGGGTCCTGGGACAGAGACACGTGGAGCAGAGCTGAATCCCAGCCACAGCCGGGACAGGCCACCGCAGCCAGCCTGCACACTTGAGAGCTCGTTGTCATGAGACGTGGAGATTTGGGGGTTGTCACAGGGCATCATCACAGAAAAGTGAATCCGCCCTCCCAGCTCTGCTCCCTCCGTATCCTGTTGGAGAAGCATTTTCTTGTCCCTCAGACAGGCGCCCCCATTGTCAAATTCATTCCCTTGGAAGGGTACCTGCTTTCCTTCCAGAATATGCTCCCCCTGGGGAGGATAGAGCAAGTTCTCCCAGTTTTTTTCCATCATAACAGTCCTTTTACAGCATCGACTCATGTCTCAGACCCCCAAGGTTTAGTGGATGTATTTTGGTAACCATCGATTGGGATCAAGTTGGGGGGGAGAGATGCAGTGATAAAAAAGCAGCTACGAATTATATTTTAATATATATTTTATCCAATATAGTAATGGTTGGTGAACATTTGAAAAGCAGCACACAAGGGCACCTGGGTGGCTCAGTTGTTTAAGCGTCTGACTTTGGCTCAGGTCATGGTCTCACGCTTCGTGGGTTCGAGCCCACGTGTGCTGACAGCTTGGAGCCTGGAGCCTGCCTTGGATTCTGTGTCTCCCTCTATCTCTGCCCCTCCCCAGCTCACACTCTGTCTCTCTCTGTCTCTCAAAAATAAATAAACATTAAAAAATTTGAAAAGCAGCACGCAAACGTAAAAGGTGTAGTGTTTATTCCATTATTATTTGATACAGTGTAGATTCACAGATTCCTTGCAATCCGAGACTCTGAGGTACCCAGGAAAGAGAGTGACTTTTGCTGTAAGAGAGACCACTTGCCAGCAAGGATCTCAGGCTTTCCAGACCTCAGTTTTCTCTTCTGTAAAATGGTGATAAACACGCCTGTGCTATAGGATTTTGTAATAGGTAAAAACATGAATGATAAAGCACTTGACAGACATGGGCGTCTTGACTAATCTTCCTGTTCTTTGTTGCTTATCTAGTTCTGTGATCATAGCCCAGATTTAGAGCTGACTCTCAGCCTCAGTTTCCCCATCTGCAGAACGGGGAGCACACTACCTGTCTCCGTATTGCTGGGGGATGACCCAGAGTTCTTAATGTGAATGAACCTGGTGCACAGTAGGGACGAAAGCAACGTCCGCGGCGCCTCGGTGGCTCATTCGGTTAAGCTTCCGACTTTGGCTCAGGTCATGATCTCACCGTTCGTGAGTTCAAGCCCCACTTCAGATCCTCTGTCTCCCTCTCTCTCTCTGCCCCTCCCCTGCTCACACTCTCTGTCTCTCTTTCAAAAATAAACAAATATTGGGGCTCCTGGGTGGCTCAGTCGGTTGAGCGTCCGACTTCAGCTCAGGCCATGATCTCACAGCTCGTGAGTTCGAGCCCCGCGTCAGGCTCTGTGCTGACAGCTTGGGGCCTGCAGCCTGCTTCAGATTCTGTGCCTCCCTCTCTCTCTCTGCCCCAACCCACTCTCATTCTGTCTCTGTCTCTCTCAAAAATAAATAAACATCAAAAAAATTTTAAAAAAATAAAAATAAACAAATATTAAAAAAAGAAAAAAAGACAGTAACTTTCTCCTTGCTACGGTCACTGGCTGATGTTTTTTTCCTGACCACGTGCCAGTCACACCTCTTCCAAATAGCTTTCCTAGGCCCCCACTCCACTCAGGAGCCTCCGTCAGGACAAAGCTCTTGTCCAGGAACGCATTCATCCCAGGCTAAAGACCTGACCGCTGATGTCAGTAAGAGGAGCCCTCCCTGTAAATTAATTTAAGATCCTGTTTACATGCTTCAACCATGATCATGTGCTCCTTTGACCTACAGCCCTGCACCTTAATTAAAGCAATTAGTGCACGGCAGTGAGTGACAGCCTGGGTTTCGCAGGCCTCTGCCAGGTTCCCACTTGCCTGCACTGCCCGAGGCCAGGCTGGGTCAGCCTGTCCCCACCTGGTGTTCGTAACATGGCCAGGCTCCCACCTAGGCGACGCCATCACTATTCACAACAGAAACTGAAAATGGAATGTCACCAGGCGGGGACAAGGCGAGGCGGGGACCAGCCAAGGCGGAGGAACCTTTGGCGGAAGCAGGGACCACGCCTTTTTTTTTTTTTTTGCACATACTTACTATTTTCACCTTAGTAACTGGGCCACAGTGACCCATATCAGCCTCAGCCTCCTGGGGACCAGGACGTGCTCTCCCCACCCACATCCTTTTGCTCTCTGCTCTGACAGCGGCAGGATATTCCTATTACCGATAGCTAGGACTGTGCTGACAGACAGTTCTAAATGTGGTGGTTAAGAGCTCCAGTTCTGGGTTTGGCTCTTAGGTTGGCTGTGTGACCGTGAACAAATTGCTTAACCTCTCTGAGTCTCGAGTTTTCTCAGCAGCAAAATGGGGCTATAGTACCACCGGCGGGTAGGGCTGTCCTGGAGGCTAGAGGAGGTAATGGTTACAGGGGGCGCAGTGAAGTGACTCACACGTCAGTAGAGCTCAAGGATTGTCAAATATCATCACGCTTTGCTGATAAGATGACTTCTCCCAGTCACCCCATGGAGAGCTGACCTTAGTTCCCCTTTAAAGATGAGGATCTGGAGATTCGGAGAAGTTAAGTAACTTGCCTGAGGTCACACAGCAAATAGAACGTGTTGAGCCTAGCTCTTTGTGGCTCTCTGTGACTCAGTTTCTCCCTAAGCGGCTTGGCCTGGATCGGGGGCCCCAGACAGCACCTCTTGGATGGGCTATATCAGAACCATCTAGAAAAATATTTTTAAAATATAGATCCCTGGCCCCACCCTGTGGAAGATCTGCTCCAGTAGGTGGGACGGGGCCTGGGAATTTGTATCTTTTTTATAATTTTTTTTAATGTTTATTTATTTTTGAGAGAGAGACAGAGCGTGAACAGGGGAGGAGCAGAGAGAGAGGGAGACACAGAATCCAAAGCAGGCTCCAGGCTCTGAGCTGTCTGCACGGAGCCTGACGCAGGGCTCGAACTCACAAACCGTGAGATCATGAGCTGAGCCACCCAGGTGCCCCTGGGAATCTGTATTTTTAAATGTTTCCCCGGGTGATTCTGATGCTCAGTTAGGCTTGGGAACCACGCTGCCTGTCTTTGTGTGTTCCCCTCCCTCCGCTGCCATCCTGCACCCCGGCCCGGGCTGGGTGGCTGCCGCTGCCGCAAAGAGTTTAGGGATTAGGACCTGCTGGTTGGAAGGAGGGACAGCTTTCCAAGACAAACAGGAACCTTGCCAGACGCCTTGGGGCAATCTCAAGCTCCATGAGAACCGTTTTCATTTTTTACTGGGGAGGAGGCTCTTCTCAGCTGGAAAGATTCCTTCTGATGTAATTAGATTCCCTTTTTTCATTCCCTCCAGAAGCATCCCCTAAACACACACACACACACACACACACACACACACACACACACAGAGGAATCTAATCTGAAGTGCTGTCCAGGCCTTCATGTTGCCCATATGTTGAAACAGCTGAGTGTATGGAAATTGCTGGGGATGGGGGACAGGGTGGGGACAGCTAGACTTTTTCATTTGTCTCCAGTGGAGTAGGGCTTCATGTACCTGCTATGAGGGTGCAGGGGTGGGGGTAGGGTCCCGTGGGAAATGCATGCCTTTTTTTTTTTTTTTTAAGTTTTTGGAGAGGGATGGGAATGGTCTCCCAGGGTGGGCTTTGAGACAAGAAGAACAACACATGACCCGCAAGAAACAAGGGTCAACCATGACAGGAAAGCTCACTTAGACTGTAGAAACAACTGTTCTGCTTTTATTTTTATTTTCAAAAAATTTTTAATGTTTATTTTTGACAGAGAGAGAGAGAGAGAGAGAGAGAGAGGGGTGGAGGAGTGGGGGAAGGGCAGAGAGAGAGGGGAAACACAGAATCCAAAGCAGGTTCCAGGCTCTGAGCTGTCAGCACAGAGCCCCACCCGGGGCTCAAACTCACAGACCGCGAGACTGCGACCTGAGCTGATGCTTAACTGACGGAGACACCCAGGTGCCCCAGAACTGCTTTATTTTGTTTTGTTTTGTTTTAACGATTTTATTGGTTAGAATCAAAGCAAAATCCAGAACTTACAAAAGGGTATCCCATGAAAAGTGCCTCTGTGACTTCCCATACTCAGTCCCACCCCACAGGCGACCACCGCTCTACTCCCTTACAAATCCTTCCAGAGACCGTCTATGTGGATAAAGGCAGACGACTTTTGTTCTTCCCGAAAAGGTAACATGCTATCCACACTCTTTTGCCCCTCGATTTTTCCGCTTTACTTGAAGATCTTTCCATATCAGCACATAGAGAGTAGCTACATTTTTTTTAAGAGTAGCTACATTAAAAACATTTTTTTAAAAGTTTTATTTAAGTAATCTCTACACCCAACATGGGGCTCAAACTCATGACCCCAAGATCAAGAGTTTCATGCTTTTCCAACTGAGCCAGCCAGGCGCCCTGAGAGTAGCTACATTTTTTAAATGGTTGCTGGTATTCTATCTTAAGGCTGATTCATTTAATTAACCTTCTATTTAGACATTCAGGCCATTTTCCAATTTTTTGTTTTAGGAGAGGTGCATCAATTTAGCCCTACAAAAATGCACTTCTGTTCTTAATCTCTGGGATAAATATCTAGGGGTAGAATTCCTGGGTCAGAAGGCATATGAATTTTTAATTTTGATATGGTCAAACGGCTTCTTTTAGAGATTGTACCAATTTACACCCTCACCAGCAATATACAAAAATGTGTTGGCAAATATATTTTATCTTTGCTGGTTTGCTAGGTGAAAAAAAAATGCTGTCTCCTTGTAGGCTAATTTGCATTTCTTTTATGAATGAAGTTGAGCCTCTTTTCATGTGTCTGAGAACTATTTGTTCTTCCTTCTTTGTGAACCATTTATATTCTTTACTTGCTAGTTTTGCATCTGGATTGTTGTTCATTTTTCTTGGATTTGGAGGAATCTTTACATATTAAGAAAACAATCCCTTTGCCTGTGCTAAGAGATGCCAGTTTGTGGTTTACTTATGGGATTTTTTTTTCCATGGATGAAATGTTGGCTTTTATGTAGTCAGATTTATAAACCTTTTCTTTATGGTTTCTAGGTTTTGTAATGTACTTTATTTTATTTATTTAAAAAAATTTTTAACATTTATTATTTATTTTTGAGAGACAGAGAGACAGAGTGCAAACAGGGGAGGGGCAGAGAGAGAGAGGGAGACACAGAATCTGAAGCAGCTCCAGGCTCCGAGCTGTCAGCACAGAGCCCAACGCGGGGCTCGAACTCACAAATCGTGAGATCATGACCTGAGCTGAAGTCGGAAGCTTAACCGACTGAGCCTCCCAGGCACCCCTAGGTTTTGTAATGTATTTTAAAAGGCATTCTGGGAGGCCTGGGTGGCTCAGTCAGTTGATCATCCAATTTTGGCCCAGGTCATGATCTCATAGTTCATGAGTTCGAGCCCCTCATTGGGCTTGCCGCTGTCAGCACGGAGCCTGCTTTGGATCCTCTGTCCCTTCCTCTCTCTGCCCCTCCCCTGCACTCTCTCTCTCTCTCTCAAAAATAATAAATCAAAATAAATAAATAAAAGGTTTTCCTTCCTCCAAACTCATTGAAAGTATGTTTTAACAGTATCTTACGGATTTCATTTTTTTATGTTTATGCCTTTAATGCGTCTGAGATTTATTGTGGTACAAGGTGTGAGACAGGCGTCCAGCTCCGTTGTCCATTTGTTCCACGCCGTTGAATAAATAACCCATCTTATCCCCAATGATCTGAGACACCATCTCCACCAGAGACCAAATTGCTGTTACTATTTGTTTTCGCTCTAGAGTTTTCTTTTCTGTTCCCTTGATCTGTCTGTCTATTCGTGTTGTTTTAATCACCATAGCTTTATACTATTTTAAATAGTTGGTAGGTCTAGGCCCCCTCACGGTTCTTTTTTAGAAGATCTCTGCGTATTCTTGCTTGGTTATTTTTCTGTATGAACTTTAGAAAGAGCCTGACTAATTCCAAAAAGGAAGCCGTGTACCGGGTGGCAGTGAGTGTGGGCGGGGCCCCCTGCCTGCCTCTCTGGCCCCAGCCACTTGCAGCATCTGGCAGAGAAGGCGAGATGGTGCTGGACAATTACAGATGACTCAGGGATGTTCTTTCTCCCTTCCCAATTAAGCAAGGAGGGCTTTCTGGAGGAAGGGGAGGTGGAGGAGGCAGAGAAAGGGGAGAAGGAGCAGGAGGAAAAGCAGGGGTAGAAGAGGATCTCAGAGCAGGGAAGAAAAGAGGCCTCCTGGCAGAGAGGATTAAAGAAACTACTCTCTGGGGGGAGAGAAGCAGCAGAGCACGATGAGGCTTTGGGGAAGAGAAGCCAAAATCAAAGCTGTGAGGAGGTTTCCTTGCGGAGATTGGACAGGAGTAGGGGAGGGCGAGGGGGTGGAGGCCAGCTGGGAGGGCCCGGGGCCCGGGCAGGTGGGGGGCGGCCTGGAACTGAAGAAGCCCGCGGTTAGAGAGGCGGTGGGCCTCTGAGTCAGCCCGCGGGGCTTCGGGGAGCAGGCTGCCACGGCTGAACGCAAGGCAGGCAGAAACAGAATCAAAGCCAGAAACTCCGATCATCCTCTTGTTCAGACCTGGCGGTTCCCAGGAGGCCCCCTCCCGTGCTCCTTTGGGTGACATGATGTCCCTCCCCCGCCCCCCAGGGGAACCATGGCGCGGGCCTTGGGCTTGGCTGCTGTGATCACGTGGGTGCATTTACTCACGGAGAGGACTCAGAAGCCTAGTCCTGAGAACTTGTACCTCCTGGGCTGCATCAGAAGCACATGGGGTTGGGGGTGGGCATTGCTGTGTGATGAGAAGTTGTAATTGTCCACACCGAAGAAGGCAGCAGGAGCCCCGTCCTGGGAACAGGCGGTGCAGAGTCAGGGAAGGCCTCCCCGCCACGGGGTTGCTGGCTGGCACTGGGGAGGGAGGAAGGGAGGGCTGGATGAGCCGGGACTCACAGCCTCCTCAGGTTGTTCTAGGAGAGGGCGGATGAAGCAGGAAACGAGTGTGTGAGTGCAAGGAGTCCCAAGGTTCTGTCTGCCCAGGGTTCACTCACCCCTAGCCGGAGGGGGGATCGTCACCCCGGCAAGACGTCCCTGTATGAGGACCCGCTCAGTCCCAGGCAGGACCATGCGAGGTGCTAGCAGACCACGCCCAACGAGCTGCTTCTGTCCCTGCCACGTAACCACCTCAGAGCCGCTGCACAGGGCAGCTGGGACCCTCTCTTCCCTCTTCCCACCCGAAAGCTGGCTCTTCTCTCTGCGCCCTCCTGGGCTGGGCTGGGCTGGGAGCAGAGTCCTGCTTGCCCACTTGAGGACCTAACAAAGTTTCTTTCCTCGGCCATTCCGATCCCAGAATGTCATCAGGACCACCCCCGCGCTGAGACTTTTCACCTGCAACACTGAGGCTCAGAGAGGGCACGTGAGGGCCCCATAGCCACACAGCAAACAGGTATCGATGGGGCCAGAATCCAGGGCAGCGGCTTCTAGCTGTAGGGCCTCCTCCTGTGTGCTGTGGGGGGCACATTCAGCACACCTCCACCGCAGGGATCCCGGGGCCATCCCTGCAGGAGTCTGCCTCTGCTACGCCAGGGGTGGGGTGTGTGTGTATGTGTCGGGGCGGTGGGGGTCGATCTTCCTTCCCAAGAGCCAGAGCATCTTGGTTTTAATGAGCTCAGGGTCAGCGTTTAGAGGGACTGTGTGTATTTTCAGTGAGAATGGGTGGGATATTTGCGTGTGGTTTGCTTTTTGGATGCAAAATACATGCCATGGATAAGAGGCCACCAACACAAATCTGTACAGAGCTAGCGGGGTTTGGTAAAAAATGTTCTTGCTGAGGAGCTGAGACTTAAACCCTGCCTGGAAGTCACTCCCTTTCTCTGGGCCTCAGTTTCCCATTTTGTAAATTGAAGGGGTTGGACCAAGGAGTGTTGGAAGGCCCTTCCCGCTCTGACCTTCCCTGTTTCCTGAAAGGGCTATCAGGCCCCGGACACTGTGTCCCAAGCACAGTGGGGACAGGGGCAAGGCTTTCGAAGTCTCCCCCGGGATGGGGGCTGGTGTGATTTACATGAAGCACTCTCAGGCCTCCTTGGGTGGGGGTCACTCCTGTCCCTTCTGCTGAGGATGTGGATGGGTGGGGGAGGGGGAGGGCTTACTGTCTACCCACCAGGCGCTTCTGGTTTCAGAAGGAAAGTAACTGCTGAAGACGCCCCCAGGGACCCAGCCGGAGGCCCCAGTCCAGCAGGGGCAGAGAGCCTGGGGTGGAAAGGGCCAGGTGAGCAGACCCACTCCTCACTGCCTGCCCAGGCCAGCTGGGCTCCTCCTGCCCGGGACATTTCCCTCTGTCCGTGCAGCCAGGGGAACCCCCAGAAAGAGCATTTGCCCTCTTGAATACTCAGAGGGAAAAATATGCTTCACGATGGTAAGAAACATGAGAGGTGGCAGAAGTCCATGGAATCGGTACTGTAAGTTGTGAGACAAAAGTCAAAGTTCCATGGGTGGTGAAATAGTATTTAGAAAATCAAGAAAAAAACCCCAAACTAAGAAAAACCGTGAGCCTCGCAGCATCACCCAGGTGACAATGACACTTCAGGGGCATCATCTCTGCCAATTCTTCCAGCCATCGGCACGGACTTTTGGTTCGTGTCAGAATTTTACAGAGCTTTGCATCATGCGACATGTGTGTTTCTGATGCTCTGTCACCTGTTCACAGCAGTATCAGGGCGTGTTTTTCTTGGTGTGGTAAGGTAAAGCCAGGCTGCTGTAACAAAGAGCCCCAACAGCTCAGAAGATACAAGTTCAATTCCTTCTCCTGTAACATCCCAGGTCAGCGGGCAACTCTGTTCACGCACACGTACAGGGGCCCAGATTCCTTCTGTTGTGTGGCTCTGTGGACCCACAGCCCTGGGGTCTAGAATCAAGGCCGGGTTTTCATGGAGGCACGCCTCTGTCTTATGGCTCCAGCCTGGAACGGAGCCCCTCTCTTTGCTCACATTCTATTCGTGAACACATAGCCCCAAGGTCACATCTGACTTCAAGGGAGGCGGGTTAATGTGGTCTCTAGATAGGCTCTCATGTGCTGAAATACAACGTTATCATTGAGGGAGGAGGGGGATATACAATTTAATGGACCACTTAGCAGAGCCTGGATCTTTGAAAACTGTCAATCCAAAGGTTCGCTTTTTTCCTTTGGACAGTCCTTTTATGCGATTATGCTCTTTTGTTGTTGTTTAATGTTTATTTTATTTATTTTGAGAGACAGAAAGAGAGCAAGTAAGCAGGGGAGCAGAGAGAGAGAGAGAGAGAGAGCATGAGCAGAGGAGGGGCAGACAGAGGGAGAGGAGATGTCCCAAGCAGGCTCCACACTGTCAGCACAGAGCCCGACGTGGGGCTCGAACCCACGAACTGTGAGATCGTGACTTGAGCTGAAATCAAGAGTCAGATGCTTAACTGACTGAGCCACCCAGGTGCCCCGTGATTATGCTTTTTTGCATTATCTGTGTCTCTCCTCCCTTGTTCTTCCTTCCCCTCCTTTTCTTTCTCCCTTACTCTTTCTTCCACCTCTTCCCTCACCCTAACACAGACCTCCTAGGGTAAGTAGGGTGGAGTTTCCAGGCTCCACGGGTCACGGAGTGCACCCAGTGTTCCAGACGGTCAGAGCTAAGGACAGTGGCATGCATCCCTGTTGCCTTTCCCTGTACTGATCCTTGACTGCTTCACCACTGCTAAGCCGCCCCCCGTCCAAGCGGCCCTCGAGAATGTAATTGAGAATAAGGGGACTTACAAGAAATCAGCATCGGTTTTGCAGACAGGCGACCATGGATTTCACGTTCTGATGCTGCTCGTTACTGATGTGTGATCCCAAGCAGATCTCCTGGCCTCTGTTCTGAGTCTTTATCCAACACTGGAGCAAATGCAACTTCCCCTTCCTATCCCAAAGAGGTTTTGGGAAGCTGGCACAAAATCACGTTTGGGTAAAAGCTTTGTATCTTTTTTAGTATTTTTCTCTAAATAATTCAAACCTGCTGGTTTTTGGTCCGAATTTGATAATTCCAATATCTGAGGTCGTCTGGAGGTCTAATTCTGCTGTTTGTTCTAGCTGCTGATTCTCACTCATTGTGGCTCGCTTTCTTATGTACCTTGGAGTTACAGGTTGTGCCCTCATGTCCACGTGGGCTGTCCTTATCTGTGGGAATTCTGGGAGGTCTCGCTTAAGAGCGTCGGCTCCCAAGAGGATTAACGTTGGCTCCCCAAGGTACTACTAAGCTGGCTTGACTTTAAGAAAACACTTCCTGGTTTGTGGTTTTCCAAATCACATAAGCAGTGTACATTTGAACCCCAACCTGCAGAAGAAAAGAGTCTATGATTCCCAAATTCTCAGGAAAGATTCGCTTTTTTTTTTCAACTGAGAGCCCAGGCCAAGACGGCTATGTTTCCTTCAGTCTCTCTTTGCTGGTGAGGCCACCAGCCTCATTCCAGGTCATTCCAGATGAAAAGGATTTCGGTTTTACGCTGGAATCTCAGTTCTGATTTCCCCCCCTTGCAAGTGCCGTGTGGATCTTAAAACTTAAGACCCTATGTTAGGGAGCTGGGCTAATGTCCTGGGGCAGCTACTATCTACAGTCATCTTAGCATCTTTATTTCCTACTCGCTCTTCATTTGGGGGCCCTGAGGATTGCCCTCACCTGTCTGTGAATTCAGTGTTTTTTTTTTTTAATTTCAAAAATGTTTTTATTTTTTATTTTTGAGAGAGACAGAGCATGAGTGGGGGAGGGGCAGAATGGGAGGAAGACACAGAATGTGAAGCAGGCTCCAGGCTCTGAGCTGTCAGCACAGAGCCCGATGTGGGGCTCGAAACCACGAACTGTGAGATCATGACATGAGCCGAAGTCGGACGCTTAGCTGACGGACCCACCCAGGCGCCCTGAAAGATATCTTTCAGAGTGTTTGTTGTATTTTGCACCCCACCCCCCCATTTCTGGTGTTGTGCAGTGGGAGAGATTTTCAGTGGACTCTGAAATTCCGTTATCTTTCAAGGTTTTTTTAAACCCCTTCTGTCCTCTTTCCCTTTCTCTCTTGTCTTCTCCTTGGCCTTCCAGTCCTTCTCTCCACCCTGAAGCCACACTTGTCTGTTAGATCACAACTGTTAGCTCCGCATGTCCTGAGGGAACGTTCTGGCAGGTTTTCTTCAATACTCCTGCTTGGCCCTCCCCAGTTCCTTCCTGTGGCTCTCTAGCTCCAGCCCCTTAATGTGGCCAGTGAACAACCCCAGACACTCCCCCGCCCCAGCCTGCACCCTCAGGCTTTATCTCCTGCCCAGACTTGTCAGAATCCCTCTTCCTTCCACCTGTCACTATTCAACATGTCAAAATGTGCTCAGCCAGGAGGAGGTTTAGGTCGGAGCTTTTTAGAATCTTCTTGGAGCTTTCCTCCTTTGAATCATTGCGAACATCATGCATCAGAGAAGCTCAAAGTTTTGGGGGCGCCCGGGTGGCTCAGTCGGTTCCACATCCGACTTCAGCTCATGTCATGATCTCACGGCTCTTGAGTTCGAGCCCCGTGTCAGGATTTGTGTCCGGACGGCTCGGAGCCTGGAGCCTGCTTCGGATTCTGTGTCTCCCTCTCTCTCTGCCCCTCCCCTGCTCGTGCTCTGTTTCTCTCTCTCTCAAAAATAAATACACATTAAAAAAAAGAAAAGAAAAGAAAAGAAAAGAAAAGAAAAGAAAAGAAAAGCTCAGAGTTTCGGTGCTCAGAGATTCAGATGTCGGTGCCAAGGCCTCACTCCCAGATCTTCATACTGGCGAGGTCCTAGCCTGTGAGATCCCACCGAGAGCTCGGGGGAAGCAGAGTTTGGCCAACTTCTTCCTGGAATGGATTGAAGGAATGTGAGAGGATTCTGGGGTGAGAGCAGGCAGAATTGCCCAGGAGGGAAAGTGGATCTCTGGTCCTGATTTTTTTTTTTAATTTTTTTTTCAACGTTTATTTATTTTTGGGACAGAGAGAGACAGAGCATGAACGGGGGAGGGGCAGAGAGAGAGGGAGACACAGAATCGGAAACAGCCTCCAGGCTCTGAGCCATCAGCCCAGAGCCTGACGCGGGGCTCGAACTCACAGACCGCGAGATCGTGACCTGGCTGAAGTCGGACGCTTAACCGACTGCGCCACCCAGGCGCCCCTCTCTGGTCCTGATTTAAGGGCCACTTTTCCCCTCGTGGGCACTCCCTTCCCCGCAGACTGGCTCAAGCAGCCTTCTGAGGAGGGTTTGCTGAAGCTCTTCCCCTGGAGAGAATTGACAGGGACTTTGGACCGTAGCCACCTCTGTCAGTGGATTCTGCATGGTCGTAGGAGGCAAAGCCTTAAGCCCAGGGGACAGGATCCCAGGCTTCCAGGAAAAGGAAAGCCTGACACTGGGGATCGGGGATGCTCTTCCCAAGGCTTCTAGAAGCATACCTAGAAGACTGTCCCTGGAGCCCCTAGCACAGAGCCGCTGTGCCCCAGTGCCACACTACATACACGGTGCGTCACTTCGTGGCCACAATCACCCTATGAGCTACATTCTTCGGGAAACTGAGGCTGAACGAGGCCACAGAGGCCCCGTAGTTGCTAAGGGCAGAGAGAGCCAGGGTTCGACCCCAGGCCTGACTTACCTGAAACCTGTCCTCTACCTCCCATGTGAACTGTCTTCAGGAAAGACGGGTGGGCAGGTCGGCTACTGCAACCATGTAAGAGCTGACAGCTGCACGACGTGCTTCGGGAGGCAGCAGACCCAGGGGCAAAGCCCAAGGCCTCCGGAGCCAGCCTGGTGGAGTTCAAATTCCGGCTGTAGCACTGAACTAGCCAGGTGACTCCGGCTGATTCTTTACTCCAGCGCCCCTCCTTCCCTGCATCCAGAGTGAGCCTTTCAAACACAAACTGGATGGTTTCCCTCGTCTCTTCTCAACTTCCTGACAGCTACTCACCACTTGTAGAATGAAATCCAAGTGCCTCACCGAGGCTCACGGCGGAGGCCACCAGTGCTCACCAAAACCTACATTCTCCTCTGGGTCCTGGACTCACCCCTGCAACGTGCCTCAGCCTCCTTGCACGGGTGGAGGTGGGGCGGGGAGGGCAGGGGCGTGGCCTCTCCCCTCGCATTTCTCATCGGCCAGCTAGACGTGGGGGATCCACCGAGGATTCTGAGGAGGTGAAAGAGCCCCAAGTTGGAAGGTGCCTGGTTGGAAAGAGCCTGGTTGGAAAGAGCCCCAAGTTGGAAGGTGCACAAGACCCCTGTGCCCCGTGTCATAGTGTCTTATGACACTAACAGAACTATTACATGAGCAGAAAAACAAACCTCTACGTGTTAAGCCATTAGAGCTTGGGTGGCTGTTACAGCAGCTGGGTCCCCCTGACCAATACAAGGCCCTGCGTGGTCTGGTCCCACTCCAGCCCACCTGCCTCTGTCCCTTCCTGTCACTCTGCTCCGGCCACACCAGCCTTCTTGCTGCTCCCGAGATCCTCCGAGCTCATTCTACCTCTGTGCCTTCTTCACTAGGCATCGTTCCCTCCTCCTGGAGTGTTCTTCTCGCCAAGCTTTGCATGACGCTCTTTCCCGCTCTGTCCAGGTTTCCGATCAAATACTGCCTCCTTGGACAGAGAAACCCTCCTTCCGGGGTGGTGCCGTCTCCCTGCACCTCCTGGCTCTGCTCTGTTTCCCTCCAGGGCAGTTGTCATGACTCGACACTCTACTATACGTGTTTCTTTGTTGACATACTTTTTATCTGTCTCCTTCCGTGTCTGTCTATCCCCAGTGCCTGGAACAGCGACTGGCACATAACAAGCACTCAGTCAATATTCTTCAAGGATAAATGAACACAACTCCTCTCTGATTTCAATCTGCCTACTTCATCCTCTGTTATCTCATCCATAAAATGGGATTGTGTGTTGGGACGAAAGGAGCGAGTGCGGGCTAAGTGTGGGCCACAGACGCCCCAGGTTCTAACGTACTTAGGGACCTAGAAGGCAAAGGCTTTATTCCACCTGTCCGCTGGCCACATGTGGTCTCCTGCCGGAACCACAATGGCAGCGAGATACCCAATTCCTTCTTGACTCTCGAGGTTTTACTCAGGCCTGCCCTCCGCCCTCTCCTGTCCCCTTGCCATGGCTGTCGGAGGTCTGGAGCCTTGAGATGGGGGTGAAGAATTCAGGCCAGACCCAGTGCAAGGAAGCCCAAACCAGTGCCATGGGCTGTTTAGAGAAGAGCCGAGGGGGGTGATTTAGGCAGAAGATTCTAGTGGCTGCCCTCCCAGGAGAGGGAGTGGGGTGAACGGGCCAGCTCTGGATCCTTGGGCTGGCTGAGAGCTTCACTGGTGCGGGGAATTGAACCAATGGACTGGCTGATGAAAAGAGGGAGGTTTGGGCTGCCCTTTGGGCCATGAGCCACAGAACTGGCATCTGAGTGGCTGTAGCCACAGGCGGGAGGAATCCACCTGCCAGCAAGTCTAGCCTGCAGGGAGGAGACCCAGGGGCTCTTATGCTCGAGGGAGGTGGACAGCTTCCGGGTGCCCGCTGGCTGCTGAAGACAGAAAAGGGCTTTCAAGGAAGACAGAAGAACACATTCAGGGACATGCACTTGTGAAATAACAGAATGATAGGGTGCCGGCCAGTTAGGATGGCGAGAAGGAGGTGGCCCTTGTGGCCCTAGATGGTGCGTGGAGTCAGGCGCTGACCTTTTTTTTTTTTAATTTTTTAAATGTTTATTCCTTCTTTTTTTTTTTTTTTTTTTTTTGAGGGACAGAAAGCAGGGGAGGGGCAGAGAAACACACACAGAATCCCAAGCAGGCTCCAGGCTCTGAGCTGTCAGCACAGAGCCCGATGTGGGGCTCAAACTCACGAACCGTGAAATCATGGCCTGAGCCGAAGTCGGCCACCCAACCAACTGAGCCTCCCAGGTGCCCCAGAAGCTGACCTTTAAAAAGCCACATAAGAGGGAAGGTTGAGCACCAGATTAGGAGACAGGAACCTTCCAAAATTTCCTGGACGAGGACCTTTTCAACTAGACTGCCATGAACTGTGTATTCTTAAGCAGGCCATCTACTTCCTCTGTGCCTCAGTTTCCACATCTGTTGAGCTGAAGACGGTGTCCTTCACGTGAGGTGAGGAGAAGAAAGACTGGCTGCCTGTGCAATTTGCAAACCGCAAAGTGTTTGCTTATTTGAACTTCGAGGTGGATGGGAACAGCTAAGGAACCCCCCTGGGGCATCTGTGAGGGGAGGGCTGAGGGGCAATCCGGAAATGACTTTGCTGAGAGGAGAGGGGGAGAGAACAGGGAGAGGAAACCCAAAATGGACTACAGGGAGGGGTGGGGGAGGAGACAGGCTGCAAGCGTTCCAACAGGAGACCACCTGTGGCCCGTGGACATGACCTTTGGTGTCTCACGGCAGATTCAGTCTGGCTGCTTCTGCACCAGCAGCAAGAGTCCAGACTGGGTCCCCGTCGTTGTCACAAATATTCCAGCGTTCTCTCCGTCTAGGTACCTGGCGGGACTAGATCCTCTGTGCCGTTGAGGGTCTGCATGACCGTGTGACTCTATTTGGCCACTGGCACGTGAGTGGAAGTGACGGTATCACTTTAGGGGCAAACTTGAAGAGCTCATGCATGACTGGCGGTCAAGGCAGGGCCGGTCGGCGCCCCGCCCACAGCTCTTGGAGCATTCTGATGACTTAGTCCCCCCAGTGTCTGCGTCTCTGTGCCCAAGGGCTTTGTCTAGACCACAAAACACGGCTCTGCCCGCGCGCACCCCAGGCTGGGAGTGCCAGGGAAATACACACCTCACCCCTGTCAACCCGGGCCAGCGACTGGGGGGGTTGAGATATAAATACCCCAGCTCTCTCACCCCTGAGGCGGGCTCACCCTGGCGCATGGGTTCCTCACCGTTTCCCCGGGATTTCCCAGGGGACGAACCGCATTCACCCACAGCGGCGGCTGGCTTAATCCACATCCCTTATTAGCTGCTTTCCTTTCCCTGAGGCATTCTCCCGCTCCATACCAGTGTCCCCTGTACCCCCCCCCCCCAAATTAGCTGTTGGCACTTGCACCACTGACTCTGGGTCTGTTTCTGGACAGCCACGTTCCTCTTTCCTGCCGTCACCAAAACCCACTGGCCAAAGAGTGGGCAGTTCCCCAGGCAGTGACTATTCTGTTATCCCCAGGCCTTGGGGTAGAGCGACTAGAAGAAGCTGGGCCTCCAGTGGGCTCACCGCGGACAGTGAGCAGGAGGAAGAAGCCCCCTGAGGCTTGGGAGGCCTTTGGTGCCGCAGCATCAGCTCACCTACTCTGACTGATACGGCCCCTGCCTCCCCCCATACGCTGCAAAGGCACATCGAGTTCAAGGCATCTTACAAGGGACAGAGAAGGACGAAAAGACAAAGAAAGAAGGCATGCAAGCCCATATGTGCACAATGGAGAGAGAGTGTGGGAATGTGTGAGTGTGTGTGTGTGTGTGTGTGTGTGCCTATGTTAGGGCAGAATGGAAGGAAAGGGGAGGGACCAGTTTGAAGGGGCGACTAAAAAAAGATGCCCAAGGGGCACCTGGCTGGCTCAGCCGGTTAAGCATCCGACTCTTGGTTTTGGCTTCCGTCACCATCTCACGGTCTGTGAGATCAAGCCCTGCATCGGGCCCCCCACGGACAGCGCGGAGCCCGCTTGGGATTCTCTCCCCCGCTCTCTCTGCCCCTCCCCACTCTCAAAAGAAATAAACTTCAAAAAGAAAGCAAGACAAAGATGTCCAAGAACTCTGGCATCGGAGAGACGGAGGTAGAAAAGGATAAAAGATCAAAAGGCCGAGAGACGCAGTGACAAGGGTCCAGGGTCACACACGGAAGCTGAATGCTGAGCCAAGCCTCAAAGGTGGGCTTCCTGATTCCAACCCAGCGCTCCTTCCCCTGAGCTCGTCGCCCCATCCAGAAGGCCTGGCTGGCCTGCCTTCTCTCCGCCGCCCTGGCGTTGCGGGGTGGGGGGAAAGCCCACGGCCGGCGGCCCGTGGCTCCAAGCCCCTCACGTGTGGATGACAGCGGCACACAGGCCGGCCTGTGACCATGTGTGGGCCTAAGCAGCAGGTTCCTCTGTTTGCAAGCACATAAGTGGACTCTTGCCAGCTCAAGCCATAAATGGGGGTGAACTGGGGAGTCCTGGGGCTCCCAGCTAACAGCATGGGCTTTGGGAGAACAGCGTCGAGAGCGGCTTCGGACTGGCCCCGTGCCCTGGGCCCTCTCACCAGCGATGGCCCTGTCTGCCCCTCACCTGCCATTCTCACAGGTAAGGAGCGCCAATTCCCGGAAGAAAGAATCAGACTGGCTACCTCCAGTCAGGCGTTCTTCTTGGATCCAATGAGCTGAATCCAAGAGTGAGGGGTACCCCGGGAGCACGCTGGGGCCCATGCCCGAGCATGGCCAGTTTCCAGAGCCTGGGCGGCGGTGAGCCGGCAGACCCGAGGGAGGTGTTTGCGAAGGGAGCCCTCTCCTGCCCTTGACATACACCTCCTCTCAGCAGGTCCCACTCTTCGTTTTCTCTCTGTCATTCATTCGACCCTCCCTGAAGCTCTCATTGATGTACTACAGGCACCTGGTGCCGTGGAGACGCTCCTCACCCCTCTCACACACGACCACGGTAACGCCAGGCCGAGGGGCCTGCAGCCTTGGGACGGCCTGTCTGTGGTGGGGCCAGCTCCGCGTCTTGATCTCGCCACCCAGCCTGGGGACGCTTAGGATTGACCTGACCGAGCCAGCCAGCATAGTCACATATGGACAGAAAGTGCTAGAAGGTGTTTTAATCTGCTTCCCAAGTTCCCATGCGGAACAGGGTCTGTGAAGGATTCCAGAGCTGGATTTCCCTGACTCATCATCGTTGAGATTCTGTCAGTGGAGTTTTTTCTAGAGAGGGAGGCCTGCCCTTTGGCTTAGTTGCAGAACTGCCCCCAGCACTCCCTCAGCTCAACCTCCCCCTCCTGTCCCCCTCCACTCCCTCGGGACTCCCTCCGGGTGTCTCTAGGTCACAATATCCTCCTGCTCTTTGGGGGGAGCCTGACCAGAGGCCCTTTTGTTGTTTCTACTCCTGTTCTCACAAAAGTCCCTGTGGAGGGGGAAAAATGTCACCTAGATAAAGACACAGAGCATAAAGAAGAAAAAACCCAAAGAGTGACATTTGGGAAAGTTTAGACAAGAATAGCCTGGACAGGGCTGAGCTTGGGAAGAGGGAGAAGGTCAGAGCCTGGGGGATTAGGGACGTCAGACAGCTGACATGGTGACAGATGTCTGGCCCTGGGTTTCTCTTTCGTAATGACCAGAGTTTGCTCACTGAGCTCTGCCAGAGCACTCGCTATGTGCTAAGCACCTTCCGCTGATTGTCTCACTTAATTCACAAGACACCCCTGGGAGATCCTTACCGTTATTAACTCAGATGGAAGATGGGGAAACTGAGGTTCAGGGAGGCAAAGTGACTTTCCCAGGGTCTCATGTCCATCTGGCTACGGCACAACAGGCTACCAGGGCCCCCCGTGGTTTTGAAGCTCAGAGCAACTGGGATGTCTGAGTACCATAAAGTTTTATCTGAGCAGATGAGCCTTGCTGAGAGAAATCCTTGTGCTCCCAGAGAACAGGGTGGAAAATGGGAAAGAAACTAGCTTAGGAGTCGGAAATCCTGGAGCCCCAACACAGGCTTTGCCTCTCGCTATTGAATTACCTTGAACAACTTACTGTAGGGAGCCCAAGAAGAAAAGTAGCATGATTGGCCAGGCTTGGATCATGCCATCACACCCAGGCCAATCATTTTCAGCGAGTTGGCTGTTCGAGTTCAGTCCCACTACTTAGAGCGGGATGGGCAGTGCTTTGTCCGGGAAAACGGAGTGTGGGTGGGGGGAGGAAATAAAAGATTCTAGGCAAAATGAATATATTTTATTATTCAAACCCCAGTTCTCTCCGCTCCTAATCATTCCCATCCAATATTGAAATGCCACTCTGAAGTTTACATTCTGGGGGCGCCTAGGTGGCTCAGTCGGTTGGGCATCCGACTTCCGCTCAGGTCATGATCTCATGCTTCTTGAGTTCGAGTCCCACATCAGGCTCTGTGCTGACAGCTCAGAGCCTCAAGCCTGCTTCAGATTCTGTGTTGGCCTCTCTCTCTGCCCCTTCCCCCATTGACACACACACACTCTCTCTCTCTCAAAAACAAATAAACATGAAAAAAAATTTTTTTAAATTAAAAACATTTACATTCTGCCACCTCCTGTGTCCTACCCTGATGCTTGCTGGGCACAACTGGCCTCATGGATCATCTCAGCTCAAGGGCCTGATGGGCCTTCCTGAGTTCCAAGAAGCTCTCCATTCTTCCAATTATGTTAACTATCTTTCCTCCCCTGCCTGCTGTGTCAGTAATTTCTCTATTGGAGGCTCGCTTTTCAGCCTAACCAACTTGTCCCCCTTCAGATGCACATCCTCTTGTGAGCAGGTACCCCCTGTCTGAACAATTGTCTAGGACTGCTCCTAGTGGCTTTCCGTGCCTTTTCCCATTTTGGTAAAGGAGGGAGAGGGCTTGAGAAGACTTGCCTGAGGCCGTATTGGAGAAAGGAAGAGAACGGATGCAAAATGGGAAAATGGGGACGCTGACCATCCTCCTGATCCAACTGGTCTATTTTAGGTGGCTCCAGGTTGCTCGGCCGTCTGAATGCCGTGACCCTTCTTATTTCGTCTTGAAGACGCAGCAGTTTTCTCTTCTTCTTTCCCAAGTCTAAGGTGATTTAAACTTGAAAATTTTGAGATACTTGTAGATTCACTGCAGTTGGGAGAAACAGTACAGAGACTTCTCGAGTGCCCTTTACCCAGTTCCCCAATGGTAACGTTGCAAAACCATACTAGAGCCTCACAACCTGGGGGGCGCCCGGGAGGCTCAGTCGGTTGAGCGTCCAACTTCCGCTCCGATCACGATCTCAGGGTTTGTGAGCGCGAGCCCCACGTCTGACTCACTGCTGTCTGTGTGGAGCCCGCTTTGGATCCTCTGTTTCCCTCTCTCTCTGCCCCTCCCCTGCTCATGCTCTCTCTCAGAAATAAATAAACTTAAAAAAATCTGTAAATAAATAAAATCTTAAAAAAAGGAATATCACAATCTGGATACTGATGTTGACACAATCAAGATACAGAACACTTCCATCCCACAAGGACCTTCCTGCTGCCATTTTATTATAATCACAGCTACTTTCCGATCAACCTACCTTCTCTTTTAACTGATGGTAACTACTAATCTGTTTTCCACTTCTGTACTTTGGCCACTTCAACAATGTTACATAAATGGAATCCCACAGTATGTAAACTTTGGAGCCTGGCTTTTTACAGTCAACACAAGTCTATGGATTAATCCAGGTTGGTGTGTGGATCAACAGTTCATTTCTTTTTTGCAGAGTAGTTTTTATTTCTTTTTCTTTTTCTGTTTGATGTTTATTTATTTTTGAGAGAGAGAGAGACAGAGCACGAGCGGGGGAGGGGCAGAGAGAGAGGGAGACACAGAATCTGAAGCAGGCTCCAGGCTTTGAGCTCTCAGCACAGAGCCCGAGCGGGGCTCAAACTCACAAACTATGAGATCATGACCTGAGCCGAAATCAGACACTTAACCAACTGAGCCACCCAGGCGCCCCATTGCTGAGTATTTTTTCATGTAGGATATACCCCAATTTATTTAACCATTCCCTGTTAAAGGACATTGGGTGGTTTCCAGTTTGGGGCTATTACAAATAAAGTTGCTATAAACATCTATGTACAGGTTTTTGTGTGAACGTAAGTCTTCACTTCTCTATGCGAAAGAGCTGGACTAATTTTCCAAATGATAAAAATTACATATATATAATAAAAATATAAAAAGTCTATGAAATATATTTTGGTATATTAACAATTATTTTGTATATAATTGTTAACCATTTTGGAATAATTTTACTTTATTTTTTAAAAATTTTTTATGTTTATTTTTTTAATTAAAAAAAATTTTTTTAACGTTTATTTATTTTTGACACAGAGAGAGACAGAGCATGAACGGGGGAGGGGCAGAGAGAGAGAGGGAGACACAGAATCTGAAACAGGCTCCAGGCTCTGAGCTGTCAGCACAGAGCCCGACACAGGGCTTGAGCTCATGAACTGTGAGATCATGACCTGAGCTGAAGTCGGATGCTTAACTGACTGAGCCACCCAGGTGCCCCATCATTTTGGAATAATTTTAGATTTACAGAAAAGTTTCAAGGATAATATAGACAGCTCTCTTATGCCCCTCATTCTGTTTCCCCTAATGTCAACATCTTCCATTACCATAGGACATTTGTCACAAGTAAGAAATGACATTGGCACACTACTATCATTTAAACTCCAGACTTTATTTGGATTTTACCAGTTTTTCCATTAATGTCTTTTTTTTTCTGTCCTGGAAGCCAATCTTGGATCCCACATTAAATTTAATTATGGTTTAATTTTGTGGTTTTTGCAGAAGTCCTCAAGGATGTGGCAGAAAACTACTGAGGAAGTAAGACGGGAGGTGAGAGAGGCTTTTAGGAAAATGGTGGTATAATTTCCATACGGTAAAATTCAGCCTGTGTCGGTTGCGAGTTTTGATAAATGCACACGGTCAGATAATCACCACCACAATCATGATATAGAACATTTCCGTCACCCTCCCCAGAATCCCCACCTGCCCCTCAATAGTCAACCCTTCCCCTATCTTCAGCCCAGACAACGGCTGATCCTTCCCTAAAGTTATGCCTTTTCCAGAAAGTCATATAAATAGAATCAGATGATATGTAATTGTTGGAGTCTAGCTTCTTTCACTTAGTAAAATGCACTTGAGATTCCACCACATTTCATCACTTCATTTCTTCTAGTTGCTGAGTAAGCACTCCATTGTCTGGCTATGCCAATTTATTTATCCATTTACTAGTTGAAAGGCATGGTGGGGGTGGTTCCAGGTTTTGATGATTGCCAATAGCTTCTCTGTAAACATCCACACGTAGGTTTTTGCATGTACGTGGTTTCCATTTTTCTCGGCAAATACTTATGAGTAGGATTGCTGGGTTGCATGGCACGTATCTGTTTAACTGCGTAAGAAATAGACCGATTGTTTTCAGAAGTGGCTGTACCAGTCTGCATTCCCAACAGGCACCGCATGCCTGTTCCAGGTGCTTTGTTCAGCCACAACTTGGTATTGTCAGGTTATTATCATTGTTGTCATTATTTTGGCCACTCTTTGTGGTGTGAGTTTCAGAGTTTTTCCCCCTTCTTCCTATGTCTTTTGCACACCTCACTCCCAACTTTGGGCACCAGTGAGGGGTGAGGAGAGGGTGCGGTCACAATTAGGAGAAACACAAGGACTGGCTTTCAGGATCCCCTGGACACTAGAAACTTTGAGACTGCAGTTTTTAAGAAGGGGTGACCGTCAGCGAGTGTGTGGTGAAGAATGAGGGCAAGGGCAAAGGCTGGAGGGGCACTAGGGCAGGCCTGGCGGTGAAGGGCCTGGGGACGTCAATCCAGAGTGGCCTGTCCAGTTGGGGCTTGTTGATAGTGGGAAAGGGCCTGTTGGGGCCCAGGAGGAGGTCCCGCTGCCTCAGCGTCTTCCCTCCTTTCCAGGGCATCCAGCCCTTTCCAGCAGAGGAAATCGCAATCTCCTGGAGGCCCCCACAGGCTTGAAGGGTGGGGAGGGAGCCTGGGAACCAGAAGCCTGGCTAGGGGCCCAGGTGTGTGACACCTGAATCTTGGGGAGGGTGGCTGAAGAGGTAAGAGGCCAGGTCCCTGGAGCCTCTGGGACAACTGAGGACAGGGAGGGGCAGCTCGAGTTTCATCACTGCTTGATGTGTGACCAGGGCACCGACCAGGCAGCAGAATGCCAGGCCCTGGCCCCCTGCGGGGTGATACCTTTCACCAAAAAACCGCAGTCCTCTCCTTGCTCCGTAGGGACTGCGCTGGCCCAGACTTTGGGTCCTTTGCTTAGAATTAAAAGGGCCCAGATTTTCATCAGGCCCCGGGACGGGAGCCTGGAGGGTTAGTTTTGCAGAGGGTATGTGCCGTGTGTCCATCCATCCCCCTGTGTCGTGTGATTCCGCGGCACGCGTAGCGTCACAGCGGGCCCAGTAGCCTCCAAACAGTTGCTTACAGCTTATTAGCTGTATGATCTTGGACAGGTAACTTAGCCTCTTGGGGTCTTGGTTTCCCTGATTTTTGACTCAAAGTTTTGGTCTCGGGTGATTTCCAAATTTCCCTGAACATCAGCATCACCGGGATTTATTTTATAAGCTACTGATTCCTGGGCCCCACGCACAGACCTACTGAATCAGCATCCGTGGACTTGAGGCCCTGGCATCTGGGTGTTTAACAAGCTCCTCAGGCGGGGTTTTGTGTGGCCGGCGGGGCACTGACGACAGCTGGAGAAGTACAACCCCGAAGTTCACAAAACCGAGTCTGAGGCAGCCTCTGGCGAAGTTAGAGACTTGGTCCAGGGAGGTGGGAGGAGCCAGAGTAGGGGAGCCAATCAGTGGCCAGAAAGGGGGAGGAGCCAGAGGGGAGAACCAATCAGGAGAAGCAAATGCAATGAGCCTGGGATGCATGTTGCGAGAGGGGAATGAAGACTTTGGACCAGAAGAGAGCTGGGCTTGCAGGTGGGGAAGAAACGTCTCTGAGGTGAGAAGCCAAAGTACTTTGGTTACTGCTGCCTGGGCGCAGCTGCTAACACCATGAGGCAGCTGGAAGGGCATAACCTTTGGGGTTCAGGAGGAGAATGGTGGGGCAAGGGATGGGAGAGGGGCATCTATGGGTGGGAGTGGGGGCTTGGAGACTCGGAGCGGATCCAGCAGAAGCTGCCTCCACCTGGAAGGACATCATAAGCCCCGAAGTCCCTGACTAGCTCCTGGGAAATAAATGGCCACCTGGACCCTCGCCATTCCACGCCCACTGTCCCGGACTCGGCTTGGAAGATCAGAGAGTCCCGGTCTGTTGCTTCCTACCTTGGTGACCTTGAACAAGTCCCTCCACCTTCCTGACTCTGTTGTCTTATCTGTAAAATGGGGATAATAATTACGCCTGCCCTGCCCCTCACGGCATTACCGTGGGCATCACCTAAAATGTGGGAGGTGACAGGGCTCTGCCACGTGCAGTGTGCTGTGAAGTCAGTGGGAGCAGGTCCTAATGGGGCCCCAGAAGGAGGGGATTGACCTCCCTCCTCGGCCTTAAGGTTGGAGTGTCCACTTAAAACCACCCAGGCCACTCTCCTTTGAGCTTGTTACATACTCACAGTTAGTCCCCTCTCTGATGCCCTACCTCACTTCCAGAGCTAACAACTATTACATGACTTTGATGTGATCCTTCTGCACTTAAAATTCTTTTCACACATACGCATGGGCTCGTGGAAAATATATAGCATTTTGCGAGTGTGTGTGCACGTGATACATACAAGGTATCAAGTAACATATCATTTAGCAAAATATTTTTTTAAACTCAGGATTTGTGTTTCAGATCTAATTAGGTCGTCCCTTTTATCCGCCCTGTAGCTTTCCACCGCGGGTTGCCCCCACGTCCCTGTTTTGCCCGCTGTCAATATTATTGCAGAGTTTCTGTGTGCCTTTTCTTGTCCCAAGGTACGTGGCCGGGCTGCCTTCAGCCACAAGCCCAGCAGGGTCGGTAAGAGGCCAGAGGCCGCGGAGGAAGCCTGAGGGTGAGTTGTTACCTCTGAGCTTGGAGAAGGTTCGTGTCTGCCTCGCTCTGCTGGTGCATCCACAGCCAGTGGGAAGGAGAGAGCGAGGGAGAGAGGGGGAGAGAGAAAACGAGAGAGAGAGGGAGGGAGAGAATCTATATGAGTGCCACCTTGAGCTGACCTCACACCTCTGTCCAGGAAAAGGAAAGAAAGGGGTGGAATCACCTCATTCCAGGGAAGGGAGTTGAGGTCCCTGGTGCCAGAGTCTGCCTGCACTGGATGGCTGTCCTCCAGTGGTAGGGCATTGCTGTGCACCCCCCAGTCCCCTTCAGATAAAGGTCAAGGACCTTCGTCCACAACTGAGACAGGCTATGTAATTTGTAAGGCTTAGTATAAACAAAAATGCAGGGCACTTGCTTAAAAGTGTGAAGACAAGGGCGCCTGGTGGCTCAGTTGGTTGAGCGTCTGACTTCGGCTCAGGTCTGATCTCGCAGTCCGTGAGTTCGAGCCCTGCGTTGGGCTCTGTGCTGACAGTCGGAGCCTGGAGCCTGCTTTGGATTCTGTGTCTCCCTCTCCTCTGCCCCTCCCACCCTGCTCACACTCTTCTCTGCCTCTCAAAATTACATTTAAAATGTTAAATGTTAAAAAAAAAAAAAAAAGTGTGAAGACTGTGCTTCCAAGGTGGGTCCTATGTGACTGCACAGGTGTCACACCCGTGGAGCTGGCATTGCCTGAAACTGCCACCAGGGGAGTCTGGTTCTGGTGTGGGGGGCGTGTGCCAAGCTCTGCCGAGGACACTGCTGTCCTTTTTGAAGAGCTCAGGGTCTTTGAGTCCTATCACACTGAACCGTGACTGTCAAAGCACTGCCAGACAGATAGGTCCCCAAACAAATGGCCCCCCATCCGTAATGACAGAGGCTTGCCCCCCCAGGGGCTGCAGAGCCAGCAGGGAAGTCAGGAGGCCCAGGTACAGAGCCTCCCTCCACCGCTGCCGAGCTAAATGCCCAGGGGTTTTTTGTTGAGCTTCTCTCTGCCTCAGTTTCCTTATCTGTGATAAGGCGCTACTTCACAAGAATTGCTTTGAGGATTAACCCTGAAATTCTAAGGGGAGGCTTATAACAGTGGCAGGCATTGGGTGAGTGCTTCCGTCGGTGGTCGATGTACTTTCCTGGAAAAATGGAATTGAGGTTGAGGGGGGCAATGGGGAGAGCACTGTACCAGGGTTCGGGGCTCTGGGGTCTGACACCAGCTCCACTACCGACCACCTCTTGACCAGAGGCAGGCCCCTCTCCTTTGAGTCACTTCTAAAATCCAAAACCCAAGGGATGTGTGTCTATAGGGGGGCAGTTGACTCGTCCCTTCCAGCTTTATAATTCTGTTTCCATCCAAGGGAGTCTGCCCATCCTTCTCATTGGTCTATGCAATTTTTTTTTCTGAGTTTCAGAAAGTTCTTATCTGACTGCAAATCGTCCTGTTTGAGTTAAAGTCGTTTCTCCGTGTTCTGCCCTTTGCGTGAAAACAACTGGCCAATGACCCATTTTATAGACGAGAACTGAGGCACAGGAGCCATCCGCCCTCCAGAAGGAACAATCACGGTCCCTGTCTTTGATTTCTCGTCTCACCGGTCCTTCACTGTACCCCCTTCCCCCCGGAATCTCCACCTCGTCTCTCATTTAGAGACCCACACGTGTCACTCCGGCGAGCCAGGCACTGAGCTGCGACATCCTTCACGTCCCTCTCTCCCTGTTCGGTCCCTCACCTGTAGGGAAGCAGATCGTGTTGCTGTGTTTACAGCTGGAGAAACTGGCTCCTGGAGCCCAGGCTGGGAGGGGTCTTTGCAGGTGACTTAGAAGACCCCCCCCAGGCTGTGGTCCCGAGCCCCCAACCCTACGGAGCCCAGCTTTTCCTGGAGACAGGGCCCCCTACCCGCCGCCCCCCCCACCCCCGCCATGCCCAGCACTTACCGGCCGCTCTTCCCGCAGCTGGCATGATGGATGTTGCTGCTGTGCATCTAGCCCCCCGGGCACACACGGTTCTGGGCATGCTGGCCGCTGCTCCAGTCCCCTTGCTGCCCCCCGCCCCCGGGAAGACCCACGAGAATGCAGACAAGTGTGAGTGACCTTGGCAGGAGGCAGTCCTCAATGCCGTGCCCTTCCCAGCAGACCAGGTGAGGGCCCCGGGCGGCTCCAACTCGATTACAGCACAGTTTCAATATTTATTGTGGGGATTGTTCAATGTCCTTCTCCCCCATTAAAATACACCCCTTGGGACAGGGCAGAGGCCACCGGCTTGTGCGGTTGATGCGTGCCCAGAGCCCACATGCTGCCTGGCACAGGCGGGCGCTCAGCGGGTGTTCATGGGTGGGCACATGGATCCCCTGTGATTTCCTTAAAGGGAGCCTCCGGCAAATGTGGGCTTTTTACTCCTCTTAACGATTTCCCGTTAACACTCAAATTAACGAATTTGTGCGTCTTTCGCAAAATCGCTACGAACTTGCACTGATATAGAAAAGCACTGTTTTATGTATCACATTGTGAGGATTCGTTCATCCGGTCACTGTGCACTGAGCACCTACTAAGGGCCGATCCAGGGCCCTGGCGACAGAGCAGGAATGTAGCCAATGTCCCTGCCCTCATGGAGGTGCCCTCCCTCCCCAGGGGGCAAAGCACAGCTCACAGCTACCGAGCAGTGTTGGGCCATGTTTTATGCTGTGGAGAAAAAGGAAGCAGGGAGAGGATGGAAACGGGTGGGTGTGTGGGATGCTGTTGTAGACCGAAGGGCCCCCAAAGCCCCGCAGAAGAGCTGGTATTTGAATAGAAGCTGCCACTGAGAGTGAATCGAGGGACCTGGGGCATCTCGGGGGTGGGGGGGGGTGGGTAGCTGGATTCAGAAAGATTTCCTTGGAGTCTCAGGCCCCTTGATGAGCCAGGCCGGGGACACACTGTGCTTGCCCTCAAAGTGAATTAAAAACTCATCCGGCTCAGAGCCCGGGCCAGAGTCGTCTGGGCAGCGGTGGCCTCTTTGAAAGAAAAGCGTTTACCAGGAAAGAGAGCAGCACAGCATCCTGACGAGGGCCCGAGGCTTTCGAATTCTGGCCCAAAACGTGTTGAAATCCCAGCTCGGGCAGGATTAAGGTTCATCTCTTCATCACCCTGTGCCTCGGTTTCTTCATCCCTAAGGGGGATAACAACAGGGCCTCCCCCATGAGGCTGCTGTAATGATTCCAAGGAATGATCTGTGTGGAGTGTCGAGCACAGTGCCTGGCGTGGAGGAAGAGTTGGAGGAATGGTGGCCTGTACCACTCTTCTCGTTCTCTTGGCTCTGGGCAGGGGTGGGGGGGGCACTCTTGGCTTCTCACTCATTCATTCCGCGGTTATTCCCCCCACTTGTTGCCGTGAACTAGATCCTAGGGTACCCAGAGGAGAAGCACCAAGCTGTCCAGAGGTGGGGTGGAGAGAGCACCCAACCAGCGTTAGCCTAGCATTCCCACCCTTGTGAACTTGGCCACGTTGCTTTATCGCTGGGCCTTAGTTTCCCCAACTATCGGTGGAGGGCCCAGCTTCGCGCTCACTGCGTGGTCAGTGCTAAGGGTGCCACCTGCCAGGACCCGCCCACCTTCCCTGAGACCCCTCACGGGGACGCGGAGGGAGCAGCCTGAAGGCAGGGCAGAGGGTCTAAACATAGCTTCAGGGGGAAGAGGCACGTGCAGTGTCCTCAGAAGCCTTGGCAGGCATCAAAGGTGGCAGGGGGGAGTGGGGGGTGCTCCTGAAGGAGGAGGCTTCTTGGGAAGTACTCCAGAGGGGTCAGGTTGAAGGTGAAGGCAGAGGAGGGGGCCTCCAGGAGAAGGGGCTCGTCTCCTTCCCTCCCCAGCCCACTCTCTCTTCTAGTTCTGGGAGTAATTTTATTTGGGGGCCACCATTCCTTATGCACGCCCTCTCCTCCTGTCCAGCCCCTTTCTCCTCGGAGTGCCTTGGGCCCTGGTGCCGTTCCTTTTGAATTCCTTCTTCTTCCTCCCACATCAAAACTGACCTATCTAGTGTGCACGTTTTCCCTCAGGGCTGTGGGAAGCTAGGTTCTAAATAGTGTTAATTCACGTACTCGAAAAGCTTTTAGGGGCGCCTGGGCGGCTCAGTCGGTTAAGTGTCTCACTTCGGCTCAGATCATGATCTCGCGGTTCGTCAGTTCGAGCCCCGCATTGCGCTCTGTGCTGACAGCTCAGAGCCTGGAGCCTGCTTCGGATTCTGTGTCTCCCTCTCTCTCTGCCCCTCCCCTGCTTGTGCTCTGTCTCTCTCTCAAAAATAAAATAAAACATTAAAAAAAAAGAAAAGAAAAGAAGCTTTTCATGAGTTCCGTGCCAGGAACTATTTGGGCACTGGTGATATAATAGTGAACAAAACAAATTCCGGACCTCTTGGAGCCTGCATTCTAGAAAGTGAAGGGACAGGAATGATTTAGAGCAGCCACTCGTTCACACGCAAATTCTCCTCCAGCTGGTCTGAGGTGGGGCCTCTGATTCTAGCCAGTGTCGCCCAAGGGTTCCTGCGTTATCCCTCACAGGGGCATTAAAGTCTGAAAGAGAACTTCCTGAGATGGAATGACATCCAAAGGAATGGCTATCTAATAGTGGAGTCCTGGGTTGTGTAAGTGGTGGTGGGCGGGGGCTTGTGGGTAGCAGGGCCATTGGACTGGCCTCACGGGTGGCTGCCTCCTCTGTGTTTAAGGCTTTTCAGCTGCGCCTTTTTAGCTCCCCACTGCTCCTGCTCTGTTGGCCTGTGGGTGAGAACATCTGGAAAGGATTCCCTGGAACTGGAGGGAATTTCCAGGCAAATGAGACTCTGTTAGCCCAGCCGGGAACACCCACCCCTGCCATCTGCTCCAGACGATATTACAGATCTGTGTGAGAGGAACCTGGCACTTTCCAGCTCCTCGAAGGGAACCCCCGTGTCCTGCCCTGGGCACATCAAGACACTACCCCCGCTGCCGCTGCTGGCCTGTGGGGGCCCCTGTCCCTGAGGGCATGAAGCCAGTCCCCTCCCTTTTTCCCTTTCTCTGCAGGGAGGTGAGATGCCTTGGGATTCCACAGATGCTCTGAGGGCCTTTGCAAGGACAGTGATGCCGGAAGAGGCTGCCTTGGTTGTCAGGAGCGGCGCCATCAGCCCAGAATCTTCTCATCCACGTTAGGTAACACCTATGCACACCTGTGGTGACATCTTAATAATACCCGTTTCTGTGGACTGATGGCCCTGGGTACTGGGGGCTTTGCAGCTGGACCTCACTTGACCTGCCAGAAATTCCAAGAAGCCGTTCTATTCTCACCTTCTTACAGGCAGGGACGTGGCAGCTCAGAGAGGCCAGGTGACCCTCAGGAAGTGGCAGACCCAGAATTTGAATCCGGTCACCAAAGCCCAGTGTTAACCCCCAGTCCCACCGCTTCCCTACACAGCCCGAGAGTGGGCACTGGCCCAGAGAGACAGCAGGGCTGGACGGAAACTTGTTCAGCTGAAAGTCTGCCACCTCTCTCTTCCAGCCTCACAGCAAGCTCCTTGCCCGGGGCCCTCGGGTGGGCCTACCCAGCCACATCGTCACACGCAGCCGCAGAAGACCGGGAAGTAGTTATTGACGAGGATGATGAATGATTGTCATCAAGTCTGGGAGTTCCTCGGCACCAAGGACGGGTCTCCTATTGTGACATCCTCCTTAACAGCAAATGCCAGAGCGGAACGGAACGCCTGATCCACCAAACCAGGAGGCCCAGGTTCCCACTCCGCAGCTCCCAGGGTGCTCCTGGGAACGGCTTGCCCAGTCACGGGGCAGCAGCGTGGGAAAGCCAGGGCTCGGGGTCTGCTCTCGTGGAGGGGTGGCTGAGCCTACAGCGTCTGTCCCCTCCATCCCAAGCCCACCACCATCTGGGCATATGGGTGGCAGCGGAGGGGTGGCTGTCAACGGGTGCCGATGCTGTGTTACCCCCTTGTTATTCGTTACCCTTCTACCAGCACCGTCTTCTCACAGCGTGGGTGCCCTTGGCCCGGAGCCCCGTGCAGAGTTGGCCGCTGGACTAGCAAGTTCTGATTGGAGAGCTTGTGCCGGTCACGGTGAAATCGAGCCCTGCCCCTCCCAGCTGGCCAGGCCGGGACTGCAAGACTAAACAGGCAACACAATAGCTCTGTCTTCACCTGCCTGCTGCCCTCTTTGCTGTGCCCTCGGCTTTAAACCCGAGCTGGGCAGGTGTGATCAGGGAGAGGGGGCCCCTTGACCACGATTGGCCAAGAGATTAAGGGCCCCTGAGGAAGGGCCTTTGTTTCTGTATTTTGGGTTTCGCAGTTTGGGGAGATTGGAGATAGCGTGCATTCCCTTGGGTAGGCGGGCTGTGAAAGGTTCTAGAAGAGCCAGTCAGTGGGGCTTCTGCCTATAAATGGGAGGACAAACATTGTCACTTTAAGGGCTGTACCACTTCCCCTCTAGAGGAGGAAAAAGAAGACAGGTTTGACTCCCACCCGAGGATGAGGCCACAGCCCGACTAGGACAATGGGGCAGGCAAGGAGCAAGGTCTCGGGATGCTAGGGGACAGGTTCTGCAGCGGACTGGCTGTGCATCTCCAGGCCAGTGGGACACCTCTCTGGGCCCTGGATCCCAGCAGGAAGAAGGAGGGAGTGATTTTAGAAGATGACCGTGTACGGTGTTGGTGAGAGAGACAAGAAGGAGCGGGGAGGTGGCTGTAGGTTGGAGGGGAGAAGGAAGGGGGACTGGAAAGCAGGCCGTGGGAGACCCAAGTGGCTGTGTTCAGAGGCTGAGGCCTCCTTCCTCTGGCCTCCACAGCTGTCTCCCCCGCTCCTTCCTCCTACTCTGGGTGCTGCTTTTCGTGGGACCCGTGCTGAGTTGGCAAGAGGGTTCACAAGCTTTGAGGTGTAGGTCCTGAGCCAACCACAGTGAAATGCACCCCACAGGCCTCCAAGGGCCCGTCCCCCTCCCTGCCCCTCCAGCACTGCCTCACCCCCCCGGGGGGGGGGCACTCAGCCTCCATCTGCGGGGGCGACTGCGTCTGACCCTGCTCCCTTGCTGAGGCTTTGGGGGGTCCGTAGACTCAGCACTGGGTCACCCTTTCTCTCGTTGGCCTTACTGGAAATCATCCTTCACTCCGGGCCCTGTTCCAGGTGGGGGTTTGGATCCCAGATCTACAGCCTTTAGACCTATATCCTCCTTCTGCCCGGGGTCCCAGGTCCCATAATAATAGCACCTCCCTCCTGGGGCTCTCGGAGGATGAAATGAATAACCAGAGCTCCCGGCAAAACACAGACGCCCAGGAGCTCCGTGACTCTTAAGTGCTTCTCCCTCACCTTTAGCTTCCTTGGGTCGGGGAGCTCAATGGACTTTTTACCAAGGCCTTGGCCAGGCAGCCCCAGGCGAGGGGGAGGGGCGCCTGGGTGGCTCAGTCAGTTGAGCATCCGACTCGGGCTAAGGCCATGATCTCGTGGTCCGTGGATTTGAGCTTCACATCGGGCTCTGTGCTGACAGCTCAGAGCCAGGAGCCTCCTTCAAGCTCTGTGTCTCCCTCTCTCTCTCAAAAATGAATAAACATGAACAAAAAATTAAAAATAAAATGAAGGCGAGGGGGTAACAGGAGCTGTCGTTGATTGAGTGCTTTCGGAGGACCAGACCCTTGGCCTGGAAAGTTGTGACTTTCGCTTCAACCCTGCAAAGAGGGCTTTATTATCTGTTTCAGAGATGAGGAAACAGAAGTTCTTGCTGCTTCTGTGCCCTGTCCGGGGCCCGCCGCTAGTGAGTTGTGGAGTCTGGATTCGAATACGGCCCCTGTTTCCAAGCTGCTTGGACTGTCTCTACCATCTCATTCCTCGAGATGAAGAGTCACTCAGGGGACAGGTGGCCGAAGGCTGATGGGACTGGGTGAGGAGTGCCAGTTCTAGAAGCAAAGTACCCCAAGTGTCAAGGCCAGGGCAGCGAGGTACGCTCCAGCGAACACAGAGACCGAGAACAAGGCAAACGGGGGGGGGAGACGCGAGCCCTGGCAGATGGGAAGGCCGGCAGGCAGAGACGTGCAAAGTGGTACCCCACAACCTGCAGGGGGATGCTGGAGATGCCCAGGCTGTGGTGGCTGGTGGGTCGTGTGGGGAGGGGAGCTTATGCAATTCCCTTCAGACAACGCACTTGCCCCAATCTGACAGTGGCCGATAGAAAAACTATTTATAAAAACCCAATGCACAGGGACTGGCCAACATTCCAGGGAGCCCCCAATCTCCCTCATATTTCCAAAGCAAGCTATTTCTCCCAGAATCCCACAAGAGGGCCAGGCGCTTGGGCAATGCGCAGACTCGCCCAAGGTCAAAGACACTATTCCAGGTATGAATTTTATTGCTCACCAGGTGACCCTTGAAGAGGCTCAGAAATCGGGGCGAGGAAAAGTCCCTGGTTGTTATTACTTGGTGCAGTCCGGCCAGAAGAAAGGGCTCTTTGTAGGGCAATGAAAGGGATCCAGACGGAGGCCAGCCCCTGCCCCCCTGAGCAGAAATCACCTTTCCATCAGCAGTTTCTGCTTTGCGTGGCCCAAGCTCATTGTTCTGCCACATTCCGCCCCGGTGAGAGGAATACGTTTGGACGAATTGCTCTCTCCGCGCAAGCGGGTGCATTTCTACACAAGGAGCTGAGTAGTTTCTTTAAGGGTGCTACTCTTCCCCTCCCCCTGCCCTTTCGCTGTCCATCTTTCTTTCCCCCTCCCAGAAACAACGTAATTCTTCAGTTTGCAGTTTACCTGGTGAGGCTAGGAACAACTGTTGAATTGAAATGCAGCAGGGGGGGGCCTCAGTAGACAGAGGTGGCTCGTGTGCAGGTCAAGAGCATAAATCCAGGCAGCCCCCGGCACCTGAGCCTCCTCCAGATCAGGCCTGCTGCGGTCACAGCCCTCTGGCACCCTCTCTTCCTGCTCTGTCCACCCCATGCCTCTGTCCTCCTCTCCCACCCTCCTCCTCCTCCTCCTCCATCTGTCCCAAGTCCCAGCACCAGAGCCCTCCCTGGCGGTGAGATACTGAGACCTCTTGGCGCCCTGAGGGGCTGGGAGCCAGGCTACTCAGGATGTTTCTAGAAGCACTGGGCCGTCAGCAGAAGGCTGATGGGACTACGTGAGACACATTGATTCAGGAAGCAAATTACCCAACATGTCAAGGTCAGGGCAGCGAGGCATAGAAGAGACGTCTCAACTCTTCAGGGTTTCTGTTGTAGGTAAGACGATCTTTTCAATAATGTGTCCTTGAGGTTGTGGCCTCCACACGGAAGGCTGTGACAGTGAGAGAAATGTTGGGCTGATGGATGTGGGGAGCAGGTAAAGCAGTTGCTATCCCGGGTGAGTGGGCAGGGTAGCTTGTCCCCAAGGTGGCCGCCGTCTTTTCCCTCCTTTTCTATGCATGAACACCATACTCCCTCTGAAAGGTGGAAGCTGTTCCTCTCCGCCTCTTGAATCTGGCCTTTCCTTGCTGATGTGCTTGACTTGTAAAATGTGGCGAGGAATTGATACTCGGAATTTCTAAGGCAAGATCCTAAGAACCCTGCAGCTCCTGGCTGAGCCTCTAGGGGCTCCCTGAGGTGGCCATGCAGGGAGGAAGCCCAAGGGGCCTTGTGGAAAGATGAGGCAGGGAGAGAGAGAGAGAGAGAGATGCTGGGCTCCCCCTCCGTGAGTTCCAGCTCCCAGCCCTGTGAATCACCTGAACTGCAGCCATAAACATCCTGGGCCAGAGATGAGCCATTCCCTCTGTGGCCCTGTCTATCCTGAACACAGAGTGCTTCCTGAGTTCTCCCCTAAGACCGTCTTCCCTCCTCCTCCCTCCTCAGCCCAGGTAGGCAACACCAGGGCTCCTCCTGGGGAGGAGCGGGGTCTTGAGGCTGCATCCTGGGGACTGGGAGATGCCCACAGGAGGCTAACAATGCCATCTGTAGTCCCCTGATCCCCTCTGCTCTTCTCCCCCCTTACCTGCCTCCGGAGCAGCCATCAGGAAACCCTTTGGCTTCCTGTTTTCTGCTTTCCTTAACCCTCCTTTCCTTTCCACTCCCCACCACCGGTGGGATGAAGCTCCTCGGTGGCCCAGCAGCCCTGGACACTTGACCCCTGCCTGTCCTTCTAACGTAGCTCCCCTTACCGCCCGAGACCCCCTCCGTGCAGCCCCTGCCTTTGTCTGACGTCAGCCTGAGGGGCTTCAAGCCTGATGTCCCATCTGGTAGCCAGTGTTTCCCGTGGCTGTTGGGCACTTGGAATGTGGGTAAGCCATCGAAGGGGCTGCACTATTCATTTACACCAATTTAAATTTAAAAACGGATACTGATCAGTTATTTAAAAACTTGTAATATGTTTGGGAGAATTTAGGTATGTGAACCTACCTTCCCAACTGTATATTCTGTGAAATCCAAACCCGGATGTAACACATCCAACAAGAAATACGTGTGGCTGAATTTAGTATCCTCACTGAGATACACTGTTCGCATCAAATACACATTGGATTTTGAAGACTTTGAACAAAATAAAAAAAGAATAAGATATCTCAATATTTTTATTGATCACATGTTGAAATGATTATATTTAGCATGTACTGAGCTAGCATAAAGTGCAAAAAGCAAACATGTAGCTTAAAATTAGTTTCATCTTTTTTCCTTAAAAAATTTTTTTAATGTTTATTTAATTTTGAATGAGAGAGAGAAAGACAGTGTGTGAGCAGGGGAGGGGCAGAGAGAGAGGGAGACGCAGAATCCAAAGCAGGCTCCAGGCTCTGAGCTGTCAGCACGGAGCCCGACGCAGGGCTCGAACCCACTAACTGAGAGATCATGACCTGAGTCAAAGTTGGCTGCTTAACTGACTGAGCCACCCAGGCACCCCATCATCTTTTTTCCTCTTTATTGTTTTTAAAAATTTTACTTTTATTTATTTTAAGAAAAAGAGAGAGAGCATGAGTGGAGAAGGGGCAGAGAGACAAGGAGAGAGAGAATCCCAAGCAGGCTCTGTACTGCTCCAACCCATGAACTGTGAGATCATGACCTGAGCCAAAACCAAGAGTCAGCCGTTTAACTGGCTGAGCCACCCAGGCTCTACTTTTTTTTTCTTTTGCAATGTGGCTACTTGGAAATTTAAAATTATATATGTGGCGGGGCACCTGGGTGGCTCAGTCATCATGATCTCGTGGTTTGTGGGTTTGAGCCCCACATCAGGCTCTGTGCTGACAGCTCAGAGCCTGGAGCCTGCTTCGGATTCTGTGTCTCTCTCTGTCCCTCTTCTGTTCACACTCTGTCTCTCTCTCTCTGGAAAGGAAGGAAGGAAGGAAGGAAGGAAGGAAGGAAGGAAGGAAGGAAGGGAAAGAAAGGAAAGGAAAGGAAAGGAAAGGAAAGGAAAGGAAAGGAAAGGAAAGGAAAGGAAAGGAAAGGAAAGGAAAGGAGAAAAGAAAAGAGAAGAAAAAGAAAAGAGCAAAGAAAAGAATATATGTGGCTTGAATTGTATTTCAATTGGATAGCACTTATGGAAGCCACTGATGTAGCATGTGGTTAACAATTCAGCCCCGCCCTGCCCTCCCCTCCAGCACATTCTCGGGTTCAAATGCCGGCCTCCTTGGGCTCACGTGTGGCCCGTACCTGGCATGCAGATCTCAGTATGACACACGCATGTTCGCAAGTACACGTGTATATTTCTGTGGCCTCGTGTACGTTATGTCCTTGCCCACACGTGTGTGCATGTCTGCATCTGAACCTCTCCGGTTTTCAGGGTGTGAGCACCCGGGAGGGCCCCCGGGTGAAGGCACGCACAGGCTGGCGTCTGAATGGGAGCCCAGTGCCCGTGGGGAGTTGACGTGGGGACAAGGCCTCCGGTGTGAAGCCTCGGGCTGGTTGTCCACCCCTGGGGGACGCTGGAACACAGTGTTTCCTTGGCAAGTTGATGAGAATGTCATGTAGGACAGAACCAAAGAGCCGCCCTGAAATCAAGACAGATGACAGCTCCTTCTTCCCCCTCTCGCCGGTGAGCCCGTCACTCTATCACTGGAGAGGAAATTAAATTGGTCTGGCACAGTTTGCTGCTCCCAGAGCCAATTTGGTCGCTGCCGTGTAGTGCGTTATGCACTTTTGGCTTGTGTCTAATTGATCATTTGGTTTATTGATACATCTCCGAGGCATGGTCTGCGGAGCTAACCACACCACAGGAAGTCAGGATGATGTCTCCGTTCCTTTTCTAAAGTTGCGAACCAACCTATCCAACCATCCATCCATTCATCCATCCGTTGAGTCGTTCAGTTATTCAGCCAGTATATATTGAGCACCTACTGTGTACTGGGCAGCGTTGCAGAATAAAAAGAACTGGGGTGAGTCTGCGAAACCAGATTTCAGCACCAGCCCTTGGTGGGGGGCGGGAGGGGTGTCTCTGCTTTCTCTGGGCCTCAGCTCCCCTCTGTAAGAAGAAAGGTTGGACTAAAGATCTCAAGGCCCCTTCTAGTTCTGGCGTTTCAGGGTTTGGGGTGGATTTTCTGGGCGGAGATTTCTCATTTCCAGGCAGAGGGTCTCTGCTAGACCCGAGGGGCTGCGTGGGCAATGCAGTGGGGTGAGGGAAGCCTGGGTATCCCTCACTCCCACGGGCTGAGAGCCTGATTTACAGGAACGGGGTGACCCTGAAATATAGGGGGCTCTGACCAAGTGGCTATTTGTGTGTGTGGCTGTACCTCAGAGACGTGAGGGGACCAGGCCCATTAGCAGTGGCTTAGTGACAAAAATACCACAGACCGGGTGCTTAACTTTATCTTTCACAGTTCTGGAGGCCGAGAAGTCCAGGATCAGAGTGCCAGCAAATTCTGTGTCGTACAGTCTTCTCGTTGTGTCCCCGGGGGTCTCTTTTACGAGGACACTAATCCCATCCGTGAGGGCTCCCACAGGCCTCTCCTCGAAATGCCATCACATTGGAGCTGAGGTTTCAACATACGAATTTGGGCGTGCACAAACTTTCAGGCCATGGCAAGCAGAATGGGACATTCGTATTTTGGAGCCTGAGGTTCACCTCGGGGAGTCCCTCAGCCCCTGGAGCATGCAGGGTCGCTGAAAGCCCTTCTGGTTATTGACCCTCTGGACAGGCCGTGTGTGCCGAAGCAATTCCAGGGCTCCACTGTCTGGGGCCCCCAAAACTCTCATCCTTTCCTGCCCCGGCTCTCCAGCCCCACGGTCTCCCTCCCACCCTTGTTTCTGTGTCTGCTGCTCGGGGCACCCCATGCTGCTGGCTGTCCTAGGCCCCCAGGACTCACTCCAGGTCCTCCTAGGAAGCTTTTGCCTTAGCCTGGTCAGTCGGCACAGAGTCACGGAGCTGTGCCGATCCAGTTACCAAGGGCCCCGCGTTCCCACCACGAAAGTCAGACACAGCAGAAGCTTTCTCAGATCCCCATCTCCTGTGCGACATCAGTCTTTGTAATGAAGGTGCCTGATTGCAGGCTGTCTGGGTTGTAAGTGGGCGGGAGCGAAGGGACTGGGGACCGGGGAGGGGGGAGAGGCTTTGAGGGACAGGTACAGGGGACGGAGAAGCTTTGTAGCTGTGCTGAGGCTGCTTTGATCCTGCCTAAAAAGAGCAATTTCCTCTGGCTCCTCCTCCAACATTCAACCCCCTGCCAGCAACCCCCCACACCTGCAAACCTAAACCACGATGATAGATGATGGCGTGTTAGAAGATCCCGAAATTCAGGGAAAAGGATGGGCTGGAAGTGGAGAGCATCTATACTCGCCTCCCAGAAAATCCCTCCTCCCAGCTAACCTCCTCTCCTCTGTAGCGTAGACCATGAAGGGGCTCTGCTTTTCTTTTTTTTTTTTTTTTTAATGTTTTATTTATTTTTGAGAGAGAGAGAGACAGAGACAGAGACAGAGTGCAGGCTGGGGAGGGGCAGAGAGAGAGGGAGACGCAGAATCTGAAGCAGGCTCTAGGCTCTGAGCTGTCAGCACAGAGCCCAACACGGGGCTCGAACCCACGGACCGTGAGATCAGGACCTGAGCCGAAGTCAGACACCCAACCGACTGAGCCACCCAGGCGCCCCTGGGGGCTCTGCTTTTCTGCTTCATCCCCTGAGCCTCTCTCAGTGCCAGACCCGTAATAGTTGTTCAGTAAATACTGTTGAATAGATTTTTAGCCCTAGGATCACTCTAAGGAGATTTCTTGGTAACAAACCAACTCCGGAGCGGCTGAGGGTATCATCTATTCAGTCAGCAAGCTTTTATTAGGCAGCTCCCGGTCCCTGGCACTTTGCCAGGTGATAAGGACTAAGATGACCAGGTAAAGAAATCATTTGGCAATGTGCACCGACCCCCATTCTGCACCAGGCACTGGGTTTTAGTCTTGGACATAGGGAGGCGACTAGGACACAAATTCCTACCTCCACAGAGCTCATATGTTCCCCTCCATAGGAGACGGACGATAAGCAAGCGCATCATACGCAAGACGATTCTGGATTGTGGAGATGCCACGAAGGAAATAGGTAGGTGCTGTGGTGGAGAGCAGTTGGCTGGCCTACTTTGGACAGGGACGGCCTAGGGAGAGGCTCTCTAGGGTGTGCAGACTGAGGAGAAAGAGCCAAGGGCCAGAGACCAAGAGCCAAGGGATAGCCTACCGAGTGCAGAGCAAGGGGGCCCAGAGAGAGCACAGTGGGCTTGCAGAACGGAGGCGGAGGGGCCAGCAGTGCGGGGTAATGTGGGAGAAGTCACCACTCTCCAGTGGGAGAGGCAGAGGGGACAGGCAGGGAAGCCCTGAACTCAGGCTGGAGGAGGCAACCTGGGCACCAAGTCTCGAGACTGCCCTCGAAAAGCATGGACTTCCGTCCTTCGCTCACCCCCTTTCCCTGCCAGGAGCAAGGGGCTCTAGCGTGGCTCCAGCTGCCCAGAGGACTATCCCCCCTGAATGAATTCCCTGCCCCGAGGCCTCTCAAAGCCTCTGCTGCTGCTGCTGCGGAAAGCTGCCTTGATGGCTGGAGTTACAGGGGTGAGCTTGGCAGACAGCACCCCCCGGGTTCTATCACCAACATGGCGCATCCTTCCTTTCATCTCCCTGGGCTCCCTGGCGCTTACGCTTTCATTGAGCCCAGCATCTAGCAAATAGCCCCATTGCTGCCTTTTATCTGTTTGCCTTTCAACTTGAGACCCTCTCTCCAGGGGCCTTGCCTGGCGACAGCACCCTTCAGAACTAGAGTAGGCTATGCCAGGTGTTTCAATGATACTAATTAATGACGTAATAGTAACTGTAAAATCAGCTCCCTCCTCATTAGGGTGCTGGGCATGCCGGGCGGTGCGCTAAATGCTTTACGTGCATCATTTTATGTTTTTCTCACCACCACCTTTTAGGGCAAAGGCTCAGAGAGGCTGAGCAACTTGGTTGGGTGGCACAGCTTAACACAAGCACCAGACAGATGTTGGACTCAAGGCTGTCCAGTTCCACAAACTCCTCTGTGCACTAGTGGTTCCCAAGTCCAAGCTCATTACGTTAGACTTATCAGGGGACCTTGTTAGAAATGATTTCTGGTCCCTCATTTTCAGAACTTCCAATTCAGTAGGCTTGGAGTGTGGCCCAGGAATCTGTTTTTTGTTGTTTGCTTCTATTTTCACCGTTTCTCTCAGAAGATTCGGGAACAAGGCCAGATGTATTTATGTACAGAGCCAGGTGTATTCAGGTACATCCCCCCCCCCCATAGATGTACATGTAATCTTCAAGAGCGAAAGGCAGAGATGTGAGTTGGGGGAGGGGAGGTCTTCCTGGAGACCACACTGTGGGCCCACCCCCCACCTATCCTTTCCCCAACCCATCAAGAGCCTGAACCCAAACCCTGACCGGCCCCTTCTCAAGCTCTCCACTTTCTCCTGCAGTGGAGAAGAGCAAGGAAAACACAACTGAGAACAGACGGAGTGAAAAGGACTTTCAGGGAACACAAGGAGAGGCTTGGGGACAAGGTGCCCGAAGTTGGACAAAAGGCATGGGAGAAGGTAGGCTGGGCGATCTGTGGGGTCTTTGGTCTCAGTGTCCCCAGATTAACCCACAGTGATGGTAGACTGTGACTTGTCAATCACTGAACAATTACGTATGAAGCAGCAGTGAGAGCTATTGCCTAGAAAGTTGCTGTAGGGCAGAGAGGAGCATAAAGCTTGTCCTTGCCCAAGCACCCCCCCCCCCCGCCAGCACGGAGCCTTCTCGTTGCCGTGTGTTAATCCTCTGACACAATTTTGCCAAAGAATGGAGATCTTCGGGTTTAGTCGGAGGGCAGGTCCAAAATCAAGGAACGGCAGAAATTACTCTGGGACTGTACACAATGAAGTGTTAGCATGAGCTACAGCACGGATAGACCTTGGGGCCAGTAGGCTAAGTGAAATAAACCAAAGCCAAACACTGTCTGATCCCACTTATACAAGGTGCTTAGAGTGGTCAGGTTCAGAGAGACAGAAAGTAGACCAGTGGTTGCTGGGGGCTGGAGAGGGGGAATGGGGAGTTAGTGTGTAATGGGGACAGAGGTTCAGTTTTGCAAGGTGACAAAAGTTCTGGAGGGGCGCCTGGGTGGCTCAGTCGGCTGAGCGTCCGACTTTGGCTCAGGTCACAATCTTGCGATTTGTGTGTTTGAGCCCCACGTCGGGCTCTGTGCTGACGGCTCGGAGCCTGGAGCTTCCTTCGGATTCTGTGTCTCCCTCGCTCTCTGCCCCTCCCCCACTCGTGCTCTGTCTCTCTCTGTCTCTCAAAAATAAATAAAAATGTTAAAAAATATTTTTTTTTAAGTTCTGGAGCCGAATGATGGTATTGGTTGCACAACTGTGAGTGTACTTAATGCCACCAAACTGTACCCTTAAACATGGTTAAGAGGGTCAATCTTATAGGTATTTTACCACAATTAATTTTCTTAATTTTAAACTTAAAAAATTTGTGTTGCATTGTGTGGGGGTGGTAGAGACTGTTAGTTTCCTGCCAATATTCACTCTCTTCTCTTTCCATAGAAATAGAAATTTTAGGGGCACCCGGGTGGCTCAGTCGGTTAGGCATCCGACTTCGGCTCAGGTCATGATCTCATGGCTTGTGAGTTCAAGCCCCTCGTTGGACCCTGTGCTGACAGCTCATAGCTTGGAGTCGGCTTCAGATTCTGTCTCCGTCTCTCTGCCCCGCCCTTGCTCACACTTTGTCTCTTTCTCTCTCTCTAATATAAAAATAAAACATACAATTTAAAAAAAAAAGAAATAGAAATTTTATATGGGCACAAGGGCATTCAGAATAAAGACCACATTTCTCAGCATCCTTCTCAGGTAGGTGTGGCCATACGATCACGCTCCAGTAAATGGATGTAAGTGAAAGGGTCCTGTGAGAGCTTCTGGAACTTTCCTTAAGAGATAACACCAATGCACCCTTTAACTTTCCTCTTTGTCCCTTCCTTCATTGGCTGCCGGGAGTGTTGCCATCTTGGATCATGAAGCTGGGGTCCGAGAGCTCATGATTCACACCTGTCAGGCAATACAGTGTGAGGCCTTAAAATTGAAACACCATATCAGCCCTGAGCTACCTGCCCAGATGTCTGTGTGAGACAAAGATAGACTTCCATCTCCTTCGAGCCACTATTATTTGGGGTTTGTTTGTTTGTTGTTGTTGTTTTGATCATTTGTACCCAAACTTAAACCTAGGGGAATACAGAGGGGTAGGATGAATGATGGTGGGGTCTCAAGGAACAGAAAGGACCATGAGGTTGGAGCATTGGATGAAGGCAGCATGGATGAGGTCGGGTCAGAGCTGTCCTGATAAATGACGGGCTGCGAGATGAGTAAGGTCTGGCTCGTGTGCTCAAGGAACCCACTGTCTAGTGGGAGAAACATTGATCTGTAGCCTGGGCCACTGCAATCAGCCATAAGGATCTCTTGCCACCCACGCATCAGGCGAGTGCACCGACTTGTATCCAATCTTCACAACAGCCCTATGAGGCAGGTGCTATTATTATCATCCCTGTTTGTCAGGGGGAAACAGGCTTATGGAGGTTAAGCAGCTCATCGAGCAGAGCAGGGATGGCGACTCAACCCAGGGATGGTTTGATCCTTAACCACTTTTTTTTAAAATTTTTAATATTTATTTATTTTTGAGAGAGAGAGAGAGAGAGAGAGAGAGACAGAGTGCAAGCAGAGGAGGGACAGAGAGAGAGGGAGACACAGAATCCGAAGCAGGCTCCAGGCTCTGAGCTGTCAGCACAGAGCCAGACGTGGGACTCGAACTCACGAGCTGTGGGATCATGACCTGAGCCAAAGCCAGATGCATAACTGACTGTCACCCAGGCGCCCCAACATCTATTCATTTGAGATGAATTTGAGAGAGAGCACGAATGTGCGCGTGAGCAGGGGAGGGGCAGGAAGAGGGAGACGGAGAATCCCAAGAAGGCTCTGCACAGTGAGCGCAGAGCCCGATGCGGGGCTAGATCTCACGAATGACCTGAGCCTAAATCAAGAGTCAGCCGCTTAACCAACTGAGCCACTCAGGTGCCCCAGAAATAGGGTTTTTTTTTAAAGGCCAAATTTTTCTTGGGCAGAAGGGATTGCAAAGTGCAGGGGTAGGAAGGCAGGTGAATTCCCACCTAGAAAATTAGTAGTCAAGGGCGCAATTAGCATGGCAGGTGGCAGCACCTGGAAAGGATTTTCCAAAAGAAGAACTGCAAACTGCTTGCAAATGTCGATGGATAGTTCCAGACCGTGGGCTGTGAAAACTAAAGTATCTCCAGAGACGCTCAGGGAGAAGTCAGACTTAATTTCAGCAGAGACTGGTCACAGTTTTGTTGAATAGAAGGTACGCATCTATACTTGGGAATTGGGGTTACTTTAAATCTTGCGCCAAATAAAACGCTATCTTAAATTCAACAGGCAAAAGAGAGGCGTTAGATAAGTATTTATATCATTGTTTTAGTGTCTCTGCTTTATGAAAAAAAATCTATTTACAAATGAGACGCATGAGATGTAGCAGCTCAGGAGCGAAACCATTGTCTGACTTGCGCTCTGTGGGGGCGGCTACTTGATTTGGGGACAGGGGGCCAAAGAGAAACTAACCAGCCCCTCGGGGCACAGCCCCGCCTCCCCATGCCACCCCTACTCCAGGAACAGAAAATGGGTAGGGTGCGGGTAGGGGAGAGGAGAGAGTGCCAGTGAGGGAGGCCTCTGGGGGAGAAGGCCTGCTCGGCAGAGGGGGGAGGCATCAACAGCCCCATACCCCATCCTTGCCTTTGGGGGAAACTTGTAGTTTCTGCAGAGTGCTTTTATTTTCTGTAACCACAACATTCCCATCGAGTAGGCAGGACATCCACAAAGTGGCATTATCCCCGCTTGCGGAAGAGGAGAGCCTCAGAGAGGTGGTGTGGTTTTCCTAGGCACACAATTGCCGAGTGGTGCAGGAGAGACCCCAGACATCAGGTGGGGGGTTGGTGTAGGTGTCCCAGCAGAGGCATGACCCGTGGAGGTGGCATACGTTCCAACCCAGAGTGGCTTGTGGGAGGGAAGGGCGTGGGTAGGGACTGATGTCTGGGGGACCTCTCTGATCCCCGTGTCTTTCTCGTGCCTGCTTGCCCACCCCCAGCACCGTCCCGCAGCCAGGGGTGGGACCACCCCTTCCCCCAGGGGACTGTGCCCCATTGCCCTTGAAGCAGCTTTATACCAAGCCATTTGTCTCCACATGCATCTGTGCTCATTTTTCTTTTTTAAGAAATCAGAATGAAATTTTATTAAAAAAAAAAATCGATACCCACAACATAACCTGCAGCAGATAAATCAGAGAAGCTTACGTTTCTCAGTCTCGGTGCCTTTTTGCGAGGATTCCCCAGTGTTTCTCCCACTCCTTTGGCCAGAAGTCTTTCTGTCGTGGGGTCTTTGATGAGCCACCTCTGGGAAGCCAGCCCCACCCTCTTGTCTTGCCAGCGGCTTTGCTCAGCAGTCCCTTCTCGTCCCAATTCACCTCCATTCTCCATCCTGGCTGATTTCCCCGCCCCTCCAACCCCCCAGCCCCAGCCAGGCCAGCCTCCCACAGACTCACTCTGGCACTCAGCCCCAGTTCACCAGCCTCTCCAGCTGTCCGGCCCCGTCACATCCTTCAACTCCTGTTTCAATATCACCTGGTCCGAGAAGCAGGCACTTTGGAGTCAACAGCCTCTGGTCTCTACTCACTCCTGTGTGACCTTGGGCCCGCTGCATAACCTCTCTGAGCCTCAAGTCCCTTATGGATAAACATGTGGACAATAACACCACTTTCACACACTTTGGGGCTGAGGAAATTAACCTAGTGTATGTAACAGCCCTTAGGACAGGCTCAGCACTTGTAAGCTCTCAGGAATGATGGAGTCCTTTCTTTGGCCCCCTTGGTGCTCTCTGCTCCTTCATTCCACCTCTCTGCCATAGGGTTTATTCTGGGGACAGAGCAGGCTACCCCTGCCTCCTCCGCTTGGTGCGTCCAGTGTGGTGGGCATCCAGCTCCCGTCTGGAGGGTCAGGGTCTGAATTCTGTACGTAATGAGCATTCAGTGCACATTAAAGGGAGATGGGGGCTGGAACGGCAGAGGAAGGAAAGGAGGAAGAGGGGAAGGGGAAGGAGAGGAGGAGGGAAATGAAGGAGAGGAAAGGAATAAAGGGAGGAGCAAGAAAGAAACCATGGGGGCAGGGAGGGAAGGAAGGTCTCCTTTATCAGCAATGGATATCTTGTGAATTCCGCACTGATTGGTACGGAACAGGGGCTTGAGGCCCTTCATGTGAGTGGATGGGTGGATGGATGGACGGGTGGAGGGAAAGAAGAAGGGAAGGAAGGGTGGAGGGAGGGAAGGAGGAAAAGGAAGGAAGGAAGGAAGGAAGGAAGGAAGGAAGGAAGGAAGAAAAGAAGGAAAGAAGGGAGGAAGGAAGGAGGGAATGTGGTGTTAGTCTGTGTTCCCCTGGTCTGGACTTCCCTTTCTGTCCAGCTTGGGGTGATGTGGGGCTTCTAGGTAAGAGCCCTTGGCTCCAGAGGCCCTGTACTGCCCGGGGGGACCAGGAAAGCCCACCCCGGCCAAGTGCAGCATGGCGGCAGGGAGAACAGAAGCAGCCTGTCCGGCCCAGACAGGCCAGAGCATGGGCCTGAGCCGTGCCCGGCTGGCCAGAGGTGCGTTCTCCTTCCTCCTCAGGCTTCCGCCTAGCCTCCGGCTCTCCACCCTGGGGCCTTGCTGAGGGGCAGGCCACCTGCCTGGCTGTAGGTGGGAAAGGAAGCAGGATAAGAGTCCTCTGGAGATTACTGGGCTTGTAAAGGCCTGCCTGGGTGGATGGATGTCGGCCTGCGTGGCAGGCAGGGGGCTGGGAGTCAGCCCAGGCCTCTGTGCCCTGATGCCGAGGGAGGCACCGGAGCTGCTGGGGCCCGAGCTCACTTGGAAACCCCCCACCCCCACCCCTACCGCTGGGAGAGCCCTTTCCCAAATGGGTTGTGTGGAACTCTTCAAGATGAGAGAGGAAGGAAGGGGTATCCTTAGTCTCTGCCCTCTTCTCAGACATTCACAATGCAGGGAGTATAGTGAAGGCTCTGATGAGTCCTGCAGCAAAGAAACCCTTTTCATTTGAACATTGCCTCCCCAAACCTCTTCCATCTTCTGACAGCACTCAGATCACATCTCGAAGAGGCTAGAATCTTGTAGGATGCAGTTTGGAAATGCTGAGGCAGACTAGGGAATAGAGTTTTGGCACTGGAAGTATTGAAAAGCCACCGAGGTCCCTCTGGAAAACTCCTACCCATCCTCTGAAGCCCACTTCGGATGCCTCAGGCTATCTGTGGTGTCACCTTATTGGGAGAATCAACCAGTCCTTCATCTGTGCCCCGTGACCCTCCCACACCACTTTATTCTGTTCTTTTCCCATGGGGCTGTTCGGTTACGCTTATTTGCTGCTGGACAGAAGGCTTCTTGAGGGCAGGGACCGTGTATTGTTCGACTTTGTTTCCCTACCACCTGACACGCAATAAACAGGTGCTCACTGCTCATTTACCTGTGGCGTTTAGCACAGCATCCTTACTTTACCGAGAAGTAAGCTGAGACCTAAAGAGGGGCCAGGCCTTGTCCAGTGTTTACGAGTCGGACTTGGGGGGAGGGGATAGGGAGTGCCCGCCAAGCTTCCAGGCTCCCTTCAACCTGCCCTCTCCCCCACCTGACACTGAGCCAGTTGCCATGAGTGCCGGGTTTTCTCTCTGGCATTTCTACTAATGGTCGGGTGGGAAAAGGACTCGGGTAGGGAGAGGCCGTAGCTAATACCCCCCCGCTTAGTCCAGCAGGTGTCAGGATGCTCATTCTGTTCCCACCTCAGCACCTTGTTTATGTCACTGTTGGCGGCAGGTTTGGTTCGAGGGCTAATGCCCCTGACCGGGGTCCTGCTCTGGGCCTTATTATTATCCTGCTGCATCTGAGGCTGACTGCTAGCGTCCTGGTGGGGACAGTAGCCATCAGTTACACAAGCTAGGGGAGGGCATGGAATCCTGCAGCAAGTGACAGGGTAGGACTGCACCCTCATCAGTAGCTCATCCCCTCTCCAGTCTTCTTCAGGGGCCCTAGCGAGGGGGACCCCGGAGCTCTGTGCCAGCCTGGCAGGAGAGCAGGTGTAGAGAGAAGGCAGAGCAGGGAAAAGTGTCCTGAGCCGGGAGGGCAGTGCCACCCCCTACACCAGCCCTGTCCACCTCCAGAGGCAGCCAGTCTCTGCTCTGGCCAGGCTGATTCCTGGTGTCTATGTCTATGTCCTCTGTGTGGCCTTGCCTCCCCCCCCCCCAACCGGCCTCCCCGCCCAGGGTTCACAGGCAGACATGCAGGGTATAGGTTCTGGGGAATGAGGGCAGCATCTTCTCTTGGGCCAGTTATGCAGTTGTAGAGTGGCCTTATTTTGTGCTGATGCCTGGAGGGGGCGGGGGTAGGGCACAAAGGAAGTGCCAGATGAAGTTTCCTTTCAGGGAGCTTCGTGTCTAGTCACCCGAGACGCACCTCTGAACCTTCCCCAGGGCGTGGCAGCCAGCAGGGACCCCTCGAGGGCAGAATGGTCAGTTGGCAGCCTGGGATGGGGCAGCAGGGTGGGCAGGGCAGAGACTGTCGGTGAGCTAGTGTAGGATGGGGCGCAGGGATGTGCATCAGGGGAAGGAGGACTGGGCTTTCGGAATAACCATGCGCTATCGGTGAAGGTGTGGGGCTACGGGGCACCCTGGTTTCCTGAGGAGCCCTACCTTTGTGCACTCGTGCCCCCAGTGGGATAACTCCAAGGACTGTGCCCCACAAAGTCTCCCCAAGTTCCTCCGTGGGATTAAGCTCCAGTCACTGTAGGGGTAACCTGCTTGGTTTCCTCCACTCCCTGTCTCACTCTCCCCTCCTCCACTAGGGCTTCCTGGGATCACCCCCCAAATAAACTACCTGCCCTTGAATCCTTATCCTAGGGTCTGCTTCCGGGGAAACCCACCCTAAGACAGTGCAAATTGGCATAATCTATCTGGAGGACGATTTGGCAATAAGGGTCAAAATTATAAATGCACATGTTCATGGGTGAGCAGTTCTCCTGGGAATTTATCCTATAGATATACTCTTTTTAAAAATTTTTTTTCAAAATGTTTTAAAAATAAAAAAAAATTTTTTTTAATGTTTACTTATTTTTGAGAGAGAGAGAAAGAGAGACAGAGCATGAACTGGGAAGGGACAGAGAGAGGGAGACACAGGATCTGAAGCAGGCTCCAGGCTCTGAGCTGTCAGCACAGAGCCCGACACGGGGCTCAAACCCACAAACCTCCAGATCATGACCTGAGCTGAGGTCGGCCACTAAACCAACTGAGCCACCCAGGCGCCCCTCTCTTATAGATATACTCTTATATATGTCAGAAGATTTAGGAACAAGGTTGTTTTTTGCAGCACTCTTTATAAGAGCCAAATATTGGAAACGCCTAAATGCCATCCCTGGGGATAATTTAAAGAGAACATGGTCATCTGATGAGTGGGATATTATGTGGCCATTACAAAGGAATGACTGGAGATGCTCTCTGTAGACTGATTTCGGACAATCTCCAAGATAAATTAAGTGGGAACAAAACCAAGGTGCAAAGAAGCATGTTTGTAGGAAACAAAAAGAGTGTGCAGCCATAATTGCTTGTTTATGTGAATAGACAGACGAAGTCTGGAAGGGTACCAAGAAACTGATAAACTTGGAGCCTCTGGAGAGAGGCACTGGGCAGCTAAAAGCCAGGGAGGGAGGGGAAATTTCAGGAGATAGTCTTTATACTTTTTGATTCTTGTATCATGTGTGAGTTCTGTGGTATCTGTTAATATATATATTCATTATAATGTACACATATATATATATACAACTTAAAAATAATTGTGAAGAATCCCCACAATTCTGCCCGATCACAGGGTTTTGCTATAGTGATCAACCCAATTTTGTCTCGTCTCGGGCAAGTTGAACCCATGGCCAGGGGCATTCAACCTTCCCTTTCTCATTTAGCATTCCCATAAGGTGGTTCTGCATCATTACTCCAGCTTTCTAAATAAGGAAAGTAGGCCTGAGTCCAGCCGTCCCCCAAGACGCTAAGAGTCCAAGCTGTCCTTCCCCTACCCCTTCCCGGGGTTACCAGAAGCTTCCCGACACAGGATTGCAGGTCTTCCTTTACTGAGCTGTTTGAAATGCAGACTGCTGTCTCTGGAGAGGATGAGGTGAGGCAGAGGGCTGGACGGAATGACCTCTCCATGTGAGCTCCTTGTGAGTGGACACCACGTTCTATTTCTATATATTCCAGAGGCCTGGTGCAGTATCTGGCACGTTCGTCGGAAAGATGGGTGAATGAATGTTTTGTTGCCCCCAGAATCTCAGGCGCAGAGGAATAAAGGTCTCCTTCCAGCTCCTGGGATCCTAGGTCAGTGAAAGCAGGTGAACGAAACTCTGGAGTTGGACACATTCTCTTTGAAATCCCGGCTCTGCTCTCCTGGCTGCCGTGTGACCTTAGGTGAGCCTCTTCACTCGAGCTTCAGTTTCCTCATCTACGCAATGGGTGCAGAAACGCCCTGGGCCATAGACTAAGACCCCGTCAAGGTGCCACCCAGTGTGCCTGGCACATAGTGGCTCTGCTAGGTACCTGCTCATCTCCCTCCTTTGGGTGGAAGAACAACCACCACCGAGATCAGACATTGTCCCCTCTTTGCCTCCACCAAGCACCCTCATGTCAAGGAGGTCCTCCTTCTGTCTAACCGAAAGCCCTCCTGCTAATTAACCCCCATCCATGCCCCCTGTGCTACAACTATCCGCGGGTAAAAGGAAAAGCTGTCAGCCTGGTCCCGCAGGAGCCTTTCCAGATCTGAAGGCACAAAGCAAGTCAAGGTTGAGTCTCGTCCACTGGGGGCCCAGCAGTCCGGCCCCTCCTGCTCAGCCCCAGTCCAGTTTCCATCCCTGTTATCCTGTCGCCTCCTGGTACAAGGTCAGCCGAGAGCTGTCCAGGGTACCAGGGCCCAGCGCCTGCCCTTCTCCACCACACTCCCTTCCTTCCCACCCAAGAAATCAGCAAATAGCTCAGATTCCGATGACAAGGAGATTGAACCCCAGGCACGGCAGCCCTGACAAGCTGCATTTTACAATAAATCCCTGCAATTAGACTCTGCAAACAGCACCACTGTCACTTCTCTGATACACGGCAGGGAATTAGCTTAATGTCCCTGGCAACCAATTCTTGGACTAAAAATAGTATGGCTGTGGGTTCACCTTCTCCTGCTCAACATCCAGTCTCTGCCAGGGAGGGAACGGCCTTGGGGTCCAGGTCTTGCCCTGGTGCTGGGGACTGGGTGTCGAGGGTTAACTCGGCTTTAACTAATGTTTCTGTCCAGGAATGATCCAGCAGGGCGGGGGTGGAGGCCGCCTTCTGTGGGGGAGGGAAGCCAGGCTGAGCTGTTTTATTTTAAATACTTTTCGAGGCTTTTCGAGTAGGCAGCCACCTTCCCAGAGGACTCCCTGGTTGGCCTCCCAAAATACCACCTCTTCTCTACCCATCACACCCCACCCCCCCACCCCCCCACAGCAGCACACCGCCATTTGGGGGACGATGGACTGGGGCTAGGTTCTAGCCCTCTAGTGCTCACCGTCACTTCCCTCTGGTTTGTAGTTTCCTCGTCTCCAGAAGGAGGGATTAAGTGAGTTCATCTGATTGTGTATTGGATTGCCAGACACAGAGTTTCCAGTATTTTGTCCCAAATGTCCTCACAAACATGAAGATCCGTGAAATACCAACACATCAGTGTGCAAACTCCTTGCCAGACCATCAGGCAGCACATACAAAGCAACATGGATACAAAACACACGTGTGTTCACACATACCCATAACTGAAAGAAGTTTCTTTATGTAACACTTACTTCTACGATGCGTGGTGCTCTGATATGTTTGCTCCTTTTTTTTGTCTATCTCTATCTATCTATCTATCTATCTATCTATCTATCTATCTAGAGAGCTCATGTGCATGTGAATGAGAGACAGGCAGAGAGAGAGAGAGATTGAGAGAGAGAGAGAGAGAGAGAGAGAGAGAGAGAGAGAGAGAATCCCAAGCAGGCACCTCACTGTCTGTGCAGAGTCCGACATGGGGCCCAGTCTCACAAACCGTAAGCTCATGACCTGAGCCAAGATCAAGAGTTGGACACTTATCCGATTGAGCCACCCAGGTGCACCCCCCCTTTTTAATATTTGAATGCTCGTTCTGACTCACTAAATTTATTTCACCATCTTTTTTTTTAAGGTTTACTTATTTTTGAGAGAGAGAGAGACAGAGTGCGAGCAAAGGAGGGGCAGCGAGAGAGGGAGACATAGAATCCGAAGCAGGCTCCAGGCTCTGAGCTGTCAGCGCAGAGCCTGACATGGGGCTCGAACTCACAGACTGCAAGATCTTGACCTGAGCCACATTTGGACACTTAACCGTCTGAGCCACCCAGGCACCCCTCACCATCTTGTAATGGGTTACAAATTGTAGTTTGGATACAGCCAACCTAGTTCAGCTCCTTATTTTACAGATAGAAGAGAGGGGTCCAGAGAGGGGAAGGGACTAGCCCAAGGTCACACAGCTGGCTGGTAGGAAGACCCGGACCAGACTCCAGGTCTGTTGGTTTCACGGTGGTGATGTCTTCTCTTGGACACCGACCCCTTTACTTTGCAGCTGCTCCTACAAGACTATAGCTCTAGAAGGAAACGGGCCATGTCCCCAACACTACTGTCCCTCCCGCTGTGAAATCCTGGCCCATAGTAGGTGCCCAATAAATGGCTCCACTGGGCTGATGGAATAGTGATGAGCAAGCATTTGGGGACCAGCGATGGCCCTGCTGCAGTGGGGGATTAATAAATGCAGTGGCCTCAGCCCGGAGACCAGGTCAGCTTTAGCTCATTACCAGGCCTGAGCTCTCCCAGGGCTTAGGAAGGCTGACATTCACCTTGGAGCAGAAATCCCCCAGCCAGGGGCTGGGGGAGAATGAAGAGAGGTAGCTGCTATTAGGAGGGGATGTTAGAGGTGGGCAGGGGCTGTGGAGACCGGGTGGGTGTCAGGGCATGAGGAGGGCTGCAGCCCATTAGAACAAGCTCCAGACAGAATGGAACTGTCTCCTCTGACTCCTCCCGTCTTTCTGGAAGGCGTGGCTGCGGAGATCTGGGAGGCGGGGCAGGGACAGGCAAAGGGGGAGATGAGGGATGGAGACACAGAAATGAGCAATTTCCACAAGCTCTCCCGAGTTAACATCAGAGACAACGCCAGGGGCCAGGAGCCCCTTGAGGCCTCCCACAGCCCCTCCCCCACCCACTGCCACCCCCACTCCACTCCAGTCCCTGGGTCTGTGAGAAATTCGAACTGGGGGCTGGGCAGCCTGGGAGGTCCAGAGAGGGGAAGGGACTAGCCCTCTGGGAGGGACCAACGCTCATTTGTTGACAAGATGAGCGGCCACTTTGCCCACCCCTTGTCCTCATCCCTGGAGAGAGACTCAGGAATTGGCCAGCACGACTCCCCAGGCGGCTGTTCCCTGTGGCTGCCCCTGTGCACTCCTGAGCACCTGTGATCAGCACAGACGCAGACCGTAGAAAAGGAGACAAGTAAGGTGCCCTGGCAGGAGCAGGACCCTGGCCATTGGTTTATGCATTCATTTGACAAGTGTCCGTCGAGTTCCTGCTACGATCTGGGCACGGGGCTGGGCTAGGTGTGCAGGAATGTGGCTGTGATCAAGACAGAGCTTAGGGGAGCAGGGAAGGCAGACTTGGGACAAGGGTGTTTTGAGTGGCAAGGGCATCTCACGGAGCTAGTCTGGGGCACCGGTGAGGCTTTCTAGAGGGAGTGAAGTGTAAGGTAAAATTTCCAAAAACGAAGCTGAGAATTCCAGAGTTGAGAAGTTGAAATGCGACAGGTGGCCTGGGGAGCCCCTCTTGTGTGCCGTTCGTTGGGGTCTCCTCGGCCCTGTGTCTCAGCCTCAGCTTTGCAGCATTGGGAACTTTGTTATTTCAGCTGCCTCCAGCAGGCTAGAACTCAGTGGGGCTGACTCACAATAAACAAACTTTCCAGAGACTGAGTCACACGTCAAAATGCCAATTTGTTTTTCTGTCATGGAAGTATATTTGGTAAGCTGAGCCTCTCTGGCAGCCTGCTTCAGGATTAGAAAACTGGGGTGTGAGTCTCAATGCCACGTTATACCAACTAAGGAGATAGGGGCAAAGCTTTAATCCTCTATGAGCCTCGGTTTCCTCATCTGAAAATAGGGATAATAATGGTTACTCAGGGCTGTCATGAGGAGGAAGTGAGCTATTGTCAAATACAAGTGCCCCATTTTTCTATAAGAATACTGTATTCAGGTTAGTGATTCCTTAAATTTGTGTTTCGTTTTTAATAGATGATCAACGTACGTGGTATGAAATCCCAAAGTTACCAAAGGATGGTTACCAAAGTTGACAAGTGGGTCTCCTCCCTGTTTCTCACCCCTGCCTCACTCCTCAGCTACCTAGTTCCTCTCTTTGAAAGAAACAAATACTTATCAGCCTCTAGTGTATTCGTTTTTCTTCAAAAAGACTTCCTTGGGGCGCCTGGGTGGCTCAGTGGGTTAAGTGCCCAACTTCGGCTCAGGTCATGATCTCGCGTGAGTTGGAGCCCTGCGTCGGGCTCAGTGCTGACAGCTCAGAGCCTGGAGCCTGCTTCGGATTCTGTGTCTCCCTCGCTCTCTGCCCCTCCCTTGCTCGCACTCTGTCTCTCTCTGTCTCTATCAAAAATAAACACTAAAAAAATTTTAAACAAAAACAAAAACAAAACTTCCTTTATATTATAGAAGTAATTCATGGTTAAAAAAAAAAATCCAAAGAGAATAAAAGGGAATACAAGGAATGCGTCCTGTCTCTAGAGACCCCCAAACTCACACCCTGGAGGTGACTGTGGTTGCTGGTCTGTCATGTTCCTTCACAGGGTAACTATTAGGGCTGGTTCCAGATGCACTTCCAAGGGAGAGACTGCTCAGGGCACCAGGTTACAAACGAGAACACGCAGGATTAGTCAGGAGGTGGGCAGAGGCAGTGAGAAGTTCCCCGGGGACATTTCTATCAACTTAGGGCCATGTAATGAATTGCTTTTCTCCACCCCAGGGAGATTTATCATCCACCCACCCGCCCACCCACCAGTCCATCCATCCAACCCTTGCTGGCTGGGCCCTCTGCTAGGTGCTGTGGGAATACAAGATGAATATGTAAAACACTCTCTTCTCTTGCATCATCTGTCATTGGGACAAAGGACATACATCATGGATTTATTTAAGTCTGAAAGGGACAGGAGAGGTCCCCTAATATACCTCTGCCCCCACTATGGGAAACTGAGGTCCATAGAGAAGATGTGACTTGCCAATATCATGCAGCAAAAAGACTGCTGAACCGGGGCTGGAGGGCAGGTGTGGGGACACAACCCTAATATAAGGTGGGAACTGGTGCAGGAGAGAAGTGGGCTTGGAGAGTGTGGCATCCAGGATAGAGATTCTAGTTCTACAGATGGGGCAGGGCACTCAGGAAGCTGGCAGAGCTTAAGGACAAGCGCCAGGGCAGGGAACTTGGAGGCTGGATGTCTACAGGGGAGGACCCAGAGCAAGCCTGGAGATGTAGGTTGGGCAGGACATTCTGGTCCAGATAATGGGGCTATCCTTGGAAGTTTAGCAGCCACAGGCCCGGGGCCCCCGGGGTACCCCTGGAGTCATGCAGTGCACAGCTGTCTCCATCAGCACAGTGAGACAGGCATGGGCACAGCCTGGCTTTGCTACTCTTTGTCTTGGACCCCTCCGCCCCCTGCCCTTCCCTACCCCATAGCAGTATCTCTCCAGTGAGGTTTGGGGAGATGTCCTCCTGACATCTCTACCAACCATGCCTCCAGCTGGATTCCCTCCACTGGGGTCTCTGCTCATTTTTTTAGGTTGCACCGAGCTTTGTTCTGTCTCTCAAGTCAGGCCCCCTGGGAGGCCTCACCATCCCTCTAGTTCACTAGAGTCACATGCAAGAAAAGACTCATTGTGCACTATCTCACGTCTGCAAACTCAGCTTCTGAGCAGCCCGCACTGACCAAAGTTTTAGCAAGATATGCGTGACCCACTTGAATCGGATAATTCCAGAAGGGTTTATTAAAAAGACTGTTTACAAAGATTTGCACAGAATGGGGAAACTACCGGGGGTCATACGGTATCCTGAGGCCAGCGAGGACTGATTCTCCTGAGATCCAAAGAGACCAGGGGAGAAAGAAGTTACCAGAACCTCTGGAGAGAGGTTGCTGTGGGAGCAGCAGGGGCCCCTGGTCAAGGGACACAGCCATGCCGTGGCCACCCCCACAGGGAAAGAGCTAGTGGGATAAATACACAACTCACTCTCCTCTCTTCAGCTCATCTACAGTCACGGCTTCCTATTGGCCGAACCCAACAGAAGGTGGGTGCGTGAGGAAGCCATTTGGTACAGTTCACACCGGTCAGCCCTGGGATTGGGACACAGCAGGTAGGGAAATGTGGAGGGTAGATATGGAGGGGCAAATGGAAGGTCCCCGCACAACCACCATGACCTTCTCCATCACTGACACAGCCACTCTCGCTCTGTGCCCTCACGAGTCCAGCCAGGCTCTGTTTCCTGTAAATGGACCTCCCACCCTTCTTACAGGTAATTCCTCCTCTTCCCCCTCTCCTCTGCCCCATGACTCAGAAGCTCTCTGTGCTTTTCCCCTACCAAGCGTGCAGGTAGGATGAAATAACTTCAGCCTTTATCACCCCCTTGCCCTGGCCACATGGGGATGGAACCATCTGGCCAGCCTCAGGCCAGTCCTCTCATGCAGGAGGGACCCATGCAGCATGAGGCCTTCCTCTTCTGGAATGAACTACTGTTGTATGGCCATTAGGCTGAGCCCCAGTCAGCACTTCTGTGGCTCAGGTGTACTTGAGGGTGCTGGCCCACGTCCAGCTGAGCCACTGGGGCCTGGCCAGGTGGCAGCCAGCAAAGTGAAGCCTGGCTCTGAGCCACAGGCCTGGCTTAGGAAATCAGGCAGTGAGCAGCCCATGGGAGACAGCCTGCCTACAGGCACCTCAAGGCAGGGGTAGCGTGACCCGGCCCCCATCCCAGCTACAGCCAACTGGACCGAGGTCTCAGGTCCACAGTGTCCTGCAGGGGCCACAGGGCATCAGTCAGGCCTGAGGCCTGACGCATCAGTACAGAGTGCAGGTATCTGAGAGTCAGGAGACCAGGCTCTGCCCAGCTCTGCCCCCAGTACCCCTGGTCTTGGAAAAACTGCCTCCCCCTCTGGGAAGAACCATTTTTCAAAAAATGACAGCTACTGTACAACCCTAATATATAAAACTGGCCAAAAACCAGGGCAGCCTCAGAGCCCCTTCCTCAATCTCCCCATCGCCACTTTCTCCTCCCGCCTCATCTCTAACTTCAGTCCCTGAGGCATCTCTTCAGAATCCTGGGGTTCCAAGGAAGATGGTCTGGAAACCCTGCCATATGTGCTCCCTAAGTGGTCCCAGGCAGCTCTCACATGCTGTGAATTTTTGCAGTGCATAAAAACAGGCAAAATGTTACCATAGACTCCCATGTACCCATCATCCAGATTCGACAGTTAGCAACTCACCGCCAACCTTGTTTCATCAACATCCCCACCCACTTCCCTTCCTCTCGCATTACTTTAATGCAAATCCCAGACACCATGCCGGTTCATCTGTCAAAATTTAAGTTGTATCTCCAAAAGATAAGAACTCAATACCATTAGCACGCTTTAAAATTTCTAATTAGAATTCCTGTTTCCAATTGTTTATTTCTAGGTCTTTTTTTTTTTTTTTCCTATTTGTTTGAATCAGAGTCTGCGTGAGGTCCTCATATTGTAGCTAGTTAATACAGCTCTTCAGTCTCTCTGTCTTGCTCTGTGAGTTGTAAGTGGCCAGTAAAAGTCAGGGTGGCCAGTTTTCCCAAGTTTCTCTGGGTGTGGTGAAGACATTCCCAGCAAACTGGAAAGGAAATCTGATCAGCCCGAGCCCTTTTTAAGGCCTGAGGGGAGGGGAGAGAAGGAGTGAAAAGGCCAGGCCGAGTCTCAGTGCTGTGGTTTCCCACCAGGAAGGTGTAACTGCCTGTTCTGGGGGGCCAGAGTCCAAGGCTGAGGTGAGATCAAACTCCAAAACAGGAAGTGCTACATTGGTGGGTCCAGAAGGATCCAGAAGAGGACAGATCCCTAAAGAGCGCACTGCCCTGGAGGCAGGAGCCTGGCATCTAATCCAATGGTAAGATTGACCATTAACTGTAAACGTTTCATTTGGCATCTGCTGAGGCGCAGGACTTTGCCAGAGACTGGGACTACCGAGATGAAAAGGAAGCAGTATCTGCCTTCCAAGAAGCTCACAGCTCTTCAGGGAAACAGATAGGCACATTGCACATTTAGCCTCTAGACTTCAATGTACCCATCGGTAAAACAAAAATAATAGCACCTTACCTATTACACGAGCAAGTTTCTATGAGACCTCTCCTAGTTCTGAATAGGATTTTAAGAATCAGAAAAAAGGGACAAATGATACTTATAGAAGATGTGGAGGGGGGAAGGCTAAACATTAACCTGGGAGAAGGATACAGAACATTCACAGAAGACCCCAGAGCCCTTAAGTCCTGTCCTGGCTCTACCAACTACCCAGCTGGGGGACGTTAAGCAGAAACCCCCACCCCCAACCATGGTATTACCTCAGTGCCTTCCCTGGGGCCTCAGTGTTTTCAAAATGATGGAGTTCAGGAAATCTGGAGTGGGGAACCCTTGCTTTTCTGTGGTTTTCAGGCAGAATAGAATGTCTAGGTTTGGATCATATTCCCATGGAAAGCCCAGGTTTCTGCTGTCCATGGTACCAAACTTGTCTAGGCCATGGTGCTTCAACCTCCACACTATGGATATGTTAAACCAGATAATTCTTTGCTATGAGGGCTGTCCTGTTCATTGAAGGATGTTTAGTGACATCTCTGACCTCTACACACTAGATGCCAGTATCTCTTCCCCAGTTGTGAAAAACCAAACTGTCTCTAGACTTTGCCAAATGTTCCCTGGGGGGGGGGGGGAAGCCCCTAGCTGAGAACCACTAGTCTAGGCTAGAGGGATGCTATTTCTCTGTGAAAATATGTGAGTGTATGCCCTTCCTTTTGACCCTGCACAAATGGCCAGCATCTCTGATCTATTTTCGCTTCCAGAATGTTCCCATGGTGTCAACTCTTCTGACTTCAGTGCGCCTTTAAAAAGTTTTCTTAGAAACAACTTCAGTGGCCCTCTTGGCCACACTTAATAAGTGCAAAAACATGGTAATTGTACCCAGGATAAGCATACTTGCCCTGGATCAATACAGATTCAGACTGGGGGAGGGGGGAAGGAGGAGGAATGGGTAGGTCACCTGAGAACTCTGAGTGACCCACCTTGCCTATGTCACTACCAAGCTTGTCCTGTGGCTTGCCTTTACTCCCCTCTTTTGTCCTCCCACTGAGAAAGTAGAAGGAAAGAATGATTTTAGAGACTCATTTTCTTGGAGCTATGATCTCCTCTGGGTGATATCACAACTGCCTAGGGGTCTAGGCTCAGCTCATGTTTCTGGTACACTGGAAAATATCTGGAGTGGGAGCTGGGGACGCCAGGCTGGAGTCCTGCCTGTGTCAAAGCCAGCCTTGTGACCTCGGGCAAGAGATCAACCTCTGAGATCAGATTTCTCATCTGTAAAGTGAGGCTATTAATACCTTTTTTAGGGGGTTGTTATAAGGATTAAATGAGAAAATGTTTGTGAAAGAGCTATGTGGTACAAACTGCCATACGAATCCTAATTACTATTGTTATTATCTGTTGTTCTAAATGAGAGAAGGAATAATATCAAGTCCTTTATCCAAGGGGATCCTCAGCCTGTCCCCTCCCCCCCTCAGTTCTGCTGAGCCTCACCCAGCCACTGCATCCCCATTTCTTGTCCCCATCAGATCAGTCTCCTCCCCTGCCATGCACTTGTTCCTCTGGCTATGTCTCTAAGGGACCCTCCTGCCTGGAAGGCCTCCTCTCTTCTCCACCTGTCCATACCCGTGTCCTTCAATACCCAACTCCCAACCCACCTCCTCTAGATCTTTCCTCTAACATAGGGGGTGGGCAAAGCCCCGCTTGTCCTCCTCTCCCAACTGAGCTACCTACAACCCCACAAACCCAAGACAAAGTTATGGGTCGATCTGGGTTGATGATGATAAGATGATGATGATGATGATGATGATGATGATGATGATTTGTAAGATTTAATAATAAGAACCACTAATGTTTTTGAAGCACTTCCCATGTGCCGGGCACTGCACTAAACACTTTGCATGTATTAACTCATTTATAGAGTGCTGGCTGGCCATATGGGATTGAACATCTGTCTCTCGTCCAGACCCCAGCACAATATCACTTCCTTGGTAGAACCTTCCCCGTTGGCCCCAGGCAGAATTAATATTTCTGCCTCCATACCCATGGTGCCTGGTCTGTTATTGACCTAATTTCATTAGGTTTTAATTATTTATCAAAGTCTCCCCTTCCATTCTGTGACCGTCTTGAGGACTATCTTTATTAACCTTGGCGTCCAACAGCGATTGTCACATAGTTGCTGCTCATTAAATATTTGTTGAATGAATGCACTGATGAATGGGGTAATTAATACCATCTTCCCTGATGTGCAGGTGGTTTTATGAGCTGTTCCCTCCACGAGGCCATTTTCCTGACCTTACGCTTGAAGAAGCATTCTAGACCAGTGCTACTCCAAGCACGATCCCTCTGCAAACAATTTGTTGCCAGTCCATGACAGGGCAAGTGCAGAAATTGACAGTAAGCTTTTAGGAAATGTTAGGTACCTTGACAGTAGTTTTAAGTCCACTGGATCTAAAAGCTTTAAAAATCGGGCTTTTATTTTGTATGTCTTTATTTGTTGCTTCCTTTTTCTAATAATGCGTTCTCACTGTTCTTTGCAATTATATCACCCGGCAATAGATTAAACTTTAAAAATCAAGAACTGTTTTTTTTTCGCCCAAGGAGTCTGGAACCACTAGTCTCGCTCCAGACCATCAAACTCACTGGGATACCCATGGTTGGAGTCAACAGAACCCATAGGTAAGGGGGGCATCATCTGTCTCTCCTACTGTTTGGAAGGACGTGGAAGTATCTCTTATTCCTGTTTAAATTCTTCATTTTTCTCCTTTCTTCCAAATCTGGCAGGTTAAATGAATGAAAGGTGACTCTGGTCTGGGCCTAGACAGGAAGAGGGGAGGGTAAGGGGGAGTCAGAAGAAAGTCTGGGAAGGGAATGGTCACCAGGAGCAGGGGGCTGCCCTGAGGGGGGTGGGGAGGCTGCTAAGGAGACCACTCGGCTGTCAGGCTGGCTGGCTGGAGCAGCTGGGGCTGAGACGGGGGAGGAGCATGGAAGGCCTCGGGACCGGAAGCTTCACCAAGCCCAGGGGATGAGAGCCAGGCTCTTGAAGGTGGAAGGAAGCAGTTTCAGGACAAATGAAAGGGGATATGGAATCCTTCTACAGAAGGGATGTTAAACAGGAGGCTCTTGTACCTCCCCCGAATCAAGCGGTAAAGGCCAAAACTCTAAGTAGGTAGGTAATGGAGTGATATAGAAGCTCTCCTCTTCCCACCCCAGAGTGGGAGTGGGGTGTGGATGTTAAGTTGGTGAAATCAAGACAGTCCATTTGGTGGAGGGGGGAATTGTACCATCTATAGATGCTCCTTTATTTTTTATTTTTTTTTAATTTATTTACGAGAGAGAGAGAGACAGCATGAGTGGAGGAGGGGCAGAGAGAGAGGGAGACACAGAACCCGAAGGGGGTTCCAGGCTCTGAGCTGTCAACACAGACCCAGACGCGGGGCTTGAACTCACAAACCAGGAGATCATGACCTGAGCCGAAGTCGGATGCTTAAGCAACTGAGCCACCCAGGTGCCCCTGTAGATGCTCCTTTAGAAAGAGAAGGTCTGAATCCCAGGCCAAAAAGGTAGGAAGTACAAGGCATGATTACAGCCTAATCGATGGCATTAGCATATTTAAAGATCAAGTCTAGGGGAGGACAATGGGACTCAGAAAGGCAGAATTTGATGGTGTTTATTAAACATAGAGAAACACAGAATCTGGAAATCTGGAGCTGGTCCCTGGAGAGTCAGCTCCGAGGCTGGGCAAGGCTGGAGAGCAAGGCCTTATCAGGGCCTGGGCAAACCTCCCTGAGGACCCACCAGCTTCCTCTCCTCTGATTCCACCCACAATCCGCTGCTGCTGTGACCTTCTAATCAAGAATTCTATTCCCACAAAGAATTGCCTAGAAGGAGGGACCATGAGGCCTATACATCTGAGCATCAGGTCCACTTGATAATGGTGTTGGTGGTGTTGGTGGTGGTGACGATGATACTATAGCGACTACAGCTAACTTTCACTAAGCCCGTGCCAGGCACTGTTCCAAGCCATTTACAAATATTAACTCATTTAAAACACCTCCACAACCCTATGAGGTAAGTCTACCCCCATTCTTAGATGAGAAAATTGAGGCACTGTTAAATCATTTTTCACGTTTATACAGCTTGTACGTGGAATAGCCAAGACTCGAACTCAGGCTGCCTGACTCAAGAACCTGCACTAGGCTAGACCACTGTGCGTTTAGTTTTTTTTTTTTTTTTTTTGAAATGTTCATTTTTGAGAGAGAGAGAGAGAGCACGCGCAAGAGTGCCCAAGTGGGGGAGGAGCAGAGAGAGGGAGACACAGAATCTGAAGCAGGCTCCGGGCTCCAAGCTGTCAACCCAGAGCCCAACATGGGGCTCGAACTCACAAACCTTGAGATCATGACTTGAGCTGAAATCAGACGTTTAACCGACTGAGCCACCCAGGTGCCCCTGCATTCAATTTTTGTTGAGGACAAAAATTGGCAGTCTGGCTGGTGTGCCCATCCATCTCTTTTGGGATTGGTTGGGGTGAGTCTGGGCGGGATTCAGCGTGACCAGCTCTGCAGCACTAACCTAATGGGGGTTTTGCAAGACTCGGGACTATGTGCTTCATCTAGAAAGTGCCGTCTTATGTGGTTAAGCCAGTGTGACCAGCTGACTTCCTGAGCAATGCCTCTCCCCACTTCAGAGCCCAACCCTCCAGGCACTTTGAGCTGGGAATCAGGAACCTAAGGAGTAGGCTTACCAGCTATGGACTTTGGACAGGTCACCACCTAGTGTGCGTGCCTCAGTTTCCTCACAAGTAAGCTGTGCATGTTGAACCACGCTAGCCCTTACAGTAACTCCCTTTCTAAGTGAAGAATCAGGTGGACCCACGAACGCGCTGGTTCTTGCATAATATAAGAAGTGAGTAGATGGGAGGAGGCAGGTGGGCCCAACAGGGCACAGAATCCAGGGCAGTTAGGTTCAGAGTTCGTGTCAAAGCTGATTCACCACCACTGCGGGACCGTTCTCCTCCACCCAGGAGTCCTCGGGGCTTTCTCTGAGAGGACTTTGCCAGGCTCTGCAGGCTGAGGCTTTGCCGGGTGGCCCCGCCTCTCTCTTCAGCTCCCCCGTGGAGGCAGGAAGGGTTAGAAGTCAAAAAGTCTGTCCAACTGGAAGGGCTGGAGAGGAAAGTTTAAGGCGCTGGAGGAGGCGGGAACGCCTTCCCAGAGCTAGGAGCTGCGTAGGGAGCTAGAGAGCCAAGGCCAGATGAGGACCCAGAGGTCTGGAGGGGCGGCTGACCTCGCCCCCGAGGCTTCGGCCGACAGGGGGCGCTGTGACCTCCTCCGCGCCCTGCTCCTGGATTCCTAGCTGCTTTCCGCTGCTGTAGCGTAGTGCGCGCTCGGCTTTCCCCTCCACGGTGCTCAGGTGCCCGCTGGTCCCGAGGGGCACCGCCGTCTCCCTTCCTCTTAGGGGTCCCGGGTTCAGCCCCTTGCCTGGACCAAACTGGGCAGGCGCTTAGTCTGTGGAATGAATGGATGAAGGAACGAGTGAATGAAAATGAACGAATGAATGAATGAAAAGGATTCATCCCACAGAGCTCCGCGTCTCCGCGCGCCCCCGACATGTGGATGCCAAAGGTGCCGGGGGTCGGATGCGACGCCCGCGCCCTGCTGAAGTGGGGGCGGCGGGGACCTTCTGGCCAGCTGGCTGCAGGGCGGGAACTGCCCAAACGCAGTTCCCAGCTTCACCCGGTTTCCGCGGCGCCCCTGCTCATTCGGGGCTGCCTTACTCCCCGGTCTCCAACAGCCTCGCTCTCGTAGATTCACCCGGGCTCCGCCAGACCCCCCACACTCCCTGGACTCCCCAGGTCCCCACCTCTAGCCAGGCGGGAGGCGGGAGACTGCCACCTCTCCCGCCCCCGCAGGCCACCCCCACCCCCCCGCCTCCATCCCAGGCTGCGGCGGCCGCCACCGCTGCCAGCGCGTCCCGCCGACTGCCGCAAACCTGGGCTCAGGGAAAGGGGGTCAGCGCGGCGAGGGCGCGGGGAGCAGATCCGGGAGGGGAGGGGAGGGGAGGGCGCGGAGGAGGCGAAGGGGGAGCGCGCCGAGGGGCGAGGCGCGGAGGAGGGACCGAAGGGGAGGGGAGAGGCGGGGGAGAGAGAGGGGAGGGGAGACTAGGCGAGGGGGCGGGGAGCCGAGGCGGGGAGCTGCGCGGACCGAAGGGGAGGCGGCGGGGACGCCGGGCGGCTGCGGGTCCGGCTGAGTCGGGAAGCGGCGGCCGGACCAGCCCGGGCCGGGGAGAGCGGGAGCCCGCGGGGCCGGGCTGGGCTGCGGGGCCGGGGAGCGCGGAGCCGGGCACCTCGGCGCCGGGCAGCGACACGGGAACCCGGCCGCCCAGCCCGCGCCGCCCCAGCCCTCAACCGCCGGCCGGCCCCTCTGGGATGTCCCAGGGACCCAGGCGTCCGGGACGGTGACCGAGCGAGCCCGAGGATGGGACGGCGCCCGCAGCTCCGGCTCGTCAAGGTAAGAGCGAGCGGGCGTCCCCAGCCCCCGGACCGGCGCGGGGCGCGGGTGGGCTGTGGGTGTGATGGGGGTCACCGGGGAGGGCTGTGCACACACAGGTCCCTCTCGCTGGACCTCTGGAGCCGGCGTGGCGGGGGCGGGGAGGACTCAAGTGAAAAAAGACATCATTGTGGCGAAGCTGCGGGGCTGTTGGCGGAGGAGGGGGTCCGCCCACCCGGGCAACCAGCTCTGTGCGGAGAATCGCTTTAGGCTCTGGGAGTGAAACTTGGTCCCATCTCCCACCCTCCCATGCAGACCCCGACCCCGGTTTGGGAGGCTCCGGAGATGGGTTCCTCGCGGACCCCAGCACGCTCTCAGCAGCCCCCCCCTCTCCGCACGCCCCCGCCCTGGTTCTTGGGAGCTCCTTCCTGCCCCTTCCCCTGCTCGTTAAGCTGCGAGTCTGGGGAGACAAATGTCCCCCGTGTCTCCCGGCCTTTGATCAATATCGCAGTCTCCGGGGAGGAGACTGTGCATCCGGCTGCGGCTACAGTTGCTGCGCGGCGGCGGGCCGGCGAGAGCACCTCGCTCGCTCCCCGAGCCTTTGCACTCGGGGTCCCTGCGCCGTGCGGCTGCCGGCTCCTGCTTCTCCCGCTCCGGCCCTGGAGATGCGATTCCGGCGCCCGGAGTTTAGAAAAGTCGTCCGATCGCATGACCAGCGTTTGCCGGCTCAAGTTCGGGGGCGACGGGGCTGCCGAGGGCGGCGTAGGCCGGGGAAAGGCTGGGGGTGTCGTCAGTCCAGCCCGCGGGTAGTGACAGCCGCCACTTCAGTGCCCAGGGCTTCCCAAAGCGGTTCGGCTCGCCGGGTGTGGGCGCGTAAGCAGCCGCCGGAGGGAGAGGTGGGTGGGCCTCGGCACCGCTGCCGGGGAGCCCAGCTCTCGCCGGAGGATCCCGACTCCGCAGGGTCCGTGTGGACGGCCTGGGCTACAAATGCAGACAACACCAGCTTAACTGGGTTCAGAGCATTTAAAAGCGATTACATTGAAAAGAATTGAATGGGTTTGGGGGAGGGGTGCGGGTTGACTGAATTTCAGTTTTCTAGCAGTAATTAAACCAACTCTAGGTATACCAGCTCCCAAGTGGTTCCACTTCAGCCAAATTCTTTAAATGTAACAGCGGCCAGGTGGTCAGCAGAGACGTTACCAGTTACCCAAGCTTCTTCTCCATCCTCTCCCTCCCCTCCCAAATATTTATAAGTTGTTTTTAAAAACTGCTGAGGGTCGGGCTGCTTGAACCCATGTCCCCTCCTCCACCCATTAACTGAGGACCAGCGGTGAACCCAGAGATTATTTTCTGGGTGATCAAGACTGGGGGAGGAAGGTAGGAAGAAAAACACCCAAAGAGGTTGAATAGATGGCATTGAATGGGAATATTTTCCGAAAGGCTAGTGTGTACCCAACCTTGCTCTGAATTCACAAATCATTAAACTGAATTGGATCTTTTAAATGGATTCAGAGAACTGAACTGTAGGTTTGGGGTTTTTTGTGTAGTTTTTGTGTTGTTTTGTTTTTTAAGTTTACGTGGTAATAGCCGAATGTTCTTTCTCCGGCCTTTCTTAGAATCCTGTGTAATTCTCTGCTTAGAATTGTCACGTTTTCCTAAAAGAACAATTTTTTTTTTCTGTTGTTATGCGTGTGTTTTTCTTACTGGATGGTGAGATGTGTATGCCCTTTATGGCTGGCCTAATGAACGCAGTAGGTGTTCAATAAATACCGAATGAGGGAGAGGCAGTGAATGAATGGCCAGCTAATGCTCATTTCAGTCAAATAATTACTTGCTCCTTCTATTTATGTAGCACGTACAATTTGCCGGACATTGTTCTATCTGCTTTGCAAATATTTAGTTACTTAGTCTGCTTAACAGCCCTGGGAAGTAGGGATTATTACTGAGGCACAGAGAGGCTAAGTAGCTTGTTCAAGGTCACACAGCCAGTGAGCGGTGGAACAAAAACTCAAACCTAGGCACTGTTGTTCTAAGGGTTTGTTTTGTTAGCTTTTATCAGCAAATGTTCTAAGCCACTTAAATCTCATCCTAGACCTCTGCCAGATGAGAACCTAGATAGTTCTGTCAGTCTGTAATTATTATATTTTTATTGTTGCTATTTTTTTAAGCAGGCTCCATGCCCAACATGGGGCTAGAATGCACGATCTTGAGATTAAGAGTCGCATGCTCTGGGGGCCTGGGTGGCTCAGTCAGTTGAGTGTCCGACTTCAGCTCAGGTCATGATCTCACGGTTCGTGAGTTCGAGCCCCGCGTCGGGCTCTGTGCTGATGCCTCAGAGCCTGGAGCCTGGAGCCTGCTTGGGATTCTGTGTCTCCCTCTTTCTCTGCCCCTCCCCCACTCATGCTCTGTCTCTGTCTCAAAAATAAATAAACATTAAAAAAAAAAAAAAGAGTCGCATGCTCTACCGACTGAGCCAGTTAGGTGCCCCTAGTTCTGTCAGTTTGAATTTAGGGGAATTCATCCAGAATCCAGTTTGGTCCCCAACAAGTCAGACAGTGTTGGGAAAGGACCACTCTGGGACCCTTATTGTGGGCTGAGCACTGCCCTGGCTACAGAGAACTGGGGGGAGAGTGTGTGGGGAGAGTGTGTGCAGGTGAATATGTGTGGATGCAAAGGAGGGGACAGGTGAAATATTGTCTCTGCCCCCAGGGGAGAGGGGGATCGAGCACCTCTGGGTTACCCACCCACCAGCTGCAGCTCCTTGCAGGGAGACCCAAGTGTGGCTCCAAGAGGTGGGCTCTGGGAGTGTGAGGGTGAGTTCTTCTTATGTTTTAAATGTTTCTTTATTTTTGGGAGAGAGAGGAAGGAGAAGGGGCAGTGAGAGGAGGACAGAGGATCTGAAGAGGGTTCTGTGCTGACATCACGGAGCCCGATGCAGGGCTCGAACCCATAAACCGCAAGATCATGACCTGAGCCGAAGTCAGAGGCTCTACTCACCAAGCCACCCAGGGGCCTCAAAGAGAGTGAGTTCTGAAAAGGCTGCTGGTTTTATTGCTACTGTTCTTGTCTTAAGAGCAATCTCACAACGCAAGACAAAGTCTGGAAACCAGAAGGGACAATTATTACCCCCTCACCTTCCTAACACAGCTACTGCTATCATTTTTGAGTAATCCCTGTAGGCCCTTTCTCAAGTGCAGGTTTGGGCACCGCTGTGGCCATCGGGCACACCCCGTCACTTACTGTGTCACAGCCCAAGTCTGGCCCATCCTATTCTGGAGCCTCCAGAGGGAGCTTGTCAACATCTGCCTACTGCTTGTGAGTGGATATACCTTGGATCCCTATACTGGCGCACATTTGGATCATTTCCAAATTCTTTCTTTGACAGATAATCTGGAGCCAGTTTTTGAGGGAGGCATTGGCAGAAGGGCAAAAAAGTGAGCCCAGGGCAGGGCCACAGGCTGCCTTGCTGAGTGGGGACAATTGGGCTGGCCACAAACGAGGTGCAAAGGAGGAGAGTGGGGCTGAAAGCCAGGCTAGGACATTTGGATTCGATACGAATCTCTAGGGAGGGGTCTGTCCAGTTCCCAAGGAGGATACAGACCCGTGGAAAAGCAGAGGCTGTGAGGATCAGCCCAAGTGGAAAATCCGTTTCTCACCCTCTCTGACATTTGCTCCTTGGACAGCGTCAGCAGCCAGCGAGGTTCAGCTGCACAGAAGGAGTTTGGAGGGTCCAAGGGACCCTTTGGCAGCATCCCCAGTGCCCGTGACGCGTGCTGAACGCATAGACCCGAGCCCTGACCATGGTGTGGCCGGAAGGAAGGCGTTAGGCACAGGGGCTGGTCATGCAGCAGTTACGGGGTGGAAAGACCATCAGCCTGGGATTTGGCAAATCTGACTTCGGTCTCAGTTGTGCCTCTAATCAGCTGTGTGACTTAAGGTAGGTCACCGTCCCTCTCTGAGCCGCGCTTTCCCTGTCTATAAACAGGGGTATTGCACTCGATTCCCGGGTACCTTTCATGTCTCTGTGAAATATCTGTGTCCAAACACTCCTTAGGGCCATGACCTTACATGGGAAAAGTGGGGTGCAGCAGATTCAGTTCCCAGCTCTGTTCCTCCCCAGCTATGGGACCTTGGTACTTGGTATTTGGGCTCAGTACCCTGTCTAAACTTGAGTATCCATCCCCGGCTATGAAATGGAGGCAATACCTAACTCAGAAGGTTGAGGTAAGGGTGAGAGAGTTCCCGCATGGAAAGCACCCGGGGTAGCACCTGGTACAGAGTTTGTTTTCAGAAACAGGTGCAAGGATTGCTTGCATTTCAGATCAAATGGGATCATGCAGGAAAAGCAACTTGGAGGAAGAGCTCTTGGACGTGGCTCAATACGTAGCATTTTTGCGTCTTTCCCTTTCCACAGCACTGAGCCTCCCAACCCGCCGCATAGAGTAGGCATTTCACAAATGTTTGTTGACGGAATGGATGGCGTTTTTGTTGCTCCTTCCGGTTTACCACTGCGCGATCACAGTGGACGCCTTGCTGTTCCCACGAGAGGCAGATGTCGTACCAAAACCACCCTAGCAGAAAAGCCATCTCTGATGCAGAAAAGAGTGGAACTGCCCCTGAAGGACACTATTTTAAAAAGGAAGGAACAGAGGAACGGAGGAAGGGAGACAGCTCGCAACAAATAGCCAATAGAGCGCCCCAGTGATTTAGAGGATCCGTTGAGAGTAGAGCCTTGGCTCGTGAAACTCTAGCCCCTTTGCTGTGACCGGAGGCGAGCTGGCTGGCAGCAGGTGACCTGGAGCCTTTCTTGTGTCCTCCTCTGTGCAGAGCGGGGTGGGGTGACCTCTCCCAGCTCTGACTCTCCCCTAACCAACGACGGCATCGACAAAAGGAAGCGTGAGTCCATTTTGGAGCTAAGGCCAAGTCTCCATTTTAGCTACAGGTTTACATTCAAAGAATGAATTTGTTAATTACAAATGACCCCTGTCTGCTTAGATTCTCAGAGTCCCTTGGACCTAACATCACCCAGTCCTTTTTCAGTGCTTGTCTTCAGGCTTGCTCTCGGTCAGCCCCCCCTCACTGCCCCCCAGTGTGGCAGCCAGCATCTTCTTTCACAGGTGGGAACACCCCGTGAAGCAGACGGGGGCTCCAGGCAAGTAAGGTCATCTCTCTGAACCCCAGTTTCTTCATCTGTAAAAAGGGAGAAAAGAGTACCCACTTTATGGGATTAATCACCATGATTTCGTGAGATGTCAGGGGTGAAATTCAGCACAAACGTAGTGTCTGGCATATAGTAAGTGCTTAATAAGTATTCACGATAGTAGTCACTTAATAAATCTTGCCAAATTTTATTAATCCAAAGAGGACCATCAAAGGAGGGGTGAGGAAATGGGAGGTGGAGGAAGGAGTGCTTGGCAGTGGAGAATCTCCCCCTGCCCCAGAGTCCTTTTCCCAGTCCCCCGGGGAGAAGGGACGGGGTCACCTGCTGTCAGCTGAGGGCAAAGGTCAAAGGACAGAGGTGCCTGAAATCGGCTCTCTGAACATCTGACATATGTGAAGGAATTTGATAATAAAAGTAGAGGCATGTAGGGAGGATAATACCAAATGATTAACTCACTGATGCAAACAATGATTTTGAAAACAACTAGCTGGAATCTATTAAGCCACAGGTTATTAACCTTTTCAGAGTAAGTGGTGTCTACTTCGGCAAAATGGAGAGAAGACAGGTGGGGAGGACCGGAGGGAGGAAGCTTGGGGAGCGTGGACGTAAGCTTCCTTTTCTGTGAAATGGCCACGTTGAGATGCATTTCTGGGAGACAGGTCCCGTGTCCACAGAGCTGCCGACTCAAAGGCTCAAGCCAGACGTGTTCTTTGGCAACTCTCCGTGCAGCAGCCGTGAAGCTGTTTCAGGGACAAATGAAGATATTGCGAGTGCCCTTCCTGCCCTATAAACACAGGCGATTTCATGATCCCAACTTGGCCCTGCTGCACCACCACCCCCCCCCCCCCGCCGTGAGGTGCTTAGAGGAGAGCTTCGTGGGGTAGCCCCCCTCCACCTTTCCATCGGTTCCCAACCTCCAGCCAATCTGGTGGTGAGCCAGGGCGCCTAGGTCAGAGTCCAGGACAGAAACTGGCCAGACTGGTCCAGCTGCTTCCATAGCTTTGTTCTAGGCTGTCAGACTACAATTTGGAGTGTTCAGAGGTGGTGGGGCTATCCTGAGGCACAGTGGGAGACTTAGGGGACCTTTGGGACAATGTTCTGCCCAGTGTGTTTGGCAGGTACCTGGAGGCGAGTGATGGGCTAGGGCAAAAGATGGCTGCGACATTTCATTTACGGCAGGGACTTTCTCCACTTTGATCCGTATTTCCCCAGCCTCCTTGGCAGGGTGTGGGAAGGGCTCAGGGGTTTCCACAGGTGCCAGCCCTGACACTGTGAGGATAGAGCCGGGTGGGGAGAGGAAAGGAGGCCAAGGATGCGGGGCTGGGCTATGCAGCCTGGAGGAGGCAGCTGGGTCCAGAAGGGGTTTGGCTACTCAGGGAGAGGGTCGAGGAGAAAGCTAAGGCACAGTCCTCCGGGGTCCAGGCCTCCTGCACGGGGGGCCCCCAATCCCACTCACAGAAGCAAAGACCCAGCAGGCCATGGGCCTGCTCAGGATGGACAATTGTATTATTACATAAGATGTGGGCATGCGGACAGACAGCGAGGGAGAGGCAGACAGAGAGACAGAAACTAAAAGTGATGCAGAGGTGAGTACCTCTTGAGCCAGAGGTGCTGGCTCAAGTTGGCACGAGAGAGAGAGAGAGATCAGGACCAGAAGGGCCTGGAGGACAGAGGAGGGAGGAAGAGAGAAGGAGAGGGAGAGAGAAAGAGGTGGTAGCATGAAAAAGGACCTGTGTGTCATTTTTGGCCGTTCTGGCTTTGTACTTTCTCCGTAGCGCCCAAAAGAATGTGTGCCCCTGCTTTGGAGGCCAGAGATGGCATTTCCCCTCTTCGTTTCTTCCAAGAATTACCACCCCACCCCATCGCTAGCCTTCCCGGGGAGCAGGGATGCTCTGAGGCTGAGGCTCGCTGTGTGGAGGCTGCGGATGAGTGTGCGCAGACAGGAGTGCTCCCCTCCCCCTCACCAGCCTCCCGCTGCCCCCCCCCCCCCGCTCCCCGGCCCCCGGGCTGAGTTCTCCTCCCCAAGTTCAGAAGGAACACAGCCTGCTGCCTTTGTGGTCCCAACTGATTACACACGCAGTCTGTCTGTCTATCTATCTTGAGCCACTTTTGCATCATTTGCAATAGCGTGCCCCCACCTGCTACCCCCTCAGATGGTCACACCCCGGCCTGTCTTCTCTAAGCACAGTCAAACCCGTGAGGTGCGTGGCACCCACCAGCTCGAGGCCAGGGCCAGAGGACTGACTCCCAGAGGAGCATCCGGGCACCCGGGGGCTGTGGGTTCAGCAGTGGACGGTCACTCTCCGTGGTCACCCTCTGGGCCACACGTGCCTGGCTGGGAGGCTGAGAGGCTGGCCCTTGGACAGAGGCCTGTGTCCTAGGCTTGGCCTGCACCTCTGCTTTCCCCCCTCTTCCTGCCCTTTCTCTCCACTTCACCCCACTTCTCTTGGCCGGATGCCTCCGTGCCAGGGTTCACACCCATGACCCCATGGGGTCCTCCTGTCCCTCTCTAGAGGTGAAAGAATCAGACGCTCCCAGCATCCATCGATCCTCTGTCCCTCCGACTCGGTCACTCTGCCCCCTCCTCCCACCAGAATACTCATGTCTAACTGCCACTCTGCCTTTGGCCGTGCTTCTGCCCCCCAGTCTCTGCACCAATCCTATGTGACACGTCTACCAAAGTCGTCTTGAGCTATCCCTACCCCCTCTTCCAGGAAGCCCTCCAGTCGAAGTACATCTCTCACTGGTTGTTCCTGTGCTTCTGCTGGGTCTTCTCCTTCCTCTCTTGCATGGTGGGCTCTCAGACAACAGGGGCCCTCCTCCCACAGACGCTCCACAGGTTCACTAGCCAGACCCCACACGGACCCCTGGTCACTCACATCCCCTGAGCCCCTGTTCCCGCCATAGACTGGGAGCTGTCAGGGCCGGAGGAGTCTCTTAAATTAAAATAAAAACAAAGGTCTCCGGCACCTAGTCCAGTGCTCCACGCACACACGGCGCATCATGGATGTGGAATTTAGGGGAGGGGTCTCCCTGATCCTGCCTCCTGCCGCACGAGTGTCTGTGCTCTCAGAGGTGCTGTAGCGACAGGAGACACAGAAATGACAAGCTAGACAGATTCCTCTGCTTCTGCGTGTGGATTTGTGACTCAATGGCTTATCCAGCCCTACGCTGTCAGTGCCACTTAGTAACATTGAGCAATTCCGGCCCTGCCCGGTGTCCCACCCCGGTCCCCATAGCACTGGGGGCATCTGTCCACATGAGAAAGCAAGGGCATCACTTTGCATCATGAGGGTTCTGGGCAGGGTCAGTGGGAGACATTGCTAGAGGGAGATTTGGGGCTGGGCTGAGGACAAAGGTGCAAGAAACTTCTCGGAACCTGGGGTCTTCATTTTTTTTTTTAATATTTATTTATTTTTGAGAGAGAGACAGAGTGTGAGCAGGAGAGGTACAGAGAGAGAAGGAGACACAGAATCCGAAGCAGGCTCCAGGCTCTGAGCTGTCAGCACAGAGCCTGATGCGGGGCTCAAACCCATGAACCGCGAGATCATGACCTGAGCTGAAGTCTGACGTTTAACCAACTTGAGCCACCCAGGCACCCCCTGCGGTCTTCAGACAGCAGGGCACTTAGGTCCTCAAGCCGGGGCTGGGGAGGAGGCGTGGTGGCAGCCCAGGGCTCCCTCCACATCCCTGCCCTGGTTCTGCTGGTAATGAGGCAGGAACAGCCAGGCAAGACAGACGTGGGCAGAGGACTCGGGAGGAAGGTAGTGAGTCCATTCTTGGCTCCCTCCAGGGGATCCCGTCTCTCAGTCCAGATCCTAACCCCTCCATTCCCTATGGGGGGGGCAATTTTTGGTGTCATTCCCTCCAGTTTGCTGGGCCCCGAGAGCCGTGCCACGATGGCTGCAGCCAGGCTGTGAAACGCGGGGCACACGCACACCCCCGAGAAGCGAGCAGCCCCGAGAGGCAGCACTGACCCTAACGCTGAGGCGGTAGGTGCCCACCAGGTGCCACCTCCTGGGCAAGTCACGCAACCTCTCCAGGCTTGGTCCTCATCTGGACCATGAGCGAAAATAAAAGGAAACGCCTCTGTGCTGAGGGGCCCGTCCCCAACCAGACTCGCTGGGTGAGCCCCCCCCCCACCCCCACTTCTCCCGGGAAGGCCCCTCACCCCAGCCTCTGCTGCCCTGGATGCTGGCCCCAACCACGGAGCCTCCTCCAGGGGGCCTCCCGGATAAGCCGGCCTCCATCAGCTCTCCTCCAGCTAAGGCAGGGCTTCTCAAACGGGCTCCAGGGAAGGACCACGTGGATTTTTCCAGTCTGTGGCGGACTGGCACCTGGTCATCCTGCAAGTGATGACCGTGCGGCCTGCACCACCCGACCGCCCTGGAGAGGTGGACATCAGAGCTGGTCTAACCCTGTTGTTCAAGGAGATCAGTCTTGTGACGACACGCAGGGATATCACAGCAAGGACAATTCACATCGGGGTTCCCAAATGCTTACTCTCGGGGATAGTCTGCAGCTAGGCACCCATGCGGACCACCGTTTGAGTAGCACTGGTCTCAAGGCCTCCCCTGGAGCCAGAATATTGGCCTGGAATCCCTGGTTCGCTTTTCATGGGAGCCTGGCGGCCGGCCGGCCTTGCTCCGCACCTGTGCGCCTCCTGCCGTAAGGACTCGGCGACAGGGCCAGAGCGGCTCTTTCGGGGGCAGCAGTGGCTGGGGGCCCGAGGCAGCAAGAGCTCGTGGCCAGGAGGGCGGAATCCTTCCGCTTCCTCAGAGCCCTTACCCCTGGCAATTCTGTGCGGGCCCCTTCCTCCTCCTGGTTTTCACTCATCAAGCTGCACCTTGTCACTAAGGTCGGGGGAAGACTCATGACCTTGAGTGGTCGCATTGCTCTGGGGAGACAAGGGAGGTCCTTCCTCTGTGGTGGGCTCACCCCAGTGCTCACAGAAATCAGCCCCACGTTGGCTCTAGGCCTTGGCCCCGGGTTGCCCAAGATAAGGGAGCCTGAAGTCTCCCTTGCTCCAGGGCCCGGCTCTGCCTCCTGCCTCCGAGATGCCGGCCCTGGGGACAGGCTGCTTCAGAGCCCAGGCTGGGCCAGCCCGGCCTGCCTATTTGGGGGAAGAGGCGGCCACACGATGCTGTCCCTGGGCGGCTCACTTCCCTGCATTGGCTGCACCGCGGGCAGGCACTTCCTGCTTCGGCTTTGCACCTCCCATGCATACCCCGGCCTGGAGAAGCCGACTGGGCAGCACGAGCAGGGAGGTGAGGGACCTCCTGTCTGCCCAGCTGGCCAGGCACCCCCATTCCCGAAGGACCCCGGCCTCCAGTCTGAGGCCAGGAGTTTCATAAATGACTGGTCCAAGGTCCCCCACGGGGCATTTGCTGGATGGAGTGAGATCAAGGCCTCTTTTTGTCTTACAGACCTGCCTCCCTTGTTCTCCCATTCTTCCCAGGGTCCCCTCCCCACACCCCCCCCCCACCTGCTTTCCCCCCGCTCCTAGCTTCCATGATGGGCTGGCAGGTGCATGTTTTCAGATCCGGGAGGACGCTGCAAAACCTTCCAGCCCCTGGTTTCCAAACCTCAGCACTGTTGACATTTGGGGCCAGGCCATTCTTTGCCGTGGGGGCTGCCCCCCTGCATTTGAGGGTATAGAGCAGCCTCCCTGGCCTCCAGCCACTAAGTGCCAATAGCACTCCTCCAGCTGTGGCAACCGAAAACGTCTACAGTCATGTTTCGTGGGGGACAAAAATTGCCCCCAGCTGAGAACCACTGGGTTAGTTCAGTTACCCTCACTTCTGGTGAATCACTTGGTGAGCATTAAATAATAGACTCCTGAGTTTCCCCTCAGATCTGCTGAACCTGACTTCCTGGGGTGAAGCCTGAGACACAGAATTTTCTACCTCCCAGATGCCAAGGACTGTCTGGAAACCTCGGATTTCATCTAATTTGCTCCTTTTACAGGCAAAGAAACAGACGGGGCCATTTTCTATCTCATGGATGAGTATATAGTTATTCCTAATCGCTGCCGTAAATGACCCTGCTCGATGGGGTTCGGTGGTCAAGGAGCCCCTTGAAACCATCCCCTCACGGCCTTAGAAGGCAGCTGCTTCTCCAGAAAACCCAGCCTCTAAACCTTTAGCCGTTTTCTAATAGGACCTGATTTCCACACGTCAGATGATTTCACTCTGCCTTCCCGGCCCTCTTCACATCCCTTTTAAGACGCGGCTTCTCAAAGGATATCCCTTTTTTGCCGACCCCGAAATCCTCCTTGCTTTACTCTTGTCGCAGAGCAGGCTGAGCCGAGGAGGACACAGCTGGTAGTGACACCTGTGTTGCCGGTGACTTCACACACTGTCCCCAGCAGCTCAGCTCCGTCTCCCAGAGGAGCAGCTGCCTCTCCCACGCCCTCAGGGGTGGTTTCCCAGTGTCTGGGAGCCACTCACGACTTCCAGGAGCAAGGGGCCGGATCAGAGCCCCATCCAGGCTCCACTTCTCTCTGAGAACCAAACTTAACCCTTCCTGAGTCCCCTGACAGCGTCCGACTGCCACTGCCAGCTCTTGGCAAGCCAGGCTGTGGCCCCGAGCCAGAGATCAAGAGGCAAAGGAAACCTATACCTCTTCTTCTGGAGGATCTATGCTGGGGGGAGGGGTGGGGAGTAGGAAGGGAGGCAGGACGGTCAGGGAAACAGGCTGTCCTGGCCAGGGGTCCAATCCCGGCATGGAACACGGCTCCTATCCCAGGCCCTCCGCTCACTGTGGTAAACAACCTTGAGCAAGTTACCAACTGTGCATGCATCAGTTTGTCATCTGTGCAGTGGGAAGAGAATAAAGGCTCCACCTCTTGGGGTCCAGAAGGATTAAAAGAGAAAAATGAGAGTCTGGCACCGTGCAAGCCTTCAGTAAAAGCTAGAATTTAGAGGAAAGAAAGAAGGAAGAAAGGGAGTAAGGAGGGAGATGGAAGGAAGGAGGGAAGGAAGGAAGGAAGGAAGGAAAGAAGGAGGGAAGGAAGGAAGGAAAGAAGGAGGGAAGGAAGGAAGAAAGGAGGAAGGAAGGAGGGAAGGAAGGAAGGAAAGAAGGAGGGAAGGAAGGAAGGAAAGAAGGAGGGAAGGAAGGAATAAAGGAGGGAAGGAAGGAAAGAAGGAGGGAAGGAAGGAATAAAGGAGGGAAGGAAGGAAAGAAGGAAGGAAGGAGGGAAAGAAGGGAAATGGAGACTCGTGAAGACTAAGAGAGCTGGGGAGGTTGAGACCAGGACAGAGAGGGGACGGTGGGTGGGAGGGGGCAGGGAGGATGAGAGGCATGAGCTGTGGGAAAACACTAATGAGTGGATCTAAGGGGGAATCCTACCAAAAGAGGGTGAGAACGAAGGCAGAAGCAGCAGAAAAGGAGAGCAGACCGGGATGGGACCGGTGCCATGTTCCAGGCACTGCTGCCCCCCACCTCCTTTCCCTGTGCCCAGCGAATCCCCACCACACACGTTCACAGGTGGATGCTGGCGGCTAGGAACAGAGCACCGGTGGAAAGTGGGTGTGCCTGCCCTGGGTGGCCCTGGGGGACCAGTCCAGGAACTTCTGGACAGGAGGGCCAAGTCAGGAAGGAAGCCACTTGCACCAAGTCAATAATGGTTCTCATAACGGATTGTTAACGGCTTACCATGTGTTCGGCCCCAGGCTGTTTTATTTTTTTTTTTTTTCAACGTTTTTTTTTTTTTTTTTTTTTTTTTATTTTTGGGACAGAGAGAGACAGAGCTTGAACGGGGGAGGGGCAGAGAGAGAGGGAGACACAGAATCGGAAACAGGCTCCAGGCTCCGAGCCATCCGCCCAGAGCCTGACGCGGGGCTCGAACTCCCGGACCGCGAGATCGTGACCTGGCTGAAGTCGGACGCTTAACCGACTGCGCCACCCAGGCGCCCCGGCCCCAGGCTGTTTTAAATGCACCCTGTTGTTGAATCTCTTCAAGAGCTTTAGGGTGTAACTATTTCATCCTTATTAGCCCCATTCATAGATGGGGAAACTGAGGCTCAGAGAAGTTAAGTCACCCAAGGTCACACAGGAAGGAAGGGGCAGATAAAAGATTCCCATGTGGAATTTTCTGGCGCTAGAGTTGGAGATCTGATTTCTACTCTCCCGTATATCCTGAAGGCAGAGCATATTCGGACCTGGAAAGGAATGTAGGGAACACACTGCCCTCCTCATTTGACAGATGAGGAAACCGAGGCAGGAAAGGGGGCAGGGGAATGACTTGTCTGTCCATGGAACAAGTTCGCCAGAGTCAGAACAGGATCTCAGCCCTGCACTGCCCACCCCAAAATGTTTTTGCCTTCAGAGCACCCCTCTAAGGAACTAAGAGCTAAGCGTCCAAGAGAGAGCTCCTCGCGGCTAGAGGAAAAGAGATGCTGGCGAACAGGAAATAGGAAATGTCCTGGTGGGAATAATTACAGGACCTCGTGGTCAAAGGAGACAGAGAGTAAAAACCCACCTGTTCATTCATTCAGTCAGTCATTTATTCGTTCAATGCAGAGTGGGACCTACTCTGTGCCAGCCCCCCCCCCCCCCCGTGGGTACAAAGTCAGCCAAACAGAGACCCTGCCCTCGGGGTGCTTATAATCCAATGGCCAGTATACCTGGAATCTTTGGAAGGGTCTGTGTACATCCAGAGCTGGGGTCTTGTAGGTCCTTGCTGCCCCTGGGGTGGGTGAAGCAGGCACCCAGTGCTTTCGGCTGTGCTGAGAGAAGCAGTAAGGGGAGGGGGCAGGGCACACCTTGAGCCCAGGACCCTAGGGAGAAGGCGTGGGGGCGAGGAACACCCCAGAAATCCCCCCTCCCTGATCTGTAGGCAGGAGATTTTCCTTTCCATTTTTTCCTCTCTGCACAACAGCAATTTCAGTTAATTAAATGTAACAATAAATTATTTCTCGTCTGCCTAAAATAATCTTTCCCAACCCACCCACTTTTGGGGAAACACACAGGCTCTTTGCCTTGAGGTGGGGACAGGCTGTGGCTGTTACAAAAAGAGGCTGTCGTGGGAGGACCTGGCCTGGGCAGGATGGGGAGCGGAGGCTGCTGAGGGGGCAAGGGCCCTGGGCAGTCACGAGGGCCGAGAAAGGGCACGTGGCCTCACTGTCCTTTGTTCCAAGTCTATTTTTACCCCGGCTGGTGTCCAGAGCACCTCTGCGTGGATCAGAAAATGCACCCCGGAGGGTCTCAGTTCTGCTCGTGCACAGCCTGCAATTCTAGCCCCCGTGACCCCTCTGTTTGGCACCTCTGTGCAGGGCGGAGACCACAATTGCACGTGGGCCCTGCCTCTCCCCACCACCATCACTCTGTGTCTATAGATCTCTGCTCTGTAGGCACAGACCTGCCTCTGAAGAGTTGCCTGGGCATATGTTTTGCTTCTACAAACCAGATCCCAGTTTTTAAATGCAACAGGGGAGCTAGCTTTTTAAAGGAATCCTGATTTATGACCTTCCTCTTTTTCACATTTAGATTTTCTTCTCTTGGCTTTACTTAAAACAGGCAGCACCTTGCAAACCAGGTACCTGATAAGAGGCTAATATCTAAAAAAAAGATAAGGAATGTGTCCAACTCACTAGCAAAAAAAAAAAAAACAAAAAAAAAAACAAAAAAAAAACAAAGAACAAAAAAAAAAAAAACAAAACAAAACAAAAACACACAAATAATCCAATTAAAAATGGACAAAGGACCTGAATAGGCATTTTTCCAAAGAAGGTATTGAAATGGCCAGCAGGTGCATGAAAAGGTGCTCACTCATCATCAGGGAAATGCTAATCAAAACCACAGTGAGGTATCGCCTTCTAGAATAAGTACTATCAAAAAGACAAGAAGTAACAACTATTGGCGAGGATGCGGAGGGCAAGGAACCTCCATACACTGTCGCTGGGAATGTAAATTGGGTCCGCCGCTGTGGAAAACAGTATGGAGGTTCCTCAAAAAATTAAAAATAGAACTTTTGTATGAGCCAAGAATTCCACTTTCTGGATGCATATCTAAAGGAAATGAAATCATTATCTCTAAGATCTGTGCCCCCCCCATGCTCATGGCAGCATTATTTACAATAGTGGAGACGTGGAAACAGCCTAAGTGTCCATTGAATGAATGGATAAAGACATTATCATCTATATATATAGAGAGAGAGAGAGGCTTGTGTTAGTTCAACTCTCTCCATAATCAAGGAAGATTCTGAGGCCCAGAGTGACCGAATTATGGACTCGGTCCATGGACACACGCAGAGAACTTTAAGTTTCAGAAGTGATCTCTCTCTCTGTTTTCCCCAAGTGGCCCACCTCCCTGGGGTACAGGTAGGAAAGACCGCATGGCCTAGAGGCCCAGGTGACTCACCCAAAGTCACAAAATCAGTGGCAGGACTGGGCTCAGAACTCAGCAGAAGCAGGAGGGATCCTGTGGAGGGATCACTCTGGAATATTGCTATGGCTTTGTCCCTGGCCCCTAAAAGAGGTTTTCCTGGGGGCCGTCCCAAGCCCAGCATCAGAGGTAGTCATGAGGGTGGCAGGGTGGTGGTAGGGGGTGGGGGGGAGGCAGGCCCTTCTCCTTGCTTTTCATGAACTCCTGGGTGGTGGGGGCAACCCCCCGCACCTCCAGGCCACCCCTCTTCTCCCTCCAGTGGCCCTTCCGGACCCTCCCTAAAAGGTTAATCACCCAATCATCCCATCAAAGGAAATTGCACTTTTGTGCCTTAAAGAGCAAATTGAGCTTCAGCAGCATAGTTATTTATGGTCTCTAATAAGCATTTCTGGGTGTGATTAACCTTTATGCCAGAGTCACACTGGGAATTGGGATGGCAGCTTCAATTCCCGCCACTGCACTGGCCTGGGGGTGGGACACGGGCAGCAGCTGTCAGACTCCCACCCCCCACCCTCCCTCTCTGAGAGCCCCTGCACCCTTCCCTCTCCTCTGCCCGTCCCTTCTTTCCATGCCCTGCCCTGATCTGGGCCATCCGCCTTCCTTCAGCTACTATCCGCTTGAAAATCAGACCCAGGTGGCCTGCCCCCTGGACCCTAGCCCCCACCCAGCTGCTAAAAACAGCTCTAGGACCTTGCGTTCTACCATAAACCCCTATAAAACAGAGAGCATGAGACCTGCCCCGCATGCTTTCCTTGGAACAGTGCCCCTTCCTTGGGGCCACAGGGACCCACTGGGTCCTTGGACAGTCATGCTGTAAATCCAGCGGCAACGCACCCTTGGCCTTCTCAGATTTAATGTCCAAGGTTTGGCTCCTTGGTGAGTGGAGGAATTTGTCACTGAGGCGCAGGTTTTATTTGGGGCCTTGGAACTGCCGGGCTTCTGTACAGAAGCGAGGCATCACCTAGTGAGTGAGCCTAGCACTCCGCCAGCTTCAGGTTCCTGGTGCCATTTTGGTTTTCTCTACCACCTGTTGGGAAATAGTAAACCTCATAAAGTCCTAAACACTCGGCTTGTCAGAAATGGTTCTGAAAGGAGAGCCAGCAGCTAGAGTTAATGACCGAGGGGAGAAGCTAAAAGAGCGGCCCCAGAAAGTGGTGGTCCTAGGCCAAAATCACTTTTGGTCCCATTTGGTGGAGGGCTGGGCCTCTGATGTGACCTCACCCACCGTAAGCTCTGGCTATGTATTTTGGGTGGTAGACCTCCCTGAGCAGTGGAGGGAGCTCTGTGCCCTCCCTGGGAAAATGGCTGTCAAGACCCACAACACAGTGCATTTAATTACAGGGTTTCACACCTCCTCGTGTTGCTCGTGGACCCCAGATTAAGAACTCACAGCCTTAGGGGCGCCTGGGTGCTCAGTCAGTTAAGCCTCCAACTCTCGATTGTGGCTCAGGTCATGATCTCGCGGCTTGTGGGTTCGAGCCCCGAGTCGGGCTCTGTGCTGACAGCTCAGAGCCTGGAGCCTGCTTCGGATTCTGGGTCTCCCTCTCTCTCTGCCCCTCCCCTGCTTGCACATGCTCTCTCTCAAAAAAAAAATAAAAATAAATAAAAGTTAAGAAACAAAAGGGGCGCCTGGGTGGCTCAGTCGGTTGAGTGTCCTACTTCGGCTCAGGTCATGATCTCGCAGTCTGTGAGTTCGAGCCCCGCGTCAGGCTCTGTGCTGACAGCTCAAAGCCTGGAGCCTCCTTTAGATTCTGCGCCTCCTTCTCTCTCTGCCCCCACCCCTCCACTCTCTGTCTCTGTCTCTGTCTCTCAAAAATAAAGAAACATTAAAAAAAAATTTAAAAGAAAAGAACTCTCAGCCTTGGAAGGAAACAATATCCTGGAAATTCTGGGGGCCTGTTCCTCTCATGCAATAATTACTTGTGGATGGAGCTAGAAATCTGGTGAATGTTGAAGAGATCAATGTGTGTGTGGGGGGGGGGGAGAAATACACAGGAAAACTCTGGAAGTGTTCATGGAAGTGGATTGAGGAATGAGCTAGAAGCCTTTACAGACCCTTCCTCAGAGAAAAATGTGGCACAGGCACCGATTCTGTACAGAGCCGACCTTTCCCTAGAGGAGAGGGTGATTCAGGAATTTTAAGAAGCCTGTTGGTAGAAAATGCCTTTGGGAGCCATCACCTGCGAGGAAATGGAAGGACTGGGGTTACAGGCAGCCAGCCAAGGACAAGCTAGCCCTTTGTCCTTTGCACGGCATGTGGTCTGGTTTCGTGATGAATCTGGATTCGCTCTGCTCCTCCGTGAACCCTAGGACGTAAAGATGCCAAGCTAAGACCTTCCTGCCTATGTATTTGCCATTAATCAGAACCGAGGGGAGTAAGTGCTTTGGAGCGAGGTGATTCCGGGCATTGAGGACCAGCCAGAGGTTCGTGACCCTCGTGAGCACCTGGGTTCAGCGCATGCGCAGGGGGACATGGGCACATTGACAGGGGACTGAGTTGCTTTGCTTTGGAGTGCTGGGGAAGGAGCTGCCACGGGGAGGGTTCGGGAACTGGCTTTCCGGGACTGCGGGGCTCACCAGGTGAGGCGGTGGGCCAGGAGGGGGGCGCGCGGGCCAAGAAATGCAGGGTCAAAGGTGCGTGGACGGTAGCGGGATCCCGCAGCTGGGCAGGGACAAGTGATTCAATGTGGCTAGAACACGGTGTACTTTCGAGGGGGGTCTGAAAGACCACGGCACGAGCACAAAGCACGGCTTCAGGATTAGAAGGATGATGGCGGAATGTCTGGTGACGGGGCTGCTACTTTCAAATAGGGCGTTTCCAGTTTCTTTAAGTGGCCTGCGACTGGCTCTGGGGCCTCACTTCCATTGTGTGTGTGTGTGTGTGTGTGTGTGTGTGTGTGTGTGTGTTGGAGGTGGAGACAGAAAGAGAGAGAGAGATCGAGAGTGCTGGGTCCCTGCTGCCTGTGCTGAGCTGAGGACAGGGTTCGTCAGCGAGGACACTGCTGTTTGCTTAGCTAGCGAGAGCCGCTGTCTGGCCTAGTGGCTCCCTCCTCTCTCTCTCTCCTTCTGCGTTTTCATTTGGAAAACGAGGGTAAAGATAGTTCCCCATCTCTCTGGGGACTGCGAAGTTTAATTACTGATTAATAAGGTGTTGGAAGTTCCTTGGGGCCAGACAGCTGAATGGGTTTGTTCTAATCACTCCCAAGTCCTAAGAGCCAGTTAGCTGAGCGTCCCGAGTTCTGGGCACAGACTGAGGGTGGGGGGGTACAGGGCTGGGGGTGTGCGTGTTAGCTTGGCCCAGCAAGAACAGAAAGACCCCCGTGATGTGACGGAGTGTGACAGGAGTCCAGCAAGGGACTGGGATAAACAAGGCTCACTAAGGACACAGCGATGAGGGGACATGTGGGTGAACCATTAGGCCAAGAGGGGGCTTCCTGCAGGAGGTTGGGGGCAGGACAGACTCTAACCAGAAGTGGGGAGCATTCGATTCCACGTTGGGATGGAAGGTAGGAGTGAAGGGAGCAGAGCCCGCCTCTATCATGAGACAGGAGTGGGGAGGAGCAGGTCCCGGGGCAGGTGGGTGGCACTAATGGGGGGGCAGGGTGGGAGCGGATATTCATGGCTAGTGAGCAGGGAAGGCTCGCTTCTGGGAAAGGGCAGGTCAGGTTGCTTCTGAGGACTGGGGGAAGGTCCTGAGGTTCGAAAGGGTGAGTGGGGAGGAGTCCAAGGGAAGGGAAGATATACAACATGGGGAGGGATGGGATAGGGGGTGTCCAGCTTGGGGAGCTCAGGGCAGGGCCGGGACTTGGGTGAGGCGAATGAGGCATTCTCCCCAAGCACAAAATGTAAGGGTGTCCAAAATCTCATAATCATGATAAACAATATTTTAATATTATCACTGATTTTCCCTTTTACCCCAAGCTCCAATATGCCCAGACTGTTACTGAGTTTGTCTTTTTAAAAAAGTTTTTGAGGGGCGCCTGGGTGGGTCAGTCAGTTAAGCATCCAACTCTTGATTCGGGCTCAGGTCATGATCTCACGGTCGTGAGATCAAGTCCCGTGTCAGGCTCCATGCTGAGTGTGGAGCCTGTGTGAGACTCTCTCCCCCCTTCCCGCCCCTCCCCCTCTCATTCTCTCTCAAAATAAATGAATAAACATTGAAAGAAATTTAAAAAGGCAGACAGAGCTTTGCTGGACCTCGGCACCCACGTCCAACAGATGGAAGGAGGAGGCTGGTTACAAGGCCCGCCCCCCGCCCCCAGCCCTCAATGTGCTTCTTAATACCCTTGAAAATCAAGTCCCAGGGGAGACAACTGCCTTGCCACTAACCTATGACTCAATAACAATCAACGTGACCTGTTGAGTGCCTGTTGTAGACCTGAAACACAGTGTAATGTCAGCACATTTGAATGCAGTGAACAGAGGACTTCTGTATACACACTGCGTCGTGGGAACCTGGGAGGGAGGGCCATTTACAGGTGAGGAAACCGAGGCCCAGAGAGGCCAAGTAACCTGCCCCTGGCAACACAGGGCTGGATGCCATGTCTCTTTTGATTCTAAATCCATGGGAGGGTGGTGGCCTCAAAGGGGACGCAATGATGGTGGGAAGGTGCTAGTTGAAGGGGCAGCCCTCCTGGTGTGGGGCCCATGCCACTCTCCTCCCAAGTGACCTGAAATTCTGGAATCAGAGTGACAGGGAGCCCCCAGGGAGGGTAAGGGGCAAAAGTTCTCCCTGGAATAAGGCAGGCCCCCTTTCCAGACACAAGTACCCCTTCACTCAGTTTCCTCATCTGCAAACGGGGACAGCCATGCCAGCCCCAGGGAGAGTTAAGTACCATGGCAGATGTTAAAGGGCTCCGTGAACCTGGAGGCACAATTTGTAGTGACTGGTAATTAGCTGGGTGGGGATGAGAGCCTGAAGCAGCTCGTTAAACTGGGGCCGACCGCCTGCAGCCCGGGACGGAGGCCGGCAGGTGCACTATTAAAGAATATCTGTGAGCCCCCAAGTGCTCAGCAGGCGGGTGTGAGTGTGTGTGTGTGTGTGTGAGTGTGTGTTGGGACACAGTTGGGTCATCCTTGGGATCCCATGGGGATGGAGGTGGCTGCTCCGGCCACAGCCTCAGTGAATGTCAGGGAGAAGGTTCACCATTGTCCTGGGAACTTGGGCTCCCGCTCTTGTTACCAGCCTCCCTTCCAAGCCCTTCCAGGCACAGATGACATGGGGGCAGGGGGAGGGCAAGTGGGATGGGGTGTCTGGGAAGAGACATGCATGAGACAGAAGCGAGGGGAAGCAGGAAGCTCACGGCACGGTCTCACCCTGTCCCACGTCTCCCTGTGTCCACAGGCCCTTCTCCTCCTGGGGCTGAACGCCATCTCCGCCTCCTTCCAGGACCAGCCCTGCGAGAGCCTGTCCCTGGCCAGCAATATCTCTGGTGAGTCCCCCTCCCCTGATCCTGCAAGATCCCAGGTCACCACAGCCCCCCACCCCCTCGCCGCCCCCGGGTCCCCCAGGGCCTGCACACAGAGCCATGCCCTAAGGCAGGGGCAGCAGAGGGATTTCCTCTCCAGAGCTGCCCGCAATTTGTCAGGTCTCCGCAGAGCACTGTGGGAGGAGCGTGCTAAAGTTGGCGTCAGTAGGGTGGGAAGGAGAGCTGCGGTGAGATCACAGCATCTACCATGGGCACAGGAGGGTCGTGTGGCAAGTGCGCCACGCGGTTATCTCCCCGGCTCTGGGGTGGGCCACAGGGGAAGTCGCCCCAGCCCTCGCCGTGAGAACCAACAGAGCGGAGGGCTGGGCGGTGACTCAGGCACCTGCGAGGAAGTCAAGGCTGCTCTTTTGTGCTGCTAAAAATGCCCAAAGCGCAATACCGTAGGGTGCTAGCTACACGCCAGGTACTGTTGGAGGCGTTTGAGATACGTTACCCCCATTTTCACTTACACCTAAGGAAACTGAGGCTCAGAGAAAAACGAGTAAGTCCCAGAGCCAGGATTTGAGCCTAGGCGGCCTGGCTCCCAGATACACTTTTTAACCCCGTGCTCTATGCCTCCTCAGTAGAAACTACTGCATAATTGCAGATATTACTAATGACTTGTATACGCACACCATTGACAAAGCCCTTTGGGATGATTATCTTACTTCTCACAAGAGTTTAAGACTCGGCATTTGTACAGGTGAGGAGACTGATGCACGGGAGAGCCAGGTCTTTGGTTTCTGAGACCACGTCTTTGCCAGCTTCGGGTGTGGGCCCCGAACCCTCACCCCGGCCACTCTAACCAGGGTCCTGGGGGTGCTGCTGCCCATGAAGGTGAGGGGGGCCCCCGCACCTGAGGGTCTTTGGGAGGCTCGCTGTTCTTTGGTGACTCCGTTTCCTCTTCGGATTCCCTTGATTCAACCCAACTCATTAATTGAGCAGCTACTGTGTCCCGGGCCCCATGCAAGGCATGAGAGGGACAAAAAAGGGGCTCACGGTCTGGTCTGGGAGTCAGGCCCACATCACATGTACTATGGAGCAAAACGCAAGGGGCGTGCTGGCAGGGAGGTGGACACTGTGCACCAGCCGGGAAGCAGAAGGCATTGGTTTCCGATCCTGGGCCTGCGGGGAGAGGAGGCTTCCACACCTCGGAGCGGCTGCCTCCTGGCCTGCTGGTCTTTTACCTTGGGGGGAGCCTGGGGAGGGGAGAGGAAGAGCACTGGGCTTGGAGAAGGCTAACTGGGTCCATGCTTAAAGTGGCACCGTCCTGTCCTTCTGCCCCAGGGACCCTTCTAGTAGCCACAGGAATGAGCATGCCCTTGACCCCGTTGGGCCTCACTTTGCCCAGACTGTAAAGTCAGGGAGGGGTGTTAACTCCCAAGGATCTGTAACAATTAAATGCACTAAGTTTTGTGGCAATATGTCACAAACTATAGAGAGCCTACCACTACCGGGTATTATTTTTTTTAAGTTTATTTATTTTTGAGAGAAAGAGACAGCGCGTGAGTGGGTGAGGGGCAGGGAGAGAGGGAGACGCAGAATCGGAAGCAGGCTCCAGGCTCTGAGCTCTCAGCACAGAGCCTGACATGGGGCGCGAACTCATGAGCGGTGAGATCATGACCTGAGCTGAAGTCGGATGCTTAACCAGCTGAGCCACCCAGGCGCCCCACTACTGAGTATTATTTATTATCGTTGGTAACACGAGCAGGCTTTTGAAAGTGCTTACTGTATAGCTGGCATTGAGCCATGAATTCCTCACTACGATGAAGGTGGCAGGGAGGATAGACCGGGGGTGGTATGAATCCAGGAAGGCTTCCTGAAGGAGTAGGTTTAACAGTGAGTCTCTGAGAGACTGTGCGCGTGAGCCGGCAGAGAAGAGCCAATGCTCTGAGCCAAAGCTAGAGTTGACTGAAGACCAGCAGGTGGGTTTGGTGGAATGAGACGGGAAGAGGAAGCCTGGGGAGGTTCTGGGAGCCCGGAGCATCTGGCTGTAAAAGTTGGCTAAGCTAGGCCATGGGGGAGAGGAACATTCTTGAGCAAGAGCCTGGAGTTCTAGCAAAGAGAGACAGGGAGGGAAGAGACCAGGCTGAGTCTGAGATGAAAGGTCATGCCCACAGCTCCCTGTGCACTGGGGCCAGGTCAGCCCCCATTAACCTGCTTGTTGTGCCCTGGAGGAGTGACATCTCTGAGCCCACGCTGGTGTCACCTGTCCTGGGAGGCAACGGGCCATGATGAATATCGTTCATTCCCCAGTGATTTGTACTCTGTGACCCTACCCTCAGCCCAGCCCAGCCTGGCTGGCTTCATGGCATATAATCCATCACCCTCCACAACAGCCTCTGATAACAAGCTATTTATCTTCCAGTGCCAAGACCTACCCAGACCGATGGGCACTGGTAGAGACAGATGGTGAGGGTGGGGTGGAGGGACCAGGACAGATGGATGGGCGTCTGGCCGGGGAGGCTGGCACTGAGCTGGGGCCTTTGGGGGTCCTCTCACATGCCAGGAGCAGGGAGAGGGTGGGTCCCCAGGGCCAAAGCTCATCATAGACTTGGCAACTCATAAAATCATGGCATGAAAGTGGCAATGCCAGAAAGTAATAGAATTATTGACTAGTGACGTCGGAGACAAATGAAATGATATTGTTGACAAGGATCCAGGGTCATCAGTTCCTATCCCGTCTTACGGTCCTGAACGTTAACAATAATTAACGATAGCTTATGGTTATTTAGTGCCTACTATGTGTCAGACCCCATTCTGAGTACTTCAATCTCATTCAGTCATCACAACAGTATGGAAGTATTTTATCCTCATTTTACGGAAGAGGAACCTAAGGCTCAGAGAGGTTAAGTCATTTGCCCAAGCACACACAGTTACTCAGCCGTAGCCCCAAGATTTGAACCCAATGGGCTGCCCCGTATGTGGCTACCCGGAGAACCACGGTCCCCAGGGCCCGGGGTGGTCGGTCATCTGAGTGTGCAGAGTCACCCCTGCAGTTTCCCATACCCATAGTGGGTTTACACACAGCCCCCGATTTCCCTCAGGACGTACAATGCGCCTGGCACTGTACTAGGAGCCGGGAATGCAAAAATGGAAAGCCTGCAAACCCACGGGACAGGAGGCTCCCGCCCACTTGTCCTGATGAATCGCATACCCTGCGGAGGTATCTTTCTGTTCTGTCCAGCCCAAAACGAGGCAGCCCAACCACAAGGCGGCCGAAACAAGACCAGGACTCTCTGCCTGCCCTCTGCCACCTTCCCCGTGCCGGCTGACCCGGGCGAAACCCCTGCACATTCATCCCGACTGCGCCTTCCTCTGAATGGACGAGCATGTGTGTTTCAGAGGCTTCCCGTGGGCCGCCCGGCTGCTCCCACTCTGGCGAGCCTTGGCCGGGTCCCTCTCTTGAGCTTAGACCTCACAACGGCGGGGCTGTCGCTAAGTGCCCACCTACTGTGGTTCATTCAGAAGCCGCTGATGGGAAGACCCAAAATAACTGGGGACAGGAACCAGATTCAGGTTGCCTTCTGAAGGTATCTAGGATCTGCTGAGCGCTTTTGGACCCTGAGCCTGCTGGGAGAGGAATTATGTAATCGGGGCGGGGTGGGGGGGAACCCGCACCCGATTGTGCACAAGCATTAAGTAGGCCACCTTCAAAGGGTTCTCATCTGTTGTTAGAACAGGCCCCCCAGGACCCTGATTCAGCAGGGATTTTGTCAGAGGCAGGGAGGAGCCCCCCCCCCCCCCCGCATGGTTCCCTTCCCCTCTTCCCTCCATTTGCACGGATTTGGGACAGTCTGACCGCAGTGCTCCAGTGAGCATCGGAGGATGCATGTGTGGGGGTGGAGAAAGATGCAGGAAAGTTTTGTGCATTACTTTAGCCCGCTTAGCTCCACCCCTGCCTCCAGAACAAAACTCTGAAGGGATCTGGCTGCCTCGGGAAGGGGTGAGCCACCAAGTTATAGGAATGTTAACACTCCAGACATGCCAAGTACACGCTAGCCTCAGGCCTCTGTGTTTGCTGTTACTTCTTCCTAGAACACTCTTCCCCCAGATGTGCACATGGCTCCCTCTCTCTCTTCCTGTAGGTCTGTCTGCCTAAATGTTGGCACCAAATTAAAATAGCTGTCCTGGCCGTCTTTATCTCCTTGTCCTGCTTGCTTTTTCTTCATAGCATTTCTCACTGCTTCACAGATATGTCTGTCTATCTGTCTGTCTGTTTGCCGCACCCCCTACCTCCCACCCCCAACTAAGAGTAGGGCACTTAGTTTATTCATTACTGTTTTCTCAGCCCCTAAAACAGGTACTGTGTCCCCAGCTCCTAGAAAACTTCTTAGATGGTCGGTAAAAACTTGTTGAATAAAGAGCAAAATCATCGTTCCTCCCCATCTATAACTTAATTGGCTAGGAGGGGCGTCCTGGGACAGGACGGTGTGGGGAGGAGTTGACTTAAAATAATAGCTCAGGCTTCCTGCTCCAGGCTGGGGAATCCACCTGGCTATTTGCAAGGCTGGGTTACTCCGGTCCAAACCGCTCCTCACCCCAGAACTATGATATCCAAGCGGGAAAACACCCGCCAGGAGAGCAGGAGGGATTGGGCGTTTGTGCCAGCGGGACCTGGAGGGGACATTGGCTCAAGAATCAGAGTCCAACAGCCCTGACCTCTAGGCCCAAGTAGCCCCCATGCTGAGTGGCACAGAAACTTCCCTTCCTTCCTTCTCCTAGGAGATCCACTCCCTCCCCGTGCCCAGCACCTCTGGAATTACTTCTCCCTGTACCTTTTCCTCCTGGCTTTCTGTCTGCCTTTCCCTGTTTTGCTCCCAGTGTCGTTGTCTCCTATTTCCTCTCTCCCCGCTCTCCGTCCCCACTTGCTCCCACCCCTTCCCCCCCCCCCTTTCCTTCCCTTCAAGTGGTTAAAAGGATTGAATTAGCGGCGTTAATTTCCCGAAGCACCCTTCACACTGCAGGGTATACAGCAATGTTCAACAAATGTTGCTTCCCCTGCCCGCCAAGTCCTACACACCCTTCCTTGGAGGCCGGGGCTCTGCCCGATCCTCAGGGACCACGTGTCCGCAGAGCGGTGAGCTGGAATCCCTGCGTGAGCCACCAAGGGCTGTGGCCCCAAGGAGGTAGAGCACTTTGCGGGAAGGCGGAAAGTCTGCTGTGCCAGGTTCGGCGCCTGAGGCCCTATTCGGCGCCTCCTCCCTACCCTCGACCTCTGGGTCCCCGCCTCTCTTCTTCCAGCCTCCCTTTTCTCCTCTTTTACTGCCTATCCCTTCGTTCGTCCCCAGCAACCACAAGGCCAATCCCCTTAATTCTCCTGCTGGGGTCTCCCAGCCTGAGCCCCGCCGCCGCTCCTGATTGGCCTTGTGCATCTGACCCCGCCCCCGTATGGCCACGCCCCCAAGCCGCCCTCGGGCCCAGTTCAGGCCCCCCGCTGGTAGGCTGGGTGGAGGCTTCTCTTCTTCCTTCTGGCAGCCTCTCCTTACCTTTCTTCCCGATTCGCACAGACGTTCATTCCCTCCCAGGATTTTCTGAGCTCTTCATGTAAAGGTCATGTCCCCCCGCCTTCTGTGAGCTGCAGGGGGTAGGCAGGGAGAGAGAGTGGGAGAGAGGCACTGAGCAAGCAGGGGCCAGAGATGGTGCAACCAAATGCTATGAGGGCCAGTGACCCAGACCGGGGACCTCTGTGGTGCAGTGGGAAGAGCCCTGGGCAGGTGTCAACAGCCAGTGTTCAAACCCTACTTCTGCCTCCCAGTGTTTGTGGAACTCTGCATAAACAGTTTGCTCGGGCCCCGGTTTCCTTACCTGTGAAACGGAATGAGCACTCGTGTTAGCAGGCGGTGTGAGCCCTGTAGTAGGTGCTACCGACTCCTAATCTATACCAGACTAGGGGCAAATAATGTCTACTGTGTCCACTTCCACCCCATACCTCCCCACCAGCTGTGGAAAGGGCAGGGCTCTGGCCATTGGCTGGTACCTGGTCCTCGAGGTCAGAAGGGCCATCTGCCTAGTAGCCAGTTTCTGCCTTGGCTCTAGTCTGGCCCCGGCTGTGGCTGATGTCCAGTCCTGCCTGCCCTCTGTTCTTTGCCAAAAGGGCTCTGGGGAAATGGCCAAGGCAGAAGAGAGAAGGACAGGGAGGGGGGTAGGATCTAGACCTTACACTGAGAGAGCACACTAGACGAGTTCCAGATGCTGCCACACGTGACATTCCATTTAGTCTCCCCCGTGCCCAGCTCAGGAGACACTGAGAATGAATGAGTGGGTGAGTGAAGGAACGACTGTCCGAGGAAGGTACAATGGTGTCGTTAAATCGGAGGGTATATGCAAAGTACCTGGCAGGTGCCTGGAGAACACAGCCCTCAAAAATGTTGCTCCCTTCCCTGCTGTCTCCTTGACTTTCTCCCCTCCCCTTATTGGCACAAAATGTGCCGTAGAAAGAATACGTGGGTTGGCGTCGAAAACACCCAGCTACGTTTCTTGGTTCTTTCACTCATTGACTCATGACTTCGAGCAAGTCCCTTAGCTTCCCTGTGCCTCAGTTTCCTCATCTGTAAAAAGGGACTAAGGACATGGCAGGGTGGATGAGGATCAATGAAATAGACGAAGACGGGCCTTGAAAAGGCAGAGCATGGTCCATAATATTATCCCTCCCTCCCCATGGCCACTTGCCTCCAGCTTCCCCCTCCTCTGGGCTCAGCACTACAGGCACGACCCAGGAGAGATTAAAATCTCAATCTGCTTTCCTCACTCCCCTCCCCGTCCCCCCCCAGCAACCACTCACAGAGGCTCTACTGTGGCACAACACCAAGGCTTGGCCTGGCCCGCCATCTCCTCGTGTCCGGTCAGCCCCGATCCAGACTTCTTCCTCTTTCAATTAAACCACTTGGCCTCAAGGCCTCTGTCCCTAAGCCCTGATTCATAGGAACGCCTCTGAATAGCTTTGATGAGCAAGAAACACCAGCAGTGGGTACGAGTGCCGCTCAGGAGCGCTAAAGGACACCACCCTAACCCAGGCTGTTTCCTGAGAGACTGAGTTACAGGCTAAACTGAGGAGGAGATGATGGCAGGTGGGCCCAGCCAGAGCTTGGCAGCTGCCGACGCCTGGCCCTGAAGAGGCTGCCCTTGCGTTGGTTCACGGCTCTCCCTGGTTTGCCCGTGCCTTCTTGTGCCAGTCTCCAGAATTATTAACCCCCTCCCATCAGGATGGGCACACTGGCTCTCAACAGGACTGGTGTGCCAACCTTATGTGGAAGAGGGCATCAAAAGGCAGAGAAGGAAGGGACAGCGTCAGGAGGGGTGCGAGGACCACCCTCGGCCCAGCCTCCACCCGCTAGAGACCAAAAGCCTTCCTACTCATTCCAGAAGCATTACTGTGGCCCAGCTCTGCCCCAACAGACGCACATACATACACACACGCGCACGCTCCTCTCCAAAAAGCTCTTCAACAAAGGGAAAATATTGGGAAGGGGGTTTTGACGTGCTTTTTTGAGTCACAGACCTCTTTGAGAATCTAGTGAAGGCCACGGTCCCTTTCCCAATTAAGATGCATGTATACACCAATTTTTTTTTTTCATTTAATTTCAGAGTCTCTACAAACCCTTAAAGCTTCCAGTAGACTGAGATTAAGAACTTCTGATCAGATCCAACTTCTTAATTTCACTCTAAAGACACGAAGGCTTAGAGAGAGCAAGCGACAGGCCTGTGGTCACACAGCAAATTAGTGGCAGAGCCCAGTCAAAAGCCAGTGTTCCAGGCTACTTCCCACTCCCGGAGGTGGTGTCTCCTTCCGTTTTCTCCCCATAGTTCCCTTCTCGATCAGTCCTCTCTTAGGGCCCCGCACAGTCTAGAGCACAAACACTATGCATTCAGTAAGTGTGGTTATCAGGCCAGGGAGAAGCTGGGCCAACTTCAGAGCCAGAGCAGATGTGATTTGGTTCCGTACATGTGTGAGGGGGCTAGATCAAGGTTCCAGGCTGTTCCAGACTGTGAAGTCTCAGAGGTCCAATCTATACCAAATGAGGGGCCAAGAGAAGTGTCTTCAGGCTACAGAGCAGCAGAGCTGAAGCATCTCCAGTATTTTTTCTAAATGCCAGCCAAGACCTCAGCTTTTAACACCACCTTCAACTGTCTCTGTTCCTCCTCTACTCTAGAACCCACACTGGCTCCCTAGTGTCATAGCATCAAATTCAGATTGCTTTCCCTGATGTCTCCCCTGCATAGGGTGAGCTCATCTCTACACTGGGGTCATTGCTCCCATCTTGTTCCCAGTTGATGGGTGAGTGTGGGCAGGTGGATAGGACACCGGAGTAGGGATCTTGCTCTGCCTCACCAGCTGTCTCTGCCCCCCAGGACTGCAATGCAATGCATCCGTGGACCTCATTGGCACCTGCTGGCCCCGGAGCCCTGCGGGGCAGCTGGTGGTTCGACCCTGCCCTGCCTATTTCTACGGTGTCCGCTACAACACCACAAGTAAGGAAGCCTCTGGAGGGCGGACCATCTGCCGAGGTGGGACAGGATGGGAAGAGCTTGGGACTTGTTGGAGGTGGGGGGGGGGAGATAATAACGATAATGGCAATACCATAATACCTCTCATGGATACAACCACCATTTACCAAAGGTCAGCTCTGTGCTCTTTATTGCTAATTCCCATACTATCCCTGGAAGATGCTATATATAACTATCCAGTTTTCATCATATACCGAGGCCTCCAAGGCTCAGAGAGGTTAGGGGACTTCCCCAAGTTCACCAGCTGGTAAGAGGTGAAGCTGGAGCTGGCCTGCACGTCTGTGTGACACTTTCTTCTGCAGTTGACAGACTGGGTTAGTTGGGATAAGCCTACCACAACCCTATGAGGTAGGGCAGGAATCTCCAGAATAGCCCCAACTTTGAGCTCAGAGAGGTTAGGAGGTCTGTCCAGGGCCCTGCAGACCAAACCCCTGCAGGGGGCTCAGTTTTAGGTCCACAGGCAGGGCGTTTGGCCTGGCATGCAAGCCCACAGGTCTGCTGGGAGTGGGGGAGAACTGCCCAGGGTCTGTTGGATACTCGATCCCCACGTAAACACCTCGCTACCCTGAGGCCCTGAGCCTCCACCTCCAGGCTTTGCAGCAACTTGCTACCCTACCTGTCACCCTCAGAACTAATTTGCTCTCCCCTGCCAATGACTCACAGCTCCTGCTTATCAGGAGAACAGCAGCTGTGGGCCAGGGGCCCTGTCCCATCTGAGGGGAGGGTGGGGGTCCCTAGGGGTGGGTTCTTGGGGCTGGTGAGCCTGAGCTCAGAGGCCCACGGGGGCACCGAGGGTGACCACAAACACCGGGTGGTTCACCTGGAGACTTGCCATGTGACCTTAACACATTTTCCCCCTCTTACGGCCCTTGGCCCCTGGTCTGATGATGGAGAAGGCTGGATAGCATGGCTTCTAAGTCTTCGTTCAGCTCAGAACTCCCACATTCCTCCTTCTGCCCCCTCTCCTTTACCAGCTACATAAGGGGGTTAGGGTTGGTGGCTGCAACCAAGGAGGGGTGGGAAGTCCCTGGGGAGGCTTCCAGTTAGGGCGGGGAGCCAGTCCACACAGCTTCACGTGTCTGCAACCACATCTCGGACCCTGAGAGGAGAAAGACTGAGTGGGTGCGAGGAGAAGTGTGGGTAGGGGGAAGGGCAGAAGGACCTAAGAAGAGAGCTCGGGGCTCGAGCTCGAGGCTCGGAGCCTAAAATTTAGTAGGGCCCATTTCACAATTAGGAAACCGAGGCAGAGGCTGACAGCCGTCTGAGGTCACAAAGTGCCAGGCAGGGCCACGGCTCCACTCACAATGCCACAATGCCCAGTCCTTCCGGAGCTCCCAGGAAGGAGGCGGCACTGGGGCTGGTGCGTGGTGGGGACGGGGAGGCTGCTTCCAGGAAGAGAGAGGCCCTTCTGTGTCTCCACAGTTGCCAGATCCTTCAACTTCACCTCCAAAGTGATTTTCACGTCCAAGACTACTTTCCCTCCATCGCCGGGGCCACGGCCCCGGTCCAAGCATCTAACCCTGTCACACCCTTGCTTGGAGTTGAGCCTTCTGCGGCTCCCCATTGCCTCCATGGTCAAGTCCACACTCCTGAGTGGGGCCGGCCAGGCCCTCTGTGGCTACAGTCCTGCCACTCCCCATGAGCTCCGTCCACTCCTGTCTCCAAGGTGACTTGGCGTGACCCCAATAAAGGCGTTGGTGCCTGGGCACGTGCTGCTTGATTAGCCAGCCCTGCCTCAAGTGGAAGGCGGGAGTCCTGGGTTCTAGCCCCAGCTCCGCCCGTAACTGAGCCTCAGTTTCTCCACCTGCAGGATGGGAGGGAGGTTTGAGTGAGGTGCTCTCTCTGCTCCCTTGCTCTTCCCTCTCTGATCCCAGGAGAAGAGCTGGGCGATGGTCCCTGGACGTGGAGGTGGGGCCGGAAGGCTCCCCCAGCGCCAGAAAGATGAGGAATACGCCCGTGTAATCAGCAGTGACCGGGAACCCAGAATTGTACCTAATCATTAGGCTCTAATTAATTCATTTGCTGATGAGGCACTGCCAGGACTTCCAAACCTTTTCCGAAATGCCCTTCCTCCTGCTGTATCTGATCTTCAAAGGGATGGGAAGCTTTTCCAAAAATAATCCATTTTCCCAAGACTCTCCGGGAGGACTGCTCAGCTCAGCAATTAAAGACAAGGAGGTCGCCTCCTCCCTGGCAATGACTCGCTGCGTGTTTCTTTTCAGGATCACCTCCTCCCTTCCCGCCAAAGCCTGCTCCCTCCGGATAACCTGTCCTGAGAGGGCTCCAGGCTGCCCCTCCTCCCCCCCGCCGATACGCGGGGTGCCAAGGGGGAGCTTGAGTCAAGGAGGCATCTCCTGTAACCCCAGCCAGTACCCACACTGATAGGGATCAGTGACATGTCCTGAATCTCACAGAAGGTTATACGAGCAATAGTTCCGAGACAATAATAATGAAAATAATAGCTCACACTACGAGCCGGGTAGACCCCAAGCACTCGGCACATGTTACCTAAAAATGCTCGCTCAACCATCGAGGCAGGCGCCCTTGTGAAGTTTGTTCCTCTCTTGCAGATAAGGAAGCTGAGAGGTTGTGTGGCTTGCCCAAGGTCACGCAGTTAGGAAGGAGTGGTGCCAGGATTTGAACCGAGGCGGCCTGGGTTAAGAGCCATGCTCTTGCTTAAAGCAAGACCCCATCCCTGTCTCCCCTCCCCCACCCGCATGCCTCTGCCAACCCGATCTCTGCCCAAAGTCCCATCCTTTGCAGACACCCCAGAGCAGCCTGTGGTCCCAGGCACATCCGGTCCGTGGCAGACACATTGGATTCCCCCTGGTTCCTCGCCTCCTTCCAGACCTTCCTGAAATCCTAGTCGCTGCACCCTCAGCCCTCTGGTTGCTTATCCCTCATTTAGCAATTAGGAGAGAATCAGCAGCTCCTTCGCCAACTCTGCCCAAGGGCTCAGCTCAGCTGGGTAGGAAGCTGGGCAGAGCTTGAAAAATGTATTTAGCTTCATTTCCCCACTGGCATGCAGAGCCCAAGGGGAGCACTTTAGAGAGACCTCAGCCTTGTGGTCCTGAAGGCCAGACCATGGCGCCCTCTTTCCGGGAGGCAGGCACATCTCCGCCCCCCCCCCCCCACCGCCCACCCCATCATCTCACTCTTGTCCCGCTGCTGTCAGGCTTCAGCTCAGATCACAAGGCTGCTCCCCATCTCTTTAGAAGGTGACAGGTTCCGGGCCACAGTCCAGTGTGGTGGCTGCACAGACCCCCACACCTCCCGGGGCTGCCCTCCTGCCTTTTCCTCCAAGTGCTACGTGCCAGGCTGGGAGCTGGTTGTAGTGGATCCTGTGAGGGCCATCACCCGTGACATCCCCCAGCACACTCCTGCCACCTGTCACTTTCTGTCCTAAGAGGCCTTCACCTTGGAGGAGCCCACCACATGACCCTCCAGCATAAATCCTGCTGTAGAGCAACGTCACCACGAGGACCTTCCCCAACACCTGCTCTGCGAGCCCCACCCCATGTGAAACGTTGCCACTTGAGGACCCCCCCGCCCCCCGTGGGAAACCTCACCGCGGAGAGTCACCATATAAAACCGTCATTTCACTATGCCACCCGAGCTGTCACCACAAACCCTTCCGCCATATCACGCCCAGCCTTGTGACGGGGAATTGACTCATCAGATCCCATCCTTTTTGCTGCCGCGTTTCTCAGAAGGGTACCTACCACATAATCTGTTGCCATATAAGGCCTTGCAAGGGGACAGCCACAGTAAGTTGGTCAAGTCCCGTGAACATGATCATGGCAACCTGGGTGGGCAGAGCCTTGGTCCCATGGGCGGGCACTGGGGCCGTCACTGAGCCCCCAGTGGGGCCGGTGGGCAGAAAGGCAGGTGGCTTCTCTCCTCAACTTCAACCCAGAGCCCCCAGCAAGCAGGCCCTTGTGTTGGCCCAGATGGATGGATAGATGGACAGCCCAACAGACAGACAGATGCCTGGGTTGCTCTTTGGGAGAGGAGCCCACGCATCACTCTGACTCTCTCCTTTTTCCAGACAACGGCTACCGGGAGTGCCTGGCCAATGGCAGCTGGGCCGCCCGTGTGAACTACTCGGAATGCCAGGAGATCCTCAGTGGGGAGGTGAGTCTGCCCGTGTAGAGGGTGGGTCAGGCCCCAGCTCGGATCTGGGTCTGCTGCACGGGCACCCGACCCGTTGAGTGCCCATCTCCAGGGGAGGGGAGCCAAGAGGGCAGCCACCGGCTCTGACACAGATGAGTTGGGTCCTTGTTCCTCCCTTCCTTCCGTCTGCATGTACTGGGACAGCTTTTCCTCCGTTCTCCACACCGCCCACCTGAGCTGCACATCCAGTTCCAGCCTGGGGGAGGGAAGTGGGGTCAGGAAACATAGTTGGGCCAGAAGACTTGGGCTTGTGGGGTGGGGGAGAAGGCCACTCAGCCTCGTGGGGAGCTCCTTACCTGGTGCCCAGTAGAGGAAGTGGAAGGAAAGGAGGCGGGGCTCATGGGCAGAAAGCCGGGTCAGCACCTCTTAGAGCCCAGCTCACGCCCACAGGGGGATGCTGTGGCGGAGGCAGCGAAGGCAAGGCATCTCCAGCCCCCTGTTGCACCCCACCTTGACCTGCGGGTCTGCAAAGCCTGAGGCGGATGATGTGTCTTCAACTGTAGGTCGGGTGGCCAGCCTCCTGGCCTAAAACAAATAACCCTCCCCCACCCCTGAGGGGCAGGCGTCTGTCACCTTCTTGAACCTGAGCAAAGCTGGACAGCACAGCGGCTCCCAGCCTCCCCCCTGCGTTGGAGCCCCCCAGACGTCAGGAGAAGTTCATGGTCCACCCAAATCCCTCCTGCTCTAATTTAAGCACGGTCCTTCTAGTTGGCTACCCTGTGGCTCCCACCCCGTCTGCCATGACAGGGGTCTGTCTCTGCCTCTCCACCAGTGGGGTCCGGGGCAGAAGGAGGACTGGGGAAACACCAGCTTCTCATCAGTCCCCTCTTTGGCAGTGTAACGGGGACAGCACGGGCTTTGGAGGTGGATGGTTTGGATTCTGATTCCAGCACGCAAGCTATGTGACCCCAGGCAGGAGACTGAGCCTCACCAAGTCCCAGCTTCCTGGTCTGTGAAAGGGGCGGGGGTAATACAGTGTCTGCCCCCTGGTAGATGTCTGCCTGCATCTTGGCCTTTGGAGGGCGCTCCATCCACCTGCCACCCCTCTGCCTCTCCTCTCACCTGGGGTGAGGGGGGTGGGGGGTCATTGGTGAGGAGACCGGTAACACAGCCACCCCTACCTCTGGTTACCGACTTGTTGGGAACAACCCCCCCCCCCACTCCCCCCCCCCGCTTTCCCCGGCAGCTCCTGCTGGCCGGGTTGCCTGGCATTCTGGGTAATCAATTAATTTAATTACTGAAAATGCCATTCCCTTCTGCCAGCCTCTCGCCTCGCCAGACCCCTCCCCGCTCTCAAGACGCACCCCCGCCCCCCACATCCACTCCCAAGCTATGGAGAAGAGGAAGAGAAAAGTCTCCAATTAATGGTGCAGCAGGCTTCTCACTCTGGGCCTGGGGCTAAGCCCTAATTAAGCACCAACACCCTAGGGGATTGCAGATAATGGATTTGCAGAAGGTCTGTCTGTGAAGTGGGGCTTTCGAGGGCTCCCAGAGGCCAGGCCAGGGAGGAGACGGCCTACAGCCACCACCACCAGGGGACGAGCTCCCAGCTAGTCCGTGGCCCAACCTGGGGCAACGGCACTGACCACCCCCCACCAGTGCCACCCTGCACTGGCCCCCGCTTTCCACACCAGCAGCCCCCGGACACTGTCTCCCTTCACTGCAGTGACATCCTCCCCCCCCACTGCCCAGACTCATCCCCCCCTCCCATGACACTTGTACACAATCTGCTCCCCTCTCCCACACTCTACTGAGCTGGGGAGCCTGGTCCTTGGGGCACATCGTGAGGTGACGTGAAAGGGATTCTGGGGTGTAGGCTTGTGGGCTGGGGCTCACTGTTCACAGCGATGCTAGTTGGACCAGAACTTCTGAAACGCTTAAGAATCACTGGGGCTTCTTGCTAAAACGAGGATTCAGACGTCTGACAGGGCTTCGGATTCTGTGTCTTCAGATTCCTGCAAGCTCCTGGGTGATGCTGGTGTCGCTGGTCTGGGGACCCCACTTGGAGGAACAAGGGGCTGGAGTGCCCACCGGTGGGGTGAGGGAGTAGCTTGGGAAACCTGCTGGCGAGGAGGAGCCACAGAGCAGGACGGCCTGGGGGCGGGAGAGACACCAGGGCTGGGATACTGGACAAGAGAAGCGGGGACCCGGCAGGGAGGATGCACTGAGTCATCCTGAACAGGCATCATCCTTGGGGAGTAAACCTCTCATTAGCCCCTCCGAGGGTCCTGGGCGTCTGTTTTCAGTCCCTGCTTGTCTCCCGGAAAGGCACCATGGGGTAGAGGGGAGGAGAGGTCTCTAAGGCGACCTGGATTCCCATTGCTGGCCAGGCAGCTTGGGCTGATCACGCAGCCTCTTCAGCTGGAGAAACAGAGACAGAAGGACAGCCTCAGAGGGCCACTGTGAGAAAGGAAAGCAGTGACATCTGTAAAGCACCTGGCACAGTGCCCAGCACACAGTAGGTGCTTAATAAATCCCACTCATCCCTCCTCCAACCAAACGACCCAGGGTCAACCTGCTGTGGGGGTCCAGGGGTGGGTGTGGCTGATGGCAGGTGGCGGTGAAGGGGTTCCCTGCATGTCTTGTTCATGCTGCCCACCTGGGCAAGTGAGCAAAGCTGGGGCATCACGCCGTTCTAGCTCCACAGGTACTGTTATCACCCAGGGGCTTTGCCGCACGGATTTGTGGGAAATTTTTAAAATTTTTTTTTTAACGTTTATTTATTTTTGAGACAGAGAGAGACAGAGCATGAGTGGGGGAGGGTCAGAGAGAGAGGGAGACACAGAATCCGAAACAGGCTCCAGGCTCCGAGCTGTCAGCACACGGCCCGACATGGGGCTCGAACTCACGGACCGTGAGATCGTGACCTGAGCCGAAGTCGGACGGCTCAACCCACTGAGCCACCCAGGCGCCCCTGATTTGTGGGAAATTCAATGAAAGGAAATTAAGTACAAGCTCCAGACAGGCTGCATGTGTGCATATCTTCTGGAGTCTCTGGGTTTGGCTCTATGCCAGACTCTCAGAGACCCTTCCCATCTCCACGGTGCCAATAGATACCCTCTGCTCCCCTTCTCCCCCCACCCTCTCTCCCACTTCTCTGTCTGCCCCCGGCTCTCTGTTGTCTGTCCCCATTTATACCTCAGTGGGTCTCAACCCTTCTGAGCTTGAGCCGCTAATGTGGTTTCCTGCCATGTTCCAAACCAGCCCCTTAGAACAGAGCTTCCTGGGCCTTCCGGACCTCAGAGGTTTTCAGTGAGGACGTGCCTTCAGGAGGGGTGTGGTGGGCTCTGGGAAGAGCAGGGGAGGGAGGGCTCGGCCTCTTCTCGGGTGCCTGCTAGGTGGCCGGCTGCAGAGGTACATCCTTTGTTCTTGGGTGAGTGAGTTTGGGCCTCAGTTTCCTCATCTGGAAAGTGAGTAGGGCTGGACTCGATCCCTTAGGACCAGCTCTGATGCCCATGGATTCTGGAATTCCGACAGGAAGGTCTGTGGAGAGCCAGGAGCTCTTCAGTAGCTCTAAAAGGTCGAACGTGACCTTTGTGAACTTACTCATGGCCTGGCCCCACCCCAGGACCCAAGAAGGGGAGGGGAGGGACCCCCTCACACCCCCGCCCTTTGCAAAGCCGGTTGCTTTTCAACAAAATTTGTCCTTCCTTCACACAGTTATGGAGCTCTACCGTGTGCCCCTCTCGGGACCCGGGAAAGGGTGAAGAGGGGCTTTGCTCTTGGGGGGCAGAATCTGCATAGAGCTGGGCAATGGGGACCACCAGTCCCCCATTATGGGGTGGGGGCCACATCTGCGGTCTCAGCACCTTGCCAGGCTGCACGTGCTGGTTAAGAGATGGTTTGAGGCTGAGGGACCTTGAATGAGTCAACATACTTCTAGGCCTGTTTTTCTGCAAAATAAGGTATAGACTCCCTTCCGGCTCCTCTACATGGTGGCCTTAACGGGTTGAGGAGACAAGAGATACGAAAACACTCTGGACGTGGAAAGGCTTCATGCCTCAGGGAGCTTACTTACTCCGGAAAGAAGAGACCACAGCACTTCTCAGCTTCCTTTATTTTATGCAGTGAATGAAGTGGTAACACTGAGGCGGGGGTTAGGGGGGGCTTCATTATAGTCCCGGGAAGGGGTCCCATTCATTCCCAGCAGACCCCCTGGACCAGGGGTAGGACCTGGAAAGTGCGTTATGGAGCCTAGAGAGTTCTTATGGTCTGTAATGATTCTGTGGATGCAACTGCCCTTCCTTCCGTGGCCACTAGGGGCAGGTTCCCTCCGCGAGGAGGGATTCTGGGTAATCAAAGAGATGATGGCTCAACTTAGAAGTGGAGGAGGGGCGCCTGGGTGGCTCAGTCAGTGAAAGTGTCTGTCTCTTGATCTCACAGTTCATGAGTTCAAGCCCCACGTGGATCTCTGTGCTGATGGTGCAGGGCCTGCTTGAGATTCTGTCTCTCCTTCTCTCTGCCCCTCCCCTGCTTGTGCTCTCTCTCTCTCTCCCTAATAAATAAACTTAATAAACTTTTTTTAAAAAAAGAAATGGATGAGGAAAAAAGTCCTAGAGGTTGGAATCCGTGCCCAAGAGGGTCACCTGGGGATCGAACAGAATGGAACCGTGAGGGCTGTGCACACGTCTTCATTTACGTGGAGCAGGGAACCCTGTGTGATGTGGAGACCCGAGTTAGCTGGGATTTGTCTAATAGCACGGAGCAGTGGGCAGAGCATGGGATTCAGGGACAGATAGACAGACACAGTCTCAAACTGGACGGCCCTGCTCCAGGGCCATGCTTGACCATAGTCAGGGCTCGGGAAGGGGAATAACTATTATCATTATCAACCTCGTCTCGGCCACCTAAGGGGGCTATCCTCACGTGTCCAGTGGGTGCAGGGGTGCAGCTATGTGGGAGCCTCACGTCTGTCCCTCTCTCCTACCTCAGAAGAAAAGCAAGGTACACTACCATGTCGCCGTCATCATCAACTACCTGGGCCACTGCGTCTCTCTGGTGGCCCTCCTGGTGGCCTTTGTCCTCTTTCTGCGGCTCAGGTGAGAAAGACTCAGTGCTGGCCCCAGGCCCTGAGCAGGGTACAGAAGTAAGATGCCGGAGGGCCGGCACTGGGCAGGGAGCACTGGGCGCCCTGCCCCCTCACCTCGGTGGGAGGTGGTGACAGATACGGGAGCCCCAGGTCTCTTGGAGGGTCATTTCTGCCCCCCCCCCAGACCAGTAACTGCTACGGGGCTCACCTTAGGCCACCACACCCTTGCCAAGATGCACCCATTTGGGAGCCCAGGAAGGTGGAGGCCTTTGAGCTTGGACTTGCCGGGGTCCAGAACTACTGCCAAGGACGCAGGTGGCAATGCCAGGCAGGTCTGTGCCAGGAATGGGGGCAGGAGCAGGAGCTGAGCATCAGGCCTGAAGGCTCAGAGGGAGTCATGCCACTGGAAACCGCTTATGTTTTGTGTTTTCTGACCCGGGAGCTGCGGGGAGGGGAGGGGGCCATGGGAGGCACCCCCTTCAGCAGCCCCGGGTCCCTGGAGCACTGGCAGTGCGGCCAGCTCCGCCACCAAGCTTAGGTCTGGGTGGGTCTCAGGTCGGAAGGGCCCTGGGGGCATCCGGAGGGCCCCTGCCGCCACCTCCTGGTATGACACAGCGGGTCAGCCCTGCCCTCGCTTTCCCCATCCATACGCCTGGGCTGGAGTGACGCTGGCGGCCTGTCCCTCATCTCTCCTTTCCTCCTCTGGTTCCTGTCACCCCCCCTCCCCTGCTGCCCCCCAGGAGCATCCGGTGCCTGCGAAACATCATCCATTGGAACCTCGTCTCGGCCTTCATCCTGCGCAATGCCACGTGGTTTGTGGTCCAGCTCACCATGAGCCCCGAAGTCCACCAGAGCAATGTGGTGTGTCCTGGGGGGGCAGGCCCACGGTCAGGGGAAGGGTCTGGGTGGGACTGCCCTGGTGAGAAAGGGGCCCAGTAAAACAGGAGCGGCTCCCTGGGCAGGGGCGGTGGGGGGGGGTTGAATTTGGCCGATAGGAGGTGCCAAGCCCAGGGTGGGGTGCCGCCGCTGCCACACCCCTGCCCCCCATCTCAGTGTCATCTCTGGGTGGGGGTGGGGCGGCAGGGCTGGTGCAGGTTGGTGACAGCCGCCTACAACTACTTCCACGTGACCAACTTCTTCTGGATGTTCGGGGAGGGCTGCTACCTGCACACGGCCATCGTGCTCACCTACTCCACCGACCGGCTGCGCAAGTGGATGTTCATCTGCATCGGCTGGGGTGAGCGCACAGGCCCCCTGCCCCAGCCGGGCTCCCCGCTCCTCACCCAGATCTGGCCAGCTGGCTGGGGCAGGGGGGAGCTGGGAGACCGGAGCCAGGTCAGGGCGGTGGGGTGAGCACCATTTGGGGATGGGGGGCAGCAGGAACACCCTGAAGGAGGCATGCTGGGCAAGTGAGTATAAGCTCGACCCTGGGGAACCCCTGCCCACTTCTAGACCCTGGGCTGCCCTGGGGTCCTCCAGCCCTGCGTCCTCCAGACCCCACCGATGGGCTCTGTGACAGCCAGTCTCTCCCCAGGTGTGCCTTTCCCCATCATCGTGGCCTGGGCCATTGGGAAGCTGTACTACGACAATGAGAAGTGAGTCACCTCCTGCCCTTCGCTGCCCTCAGGGCCCCCTGAGCCCCGAGGTCCAGGCTCCTGGCCCCGCTCTCCCTGACATTCCCCGAGGACCTTCGGCCACATCACCTGCCCAGTCAGGGTCATTATTCGTCCATACAGGGAGAGTGCTGGGGGCTGGACTCAGTCCGAGGATCCCTAGCAGTGCTGTGCTCTAGGTGAGGCTGGATGGGTAGATTCAGGCTCCTGTATCCGTCTTGCGATTTCACGCCATATAGAACGGCATAAGTGTCCCTGGAAGTCTCTGGAGTCAGATTGCCCAGGTTCTGAATCATGGACCCGTCATTAAGTACTTATATGGCCTTGGGCTAGTTATTCCAGCGTGCCTCAGTTTCCTCATTTGTAAAATGGGCATCCTAACAACAGTGCCTCCCGCAAAGGGTTTTTGTGGGGATGACACGAGTTCCTGTATATGGAAGCATTTAGAATAATGTCTGGCACTAAAAATATTAAGACTTGTTTTACGAAAGATTCCATGGGTTTTGTAGAAATTAATCTTGATGATCTCATAGGGTCCTTCCAGCCTCCAGCTCTGACGTCCTGAGATGACTTTGGTCTCGGGTGTTCCCAGTTGCCCCTGAAAATTAGACTTCTGCTGCAGTGATTCTCAGCCTTGGCTCATGTTGGAATCATCCAGGAAGCTTTAAAAAGTCCGAACGCCCAGGCTTGACCTCCCAAGGGTGGGACGCTTACATCTGGTGGTGGTCTGGAGTGTGAGCACCGGGGATTTTAGGGGCTAAGATTGAGAATCACTGAGAGAGAGGCAGAAAATATGGTTATAGACAGCCTGGGAGGTGCCAGCACCTTCCATGCCAAAGCGTTCTCAGGGGCCCATTGTCTGAGTGGGGTTCCGGCTGATCTCCATCACAATGACAAGTCCCCCCTCCGCCCTCCTAGAGGGGAGGGGGCTGCCCACAACCTCACTGGGCTGGACAAGGAGCCTGGAAAATGATATTCATATTTACCAGGCTGATCCTTCCTGACTCCGCTCGGCGGGCTCTCCCTTCGTTGGCACAGCGGGCAGGGTGGGGGCCTGGGCTGGGAGAGCGGCCAGCTGCAGACACCGCTGGGGGGCCTGGCAGTAACGCTCCGGATGTTGGGGTCCGGCGCAGGAGCATCGTAAACCCTGGGCGATGGTGCCTGTGCCTGCAGGTGGGCGAGTGATTACAGGCGAGGACAGGAAGACCCAGTGTGTGTGAGTCTGCGTCTTGGGGGAAAAAGGACGCCTGGCTTAAGAAAGTCGGTCTGAGTGGCTCTGGAGCGCCATCTAGTGGTAAGGTACTGACACTGCAGCAGAAGGGATGCAGGTGTGAGACGGCCGGAAAGAATTTGTAGACCCTGGGGTTAAGGTCTAGACCTGGCCCCAGACGGCTTGCATTTGGTCTCCCTGGTGTCTTTCGAAACCTTGAGTTTGTTTCAAACCTTTAAAAGGTCAAGAGGTTTCACATAAAAATCTCAGCGTCTGGTTTATGGAAGCATCATGAGATCCAGGCACCGTAGGTCTGTATACCCTGGGGGCCGTTGTCTCTGCACAAGGACATGGGACTTCCCATGTGCCCCATCCCCCACCCCCCAAGAGATTTCTGGAGGGACATTCAAGAAGATGAAAAGCGGTTCTGCCTCTCCAGCAGGTGGAGCCTGTGGAATCTCTGCCTTGAGGCTGCAATTAAACAGATTCAGAGGTCATTAGCTGTTGGGGAACCACTGCGTGACAGGGGCAGAGAACCACTAGTCAGTGGGCTTGTGCCAGAGCCACAGTGGGGACAGAGGGGAGCAGTGGTGTGCTGAGCCCTTGCCTGTGCCGCTCTGTGCTCTGGTCCACAATTGCCCTCCCTGCCACATTGCGTGTATCCAGCTTTACATCTCATAATAGCGTGGTGTCCATTCTGCAGATGGAATAACTGAGGCACTGTGGTGGAATCTTGACCTTCTGCCAGGGTTGGAATCAAGGCACCCAGATCCTGGCTTCTGGCCCCAGTCCTGCCCTGGCCAAGCACCGCCCCTCCCCATGCCACCGAACCGGACCCAGAGGGCCTCCCCCCTTACCTTCTCTCTGTGGCTTTCTAGGTGCTGGTTTGGCAAAAGGCCTGGGGTATACACTGACTACATCTACCAGGGCCCCATGATCTTGGTCCTGCTGGTAAGAACCTGGGTGGGGGGGGGGCAGGAGAGAAGGGTGCCTCCTGTGGACTGACAGGGTCCCCGTGCCTAGAGGTGGGGGCACGGGGCCAGGAATGTGTAAGCATGAACGAAGGTGGAGGGAGAGAAGCAGGGGCACCAAGAGCAGACTTGAGACGGCTGAGGCCCTGCCCCGTCCACCCGCCCTCCCCCCAACATTTTGCACACACACACACACACACACACGCCCACACCATCCCACCGTGTGCTCAAATTACAGATCAATTTTATCTTCCTTTTCAACATCGTCCGCATTCTCATGACCAAACTCCGGGCGTCCACCACATCTGAGACCATTCAGTACAGGTAACCCGGCCCGCCTCCCTCCCCCAATCCTGGGGGCTTCAGAGAGCCCAGCCTCTGACCCAGGGTCTCCCCCCGACAGGTCTGACAGTCCCTCCCGAAACCCCGGCTCCCCGTCTCAGACATTCCTGGGAACCCGGCACCCTGCCCCCAGGCCCAGCCCTCTTCACCACCCGTCCCGGGATGGGCTGTGACTCTGGGCCTCCCCACCCCGCCTCACCTCAGGAAGGCTGTGAAGGCCACTCTGGTGCTGCTTCCCCTCCTGGGCATCACGTACATGCTGTTCTTTGTGAACCCCGGGGAGGACGAGGTCTCCCGGGTCGTCTTCATCTACTTCAACTCCTTCCTAGAATCCTTCCAGGTACCACCGCCCGCCCCTCGCTCTGGCCCTGGCTGTCCCCCGACCTCCTGCGGTGGGGATTCTTCCAGGCAGGGCTCTGGAGGGGCAGGAGGCTCTGGAGAGGAAGGGGGTGGTGGCCTGGAGGTTGGGTGGGGCCACACCTGCCGCAGGCCCTTGACCCACCTTCTCTGTCCACCCCAGGGGTTCTTCGTGTCTGTATTCTACTGTTTCCTCAACAGTGAGGTAAGGACGCCGGGGTCCCAGAGCTCAGGACGGAGGGGGGCCTGTTGGGACCCGAGATTGTCTGCAGCCCCCTCCTGCCCTCCACGTGCCAGCCATCTCTTCCCCGCCCCTGGGTCCCTAATGGGGATGCTGCAGGGAGCCGCAGGAGGGTCCCCGCCACCTGCCCACTCTGCTCCTGGAGTGACAAGCCCACTCCTTTGCCCCCATAGGCATTTGGCACAGCCAAGGCTTCAGCCTCATCAATGAGTCTATGAAAAGGCTTGTTGAAACCAGGAAGGGCTGAGCTCTTGGGCAGGGCGTGCATGCATGCTGAAGGTAGGAACTCTTCACGGCAAAGGCCGTATGACGCCTTCGTACGGATGAGCAAAGGGCACCCCTCCTCTAACAAATCTGCAAATAAACAACATTGGCGATGTGAATGTCACCACCTCCCGGGTGGCCCGTGCATTTCACACCTGCGTCCCGAGCACCTGTGGACCCATCACACGTACAGCTGCTCGTGGCAGCCCGAAGGGAGGGGTGGGACCTAAGACCCGGGCTCGGACATCATGCTCCGCTCCGTGCCCACAGGTCCGCTCTGCCGTCCGGAAGAGGTGGCACCGATGGCAGGACAAGCACTCGATCCGCGCCCGCGTGGCCCGCGCCATGTCCATCCCCACCTCCCCGACCCGTGTCAGCTTCCACAGTATCAAGCCGTCCACGGCCGTCTGAGCTCGAGGGCCGGGGAGGGGAAGACGGTCTCCGGGCTCAGCCAGCCGCCCTGTCTGTGGAGGGGATCAGCGCCTTCCCACACCCTGCGCCCCCAGAAGCATCTGGCACGGACATCCTGGGGGGTCCCCCCTCGCTGAACCCCGAGCTGAGCGGGAGTTCAGCCTATGAGAGCAGACCCAGTCTGGGCCAGGGGATGACGGGAAATAGCCTATAAAGACTGGGCCGGGCCCACGGCCTCTGGCTCCCCCTTGCCCCAGGCCCCCCTGGAGGCGACATCAGAATGGAGTAGAAGTGGCCAGGTGGAAATCCAAAGCAGCACACGGGTCCCTCCAAAAGGTGTCTTCTCCCACGGCACAAGATGTCAGCCCACTGGAGACCTGGGGCCTGTCCTCGCTGCCAGGGGCATCATGGGAAACTCTTGTGACAGCATCCCAACCACCATGATGGCGCCTCTGGGTGTTGGCAATGCCTTCCAATACCGATGGGAACCAGGGCAGAAGCCCTGGCAATGTCATTATAGATCAGGTGACATCATCAGGCAAACGGCCGCGCCACTGGAATCCTCCCCAGCCACCGAAACTTCATCTGGCCCTGTGGCACTTCCAGCAGAAAAGCCCTGCCTTGCTGCCTTGCACCGTTGGAACTTTACTGCCCCGCAGGCCACTCAGGCTCCCCCTCCTTGGCCACACATAATATTTGCACCCTGATTTCTGCACCTCCTGTCCCTGGTGTCTCCCCCTCTGTGGAAAGACGGGGGTGGGAGGGTGACCGCGTGGCTGGTGAGCAAGAGCCAGGGTGTGCCCCGGCCAAAGCCAGTCTCCTCATCAGGGGACAGAGGCTACCCAGGGCCACCCTGCCACTGGCTTCAGTGGTCTGGCCCTGGGGACGGCCTCTCTGCTGGTCACAGGGAGTTTGTGGCCCCCGGATGTCCTCTGGGGCATCGTGACTAGCTAAGCAAAGATAGAAGGGGCAGGGCACTTGGTCTCTCTCTGCCTGAGCATCCTGGAGCAGGACAGGTGACTCTTGGGGCAACCAGCCAGCCCCTACTGGACCCTCCCGTGTCTAGAGGTACCGGGCCACTAGAGCAGAGCTTTGGGAGATAAGGGTGTCAGCTGTGAGGGCATGGCTGCTGTAAATAATAATATTTATCTTTTCTACCAGCATTTGTGAAGGTCTGGACTGCGCGGGGGTGGGTGGGAAGGGCGCAGCAGAGAAACGGAGGCCACTTTGCAGTCTTCGGGGCCACTGTGGGGCTGGGAAACCTGATACCACTCACACCCATCAGGCTGGGGTGCTAGGTGAGCCGCTGGGGGCACGGGTCAGCGGAGCCCAGGCGATAAGGACGCCTCTTCGAAGCGGTGAGTCATAGGGAGAGAAGGGCCATGGGTGAGCAGTGCTGGCCAAGGACACCATGGATGGGACGGGGGCCACGGAGACAGTTTGAGCAGGAGTATGGCAAGGATACCAGACAGGAATGTGTCCCAGCCCCAAGGCAGCAGGAAGTAGAGTTAGGGAGGCCTTGACACTGTCCCGGAAACAGACCCAGAGACAAGGTCCCCGGAACCAACTCAGGGAAGGGGGGCACCGGCAGCAGGTGGGGGCATGAGGCCAGGAAAGGGAGGCAGCGGAAGGGGGCGATGGCCACACCACAGCCACCGCTGCAGGCGGCTGGAACGTAATCCTGCTGCAGAAGCGTGGGGAGCCGGAGTGGGGCGCACCCGCCTTCAGCCCATCCAAGGGGCCATCTGGGAGGAAGGCTGCTCCCTGGGGGCGCTAATCTCCCTGCACTTCCCCAGCCTCACAGCCGCACAGGCCGCAAGACCAGGACCGAAGGCCCAGACAGAGCGGTGTGTGGGAGCCACAGCCTGCACTACCAGGGCAGGGGAGGGGGTCCCACACAGGCTCTCCACCAGCCTGGGGCTCGCTTCTGGGCCTCCAGCCAGGGACGCTGGGAGGGGACCAGGGCAGCAGGACAGAGATAGGGTGACAGCTTCCAGAGCAACGGAGGGGGGGTTGGTGAGAGAGAAGCCCTGGAGAGGGACGCGTCTACCAGGAAGGACCAGAAGCGCCTGCTGAGTGTCACAGGGCCATGACTGAGGCACCTTTCTCCACTCTGCCTTTCACCCAATGAGGTGAGAGAGCAAGGCTTCTCCTACACAAGTCAGGCTGTGGGGACGGGCGCTTCCCAAGGACGGAGGAGCCCGGGAGGAGTGGGGGACATCGTCAGGGGGTTGCATGGACTAGAGCTGGCCCAGCGCCCTCTCTCCTGCTTGAGCCTCCTGGTTGCGGTGGCTGACGGTGCCCTCTGAGCTCTTGCTGTGCACTCAGCACCCCAAGACGCGGGCCGGCAAACAACTGCAAGGCCCAGAGCAGAGGACACCTCCAAGAGGAGGCTGATAGTCCCCAAAGAAGCTGCCTGCAGGGTCCCTGAGCAGGCAGGGCCTGGTCCAGATGAGCCTCAGGACGCCTCCCATTCAGAGACGGTAAGGGAGGAGGGGCTGCCTGGAGCAGGTGCCCAGAGTTTAACCCTTCCCAGCCCACGGCCCCGGGGGTCCAGGGTGAGGGCAGGCCCCCAGATAGGGTTTCTGAGGGTCACTGTGCCCTGAGGTTCAGCTTGTGGGCTGGGTGAGTGGGAGTGTGACGGACCAACAGACACACACGTGGCTTCACTGGGGGAGAGGCCGGCAGCTGCAGCGTGGGGGTCCCTGTGGGGCAGGCCCCTCGCTCAAGCCTGGAAGAACTTCTCCACACCGCACCCAGAGGCGGTCTTCCCCTCAAGTATTCGACGCGAGCCCATTTCTCCTTGGGACCTTCCTTCGTGGGCACAGAGCACCAGTGGAGGAAAAACGCACCGTGGGGTTTTGGTTTTCTGGTTCCTGCTCCTCCGCCTCTGAGTGTGACATGACCCCTGCCCTGGGGTCCTCAGTTCCCCCCCAACCCCACCCCCAGGCCTCCTCAGTCCTGCCGCTGCTGCTGGGTCAGATGCCCTGGGATAGGACTGGGGAGAGAGGCAGATGTGGGAAAAACACGCGTTAGGGAGGAAAGGGGGTTTTAGAATCCAAATAATAATACCTTAATTGTGGGCATTTGTAAATTTGCAATCTGCAAAATCCTTTATAATATTTATTATCTAATCTTCAAGTGACTCACAGAGGCAGGAATCCTCCCATTTTACAGCCAAGGGAACCGAGGCCTGGTGATTCCTCTGAGATCAAAGGTCCTCTGGGTCCACGTCCAGGGTTCTTTCCACGCCTTCAGGTGACTGAAGTCACTGGGCTTGGGCTTCAGGAGGCCAGGACAGACAGAGCAACTCTGGGAGGGGCGGGGTGGGGGGGTTGGTGAGCAGGAGGCCTCAGGGATTCAGATGGTCTGGCTGGAGATAAGTCCCAGGTGAGGAAGGGACCAGCCCAAAGATGCCACAGCCGATGTCCAGCTGCTGAGCTGAGCTGGGTGGGAGTAGTAAGGGTTCTGTACATCCATCCTGATTCCCAGCACGCCCTTCCCACCTTCCCAACATCCACCATCCCTCCACTCCCTAAAATGATATTTAACTGCAGCCCAGGCCACCAGAAGCTTCTGTGGGTCTCCCTGCACCCACCCAGGCTCTGCTCAGTCCATGCAAGGGGTTCACGGGCCTCCAGCTCAAGGATCTCTCAGGATCATTTCATCAGGCCCGACTTCAAACTCAACTACCCACCCTCAGTCCAAACCGAAGCTGGTTTCTGCATTCCAACGCCAGCAATGTTATCATGGACTGAGTGCCTACTGGGTGCCTCTCACTTGTTGACCTAACCTACGCTTCATACCACCCTGTGAGCCAGGGGCTGTTACCCCCATTTAACAGATGGAGAAAGTGAGGCACGGAGAGGTTACAAGACCTGCTCCAGAGCACCCGGCAGTGGCATGTGAGCCCGGGCTGGCCCCGCTCAGCTTCTACCATGTTCCGCCCACATGCAGAAGGAGTTCTTTGCCCCTCTGATACCCTCCCTGGGAAAATTCCTCAGTGTCCTTCATTTGTGGACAAACAGCACGCAGACACAAAGCCAGATGTCAGAGTTGGCACCTGCAAAGCACGGGCATCAGGTGGCCCACTCCCGAACCCAGCCTGGCCTCCAGGCTGGCCACAGGCTGCCAGCCTCCCCGTCCCTGTGTTATCCCAGAGCATCGCTTCCTATCTTGACCTCTGACAGCCCACAATCTCTGTAGATCCTGCCGGTCGGGCTCGGGCCCAAGACTGGCCTGCACCATGTGTATTTTTCAAAGCTTTAAGTGTGTCAGAAGCATCAGTGAGATCATCTTTTGGAGAGAACTCCAGAGACCACCTTCAGTCACCAGATTGCCACCCACTCACTCCCCCTGCCCTTCCAAGGGGTCCTGGAAAGATGGCTGCCGCCCAACCTCCTTGCCCACTGGGCCAAGGCAGGTGGGGACAGAAGCAAGGGTGAGGGCCATATGCTCAGGGCCTCAAGAGGAGACTGGGAAAATGCAGCCGGCACCCCACTAGGGTGGGGGACGACATGGAGGGAGACCTGTGGGTGCTCCTATCTCTTGCCTTCGTTACTGGGGGAGTCGAGGAGGGAGCACTATCTCTAGAACATGCAGCTAGGACAGCACTGGGCCAGGAAGCGAGGGCAGTGAGTGGGCCAGGTAAGCTGGGCACCTACCCCACCCTTCCTGAGCAGCCACACCAGGCTAAGGCCCGCTATGCCCTTGCTGCCCCAAGTGGATGAAGATAAACGCTCCAGGTGTCCCCTAGGTCCTCTAAACAGAAGGCAGAGACATTGCCCCTGGCCTACCCTGGACTGTGACCTTGAGATCCCAGGCCGTAAGAAGAGCAGCAGGGAGGGGGCAGAAGCTGCGGACACAGAGGATGCCCTCAAGGAAAGGGATGGAATCTGGAGGGGGTGGGTGCTGCTGTAGCTTGTGTGATGGCACCTACCAGGGCATTGGTGCAGGCCACTTCTGGGCACCAAGCAGCCGCAGAGAAGAACAACTCCAGGGGTGTGGGGCGGGGGGGGGGGGTGGTCTTTGGGTGCAGAGATTGGATAGACACTTCAGTGAGCCAGGTCCTAGGAAGAGCCTCAGAGGGAATGAGCCTAAAGAGAATCCTTTGAGCCCAGGGCACCAGGAGCCCAAGGGAAGGGAAGGAGCCTACATTTCTGAACCCCAAATCAGGGCACAGAATGGTCTAGTTCCAGAACTTTGTCATCACCCCAGTGGGAACCCCATTCCCATTCAGCTGTCACCCCCATACCGCCTTCCTAGCCTCTGCCACCGCGAACCTGTTTTCTGTCTCTGTAGATTTCTGTATTCTGGAGATTTCATAAAAGTAGAATCATACAATATTTCTCTTTTTGTGTCTGGTTGCTTTCACCTAGCACAAGTTTTTGTTTTTTTTTTTAACATTTATTCATTTTTTCGAGAGCCAGAGAGAGAGCGTGAGTGGGGGAGGGGCAGAGAGAGAGGGAGACACAGAATCCAAAGCAGGTTCCAGGCTCTGAGCTGTCAGCACAGAGCCCGACGCGGGGCTCGAACCCACGAACCGCGAGATCATGACCTGAGCCAAAGTCGGCCGCTTCACCGACTGAGCCACCCAGGCGCCCCAGCATAATGTTTTCAAGGTCCATCCATATCACGGCACGTATCAGAACTTCATTCCTTTTTATGGCTGAATAATAGAGAGACCTCGCTCTATCCATTTATCCATTGGAGGACATTTGGGTCCTTTCCACCTATCCTAAGCTGCTGTGAATGGTCCTGCTGTGAACATTCACATGCAGGTTTGTTTGGTTGTTTGTTTGTTTTGAATACCTGTTTTCAGTCCTGTTGTTATATACCCCAGGGCTGGAATTGCTGGGTCGTATGGTAACTCTACGCGCTTCGTTTACTGAGGACCCGCCAAACCGCTTTCTAAGGCCGCTGCGTCTCCCACTCCACCAGCAACGTTAAGAGACTTCCAATTTCTCCGCATCTTCGCCTGAACTTGTTACCATCTGCGTTTTTAACCAGAGTCACCAGGGGTGCTGGTCATTGACTTTTAAGAGACTCAAGACTCCCTATGTTGGGAGAGCAGAGCCCTGAGCGAGGGTCTGAGCTGAACATCAGGAGCTGGGGGCCTGCAGCCCTCAGAAAGAGGCTGGCTGGCCCTGCCGTGCTCGGACCTGGGTGCTGGGGTGCAGAGAGGTGCTGCTTCCCTAACTGCCCCTGAGCGACGACGGGAGCCCATGAAGGAGAAGCTAGCAGCTTCCCTGCCCCGCCCCCCATCCCTGGGCCCTGCCGCGTGTCCCCGAACCAGCTGGGGTACGCTCACCAGTCTACTGGCTTTGTTCCCTAATGTATTTCTGACAGTTCCCTTGTCACGGAAATTACTGTTTATAATCGAATTAAATGTTGTCTCAATGGATGAAACGGAATGGCACAAACAAGGAGAAATGTTGTCGCTCATGAAAATTCAGTTGAAAGACACGATCTGAGTCACACAATCAGCTGTCGACTCAGGTGGCGGTGAGACAAATGTAAAGAAATGCCTGGGTGGGAGGAGCCTGACAGTCTACGTGATTCTAGTGGCCGACCACTTTGCGAGGTCCTCTCAGGCTGCCCTCCATCCCCAAAGAACCCAAAGCCGGATGTTGGGGACGGTGTCTCATCAGCATGGATCTCACAAGGAAGGCGACTTGGAACTCCAGGGGACGGACCCATAATCAAAGCAGACGCCTTCAGAAGATCAGTGACTGTGCACCTTGTGAAAGTTAAAATAAAATGTGCTTCATGGGTCAAACTGTGTTCCCCAAAATGTTCTAAACCCCAGGGCCTACCAACGTGACTTTATTGGGAAATAGGGTCTTTGCAGATGTGATTACGTTAACATAAAGTCATCGGATGGGCCCCAATATAGCACGAGGGAGAGTGCCGTGTGACCAGAGGCAGAGATGGGAGTAACATGGATTGCCAGCCACCACCCAGGTGAGGAAGGGGTGAGGAAAGGGTCCTACCCAGAGTCTGAGAGGGAGCATGGCCCTGCTGACACCTTGATTTTGGACTTTGTCTCAGTCAGCTTGGGCCGTATAACAAATACCATAGACTGGGTGGCTTAAACAACAAGCACAATTTTACCCATTTCAGGGAGGTTGGGAAGTGTGAGGTCAAGGTGCCAGCTGAGTGGGTTCCCCTTGAGAGCGCTGTTCCTGGTTTGCAGACAGCCGCCGTCACACCGTATCCTCCCGTCACCTCTCTTGTGTCTCTTGTGAAACCAATCCCATTCCTGAGGGCTCCACCCTGATGACATCGTTACCTTCCAAAAGCGTCACCTCCGAATACCAAATGTAAAGTACGGAGGTGACTTTTTAAGGAGTCCCCTCTTCAAGTGATTTTTTTTTCAGCAAATCCATCTGCTACCCAGTCCCAATCATCTGGGACAAGTGAGCTGACCACTGTCCCCTGAGCACACTGCTCAGAGCACAGCAGGGGTAGCCAGAAGCTCCATCACCCCACAGCCTGGATTTCAATCTTGTCTCTATCACCCATGTGTCACCTTGGAAAAGTCTCTTCACTGCCCCGCGCCTTGGTCCCTTCTACTGAAAAACAGGGTCAATTATAGGGGTGCCTAGGTGGCTCAGTAAGTTAAGAGTCCAACTTCGGCTCAGGTCATGAGCTCACGGTTCATGAGTTTGAGCCCCGCATCAGGCTCTCTGCTGTCAGCACAGACCCCGCTTCAGATCCTCTGTCACCCTCTCTCTGCACCGTGCATGTGCTCTCTCTTTCTCTCTCTCAAAAATAAACATTTAAAAAAAGAGAGAGAGAAGAAAAACAGGGTCATTCATTCACACATCCCACACATTTTCTGAGCATCATTTGCTATTCCAGAATCTGAGAGCAGCAGAAAGATAGACAAGGTCCCTGTCCTCATGGAACTCAACCAGGGAAAGACAGAAAGTAAACAAGGAAATGCACAAACAAAATCTTGAGTTGTGGTAGTGAAAGCTAACAAGCGGGCCTGCTTGCTCCTGGCCATGGTGCTGGAGATAACGTTGGAGCCAAGGCCTGAAGGATGAGAACAAGCAGCAGGTGAGGCCTCCGGCCCGGTGGCAGAGCTGGGCAGCTCCCTGGACAAGGGAGGTGTGAGCAGGGGGGCTGGATCTGAGGGCGGGGGGCTGGGGCCTGTGGGGTGGGCTTCTCTGAGCTCAGGATTCCTCATCCATGAAATGGGAATGTTCAGGTAAGTTTAAGCTGCTGTAACAGAGAGACCAACAAGAAGCCAATGGCCCAAGGAAGGTAATGTATCTCACAGTGAACATCCCCCCCTCCACACACTGTTCCATGTAGACATCCGGGGTCCCAGTTCCTTTCCTTCCTCTCTTTCTGTCCCTTAGGACAATTCCTCCTCTCCACAGTCAATGGCCTGCCCATGGCTGGCTTGTGAGAAGGGAAGGGGCAAACAAGGAGCCTCATGGTCTCTGTTCAGGCTTCCGAAGGGCTCCCATCATTTCTGCTCAATTCCGTTGGCAAGAACTTGACCACATGGCCATTCCTAACTCCAAGGGAGGCTAGAAATGAAATTCTGGTCATGTGTCAATACAAAGAGGCATAGACTTTGAAGGACAGCATGCAGCCTCAGGCCGGCCGGATATAGTAATACCTCTTTGCAAGGGTCCACTGAGTACAGATAAAGTATCCGGCACTTAGTAACTGCTCAATAAAAGTATGCAATAGCTTCAGAAACTCTCTGCTCAATGTCCTCATTTCTTGGCCGCTGAAGAAACAGGTGCAGAGAGAAGAGGCATCTGCCCAGTCACCCAGTCAATGAGGGGCCAAGTTGGTCCAGACTTTGTGTCTGGGATCCTCCATCCCATCCTCCCACCTCGTATTTCAGATTACCTGACCCAGACCCACCAGGGACTGAGCAGAGTGGGGACCCAGGTGACCTCTCTGCGGGAGGCAGTGTTAGGGAACAGGATCCTGAGAGGGACCCCGTGCTCCAAAGCACCGCCCTGAGCCTGGGTTGCACGGCTTTGTGACTAGGTAGGTGGGGCCCGGGTTGGTTTCCCAGACAGGAGGCAGGGCTGCTCTATGACAGAGGGCCACACCCACCCCCTGGGAGAGGGGACCGCGCTGGGAGCCCCTGCCACGTTGGGATGCAGCAGTAGGTGGCTGAGGAGGATGGCGTTCCTGGGATTCTTCCTCCTCCTCCTCCTCCTCCTCCTCACCAACACCGCTGCCCGGGGGGAGTATGGCGTGGTCCACGTGGTGTCAGAAAATTGGAGCAAGGACTACTGCATCCTGTTCAGCTCCGACTATGTCACCCTGCCCCGGGACCTGCACCACGCCCCACTCCTGCCCCTGCACGATGGTACCATGGCACCCTGGTGCCCGGGCAAGGACTCCTCCCGCCAGGTCCGGCCCGGTGCCCCCCGCCGGCGGCCCCTCCGCCACACCACCGCCATGGTCATGAGGGGCAACTGCAGCTTCTACGCCAAGGGCTGGCTGGCTCAGGGCCAAGGCGCCCACGGGCTGCTCATCGTGAGCCGGGTCAGCGGCCAGCAGTGTTCAGATACCACCCCGGCGCCCCAGGACCCCCACCAGCCCCTGCCCGGCCTCACCATCCCCGTGGCCGTGCTCCGCTACAACGACATGCTCGACATCCTCCGCCACACCCACGGCAGCGCCGAGGTCCGCGTGGCCCTGTATGCGCCCCCGGAGCCCGTCCTCGACTACAACATGGTGATCACCTTCATCCTGGCCGTGGGCACCGTGGCCGCTGGCGGCTACTGGGCCGGCCTGACCGAGGCTGACCGGCTGCAGCGGCGCCGGGCCCGGGGGGGAGGGGGGCCCGGCGGTCACCACCGGCAGGAAGCAGTGGCCGCCCCGCGGGGACAGGAGGAGGAAGACGAGGGCGCGCCGGTGGACTTCACGCCGGCCATGACCGGCGCGGTGGTCACCATGTCCTGCTCCATCATGCTGCTCCTCTACTTCTTCTACGACTGCTTTGTCTACGTCATGATCGCCGTCTTCGGCCTGGGGGCGGGCACCGGCCTCTACAGCTGCCTGGCCCCCCTGGTGCGCCACCTGCCCCTACAGCAATACCGCTGGCCCCTGCCTGGCCACCGCGCCTGCCTGCAGCTGCCCCTGCTGCTGCTGGGCGGCCTGTGCGCGGCGGTGACCGTCCTCTGGATCGCCCACCGGAACGAGGACAGCTGGGCGTGGCTCCTGCAGGACGCGCTGGGCGTGGCCTACTGCCTTTTGGTCCTGCGGCGCGTGCGGCTGCCCACGCTCAGGAACTGTGCCTCTTTCCTGCTGGCCCTGCTGGCCTTCGATGTCTTCTTTGTCTTCGTCACGCCCCTCCTCACCAGGACCGGCGAGAGCATCATGGTGGGGGTGGCGGCGGGCCCGGTAGATTCCGTGAGCCGCGAGAGGCTGCCCATGGTGCTCAAAGTGCCCTGGCTGAGCTTCTCATCCTTGACCTTGTGTGACCAGCCCTTCTCCATCCTCGGCTTCGGTGACATTGTGGTCCCTGGCTTTCTGGTGGCCTACTGTCACCGCTTTGATGTGCAAGTCCGTTCCCGCCAGGTCTACTTTGTGGCCTGCACGGCGGCCTATGCCGTGGGCCTGCTGGTCACTTTTGTCGCCATGGTCCTCATGCAGATGGGCCAGCCCGCCCTGCTGTACCTGGTGTCCAGCACCCTGCTCACCAGCCTGGCCGTGGCCGCCTGTCGCCAAGAGCTCGCCCTCTTCTGGACGGGCCAGGGCAGAGCTAAGACACCCGCCCAGGCTGTGGCCGGGCTGCGTGGCGCCCCTTCATTTGGCTCCGCGCAGAAGCGGGAGGATACGGCAGACGTCCACACAGCCAGCAAGTTTGAGGGGGCCGCCAGCCACCTGGCAGGGAACTCAGACACCAACCTTGAGGAGGACACAGCCGAGATTGCCACCATATCCGAGGATGAAGCCGCTGGTCCGGATGGCCACAGCGATAGCTCCAAGGGCTGGAGCGATGCCAGCCTGGACACTGACGAATATCCTCGTGCCTCCCCTGGGGCCTCGGAGGAGCTGATACCTCTGATGCCACCGATGCCATCGCCCTCAGAGCCGGGCCACGCGCAGGCCCGGGCCCACGACGCCGGCCTGCCCTGGACGGGGCTCCACGACAGGAAGGGCTTGAAGGTAAAGGAGAGCATGTCGACCCAGGCTCCCTTGTGAACCAGCACCCGGAGACACGTGCCTCTAGAAGGTCCGGCAGAATACCTCAGAGCAAAGCCACACGCGGTCAAAAGGAAATCAGGGCATTAAAGATATTCTGTGTCTACCCAACAGAGCTCCATTTTTTGCTGGGACTGTAAGAAAGCAGAGTAAGTCCATGCAAGGCCTGGAGGGTTCTTAGGAGAGGTGCCAACCCCAAATCGTGCAGAGTGGGAAACAGGCTCAGAGAGGGCACAGGACTCACACGAAGTTACTCGGCAAGGCCAGGATCTGCTCCCAGAGCTTACTGGGCAGTGACTTCCCCTCTCCCCCACTGCCCACCCTCCACGCCAGAGTCCCGGCTCCTCAGCTTGGTGGACAGGTCCCATCCCTCATCACCTATCTTTTCCTCATGCTTGGGTCCAACTGAACCATTACTGCTCCTCGACCACACCCCTGGTTCCCATACTTCCCTCACCGACTCTGGACACGGACCAATCCCTTCTGGCTTCAGCAAGAGGCAGGGGCATAAACAAGATGACCTCTTGAGTACCCCCATGGTTTTTTAGGCTGGATGGTGCGGTTATATGTTGCTTAAGCAGAGGAAACAAACCCGGGGGTCAGGAAGGCCTCCCGGAGGAGTCTATGTTGGAGGTGAGGGAGGCAGTGTGGTCCAACGGTTAGGGTTCTTGAACCAGCTGTCCCCCCAGAAATTCCAACTCTGCCACTGACCCACAGCGTGTCACTGAGCAAGTGATTTAATCTCTTAGGGGCATGGTCTCCTCATCCGTAAAATGGGATAATAATAACAACTCTACTTATCATAGGATTTGGGGGAGGTTGGAATAGTTGGCTTATGTCAGGTGACTGACATAATGCTTTATGAATGTTCATTCTGTTTCTATTACTCTCCTAAATCCAATGCCCACAAGCCTTTGAGTTCTGGCCTCAACTTCCCCCCAAGCCCTCCACACCCTGCACCCCTGCACCTACCTCCTCGGGTCAGGGAGTGCACACCAGACCCCCCCACACCCATCCTCCCCCAGTAGGGTTCCCCCACCTGGAACTTCCTGCTCCTCCCACCCCCAGGATTGGGACTGGCTGGCTCCTTCTTCTTCCAGTCCCATTTCAAATGCCCCCCCCCCCCCCACAGGGAGACCTTCTCTGAAGACCCTTTCTAAAGAAAGCCCAGTCTCTGGGGCGCCTGGGTGGCGCAGTCGGTTAAGCGTCCGACTTCAGCCAGGTCACGATCTCGCGGTCTGTGAGTTCGAGCCCCGCATCAGGCTCTGGGCTGATGGCTCAGAGCCTGGAGCCTGTTTCCGATTCTGTGTCTCCCTCTCTCTCTGCCCCTCCCCTGTTCATGCTCTGTCTCTCTCTGTCCCAAAAATAAATAAACGTTGAAAAAAAAATTTTTTTTTAAAATAAAGCCCAGTCTCAGTCACTCTCCCCTACACCTGCTCACTAGTTTTCTCATCTCCCCCAGTCCAGCATCAGCTTCATGAGGGAAGGGACCACTCTGTCTTGTTCATCCAAGTCGTTCCAGAGCCCAGAACAGGGATGGTATGTCGTTAGGCGCTTGATTTGTTTGTCGGAGGAATGGATGAATGGATGAATGAATGAGTGAACAAATGAACGAACGAATGAATGAGGGGCTGATCCAGCATGAACTATGGAGGAAAAGGGAACACCGTGGAGAAGGCCCCACCGTGCAGGCCACCTCCCTGGGCTCCTGCAGGGCCTTGGTCAGTGTGGCGATGGGACTCTGAGGGGCTGGCTGGGCCCTGGGTGTGCAGGGGTGCAGGTAACAGGCATCTCGAAGAAAGCCCCCTCACTGACCCCTCCGCAAACGGCACCTGAAGGCCCGAGCCGGACAAGGGCAGAGCGTGGAGTCTGGGCCAGGACACTGACCGGCCGAGCTGGCAGCTCCTCCCACTGGAGCCGGCAGCCATCTGGCCCGGACAGAGGGGCCTCCGCAGGCCCTGGCTCACCCCCAGCCCACGCAGCCTCCCCACTGCTGCCCTGCGTCACTGGGCCTCCCAGGGGTGGGCTACATCCCTGCACCAGGCCTGGTGGGGAGGGCTCTTGGCCCCCTCACCCCCAGAGGGGGGGACAAAGGACCTGTCTCCCAGGAAGTTGTGGTCAGGGAGGGGCCTGCGCAGTGGGTGTCCCCATGGCGGGGCCTACGCCTACCTCCAAGAGAAAGATTCTCAAGGGGAGGGTCTGAGGGGGGGAGGCCCCACCCTCCATCCAGGTCTGAACTGGACTCAGGGAAGGGGGTGTCGGACTCTGTCCTCACGGCCCGACCCGGCAGAGGCAAGCATTCAGAGGACACGCTGTCTAGACAATGGGGAGAATAATACGATCTACCTAGGGGCTGCGGTGAGCACAAACCATACGGGTCAGGGGCTGAGCCTGGGCCCCAGAAATCTTGTAAGTGCTGCTCCTCTAGTGGCCCACGGGCCTCTGCTCCCGCCTTGACCCCAGAGCCAACGTCTCCTTTTAGCTGTGGGCTCTGCCTCACTTTGCCGGTCTGCTTCCCAGAGACTGGGTTGAAGCCAGGTGGCCGGACCAAGCCGCCACCTGTCGGAGGTGCCCAGAGCTGGCAGCCCCCCTCCCCCAGAGGGCCACAGGATGCTGCACATGTGCACACACACACCTGAACACGCGTGAAGATATGCGCACACGTCCATACAGGGCCCTCGGATACACATGCATATACACACACGTACTTCCACACGCATGTGTGGGCCCGGTACTGGGCCCTCGCACATACCTGTGCACACACGTGTACCCGGGCTCTGACCTGTTGCTGCTGTTCCCTTCCGACGCAGCCCTTCCCCGCCAGGCCCGCCTGGGGCCTGAGGGAGTGAGGGTGCTGATGCCTGGACTTCCCACCCCAGAGGGCAGGGCAGCCCTTTCCAGGTGAGGCAGACTTTGCCATGCGATGCTCAGACGCCCCTTCAAGGAGGGCATGTGGTCGACAGCGCCCTCTAGGGGCCGTCTCCGCATTCCGGCCCAGATTGCTTTGCAGGAAGATGGGAGACTCGGAGGGCCAGCTCGTGACCAAGCAAGACAGCGGTGCCAGGGCTTGGACATCTGCCCCCAAGCCCCGCTGCCCCGGCAGAGATGGAGGCAGGCCTGCCTCCCTGTCTGACGGCCCCGCCCCGCCTGCTTCCTCCGATTCCTTGGCATTCCTGACTCCGTCTTAGCATCTGCTTCCGGGAGAGCTCCACCTGTGACAGGTGGAGACTAAGACGGGGCCAGGGCAGAAACCAGCTTCCTGAGGCCACATGCAGGGCTCCAGGTGGCCGAGGCCTGGCGCCGGGGCCGTGCTTTGCTCGGGCCACCCAGCGTTTCTCTTTGTGGCCTCATTTAATCCCGGCAAGAACCCCATGAGGTGAATAGTGGCAGCCTTGGCCTTTTTGAGTTAATGAAGAGTTTGGTGCCCTTCTGGATTCCCTGGAGAGTGAGAACCAGCAAGGACCCATGAGGTGCTCTAATCCATAGATGAGGAAAGGAAAGCCCAGAGAGGGTCAGGACCTACCCAAGGTCACACAGCAATGGGATAGCAGAAATAGAACACAACTCTGGTCTTCTACCTCCCAGCACAACAGCTGGGGCCAGCTTCATGCCTCCACACCCCTGCCCGCACACATCCTGGTGTGCAAAGCATTCCTCTTCCAGGAGAACTTGGGATCTACTCAGCCCTCTACCCTGTGCCTCTCAGGAGGTACAGCCCTCCATTCTCCCTGAGGAGTAGTTGTGCGTGTTGAGAAGGAAGGTTTGTGATTCAGGGTGAAGCGTCTCCTCAGTCAGCGCAGGAGGACGCAGCTGGACTCTGGGTCACTGAGACCTCAAAGCTCAGCACGGCTATGCGCTCACCCCGTGACACGGAACAACCAAGGCCACCCCTCTGCACCTCAATACCCTCGTCTGTAAAACGGTTTTTGCTAAGACTTACCTTGTAGGTCTGTTATAAAGATTAAATGGGGTGAGGTAGGGTATAAACAGCTAACATCTGCCAAGCACTGACAACAGACTAGGCGTACACATTATCGCATTACACAAAACCAGGTTTTAGAGCAGAAATCTCCAGGACAGCACTTAAATGCCCCCACATGCCATCATTCCCAAATCAGCTTATAGTTCCTCAGGATTGAGCTCCCAGAAATGGAGCCATCCTCTTCTTTTGGTCGCTCCATCCAGACCCAGTGGGATGTGGTGGGTGGGCAGGTGAACAAGGACACCTCCAGCAAGCCAGGCAGGTGGGTCCCTTTGTAGTTAGATGGAAGCAAGGTTTTGTGCCTTTTTTCCAGCAATGCTGAATTTTGAGCGCTTTTGTGCTGCCACCTGCTGGTCAGTAAGATAAGAGCAGGCGGGCTCACACCCTAAGGGCCAGGGAGGGGCATTCCATTAAGGAACTTTGGAATAACCACAATTAGGGATGATATTCCAAAAATATATACTAACCTACCCATCAGCAGAGTTCTGAAGCCCCTCGGGCCCAAGGGTAACGCTTTAGAAGCTTGTTGTGAGAAGGTAGAGGTGTCCTGGAGAAGGGTCTGAGAGTATTTTGATATTTTATGAAATGAAAAAGCTCCAGCACAGCACCACTGAATGTCCTTAATGCTTGGAGATGGTTCACGCTCTGAGGCTCATCCCCTCTCATAGAACCAGGCCAGCGTGGGGCGCCTGGGTGGCTCAGTCGGTTGAGCGTCATGATCTTGGGGTTCGACTCCGGTCATGATCTTGGGGTTTGTGAGTTTGAGCCCCACATCAGGCTTGTTGCTGTCAGCCTGTCAGTGCAGAACCCTCATCAGATCCTCTGTTCACCTCTCTTTGTCCCTCCCCCACTTCCACTCTCCCCAAAAGAAATAATTAAAAGAAGAAGAAGAAGAAGGAGAAGAAGAAGAAGAAGAAGAAGAAGAAGAAGAAGAAGAAGAATCAGGCCACCATGAAGACGTGTTTGTGGCCGCCAGCACATAGACCATTGTTGGGAGATTGGACTCCGTATGGGCCTCCCACCCTGAGGCCAGACCTCGTCCTTCTTGGAGGCCCACAGATGCCCTTCCCACACACACCTGAGCAATTATTCATTTTGTTTGGGAACACATCCGTGCTCACCACTGGTTCACTTTCCAAATGCTTAGTTTTATCTTTAGGAGTAACTCTTCCCAGGACTTAGCCTCTCGCCTCTAGGCGAGCTCCACCGGGCATGGAAGTCTGTGCCCACCTGGGATCGGGAGACGTGGTCTCGGAAAGATCCCAGGAAGGGAAGCTGGAAAGGGAAACTGAGGCTGCTGCTGGGAGACCCTTGGGCTGCTAGAATTCTGGGGTATTCTGAGAAATGCCTTTCAGTAGCTTCCCCCAGCCTTTTAGGGACTTGAATAGTAGAGAAGATTGGCAGGGAAAAAGGTGTGTGAGGTCTGAGTGAGAGTGTTAGCAGAGCCTCCAGACATCTTCCAGAGCTTTCCAGAACTGAGGACAGAGAGAGAAAGCAGCCTGCCTGAGGTCACAGAGCAAGCCAGTGACAAAGGCAACCAGGAACCTGGAAACTCACCCAAGAATACTTCATAAATAGGAGACCCTTGCTGGAATGCAAATGCTTGCCTCTCAGGGACTGCTTCCTGCAGCCCAATGTCCCCCACATACTCGGTCTTCTTAAAGCAGGAAGCCCCTGAGTCCAAAGAGAAAAGAATTACTCTGGGAAAAATCCCAGGCCCCTCATAACCCAGCCTGGGCAAAGCCTCACCGTGCCTGCAGTTCTGACCCAGTCAGTGAAGTGAACTTTGGCAGGAAGGGCAGGTCTCCTGAGAATCCTGGCCCGTCACAGCCCAGGGTCTCCTCCAGGCCATCCACTGCTGCAGCCGAGAGAGAGTGTAAGCCAAGGGCGGGTCTGATTTCCACCCAACCTTGCTTAATCCTTAAAGCTGACTGTGGTCAATTGAATAATGTCCCCCCAATAGGTATCAATATCCTAGTCCCTGGAACCTGTGAATGCTCCCCTCCATGAAGTGGGGGGGAGCGGAGGGGGGAGAGGAGGACTTTGCTGATGTGATTAAGCTAAGGATCCTGAGATGAGAAGATTATCCTGTATTATCTGAGCAGGCCCTGAGGGTAATCACAGGAGTCCTAATATGAAAGAAGCTGAGACGTATTGCATGCAGAAGTGGCTTGGGCACTGTGATGCTGGAGGCAAAGATGAGAATGATGTAGCCACACGCCGAGGAACACCAGCAGCCACCAGAAGCTGGAAAAAGGAAAGAACCAGTTCCCCTCCATAGCCTCCAGAAGGGGCACGAGCCTGCTGACCCCTTGATTTCAGCTGGGGGATACTGACTTCAGACTTCTGGCTTCCAGAACTGTGAAAGAATAAGTATCTGTTGTTTTAAGCCGCCAGCCTTGTGGTAATTTGTTACAACAGCCACAGGAAATTCATATGCACTGGTCCACAAACATCCCTGGCACAGGCACCTATGTACCCAGCACTGTGCTTGAAAATGAAACATTTTACAGAACAGAGGAGACAAAGAAGCAACAAAACAGCAAAACTCCCAGTCTGTGTGTTTCTTTCTGCAGAGGAGAGCCAAGCACAGGGGAAGTCAGTGAGGGAGAGGCAGGGATTGGGGTATGAGTTACCATTCTCCGGGCAGGCTCCAGGGACTTCTTTCTATTGTTATATTATTGCACTCTGGAGAAAAAGTAGAAAGGACAGGAGAGTAGGGGGGAAACACACAATCACTGTTAAAATTTTGGTATATTTCCATCCAGTCATTTTTTTTTTCCTTTCAGAGGTTTTAGTGTGTTTCACTTACATAGTTACCATCAAACTGGATATACACATTGGATATATGCAACATTTACATAGTTGCAATCACATCGGACATGCAGTCAAATTGGATATACATAGTTACAATCAAATATGCATACCAATATACATTGGTATTTTGCTATAAATATTCTATGTAACCCTTGAACCTTTATTTGGAGCAGGTTATATAGTATTCTATAGCAGATGTAACCACATAGACTTTATATTCTCTTATGGATGTTTGATCTGTTTCTTACAGCCCTATGAAGAATATTTTTGGCTGCAAATTACTTTATATATTTGAGAAGGTGTCTGTAAGATAGATCTAGCCATTTTATTTCTGGGAAACTAGGGATACGAAAATCTTTGAAGGTTGTCATTCATTTTGCTGAATTACTTCCCAAATCATATTTGTGACAATTCATCCTCTGTGTACGCTGTAAAGTAGGGAAGTGATCATTTTACCACACCCTCACCAGCATCTTTGTTAATTTGATATAATGAGAAACAGCATCTCTTTAAATTTGCATATCTCTGATTAGTAGTGAGGTTAGATCTCTATTTCCTTATTCTGGTTTATTAATGGAATACTCTCCATTCCGGGGCTTACCGCGGAGTCTGACTAGTTACCACTTCCTATTGATTCGGCACTAGGAAAATCTCTAGAATCCATTTTCTCATTCCCATTTTTACAAACTTATTTGAAGACGTCACCTCTCACCTGGGCCATTGCGATCTTTGTTACAGAAAAGAGAACAATTGTTCTTAGTCACGTCCCTCCAGCTGAAAGACTTCAGATGCCTCTCTACTGCCTGTCAAACCAACCCCCAGCTTCTCAGTCTGGTGTTGAAAGCCAGCCACAACCAGGTTTCTCTGCCAGCCAACTTTGCCTCCTACCAGCCTCCAGCCTCTGAGTGTGTGTGGTTCCCTGTACACGCTTATTCTCACTCCATGCCTCTGCCCCACTGTTCCACTCACTTGGAATGTGTTTCTTCCACCCTCCTCTGACTCCTGTGTACACGTTATCCACTGAGATCCAGTCCACGCTCCCCAACACCCCTGTGCAGGGCCCTGTCCAAGGTCCTGGAGATGAGCAGTCACAGGATGTATAGTTCCTGACTCAGAGGGTTTTACCGCCAAAAAGCAGGTGGAAGAGGGCACAGATACATTCTCACTAATTAGGAGCCTTTTGGCTTTAAGAAGTAAGTGTCTACTCAAAATATCTCATACAAAAAGAAGAACTTATTGGAAGGATATGAGATTTCTCAGGACACAAGGGCCACCAGCTCAATTGGGGCTCCGGGGAATTATAAGTTAGAAAGCTGTCAGAAAGCAAAGCTGCCCTCTCTGCCTCCCAGGGCTGCATGGTTTCTGGGTATCCACTTCCTCCCCGCTCCTCCCTGAGCCAACTGCCTCTGCACATGCATTTTGCTCTTGGCCCACTGTGGTACTGGCCCCAACTCTGGGGTACTGGCCTCAATCATGGTCTCTTGGCCCAGGGATCACCACCAATGGGCAATGGTTTCTATTAAGACACCATTCAGAATCTCAAGGGGGAAAAAAAGTATATATTAGATTTACTCTATTTGGGCAGGGTCCTGTCCTTGGCTGTTGGTGAGCCCACGGGTCCTTCACTCGGGTGCATACCCCTGGCTTAATTAGCTGTGGCTAGAGATGAAGGGCAGGGGGAGCGGGGTCAGATGGTAAAAAGGGTTATCAGAATCTGAATTTTAACAAGGCCCCCAGGTTGTTCATGCGTTTATGAAAGTCTCAGGAGCACTGCCATAGAGCAGCAGCTACCTGTATGATCTCTGATCCATCACCTGGGAACTCACCAGAAAGACGAATTCTGAGGTCCTTCCCCAGGCCCTGGAGAAGGTCTGGGAAGGAGCTGAATGTTTCACACAGGTGCTGTAAGCAAGTTCCATTCCCTGCCCTCCATTTGCTACAGAGAAAATTCCCATCTTCTTTCCATGATGAAGAGTCAGTGTCTTGCTCTCCACCTGTCACCTGTGGGTCTGCCAAAGAGAAACCACCCCACAGCTGCTCTATATAAATGTAACACATTGGCTCCATTCATACTGGTCAGAGGCATGTCACCTCTCCCTGTGGCCCTCACTTTCCTATTCAGGCAGCAAAAGGGCCAATGATGTCTATTGTCCCTTCAAGGATCATGGGTTTTAGTGTCCTGGTTGGTTCCCCCCTGTGTTAGTATCATGTGGTTGCTGTGACAAATGCCACAAACTGAGCAGCTTAAAACCACAGCCTGGAGGCCAGAGGTCTGGAATTTAGGTATCAGTATAGCTGTTCTCCCTCTGAAGGCTCTAGGAGAAACTTTCCTTCCCTCTTCCAGCTTCTGGTGACTCCAGCCGTTTCTTGGCCTGTGGCCACATCTAGCTCCAGTCTCTGTCTCCATCTTCACGTGGCCTTCTCTTCTTCTCCTCATATCCCTCTGACTTTCTCTCATGAGTGCACCTGTCATTAGATTTAGGGACCACCTGGATCACCCAGGATGATTTTAACTGGAGATTCTTAACTAATTATCTCCACAAAGACCCCTTTTCCAAATAACGTCACATTCACAGGCTCTAGGTAGACATGTATTTTGGGGAGGCCGCCATTCAAAACACTATACCATCCTCCCTTCCAAATGTTTGGGACCAGACTAGGGACAAATGGTACCCCTGTCTGATCTCCATCTTTGTCTAGAATAACTGCAAATGACGAGATTTCTCGTTAGCCTCATATTAGAGCCAGAGGGAAAAGAATATCAAAGAAACAAGGCACAGCCCCTCTTCTCAAGGCACCAGTGGTTGGGTGGGACCAGAAGAGCCAAGAGGGATGACACTGTTGCACCCCTGACCATGGCAGTGCCCACCCTGGCCCCTATCTTCTGTCAATTTCTGGAGCTCTGGCTGGAGGATGAGAGAATGCCCTGAGAGGAAGTCAGAGCATCCTGGATAGCATTCTGGGAATGGCAGGACCCCCAGCACTCCCAGTTCCGCCAGTGCAGGAGGTATTATGATTGCCAGAATCGCAATTAAGGAAGGGATAATCAGCCAAATGGTGATTCTTGGGCCTCGGCAGCCAGCGTTCTTTGTAGTCTGTCTCAGGGCCAAGGAAGATGAGACTTTCCAGAAAGTGAGCTGGTCCAGAAAAGGCCCATCCCAGATGGCTGCTAATGTCATTAGTCCAGTAATGCTGAGTGAAATGAATGAGCTAGCCTGGCCCCACTGTGCTTCTCTGAGGGATGCTGATAAGAACATGACCTCCCAGGTAGGGACCACCAAGCATGGGACTAAGGAAAGGAGAGACAGGAGAACTGAGGACAGGGTGTTCATGTTGGGAAGAGGGAATCAGGTCAGACTCGGGTTCTCTTCCCAGCTCGGTTACTAATGAGTTGGGTGAGCTTGGAAGTGTTCTTAAATACAGAACCTCTACACATCATTAGAAAAAGACAAACAATCCAACAGGATATAAGATGGGCAAAGAATTTGAGCAAGCATTTTACAGAAGAAACACAGATGGCCAAAATACATATGAAAACATGTTCAATCTCTCTAGTAATTAGGGAAGCAAAAGCGAAAACGACCAGAACATGAGTGGTAAAGTGGGTGACATCTGAATAAAAGTTGAACTTTAGTTAATAGAACCGAACCGGCATTCATGTCCTAGTTTTGATCACTGTGTTAGGGCTACATAAAATGCTAACATTAGAAGAAGCTGGATGCAGGGTCTCTGAGAACTCTGTTGTCACAACTTTTCTGTTAGCCTAAACTTTTTTGCCAAATAGAAAGGTAAATAAGAACTACCAGAACAACGATGACAGAAAAGAGAGAGAGGTCACTGTCTACCCAACAGAGTGGCAAGAATTACAAAGATTAGAAAGATCCAGCGCTGGAGGTGGTAATGAGGAGGAGCCGGCGGCATCGTGCACCTTGGGTGGGAGTGTGATTTGATACAACTGTTTTGGAGGACACTTGGGCAGTATCGGTTACAATGTCATTTTGCGTGCCCCTTGACCCAGGAATTCCAGAGCTCACCATTTACCCGAACACAATCTTTCTACTTGTATTCAAAAGGACATGTCCAAAGGCATTTGCCACAGCCCTATTTGTAGTAATCAACAGCAACCTAAATGCCCAGAGGAAATGCACAACACAGGAAAGGTTAAATGATACACGGCCTCTAGCCCTGAAATATTACATAGCAGGTAAAAAAGAACGCAACGCATCCACATGAACAAAAAGGAAAAAGCTTACAAAGCAAAAAAAAAAAAAAAATATATATATATATATAATCTCACTGGGGCACCTGGGTGACTCAGTTGGTTAAGCATCTAGCTTCGGCTCAGGTCATGATCTCACAGTTCATGGGTCCACATCCCGCATCCAGCTCTGTGCTGGCAGCTCAGAACCTAAAGCCTGCTTCAGATTCTGTGTCTCCCTCTCTCTCTGCCCCTCCCCTGCTCATTCTTTCTCTCTCTCTCTCTCTCTCTCTCTCTGTCTCAAAAATAAATAAAACATTTTTAATTTTTTTTTTTAAAGTACAATCTCAGGGCACCTGGGTGACAGTCGGTTGAGTGAGCATCCGACTTCGGCTCAGGTCATGATCTCACAGCTTGTGGGTTTGAGTCCCGCATCAGGCTCTGTGCTGACCACTTGCTCGGAGCCTGGAGGCTGCTTCAGATTCTTTGTCTCCTTCTCTCTCTGCCCCTCCCCCGCTCACGCGTTGTCTCACTCTGTTTCTCAAAAATAAATAAATGTAAAAAAATAAATTTTTTTAAAGTGTAATCTCACTGATGCAAAGGAAAAGCACAAATAAAACCATACATGCCTAAATGTGTGTATAATAAATGTGTCCACCACCCCAAAAGCTAGGAAAGATACCCTCCCAACTGACCCAAGTTTCCTCTGGAGAGGCCGGAGGGAAAGAGATTCTTCTGGAGAGGCCGGAGGGAAAGAGATTGGGGCACGAAGGGTGGGTAGGGTGGTACCAAAGGGGACTTTTACTCTTTCTGTATTCTTTGCATTTTTAACAATAAGGCTTTCACGTATTACTTGTGCAGTTTTTTACGATATGTTTTTAAACCAGTGCTAACCTTCTCTGACCTGCAGTTTCCTTATCTTTAAAATAAAGGAGGTGGTATTACAGTGTTACGTGTCAATTTTATCTCAAATTTTAAAGATTCAATTGATTAATTAATTAATTTAATTTAATAACGGTGTTGGGTCAAGGCCCAACCTCTTGGGTTGCTTCCAGCTCCGAATGTCTCTAACTTGAAGCTGGGCTGTGTCCACACCGTCCCCTCCCCACCCTGCCCACACCCCCTTCTCTGTAGTCCCCACACTTGCCAGCTTATTCCTGATTTAAGGCTTTCGAGCTTGCCGTGTCTCCCAGATGGCACGCTCTGCCCCCATCTTCCCAGCTGGCTCCTTCTGGTCATTTAGAGCTCAGCGTAATGGTCACCTCCTTGGGGCGGCCTCAAGGTAGCAGTGGGGAAGGAGGGAAAGCCAGGGCCAGATCAGAGGGGCCTGGCGGACCAGGGGAAGGAGTGAGGATCTCAGCCTCAGGTGGGTGGGAAGTCGGGAGGGACTGGGTACTGGAGGGGCAGGGTGAGGGGAAGAGGGTGGGATGACGCAAGGCTGCCTCCACACCTCATCACAGCTGAAAGTCTGTCTCGTTCATTTTTGCGGGCAGAGCGTTGGACATAAGGTAGAACCTGTCCTTAAGCAATTGGAGGTCATTTCAAGGTAAACAGAGCTGGAAGAGGAGGGGAGCGTCAGAGTGAATCTATTTCAAGTGAGTTTCCTGTTAATGTCGGTTTATACTCCTCTGTAGCACAGTGTTTTTCCGTCTCCTGGACAGTAATGGCCCTCCTCAATTCACTTAAGACTTAAAGTATCCTGTTTTGACCTCTTCTCAGATCCTGTTCTCAAAAATGTCTTTCAACACAATGGCACGTCATCTCTTCTTGCCTCTCTACTTCTTCCCCTGACCACTGTTTTCCACTCATCCTCTTTTCCCCAAACTTCCTAAGATTTTGGCCATTTCTCCATCCTCCTCCCCTTCCGTCTTTCCCCACTTACCAAGACTGAGATTCTTTGCCCTTCCATAAATTCTCTTCCCAGAGGCATTTTGTTGCTCGTCCTGCCCACCCTTCCAGAGTGGTCATTGGGCTGGACACATCTTCCATCGATTTGGCTCCACGCACATTTCCAAGGCTGGCTTCCGCAGGCTTAACACACAGAAAAGCTTCCGGAACTTCCTCCTCCTTCTTTCTCATCCACAAGCCCAGCCTCATGAGTTGTAAATGGTTACCTGCAACTCGCTTGGGTAGAGAGGGGGAGCTGTGGGTTCAGCTGCAGGGAGGGCAAGGGAAGGTCCGGGCAGGGACTCAGACCCTATCGGGCCTCTCCCCATCTTGTTCCTGCTTCTCTCAGAGGCACTTTCTCCATGAGACTAGAGCCCTGGAAGGGGTGGAGAGGAAGGGAGCCTCTTCTCCCAGTTACAGCTAGACGGAGTCCTGGGGTCAGCCCAGTTTGGATCACAAACCCACTTGCACAGACAGAGAGGTGGACACCATTATAGAGGACCCCATCAGAACCACATGGTTCAAACGGACAAAAGGGATATTTCTCTCTTTTTTTAAAAATGTGTATTTATTCTTGAGAGAGAGGGAGACAGAGCACGGGCGGGGAGGGGCAGAGAGATAGAGGGAGATGCAGAATCCGAAGCAGGCTCCAGGCTCCGAGCTGTCAGCCCAGAGCTCAACGCAGGGCTTGAACTCACAAACCGTGAGATCATGACCTGGGCCTAAGTCTGACGTTTAACTGACTGAGCCACCCAGGCGCCCCCAGGCGGATATTTCTTCTAAAGAAGAGGACATACATCTCCAAGAAAAGGGGAGAGACTCTTAGGCAGACAAAACAGGATGTGTCCACATTCTCCCATGTCTAGCCCATGGCCTGGCCTCCCTGTATATGAAGACTGATTCTTTAACAGGCAGGCAGACCTTGAGAGACTGGCTGGGACCACTGGCTGTTCTTGCTGTCCCTCCTTGAGCAGCTGCTGTCCTCTGTAGCACGCTCCCAGAGTGCACTGGCTCCCGATTCCATCAGCCCCCAACTCAAGGCATTCATTTCCAAGGCATCCTGGATGCTGCCAAACCTGATTTTTTTTTTTCAGCAGCCAGTCTAACTGGAAGAAAGTTATTTTAGATGTTAAAATGTCAGATTTGGAAGGTCGGTTGTGTCAGAAAATGCCTCATTTGTGTACAAAGGATGGGCCCATGCTTCCCTCCAGGATGCTGCCTTTCAAAGAATCAGATTTTTTTTTTTAAGAGCTAAGAGACCCCCGGAGGTCATCTATTCCAACCCCTTTATTTTACAAAAGAGGCAACAAGCACAGAGAAGTTGAGCATTTTGCCCAGTTCGAACAGCTTGATAGTGGCATTGGCGATTAGGAATCTTAAAAACGAATTGACACTAAGGGTCTCCACCTGATGATGTTTGCACACACAAATAGGGCGATGAAAATGATCTCGGACAGGCCTGCCTCACTTTTTTTCTTTAGGCTTAAAGTTTAAGCCATAGATTTTTTTTTTTTTAAAGAAGTTCCTACTTTCTTTTTTTTTTTTTTTCAACGTTTATTTATTTTTGAGACAGAGAGAGACAGAGCATGAACGGGGGAGGGGCAGAGAGAGAGGGAGACACAGAATCGGAAGCAGGCTCCAGGCTCTGAGCCATCAGCCCAGAGCCCGACGTGGGGCTCGAACTCACGTACCGCGAGATCGTGACCTGAGCTGAAGTCGGATGTTTAACTGACTGAGTCACCCAGGCGCCCCTTTAGATTTTTTTTTTTTAATTACGTGAATACTGAATCTAATTTTTCTCATCTACAAAATGTTTTATCTTTACATGCCTTTGATCTTCAGTGGGCAATGGATCTTAGCTTTACATTTCCCTGCCCTTTGCCTTCTACTTGGGAGTTCAGGGACATGGGAGCAAACACTTCAGGGCCCCAAGGGGATTGGGGCAGAAGAATTCTTTGTAAAAGAGTTGCTTCCGTCACTGGTCCACTCTTTCCGGTTTATCTAGTTTGGTCTTCACATATGTCTTCCTTAAAGAGACACACTCCCCTGTATTTATCACGTTTAGTGTCATTTTTCTTCTTTAGTCTGTTCATAATTTTGATTCCATGTCCCAAACCAAAAGTCACTGGCCCAACTTGCAAGAGAAAGCAGTTATTGTGGATGAACAAGCAAAGCACTGGGCCCTGAGATGCTATTGTTACACACAAAAGCCCCTCTATGACTTTGTGAGAGTCAATCTCCCACATCACACAGCACGAGAAAAAGGGCACTCACTGTGCTCACGCTCTGTTTAACCCTCCCGAATTTGTAAACAACTGAAACATAACACAAACAAGTTTTTTTTTTTTTTTTTTAGCTTGCTGGTGTTTTTAACTCAATAAACTGTTTGTTAATTAACTTCACGAGCTTTTCTTTTTAACCCCAGATTATGTCTGCATGAATGAACTCCACGGGCTGGTTTGAATTGGATGGTTTCTTTGAATACGGCTGATTTCTGTGTTTGTGTCTTGTAACAGTCAGGACGGGCGAGACTGTGGTGGAGTAACAAAAAAAACCCCAAGTATCCATGGCTTGCCAAAGTTTGTTTTCTGCTCAGGTTACATGTCCCGTGAGGATCTTGTTGTAATCACGCAGAGATCCTGATGGAGGGAGGTTCCATCTTGTGACGAGCTTCCACACTCACCTCAGCAGGTGGCGAGAGCTCTGGAGGAACTTTCACCAGCAATCGAATGTTCCAGCCCGGAAGTGACACCTGTCACCTCCCTTTACAACTCATTGGTCTGAAATAGCCCTATGACTCCATGCAACCACTGGGCACTGTGCCACCAAGAGCGCCACACAGACCTCATCCCCCTCCCCCAACACACACACACATCCCTCACAAGAATCCCATCTTTATACTGGGTCCAGGTAAATGCCTTTCTGGGGACAGCCCAGTGCCAAATCAATTGGTCAAACATTTAAGTACTAATTATGAGGAATTTCTAGTAGGTTTTTAGACAACCAAAGTCATAGAAATTCTTCACCTAATTTTATGGTATATAAGTTGTGCCTCAATATTAAAAAAAAAAAATTCACCTGCTCTTCCACAGGGTTGGTGGTGGTGGAGGGGAAGTCAGAGGGGTACGATGACATCTAGCGGGTAGAGGCCAGGGATGCTGCCATATACCCCACATGGCTCAGGACAGGCCCCACAGCAAATGCTCACATGGTCCAAAAGTGGATTCGCTGAGAAGTCACACCTCCAGGTAGAAGGCACACAGGAGCGTCCGTGAGACAGGCTGTGGCCGAGCCCGGCATAGATCCCACTTTTGATAACTAATTACAAGTGGCCTCAACTCTCCCAATATGAGTAGCCCTCCCTCTCCAGCGGTGACAACACAAAATGTCTCCAGACAGCGTCATAAGTCCCCAAGGGCAGAATCTCCCCCAGTAGGGAACCCTGATCAGAAACAACACCAACCGGGGCGCCTGGGTGGCGCAGTCGGTTAAGCGTCCGACTTCAGCCAGGTCACGATCTCGCGGTCCGTGAGTTCGAGCCCTGCGTCGGGCTCTGGGCTGATGGCTCGGAGCCTGGAGCCTGTTTCCGATTCTGTGTCTCCTTCTCTCTCTGCCCCTCCCCCGTTCATGCTCTGTCTCTCTCTGTCCCAAAAATAAATAAACGTTGAAAAAAAAAAATTAAAAAAAAAGAAACAACACCAACCTTTGTCAACAGCACCATTTCAGCTGTGCCGCAGAGGAACCCTGGGCCGGGAACTGTAAGACTTGCCTTTAAATCCAACTCTGCCTTGGGGCGCCTGGGTGGCTCAGTCGGTTGAGTGTCCGGCTTCGGCTCAGGTCATGATCTCGCAGTTCCTGAGTTCCAGCCCCGTGTCGGGCTCTGTGCTGACAGCTCAGAGTCTGGAGCCTGCTTTGGGTTCTGTGTCTCCCTCTCTCTCGGCCCCGCCCCTGGCTCATACTCCGTCTCTCTCTCTCTCTCTCTCTCTCTCTCTCAAAAAAATAATAACAATTTAAAAAAATTAAAAATAAATAACTAAATCCAGCTCTACCTTTATATCACTCAGTGGCTTCCCTCTTGGGACCCCAGCTTTCCTCTCTGTAAAATGAGAGGATTGATCAAGACAATTCCTAAAGTGGATTCAGAACTTCTAGAAGGCTCTAGGGTTCAGGTTCTGGAATTTTTCATTCCAGCATCACCCTCTCCCCCAAAGCAATAGTGGGGGGATGATTTCAGCTGCACAGCAGCACTGTCCAGATGACAAGAGGCGGGGGCCGTGGGGGACCGCAGAGCGTGGAAGGCCAGCAGCCAGTGGAGAAAGAGAAAGATGGGGAAACGCATCAGCAGTGGAGCTACGGGATGCATCAAAGGCATTTCCTGGGCTGACCCTGGGCTGATCCTGGGCTGACCCCATTAAAAAGCCACCTGGGACCCAAGGAATAGACAAGACGAGAAGGGGCTGGTAAAAGATTTTTGGAGAAGAAGTTAACAGGATAAATAGCGAGCTCTGTACACAGAGAAAAGAGCAATGCACCTGAGTGGGACGGAAGTGTGTGTGTTCGTGTGCGTGCACGCCCGTCTCTGCTGTATCCTTACTAATGGCAAGAGAAATTGGACAGTTTCAATTCAGCTTGAATCTGCCTGTAAGCTTTAAAGAAAATCATGATCACAGGATTATTAGATTTGCTGATCTCTTATTGGCCTCCTGACTCTTGTTCAGCTCCAATCAAGACAGGCATGAGAGAAGGAAAGGGAGAGGGGTGCCCTCTGTTCCTTGCCAGCCACATTTCCTCCTGGTCCATCTCAGAATCCAATAAAGCCAGCAAAACTTGAAAGGGAGTGAGAGGTATTTAATAAACGGCTGTTCAGTCTGAACAATGATTCAGGGCTTTTAGAAAGCTGGAAGAGACAAGCCAGATGGCCTTTTTCACTCTAGATCCCCTAAAAAGGGCATATATATATATATATATATATTTTTTTTTTTTTTTCTTTGTGTTAGGTTTGTACTTGTTTGGGTTTTTGTTTGTTTTTGGTTTGGGTTTTTTTTTTTTTTTCCAGATGCATGAACAGTTTTTTGGATTGCGAATAAACTGAGCTCCTAGGCTGTCCTATATCCACAGTCAGCACCTGTTTCTTAGAAATATCTCACCCAGTTGTTCCTTTATCCATTCAGTCTGCCAGCCACTCACTCATCAGCTGTTTCTGAAGCACCTGCTACGTGTCAAGTACTGTGTTATGGGCTGAGGGTACAGAAGGGAAGAGAATTCAGCCCTGGCCTCCCAGAGCACCGCACTCAGATAGACACAGGCATGTGCACAAGCAATCACACCCCAGTGTGGTCAATGGGACATCTGGGCAACACCTGGCCCTGAAAGGGAGGGCTCAGGGGAGCTAAGTCTTGAAGGACAAGTAAGAGTTATTTTTGCAGAGGGGCGCCTGGGTGGCTCAGTCGGTTAAGCGTCCGACTTCGGCTCAGGTCGTGATCTCGCAGTCCGTGAGTTCGAGCCCCGCGTTGGGCTCTGTGCTGACAGCTCAGAGCCTGGAGCCTGTTACAGATTCTGTGTCTCCCTCTCTCTGACCCTCCCCCATTCATGCTCTCTCTCTGTCTCAAAAATAAATAAAGGTTAAAAAAAAATTAAAAAAAAAAAAAAAGAGTTATTTTTGCAGAGATGAGAGATGGATCCAGGCTCACGAAAGGCATTAAAGCAAGAGAAAGTGTGGTGATTCATTGAACCATAGAGAGTGTATTGTAATTGGACGGTAATGTTCAGACAGGAGATGGTCAGGCCACCCCACGTCTGTGGTGCCCAGGAGCTCTGCCCTGGGCCTCTGTCCCTGGTTACCAAACTATGGTTCCCATTACTCACTTTCCCATTATTCATGGTAGCTATGTTCTCGAAAGTCACCATGCACACTGGACTAGCAAATATCGAGCCATATTGCCTGTAGGGGAGATATAGGCTTAGAATCTTACAGACCTCTGGTCACAACGTTCTCATCAGATGGATAACACGTACCCCAGTTTTACACGTGTCTCTGCTTTTTTTTTTAATTTATTTTTTATTTTTTAACTTTTTAAAAATTTATTGTTGAGACACAGAGCACAAGTGGGGCAAGGGCAGAGAGAAGGAGACACAGAATCCAAAGCAGGCTCCAGGCTCTGAGCTGTCAGCACAGAGCCCGACGCGGGGCTCGAACCCACGAACCGTGAGATCGTGACCCGAGCCAAAGTCAGATGCTTAACCGGCTGAGCCGCCCAGGTGCGCCCATGTGTCTCTGTTTTAAAACACCTTATTTCGCCTGGGTGGCTCAGTCGGTTGAGCGTCCAACTTCAGCTCAGGTCACGATCTCGCGGTCCGTGAGTTCGAGCCCCGCGTCGGGCTCTGGGCTGATGGCTCAGAGCCTGGAGCCTGCTTCCGATTCTGTGTCTCCCTCTCTCTCTGCCCCTCCCCCGTTCATGCTCTGTCTCTCTCTGTCTCAAAAATGAATAAACATTAAAATAATAATAATAATAATAATAATAAATAAAATAAAACACCTTATTTAATACGTATGGATTCATTAATGTTGAGCTCATGGCCAACAGCTCATACCTGAATGATGCTTGCCTAACATACATAGTTTCTTGGTGAGACACGTCCACAGCCTTCCTGTGCTTACAAACACTAGACAACACTTCAGCGTTATGTTTGAGGGCCATTTTAAATGGCGAAATCACCAACAAATAAACACAAAAATGCAAAAAGTGTGGCACCAGACTATGAAAAGGACACTTGTTTACAGTGTGCGAGCTGGAAGGAGAAGGCAGAGCATTGCCTTGTTTGACCTCAGCTGGGAACGTGCCCAGTTGGGCCAATCACATTTTTTTGCCACTCTGCCCATGTCCGTGAATGACTGCAAAATGCCACGACTATTGATTTGGGGGCTACAAATACATTCCAGAGAGTAGGCAAATTGACAAATCTGGAATCATGAATAAGATGGATTGTCTGTATTTCCAAAACGTAAATACAGACCTCTAAATTCTTGGAACTGCCAATGACCACTTACTCAACAGAATATTTTAATTCTCTTCATTTTGATTTTTCCAGTAATACAGGAGAAAGGCATGAGCGAGCTTAGGGCTCTCTATCAATTTAAGACTAAAGATCTGGGAACTCATGTAAAGCCACATTACACTAGAGCAGTGTTTAGAACAGACCATCGTGTGTCATTCTAGAAGGGCAGCCTGTCAGAGGGTGACATTCTCTGATGCCAGGGAAACCAGACTACTTAACCTGCAGAATCATTCCTGACTGGAGCAAAGGAGAGTGTCTCAGAGCCCCAGAGGGCTTCTCTATTATGTCAACTGTCAGCAACCACGTTGTCTGTATTCATATATGGAGGAGCACCAGGAAATCACAGCATCGTTGGGCCCGTTGCTGTCAGGAATGCGACCGGCTTTGCCCAGCAATGTTTTAAGAACAGTCTGGGCAGCCGGGTGCTTCAGAATTTTCTGGAACGAAGTGATAAATACATTCCCAGGAACCCTTCCAGGGAGATTATTTATTTGAAATGCTAGACACAGGACTAATAGGTTTTACTTACTATTTTAAAATACAGGTAGTCTCTTGTATAGGAAAAAAAAATGCTGTAGAAACAGTACCCTCAGTTTAATCTCCTAGCTGACCCACTGATGTCATCAGGGACTTTTCTTTATCATTAAAGAGTATATGTCATTATTTAGGATTTGATCTTTAAAGGATGTGTGCTACTAACTGCCTAGCTGATATTTAATGCCAATTTTTTTGCATTTCCCCAATTAAAAAAATTTTTTTCATTTTAGGGGGAGAATGAGCATGTGCATGCAAGTGGGAGAGAGGGTCAGAGGGAGAGAGAGAGAGAGAGAGACAGGGAGAGAGAATCTTAAGCAGGCTCCATACTCAGCACAGAGCCTGACGTGGGGCCCGATCCCATGACCTTGGGATCATGACCTGAGCCAAAATCAGGAGTCGGACATTCAACAGACTGAGCCACCCAGGCCAGGTGCCCCTGCATTTCCCCAATTTTTTAAATGTAATTTTGTAGACAATAGATTTTATTTTTTCAAGTAAGTTTAGGTTCACAGCAAAACTGAGTAGAAATTACAGAGTTTCCATTTGCCCCCCATTTGCCCCAACACATGGGCACTATCTTTATACTTGCTCACTCTCAACATACGGCATCAGAGTGGTACCTTTGTTACACCCCACGAACCTAGTTGACACATCATTATCACCCAAGTCCACAGTCTACATTAGGATTCACTCTCCATGTTGTCCATTCTGTGAGCTTTGACAACCACACAATGATACGTACCTACCATCATAGGATCATAGAGAATAGTTCACTGTTTTAAAAATCCTCTGTGCTCTACTCTTCCCTGCCCCCCCACCCTGCCACCCACCCACCCACCCACACAACCACTGACCTTTTACTGTCTCCATTGTTTGGCCTTTTCCAGAATGTCATATAGTTGGAATCAGTATGTAGCCTTTCAAATTGGCTAACCCTGAATGTGTAAGATCAAAGTTAATAAGACACTTGCAAATTGCCACGCTGTGAGCGGCTTGAGGTTTTGGTCATAGGTGTCTTAGATGTTGAAAGCATGAATGGATGTGTCTCCAATTAAAAAAAAAAAAAAAGGCAAGCAGATTCTCCAATTAAAAAAAAAAATCAGAACACTAATAATAATCACTAGTAGTACTTACAACTTAGTATTACTTGGGAAAAGAAATGATGATGATATTTTCTCTGAATAAAGAACAGCTTGTAAAACCTAAGGTACAAATGTCAAACTGTGTCTCTCTCCCTCTCCCTTTCTCCACAGATGATAGATGGAGAAAGACAGAGGGAGAATGAGATTTGATTCAGATCTTAAAATCCTAACTATATCCTCCACAGAGTGGGAACTTTCCAAATGATGGCATGGTTTAAGTGAAAGGAATTTCTGCTCAGCTTTTTCAAGTTTTGTGTTTGGCGTCCTCTCTGAGCATTCCCCAAATTACCTGACACTCCCCTAGGGCTGGGTTATCCAGAGTGTCTGAGCAAAGCCAAATATAAGGAGAGGATGAGCTCACGGATCCGTTATGCCTTGTCCCTATTTCTAGCCCCAGAATCATCTTTGCTTTTTTGACAATAGAGCTGCACTGCTGAGTCATGTGTAACCTACACCTTCGTCTGAAGTTCATCCTGCTTCCTGCCGGAACCCCAGGGAGCATAGCAAGGAGCCATGGCCTCAGCAGGGAAATGGAGGGAAGGAGAGGTGATTAGAGGCATTTGGGAAATATAAAGACAGATAGGAAAACTTGAGCCTAAACAGTAAGTGGTGAGAGGTACGTCCAGAGCAATTAAAACATGGATCTGCCTCACTTTACATAACTAAGGTGTTTATAAATTTACATGTAAATCAACCTGCATTCTAACTGCAACTGGGGGAACTGACATTTAGGCAAATCTGGTGATGGTGCCTTCTGTACTGTGATGTATTTGTCTGTCAATATCCACTTTCTAATTTAGCTGTAGTATATTGATAGTTCCCTATGTTGGCTTTGAGAGAGGACTGTAGGTGTCTCAACAAAACACCTTGCCTAGCAGACAATTAGGCAGGACAAATACATTTGAGGCTGGGTATATAGCCCATGAATCTGGGCCTTTGGCTTTATATCGAAAATAAAGACGCGTTGGTCTTGGAAGCTGTCACATGTCTCAAAAGCAGATGTCTTGTTATGAAAAATGTTTTCGGGGGGTTCCTGGGTGGCTCAGTCGGTTAAGCATTGGCTCAGGTCATGACCTCAGGGTTCATGAGTTTGTGCTGTCAGCACAGAGCCTGCTTCATATCTTCTGTCCCCCTCTCTCAGTCCCTCCCCCACTCATGTTCTCTTTCTCTCTCTCTCTCTCTCTGTCTCTCTCTCTCTCTCTCTCCCTCTCAAAAATAAATAAAAACACAGGGTGCCTGAGTGGCTCAGTCAGCTAAGCGATTAAGTGTCTGACTTTGGCTCAGGTCATGATCTCGTTGTTTGTGAGTTTGAGCCCTGCTTCCGGCTCTGTGCTGACAGCTTGGAACCTGGAGCCTGCTTCAGATTCTGTGTCTCCCTCTCTCTGCCCCTCCTCCGCTGGCACTCTGTCTCTCACTCTCTCTCAAAAATAAAATGAACATTAAAAAAATATTTTTAATAAGTAAAAACATTAAAAAACATTTAAAAAATAAAAATAAAAATAAAAATGTTTTCAGGACACTATTTCAAAAAGAAAGAATGGGTTGCTCATTCAGAGGAATTACCAAGTGAGATGGCCTCCTTGCATTATTGTGGTTATTAATTGATACCCCCTGCTCCCCCTGGAGCTGATATTAATCGGCTCACAAGGCCCTCTCTAATAAAGACTACATTTCCCAGGCTCGCCGGCAGCTTTGCGAGGCCATGTGAAAATCCCGGCCTGCAGGATGTTAACGAGAATGTCATATGTGACTTGCAGAAAATATCCTCAAAGGATAGAGATGTTCTCATCTTTATTTCTTCCTCCTTTCTGGGGATGTGATGTTTGGAGTTTAAGCAGCCATTTTGGACTCTGGGGGAGTGAAGGGTTTCAGGACAGCTCCCCCTCCCACTCCATCCCCAAATGTGCCACTTTGGCATATGGATTATTTTGAGCTGAAGGCACTTGAGACCCTGTAGGCTCAAGAGAAATTTTTTATCCTCCCTTACCTACATAGAAGAATCTAAATTGGGGGTCTTTCCCAGAATAGGGGTTATTAGCAGAGATAAATTGTATCTGAGTGACCCATCTGTAATGGCAGGGCAAACATCTAATTACCAAATATCTGCTCTTATTGTCCTGTGAAGTGCTTTTCTTTCCTCTGAAACCCCAGACCCCCTACCCCTTTCTGTTTAGTTCAGAATGACATACATACCTCATTTTACCTGACCTGTCTTGGGAACTTCCATGTCTACCTGGATTCCCCACATGCATATCAATTGATATTCTGCTGTTAATCTGTCTCATGTCAAGTTGATTCTTAGTCCAGCTAAAAGGACCTTTGAGGGGACAGGAATTTTGCTGCCCAAAAGGAGTGTGCTAAGGATGATAGAGAAACCAAACCGATGGACATGGGCTCCAGGAAGGGTTTTAGAATTTCTTTTTTTTTTTAAGTTTATGTATTTATTTATTTTGAGAGTGTGAGCACGAGTGGGAAGGGCAGAAAGAGAGGGAAAGAGAGAATCCTAAGCAGGATCCGCACGGTCAGCACAGAGCCCAGCGAGGGGCTCAATCTCACCAACAGTGAGACCATGACCTGAGACTAAATCAAGAGTCATCAAGAGCTGGACGCTTACCTGGCTGAGCCACCCAGGGACCCAAGGTCTTGGAACTTCTAAATCAGCGTTTGACTCCTCTTTGTGGACTTCCATGTAAGAGAGAAATAAAATTTTCTCTTATTTAAACCACTGTCGTGCTGCATTTTTTTTGTCAGAGCTAAATCTCAGACTGACCCAGTCATAAAGGAAATGCTCATTTCATCTCATTGTAGACTTTATTTATTTCAATTAAATGGACTTATTAAGCCCCTCTCTACATAGAAAAAGAAGATAGGGGTTATTAGCTTGAAAAGGGAAAAGCTCATCTTTATTTTTTACAACCTTTACTGGAATTTTAACATATCAGTACTGAATGTAGTATTAACAGTACCTGCGACTTTGTCATTAATAGATATATATTTTTTAATTATTTATTTTTGAGAGAGAGAGAGAGAGAGAGATACAGAGCACAAGTAGGGTAGGGGCAGAGAGACAGGGAAACATAGAATCGGAAGCAGGCTCCAGGCTCTGAGCTGTCAGCACAGAGCCCAACGCAGGGCTTGAACTCTCGAACGGTGAGATCAAGACCTGAGCCAAAGTCAGATGCTTAACCGACTGAGCCACCCAGGTGCCCTGATAGAAAGATATCCAATGATGCCTTCTCTCTTTGGAACTTAATTTGAAATTTGGCTGTCATCTTTCTCTAGTTATCTACTACCTACCACAAGGTCCGCTGACATAGTCACATGTGTGAGAATCTTATGATAGACCAAGTTCAGGTTCTTTTCCCAAGGGTCTTTTTCATCCCGAATGTAAGTCAAGGTGTGCATGGCAGAAACTTCCACCCTAATCCTTTCCCTTCTTCTTGGGTACACAACTCTTCTACATTTATTGGTGTGCCTTGCAGCTAGGGGTGGCCATGTGATTAAATTACAACACTGTGATTAGACGCTAAATTACAAATGTGATTAGACGCTATGTCCAGCCTCTAAGACAGCCAGTGTGCTTCCTCCATTTGCTCCTTCTCCTTCTGCCAACTGGACCCAGCACACGATGACCCAGCCTCAAACAAGCCACACAACAAGACTCTAAGGAATGGCAGAGACTCAAGATGCAGGGAGTCTGGGTTCCTGGGCCTCATGTGGAGAAGGCCACCCACCGACCTGGAACACTGCCCGCTAGGCTGCGAAGGAAGTGCTGTTTGAGCCGTTACATTTTGGGGTCTGTTTATCACAACAGTTTAGCCTACCTTGACTGAAATAGTATATGAATAGATTTGTAGCAGACTGCCCAAATTCTATGCATATCTGGAGCTTAGTTCCAGTCCCACGTGGGACACTATTACACAAAGAAATTGAAGTCCAGAGAAGTTAATGAATTTACCTAAATCATACAAGATGGCTAAGATTAGGACCTAACTCTTCTGAAACCTAATCCCTATGTCATTCCACCTTCTATGGTTCTGTAGGGTGGGCATAGAATGCTGAATGTGGCCATGAGATTTCTTTTTTGTTGTTGTTAGGTTTATTTATTTATTTATTTATTTATTTCTGAGAGAGAGAGAGAGAGAGAGAGAGAGAGAGAGAGAGAGACAGAGTGCATGAGCAGGGGAGGGGCAGAGACAATCCCAAGCAGGTTCTGCACTGTCAGCGGGGAGCCCAATGTGGGGCTCAACCCCACGAACCATGAGCTCAGCACCCAAGCTGAAATCAAGAGTCAGACGCTCGATGGACTGAGCCACCCAGGTCCCCTGTGGCCATGAGATTTCTATTTCAGCAAGAGGGAAGGGCAGGGAGAAAGGGATGGGATGTATTTCTTGGCCTGAATTAGTCAGCCATTAGCTACCTATGGTGATTAAATTATCTGGAAAGAATACCAACTCCACATCATATATGATGTGACAGAATGTTACTGTTAAATTTACATTCTGTTAAATGACAGAATGACAGATCTGTTTAGGGTTGTTTTGAGCACTCATTACTTCAGTTCAACGTAGACAAATGTGATCATTCAGTATCTTGGCACCACAGTGTCATCAGACCCCTGTCAGTTCACAATTACCTAAATCTTAAAGGAAACCGGAAATTTGAGTGAGGATGACTGTTAATTTGACTGTTACATTTTATTTTACGTATAGAAATAAAATCATGTGTAGCAAAAGCACTGATAACGAACATGATGATAAAATGGCCACTATTTGTTGGCTCTGCATGTGGAACTTTACCCATATGCACACACACACACAAACACACTGTGTAAGAATATATATATATATATATATATATATATATAAATTATATAGATTTTTATTTTTTTAAAATTTTTTTTCAACGTTTTTATTTATTTTTGGGACAGAGAGAGACAGAGCATGAACGGGCGAGGGGCAGAGAGAGAGGGAGACACAGAATCGGAAACAGGCTCCAGGCTCTGAGCCATCAGCCCAGAGCCTGACGCGGGGCTCGAACTCACGGAACGCGAGATCGTGACCTGGCTGAAGTCGGACGCTTAACCGACTGCGCCACCCAGGCGCCCCTATATAGATTTTTATAAAGAAATGTATATATAAGAGTATATATTCTCATTAAAAATTTTTTTTAATGTTTATTTTTTTATTTTTGAAAGAGAGAGAAGAACATGAGCAGGGGAGGGGCAGAGGGAGAGGGAGACACAGAATTCGAAGTAGGGTCCACAGTCTGAGCTGTCAGTATGGAGCCCAATGCGGGCCTCGAACTCACAAACTGTGAGATCATGACCTGAGCCGAAGTCAGTCACTTAACCGACAGAGCCACCCAGGCGCCCCTATATATATAGATTCTCATTGAATTTCTGTATCATCAGCTTTGCTGTGATGACAGCTCTCAAAATCTCAGTGATTCACACAATAAATGTGCATTTCTTACTCATGTTATATGTACTTCCTTGTGTGTTTTTTCCATTCTGGGACCTAGGCTGAAGGTGCAGCTCTACAGGACATGCCATTCTGGTGGTGAAAGAAAGAGCAAAAGTAGTAGAAAGTTGCAATGCCTCTTAAAGCTTCTTCTGGGACAAATTTACATAATGTCCATTAATTCTAGTAGCCAAAAACCATCAAATGGCCGAGTCAAACATCAATGGGGAAAGTAGAAGGCAGAGGCAGTGCAGATCACACAGTAACAGGCAAGGACATATAATAAACCCCATACAGGAAAAAGGGAAAGAAAACAATTGGCGACAATAACACAACTTCAGTGCTACAAGAGAGCTATTAATTCCACTCCCCTCTTCACTTTGGGAAAGATGAGTAACTCTTCTAAGCTCCTTCTAGGGGTTGGAAATATCCCTTACAGTTAGGGTGACTAAGGGAGGCTTTGGTAAAATTTGAGCTTAGGTTTGAAGGTTATGTAGGACATTGGGGGCGGGGTGGGGAGAAAGGGGAGGGGAGAAAGAGCAAGGACTTTGTTAGGCAAAGGAAAACCCCAGAGTAGAGGTGGGGAAATGCCAAACAAGATCTGTTTGCCACAGAGTAAAGAAAACTGGAGAGACATGGGCTCCTTGAATAATGGGAATTGAAGGCTAAGGAATTTAATTTCATTTAGGGGGCAGTTAGAAAACTTTAGATATTTTCGAGCAAGAGAGCACCATGATTGAAATGATTGCTTCTAAAGACTGATCTGATTAGGGGGTGCAGGGTGGGCTACACAGGGAGAAACAGAACAGGGAGACCAGTAAGGTGACTACTAAGGTGACTACATTTCCAGAAACAAAGTAGCAGCGTTTAACTAGGATGGTAGCAGTTGCAACAACAAAAAGGTCAGTTCTGGAGACTCAGAACCAGTGGTTTAAGAAATCAGCCCCCCCCCCCCATCATCTACCAGTGCTCCTAATAACAACATATTAATCTTGTGTGAATAAAGCATTTTTAACAGCCTACTTTTTGTATTAATGTTTAATATACACTATTGGGCTTTTAAGAAGAAAATATAAGTGCTATGTGAATTAAAGCTTCAAGACAAGTTCCCATACCCCTAGTACAAGATGGTTGCCACCCAAGCCCCGAACATATAAAGCCCCCCTCTGCCGGGGAAGGGAGGGCGTTAAATTAAATGTTGGATAGACCAAATAAGGCCAAAGTCGGGGGACTGGGGGACCGGATGAATAAAAGCCACTGGTCAGTTTCAATTTGAGGTGTGCTATCCAGGTGAGAGTCTCCAGCAGGCATTTGGGAAATTCAGACCCTAAGCTCTACTTACAGTATAATGGTGTTCCAACAAACAAGATAAAAATAACTGTGTATGTTAAAATGCTTTGTAACGTGGTAAGCGCCATTGGAAACTTCGTCTAATTTAAAATTTTATTCTAGGATCCAGGTTATGTAAATAATAGACTTGAGTACTCATTAAAAAAAAAAAACCCTACACTACTGTATTACAACTACATTAGCCTGTTTAAAATTTTTTAATGTTTTATAATTTATTTTTGAGAGGCACAGAGACAGAGCATGAGCGGGGGAGGGGCAGAGAGAGAGAGACACAGAATCCGAAGCAGGCTCCAGGCTGAATTAGCCTGTTTAAAATGGATTTACTAGGAATTCACGTTGCTCAGTAACAAAAAAGGCGGAAAGAAGGCAGGTAGAAAGGAAGCGGACTCAGGGAAACAAATCTCCAACGAGAGAGACCATTTCAGGGAAACTCGGGGGGTCGGGATGCCCGGCCAGAGAAAAGCAGGGCGAGCCCAGGGGGAGGCCTTGAGGTCCAGGCTGGACGGACTGGGGAGCTACGTGGAAACACGCCCAGGACATTTCTGAAATAGGACATCACCCCCCGGGACAGGAGGGATAAGGGGCAGCGATCTGGGGACGGAGCACCAGACCCTTGGCGAACCCAGAGGGCAACCGAGTGACTCTCCCAAGGGCGGAGACCCCTCAGACAAGACAAAGGCTCCAGCCGCGGGAGGAGACCCAAGGTGCGCGTGCGCCACAGAACGCGCGTGCGCTTGGCGGCCAGCGCCGCGGCCCGAGGTGCGGGGGGGAAGGGAGACAAGGGAAGGGAGGCGTCAAGAGACGTGAGCCAGGCGGCGGGGGAGGGCCGAGTGGTGGGGCGCTCGCGCGCGCCCACTGGTGGCCGGAGGAGAGAACGCCCACGGAGCGCTCGATGCCCACCCCTCCCTTGGGGAGGCTCGCGCTCCCGCTGCTCGCGCCTGCGCCGCCCGTCGGCCTCGGGAGCGCGCCCTCTCCCTGGTGCGCGCGCTCGCAACCTCCGCCACCCACCAGCTCCGGCACCAGCAGCAGCAGCGCCGCCGCCGCCGCCGCCCACCTTCTGCCGCCGCCACCACAGCCACTTTCTCCTCTCTTTCCTCTACTGTCCTCGCCCTCTGTCGACTATCAGGTAAGCGCGTAGCTCCTAAATCTGCCTCCCCGTCCGCCCCCTTGCACCCCCATGCTGCCAGCTCCTCGCCCCCTGCGCAGAGATGGGTTTCATGAGGTAAGCATAGGTCCGAGGCAACAGCGGGGGCCCCTCCTTGCGCCCTGTGCGCCCTGGAGCTGGGACCGGGGCGTCTTGGAAAGAGGACCCATGCAAGGGATGCACCTACGCGTGTGTATGTGTGTGTGTGTGTGTGTGTGTGTGTGTGTGTATGTGTGTGTATGTGTGCTGAGGGGGGTGTCCATGCGACAGCCGGCAGAGGTTGAGCGCGAAGGGTGGGGCGCGGATGGTGGTGACCTGGGGGAGGGGGCTGCTGTGCACTCTGGATCGTCACCTTTTGCCGCAATGGGCGTGTGTCTATGTGTGTGTGTTGGGGGTGTCCAATGACGACCCCCGAAACCGAACCTGTAATCCAATTTCTCTGCTTCGGTTTGCTATAAGCCCTTCAGGAAGGTATGGATCCGGTTCTAGAAAAGATGACTCCCTGCCTGCCCCTCCCTACACCTCCCCGGCAGCAATTCCATTGGGGCTTTCGCAGCCCCTGATTTAAGGCGGTGGCCCACCCCCTCCCCGTTTTCCTCCTTCAAAAACCCGCAGGGGACATTTGGGGGCTGGGAGTGGAATCGGGGAGATGGGGAGGGGTCCAGGCGCTGTCACTTTAGTCGCCCTTCCCCCTGCGCGCGCCTGGCACCGAGACGCGAGCAGCGCCGTGCCCGAGAGAAGGTAGTGCGCGGATCCCGATGTGGAGGCTCGGAAAGGCGAAAGGCTGGAGTCACCTGGCCTTGCAATGTGGAAAGACTCGGCATCGGCGGATCCTCGCTCGCTCGCGCTAGCAGCCGCAGCCCCGCACAGACGCGCGCGGGGGCTGCAGGTGCATTTCGGGGCGGGCCCCTTTCTCTGCGCTCTGCGCTCTGCGCCTGGCGTCCAGCGTGTGCGCTCCCTGTCGGAGGCGCGGGGCTGGTGCGCAGGGCTCGCCCCTCACTGCGGCAGTGGGTGTGGACCCGGGTGGGCAAGGAGGGGGGAGGAGTAGGCTGTGCCTCCTCCCACTCCCACCCCTGCTTTTTTTCCCCTCCAAACGCGAGGTGCCATCTTTTTGCGGCGTGTCACGTCTTTACGGTTCCGTGCCAAGCCGGGTGGCTAGGCTTTGGAGGACAGGGCGAGGACTGTAATTAAAGGGGGAGAGGGGTAATCAGAGCTGGAATCTTGGTGTTTTGCTGTGGGCTTGAGCTCTGGGGGCGTTCACCCGGAATCTTTCTCGGGGACTAGCTGCTTTGTTTGTAGGGCTTACGTGATCTGCGTTGCCAGCCCTAGTTTTTTGGCTCTTATCGATGAGGGTGTTTAACCAAGGCTCCCGCCCCTCCCCCTATTTTCCGCCCCTCATTTTCGAGCCCTTTGTTAGATCTCGGGCTTGCTGGGGTCAAGGAACTCGAGTCACAGCCCCGAGGGCATGCCTGGAACGGGCGTGACCCCGCGCGGCCCCCTCCTGGAGCCGGGCCGCGCGCCAGGAAGCGTCCACCGAGCCGAGGGGCTGGGATTGGAGGTCTCCGAGATCTCTGCGGGTGGCCGCGGGGGGACCCTCTGCGGGGTCCCTACACCCCAAGAGGCCTGGGGGGGGCCACACTCCACCAGGCTGCCCACCAAGGGGCACCGGCGACACTCAGGAGGTGGCGGGGACAGCGCGCAGTCGGAGACCCTCTCCGCTTCATGCCCTGTTGCTTCTCACGCGGGAGAATGTGAGGAGGGGGCAAAAGGGTTCGTCGGGTGCTTCGGGCCACACCCATTTTTTCCGGAGATGACTGGGGGAAGGGGGCACGGAGGGGAGGTTGCTATGGAAACCACACGCGTCCCGAGAAAGGACCCTGGGGCGTGGCCCCGCCCCTTCCCAGCAGAGATTGAGAACCCTAGGGACTGGCGAGGCCGCGGCCCCTCCATCTTCCGGAGGCGGCAGGAGGGAGACCCCCCCCCTCGACACACACACACACAACCCTGACTGAGCCGGTGGCTCTTCCTCATTGGCCTCCGGCGGCCGCAGCCACCCAAATCAGCGTCCCTCATGTATTTTTTATTATTGTGGCCGAATATTATTTTGGAAACGTGCGAGATTTTAACTTAAAAGCCCGAGTTCACCGCGACCCTTGAAACGAAGCGGGTGAGTGGGGAGCGGGAAAGGGGAGCACGGGCCTCCGGCAAAGGAGTCCGAGCCTCGCCCTCCTGCGAAGAGCCTCGTCCGCCCGGTTTTCTGGTTAATTCTATCGCTGAAAACTGATGCGGGGGCGCAGTTCCGAGAGGGATGAGCATCTCTGAAACCGAATCACCCACACGAGCTGCACAGATTGATCTGAATGTCCTGGAAATGGCCCGGCTCAGGGTCGAGAGTCCACCTGGGGCCAGGCCGAACCTTCCCGCTGTGGCGTCGGAGATCGGAGCCCGGGTAGTGCCCGGCCTCCCTGCAGAGTTGGGTCCGCCCCGGGCGGGTTGCAGTAGAGGCTCAAGGATCGCTTCCAGGCTCTTCTCGGCTCGCCCCCCTCCACCTCCTCCACCCCCGCTAACTTAGAGCTGGGCTCGGAATTCTGGTTGTTTGCAGAGTAGCCGCCCTGAGAACTGGTAGTTCATGGCCAAGGTTGCCCAGGGCGGACCCCGGGCGGAGAGGTCGCCTCCTGTCGGTTGGGGGAAAGGGAGCTTTGCGGGGAGCGAGCACATTTAGCTCAATGCTTAGGAACAAAGCGCAGTCCAGACGTCCGTGATTTTGCTCCATTTTGAAACGTGTTGGCGCTTTGGTGGGGCTGTCGGTAGGCAAGGCCTGGGGGGCTGCTAACGGAGGAAATACCGGGGCCAGGGGCTGGGTGTTCATGCGCAGATCGGGAAACACCATCCCAGCCCTGAGCGCGGCTCTGAGCGTGCTTGAACTAAACGGCTTCCCCACCCCGGGATCTCAAGGGATGCAGCATGTGTGCCCACACTGCGACAGGAAATGTCCATGCACCGATCCGAGGGCCATCGACTCCTGTCCCCAATCCCCATCCGGCGGGAGCTCCTTTACGTCCCGGGAGACCTCACTTAGCCTCTGGCACCCAGGAACCTTCAGGCCCCGGCTCCAGCTGGGCTGAGTTGGGATGGATGATGGAACCTGCGACAGCGGCCTGGCTCTCCAAGCCACCTTGCCTGTGCTCAGGCGGGTGGCTTTTTTTTTTTTTTTTATCCCCATCCCTTCAAATGACATGTCCATAATTAATTAAGGTATTATTTTTCATTTTATGATGCTGCTTAGGTTTGCTAGGGAAGAATTGCTTATCCATTCCTCCATCCCCAAACTGTCTCTCTAAACAATAAACAAATTACCACCCCACCCCACCCCCATCCCAGTGCCTGGTCTGGAGTGACTCCTGGAGCTGATCAATTCCTTGATCAGTAGTTGCTTCTGTAACGGGTTGTGTTTACTGCAGTAACCTGGCTTGACTCTTGGGGTTGCCTTTGGATAGTTTGCAGGAGAGTTTTGTTGGCTTTGCTGTTTTTTGGACGAGTGACAGTCCATGACTGTGTGTGCCTGCCCTACACAGACCTCGTCTGCACCTGCCCTTGATGGAAGGGCGTGGCTTTTAACTGGTTTCTGGTATTAGGCTCAGCATCCTTGACAGGAACAAAAGAAATGGATTATTCCCATAAATTGCAAGAAGAAAACTTAGAATCAGTTAGACTGAGAAAGGGTCAGATCTATTCCATTTGGAGAAGAGCTCCTTCTACTGAACATGACCTTTGACCCCCATGCCCTTTGAGGGCAGTGCCAGCCTGGAGGTATGACAGGATTGTGGTGCCCTTTGTTTAGGTTGGATTTCCTTTCTGCCCTTTTAACATCAGTTCATGAAGCCCATTTGTTGACCACTTTAAGAAATTGTGTTTTATTCCCCCTTCCTTCAGCATTTATGTATATGGTCTGAGTGGCTTCACAGCTTGTGTGTGTGAAAGGATGTTAGTTTTCTAGTGAAACGTGTAATAGTTTTCCAACTAGATAGTTTTGTCCTTACTCCCACCTTGAAAAAAGAATCACTCAAAAACAAATAAAAACATGCCCAGGGGCTTAATACAGTGCCGGACATCCAATAGGTATTTGGTCCATACCCATGTAACAAATCAATGGGTAAAATGGGAAAATGCAGGTCAAAAAGGTGGCAAAGAGAACGTAGAATGGGAGGGGGGTGCCTACTCAAGGTCATGGCATCAGGAAGGTTTGGGAACAAATCCAGTCCAGTTTGTCCCTTGCTCAGTGTCCAAATGGCACCCCTCAACCTGCTTCTGCCCTTTGGTGCACCTCCACACCCTCCCTCCCCTGCTTCCGAGCCACCCCCCTTCTCGGTACAGCACTTCCCGGCTCATGTCACCCTGGTTGGCCAGAAGAGTGCTGAAGAGGGAGGGAGGGAGAGAAACCACACAATGCTGCCCTGCCATCTCTGGGACTGTAGGCGCTCCCGGTACCTGAGGTCAGAAGGATGGAGGTGGGAAACCCCATCGGCCTCTGCCGCTCCCCGTCCTCCCACCCAGCCCTTTTCATGATCCCACTTCAAAAACTGCCCTCCGACACCTCTACACCCCCAGAAATATCCGCCTGACTAGTCACCCCTAACTCACCACCCTAGGTGCTTCTGCCAGTGCCTTGCAGGAACACTCGCATGGAGGGGCACCTGAGCAAGTGGTGGGAGGAGAAGACTCCTGCCTCACCAACCGGGCTGCAGCAGAGAGAGAAACCTGATCTTCCAGCCGGGACTCTCCACTGTTTTCCTGTAAAACAGTGGGTCTCAGCTCCTGGGGCCATTGACGTTTCTAGAGACATTTTTTATTTTCACAGCTCGGGAAGAGTTGTGGCATCTAGTGGGTAGAGGCCAGGAATGTTGCCAAAGGTCCTGCAAGCCACAGGACAGTCTGCCACATCAAAAAGTATCCGACCCCAAATGTCACTAGTACTTGAAACATTGTTGCTCTGGTCCTCTTAACGTGGCAGCTTATGTTCCTCAAGTGCCTTTAAGGAGGCACTGTTCTAAGTGCTCCCCAGAGATGATCTCATTTAGTCCTCACGGCAGCCCCCTTTGGTAGTAGGTGCTGTTACTGTCTCTGTTACATATGGAGAAACTGACGTACAGAGTCAGTACGTCACTCACTAAAGGTCACACAGCCAGGGAATGGTAGAGCTGGGATGTCTGACACTAGCCACCTCCCCTTCTCAGCTACACGTGGCTTTAACAGGCCTTCGTGGGCTAGCCTGGAAACCCAAGCGTGCTCTGTAACATTGACCCAGTGAGAGTATTCAAGTTCCAGAGCCGCTGATTCACAAAATGAGCTTTTGAGAGAGTCTGTAATTGGAACACAATCTAAAGCTCACAATTTCTGATCTAGCCTTGACACGTGGAGCAAGGGATTTCACTCAGCCTCTGTGCCTCTGTTTATAAAACAAAGAGAAAATATCCCAGGGACCTTAAACCCAGGAAGCCCCAAACCCAGGTTTTCAAGACCGCTCTATCATACAAAAGAGCAGCTGGGTCTGATTGACTCAGAGGAGGCTAGAAATCAAGACTGGGGGCTCATGACATAGATTCCGCTATGGTCAGGGTCAAATCACTGAAGTTTTAGGGACGGCAGATTCTCATCTTAGGTCCTGCCCCTGTGACAGATTGAAGCTTTGGCACCAACCAGTGGGACCAGCTCTGAGCCTGTGGCTGTGAGTTGAGTTGGGTGGGCGTGGAAAGGGCCTCATGCAAGAATCTCGGGGCTCCCTTGGCAAAGGTGCTTCCTGCTTCTTGCTTCCTGGGGCCCAAGCTCTGCAGGAAGTATTCCTTTATGCTGTGACATAGAGGGACTGCCTAGAATCCTTCATCCCCAGGACTCACTGCCCCTCCACCCTGGGAGAAGTTTGGAGGCCACTGTAATCCCACAGCCTCCCCTGTACCCTGTGTGGGCAGTCAGACATATACCATACCCGTCGGTCTCACCCCAATTACTTCGCCAAAAGGGTTACTGTCCAAGAATGTGTTTCCTTCTCCAGGCGCCATGTTCCTGCCACCTCCAGGTTCCTTTTCTGTGCAGATGGCCTCTGCCTGAGTGTGGGGAAGCAGTGTGAGGCCAGCTCGGATGGGTTTTGAGCTTTTTGAGTTCTCTGATTCGGAAGCATTCTGCAGGTGTGCACCTATGTGGGCTAGAATCGGCTTCCACAAAATACAAATTTGAATGACTTCCAGGTGGATTATCTGAATTTGTTTTTGCTTTGTTGACATTTTAGCGGGTTCTGTACTTGCTCCAATCAGGGACGCTATTGAAAGAATCCCCCCAAAATGTGTTTTGTGCCTCAGCTGTTGAAGGAAGGTTTGTGAATACCTTGTAGGCAGACACCGTTTCTTCCTCAACAGGCCCTCAGTGCAGGGCACTGGCCGGCGGCAGAGAGAGGTATCACATTTGGTCAGTTGTTTAAGGGTGTGGACTCTGATCAGACCTCTTGGGTGCAAATCCCGGCTCCCCCACTCACTGTGGGACCCAAGCTGTGTTGTCCCCCAAGGATTTGGTGTTGTCCCCAAACTGGGGTATGCCAGTACCTATCTCACTGGTTGCTGTGAGGTTTAAAAGGGGGTGGGGGGTGATGCAGTGCTTAGCCCAGGGCTTGGCACCTAGTAAATCGCTCAGTGAATGGTCTCAAGGGCAGCAGCCTCTGGATCAACGCTGGTGACTGGGTGAATGTTCAAAGGCATCTACCGACCCTAGTGATGGAATCGCTTGTAACAGATAAATTGTTACACTGAGTAAGGCCCGAACTACAAGTAGGCACCTGCCCAGCTACCCCTGGAGCCAGGCTGGAAGTGGGTTCCCCGACTTCACACACACCCGTGTTTAAATGTGCAGACAGAACTCTTGCCACAGGCAAGCAGAATGACTTGTCATCTGTTGTCCGTGCTTCTGTCCTCTTCCTTCCTGAAATCCACTCCACGCCAGGAATAGACTGTGTAATCAACATGCCAGCCTGAGCCGGACCACGCCCTCCCACCATCCCGGGAACGGTGACCTGGCTTAGCTAACGCACGGATTCAGAGCTCTTACTTGTAACTCACTGAATAAAAAGTGAGCGAGGATGGGCTTGGGAAGGTAATGGAAGGCAGTGGAGGAGACGATTTACAGATGCGTTGAACTTGGTAAACTGGTAAGCAGGCTTCATGGTCAAGCAGGAAATGTTAAACAAAACAAAATGGACATGTTCTGAATCCAGGGAACTCCCAAGCCTCTGGTAAGCATGTTCATATCTGAATTACTAAATCTGGTTTAACAAGCCTTATCTATGAAATGAAAACTGAGGGTCATAATACGTTAGTTTTTCAAAGCCATTACATCAGAAAAACCATTACAAAATGATGCTCTTGGTGTTTGGATCAGCTGGTTGGAATTTCTTGTCTTTTTTTACCTAAGCCACACTCATAATACGTTGGTTAGGACTTCAGATTTTAGCTCCTTGGAAAAAGGGCTTACACTACAGAGGAATCTGAATGCAGAATCTCTCTAGCATTTTACTATTTTGTTCACAGTCTGTAACATTTTGTTTGACAGTAAAAAATTACTCATCTTTTTTTTTAATCTTTATTTATTTATTTTGAGAGAGAGAGAGAGAGAGAGAGAGAGAGAGAGAGACTGCACTCGAGGGGCGGGGGAGGGGCAGAGGGAGAGAATCCCAAGCAGGCTCTGCAGTGTCAGCAGGGAGCCAGATTCAGGGCTTGAACTCATGAACTGTGGGACCATGACCTGAGCCGAAATCAAGAGTCAGACACTTAACAGACTGAGCCACACAGGCGCCTCCAGAATTACTCATCTTTTTTTTAATTTCTTAAAAAAAATTTTTTTTAATGTTTATTTATTTTTGAGAGAGAGAGACACCGTGAGCTGTGGAGGGGCAGAGAGAGAGGGAGACACAGAATCGGAAGCAGACTCCAGACTCTGAGCTGTCAGCACAGAGTCCCACACGGGATGCGAGGCTCAAACTTGGGGCTCAAATTCATGAACTCTGAGATCACGACCTGAGCCGAAGTTGGACTCAACCAACTGAGCCACCCAGGTGCCCCCAGAATTACTCATCTTTATGAAATTTTTCCAAAGCCTTCAACTGGATTATCCTAAAACAAGTTAATGGTTTTAAGAGTTTGTCTTTCATTTTGCACTTGAATCTCATTAGCTTGCATCTTATTTAAATGATGGAGTTATTGTAACAAGTGTGAAAGATTGGCTGTGGTAGGAGGAGGCCTTGGCTGTGGACATCAGGCCCTGTGGACCCAGCCTTGAATATTTATAGTCCTTCCTTTCTGCTTCTTAAATGGTGACAGCTAGGACAGGACCTACTGTGGAGACTTTGGTATTAAGTGAATGGTGGGCAGTCCCGCATCCTCTCCCCACATCTTTTCCCTGCCCACCAGGACTAGCTCAGCGCTTTGAGTCCATTCACATAGAATCCTGGTTTAAGGGAGTGTTGCAAAACTCTCCCCATCAGACTCAAAATAAACGTAAATCCCTCTTATGTTATATTAATTCTCCATAGTGAAGGAATTTTAGATCAAGGTCCAACAATTAAAAACCATTGTAAATCAGCACGTTAGAATTAAATCTGAAGCTGGTGAAAATAGTGTTCCATTCATGGTCCTTCCTTTGCTCTTGTCCGCTGTCCTGCTCAATCAGGCATCCAATAGAAGAGGGACACAATTATCTCTGGTCCCAGCTTCTGGTTTTCCTACCCACCTGTGGCCTGGTTTTCTATATTTCAAGGAAGGCTGGATGATGTTGTTTTAGGATTAGTCTGCAGTTGTAGCACAGAAAGGCCAGGATGCACTTTCATCTATATGCCCTCCTCCCCAGGACGCCAAGGGGATTAGAAGACCCCTGGGTCCATAATTGCTGTCATGTGATCTCTAGCAGACACATAATGCCAAGAAGGAAGTGCTGGGAAAGACTAATTCATTGAAACGTGGAACTGTTTCCCTCCTCCATGGCAAAGGACCTGAGTTAGGACCAGTGTTCTAAATTGTGTGTCAGCCGAATTGTCCTGGACCAAGTCCAGTGCAGCCATATATTTGAAGGTCATTTCAGAGATGCTTTTTTCCAAACCATTATCTTAACTCACGCTCCCTCTCACAGCCTACCCCTCAAAAAAGAGGCTTATTGGATAATTAATAATCTAAAACCAAGTGCTTTCATGCCCAAGGGAAGTTAACAATGTAAAAAAATCTCTTTGGTTTAAAGTATATAGACATATACATATTATAATTGTATATTTAACTGTGAATATTCACTCCCTTATTTGTTGTATGTCTAGACTTTATATATTGGGTTTGCCGAACACCTGAACAGCTTTCAACTTTAGTATTAGTAACGCATCCGAATTTAAGTCAAGGTATATTGGGGCACCTGGGTGGCTCAGTCAGTTAAGTGTTTGACTTCAGCTCAGCTTATGATCTCTCTGTTCGTGGGTTCTTACCCCGCATCGGGCTCTGTGCTGACAACTCAGAGCCTGGAGCCTGCTTCAGATTCTGTGTCTCACGCTCTCTCTGCCCCTCCCTCACTCATGTGTGCTTGCTCTCTCTCTCTCTCTCTCTCTCTCAAAAATAAATAAACATTAAAAAAATTTTTTTAAGTCGAGGTATGTTAATAAGCCAAGCAAAGGATGTATATACAAGTAAGATAGTTGTATATAATTTGCTGTATTGGGGTTCGGTAATAATTGTGGTGTAGATTCATGTGAACCTGTCCCTTTCAAAGTTGCCCATTGCCAAGAATAGCAGTTTGGAAGTCACCAGCCCTTCTGCCATCCACTTTCGTCTTGTCTTTTCCTTAAGAACAGGGAAATTCCACACTGGCCCCAATCCACATGCAGCAGCTGAGTTTCAGCTGGTGCTGTCACCACAAGCCCAGTTTAGAAATGAAGGATTTCGCAGAACATCCCTAAATCCGCTTGAATAAAGAAGCTATCGGTGACAGACTCACCTGAACCTGCTTTAACCCTATTTAATCTTTCCCCAGGGTTAATCCTGTGGGATGTGCCTCCTGGGCATCTCTACTGGGTTCAGTTCTGCCTCCTGTCGTTCTGAAGTCCCTCCCTTTTTAACACTGCAGGGAGTGATGGCTGCACTCTGTTCCCTGCAGAGTGTTAATAAAGACTGAATAACTTGAAATAAATCCCTTTCAGTGTCACTAAAGTGCTATAAATAATTATGAACCAATGCTTGATGCCTGATGGGAAATACACGGGAAAAAATTTTTTTTTAACTGGCAAGATTCATGTTATAAGTTGACAATCTGGGCCAAGTGAAAAAGAACTTAAAAAAAAAAAAAGATCTCCTTATCATTTATTGCTGGCAAAAGTGAATTCCAGAGGTTAACTATCACCTCATTTTGTGGACCCGTTATCACCCGCTGCGCGGGCTTGCCAAACCCTGAATTTAATTGCAGCCTTTCCTACTTACCAACTGAGAGACCTGTGGGGAAGTTAAAGATTTCCTGTACCTCCATTTTTGTATCTGTAAAATGGGGATTGTGCAGTCCCCCAGCCCCAAGTGGATGATAATGTGGGCTCCCTTCTCACTGGGTAGTTGCAGAACTGAAATAAAACAATCTATGAGAATTCATTTGAGCTTCTCAGAAGACAGGTACCACAGGGAGTGGGGATCCCTCCCGGGAGCCAGAGTCAGGCACCAGACCTGAAGTCTCTCGTGGGTTGAGTGGAGCCTGATGCCTGAAATAGTACACCTGCTGCCCCCTTACCCCCCTCTTGCGGGCCAGACGGTGCAGGCTCATTCCCAGGGGTGAGCACCCGTCAGCAGGGCCTGCGCCCGGGATGGATGGACAGGCGGCTGCAGTCCAGCCTGTACGGGTCGTATCTGTCCCCCTCTTCCCAGAGGAGGCCTAAAGCCAGGGTGCAGGACAGGACAGTGGGTGGAAGTGCCCGTAGCATAACCTCAGGTGATATCCTGCCCCTGCCAGTGCCGACTTCTCTGGAGAGGGGCTGGAGATTTCCTGACACCCCCAGATGGAACGTCCTAGGAGCCCTTCCATTTTCCCTGGGGGTTTTCAGTTTCCTCCTAATCAGACAGGGACTTGGTACAGAACCTTCTATTTCTAATGAGGCCCGGGAGCAGCCTCTTCTGGCTACCGGGTGGTTAGCCCAGGTCGGGAACCGATTAAGGCAAGAGTGATTGAATTAAAGGTTGGAGTTGACAAGGGGGCGTAATATTCCGTTGGCTCTTTGGTGGCAAGAAGCTCGGTGAAGTCTCATTCATGGGAGCGCTTGCGCTTGGGATTTGAATTGGCTGGAGCTGGGCTGCCGTCTAGCTGTCTTTGCCCAGGGAACGGAGAAACCCGGTTTCTCAGGCGTGTGAATGGTGGGTAGTATTTCAGGGCAGGTGTGTAACCCCAGCCCGACTTCCCTACTTCAGACCAACTTAATGCACTCCCTACTGGTCCAAATTGGTTTTATTGTATGAAGATGCTGATAATAATGGTACTAGCCAATTGCATTTATTTTACTAAAAACATTGCCTTATTTAACCCTCACTACATAATCCCCGCCCTCTGAGGCAGGGATTATCATCCCCATTTTGCAGGGCAGCAGACTGAGGCCCAGAGAGATCTCGGCCGGGGACACAGCCAGATCACACTTCTCTGCAGCTCCTTTGCCCCCTGCCTTCAGTGCCTCCCCTCTGGGTCCGCTCTCCAGGCCAACAGGCATGTCTTTAGTGCTAATGACCAGAGAAACTGTGCCCTCCAGCCTCCCTGAATGGGTCGTATGTAACCTGAGCCTGGAGAAGGTATCTTAAACCGAAAGCTAGCCTCTAAACTGGGCTGTTGTTTCATGTTGCCGGTGACGGCAGAACCAAATTTAGTGTCGTGGGCAGGTCGACAGTTATCAAACAGAACAGCTCGTTTTTCTTCCAGTTCACATAAAGCATGAAAAATCTCCACCCCTGCCACACTTCCGTGGAGGGGTATGTGTGACCCAAGGCTGGCACAGGTGGCCAGGAGGGGTCCGGTGTGTAAACTCAGGGGAGATGACATTCAGGTTCCCGGGCAGTGTCTACAGAGAGAAATTTCATTGAAAGTGGGCATTTTCCCTGGACCAGGCAGACGGCTGTTGTTAGGAAAAAGGGTCAAGGTGGGAGGGAGGGAGGAGGGAGGGAGGGAGGGAGGATGGGTTGCAATACCCAGCCTCCTGGTGTACCGTCTGATCCCCTTCATACAACCATCCACTTGATTTCCCCCGTGTCTACACCACTGTGGTTCACGCTCTAGGACCAGGAAAAGGGGGAGTGATGGGGAACAGAAAAGGGGGGCTCACACAGATGGGGTTGGGTCACACATATTACATATTTAGAATTTGCAACCTCACCAGGTACTTTTAATGGTATTGAAATACATTTCCCACAGCCACTCTTGTATCAGCAACAAGCTATTTCTCAGTTCTGTTCTTGCCTCCCACCTACTCCGCCAATTTGTTTTAAGTTTATTTTTTTTATTGGGGGGGAGGGGCAGAGAGAGAGGAAGAGAGAGAGAATCCCAAGCAGGCTCCACACTGTCAGCACAGAGCCCAATGGAGGGGCTCAAACTCACACACCATGAGATCATGACCTGAGTCGAAATCAGGAGTCAGATGTTCAACCAACTGAGCCACCCAGGCGCCCTCCCCAAGTTTTCTTGTTTTTTTTTTTTAAATCCACTGGCTATAAAGGCAACCCTATACCGTATGTGAGATCCCACCCTAGTTTCTGTTTTGTTGGATTTTTCTGGGGGAAAGACAGAGCAGTAATCATTTCAGTCTACAAATTTTATTCAGGGTGAGTAATACGAGTTGCTCTTCAAGAAAATTCTTAAAAGCACCCCAAAATGGGGCCACCTGGAAGAACACTGTCAGTCTTAGCACTGAGCACAGGCCTGCTTAGCTCTCGTGGACCCGGGTGGGAGCTGCAGGTTTGCACACAGCCCTGGAAGCAAAGTCAGGAGCATGGGAACACTGGGCGGAGGGCAGCTCTCCTGGTCGCCCTTTGGACAGGCCAGAGTGTGCTGGCCGCATCTGTGCCTCTGGGTGCAGGGACCTCATCATCAAAGGCTATGGCCACATAATAGATACCAGAACTTCCAGTAGAACAGACCCTGTCCCCCGTGGGCCCAAGTTTGCAAAGAACACTTAGGATGATGAGGCTTTCTGGATGCCCTAATATCTTTCTAGTTTGGACTAATTAGGGAACGGTCAGTCTCATTTAAAAACCTGAGTTACTTTAACACTCTTATCTAGGTATTTGGGAGAGGGAAGTAGCGTAGGAACATTTTTTAACACATAGGCATGAGGAAGAGCTCACGTCTGGGTGGCCTACGTGATGTGATGTCAGGACTCCCCATTCCCCAAATTGCTAATAAGCAGATAGTACTTTACAGTTGATATGATCTCATTTAGTTCTCTTTTTTTAAACATTTATTTATTATTTTTTGAGAGACAGGGAGTGAGCAGGGGAGGGGTAGAGAGAGAGGAAGATAAAATATGAAGCAGGCTCGAGGCTCTGAGCTGTCAGCATAGAACCCGACACGGGGCTCAAACTCACGAACCATGAGATCATGACCTGAGCTGAAGTGGGACACTTAACCACTGAGCCACCCAGGTGCTCCAGATCTTATTTAGTTCTTGATGTGAGCCTGTAAAAATTCTTTTCCCTTTCACAAATCATGAAACTGAGGTTCAGGGAGGTTAAGTGGGGTTCAGGAAAGCTAAGTGGTACTTCAGATCACATGGCTAGTTTTAGACCAACAGGGGATTTGAACCCAGGACTTCTGCTTCTCAAGAGCAGGCCTCACCCCTGGCTTTTCCGTCCGTGGCTCTCCACTCATTGTTTTAGCCTGAGGGATCCTACCAACTGCCAGTTCCTGAGTAGAGGGTAGGGGAGAGGAGACCTCACTGCTTCCCACACCCCTCCCCAGGACAAAAAAAAAGTTTTATATATGTATGTATATATGTGTGTGTGTATATATATATGTGTGTGTGTGTGTGTGTGTGTGTGTATATACACACACATATATATACATACATATATACATACGTATAGGTATATATATACATACATATATACATATATACATATATATATATATATACATATATACATATATATATATATATGGCAGTGACCTGGAATTTTAGCCTGAGGATTTGTACATTATGATAAATAAATGAAAAGATTGCTTTTCCTTCTTAAAAAAAAAAAAGTCTATTCGGCATAAGATATGTTTGGTGTGTGGTCATAATTTGTGTCCCCCCAAAAGTGCTCCCTGCACCCCAGCCGTGGGGAGCAAGGAGCAGTGCAGGTGAAGGGAGAAGATGAAGGTCCAAGTAACCCCGCTCTGGGCCAAACCGGTAGGGATGCCCTGATGGTTTGCTTCGTGGTCATCACCCACATTTCCAGGGATGCGGAAGACCCGGAAAGAGGGGAAAACCTCCACGGTGTTAACACAGACCTGCCTAAGTAACACATCCTGTAATACAAGTTTTTTTTCATAACTAAAGGCTAAAAGTGGTTGCTAGAATTTAAAGGTAATTAGTAAATTAATGGGGTTTCTCTCTGTACGACTAGTTTCAAAGCAAATTGATTAAAACCCTCCTCCTTTACATTACTAGTGTCCATTATTTGGTGTTTAATTTCCACAACGTTATCTCATTCCACTTTTTTTGGGCTTCCCCCAGGGAATGAGGCTCCCTAACACATCCATCTGTTGGCCAATGTTTTGTTCATCTTTGTATCCTCAGTGCCTAGCACATGAATTCTGTGCACGTGGCACAGAATAAAGGCTCGGTAATTGTTTGGTGAATGAATGAATGGATGAGGGAGTGAATTCAGTACTGATGAAAACCTAAGGCCTTTCTTTTATTTTTTGAGTATTTTTTAAGTTTATTTATTTATTTTGAGAGAGAGAAAGAGCAAGCGAGGGAGGGGCAGATACAGAGGGAAGGAGAGAATCCCAAGCAGGCTCCGTACTGTCAGCACAGAGCCCGATGCGGGGCTTGAACTCACAAACCGTGAGATCATGACCTGAGCTGAAACCAAGAGTCTGATGCTTAACCGACTGAGTCACCCGGGCACCCCAAAACTTAAGGCCTTTCTTAAAGAGACTTGTAGGTATGTAACTCATATATTTGTGAGTGATGTGCCACTTTATGATTTTAATACCCAATCATTTTATATCAAAACAATTTTGGGGCACCTGGCTGGCTCAGTTGGTGGAGCATGCAACTCTTTTTTTTTTTTTTTGGTAGTTTTCATGTTTTTATTTAAATTGCGGTTAATTAATATATAGTGTAATATTAGTTTCAGGAATAGAATTTAGTGGTTCATCACTTACATACAACACCCAGTGCTCATCACAAGTGCCCTCCTTAATACCTATCACTCATTTAACCCAGGAGTGTGCAATTCTTGATCTTGGGGTTGTGAGTTCGAGCCCCCCATTGGGTGTAGAGATTACTTAAAAATTAAATCTTTAACAACAACAAAACAATTCCAACACTATTTTTTCTCTTAATGCTTTCACACAAATGACCTGGAGTGGGGAGGGGTACAGGTCAGCATTTTGAGTGTTAAAAGGGGAAATACATACACTACTTGCCAGAATCTTTTAAAAAGCTAAGACTTTGTATTGGTCTAAGCCTTGAGATTCTCCCGAAAACCAGAATGAGCCCTGCTTCAAAGACCAAAGACGTTGATGGGCAGGACTGGGTGTGAGGCCTGGTCCCTAAGCTCATACTGGGAGGGGTGGTGAGCAGGTGAAGGTGAGCCGCTTAAGTCCCTGCCTCCTGGGGAGAGGCTCAGGCCCAGGGAGGGCTGTCAGAATTAGCGAATTAAAACCCTGGATGCCTGGTTAAATTTGGACTGCAGATAAACAACAGTTTTTGTGTGTTTTTTTTTAGTATAAGTGTGATGGGCTACATAAATGCTCCCCAAAGATATCGGATCCTAATTCCCAGAACCTGTGACTATGGCCTTATTTGGCAAAAAGGATCTTTGCAGATGTCATTCAGTGAGGGATCTTGAGGAGAGATTCTACTGCGTTGTCTGGGCGGGTGGTAAATGCAGTCACTTGTGTCCTTACAAGAAGGAGGCAGGGAGACGAGAAGACCCTGTGATTGATGATGGAGGCACAGGTTGGAGCGACGTGGAGTGATGTCGATCGCAGCAGCCATCAGGAGTCGGAAGAGGGAAACAAAGGATGTTCTCCTAGAACTTCCGGTAGGAGGGAGACCTTGCCAACACCATGATTTTGTCCCAATGATCTGATTTTGGAACTCTGGCCTCCACAACAGTGACAGAATAAATACCTATTGCTTTAAGCCACTCAGTCTGCAATTTATTGCAGTGGCCCCAGAAAACTCACACACAAAGTATGTCTCACGCAGTCTTTGGGACATACTTACATTTAAACAGTTGTTGTTTATCCAAAGTTCAGATTTAACTGGTTGCCCTCTATTTTATCTGGCAACCCTGATTGCCAGGGCCAAAGAAAGGGGCTTTAGTAATTTGCAGGGAAGCTGGTTGAGGCTCTCAGGAAGTGGACATCCTTACACTAGGAGTCTTTGTGAGCATTTGTGAACACAGTTCCACTGAACCCATTTGAACTTTACTCTGGACAAAAAAAGGGGGGGCAATTAGACAGGTGTTAATGATTTATTCTTTCAACAGTCACTTGAGCAACTTCCTATAAAGCAGCAGCTCTGTGTGAGGGCGGAGGGGTAGGACATGAATTGATCCAATACCTGCTGAATCCTGCCAGATAAATCCCGTGAAATATTGATAACACCCGAGCTCGGGTGATTCCACGGCACGTTTCTGATACCTGAGCTGCCCCTGGGAGTCCAACACCCTTCCTGCGGGGTGGCGGGGCCCACGCAGAACCCGGGCGGTCCCCAGGCCCTCGGGTTGTGAATCCCGCTTGCAGAATCCACGTCGTTAGAGCTTTAAGGGACCTTGGGTCATCCAGAACAGGCAGGGGGTCCTGGGACACCTCAGAATTGCCCCAGACATCTTACCAAAATACCAAGCCTGGGAAAAGAGAAAAACAGATAGTTTACAGGAAAAAAGCAAGAAAAAAAAAAAAAAGGTGGGGACTGAAAAGATGCTCGACTTCACCGGTTATAAAGGACCGCTGATAAAGCCACAGAGAGATGCCGCTGTCCCGTGGATCAGGTAGCAGAGATCCGGAGGGGAGGTAACCCTGCAGCCGGCTGGTGCATGCTGTCACCTCCTCTGGAGAGAAATGTGGCTGATCCATCAGATGCCTTTTGACAGAGCATTGCCACTTCTAAGAATTTATCCTCGGTATGTGAGCAAAGGCATCTGTGGGAGGATGCACTGGGGAGCCGTCTGTTATGCAAAAGTCTGGAAATAATGGATATGGAACTGGTTAATTAAAGTGTGGTCCCCCCCATCCGCCCGAAATGCACTGCTGTGGTCGACAAGGAGGAGCTTGAATCAATTCCCGCTTGAATAAAAAAGAGGGAGAATGCCTGTCAATGAGGCCGTGTATGTGGAGCCTGGCTGGGAGGAAAATGAAAATCAGGTTTCGATGTAGCCTCTGGGGAGAGAGATTGTGGGTGCTGGCAGGGAACGTCATTGTCACTCACTCTGAACTCTTTTCAACTGTTGATGTTTTACGTCGTGTGTATTTTTTTTAAGCTAAATTCATAGATATGCTCAGGCTCATATATATGCTCACTTCAGACGGATGAAAATATCTGGAAGGAGGGTTCTTTCAAAGCCCCCCCCCCCAGGGGAAGCTGACAGGCATGACATCCCTGGTGGAAAAACTCTTCATCCTCTAATTTCAGAGAGATGGAACGTCTGTGACATTTGTGGGCTAGCCTGGGCGCATCACTGTCTTCGACGAAGGGCCTTCCGGATGAGTTACAGGAATCCGACTTACCAGGAGCACACACACTGTGGGGTGTGTGTGTGTGTGTGTGTGTGTGTGTGCGCAGCATATCTGAAGTGTGTAATTGAACACACAGAGCGCCTGCTGGAGCACTCCCTTGAGATAGAGGTGGATGGGGCAGGAGGACGGGGGAGGTGAGCTACTGTGTTATTTAAGTGCCCAAGCCTTGTTGTGCTTTGGGACAACCCAAACTAGCCCCACGAGCCACCCTGGTCCCCAGAGTGCCTGGTAGCCTGCCTTCCAGGCGAGCCGCCCATGGATGAGTTCTCTGGGGCGAGGCTGGATCATGCGCCACTTTACAATTTTCGCGCCCAATCCTTTTATATCAAAAACAACTTCGGTGCCGTTTTCTGTCTTCTTCCTTTCACACAAATGACCTCATCCTCCCACTGCTAGCCGGGTGGCACTTACTGTTTGGAAGGGGGGAAAAAAACGGAAGCTGCCATTCTAGAACCTCAGCAGTGGGGACAAAGGGGAGGGGCTTTCTGGCCGCAGCCCTGCCTCAGGGGACCTGGCACCGTGGCCTGTCTCCCGTGGAGTAACTTTCGTGAGCAGCTCCACACTCTGCTCCAAGGCCTTGCCGGAGTCCCTCCAGAATCCCCCATGTTCCTCGAAGGGCATAGAATGCGGCCCCGAGACCCTGCTCTTTGGGGTCTCCTGCACCCAGAGAAGCAGAAAGACACTTCTAGTCTCCTCTTTCGGGTACAACAAAGCAATTCTCAGAGACATTCCAATCCTCAGAGGGCCTCATTTCAGTTTTAATTACCGTGTTGTCCGTTGGCTCTCTCCAGAGAGGCTGACAGGCACGGCCACGGCTACAAGTTCGTGCCCCCCAGCCCTGAGCATCTCCCACTGTTTGTTAGTTAAGGGTCACTCTGCTTGGCCTGTAGGACCCTGAACTCTCAGAACCGTGGAGGTGGAAGGACCCCCAGGGGCCACCTGGTCCCAGCAACTAGCCACTGCCCAGACCTCCCCTGCTGCCTTCCTGACAGAGTCACCCAGCGCTCTCATGATGGCCTCTGTCGACGATGGCTTGTGGCCTCTGTCGACGATTAGATGGGCGGGGGGGGGGGGGGGGCGTGGAGGGAGGATGAAGAAGGGGCCAGCAGGTGGAAGTGTTGGGAGGTGCCCCAGATGTGTGACATCCTTAGAATGGATCACCACTTTCCCTTCAGTGCCTTTTTTCCTTCTCAAGGGACCTTTCCCCCTACACCTCTCCTGCTCTCTGAGGTTATACTGAGAAAAACCCACAGAGGTGCCAGTGCAAGGTGTTAAGGCCCACGAGTTTGGCATTTTAACAGAAGCCAGAGCCACTTGAGAAATGAGGTAACAGCCCAAAGAGGGAAAGTGACCTCCCCAGAGCCACACAGCACGTCCATGGCAAATCTCAGCTAGCACAGGTCTCCTTCCTCCCCTTGCACATCCCCTCCCAGGCTCCATGTGGCTTCCCCGGCAATGGCTGGAGTGCCAGAGGGGGACTCTCAGACCCACCTGGCCAGTCATGGGCGTCACCTTTCGCTACAGCAGCCAGGCTGAACTGGCTTTACTCCTTTTGAAAGGAGAAGCATACACCCTGCTTAAAAACGCCTGCTAATTTTCCTAGAGAAAGTCCACAATTCCTGGAGGATGCCTGGGTGTCCCAGGTGGAATGGCTTTCCCCTCTGGTGTGCTTAAATAACAGAAGCAACATTTGTTGCTGGAAAATATCCATTAGGTTAATGAGATTTTTCTGCCCACGGAGATGAAGCACTTCCCAGCAGTGGGCATGCTGCGGTTGGACATGTCGCCGTGTGAACAAGAACTTCAGAACCGCCATTCCATTCCGCCCACCCACGTGGTAAGCCCCGCGAGTGGAGTGGGCTCATTCATTTTTCTGTCCACTTTGGCCATTTGCTTCCTTGCTGTCTCCTGGAGCCACCTTCCTGTCATTTCCAAAGTCTGTGCATCCCCTGTTAGCACCAAAGCTGCTCTGGGGGCTCCTGGAAGGTCAGCCCTCCCTGCACCTGCCTGGCCTATTCTTAGCAGCTCAGTTTTCCCCAAGTATTGTTTCAGTCATTTATCGTTACCATGTCTTACTCAAGAAACGGACGTGAGATGCTATTTATTTACCTACTTCTTCCCGCCCCCCTGAATTGCAGATGAGGTGTGGTGGCAAGGGTGCACGCCTGGGAGGAGGGCAGACCAGGCTTGACGCTTGGCTGTCCCCTCCTAGCTGTGTGACGTTGGGTAAGTAGCTTGACCTCTCTGAGCCTGGTTCCACATCTGAAAAATGGGAATACTAGCACCTCTCTCTCCGGGCTGTGGTAAGGAATGGCAATGATTCATATAAATGACGGGGCACAGTGAGCGACCAGCCCTTAGTTACACTCCTGAACACCTACCGTGATAATCTGCAAACATGCCCCTGTGTTATTAAGCTCTCGGAGGCCAGGTTGTGGAACTGAAGATGGGTTACAGAGGGACTGTCGCTTTCTACCTTCTGCACTGCATATTTTCCCAAATCCAATAGGTCTGTATTTCTTTTGTGTGTGTGTGTGTGTGTGTGGCTAAAAATTTATCATATTAGTAATGATTCTCATTATCAAAACTTCCAACAGCAGCATGAATTACTTTTATAATCAAAAAGAAATATTTTGAAAACGATTTTGAAAATTTTTGAAAAAATTCACCTCAGTGACTCCATTTTCCACTCTTCTGGTGTTTTTGAGTCTTTGCTGCTCTGTCTACCTTCCAGCGGTGCTGACCTCTCCAGCCCTGCCTGTCATCACCTCTCCACCCTCACCCCAGCCACGCTCCCCGCCACCCGGGCAAGGTGGAACTGGAGGAAAGGGCTGCCCCTGCTGCCCTCCTCCCACTGCACCCTCACCCCTGCTGAGGCCAGAGCCCCTCATCCTGACCCCTCACCTGCCCCTACTCTGCTGAGGACCCTGGAGGTTTCCTCAGACCCGGTGCAGAGAGCTCCGCTCGGGTTAGTTCCTGTGGCCACAATCACAGATGAGCTTGTGGGAACCTGTGGGTTCTAACCAGAGCTGACTCTTAATTACTCTGACTTGTTCGCGTTTCTTCCCTTCCCTTCCCTTTACCCCCATCCTCCACTTCTGGGCTCTAGCGGAGGTCAGTGGGCTCACAGCTCAGAAAGATTCAAAGGTCTCAAGGTGGGCCTGGCAGCTCAAAGCTGCTGAGGTCTATCGCAGACATAGACTCTGTTACTAGGCCTCTGTGGGCTTGCCTGGGCACCTGGCTGCCTTAGACCAGAGAACCTTCCAGATGGGCTGTAGGTAGAAAATGCAGGTGCTGGAAGTGTTTTTCCTGGGCTCTATATGCACCTGCAATGCACATGCTTTGTATAGATCCTAGGCCTCCTGTTTTTGTTTTTGTTTTTGTTTCGGTGATGGATTGGGCTTTCCCCCAACCCCTCTGCTCTCCTGTGCCCTGACGCTGTTGACCAGCTGCCTGGCTGGAGTTCACAGTAGCAACAAAACAAAAACAGTAATGACTAAACAGTCATCACTATATCGCCCCACTGAATTTGCAGATTCTATCCATTTTTTCACCGGGGGAAACTGAGGCTCAGGGTGGCTAGGTAACCTTCCCGTGGTCCCTCAGCCCTTAGGGGCGACGCTCAGCAGTACAGTGGCCCCTTCCTCCTCCTCCGCCTGGAGGACACTCCAGCCTGAGCATTGCTGCCTCAAGGGGCCTCCTCTCCCCAGGCTGTATACCTCCTGCCTGGCTCTCCAGCACTGGGCCTGATTTCAGGGGCTCAGCTCTGCCCCCCTGACCCTTCTCTGTCCTTCAAGGACACCAGACTGGAGTGTTCTGGCAAAGTATGGGGTGGCTGCACAGGGCCCATCACCTGCAAATGCCTCCCAGTGCCTGGAAGTCCACAGACACACTCCTCAGCTCCCCACCAACCCGCAGAGGACATATCTGAAGTCCTGAGACAGTGGGGCGGCTCCGCAGGGAATGTGAGCTGCAGACCTCAGCAGTTAGAGAGACAGCTGACTGGCGACGCGGAGCCTTCATCGCGTCTGCCCCTCATCTGCTGTTTAGCACCTGGCACACTGTGGGTACTTAATACTAATTAAATTCATAATGAACGTCAAAAAGGCCGGCATGGGGTAAATGTATGCATCTTTGCACAATAGTTCTACAGCGTGATGAATGAGCCATTAATGGTTAATAAGGGATAAATGTGAATGTGGGAAAATCTGATTGCAAGGGAGTTTCCTCTTTCCTCCCCTCCCCAGATTTTTAAATGAACATGTAGGATAATTTCCCTTCGGTTGTCCTTGTAGTAGGATTTATGATGAAAAGAACAGGGACAAGAACTTTTACGTGCTTCTCCGTATAGACTTGGGCACAAATTTGGAGTGTTTCTCAGTGAGAACCAGCGCAGAACAGGCCGTGAGGAGTCTTCTCTTCCGGAATGGACAACCAGTGTCCCTTGCAGGAAAGTCCTCTTCTCCAGACCCAGAGCTGATGCCCTGGCATCCGTTTTGGGAGTGTGTCCTGTAAGACAAACTGGGTCAGCTGGGTCAGAGCACGGAGGCCGCTTACTCTTCTCAGTGCACACCAGCCAGCTCTGAGAGTTCAGGACGCTCAGCCCTCCTTCCCGTAACAACCCCCTCTGGGCAGCGCCTGGGTGGCTTAGTCGGGGAAGCACCCAACTTTAGCTCAGGTCATGACCGTGTCGGGCTCTGTGCTGACAGCTCAGAGCCTGGAGCCTGCTTCAGATTCTCTGTCTCCCTCTTTCTCTGCCCCTCCTCTGCTCGCACTCTGTCTCTTGTCTGTCTCTCAAAAATAAATAAAAACATTAAAACGAAAAAAAGCAACCCCCTCTGGACGGAAGACCTTGGAGGAAGCACTGTGCCTGGCCTGGGGTCACTGGGCTTGGAGGGAAATCAGAGGGGGTTCATGATTGCTTAGGTAAGTGGGTGACAGTGAATTGCTTGGTGCCCCGAGGGACAAGGTGTGAAGAGCCCAGACAAGAAGCAGGTCACCAAATGCCCACACAGGAGTGGCACTCGGGAGGCCTCAGCCAATGATAGGGTCGTGTGGGAGTGTGGGTCCAGTATGGCCAGATCATTCCAACTTCTCGAGATAAATCAGAAATTGTACTTTGGAGGAAGATATCAGGGCACGTGGCTGGCTCAGTCAGTAGAGCATGTGACTCTTGATCTTGGGATTGTGAGTTCAAGACCCACGTTGGGGGTGGAGATTACCTAGAAATAAAATCTTAAAAAGAAAAAAATATCCACTCTCTTAGCAACTTTAACAAAAAGAAGAAGAAGAAGAAGAAGAAGAAGAAGAAGAAGAAGAAGGGCACCTGGGTGGCTCAGTCAATTAAGCATCTGACTTCAGCTCAGGTCATGATCTTACAGTTCATGGGTTCAAGCCCCTCTTCAGGCTCTGTGCTGACAACTCAGAGCCTGGAGCCTGCTTCAGATTCTCTCTCTCTCTCTCTGCCCCTCTCCCACTCACGCTCTCTCTGTCTATCTCTCAAAAATGAATACAAGTCAAAAAGGAAATTGTATTTCAATTGAATGTCACCATTTTCAAGTGTGAATTACTAATTTAGAAGATTTAAAACTAATATACTCATGGGATGTTTGTCTGGTTTAAACTGTATCTGGAAGGATTCAAGATAGACAGCAGGAAGAACTTCCTGAGATGGGGATTTTGAGAGCTTGGGAGAAGCATACCATATGGTCCTGCTTCTGCCAGTTTGGAATTGGGGTGACAACCAGGAGTCGCTTATGGAAAGTCCTTTCCAAAGGAGTGACAGCAGATCCCACTGCAGAGTGCTGGGGCTGGGAACTGCCTTCATCTCTGTGGCAGAGGCCAGCCCTTTGTCTACTTTGGGATATTCTGGTGCCATCCTATTGGAAGGGAGGAGCAGGGACTGAAGATTCCCCTTAAGGAGGTCCAAAGCACCTGAGCCCATGACCCTCAGCAAATGGTTTTTGCTGACGGATACTCCGAGTCCTGTCTCTGGTCGATATCATGACTGACCCTGGACGACTCAGCCTCCCGATCCGAAGGCCTTAAGTTTTGCTCTTCAAGGGTTCCATTGATCTGATACTTGTTGGTTGCTGTCTTTTAACGAAGGGACGTTTTATCAAAACTCCCAGCCAAGGTGTCTAAAAGTTCTAAAAACGTTCAGCACGTCCAGTTGAAGGCCTACTATGTGCCAGGCACTAGGCTACTTGGAACCACTCAGTCCTGGCCCATGAGAAACTGAGTCTGGCTAGGGAAGAAACACACACACACACACACACACACACACACACACACACACAGGGGTTTTATAAGTTAGTTTTATATGTATGGTACAGGTGTTATTATGTTGAGGCGTCTTGACATACTGTTCTCTTACAAGAGAGGACGCCTGGAGCAGGTGTTACCTGAAGGCTTCTCTCCAGCATTGGTTGTCCTCTATCATGACTCAGGGATTTTCACTGAGCATGGGATGGGAATGTGGCTCAGAGATGAGAATGATGTTGGGACTGGGTCCCCACCAGGATGTCAGACCAGGCTAGGACTGGTCCCCAGAGCCATCAGGAGAGAATTGCCCCTCTGTGGCCGATTTAGCCCAGAAGTCCCATAGTGTTTATTCTTGAGACAGCTCCAGGGGACAGGCAGCTGGTCTGACTGTCGCGGCTTTGCTTATGGGCACTGAGGGAATGCTGGGGGCCAGCCTACCTCCAGGGCTCTGTGTGGTTCTGTTTTCCTCTCATAAAAGGGAATCTTAGTTTTTCTCATTAAAATCTTCTCTCACCTCTGCAGCACCTAAGGAAACCGCAGCTGTTCATTGACTCAGCCACTGTCACCACTGCGTGGAACCTTGACCTACCCACTTTAGTCTTTAGGAATAGTCCCCTTCTTGAATGATACAAACCGGTGAGGAAGTGGAACTCCACTCTCACTTCTGGGAAACAACTTGTCCTACAGTTCTTCTCACATGGCAGTGAGCTTTTACGCACACACTCAAGCCAAATGCCTGGGTTCAAATCCCAGCCCTGCTATGTCCTAGCTGTACGTATGAGCTTGGGCAGGTTGCTCGACCTCTCTGTGCCTGAGTTTCCTTATTTATAAAATTGGTGTAAAAATAACAATACCCACCTCATAGGGCTGTGAAAAGAATTAAGTGAATTTGGGTTTATAATGTGCTTAGAAAAGAGACTTGCACATAGCAAGTGGTAGCTGAGTGTTTGGATTTAAAAGATCCTTCAGTACATTCTCTGGAATTCACAAGTCCCCTTTTTTGCATTTCACAACTAAGCCCTGTCTGCCTTGAAATCCAGTGTGAGACAGGCCTATGCAAATCTGCAGGAAGAGGAGAGAGAACACCCCCCGCCCCTCCCCAGTCCTTGACAGTGACCTCAGGACATAGCCGTGGCCCCATCAAGTGTGCAAAGTCTGGAATCTCCAAAGCCCATTCAGATGCCGGTGCAGGGCCACATGAGCTTCAGTCACCTGTGACTCTGAAGGCTCCTTTGCTCAGTCCATCCTCACTAGCAAGGGTCACGGGTAGTGGAGGAGGGCATATCGACTCCCAAATACGGGAGAGTGGTGGGCTGGCTTCCCAGCCTCCTCCCCTCTGTTCTTCTCTTGCCTGTTCATCCATTCCTTCCTCTTTGAAGGCAAAAAACACCAAAAAGCAAAAACAAAAACAAAACAAAACAAAACACAGTGCCCAAGGCAGGGGAGAAGGGCCCCAGAGCTCCATGACCTCACAGACCTGGCTTTTCTGCCAGGGTGACTGTGATGTCATGCCCTCCCTCCCTCCCTGGCCACGCAGCCCCTGGGGCCCGCAGGACGGATGCATCAGTTCCATCCCGCCCGTAGACCTTTGTGCACCCATAGCTCCCTTGCAGCCCCCGCTCAGCCCATCTCTGCCCATAGGGGCTGCTCCTGCCGGTTTAGAATCCAAGTAACAATCAGGAGTCGCTTATGGAAAATCATCCCAATGGAGTGACAGCACGTCCCACTGCTGGGCCCGGGAACTGCCTTCATCTCTGTGGCAGAGGTCCGCTCTTTGTCCACCGGCTCCTGGGCAGAGAAGCAGCTGCGAGAGCCCTCCCTGTTTCCTTAGGTAACGTTGCTGCCCTTCCCTGGGCAACACTTGGGGACCGGCACTTCATAACACACCCAGTGTCCCCCCTGCATCTTCCTAGCTGCCTGGATTTTGGAATTGAATCCGATCGAGACTGGCCTGCAGAGGAGGCCGATCTCCAGACCTCAGTGCAAGAGGGGGTCAGATTTTCCTAGGAAAACTTGTTGTGTTGTATGTGGGTGAATTTAATTTTGACTCCTGCACACCCCATTAGTGCCTTTCATCCCATGACGCCTTGCTTTTTCTTTTCCTTCTCTCTCCTTGTCCCTTGTGTTGGACATGTGATAGGAGTGCAGACATACATGTTTGTAGATTTGTTTATTCATGCAGTGACCATTTCGGTGCCTGCCGTGGGCCAGGCAGAACGAGAAGCTCTGAGAGGTGGGGATCCTCCCCTCCCGGGCCGCACCTCCCTCTGCTTGCGGCCCTCGGTCCCTGCCCCCGTTCAGAGATAGCATTTACTCAGGTCTGCCCCCATAGGATGCTAGTGGCAGGAGGCGGTTTGGCAGGATGTATAGAGAGGCTTAAAAATACTGCTACCCAGGGGTGCCTGGCTGGCCATCCTAGCTGGCTCCTCCTCTTCCAGCCAGATTGTTCTTAAAGCATCCTCAACACCGTTGGCACCTCCACATTCTCCCAACGTGCCCACCCTCCTAGCTGAATCCAGGCTGGACTCGGCCCTCAGTCTTTCTTCTATAACCTCTGTATCAGTCAGCAAGGCCAGGATGATGCTGCAGTGACAAACAAGTCCCAAATTCCAGTAGCTTCACACATCGGGCGACACTGCTTCTGTCATCTTCCAGCCTTATGGGTCATCTTTTAGGTGATGGAAAATTTTCTGCAGCCTCCTGCCTTGGGGCCTTTGCATCTCGTCTTCCCTCTGTGTGGACTGTTCTTCCCTGCCACTCACTTCACCTTGCTAACTTACCCGTATCCCTCAGGCCTCTGCATAAGCATCGCTTCCTCAGGGAAGTTTTCTCCCACCCCCCAGGCCACCCAGGTGCCCCTTCTATGCTCCTGTGATCTTCTGGCCTTTCTTGTGACACTTGTCTCACTTGATTGTCCACTGTCTCCCTCAGTGGTGCCTTCACAAGGGCAAGGACGTGTCCGTGTCACTCAGGGCTGTGGCCCCAGCACCTGCACCCTGGGTGCCAACCTAACTACACATGAGATTCATCTGAGGAGCTTTTAAAACATGATGCCCAGGCCCTACCCCAGGCCAGTTGAATCCTAATCACTAGGGTGGGTCCAGACATTAGCAGGTGTATTTTTGAAGCACTGTAGGGAATCCTCTGCTCAGTTGGTTGAGCATCTGACTCGATTTCAGCTCAGGTTATGATCCCAGAGTCATGGGATTGAGCCCCGTGTCAGGCTCCATGCTCCATGAGGAGCCTACTTAAGATTCTCTCTCCCTTTGCCCCTCTTCCCCCACTCTCTAAAATAAAACAAACAAAAAAACCAGGATGGGAAAGATATTTTCCTAGGTAACAATATGTTAATTTCATATTTCGCTTCAGCCAAGCTTTATTATGCACCTTACATGGGGCAGGCTCAGTGCCTGGGAAGGGTATGATTATACCCATTGTACAGACCAGGAAAGTTACTGTAGGTGGGTGGGGCACAAATAAGCAGTAAAGGATTGCAATAAATATTAGCTCCACCATCAGTCAAAAACAAAACCTCCATTACTTTTTAAATCACTGCTTAGGCCTTTCTTCTTTCCTTATTACTCTCTCCTACCTGCCATCCGGTCCCCTTACTTCTAAGTACAGACGGTTAGGATGACTTATTCTTCATTACCCACAGTTTGCATGTGTTTATTAAAAAGTTTTTATGTTTATTTATTTCATTTTCAGAGAGAGAGAACATGAGTGGGGGAGAGGGAGAGGGAGAGAATCCTAAGCAGGTTCCATACTGTCAGCACGGAGCCTGATGTGGGGCTAGATCCCATGACCGTGAGATCGTGACCTGAGCCGAAATCAAGAGTCGGACGCCCAACTGACTGAGCCACCCAGGCACCCTGCACGTGTTTATTTAAATGTCAGGAATACCTGGCCATTGTTGGCTGCTACAGATCTCTGAAGCACACACTCCCAGGGGAACTGGAAATGGGTGCCCAGCCCCTGCTGGCAAGCTGTCCACCCTCTGGCAAGCTAAGTTCCTTTCTGGAAAAAGTGTGGCATACTCTGCATAGAGAAATCCCTGTGCCTGACCACCAAGGCAGCCCTGAGGCAGGGCAGGCAGAGGGGTGCCTAAGCCCCATGAGGCTTTGGCTCTGTCCCTGGAGAGTATTTTATGTCATTGTTGAAAACTACATAGGAGAGCTGAGATGGTCTCAGGTATCAGAAGACAGACACAATTTTGCTTCATCTCAGCACAGCCTTTAAAGGTTGGGTTATAGTCTCACATTACAAATGAGGAAACTGAGGCTCAGAATGGTTAAGTCGCTTGCCCAAGATCACACAGCCAGTAAATTGCAGAATCAGAATTTGAACCCAGGTCTTTCATCTTCAAAGCCTGTGTTCTTTCCATTTCCCTCTGGTCAATTTTTTTAATTTCCAAGATCAGACTCTTCCTCTTTTCGGGACACCTGCCTCCTGTCCCTAGAAAAAGGTAAATACTGTTAGAAGCTTTTCTGGCATGAGCCCACTCCAAATTCGCTTAATTTTGCTTTGTCATGCCTGCCCGGTTCCCCCGCTGGGAGACCGGGAAGTAGGTCATGGCTACAGAGAGCACATGCTCTGGCTGCTGTGAGGGTGGCCTCTGGTTTCGGGGCTGGGCAAGGGCCAGACCCCAATGCAGCACCACCCTCTGTGGGCCCTGCTCAGGTTTCTCATCCCTGGCCCTGAGAAGTCTTCATGAACCTTCACATCGTTGAGTTTTACATAGAGTATTGCACATTAGCAGGGAAATTGGTGGTTCAGGGAAAAATTAACCTTCATTCTCTTGCAGATCTGTGGATGGTTGAGCCTGGCCGATTGTGGAAGGGGTTTGCTCACCCATCACAAGCCACTTTGCAGAACGGTGGTATGAGCTGCTGGCACCTTGTCACTTCACTTTCCCCTCCTTTATATCACAGAATGATCTTCAGAAATAACCGTGAAATGAAATGATAGTAATAATGGCCAGAAAAGAAACAGAAGTAAGAAAATGTTTCTCTGACGGAACTCCACACATATAATTATGCCACAATTACAAAAAAGAAAAGTAAATATTATGGTACCAAATAGGACAAAAAGCACAAGTACTTATTAAACTGTTATTATATCTACGGAAGTTTGATTGCTGGTTGCAGCCTGATACAATGATAATTTATGTAAATCACTGTTCAGTTACTAATAAGTGAATTTTCATGAAAGTGAGACATCTACAGAAGTTGCCTGTAATTTAGCAACCACTAAATCATACCACGGAGGTACTGCTTTACTGCTTAATTTTTTAGTTTTAAACACGATAACTCAACAATTAAAAAAGAAGACGTTTCCATTTGAAATATATTATTCAGACTCAGTAAAATATATCACGTGTGAGTAAAAGTTGTACTTACCAAGCACAAATATTACACTTGGCAGTTCACACTCAGTGTCGCTCTTTTAAATTTTAAACACAAATAAAAATCTCCATGTGGCCCCACGAAAGGACAGCATTAAAGTAAGTCAGCTCCTAGGTGGCCAAACTACCTTGGTTCACGCTTACAACCTACTTCCTAAATGCAGGAACGTGCTGTCTCACTGAGACTGAAGCCACAAATGGTGCCCGAAGCAAGCTCACAATTCTGAACTGTTAAGAACTTTCTCTTGCAACAACCGTGTGGAGCCAACTCCACATATGTGGGGGCCAGTTATGTACCTGGGAGTTCTCCAAGTGACTTCTATGGAGAAAACCAGGTTTCCTAAAGGGTACGTTTTTTTAAAGTGCTAATGTAAACCTTGCATACGTGTTATTAACACTCACCGGCAATGACACCGATTGTTTATAACTTAGAGACCAAGAACACATTTTTGAGGAGGAGTATTTTAGCACAAATACCATTTAGGATTGTAGGCACATGACGCTCATAAAACCAGGCTGGCTGTTAGTCGGTTTTATTATTGATTTTGGATTCTCTACAGACAGTCCACCCCTTTATTACCTTGCCGTGTGGCAGCCACTTTCTCCACCTCACCCTTGGTCCCCACATTGTACTCCAGCCCCTTGTCCTGGTGGAGCCAAAGGGAGATTATAGAACTTTGTGGACAGTCCTCCTAGGACTGAGGAAACTGAGGCAAAGCCTTGTTTGTTCAGGGAAGATAAGGCCACTTGCCAGATCCCAGGTCCCTTGACCTTCTTCCTGGACAGGAAGAAGCCACTCTGGCTTGAGGGTTCCCTCTCCCAGTGCTCTCAAGTGTATCTGCACCTTAAAATGTCTTCTCATAGAACTTTTGCTCTGTTATATTTACTGCCTTAAAAAACAAAAAACAAAACAAAAAAAACGAATAGATAAACCAGAACAGGTTAGGTTTGAGAAGATTGAAGTGAGCAATGGGTTTGAACTACATTCCTGCAGGTTTTTCTTAGGAGGAATGATCTCTCCAGCCATTCACAATCAATTGACTGAATTCAGAAAAAGGCTTCCATTTGTTGTTTACACTTTGCATTATTGGTTTGTTTCCTTAAAATACAATCATTAGTGGTCATTAGAATATTTAAAAGGAGTGTGTTGGATCTAAATAATGCATGAATTTATTCTTCTTTTCTGAGAGTAGTTTATACTGTGGGTTTTAAATTAATTTAAAAGAACACTTTTCTTGGACAGTTGCCCAAACAATACCATCAGCCATACGGTTGAGAGTGTGCCCCCTGCTGGTGCTTTGGTCACTAGACTTTTGCTGGCTGACCGCCATTGGCTAGAGACTGGTCAGCCTATGAGCAGGCAGGGACTTGAGCATGTAACCACGCTGTTGTAAAGTCATCAGTTCTCTGGAGAATGGAAACCTGCTTTCTGGCACCATGTGCCTCCATCTGCTCCAGGAGGCTGATTTCTTGTCTTCCTTTGCTGTCGACTAGCTGGGTGTCTTTGGGCAACTTGCGTAGCTTCTCTGTTGCCTCATCTGCAGAGTCGAATAACCTTCTTGCCAGACAGAAGGTGGACTCTGAGCGGAACGCCTTTTTGAGTTTCTCTCCTCCTAGAAGGACCTCTGATCCTTCAAGCTGTTTAACAACCACGGGTTAATAATTGGGAAAAGCAAAGGGAACACTTCTGTTCAGATAAGCATGCACATTTTTGTCCTCTGGCTGGACAGTGACTGCGGAAGGAACTGCCTGCAGTTACAGCCTTCTAGGGCAGACGTCTCTGGAGAGGGCTGCTGTATCCAGGAGCCTGTCACTGGCATTTGAAAATTGACTGTGGTCGGTCTGCTGACTCTGACAGCTAATGGTGTACTGAGAATTATCCCTCCAAAGAGGCCTTTCCATTGCCTCAGGAGACACCAGGCATCCCCTCCTGGGTGCTGTGATGCTGCCTCCTCCCTCAGTCCCCACCCCATCTGTTCCCCTCTTCTTCCCTCCCCAAGCCCTCCTTCCCCTCTCAAGGCTTTATGCTGCTGCAACCTTTTCTAATGAGGAAGCTCTGGCCAGGACCTCTTCAAGCTTAATTATGTAACCTGCCACTGCTTCTGGTTCAAGGATCACCCTTGAAAGGCGGTCAGAGGTGGGCACACGGCCAGGGCCAGTTTACTTACCCCCCGGAACTCAGGCAGTGCAGGAATTTGCACTCTGCAAGAATTAGCAGCTCCACTACCAGCCCCGGAACCAAACCTGCAGGAAGAACGCTCTTCATTCCTTGTTAATTTCCAGCAAACAGGACCGTCGCAGAGAGAGCTTGTTGGCTGCTCTGGCTGTACAGGGAACCGTTCTCCTGGACGTTGGCTCGGGGCCTTTAGCTGGCGCCTGGCCTTAAGTCTCTCTGATCTGGGCTTCTCCAAAACGTCTTGCCTCTCAACCATCACCCTCTTGACCAGAGGTGCCCCTTTGCCTGGAGATGATCCCTTTGCCTGATAATGACCCTGTCACCACCCTCTCCAGCCAAGAAGAAGGGGTTTGTTGCTCTGGGCCTGCTCTCCTTTCAAGTCTTAGCCCAAGTTCGCCATACTTAGCTCACAGAATCAGACTCTTGGGGGACAAGCCAATCTGCCTTCTCTCTTCTGGTCTGAGACTGTGGTTATCTTTTTGTCTTCCCTCCCAAACCACATCTGAGAGAGCAGGGAGCACACCGTCCATCCCTTTGTCCAGCCTGGAGCCTCTGCACGTGGTAGGCAGCATTCCGAGAATGGAGTTGCCCATGGGGGTCGCTTTGCTCTGAAACTATCCCTGTGTCGTTCAGTATTTGTATATGTTTCTCCTTGGCCAGACTGAATACACCAAAGGGCAGGAACCACATCTGCTCCTTTTTCTGGGTCTCTGGTGGGGGCTGGTACGTGCCTTCCCCATAATCTGCTTGCTGACCTAGTCCCTGCAGTCCCCCCAGCTGCTCAGCCAAGGCCAGGCCACCGGGGTTGCTCTGTCCTGTTTATATCATCCTCTCCCTGCCTGGCCTGTTCTGCTGCCCATAGGTATCCTGGGGCCGCCTTCCGTAATGGAGGGCATGTGTGCACAGGCATGGGCATGGTACCCCACCACACACACATACACACAGCCTCTAAGCACAGCATCAGTAATGCATGTGTGCACAGAAAGCTGCTATAAACTTCAGTACACAGCTGACATGCCTCAATCAGCCCCCAAGCCTCCCTCCACGGTGTGGTGATTGGCGAGCCTCTCACTTAGGAGCCCATTTCTCTCTGCCTGTTAATAATAGATGCTTCCTACAACCTCAGTGTGGCTGCTTTGATTTAAAAGTGATCTTAACTGAAGAGACTAACGGGTGGGTCTGAACTTGCGCCTTTTAAGCACAAAGCATTACTCTTAATTAACAGGATTCTATCCTTTGATTAGGAAAAGGCCCTCCCCCCCCATCACATCATTAGCTACCCACATCTGGACAGCTCCCAAAGCAGACTCCTGTTTTGAACTAAGCCCAGGTGTGTTCGCGGAACACCCAGAACGCTGTGAGAGCCACGAGTGCCATTTCAGCACACAGAATATGCAAGCCTGGGGCTGTGTGGCAATCAGTGTGAGAAGCCCGGAGGGGTGACTCCCACCCCATTTCCTCCCACCTGGGAGAAGAGGTCTCTTCCATACACCTCACCATTCACAGTGGGAAAAGATCCCTCCTCCTGCAAGGGCCCACTCCTAGTCTGCAGATACATACGGGGTATGAGAGCACATTGGTTAGCTGTCATCGGTGCAGTTCCTGGGTCAGACTCCCCACCTGATTTATTTCCTTCCTCCACCACAGACCAAGGGGCAATGTACTACTTTGTTTGTGGCCCCTCCAATGGACGGTGCAGAGGCTGGGGCCATAGAAAGGCCAGAGCTGTGGGGAGGAGCTCTCTTGCACCTCTGGCCTGCTCCCCAACCCTGCTGGCATATGGGAGAGAAGGGAGGAGGGGGCCCGGCAGGGCAGGTGGAGAGCCACCATTCTGGGGCTCTCCTGGTGCTCAGTGGGACAGAGCAAGCCCTGTGGGCTTTTTGCGTCATTAAGCTTGAGTGGAGGAAGGCCATGCCGTCGAATAGAAACTGATTTGGAGGCAAGCAGACTTCTTCACACCCAGGCTTTGCCACTGTAGCAGGGGGAGCCTCAGACAAGTGCCTTAACCTCTTGGAGATTCAGAGCCGTCAACAATGGCGCTGTTAATACCTACCTCACTGGAGGGTGGGGGAGACCGAGTGTGGCACGTACTTCAGGGTCTCCCATGATGCTGGCACATGGCAGATGTGCTGTCCCAGTCCATTTCTTTCCTTCCTTTCCCCCAAATCCAGTTGTCGTTAAAGTACCAGTCCATATGAGTGAGCAGACTTACTTGTCTGTTTGCTTCGGTAACTGACTGCTACCAACGTAGTGCCTTAAACCAACACAGACGTTTATCTGACGGTTCTGGAGGTCAGAAGCCTGACGCAGCTCTCACTGGGCTAAAATCAAGGTGTCGACAGCACTGCACACCTTTCTGGAGAATCTAGGGGAGGTTTGCTTTCTTGCCGTTCCCAGCTCCTGGAGCTGTTTACATTTCTTGGCTCATGGCCCCATCCATCTTCAAAGCTGGTGACGACCAGCTGAGTCTTTCTCATGTCACATCGCTCTGACGCAGACTCTCCTCCCTCCATCTCCCACGTAGAAGGACCCTTGCGATTACACTGGGCCCACCCGGATAATCTAGGATCAGCGCTCTATTTTAAGCTCAGCTGGGCGACAATCTTAATTCCATCTACCTTCTTACTTCCCTTTTGCCATGTAAAGTTAACAGATTCGTAGGTTCCGGGGGTTAGGACATTGAACTTCTTTGAGAGGCCATTCTTGCCTACCACATTAACTAAAGGCAAATGCATAGTTTTACTTAAGAGAAAAAGATTTAATAATTAATCTTTTCAAACCAGATCTGGAAGACATGGGATAAGTATCTTTTTTTTTAGTTTTTTTAATGTTTATTTATTTTTGAGAGAGAGAGAGAGAGCAGAGGAGGGGCAGAGAGAGAGAAGGAGACACAGAATCTGAAGCGGGCTCCAGGCTCTGAGCTGTCAGCGCAGAGCCGATGCAGGGCTCGAACCCATGAACCTCGAGATCATGACCTGAGCCGAAGTTGGTCAGAGTTGGAGTTGGTGGCTTAACTGACTGAGCCACCCAGGTGCCCCTAGGGATAAGTATCTAAATTAGGATACAAATAATCCAAATTATACTTGATAATACCTTTGGTCACATTGTACCTTTTTTTTTTTTCTAAGTAAAATCAGTTCCGTTTGTATCCTGTTACAACATCTTAACTAATTTTATATTTTTTTCACCTAAAACAAGCCTTTAATCACTGGCTTCAGGTGTTTAGACACTCTTGATCCCTTGGATATTACTTACAAGTGCACATTTCATGGCTCCCTGGAAAATGCTGTCCACACAATAAGCCACAAGAATGAAAAGGAAATCACAGAGCTGTTTAATCGTAAACAGTCGTCTACATGGTTTCTAATTACTCTGCTCTTTCTCTTGAACTGAGAACTGTGGGTGACAGGGTGACAAGTTCTTAGATAATCATATGATGTGGCTTCATCCTGAGCCCCCAGGCACCCAGTGACAGAGCATCTACTCCCAAAATGTCCCCAGGGCCACATGTGAGAAGAGCTGTGGACTTCATGCATGGCCTGCATTGGTGACAGCTTCTCTTGACATGACATGTTCCCTCTGAGCATATTTCGGATTCTGATGTCCTTATCTCTCTTCAGTAAAAAGAAGCAAATTTAGTGATCTGTACGCAGTGAACTTACTTTGTCGTATTTTCGTTCGTTGTTGGTGTAGCCTGAAGGAATCAGACCATTTCTCTCCTCCCCGACGGGAAACACAGATTGATGTCCTAGAATTGTGACGGGGATTCAAAGAGAACAGTGAAAAGTAAAATCTATGACTTGGGCAAAGATAGCCTGTATAGCAAAGACGTGGTATTTTTTAAGTAAACAGAATAGCATCTGACCTGTAGTATCAAACACATGGGTTTGATGTTATGGAAAACAGTGGTTTTCTGTCTTACTTGGGGTATCCTCATTGAAATGTCCCCCTGACTTAGGTTTGTATCCTGGCTTCAGTGCTGACTAGCTGTGTGACCTTGGGCAAGTCACTTCACCTCTCTGTGCCATAGAGGGGCTCTTTCTTTCTTTCCTTCTTCCTTCCTTCCTTTCTTTTTTAAATTTTTCTTTAACATTTATTTATTTTTTAGAGAGACAGAGACAGAGTGCCAGCTGGGGAGGGGCAGAGAGGGGGAGACACAGAATCCGAAGCAGGCCCCAGGCTCCGAGCTGTCAGCACAGAGCCCGACGCGGGGCTCGAACTCACGAACTGTGAGATCATGACCTGAGCCGAAGTCGGCCACTTAACCGACTGAGCCACCCAGGCATCCCGAGGGCCTCTTTTTTAAGGTCCATTCCAAGCTTGAGAACCCAGAATTATATGAATCTGTCCTAGCCAAGCAGGGGCTCCCAGACAAATGCCTGGAGAACAAGGTCTGCTTTGGGGGGAGGGGGAGAAGGAACAAAAATAGGAGAGACCTTGATGACAAAGATGACAAACTTAAGGTCATTCCTGGTTAGCCCGACACCCAGCTGACATAGCAGTTATATCCCATTCATTTTGGTCACTTGAGGTTTACAAAGGGGTGGGGGAGATTTTGAGTTCCTTCCCCGATCACGATCACAGGGAAGCATTCTCTCCTGGGGGCTGTCAGAGGTATGGCTGTTAGAGGGCTGGGTGGCCCGTACGAGGGAACAGGCTGGCTGTCAGATTTGCAAGACAGCATGAGCTGTGAGCTTGGGAACTGCTAGCAGTTCATGTTGCCCCATCTCCCCCCTCCATCCCACCAACACCCATCTCCCTGCCCCCTACCCTCATTGGTTCACCAGTTTAGTGAGGGCCTTCTCTGGGCCGGGTGTGGGCCAAGCGCTGAAGCCACGGTGGTGAAGAAGGTGGCACGGCCCTCCCACCCTCAGGACATTAACCCTCCTGGACCAGTGCCAAGCAACCAGAGAATCACAACACCGTGCAACAGGCGTTTACTGGGCACACTTGAGGGCGTCTGGCGGAGCCAGGAAGGGCTTCTAGAGCTTGAGTGGGAGTTAGCCAGACGCAGCGGAGGGCAAGTAGAAGAGGGCTTTCCTGGCTGGGAGACGAGCACGCACAAAGGCCCAGACATGAGAGAGAGTGGCGTGGTGAGGGCGGCACATGCCGTTTGACAAAGTGTGCCATGTGGCCTTCAGTGCGCATTCTTTCCTACGTCGGTCTGTGAAGGTACATGGAGCACCTAGCCCGTATACTGAGCACCGCACTAAGAACTGAGCTGTTTACCGTGGTTTAAAAAGACAAGTGCAGGAGTCTCCACCCTCAGAGAACCTCTAATGGGGAGTCTAACGGGGTACAATTAGAGTATGAGGGGACAAGTACGACAGTGAACGCTGGACCAAATGTGGAGTGGAGGGAGGGCAGGGAGGTCATAGGATCCCTACCTGTGTCTCAGGAACGTGGAGGTTTCCAGCTTAATCCCACAGATGTGGGGTCAGGGACATGTGTGGTGAAGGCTTCAGAAGTGAGGGCGTCGTGGTGTTTCCCCTTCCCCAAGACACTGGACGTGTGTGTGTGTGTGTGTGTGTGTGTGTGCACGTGTGTGCATGAGCCCCTCCCCAGCGATCCCTGCCTCTGTCGGCATCTGCACACCCTGAGCTTTGGGAGGACAAGATGGTGAATACAGCCCAGGCCTGCTGGTTTGGAGGGCCCGTCAGAGGCTCACCCTCCATCTCTGCGGCAAAACAGCCTTCCGGGTGAGCGGCCTGTTTCTTCCCATCCATTTTCCCTCCTTTCCCTGCGCGTAGCCAGTTCTGTGTTTTAATGGATGTGACCTTGCGCCTCCCCCGCTAAGGTGTCTTCACCTGCCACGCCCTGCTGGCCCACCCACCTGGGGCGGTGCTCTGTGGCCCAGCGTTTTTTCCTGGGCCCCCCCTCTGCACTGTGGGGAGCCACAACCCCTGCTCCAACCAAGGCCAGGACCTCTGCTCTTCCCACAGAAGAAGTGAAAGCTTCTGAGATGGTACAAACATTGCAAAGCCACCTCTGTGGTTTGTTTTATCACAGAAAAACTTGCCCCGGGGGTTGGATCTGAGCCAAAGCCAGATTGCCCAGAAGAGAAGAGGTTTGTGTGCAAGCGTCTTAATCTCAGACGGTCCTCGGAGTGAACCACTTTCGAGCCGTTCAGGCCCAGGGCTCCAACTCCCTGCCCACAGCAGAAGGGCATCTGTATTTTTCGATTTAGGAAAAGAAAATAAGCTTAATTTCGAGCCTCTTTTGCAATGTTTTAAAAACATCTTTATTAAGATAATAACTCACAGACCATAAAATTTGCCTATTGAAAGTTACAATTCAGTGGTTTACGGTATTCCTTTAAGATGTTGATGCTGATGGTAATTCCTGAGACCCTGGGAAGACCCAACAGCAGCTCAGATACAGGCAGGGGAAACAGCATTGAGTCACATGAATGCCTCCCGCTTATGACCAACAGGCGTTCAGGGTCTCCCCTTGGCTTACACCCCCAAGGTATGGTGTTTCCTCATTTTCCATGTAGAATTTATTTCCCATTATGTGTCTAAGTTTTTTGTACTTCTTTCTTGCTTCACGCTGATAACATGGAGTCATACGCATTAAGTGTGTACCTCAGGGGCGCCCGGGTGGCTTAGTCGGTTACGTGTCTGACTTTGGCTCAGGTCATGATCTCACAGTTCGTGGGTTTGAGCCCCATGTCAGGCTCTGTGCTGACAGCTCAGAGCCTGCTTGGGATTCTCTCTCTCTCTCTCTCTCTCTCTCTCTCTCTCTCTCTCTCAAAAATAAATAAACATTAAAAAAAAAAAAGTGTCCCTGAAAGACTACACATCAGCTGTTAGCAAACCCGACCCCTTGGTCTCATAACCTTCCTCCCAGCATCGATTAGCCTTTCCCATCCAGGGGTCTCCACTGGCCCCATAGGCCTTCACCCCTGTCAGGTGCCTTTGGTGGTGTTTCTACGGCCTCAAGTCAGAGCCCCACATGCACATGTCACCCTCAGCAGCCTCTGTCTCCATGATTGATCACAGAGTGGCCCCGATGCCTAGAATCAATGTTAAGTGTCTTAGCTACCTCATCCTTCCAGCCTTGCCCGTGGCTGCAGGCAATTCGTGATATTTGAATCGAAGGAGAAGTGCACTGTGGGAAAATCCTTGGCTGTTACAAGGATGGTTTGCATTGCCAAAATGGGATGGTATTTATTGCTTCTTATCAGATTATAAACCTAATATATGTCTATAAAACAGTATAATAAAACACAAACGTAGGGGTGCCTGGGTGGCCCAGTCGGTTAAGCGTCCGACTTCAGCTCAGGTCACCATCGCACAGTTCGTGGGTTTGAGCCGCGCACCGGGCTCGCGCTGTCAGTGCAGAGCTGGGAGCCTGCTTCAGATTCTGTGTTTCCTTCTCTCTCTGCCCTTCCCCTACTCACGCTCTGTCTCTCAAAAATAAATAAATGTTAAAAAAAATTAAAAATTAAAAATAAAACACAAATGTAGACCAATGAGAGAAAGTCTCCCTAATTCCACTTCCCTTTCCAGAGAAAACCTCTGTTCAGCACATAGCCTTTAGGACTTCTTGTATGCATATGTGCGTGTATGTGTGTGTGTGTGTGTGTTATTTTTGTTGTTGGTGTTTGTAAAAATTCTGCACAAGCACATTTCTAAAGCTACTTTTTTTTACGTGGTATTACAAGGTGGAATTCTCTCCATGCCTCTGTGTTCCTCTCCCCCATCCCTCTTACAAAGGAGTCAGCTTCATGCAGGGTGCTCCAGGACACGATTTTGGCCCTGTCTCCAGGCGTCACGGGACCAGGGGATGATCTCACTGGGTACGCCATCTGCCCTGGCTGGCCAGAGGCTGCATCGGGAGGGCCAAGGGGACACCACGTGTCGTTAGATCTAAAGTGGGGTGGGGCTCTGTGCCCTGTGAAGACTGTTTAGTCTGAAAATACAAACAGGATACAGAAAGGTTTGGCTAAATTAATGGGTGATAAGGTTGTCATGATAATAACCACAGGTGGAGCTTACGTAGTGTTTTCCAGGAGCCAGTGATGGTCCTAAGCACTTGACACATGAACTCACTTAAACCCCACATTTTATGGACAAGGCAGTGGAGGCTCTGAGAGGTTGAGTGACTCATCCAAGGCCACCCAGCTGGTAAGTGGAGCCTGGCCCTAGTGTGTGTGCTTGTGCTTGACGCCCCTGTACCACACGGTCATTGACTCTGGCACTGATGCCGTGTCAGGGCACCTTTGTCAAGGGAGGAAGTCAGGGATGGCACGCCTGCCCAGGTGTGGCATTTCTAGCGTGTGGTTCTTGCACCCTTCCGGGACGGCGCTGAGCTCAGGCTGCTCATTACTGAGGGACAACTGCTAATTAGCAACAGCCTCCCGCCACCTCCCTCTCCCTCGCGTCTTTCAGAGATGTCCTCAGACTCAAGAAGTAGAGATGAAAACATCGTAAAAACGACTGCCTTTCCTCCTTCATTCTTCTCTTGCCTCCCTTTCTCCTCTGTGGCTCCCATCTAATGAAATGTCCCGGCAAACTCCGGCCTCCCACCCCACTCCTGGGCCCTGCTCCCAGCAAGCCGAGACTTGGTGCCGCAGGGGTTCGCACGCCCTCTCTGAGCCTGTCCGTCATTGTCGGGGCACCTGCATGGGGAGGAGTGGGGGGCACAGACCCCCTCGTTCTACTTTTGACATTTACCTTCTCTCCACCACTTCTGAGACCTTTCCGGAAGGCCTCCCTCGTTCTTCCTCTTCTCCCCGGGCTGCCCCGATGCTGCCTCTCCCCTCTTTGGGCCGTTATTCCCCCTCCTTCAGGGCAGAGGCACGGCCCAAGGCCCTCACATTGGCCCCTTATCTTATCCCTTCAGGCTAAGCCTCCTCTTTCTCGTCTTCAGGTACCTTCTCCTGTTCATAACTCACCTGTCATGACAACAGCATCTTACATGAATCCAGAACAGTTCACTAAAGTGCTCTCTCTCAGGCATGTTTCCATTGACCTTCACAGCCACCCTGTGAGACAGGTATCATCATGCCCATGTTCCAAATGAAGAAGCCGTGGTACCGAGAGGGCAAATGACTGGCCCAGTGTCAACCAGCTAGTGGTCCCTACTCAGCCTCGAACCCAGGGCTTTTGACTCCACACCAGGTGTCCTTTCCATCCAAATCCATGGAGAGCTCTCAGCTGAGAACAAGGGTCCCTCAAGAAGATTGGAGCTGATGCCTGCATCTCAGAAGCCATGGGCTCAGGGAGTCCAGCCATTCATTCAACTGATCAGGTTGGACTCGGTGTGTGTCACAAAAGGAGTTGGGGTTGAGCGGCCTCTAGGTGCACCTGTCGGGGAGACACAAAGATAGCATCTTAAGATCAGGAGACCTTGCTTCATGGAGAGCCCCAGGGAGGGCGGCGAAGCAAAGCATCCTCCAGGCTCACATTTGGGCTTAGAGTAGAGGGGGCAGGGTGGAGGCTGCCTCCCCAAACCCTGTGTGAGGGTGAGGCCGGGCAGTGTTCTCAAAGTGCCTTGAGAAAGGGGCAGCCAGAGTGCCATCCATCAGTGCCAGTAATGGCTAATGGTGCAGCAGGTGCATTTCAGAACCCATGATGCTCTTTGGCACATGGCCCCAGGGTGCCTCTGAGAGGCTTCCTGGCACCCGACGTGCTGCTGAGGCAAGAGCCTGACTGAGGAGTCCCATTCATCAGATGTGGCCACGTCTTCCTGAGAAGCCACTCTACCCTGCCTGGGGTCAGTTCTGGTGCTCAATACCAGCCGACTTCCCATTCCTGAGCTGAGCTTTCCAGCAAATGGCCACACACCAGGCTCTGTCCCCAGCTCTGCCACGATTTCTAGGTCCGTTGGAGGTCCCTCAGCCTCAGCCTCTCTGTGTCTCAGTTTCCCCAGCTGCAAAATGGAGCTAAGATTGGACGCATGCACCTCGCAAAGGTGTAGTTGGGGCGGTTCCTCCTACATTAGGACTGTGCAGTGGAGCTTCATGGTTCCTGGTGGAGGTCTCCAGAGACCCACCCAATGTCACATGCACCCAGTGAGGGCTAGGACTACACATTCAAAGCCACATGCGGCCTCCCCTACTCCCCAGCCTGAGCAACTGAGCCTCAATACATAAAAGGGAGATAAGATAATAACGTTCCCTACTTCACATAGGTTGTGGGGAGGATTAAATGAGATAACAATGTGTAAACAGTGCCTGGCTCTAGAAATACCCATTCTTCCTAAGGGATGATTATGGATGGCTAAAAAAAGTGGGGGGGGGGGTCAAAGTTTCCCCCACCTCAGCACTTTTTAAGTGTAATCTTGTGTTGGTTTGTAGACTATTTGCTGCCTGTTGGAGCTGGGAAGCAGACACAGCTGTGATGCTACAGATTATATCCACTAAAGATCAACCAGAAATAAAGCTTATTAATACAGCATATTAAGTGAATAAAATAGGCTATAGAGCATAGTCTCATTTAGGGAAAATTCTATGTGTGCACAGAAGAGGTGTCCGCGAGGAAGTTCCCTAACAATGTTAAAAGTGGTTATTTTGCTTTACTCTTTCACATTCTCGTATTTAACTTTTTAATAATGACTATGAATCACTTTTATAAAACAGTGCATTCTCTCTCTCTCTCTCTCTCTTTCTCTCTCTCTAAAGATTGAGTGGTTTTCCCAAGAAAAACAGTTTTTTTTGCCCTGATTTTCTTGGCTGACATCAGAAGAAACTCTTCCTTTTCCATTTGGTGCTCTGAGTTCAGGGGATTCATCTCAGGTAGAATTAAAGTGGTGGCCAGGGACATTGGCAGTTCCTGAACAGGACAGAGGCTCAGCAGCCTGTCTCTACCACCCATCAGGATGTCACACGACAGCACTGTCCTCATTGAAGGCTGATCAAAAACTTACCAGAAAGGGGGTTGGAGGGAAAGAGACTGCGTTTCTGTAAACAAAGGCCACCCAAGCCTGACACATCACCCAGCCAGATGTTACAGCCCCATTTCACTATACCATCCGTTACAAAGGAGGAGAGAAGGCTTTAGTGAGCAAAATAAAATGAAATAAAACAGAAGCCTTAAGCTTAACGCTAGAACTGTCCTCTCAGACACAATCTGTGAATTTTCTTACGATGGTGGACATTAGCCAGCTGACATCAGCCATGACACATTGTGTGTGCACAGCAGCACCACCACCCCCCAAAAAGCAGCCTTCATTCATGCTTTCATACAACTGTTGATTGTTCTCTTTGGATGGACGCCCAGGATTATTCCATTTTCTTCTTACCAACCTAAGTCTTCCCTCACTGTGAGCTCCTTTATCCTCTCTCCTCTTAATTTGGCAATTATGCTTAAAATCTGGGTATTTTTTACTATTGTTCAAATTTGGTTCTAGAACATTCTGTGGCACACTGTGCTATGATGTGACCATGAGCTCACATTTTAGCGCTTCTCTGAGGGAGGAGCCATGTCATCTTACCCTCCTGCAAGTGAGGACTTCCCTGTGCCTGTCTCTGTGCTGGGCACCACCCATGGGGGGCAGGGGAGGTGAAGGCGACACAAAAGGAGACGCGGCCCGTCAGACCCTCACAGTTGGGACTGGCTGTTAGTGAAGGGCCTCTGAAGCATCATGGTTGCCAGGAGTCAGCCTGAAGGGCGCGTTGATTTAAGCCCTTGAGACTCTTTCTCTTCCTTTGGGTACGGTTGGCTCCTTGCTTCTTGAGTAGAGGGATTTCCTAATGACCTGGGACCCAGACTTCACCTCACTCAACCCATGAGATGGGGATGCATTGCCCTTTCACTAATCTCTGTCTTAAAGTAAAACAGTTGGACCATAAGCACTAAAGAATAGAGTCTAAATACAAAGAGGAAATTTTCTTTTAAAAAATTGTTTATTTTAATTTTTAAGAGTTTATTTATTTTGAGAGACAGCACAAGAGGGGGAGGGACAGAGAGAGAAGGAGAGAAGGAGAGAGAATTCCAAGCAGGCAATGTGCTATCAGCCTGATGCAGGGCTTGAACTCACAAACGGTGAGATCATGACCTGAGCCGAGATCAAGAGGCAGACACTTAACTGACTGAGCCACCCAGGCACCCCCCTAAAGAGGCAATTTTCATGGGAAGTGACAGGTTTAATTTAGTTGAGCAAGTGTCCTGGTATTCCTAATCTGGTATTTCAATCACTACTGTATTTAGTCTCCGTTAACAGACCGCTTAAGGAGGTGAGACCGTGCCAGGCCACCTGGGCTTTGAACCCTGACTCCATTACATGCCTGCTCTGAGACCTTAGGCAACTTACTCAACCTCCCTGTGCCTTAATTTCCCCATCTGCAGAAGTAGGCGTAATAATAGAGACGGGTGTATGAATTAAATAAGTCAATACCTGGAGACACTTGAAACATGGCTCCTGTCATTATGAGGAATCCTGTTTTCCACCCTAGTGCACTGGCTCGTTCCTGATGGTACAAAAAAGGGACCAGAGCAAAGGAAAAATGGGATGCAGGAGCCAAAAATAACCTTGAGGAACAAAGTTCACTGGAAGGTTATTTTTAGATTCTAGATTATCTCTACTTGATCTTTCAGCTATCTGAGAGAAGAGGTCCATTTAGGGTATTTGTTTTTTTAATGGCAGCTTTATTGAAATACCTACGGTGCCGTGAAATTCCCCCTTTAAAACGTACAATTCAGTGTTTTCAGCATATTTGCAAAATTGTGCATTGTCACCACTCTCTAATGGCAGTGTGGGATTTTTAAGCCGAGGGGGTCCAGGGGCTATCACCCTTTGTCTGAACGGAGCCAGGGAACAGGACGGGCGATTCCGCTTTCCGCTGAGTCACAGCAGGCACCCCGGCGGGGCCTGCGGTCGTTGCTCCGGGAAGCCCGCCGCCCGCCAGGCGTCTGCTGCCCCCTAGCGAGGCTGCTGCTTGGCCTGAAACACCCCTGCCCTTGAGGTGCGCTCGCGGAGGTGAGATTCAGACTCTCAAAGCTCGGTTGGGATCGGGTGGTGAGTCTGCCAGCCCTGAGCACGGAGAGCCAGGGTTGCCCTCCGCTCTTACTCCAGCCCGGACAGCGTCATTTCGCCCAGTCCTGGAGGGGAGGAGAAAAGGGTTGTGCTCTTTAGACTGTTGGGAAGGCACCAGTAGGAACAAGTAAGATACAGTAGCCTCGAGATGGGTTTTATCATCAAAAGATCAAAGTTCAGACCCTGCTCTGCCCCTTGCTTGCTGTGTGACCCTCAACAGGTTACAGAACCTCTGAGCCTGCTTTCTCGTCCAGGGAGTGGAGACAATGATTCCTCTCATGAGGTGGTTGTATTACAGAGAAACTCTCCCTCTCTCTGAAGCCCCTGTGACTGGCTTATAGACAGGGCTCACATAAATAGATGCTATTAATACTCCAAAGCTGCCACAAGGGTGTCCAGTGTGGCCCTGGCTTATCCAAGGAGCTTTCTAGAACCTGAGTTGCTGATTACCAAACTGCATTGCTGTGGGTTAGAAAATGAGGAAGAATAGGAAGGATGGCAGTAGGCGCAGGAAGGCCATTTCGTCTTCCTCTACATCAGGTGAAGACTACCCTAGGTCAGAAGAAACCTACAGACCCCCGGGGGAACCGTACAGGAGGAAAGACCTGGGTGGGGAGCGGAAGGAGGCATCAGAACTGCCAGGAGTCCACGTCCCAGAGGGCAGCAGGGCTGAGGGAGCGGTATTCGAATCTTAGTAAGGTCCCAGGCTGCCTCAGTGGTCTTGGGCAAGTCATTTAGTCTCTGGGGGCCCTTTACCTGTCTCGGATTTGGGTCCTGCCCACCTCTCAGGTTTGTAGCGAGCCTCGATGTCGTCATGGAGAAATGTCCAGGAAAACAGCAGATGAGCTCCAAATAGTGAGCAGGGCCCCCTGGCGGTGTTTCAGAGGTCACCTTTCATCTGGACTAGGTGCCTGGGGTTCCCTCATCCACCACCGGACACCTCAAAGGGCAGCCTAGGAGGATCAGAAAACAAAGGTACCTCTTCAGGTAAGCTGCATAGAAGACGTGAATTCTGCCGGGCAGAAAATTTGCTCCGTCTTGCGGCCTGCGGAGGTCCTATTCTTTGGGAGCAAAAGGGACCCGGGGTCTCACCTACACATCTCTGTGCCCCATGGGGGCCCAGCCTTGGTGAAATGAGGAAGAAGTTGAAGATTGCCTGGGGGGCCCTGCCCTTCTCTTTCTTCTACCATCCCCCCTTCCTGTCCACACCTTTCTCCTCCCTCCACCCCAATTTCACCATTATCCGATAAAAGTCACAACGAAAATTCCGTGTTAGCTTGTTTCCGAACTTGTAATTTATTAAAAGACTGCAAGTATCCATCAAAGGATAAATGGGTAAACACAATGTGTTATGTCCGTACAACGGAATCTTATTAAGGAATGAAGCCCCAGCACGAGCCACAACATGAAGGAGTCCTGAAAACATTAGGCTAAGTGGAAGAAACCTGTCACAAAAAGGCCACATATTAAATGATTTCAGTTATCTGAAATATCCAACAAGGGTAATCCATGGAGACAGAAAGCAGATTGGTGCCTGGCAGGGGGTGGGGGTAGGGGGTTCAAGAGAAACCGCTTCATGGGCACAGGGTTTCTTTTGGGGGTGATGAAAATGTTTCCAAGCTAGTAAGAGATGATGGTTGCACAACACTGTGAATGTACTAAATGCCACTGGATTGTTCACTTTAAAATGGTTAATTTTGGGGGCTCCTGGGTGGCTCAGTCAGTTAAGCGCCGGACTTCCGCTCAGGTCATGATCTTGTGGTTCGTGAGCTCAAGCCCTGCGTCGGGCTCAGTGCTGACAGCTCAGAGCCTGGAGCCTGCTTTGGATTCTGTGTGTGTGTGTGTCTCTCTCTTTGTCCCTCCCCCGCTTGCATTCTGTTTCTCTCTCTGTTAAAAATAAACATTAAAAAAATTAAAAAATATATATATATATAATGGTTAATTTTCGGTTGTGTGACTTTCTCCTCAATCAAAAGAAAAAAAGAAAAAAAAGACTGAGTAACCACAGCCCTGATTGGATTCAGGGATTCTGGGATTCTCTTTCTCCTTCTCTTGCTGCGCCTCCCTCTCTCTCTCAAAATAAATCAACTTAAAAAAAAAAAAAAAGTGGCCCTTTTTAGTTTCCAGGTTTAACTCAACTTTTGTGCCTTTCCTACAATTTCTTCCCCACCTCCCACCCCACTGCCCTTAAGTCACTGCCGGGGAAAACAGGAGGTAGGAAATGAGGGCGGGGGTGGTGGGGTGGTGGGAATTGGTTGATTTAGAAGAATAAGAAAGCAGAGTGCAGCCTTAAGAAAACAGCTCCCAGTGTGTTTATTTTCCTGTCTGTGTGTCCCTCTTAGATTACAGGGATCCGTGGGGTGGTGACCATGTCTCGTCTGGCTGTGTACCCACCTCGGGGGTTGTGCTTATTTTTGTGTTTTCAGTCTGCTGTCCTTGGCTGCAGGTCTTAGGGCTGGGATGTGTGGCGGTACCATTTATTGGAAGAAGAGAACTTTAGTCAGCGAGCCCGTCTGTGCAGGGCATAAGTGGAAGGTGGGCTTTTGGGACTTCTCGACTTAGCCAGGAGCTGAATGTGGCGAGCTATAGTGCGTGTGGGTCCCTGGTGTCTCACGCCTCCCAGGCTCCTTTGAAAGAACCGCTTTCTCTAAAACGTGTGATTTTAAAATATCAGCAACAGGAGCACCTGGGTGGCTCAGTCGGTTGAGTGTCCGGCTTCCGCTCGATGATGGCTCACTATCTGACGGTTCGTGGGTTTGAGCCCCGCATGTGGCTCTCTGCTGTTAGCGCAAAGCCTGCTTCAGATCCTCTGTCTCCCTCTCTCTCTGCCCCTCCCCCACGCTCTCTCTCAAAAATAAATAAACAATAAACATTAAAATATGAGCAGCCACTGAATTGGGGGCAAACTGACCTCAAGAGTAGGGAAAAGAGTAGAATGCCCTCCCTCACCCTTGCATTCTTCTCCTGCAAACCCTGCTGAATCCTTCCAGCTTCTTTTCACAAGCTCATCGATGAGAGATTTTCTGCTAAGAGATCACATCTGTCTGATCGAGGCCCAGAAAATGCTTCTCCCGTTTATTCCCCTGGAGACGTCGAGGGGAACCCATCACTTCGGGGCCAGTTCCAGCATTGGAACGGTGGCCTGGTCACCTCCACTGAGGAAACCCAGAGCCCTTCATGAGTCGTCAGCACGATGAGGGCAAGGGTCCTGTTCACAAAGGCAGCACAAAGGACAGCAAGACGTCGAGAGTGAGCTCAGCACCAGAAAAATGCAAATGACACCCCCCTACCTCCACCCAGAGAGATTTGGGAACCGGAATAATTGGGAAGACACACACTATGCTTTTGGGTAGGAACGCTAAATATTCTGAAGAGAGCAATTGTTATCATTTTGGCACAAAATATAAGCCCAAAATCCCAATGGAATTTTGAGAATTTGAGAAAAAATGTTCTAAAGGACACCTGGAAGAGAAAACATGCAAGAAGGTCAAACAGGGGCACTTGGGAGGCTCAGTTGGTTGTATCCGACTTCGGCTCAGGTCACGATCTCACGGCTTGTGAGTTTGAGCCTCACGTCAGGCTCTGTGCTGACAGCTCGGAGCCTGGAGCCTGCTTCGGATTCTGTGTCTCCCCCTCTCTCTGCCCCTCCCCTGCTCACGCTCTGTGTCTCTCAATAATAAATAAATGTTAAAAAAAAGAAAAAAAAGAGGAAACCAATACATCAGAGTTTTACTTGTATACCTCCATCCACCATGTTTCAGGAGGGGAAGCTTGGTCATTGAAAGGAACTGATCAAACCTAAAGAGCAAAACCATGAAGCTCAACTTCTCAGCCTTCCCTAAATCTTTAGCTGCAGGTTGACCAAGGTGCCCTGAGCTGGCTGGCCTGGCTCACCTGGGCCAGTGTCTCTAGCCAGTCTGGGAGGCCTTGAGCTTCTGGGGCGATCCCACCGCTCCAGGGTGAGGCATCTGGTGACTCAGCCAGACGGAGTGACTCATGGACCAGTCTTGGGGATGAGCCATTGGGCGGTGACCGGGGACGCTCCGAGAGGCTCCACCAGGGAGGAAGATGCTATTTCCTAGAGCTGAGTGGGGAGCAGTGGTTTCCTCAGATAATGGAACTAGTCCCTCTTAGAAGAGGGGTTCTGATGTTTGGGGGCTTTCTAAGGGAAACAGACCATTAGGGTAGAGGTCCTGCTAAGCTCATTCTTTTTAAAAAAAAAAAAAAGAATTCATTTTGGGGGCACCTGGGTGGCCCAGTGGTTAAGAGTCTGACTTTGGCTCAGGTCATGATCTCATGGTTGGTGAGTTTGGGCTGTGCACTCTCTCTCTCTCTCTCTCAAAATAAATAACATTAAAAAAAAATAATAGCATAAGTAATTTAAAAGAACAATATCGGGGCACCTGGCTGGCTCAGTCACTAGAGCATGTGACTCTTGATCTCGGAGTCATGAATTCAAGCCCCATGTTAAGCGTAGAGATCACCTAAAAATAAAATGTTTAAAAGGAAGATAACAAAAAGAGGAGACTCAAATTACAGAGATAAAGATGAAAAAAAAATGGAATAAGCCAAAGTAGGATGGATGAACCAGAATAAAACGGCATACTCAAAAATCTAGAATTCACAGTTATGAATTACTTTTAAAATAAAGCACTAAATATTCTCAATAAAGATGAGAACAGAGTATGAGCAAATGACTTTCTAGTGCGTTCTGTGGACGTGAAGTACTGTCTCCTGCTGGGGCTCTAGGGGGCGATGTGTGCATGTGTGTGCATGGTGCTGTTAGGGACTTCTGAGCCCGACCCCCAAGAACGCACACCCGAGAGGTCTGGTGGGGGACCCTGAGGTGAGTGGAGGCCCAGCCCTGACCTCCGGGGGGGGGGGGCTGGACAAGGGTCAAGAGTCGGTTTGCCTCTCGCTGTTGCCTCGTGATGGAATGATCCCATTGCGTCTCTGTGCGTCATTTTCCTCACTTGCTGATGGCGCCCCTCTCCTGATGGGCCTTACATTTTAATGGGAAGAAAAATAAATAAGTAAGCAAGCTACTAGTGGGCAGCATTTGTATTTTAATGAAGTGGAAAGAGTGCTGGGCATCACGAGCCAGGCCCGGGAACCTGCCCACCTGGTGGTTCTGAGTATGAACTGATGTGATGCAGGTGAATTAAAAGTGCACATACGCGTAACGGGCAAGGCGGATGAGGTTGGGCATCCCTCGGGGAGGGGATGGGGGGGCGGAGATCTGTCTGTCCCCGGGAGGTGGGCCCTCTCTCCCCGCCCCCACCCCCATCCCCCTTGCGTTTTGACCCCTCAGCTCAGCTTGCCCGCCCTCATCCTCCCATCTCCCTTCCCCAGGTGGGCCTTGACTCAGGATGGCTGAACCCCGCCAGGACTTCACCGTGATGGATGATCATGCTGGGACGTACGGGACGGGGGAGAGGAAAGACCTCCCCTCTCAGGGGAGCTACACCCTAATGCAAGACCACGAGGGTGACGTGGACCAGGGCTTGAAAGGTGAGTGCGCAGCCACGCATGCGCAACAGGTGCCTGGGGGGGGGCGGGGCGGGGCGGGGTTGGCGTGGGTGGGTGGCCGCCAACCTGCTTGCTCAGGAAGGGGCTGGCCCGAAACAACAAGCTCTTGAAAGGAATTTTAAATACTTGATTGTGTTGCGTTGTCAGTAGAGCGAAGCCTCATAATTTGAAAGGGCCAAGATAACTCAAAATGTGAGGCCGTTTGAAAATGTACCCTTCCAAAGAAGAGTCTGACTCGTGTGTGGACAGTGGCATGACAAAGATTGCAAGGGGCCTGTCAGTCTGATTAATACCCGGTGCTCTCTTGAGTCTTTAGCCCAATCTATTCACCTTTAGATCAGCAGCATTCATGAACATGAAAAATACTGGGCTTTGTATCTTATTTTTATCTCCTCCTTAAGAGCCTGTCTGGGCCCTCTTTCAGCAAGGTCAGCGCTGAGATTCCTGCTGTACCTATACTAACAAACTGGATCCTCTAAACCTCTAAATATTCTTTTTTTTATTTTTAAGTTTAGTTATTTATTTTCAGAGAGAGAGAGAGCGCAAGAGTGCACAAGTGGGGGAGGGGCATAAAGAGAGAGGGAGAGGGAGAGAATGCCACACAGGCTCCTTGCTGTCAGCGCAGAGCCCGACACAGGGCTTGAACTGATGAACTGTGAGATCGTGACCTGGGCCGGGCCCTTAAACCGACTGAGCCACCTGGGCGCCCCTAAACCCCTAGATATTCTATAATACAGTCTTTGGGCCAAGTTTTCTCGACCTCCTCCTCTCCCCCACCAAACACCTGTGTTTCATGTCCACGGAGTTTGGGGAGTCCCATGGAGGGCACCAAGCCCTCTCTCCTGCTTCTCATGCTGTCCTCTCTGTCATTGCCAAGTGATACCCAGTGTAAGAAGACCTCCATTCCTGCCCTCCAGACCCATTACTGAGGAGACAAAATAGCAAACAGCCTGCTATTCTCTTTCAGTGCTAAAAATAATAAAAATACTTTGCACCCTGAGGTGTGGAGCAGTGGCTGGAGGCGGTGGGGCTCCAAAGTGGGAAGGGTGCTCTTCTGGGTGCATCTGTCTGGGAAGGTTCCCTGCAGGAGGTAGGGTCACCAGGAGGACCCCTGGGTTGGGGGAGCACGAGGAATGATAGTCCCTGCTCGCAGGACTCATTGTGGGGCCTGGTTTCAAAGGCGACTTCTGTCTCTCTGTTGAAGCAGAGAGCGTAGGAGTCAGAGGAACCTGGGCATCAGACAGGTGGGCTCCTGGCTGGTAAAGGAAGAGTGGATATACTGTCCCAGGGAGCTCAGAGGCTGCCCTCTGGCCTTCTTGGGGCCTCCCAGCCCCAGGTGCTGGGGGAGGGGAGTGGGGGGAAATACCCACACCAGCCAAGTGTCCCAGGGGGCCAGATCTGCCCTCTGGGTGTCAGGCTCCAAATGGTGGTGAGAAATGTACGTCCTTACCTCTCCCAGGCCATAGCCTGGCTCCAGCCAGAGCTGCTAAGGTGCAGCTCCCATGGAGGGCAGTGAGGAAATCTGCTTTCTCCTTTGAGTCCTGCTGGGTGCCCTTCCTCCCTTTGTCCCCCACTCCGTTCCCCCCACCCCCGCACCCCGTCTCCTCCTCTCCCACGGTCTCCTTTTCCTCCTTCCCTCTTTCCCTTCTTGCCTTGATTTTCTTTCCCCTGCTGTCCCCCTCCACCCCCGTGGCTCTACAGCCCCTTCCCATTTTCTCTCCCCACCCCGACCCCAGCCATGTGGAATGAAGGGTACTGGCCCCCAGGACCTCGATCCCAAAGGTTAGTGGCACGCCGCTTTTTCCCTGCAGCCCTACCTGGCTGAGGCAGCTTGGGGTGGGAGCCAGAATTTGCCTTGTTCCCTGATCCCCTGATCCCCTGACCCCTTGACCCCCTCATTGGGGCCCTGAGAGCTCCTTCTTCTGAGGACCTGAGCCCACACGTCCACGTGCAAGTCTGTGTTCTGCGTCATGATGACCATTGCCGCTTCCACAGTCAAGTGTCCCAATTTGGGTGATAAAGTTTATGGCCACCCTGTTTATAAGGGAACTTCCTTAAAATGGTAATTGGGGCATTTTTCTAGAACTCTAGGATTGCAAAGGCCTTCACCACCAGCGTCTCAGGCGATGCTCACAACAACTGCTGAGGGCAGATGTCACTTTCCCCGGTTGACAGATGACAAGCGGAGTTTCCTCTCTGAGGTCAAGGGCTGATATGCGGTGCTGCCCCATCAGAGGGACGTCTTCAGCTCCTTGTCATCTGTTTTGCCCCTTGTCACTCAGCCGTTATTAAACCCTTGGAACTTCCGTTATTAAACCCTCATGGGTGGAATCCAACTTAGAATTCTGCCTGGTGTGAATTATGCCAGTGACATTCTGTTTAGGGTAGGCTGGTATTAAAAATTAAATTTAAAATACATACAGCGTTGCAACAAATATACCTAATAGTATAGGATGTTAATAACTGGGGAAACTTGGTGTGGGGTATATTCTCTGTAGTAGCTTTGTCATGTTTTTTCCTATAAATCTAAAACTGTTCTTAAGTAAAAAGTTCGTTAAAAAAAAAAAGGAAAAAAAAGTGTTTTTTACCATTCATATTTTTGGGGGGAGAAATGAAATTCAATTTGTAAAGTTAGAACGAGTTTACAAGTTATTTTGTGTCTCAGAGTTGTCTAAGGTATGTTTGCTAAAACTGCTCAATTCTTTAACATAAAACACAATCAGAAGTTCTGTGCTAAAACAAATATATGATATATGATATATATGTGTGTGTGTGTGTGTGTGTGTGTGTGCGCAGATTTTAAGTTGCTAGCCTTTTTCACTGCTGTGAAAGGGAAACATTTGTAGATAGTTTGCTTAACTAAAGAGTATACTTCCCAAGAAAGCAAGTGATACTTAAGAGATTTCCATCACTCCCATCAAATTTGTTCTTGCTTCTAAGGATTTAGGAGTGATTTCTATATGGGGCGTGAGCGGTATAACTTGGCAGAAGCTGTGTCACTTTACTAGCAACATTTTAGATAAGTGACAGACTATTTTGAATCATGACAAGAAACCACGTATAAAATACTAGAACAAAGAGTATCTGTGTGGAGGCTCAAAGTTGGACAAGGACTGGATACAGCCAAGAGCTTCCAGGTGGGTGAGGTGACAGGTGGTTAACTGATAGAGGAGTGCACCCTAAGGAATTAAAAGGTGTTTAAGGGTTAACTTGTTAGATCTTCCAGCTAAGACGTTCGGAAAAGGCTTCTTCCTCCTCCTTTCTGTCCCTCCAAGAAATTTAATAAGGCTAATTCTAATGATAAGGATGGCAGGCTCCAGGACAGAGTGGGGGAGGGGCTGCTTGGGGGACAAGCATGCTTGGGGCGCTCTCCATATGCTCTTGTGCTCTGACAGTCAAGCCTGGTTAGTAATAACAAGACCCAGCACACAGTCTGCAGATGCTTTCTCGCCATTTGTCCAAAGCCTTCTCGAGGCAGTTTGCAGGTTTGTGTAAGCCCCAGGACCAGGGAGCTGTGGGTGTGCTGGAAATCTGTTTAGAATTGGTCCTTCTTTGGCCGGATGGTCGCCCCCAGGGCTGGGTATCCACTGGCGGCATTTTAGCAGGGGGTGTCGGATCTCTCAGTGCAGTGGAACGCCGCTTGCCCTTTTTCGTCTTGGGGTTCTGCTTTGTACACAGGCCAGCCCCGCAGACCCTGCCCTCACCCCCAGGTGGAGTGGCTTTCCCGGGCTCCACCAGAGCCTCCTTGGCTTCGGATTCTGAAAGGGCAGTTGTCTCCGTAGGTAACTGTGGCTGACGTTTCAGGTGCGACTCCAGTCCTGCTGGTCAGTACTTGGAGATCTTTCTAGGAAACGAGCTGGGTGAAGTCCAGACACACGATCCGACGTCCAGTTAGAAGGCACTGTGTCTGCCCTTTTCAGAGGAAGGAGTTGGATCGGACTGGGTTTCCAGGCGTTCTACTTGTCGCCGATGAAGGGTTGCGCTCTCCCATGAGCCTCTCGGTCAGGAAAGACGCAGCAGCGGGCTTCGTAGTGTCGACTGCCCTTTTGTCGGCATGAGGCCGAGTCTCTGCTGAAACCGCGGGCTGATTAAAAGGCAGTTTCTCCTCTTGTCTGGGAACGAGCACCTGCATCTTGGCCTGATGACCCTGCTGTGGGGACACCGTCGTGTCGGGATGGGGGTGGGATTGGTCCCCCTTGTGACTTTATCACGTGGCCATGCCCCATCCATCTGGGTCCCGCGCTGGGTGGTTTTCGGCACCGAAAGACACTGCTCCCCATTTCCTCCTGCAGTCGGAAGGAGGGGTGGGGAGCGGCAGCCGTTCTGAGGGGCTCATTGTGTATGTTCCAGAGTCTCCCCTGCAGACCCCCGCTGATGATGGATCTGAGGAACCGGGCTCTGAAACCTCGGATGCTAAGAGCACGCCGACGGCAGAAGGTGGGCCCTCCTCTCCTTGCCTCACTAAGACAGCTCCTCCGTGCCTCCAGCCTGCGCTTAGCCGTGCTTTGAGCCCCGCGTGCCACCCTTCCCGGCTGCGTCCGCTGCTGCCTCTCCCGCTGGCTGACGGCCATGCTTGTTCGGTGCTTTGCAGGATGGGCTCAGGCCCGGGAATGTCACGGGAGCCAAGCCCTGCTTTGGTGCCTCGCTCTCCGGTGCCGTGTTTGGGCCCCTTCATCGTGTGTGTGCTTTGAGGCAGCCGCGTTTGGAGAGGCTGGGTCTGTGGCCGAGCGGGGCCCGAGCAGAGCTCCACAAAGCCCCTGCTCCGTGGCAGCTGTCCCCCCACCCCACACTCCTTCAGAAGCCCCCGCCCCCCTTGCTCTTCTCTCACGAGCCACCAGGTCCCAGTGCAGCCATTTGGGTGAGAAAGGGGGCGGGTCGGTGCACATCTCCAAGCTCATACTTTGGGACTGATCTGGTCTAGTATCCTTCATTTCTTGGGCTCTCGGCATGGTCCAGGGCTCTGGACCTTGGCCGAGGTGTGCATTCCAGCACGCCTTCTGACCTGTCCTCTCTAGACGTTTGGTGTCTAGGTTATTATAAAGCTCCTCATGTATTTCCTGAAGAGCTCCTTGGTCCTGATTTTGACCACCTTTTCTTGCTTCCCTTCTGAGTCAGTCAACACTGCATTTGGTTTTTGGTAATGGAAAACCAAACTAGCTGGGGCCTAGATATGAAGAGGTTTGTTGGTCTCAATAACATGTCTGGATGGCAGCAGGTCTCCAGCGTGATCAGTGCTCTTCTGTCTTTATCTTCTGCCATCTGTAATGGTTGGATTATTGCCTCGTGGTTACAAGATGGCTGCTGCACTTCCAAGCATCACATCTGCCTTCCAAGCAAGAGGAAAGTAACAAAGCCTGGCTAAAAGGGCCCTGAAATCAAATGTGTTTCCTTTTTATTAGGAAAGCAGTTTTCCTGCAAGCCCCGCCTAGCCGACTTCCGCTTATGTCTCATTGGCCAGAGCTGAGTCTCATGGCCACGCCTGGCTGTAAGGGGGAGGACAGAACATGGAGCGTTTTGCTTTCCAGACTCATAAGTAGGAGAAATCAAGGGATAAGGGCATTGGGAATGGCTCTTAAGTAACCAGTCTGAGGTATCTGCCCTTCCATTCCCCCCCCCGCCCCCATTCATCCCCAGGGAGGTTCATGGTTCTCTTCTCAGTACTCTCCTCCTCCTGGCTCTGCCCATGACTTTGGAGGCTGTCACAAGACGAGAACGTGTCCCGGCATCTCCCCAAGTGTCCACCTTTGAATGAATTGAGAAAGTGCCTGCCAATTGCTTGGTGTAAGGGACCATCTGTGGGGGAGAAAGTAGGTGTGGCCCTCCCCCCCCCCGGTGCCCCCCCCTCCCCCCAGGTTCTCAGCCTAGTGAAGAGAATACCCAGGCCAAGGGCTCTTTGTGCTCCTTCTTAGAGCTGCTGATGCCAGACATTTCCCGCTGATCTGGTTAGGACAGTTTTGCAAGTTGCTACCTCCCTGAGGTCGTCAAACACTAATGCCAGACTTCATAGCAGCCTCCCAAATCATGGTTGTCAGTGGCCCCATCAACATTATTCTGGAAGGATCTTCCAACCAAGTCTTGCTGCACTCTGGATCCTGTACATGTGTGGGCCCCGAGAGTTTCCACTCCCTCCCCACGAGGAAGGGGACTCTGCTGGGGCTGGGCTTGGCCAGGCGGCTCCGCCTGCTCCCGAGACGACCGTGATTAAAATGGATTCCATTTGACTAAATTGACTCGGACTCTTGGAAAGCTTTCAAAGCTGACAACTCCCTGTGTCTGCCTGGAACAGCCTGGGAGTATGCCAGGGCACTGCTTGGGGAGGACTGCTGAATTGGAAGGTGCTCGCCTTGATGAGAGGCTGACAGCAGCTCCTGGTGGTGGGTTTTTAACTGTGGCCTCTGCTCTGCAGGTGGACCATCTGTTAAGCTTGTTGTTAAGCACCCAGCTCCGGATGGGACCAGCCTGTTCATTGCCACCTGGGGGAGTCTGTGCTTTTAACCGTGAGTCACGGACTCACAGGACAGGAGGCTTAGAGCTGGACGAGAACTTGAAGGTCACCTGGCCGTGATAGTCCCATTTTGCAGATGAGGAAACTGAGGCCCAAAGGGCAAAGGTCTTGCTCAAAGCCTCACGGCCATCTGATTTTAGACATTTCCTCTTTAAAACACCTGGGCCCGTCCCCAGCAGTCTCTTCTGCTGCAGCGTCCACACGGGGGCTGTCCCCGGCAGATGGCCTGGGCATCTCATGAGGCGGTGCCACCAAGCAAGATATTCATGTGCCTCCTGGGGAAACATCAGGCAGGGGCGCGGCTCTGGGTGTTGCTTTGTGGTGTTGCTTTTTGCATGCCGCCGAGTCCCCTCCTGCCTCCCCGCCCCTGCCTGCTCCCACTCGAGAAGTAAGGTGAGGGGCTTGGCCTGGCTTTCCTAGCCTCCTTAAGGCGACTCTCGGTTTCCAGACGCGACAGCGCCCTTAGTGGATGAGGGAGCTCCCGGCGAGCAGGCGGCCGCTCAGCCCCACACGGAGATCCCAGAAGGAACCACAGGTGAGGGTGACTCTCGTGGCTGGGTGGAGGCGGCCCTGGCCGGGTGCCCGGCCGCCCTGCAAGGAGGAGTGGGTGCGAATAGGGGTTATGCTGTCTCCCAGCGAGGCAGAAACGTGGGAGGACTCCCGGTTTCTGGGAATCTTGGGTCATTCCAATCTTGGTGCCTTGATGGCCGATGGCTTCCGTGGCTGCCCGCCAGCCTCCCAGAGGAGGGAGGATCTTCTGGATTCCGTCCAGCTTCTCCCTCCACCTCAGCCGGCACATCAGCTCCAAGCTCTCTGCAGGGTCCTCCGAGGCAGGCTGGTGGCAGATCACCCCTGGGCTCAGTCCACCTTCCTGCTGGGGCTCTGCCCAGTGACAGGGTCACCTCCTAACAGACAGTTTACCGCCTGGGGCACCCAAGCGTGTGGCAAGGTCTCATGACTGACCCACGCCTTTGGAGGATCTTAATGGGATAGCCCCTAGGGAGCTCAGCAGTGTGACCTAGCATCCATTTCTAGAACTAGCTTTTTCAACGTATCTGCATCGAAGAGGCGTGACGAGACTGTCCTGTGAGCACAGATGATGGGGGTCGCGCAGACAGGGCACCTACCAGAAATGGTGGTGGCCTCCAGCCCCCTGGGACCCTTAGGAAACGGCTTGCTCAGCCCAGAGCTCTGGCCGCCGTCCCCTTCTGGTAATGTTCTTTGTGCTTATGTAAATGCTCAGCTGTTGGCTTCTGGATTGGGAGGGCACTGAAGAAGATGTGCAGAAGAGTTCCAGACAGGATGTCACCAGCACTGGAGAATGGGGAAAACGTCCCCAGACAGGAGTCTTGTTTCCTTCCTGAAGACGGTGCTCACAGCAGCTTTTTGGGAAACTGCAGCTTTTTCTCGGGGCTCCATTTGTTGAGAACCCCCATGCAGAGGTCCAGCGGCAACCGCCCCCTCCCTCCACTCGTCAGAACTGTTTCTGCTTTGTGGGTTGGTCTTTTGAGATGGATGGAGGCGTATTCTTGAAGCTGGATGGCCCTCGTCCTTGACAGTGAAGGTCGTTTGAAGGCTGAACAACGATGAGCTCTTGGATAACCTGATTTTTGTACCCCACCCCCACCCCTGTGCCTGTATAGTTTACTCAGTGGGAGAGCCCTTCCCCTCCAGGGTGAAAACTGTAGCCCGCTTCTGACTTTTTCATCACTGCTAGGCGATCAAAAGTACTTTAGTCTCGTCGCAAAACACCGTTGGCGAGTGCTGGTTAGAATGTCTGGTCCCATCCAGTAGCCCAAGCTCATTCAGGGTTGCAGCCCCCCACTTTGGGGCTGGGGAGGTGGAGGGGACGGGAGGCAGGAAAGTTCGTCCTGGGTCAGCACTACTGTGCGCGGCTTCACGCTCTCTGGAGCGTTTAACGTCGACTCTTTCTTTTGTGGGCACCTGTTTGGAATCCTTCCAGACTCCTCCATCCCAGTCATCCCCCAAAGGTCCCTCCCTCTGCCCTTGATTCCAGCAGGCACTTTGCTCTCTGCAGCCCCTTGGAATCCGAAGATCCCCTCCAGCCTTCTGCTGAAGTTGGCTTGCTTCTATTGGCAGCCCACCGGCCATGGTCCAAGGCACCTCCACGCTGCTGCCTCCCTGTGTCCATATTGGGAAACACAAGGGCATGCTTTGCCCAAGCAAACTTGGGGTGTGCAGACTGACCACAGGGCTGCAGCCACACCCTTTGCTCCGCCCCCAAAGCGGGGCCTGCCCATCTCTCCTCTGGTTTTCCCAGGTGGGATTCTGACAGCGGTCCGCCGTGTCGCTAACCACAGGGGATACGCACCAAGTGTCTCCGAGTGGTGCCTTGAAACCCTCCCTTTGGGGCTGAAGTGGGTGGTGGCCATGCAGCCCGTCCTCCACGCTCCCAAGCCACCCTCTCCACCCTTTACATCCTCAACGAGATAGGGAGGATTTAGATTCGGTGGGGGAGGTTTTCAGCTGTTGACCTGGATGATGTGTAACCTAGTTTCGTCCTTGGTTAGGTGTCTTACATTCTTGAAACTTCTCCTTTGAGGCCTACTGGGGATGCAGTGTGGCCGCCCCACAGCAGGAATCCCTGCCTTGCTGGGATGGGAGCCCCTGCCTCTTGGGGCTTCAGGGATGCGGAAAGCCCGTGTAGCGATGTGATGGCCCAGCCACGGCCACACACCCTACCTCCTCCCTTTGGCCTCTCTGAGCACCTCCCTTGCTGGGAACTGGGGAGTGAGGGGGCGTCAGGGTTATCAGCAGCCTCCAGTGTCTGACACGCACTGGGGCCAGGATATTGCAATTCTGCACCCGTGTGTGAGTGCAGTGACCTCCCAGTGCCACAGCAGTGATGTCATTCCCATGTGTCCCCCACCCCCTTCCCCGTGTTCTCCGTCTCCAGGACTCTATGCCACTTAGCTGGACCTGCTGTCACTCTGAACCTTTCTACCGCAGCCTCGTCAGAAACTCAGACAAAATCTGTGCTTGAAGCTATCACTGTTTGACCTCGTGGGTGGCACAGTGTCAGCTTGCGGGGGCCCCAGAGCAAGGTCGTGTTTATGATCTGGTGGTTGGGGAGCCCACTGCCAGTCCCCTCACGGCCCTCACTGCCGCTGTTCTGGGACAGCCAGCGGGCCAGTGTTTATAAGGCCATCATGCAGCTGTCCAGCGACCCAGAGAATCTTTCTTTTCCCTCCTCCATGCCCTCCACGGCAGGCCTGAGCTGGTGACTTGGCATTTCTGTTTTAGGCGTGAAATCGTAACCATCTCAGGTCTGGGAGAAAAGACTCGTGGCCCAGCCAGCAACTTGTAGGCATTCCTTAGGGGTGGCGGTTTCCCTGTCTCCATCCATCAGGGCATGCATGTTGGTTCTTCTGGCATCATGAGGCAAGTGCACGTCAATGTGTGCACCAACTTGCTTTATAAACTCTCTTCTACGCAATTGTATCTGTTGTCCTGGAGCAATGTCCTGATTTTTCACGGCGCAGAAATTGGCATTGCGGTAAAGCTTACTGATTTTGTCACTGTTGATGATGTGATCTTCTTCATTTGGGGTGAGCCCAAGACACCCTAGATGCTGCTCACTCCCGGCCTCCTCCTAACCAGGTGGCAATTACTCCTGGCAGGTGGTTACAGGGGTTTGCCCAGTAGTTTGGAGAAAAGAACCCGCACAGCTGTGGGGCACTTCCCATACGCCCAGCATCTCACTAAACACAGTCATTCAAATTCTCGTTTTCACCCTCACCGTCGTCCTCCGAGACAAGCCGTTTTCATCACCTTGGGGGTCTAGGTGAGGAAACAGAGGCTCCGAGAGGTTAAGTAAATGGCGGTGGCTGGATGCGAACCCCAGCCTGACTCCACAGCCCACGCCTAGTGCTTTCCTGCACCCTGAGCGCCCCCAGAGCACTGGCTGGGGCTGGGAGTGCACCTGCCGCTCGGTGGTGGTTCCCGTGGTGATGGTTGAGCAGTAAACTGCTTCTCTGACCTCACCCACCCTGCGTGTCTTTGTTGAGTGGGGCACTCGGGACCCTGGGCCCACTGTGGAGAAGGTCTTTCCTACAGGATCATGGTCACCTGCAAAGTGTGTGGGTACGGTGGGGTTCATTTAGTAACCTGCTTTTGTAGACATCCCCAGCAATAATATTTGCAAAAAGCCAGAGGTTCAGCCCCTTGGTACTTACTCATAAGATGTGCCTTTCCTGAATGTTTTCAGAAAAATACTGGAAGATGCAAAGAACTTGGTTTCTGGCAAACAATAACTGTTTTTGCTTATATCTTCTTCATTTGTTGACACATAAACCAGCTGAAGAAGCAGGCATTGGAGACACCCCCAACCTGGAAGACCAAGCCGCCGGACATGTGACTCAAGGTCAGTGGGCTAGAATCGCCTACCACAACCTGGGGGTCAGGAGAAGGGAGATGGCAGCATTCAGATGGGCTCTACCCTGCAAAGAAAACTCGCACCTGGGCCCTAATTCATGGGTCCAGGAGGTTCTTATCAAAGATGGGCTAATCAGACATAGAACTCTAGACACACACACACACACACACACACTTTTTTTTTTTTTTTCCTAACACTGTTTCTGAGTTATTCCTAAGGTATTTAGTGTCCTGAGAGAGGCTGGCCCTGTCCAGCCTGGGGAGTCAAGAAAGAGTGTCCAACAGAAACTCACATGTGAATGATAGGTGATTTTCTCCTCAGGCTGCCCTCTGGCCCTGTCCCAGGAGCAAGGCCTCAACCATATCTCCACCAAGCAATTTCTTTTTAACTTTCTTCTGTGCAACATTCAGACCTTATTATGATTTTCTTCTCAGGAACCAAAACTGTGTTCAAGGAAACCAACTTTCTGTAATCATTTAGCCCAAATGTTTTAAGAACTTAATTTTATATTAAAGATTCCTTATCAGGGTGCCTGGGTGGCTCAGTGGGTTAAGCATCCGACTTCAGCTCAGGTTATGATCTCTCGGTCTGTGAGTTCGAGCCCACATCGGGATCTGTGCTGACAGCTCAGAGCCTGGAGCTTACTTCAGATTCTGTGTCTCCCTCTCTCTCTGCCCCCACTCACTCTCTCTCTCTCGAAAATAAATAAACATTAAAAAAAACTTAAAAAGAAAAAATTCCTTATCTCAGGAAATAGAGACCTCTGATATAATATGGCACTAAGTTCATTTTCTATCACCTGCTGCATCGATGAACTGGAGAGTCTACTGTATCATGTGGAACTTTCTAGACTGCCAGAGAGCTAGAAAGACACTTTTTTTCTCTCCAGAAAGTGATACGGGATTTGTCCAACATCTAGTGCTGGCATTGGGGCCATCTGGCTTTAGGAAGACTCTGGGCCCAAAGAAGTGTTTCATTGAGGGTTGTTGGTTTTTTTTTAATGTGTATTTATTTTTGAGAGAGTGACAGGGCATGAGCAGGGGAGGGGCAGAGAAAGACAGAATCTGAAGTAGGCTCCGGGCTCTGGCGGGCTCCAGGGTCGAGCTGTCAGCACAGAGCTCGAACCCACGAGCCATGATATCATGATCTGAGCCAAAGTCGGACACTTAACCCCCTGAGCCACCCAGACGCCCGTTCATTGCCCCATAGTGGGCTAACCTCATTTCGCATAGCATGGAGAGGTGTGTTTTCACTCTTAGACTCACAGAGAGCTTCAGAAAATATTAGAAGGGATAATCAGTGTAAGGAAGAACCCCGGTCTGTGTGTTAAATAACTAGAACCCTGCCACCTGTTTCTTTCAGGTCATGATTTTCAGGCTTAGGTGAAATGAGAGGCTTTTATAACCACTGGAAATGACCATTTATTTCCATACAAGTGGATTTGTGTTTTTTCTACAAATATTTATTACAGGCTAGGTCTTCATGTCCCTGCAACATATCCCATGCGATGAAAAGATCAGGCCAACATCTTTTGTGGAAACTTTGTTTTCATGCTCACTCAAATTTTTTAAAAAAATTTTTAAATGTTTATTTATTTTTGAGAGACAGACAGAGTGTGAGAAGGGGGGGAGGGGCAGAGAGAGGGAGACACAGAATCTGAAGCAGGCTCCAGGCTCTGAGCTGTCAGCATAGAGCTCGACACAGGGCTCAAACCCATGAACCGCGAGGTCATGACCTGAGCCAAAGTGAGATGTTTAACCAGCTGAGCCACTCAGGTGCCCCTGTGCTCACTCAATTGTTACATTTTTTTCCCAGCAGTGGCCTAGAATCATGTAGCTATAAAGATGAACACCAGGTAGCCATTTGCAGTGGGAAGTTGGCACCAGATCTGGAAAACGTGGAGGTTTCTACCTCTGATCCTAAGGAGGACTTGATTAGGACTGCTGGTCCAAATTGATGAGCCCTGTTCCCTCCAGCGAAATCGGACATGCTCGTGATCCACAAACACACTTTATTTGCTAAAGGCCTGTAGTCAATTTTCAGATTTAGAAAGAGCCATCTAACAAAAGCACAGTTATTACATCTTACCCTTGCAGTTTCTGCTGCAGAAAGAAGGACTCTGGTAGCCCATGTTCATGAATACCTGCCAGACAAGGACGTTTTAGGATGGCACTACAGGAAGCAGAGTGTCAGATAAGGGAAGGCCTTACCCACGTCCTGTCACACGGAGGGGTAGACCTTTCTCCTGTGTCATGAAGACCAGGCCTCCTGACAGGGATGTGGGGGGAAAGTTTATCCAGAGTCCTGAGGCCTGCACACTGTTTGCCCAATATTGTTTACCTTGGACCACCCCCCCCCCCCCCCCGCCGCAAGATGATTGCTATGTTTATTACTTACTGAGCACTTCATAGTATTCTAGGAACTGAATAGAATATTCTCCCAGCCTCACTCCTTCCTCCAGAAATATAGTTGCACGATGATCGGTTCAGTCAATACACACACACGGTACAATCAAATATTGATGTCTTTTCAAGACGTGTTCACTATTTATGTTTGGGGGCCTTTTTCTCTTTTTTTTAATGTTTATTCATTTATTTTGAGAGAGAGAGCACGTGAATGGAGGAAGGTCAGAGATAGAGGGGGAGAGAGAGAGAGACTCCCAAGCAGGCTCCAAGCACTGTCAGCATGGAGCCCGATTTGGGGCTCAATCCCATGAACCATGAGATCGTGACCTGAGCGGAAACCAAGAGTCAGACGCGCAACCGACTGAGCCACCCAGGCACCCCCCTCCTTGGTCTCTTTTTTAATGAAGGTCATTCCAGGTCTTACAGTCTGTTAGAGAACAGTAACGTCCTGACCGAGAGCAACTTCTAGAAAGCTCTCGGAGGAAAGCCTTTTCCAGAAGGCAAGGATGCATGGCTCGTCTGGGAGGTGTGAAGACTAGCATCTGCCTCAGCCTCTGGTCTGTTGAGCTGGTTGGTTGCTGAGAAGCCATGGTGCTGAGGCACCTGCTCAGGTTGTCTGGTCCCTGCGTCTCTGTCATTTGGGCTCTTCTTCCCAGGGGCTGACCAACGGTCCCAGTGAGGTGCTGCAGACCCTGCAGAAAGCAGAAATGAGCCTATTTTCCTGTTCACCAGGCAGCATTCCGTTGTTGGTCGTCGCTATGTGGCAGGCACCGTGGTTGATGGCAGGAACAGGAAATGAATGAGATCGTGATCACGAGGCCCTGGTGTCAGGGTGGGGGTGGAGGCGAGCCAACAGGCAGCTACAGACTCTGCCCGGGTGGGGAGAGAAGACGGGCATGTGTTAGCCGTGCGTCCACAACCGCACATGCATTCTCCACCACCCTCCCCTCAGCTCTTCCAGTCCCCCGAATCTTTGGGGTTCTAGGTTTCGTTTAGAGGAATTGTATGGGTTGTCCTGCTGGAACCATATGGGAGGATTAAAGGGTGGGAATTAAAAAAAAAAAAAGGATGTTTATTAGGAGTACCACAGAGCATGCCTCTCCTGTCCTTAGTACACGGTCAGGTTCTTTAAGGAGGGTTCGCGTGAACGCCACCGGGATGAGCCAGAAAGGGTGACGTGACCTCCACCAACCGCCAGCTGTGTGACCATGTGAATGCGGTGGTCTCACGGGCTGGCGATGTCTTTGCAACGCAGGACCCTTTACGGCCACAGTGGTCTGCTGCACCTTATGCAAAAGGCCCGTACTTGACCCATGAGCCAGATAAATCTGAATTGTGCTTCTGTGTATAGGAACCTTACGGTTCCTGATGATGATAAATTTTGGATTTTCCAAATTTATCAGAGCGTGGAGCTTGAGGCTGGGTTGGTTTAGGGGCACCCGCTGGTTTCATTTTGCAAAAAGGGGAAACACAGAGAGAGGGAGAAAAAAGAGATCCTTGGGGCACTCAAGCCAGGTCCTATCTAGAGGCCAGAATCTTCAGGAAGCTCAGTGTCCCTGGAGAGAAGGAGAAGCTTCTGTGGCCTAGTGGATTCAGCACAAGGCAGCCCTGGATGCTGACGTGCTCCAAGGCCACCCAGAGCCGGTGACAGAGGGATAATGCTGGTGCCAGCGGGGCCGTAGAGGTCACCAGGTCCAGCACCCCTATTGCAGATGAGAAAACTGAGGCGCAGAGAGGGGAGGTGCTCACCCAGTGTCACCCAATGAGTCAGTGTTAGGTAAGCCAATAGAGCTTTCATTCTGAGCAAAGGAAAACAACAAAGATGAGCCCAGAGCCCGCATTCCTCGTTCTTTGTTAGTTGGCCTCGTGATGCTGTTTAAACGTCCTTTTCTTATTTCAAGAGTGCGTTCCTTCTCTTAAACAATTAATGCATCCTTGCCAACCATTTGCCATTGCTGCCCCTTCAAACCCAGAGGAGTTGAGAGTTTCCAGCCAGCAGAGGGAGGTACCTGCGAGGCCCTTGGCCAATGTGTTTAGCTCTCAGGATCAGCCTGACCACGGCAGAGAAGTTTCCGGGGCGTCCGTGCTGCCTGTGGGGGAGAAACAGCCAGAGGCCCCTGTCCTAGTGGTCTCCCACCATTCCCAGCATCATCCCATCTGCCAACCGCCTTCGCCAACAGGTGGCCCTCAGGAGCCCCACCAGGAGTGGGGACCAAAACCAGGGGATGGGGTCGAGGGGGGTCTGGCCTTTCCGAAGCCCGCCTCCCCTGGATATCTCCACACGGAGCCTGGGAGTGTCAAGGTTGTGCAGGAGATCCTCCTTGGGGAGCCAGGGCACCAGAGAGGTGAGGCCGCCGACCTGGGCACCCCAGGTCTGCCCCGCCAGCACGCGCCCGGGGCCCCCATCCTGCCTCATGGCCCAAGGGAGGCCACACACCAGCCTTCAGGGACAGAACCAGAGGACACAGAGGGAAGTCGTCATGACGTGGAGCTACTGGAGTACCAGCTTGTGGGAGATCTGCTCCAGGAGGGGCCACCTCTGAAGGGGGACCATGGCAAAGAGAGGCGGGGGGGCAAGGATGTCGATGAAGACCGCGATGTGGACGAGTCCTGGCCCCAGGACTCCCCTCGCTCCCACGTCGCCCCAGGTCTGCAGAGCTCCCCAGTCCGAGGCGGGCCACCCCCCCAGACAGTTTCCAGAGGAGCCACTGGCTTGTCCGGCTTCGCAGCTGAGGGTGTCATCCGCCTCCCTGTCGATTTCCTCTCCAAAGTTTCCACAGAGATCGAGGCTTCAGAGCCCCCCGGGCCCGGTGCAGGGCCCACGGCGGAAGGGCAGGACACGCCCCCTGGGTTCACCTTCCACGTGGAAATCAAAGCCAACATGCAGAAGGAACAGGCACGTTCAGAGGTGGATTTGGAAGGGGCTGCACTTCCCAGCCCCCCTGGAGAGGAGCAAGAGCCCCAGGGCCCTTCTGAGGGAGAGGACACAAAAAAGTCGGACCTTCCAGAACCGTCCGAAAAGCAGCCTGCAGCTGTTCTGCCAGGGAAGCCCATCAGCCGGGTCCCTCAACTCAAAGGTCTGTGTCTTGGGCTCCTTCGCTCCTTCCTGGTGACCTCGTGTGCCACCCAGGCTGCGGGCACTGCCACCAAGCTTCCGGCCCTTCCTTGAGTCCTGCTGCTTCCGAGGTTCCCAGAGAGAACCACTCAACCGACCAGCCGGGCACTGCTGCGCACCCTCCCGTGGCCTCCTCCTGCCCCTCAGGCTCTGGTAGCACGTGCTGCTCTCACGCTTGCCCGCCATGTTGCATGTCACCAACACCCGCCCAGCGCTTTCCGCCCCGTTCGTTTCTCTGGCCACTTGAATTACAACGGTCCTCCAGCCCCCAGCTGGTCGGTGTGCTGCCCTCCCCAGGGCGGATAACAGCCGGTTCACTTGTGTGCCCTAAATTCATTGTCTAGAACCCTCCCAGCCCTCCCAAGGGGGCATAAGGAGCCCCGCTCTGCAAATGAGGAAAGTGAGGCTCAGAGAGGGAACGTAACTTGCTGAGGGCCACCAAGCAGTAAGTGACAGAGCCACATTCACAATCCGGGCGTGTCTGCTGTGCACGTCACACTCTTCCCTGGTCAGCACAGCACCTTCTGGAAGGTTCTCCGAGCCCAGAGACACAGAGGCCGTGAGCCTGGCCTGTGCTGCTCTTGTCAGCGGACAACACATCACATACAGCACACGACACACGTATGAGGATTTGGGGGCAGCCGAGAGCCTGTGCTGAGCCTTCGGTTTATCAGCCCCCACCCCTACCCACCCTGCCTTGTGGCAGGGGAGACAATGAGCAGAAACAAACATTCCTGTCCCGAATCTTCTCCTCCCCCGCCCTCAGCAGAGCCCGGGGAACCCTGTGCTGGGATTGCAGGGGCCTCAGCCCCAGCCCACTCTACCAGAGCAGCCCTTGGGGAGCCGGAGAGGTGGGAGGGGAGGTTCCCCCATGTTGGGGTCTCTGTGTCCTGTCAGGAAGACGAGGAGGCCAGAGGAGGCCTCCAGGCTACAAGTTGGGCTCATTCATACCTTTAGGACCTCTCGCGTGTTTGGAGGGCCCAGAAATGGGTGTTACTTGAGCCATCCATTGCAAACCTCTATTTGATTTTTATTAGATTTTACTTGTCAAGAGAACTTACAAATGTTGTAGATAAAGGAACCTGTATTAAAGTTGAAGACCAAAAAAGAAATCATATATCTTATTTTAAAATACCCTAAATTCCAAAATACTAGGGGACAAATACCTGTGATGCGGCAGATTATAAGAGCGTTTCCTAAAATGGTGTTTTAATGAACACTGGCTATCGATAGATGTATCCAGGGGAAAAAGAGTTCCATGGTCCAATTAGTCTGGGAAAAACAGGCTAAGCCAAGTGAAGTGAGGTTTGCTGCTGCAGGACTTGTCAGAACCTTTAATATTCAGTTGCACATTATGACCCTCTGAGAAAGATACAGAGTATGGATTTCCCAAATTTATGTGATCCCACCTGCTAACATCTCCTGGAAGAGGACCCGTTCAGTAGCACCCAATTTGGGAAGTGCATATCTAGCAGCTGCTTTTGTTGTGACATGGTGGCCGTGGTTGATTTGGGCAAAAGATGTGAATCCAGTCTACCTGGGTCTCTTATGAAAACGCATATTCCTAAGCCCCACCTTACGCTTACGAGTCTTGGGTGGGCCCAGGAATCTGTGTTTTTTCAACCTGTGCCAGTGGTGCTGCTGAGCAGTATGTTGTGCAAATCTCTGGGCTAGATCATCAGTTCGGGTCACTCTAGAAATCCAGGCTCCAGTAGCCAGTGTGAACCTCCAAGAGACCCCATTGGCCTTTTGGCAGGGGGAATATGATATTGAAACCAAAGATGAAAATCTATCCTCAATTGTCAACAAAGAACGTCAACCGAAGGAAAAGATGGGTTAGAGATGGTGCTGGTGGACCTGTGGTTTCACCAAGGGGTGCGGCTTTTACACACAGAAGCCGGCAGTGTTTTGTTTCCAAACTCCAGAGATGATCTGCTAAGCTGTTCGACAGTAACTAGTTTGTAGCTAATTTGGGAAAATGGCAAGGATGTCCATTGGACAATGGAAATTTTCCTCCCCTTGGGAGGGCCTGTAGGTGGCAGTAAGACCTTCCCGGGCTGGTGTGGAGTGGGCTTGTCAGGGGGCAGCTGGGGCTGGCGACTGTAGCCTCCCTAGTGAGGGACAGGTTCTGGGCAGACAACTCACTTACCCTGAACCTTAGGTGACAGCATGAGTGTCGGGGGGGGGGGGTCCTACAGAAGGTCGGAGCATAGCTGAGCTTCCCCATCTGTGGCCCTGGGGCCTCCAAATGCCCCTCCTTGGCATGGAGATGGTCCCCGCTGGAGGAGGTTGACCCTGGCTAAGACAGGAAAGGAGCCCGTGAGATGGGTCTGCGCTGTCTCCGATCCTGATTTGCCCCCGTGTCCGCGTGTGCCTGGAACAAGTTTTCACTGCGCCCCCTCTGCATGTCCCCACCCTCGGCCAGCCTGCTCCAAGCAATGACCCCAGTGTGCTGTGTTGATACTAACAACGAGAGACAGATTGAAGGGGAAAGAAAATCAACTGAATGCCCACCAAGCCCAGCTGAACCAAACACGTTGCACTGATCCCGAGAAATCAGCGTTGACTACGTCCGGCTCTTTCTGGGAGCTGTGCAAATGGGGGTAACTTACATTCTCATTTTGTATCTTATCAGCTCGCATGGTCAGTAAAGGCAGAGATGGGACGGGAGCTGATGACAAAAAAGCCAAGGTAAGCTGATGAAACCGTGAGCCTCTGCCAACATCCAGTTTATCGAGAAGCCATGCTTGTCTGAATTAATTTCTATATGTAACACGTGCAGAGCATCTGCCGCGGAAGGATGACTGTCATTAAAAGTGCTTTGTAGTTTCATGCAAACTTTTCAAGTTCCAGCATTTATCCATTTTGATGCTTCTGCCAGGGAAGGGCGGTCGGCAGGTTCATGAGTAAGAGCTCCTAACTGCAATGCCATTAGCAGAATTGAAATGCGATGTTCACAGTAAACGAAGATACATTTGAATTTTCTGCAGTAAAGTTTGAATCTTACACTACCCACTGCAGATCTAGGATCAGCAAACATATGTACACACACACACACACACACACACACACATATTTAAGGTGTATAGAGAATATCATTTACTCAGGTGGCTGAGGGAGTGTTGATCAAGGAAGTGACCTCTCACCTAATGTGGAGGGTTCTGGAAAAGCCCAAGAAAAGAGGACCAGTGAGGTAGGCCGTGAAGGAAAGGTAAAGGAGGGTTGCCGAGGCAGAGGTGGGAGCAGCATTCTGAGGCGTGGGAACAGCACAGCAAAACCCGGAAGCATGAGGAAATGATGCATGCTTTCAGAACTCTAAGCAGATGGGTTGGTTGATTGGTGTGGAGTGCCAGGAGGGGCTGACGGACGCTGGGAAGAATAGTCGAGGAGGGAAACGCGATACACGCCCTAAATGCTAAGTGGACACGTGGTGCAGTAGACGCCATCTTGAAATCTTGCCATGGGGCCAGTTTGACGTAAACTTTGGTCGGTCTTCAGAAACCAACCCGAGGAACCGTGCGTGAATGAAGCTCCTGCTCCCACCAAAAATGCATCCACGGCCATGCTGGCTTTCTCAGGGCTTTCTGTCAGTTGTAGTTTCCTCCCTTAATGGCTTTGCATCCTGGAAAATTCTTCTGTCACTGGACAGTAAGGTTTCCCCAAGAAAATCCCCCTGTGGCTCTAGGTGAAGACCTAGTTTTCTTTAAAGGCATCTAAAATTTCCAGTATAAATTCTGCCTGAAGCGTCTGGGTCCTAACTTGTCCCAGAGCCTCGATGGGGTCTTCAGATGCCGAGTGTAGCCCTAGGAGTTGGGTGGCATGTGTTTTGCCTGCCCTGTAGGAAGTCAGGGTTTGCCATCACCAGACCCCCTGATGAGGCAGCTGGGTGCTGCCCTAGGCCGTAGCTGTTAGGCAGTCGTGATGCACATTAGGGGAATCCCAGCCTCATGCATGCATGCGTTCCTTTCTTCATGCATTTGCACACTTGGGTAAGACATCCCCACCCTGGACACCGAAGGGTCAGTTCTTTCAGGAACCTTGGCCAGGTGGGGAGTGCTGTTGGCAGAAGGGGGCTTGTGCAGCTGGAGAAGGAGGAGTACCCACCCGCAACCTTCCTTGTCACCAGCTCCAGGACCTCGGCCTGTGTCCCTCCCCCCACACCTTTCCCCACCCCTCAGGCCTCCTCCTCACCATGGCTGGCTGGCACAGAGGGCCTCAGCCATTTGGGGGGATGGGGGTCCAAGGCCAATGAGGAAACACAACCAAGAAGCCTAATGAAGTCTGTGGTCAGGACCCTGCTTGGTAGTTCTGACTTCCTCTCTGAAACACATCTGGACTAGGCCTCTGGGTTTTATGCCTGAAGGTGTGACCCCTCCTCCTCCCAGCTCACCTCCTCCAGGCGACCAAGTTTCCCAGAGTACCCCAGAGCCAGTTAGGACAAGTAATCGTCAATCAGTTTCCCTCTCCTCCAAGGGGCAGCTCCGTCCGTGAGGTCATCTGCTCCACTGACCAGGCTGTATCCTTAGGTAGAGTGTGTTCAAGAGTGAACACTGGCCAGATGAAGATTTGCCAGATAGTGTTAAGATACGTTTTGTTTGAGACGTTAATCAGAAAGTGTGTGTGTGTGTGTGTGTGTGTGTGTGTGTGTGTATGTGTGTGACCTGAGGTTTGAGACAGAATCTTTAAGACTTGGAGCAACCACAGTCGTGATTTTAGCAAGCATGATACTCTCAGTGTGGCAGAAGGCGGCCAAGGATTAGCAGGCTGGCATGAGTTCCTCACCTGGAATTTAGCAGAAAGTGGGGCCCTTCTGACCTATGACACATTGGGGATGTTTTCTTGAAAAACACCCTAAGAATCATATGCTTTGGCAATCTCCATTAACTCTTTGGGCATGAAACACCTTTAAACCAGTGGTCTCCAAAGTGGGGGTGGTGGGGGGCAGCCCAAGAAGATCCAATGGGCTAAAGAACATTCTAGAACTTCCATTCGGTTTTTTTTTTTCCTCTTCTCGTTTAAAAGTTCTGTCATACATAAGTTTTTTAATATACATCCTATGTTGGCATCATAGTATACATATTTCACCGATAAATAAGTATGAGGACGTTAGGGTGTGTGGCCGCTTTCTGTTCTTAGGGACGAGAAGGGTGGATAAGGGTACGTGATCCACACAGTTTGGAGATCACTGCTTTAAACCATGACCTGCCATGTTTATTTTTAGTTACTGTCCTTTTTCAGTTTGTTCCCCTCCCCCATGTGCTGACTTTTATTTTGATTTTATTTATGTTTATGTTTAAGACATCCACACCTTCCTCTGCTAAAACCCTGAAAAATAGGCCTTGCCTTAGCCCCAAACGCCCCACTCCTGGTAGCTCAGACCCTTTGATCAAACCCTCCAGCCCTGCCGTGTGCCCAGAGTCATCTTCCTCTCCTAAACACGTCTCTTCTGTCACACCCCGAACTGGCAGTTCTGGAGCAAAGGAGATGAAAGTCAAGGTAAGGAAACCGCCTTTGAAAAGAATTCAGGCTGCTCTCATACGGTTTTCAGATGTGTGTTGTTTTTAGCCACAAAGACCTTCCTTCGGATAAACTCTTACCTGGAAGCACCGTGTAGAGCAAAGACAAGTCTGGTTGAAAGGGGAAAGGGGGGCGTGGCACCATTTTTCTCCGCTTCCGTTAGTCCCTCAGAGCAGCCCCCACAGCACCCCATGGGATTTGAAAATCCCCGCCCTTTGGCACTGGAGAGAGCTTCCAGATTGCCCTCATTTGGGTTGGACACAGCAATGCCTGTCCCACAAGGTCACTCCTCTGCTGAACCATCTTGTGGTCTTTGGTGAATGTCCGTTTCTTTTTTGAGTTTGCGTTATGTGTCAAGGTCAAAGCCAGTAACTGCCCGCAGTCAGCAGGCTGTGCCTGGGGGCTCTGGACCTTTGGCCGGTGGGCTGATTGGTGCTGGTGTTCACCCCGCCAAAGGCTCTCAGCACACGCAGGAGTCACTGAAACCTGAGGGCTGTTTGGGAGAGAAGAAAACAATGACCTAGCTCTGTTAGCGCTCGAGGTCAGGTTCATCGGTGTCTCCGCGGCTCTCTGGTGAAACCAACCACCATCAGTCAGATAAATAAATCCCTACAGAGAATCAGAAAGTGGCTGTCCATATAGGAGTGTCCTGCCCATGATGGGCCCTGGGTGGATAAAGAGCTTGATCCTCACTATAAGCCCTGTTGTGTTTTTTATAGAACACATTAGCACAACTCATGCTGATGCCTGTTGTGGAAAATGGTAGTCAGGGCATGTGGCGTTTGGGTGGGGCTGTGGGTTGGTGTACCGGCAAACCCATGAGACTGTAGAAGACATTTGTCGCATCCTAGTAGGCGAAGGGTCGTTTTGGATCTTAGCCTCATTTTGAATCGAGGAGGTTGAGTGGGACTGGCACTGACTCTAGGTGATAGTAACCTTCCCCGATCGTAAAAACCACTGTGCCGTGCTTCGGTTCACAGGGGGCGGACGGTAAAGCTGGAACGAAGATCGCCACACCCCGGGGAGCGGCCCCTCCAGGCCAGAAAGGCCAGGCCAATGCCACCAGGATTCCAGCGAAAACCACGCCCTCCCCAAAGACCCCACCGGGCACCGGTAAGAAGAACATTCTGGAATCCACGTCAGGGGCAGCTGTTAGCATGTGCCCTCCTCCTCTCCGAAGGCCCCTGACAGCCACTTCTGGTAGCTGACGGGCACCTACAGTTCACTAACCGCCAGATGCTCATTTTCTTTGTAATCCTTTTGACAATTTTCCGAGGTAGATCATTGAATCCCCACTTTTGATCAGTGAAGAAATCAAGACCCTAAGAATTTGTATGAATAAGTCTAAGCAGCTCACTTTAAGCATGAGGAGAATGCAGCCGTGTGATTAACAGTGGCAGGATGGGACACCTGGGTGGCTCAGTCGGTTGGGCGTCCGACTTCGGCTCAGGTCATGATCTCATGGTCTGTGAGTTTGAGCCCCGCGTCGGGCTCTGTGCTGTCAGTTCAGAGCCTGGAGCCTGCTTTGGATTCTGTGTCTCCCTCTCTCTCTGCCCCTCCTGCACTCACGCTCTGTCTCTACCAAAAAATGAATAAACGTCAAAAAAAATTAAAAAAATAAAACAGTGGCAGAAAAGGAGATTGGCTGAGGTTCTCTAACCCCCAAGTCCCGGGCCCCCAGGAGGTGTTTTTCAGCCCCCTAGTGAGACGTGTGGCTCCGTGTCTCTGGATAGGTCACTATGGGTGACCTCACATTGGGTGTGGCCCTTGCACACTTGAACTTGCTGGGAGTGGGCCCTTTGGCAGAGCACCTGCCCGCTGCCCGATCCCCTGTGCCCGTGTGAGTAAACCCAGTTAGTTTGGGGAACCAGGCAGGGAGCGATTCCGCTCCTGCTCCTAGTGGTGCTATAAAGTGTAGAGTTGCCTTCTTTGGGGGATGGGAGACAGCCAGGCTCTCCCACAGCCCCCGGGGGTCTGTCCCAGGCAACTGGGTTTGGGTTCTGCACAACTCAAGGGGCATCTGGCCTGTGTTGGCTTTAAGGAGGTGCTCAGGGGCCTGTGGATGTTGTACGGGTCTCGAGAGGCCTGGACTAGTCAGTGGTCTCTCCGCCCTGCGCTGGCCCAGGCAGGGAGCCCGGAGCCCTCGGTGTGTGTGTGTTTTTGCTGTGGTGTTTGCCTGCTTTGCCCTGGGGTGGTGCCTAAGAGGACGGCTGCTCATTAACACGCATTGGTTGTTTCTCCTTGGATGTAATTCATTTGATGACAAGGGTAATTCACAGAATCGTGATTGGATTTTGAAAGTGATTTTGATCCTGCTTTTCTTTACTTGGCCTTAAGCTAGTTGACTCACACAGCTGGGAACATGCATTTCTCTTCGGGTCTTACCTGCTTTTGGGTGGCAGCTTCCTGATGCGCACATCTCCCCTGCGGGCCACCTCGCCCTGTCTCCTGCCAGTCGGGACCCCTGCTCCCTGAGCACATTCCCTGCCCGGCTCGCTTCCGCCGTCTGGCCTGGCTGGGCATGGCTGGTGCCTACAGACAGCATGAAGAGCTCACTGAGGCCCTGTTTAAGCTTCATTATAATGAGGCTTCCTGTGGATTTTTCTTTTTAAGCTACCAAGCAAGTGCAGAGAAAACCACCCCCTGCAGGGGCAAAATCTGAGCGAGGTAATTCTGAGGCCGCTTTGAGTGCCCCGTGGGGCACTTTGCTTTTCGTGTGTGGCCATTTGCTGGCTTAGGTTCTTAGAGCGGAGGGGAGAGGACCTGCTTCTGAAACGTGCGTTTCACACGTTGAACCTGAACGCAGAACCGTCAGAACTCCTGCTCCTCGTGTGTGGCATATGCAGACGTGTCTGTCTGATGGGCCTGTTTATTCCTGCGTGTTCTCGTTTACTCCAGCTGAGGCTTTGGTGGGGGCAGGGAGCATGTGTCTCCAGCTGCTGGTGGGTGCTGGAAGCTTGGACCAAGGTTTAGGTGTGAAATTCCTGCGGGCATTTATTAAACACACATGTATTAAACACTCCCCCCTGTTACTACATCCAGCCTTCAAATCAGCACTGTGGGCTGTGACCGCTCTCCCCATTTTCCAGATGGGAATACAGGCTTAGGAGGCTGAGTGGTTTGCCCACGGTCAATGTGCAATTACGTGGCGCAGAAAGGGTTTGTAACTAACACCAAGCCCAGTGATCAGCCTGTGTGCCTGGAGGCCGGGTTGGGGGGCAGGGGGCGGGACAGGGGGCTGAACCTGGAGCGGAGGCCCTGTCTGTTGTTTCCCCATGTGGAAAAGGAGGAAAAAAATGCTTCATCTGTCCTGTTACCAGAGCTTGATGACATTAGGAACATCCAACAGATGTGGAAATTCAAACTCAAAAAAATGGGGGTGGCTGTCCTCTTGATGGGAGAAGTCGCCTTTTTGCTGCCACATGATGCTTCCAACCAAGAGCCGTCCTTCTCCAGGCTGGAGCCTACAGGTCCCTGTTTGGTACAGAAGGTTCCTGGCGCAAGGGGCCAAGGGATCTGGGAAGCTTGGAGGTGGCCGTAGAGCCCAGACACCCCCAAAGCTGAGGGGAGCCGGGCCCTCACACCGGCACAGCATTCAGCCCCGTGGCTGTCAGACTCCATTGTGCTCAGGAGTCCCCAGGGAGCTTGGGGGGCACCTGCGTGGGTGGCTCACTGGGTTGAGCGTCCCACTTCAGTTCAGGTCATGATCTCATGGTTCACGAGTTCAAGCCCCATGTGCGGCCCTGTGCTGACAGCTCAGAGCCTGGAGCCTGCTTCGGATTCTGTCTCCCTCTCTCTGCCCCTCCCCCGCGAGTGGGGGCTCTCTCTGTCTCTCAAAAATAACTAAACATTAACAAAAAAGAAGAAGAAGAAGAAGAAGGAATTCTCCTGGGAGCTTGGGAAGAACCCATAGTACAGGCCTTCAGCCCAGGAGGCTCCGTCACGCCAGGTCTGGACGGGCCCAGGGATCTGCATCCTATGGGTCTCATTTCTGACTCGAGGCTCTGGACGTTCTGATGCAGGGGCCCCTGGGCCACACTTGGAGAAACACTGCTTCATGGGGCAGAGGGAATAGTAACTATGGAGTGGACAGGGGCATGGGAAGTGCAGGGGGGAAGCTGCTAGGGAGCCCGGGACTGAGTCTGTCGGGGAGAGAACAGTGCCAGCAGCCTTCCTAAAAGTTTGCAAAGGCGCAGGGATCACCGCGCATGGGCGCAGCGGGGGAAGGAGCTGTTGGGGAGGGCTCGGCGGCACGAGGCAGCGTGGCTTGTCTGGAGAGCTAGAGACGGGTGGCCACGAAGCAGGCGTACATTCGTCGACCCCACTCACCACAGAGGAGTCAGGGAGTGTGCGCAGGGGCCTGCTGGGATAGAGGCCTTGAACTTGCTGAACAGCTTAGAAGCCACCCTGTGGGCAAAGGGTCTAACAGACCCAGACAAGGGCACCCCCCTGGTCCTGTCACTGTGTCACCCTTACTCGGGGAAGGGCCATGTAGAATTGTGCTGGTTTTACAAAGCACATGTACAGGCATCCATGCCTGGCGCCCCTCACTGCGGCATTATAATTCTCTCCCTGTTTGAGTCGAGGCCCCTGAGCTCTGAGAGGGAACATGACTTCTCTGGGACCACACAGCGTGTTGGAATCTCTCTCTTGACTCCAGGGCCGTGGGGCAGAGATGGTCCCCTCGGGGAAGGCTACTGGGTGGTCCTTGGTGACCACTCTCTTGCTTCTCTGGGAAACAGGGAATCTCGGTCCCTAAGCAACAAGGCCCAGAGGAAGAGACATTTCTCTAGAAATGAGAGCAAGGACAGCCTCCTGCTGGTTTAGCTGAGCTTCTGGCCTTGTTCCCACCTGCCTAACTGGCTCTGAGTCTGGGAGTGGGCCCTCAGGACAGGCAGCCCCCCCCCCCCGGGCCTTTGCTGGCTCCCACCCACCCCAAGCACTGGGCTCACCCCCTCCTCTCTCTCTAGGTGAATCTGGGAAATCTGGGGATCGCAGCGGCTACAGCAGCCCCGGCTCCCCGGGCACCCCCGGCAGCCGCTCCCGCACCCCGTCCCTGCCGACCCCGCCGACCCGGGAGCCCAAGAAGGTGGCGGTGGTCCGCACTCCACCCAAGTCGCCATCTTCAGCCAAGAGCCGCCTGCAGACGGCCCCCGTCCCCATGCCAGACCTGAAGAATGTCAGATCCAAGATCGGCTCCACTGAAAACCTGAAGCACCAGCCAGGAGGCGGGAAGGTAAGGGCGCTCAGAGGCTGGCTGGGTGTGTGCCCGTCCCAGGACAACCAGGAGAAGGTGCGTGGGTGCCCCCCACAGTGACTCTCACCTCACATGGCACCCCAGTCCCTCCCGGATCTCTTCAAGGAAAGACGGCACGTCATGGTTCCATTCTGTTTGGGCGTCCCCACCAAGCCGTGAGTGCTCTCCCTGCTCAGGGGAGAGATAGTACTGGTTCTTTCCTTTCCTGTTTGGGCCTCTGCTGACGGGACAGTATCTGAGACGACAGGGTTGGTTGTCTCTCCATGGGGTAAAGCCTGGGCGTTCTCAAAGTGGAGGCACCCGCAGAGGTTCCCCAACCTTATATTTAGAACATGATGCAAGCAGTCTATAGGTGAGTGCCTCTGGCATTCGTTAGACGTTAGGTTAGGTTTCTCTCAAATCCTCAGTTCTGAGGAAATTTGGGGTGCCGTTTGGAACAAGCAATTCTTCAGAGCCGGTGGGCGCTCATGAAATCTTTGGGTTTCCTAAAGGTGGAGAGACGTGAGCGTCCAAGGGCGTGAGGTGGTGGGAGATAGGGACTGACCTGGACCCCCTTCCTCCTCTTCATGTCCCTGCCCCCCCATTGTATGAGTGTCCTAAGGCTGACGTAGAAAATACCACAGACTGGGCAGCTTATATAACAGAGGTTTATTTCCTCACAGTTCCGGAGGCCAGAATACCAAGATCAAGGTTATCAGCAGGACCGGTGTTTTATGAGGTCTCTGCTTGGCTTGTGGATGGCCGCCTTCTCGTGTCCTCACGTGGTCTTTTCTCTGGTGCCTCTGTGTCCCAGTCTCTCCTTCCTGGAAGGACACCAGTCATACTGGATAGGGGCCCACCTCTTTAAAGACGTCATCTCCAAATACAGTCGCGTTCTGAGGCACTGTGAGTTAAGACATCAGCATATGAATTTTGGGGGACACGGGTCGGCCCGTAACAGCCTGTCTCCCCCTCCAGCACCAGGAAGGGGAGTGGAGAAGGGAGAAGAGGTGGCATGTATGGGGGACAGAGGACCATAACTCCGCTCTTAGGAGCACAGATGTGTTTGGCCTCCTGGGCTTGGGCCGTCTTGGGGGCGACGAGCCTCTGGCTGTGCTGGGGGAGCATTACGGCATCCGGAACCAATGTTTCCCTTCTAGTTAGAACCATGCGCCTCCCCCACAGCGGGGGCCTTTGCAGTATTGACGTTATTTATCGCTCTTGGCTGGCGTCTGGGTCACCGTGAGGGGAGGGCGTCTCAGGGCTTTCTGTCCATGTTGGTGCCTTAATTGAAACCCTGTGCCTTGGTCCCCATGGAGCCTCAGGACCTCTCCCTGGCCTTTCCCATCCCGGGGCTGTAGAGTCCTGCCCAGTCTGGAGGCCTGGGTGCCTCCCGGGGTAAAGCCCTGGGTCTCATGGCCACTGGTCTTTGGCCCACAGAGTTGGCCTTGTTTACTTCCCGTGTTTACTTTTCTGCAGTGTTTGCCTTGGCTGCTCCTTGTAAAGATGCCCATCTCCTTCCAGAAGGGGCTGGAAGCTGGGGCAGCCGGGGTGTTGACTTGAAGTTGGCCCCTCCGGGAGGTTCTCGGCAGAGGGATCTGCAGGAACAGTGTTTCCGAGGTGGTGGGGTGTTGGCCACTGGTGGTCGCACAGGCCCCTCAGCACCGACAGCGTCTGGTGTGTGTGCCCTGTTCTCACGGCATAAAGTGACCGTTTGCTCCTCGCTTTGAAAAAGGAAAAACAAAACACCCACACGGCCAGTCCTGCACCTACAAGAAGATGGTGGCTGTGACCAGCATCTCACAATGACTCGTCACTGCAAGAGAGAAACTGTCACCATCAGCATCTCCAGCCCGAGGGCTGTCACACAGCAGCAAACACTCACCTCTTCCTGCTGGCCCCAGGCTGCACCTGCATCAGCCCAGGCTGTACCCCCACCAGCCCTGAGTTCCTCCGACATCGGCTTGGAAAGTGTGGGTGCTCCTGGCCTGGCTCCAGCAGTTCTGCAGAGAACTCGGGGCCGGGGCTGAGCATGTCCCACTGGAGACCCTTCCAGGGCCGGAATCTGCCCCTTGCACCCAGGACTGCCCCGTCTGTGGGGGAAGAGGAGTCCAGGGCCGGAATCTGCCCCTTGCACCCAGGACTGCCCCGTCTGTGGGGGAAGAGGAGTCCAGTGGAAGGGAGCCAGCAACCAATGCTCAGCGTGGAAATGCTCCCAATTTGGGGTGCAGGCACAAAGCTGTCCACGTCTACGGAAGGGTTAAAGGGGAGAGGGCAACTATCCAGGACTCTTTGGGGGAGGAGGCAGGAAAGTGGCAAAGGGAGGAGTAACAGCTTCTCTTAAATCCCATGGAAAACCCAGAAAATTTTCTGAAACAAAGAAACCTTCAGCCATGACAAAGAGCAACACTAATCTCCCGGGGGGGGGGGGGGAGGTGGAAATGAAGGGAAAAGAAACAGGAAAGAAGAAGGCACATGGGATTCACGGAGAAGGCCTTTAAAAGGCCCCGACTGCAGGTCTCCTGAGGTCTCCTTGAGACCTTTGGGGGCCCTGTGGTGTCCCACAGTGTCCTGCATGCAGCAAGTTCTGTGGGTGTTTACGCTGCAAAAGGGTCAGCGCTGTGAGTCTGAAGAACAACGCAGCTCCCTGCATAGATGCTCACACCGAAGGAGGAGGTAAAGGGTTCAGTCTGCAAACCTGCAGAGACTGAAAACCGCAGAGGATTGATGTAAATCAGTGGTTGGAAAAAAAATGCAAAACACCTGTTTACTGCTCTGTACTTTGCTCTGTTTTCACGATTTGCTGTTGTGAGCAGGTATTGCTTGAAGAGTCCGGAATGAAATTATTTTTTTTAACGTTTATTTATTGAGAGAGAGCGTGTGCGTGAGAGCACAGGCCCGGGAGAGGCAGAGAGAGGGAGACACAGAATCTGAAGCAGGTTCCAGGCTCTGAGCTGTCAGCACAGAGCCTGACACGGGGCTCAAACTCACGGACCGTGAGATCATGACCTGAGCTGAAGTCGGACACTCCATGGACTGAGCCACCCAGTCGTCCCAGAACGAAATTATTTTTGAAATCGCAGAGAACGGGGCCCCTGGGTGGCGCAGTCGGTTAAGCGTCCGACTTCAGCCAGGTCACGATCCCACGGTCCGTGAGTTCGAGCCCCGCGTCAGGCTCTGGGCTGATGGCTCGGAGCCTGGAGCCTGTTTCCGATTCTGTGTCTCCCTCTCTCTCTGCCCCTCCCCCGTTCATGCTCTGTCTCTCTCTGTCCCAAAAATAAATAAACGTTGAAAAAAAAAAATTAAAAAAAAAAAAAAAAGAAAAAAGAAATCGCAGAGAAGCACTTGGCCACTTTAACAGAACCAGCTGAATCCACCAGGGGCTGGGGGAGAAGGGAAGGCAGGCCAGCCACGCAGACAAGCATACAGCTCCCTGGGGGAGCAGCCCTTCCGCCTGACTGCTAGAGGATCACCTGAGGGCCGGGGGGTGGGTTGTTTGAAAAATCTTGGTGCCAGAGCCTTCCCCCGGCCCATTAGGATCTCCCGGGGAGTCTCCCCAGATGTTCGCAATGTGCAAGCTGAGGCCCAGTGTCCCCAAATTCTTATCCTGCTGGCCTCTGGCCTCAACCCCCACTACTAGGGTCTCCTGCGTACCCTGGATCTGATGGCCGGTTTTTCCTCTTTCAGTCCTGACCCTGTTTTCAGATTCCCTCCACTTGCCTCAGTAGGCTCGTTCCCCACCCAGGCCAGCCCCTGTGTCCTGCAGCCCCGCCCTGGGTTTGTCCCAGCCCTGTTTGTCCCAGCCCACATTAAAAGACAAACAGAAGGACATAGAAAGTCCATGTAACTGAAAGGGGAAATTTTTAAATACCAGGAATTAAATTAAACCCACACCACTGAGGGTCCCCCACACTAAGGGTCCCCCATACCACTGAGGGTCCCCCACAGTGAGGGTTGAGGGTCACCACACTGAGGGTCACTTGACCAGCATCACTGAGGGTCACCTGTGTTATGGACTGTCCCCCACAATGTGATATGTCACCAGCAAGTCAGAAAAGACAGGACAGGCCCGTTTTGGAACCATCGTTGGTCTTTGAGTGCCAGGCACCTGGGCCGAAGGAAGACAGTGAGAAACTACACCCTGGAGATGTTCAGACCAAAAGCAGAATAAAACTAGAAGTCACAGGGGGGTTGCCAGCCGATAGAGGGAGGTCCCTGCTGGGTCTGCGGTGAACCAGCTGGGAGTTTGCCCTGACAGGACAGGAGAGGACAGAGGAGGAGGAGGGCACTGCCCGCAGGGAGCCAGCCTTAGGCTCCATGGTCAGTGGGTCCTGGGGACTGAGGTTGGGAGAATCAGAGTTGAATAACTGGGCAGGTGAGGGCCCAGCAAGGTTAAGGCAACGCCGCGGAGAGCCCTCAGCAGCCCTTCTGTGTCAGTGGGAAGCACAGGGGCCCCAGGGACCGCCCAGGGTGGGAGAGGAGGAGCTCACTCAGGGCCAAGGCTGCCTGCTCCGGAGAACCAAGGCAGTGCCCGTGGCTGCCAAGGGTGGGAAAGGGTTACAAAGTCATGGCAGGAAAAGGGCACGGGGGCCCAAACATGGGGTGGTCTGGTTGGTTCTGAGCAGATGGAGCTAAAGTCACGTTCTCTGAGGATGTTCAGGCCAGTGACTGGGATCGGCCAGGCAGGACCGAAACCTGCAGGAGCTGAAGGGCCTTGAAAGCCTTGGGCTGCAATATTCCAGGCAACCACAAGATGACGACAGAATGCTGTGTCTGTCTCCATCCTGGAGAACTGAAGTCTGTATCTTTAACATTCATTATAGTCAGTGACAAAGTCCCAGTTCTCATTTTAAAAAGCAGACACGTCTAGGGGTGCCTGGGTGGCTCAGTCCGTTAAGCGTCCGACTTCAGCTCAGGTCATCATCTCACAGTTCGTGGGTTCGGGCCCCACCTCGGGCTCTGTGCTGACAGCTGAGAGCCTGGAGCCTGTTTCAGATTCTGTCTCCCTCTCTCTCTGCCCCTCCCCAGCTCATACTCTGTGTCTCACTCTGTCTCTCAAAAAATGAACAAATGTTTAAAAAAAATTTTTTTTTTTTAAAAAGCAGACATGTGAGACCCTTACATGGAGTAAATTAAGTCAATTTGCACCTGGGGTAGTCTGCCTCTCCTGGGTCAGGGCCAGCTATAACTAAGCTAAACCTGAGCTAGGGTGCCATGTCCTGCAGAACAGGGCTGGGACCCTCCCCTGGGACAGCCCTGCAATTTCCTGACCTTCTGGGCATCTCCCCCTGCACATGGCATCTTTCTGAACAATCTTGTATAAATCCCATCATTTTGAAGACGCACTGGGTATGTTGACCCTAGTGGAGCCAAGATGGGCCCACCAAGCACCAGGCCATGCTGGAGACAGGCCTTTCCGGGGACAGCCAGTGGACACTGGGCCAGCCTGGGAGCTCCTGGGGGAGGACTGGGCCATCTGGAGCATCTTGAGAGCTCTGAGCTCAAACGGAATCAGATCAAGGCCCAGTGAGGGTTTGGGACAGCTTCATGTCCTTTAGTCACCCTCCACCCCAGCCTCTCCTCTAGGATCAAACCCTGACCACAGGAAATTCTCCCTTGACTGTGAGTCCCGAGATCAAAATTTGGAGCCTCGAAAACATTGTTCTGTCCTTTGATGAGGATTTTCAGTGTCTGGCCAGGGCTGAGGGTCAATATCACACATATTGTTCTAGCTGAGAAATTAAGTTTCAGGATTTCAGTTTCGTAATGCCAACTCTTTTATCCCCCTTCTGTAAATCTAACATTCTGTAAAGGGTGTTGACTTAATTTGACGACTAACAGTAATTCAGGTCTGCTTCGTCTATTGCCAAATCCCACAAAAAAACTTGCTGCCCTTTTTTTCTTTTGGTGTGGGACTGGAATAAGAAAAAGCCACATTAAAAAAAAATTGTATGTATATTGCAGATCTTATTATTGCTTAATGTCACTTGCTTCATTTGATGAATCTCTTTAAATGGATTAGTTCAGAAAATAACGTTACCTTCTTTGAAAAACTGGTTTTTATTGTCAGATAAGGAGAGTTAGGTAGCCCATAGAGTTTCCCTTTTTGCTTTGGCTTCCAGGAAGCTCGGAGTTCAATGTAATGATGTCTAATTGTCAGTCCTGATGACCTCTGCTTCTTTTATCATTATCCTTTTAATTTTGTTGTTTTGCTATTTCGTGTGTTTGCGTGTGTTTTCTAATACTAAACAGCTCCAATTCCTTTGTGAAAGGCAAAGTCTGCTTCTGAGACTTATCCAGTGGAAAGTGATGAGTAAAAAATGATCCCCACAGAAGGAGTTCATGTCCCACTCCTTAAAATCTGAGGGTGGCCCGAAGGGATTCAAAGATACTATGCAGAGGGCGGTGGTAGCTCCTTAAGAAGCAGTGTGAGAAAGCCTGTTCCATTTGCTGCCCCAGCACAGGCCGGGGCCGAGGCACTGTCCCTGCGGCCCCTTGCTGGCAGGAGAGAATTTTGAGGCTCACAAGAGAGTGTTGTTTGTACTTGGTGTATGAGAACCCCGGCTTAAGGACCGCTGGGACGAAACTTTGTTGTCACGCAGGTAGGTAGGTAGCCTGTGGTTGTACCACTGAGTTGAGAAGGTTACTTAACCTCCCGGGGCCTCAAGTGGCCTCCTCGTCACTAAGTTAGGGGCACGGCAGGTGCGAAGGATGAGGTGGAGTTAGATATTCTCCCAACCCATTCACCCCAGATGAGGGTGGTGTTTACGTTTAAAAACAGAGAAGAGGGGCACCTGGGTGGCTCAGTCAGTTGCACGTCCCACTTGTGATCTCAGGCCATGATCTCACGGTTCCGGAGTTCGAGCCCTGCATCGGGCTCTGCACTGACAGGGTGGAGCCTGCTTGGGATTCTGTCTCCTTCTCTCTCTGCCCCTCCCCTGCTCGCAGTGCTCTGTCTCCTCCTCAAAATACATATACTTTAAAACAAACAACAGAGAAGAGAAGACAAAGGAAGACTTTGAATATATAAAGATGTAAACATTTGTAGGAAAAAAGTCACCTATGAGCAAAAAGGGGGCAAAGGAGCAACTCTGTAATAAAAAAAATGCAGAATAAGCCAACGATGCAACCCCATTTATTTAAGTCAAAGAAAGCAGACCGATTCTTTACATGCCTGATGCTGGGAGCTGTGCAGTGAAACGGACTTTCTCAGTGGTGCTCACAGTGTAGAGTGATCCAGCCCCTTCAGGAAGCTGCTTGCAGAGGTGTACGGAGAATTTTTAGAGTATTTATTACTTTGACCCAGAAATTCTACTTCTGGGACTCTGCTATGAAATAATCCATAATATGGAAAGAGCTCCTTGCAGAAGGATATTTGTGGTGAGGCTGTTTCTGCTATTTAAAATGGAATCAATACAAATGTCTGATCACACAGATATCACAAAATGGAATAGGACCTATTATTTTGTAACAAAGTTTTTTAAATATTTATTTATTTTTGAGACAGAGAGAGAGAGAGAGAGAGAGCGAGCACAGGTGCGGAAGGGGCAGAGAGAGAGGGAGACATAGAATCAATCCAAAGCAGCTCCAGGCTCTGAGCTGTCAGCATGGAGCCCGATGCAGGGCTCGAACCCATGAACCGTGAGATCATGACCTGAGTGGAAGTGAGACGCTTAACTGGCTGAGCCACCCAGGTGCCCAGAATAATCCTTCTGATGACTGTAGACAAGGCAGATGCTTAGGAGATGATGTTACTTGATAAAGCAAGATACATTATTGTATGTAAGTAATTACCACCATTTATATGTACATGATGGTAGTTTTATTTATATATGTGTGACTTCAAGGGAATATCACAAAATGAAATTGTGGTTGTGGTAGGGTGGCAGGAAAACCGTTTTTTGCTTTGTTTAAACTATTTTTCAAAATCATAATGTTATGTTACTTTTCTAATGAAAAATACATAGCTTTTTATTTTTTTTTATATTTTGAGAGAGAGCGTGAGAGTAGGGGAGAAGGGCAGAAAGAGAAGGAGAGAAAGAATCCCAAGAATCCCAAGCAGGGTCCACACTGAGGCAGGGCTCGATCCCACGACCCTGGGATCATGAGCAGAGCTGAAATCAAGACCCGGACACTCAACCCACTGAGCCACCTAGGCTCCCCCATAGCTTTTTATTTTAAAGGAACATAAAAGAAAATGAAAAAGGGAGGTTAGGGGGCACCTGGGTGGCTCAGTGGGTTGAGTGTCTGACTTCAGCTCAAGTCATGATCTCACAGTCTGTGAGTTAGAGCCCCACGCTGGGCTCTGTGCTGACAGCTCAGAGCCTGGAGGCTGCTTCGGATTCTGTGTCTCCCTCTCTCTCTGCCCCTCCCCTGCTCGTGCTCTGTCTCTTTCTCTCTCTCAAAAAATAAACATTAAAAATTTAAAAAGAAAGAAAGAAAAAATGGGGGGTTAGATATGTGCTTACCAGGTTTTTAGATCCAGACCAGGAAAACGAAGGGAAAAAAAAGGGATGGGGTCTGAGAGATTACTCACTCTGTTTTTATTCCGTCAGGCTAAGGACATCTCAAAATGCTAAATATGGTCTACTGTCAATGTAACTTAATAACTAATAATTTAATAAAGGAAAGGCCATTTTCACACCAAAAAGTAGGATGGACAGAATTTTGCTATCACGTCCTCATTTCACCATTTTGCGAGGACCTGTGGCACCCTTGATGGCTGACTGTGGCTCCTGGGTCAGAGTTTGGGACCCTTCTACCCGCAGGAGCCGGGCCAGGGCTCCGACCCCCAGCCACAGCCATCCTCACGGATCCTGCGTCTCTGGAGCAACGGCCCCCACCTGGCCACACTGAGATCTCGGTGCCATTGCCAGAGTTTCAGAGAGCAACGCTGGCTCTTACTCGGGAAATCCAGTTGGCCGCTGTTATCAGCGATGAATGGGAAACTAAGGCACAGTTTGCAAGCAGGAAGCGCCTGTGGGGCAAGACACCTGTGATAAAGAGGTCGTCCAGCCCCAGCAGAGGTAACGGGGAGGTCTCCTCTGTGCCGAGGTCGTCTGTGCGTTTCCGTTGTTAGACAAATCGGGTAAAAATCACTCACCGCTGAAACAGTGATATCCCCGCACCGCCTCCCTGGTGCCTGGAGAGAGAAGCCTCTTAGAAACACAGGGGGACCACAGCTTTCTGGACCACAGCTCCTCAGGAACATGTGCCCGCTTCCCTTTAAGCCCCTGGCGGCCTTGTGGACAAGGGCGAGCCGATGGATAGAAGGTCAGGCACCTACGCTGCCTTCCAGGTGCCAAAGCCCTCACGTGGAGGGGTGTCTGGATCCGTCTTCTCCAGAGTCATCTGTGTCTCTTCCCCGTGATGGCAGCGATCCCCAAACCTCGCCGTGCGGCCGAAGCACCAAGGGGAGACCGAGATTCTAATTCTAGGTCTGGGTGGGGTCTGGGATTAAAATAGAGGGAGATCTATCTGTATGTAATTGAAGTGCCCACAGGCTTGAGCACAGCCACAGAAAGGTCTCGCGAACGTTCTGGCGGGCGTGGTGGGTGTGCGAATGAGGACACAGATGGCACTTTCTATTCATTCATTTAAACACGTCATCGAGCACACCTCGCTCCGGCCCAGCCTGGCGGCCGCTCAGCTGCAGTTTCCAGGCCTCAGATGTGCCCTCTGGGGGGCCTCCGTGGTGCAGCCCTTTGGTGAAGGGAAGAGCTGCCTCCCGGTGGCTGTGCTTTGCAAACCCAGCTCGGTGAGGTGGAGCCCGCCCCGCCCCGCAGTCATTCACGGTTCCGGAACCGCCCTCCTGGGGGGGGCTGTCTGGAAGCTGTGACTCAGACCTCCTGCCCTCCGCCTGGAGCCTGGTCCCCGCCCTCAAGGCAGGAAGTGTGTCAGGGCAGAGCAGGTGCGTCTGGGCGTGATGTGACATTCATCCTTTTTTCTGGCTGTCGAAGGTGCAGATAATTAATAAGAAGCTGGATCTTAGCAACGTCCAGTCCAAGTGTGGCTCAAAGGATAATATCAAACACGTGCCAGGAGGCGGCAGTGTGAGTATCGTCACACTTTCCCTGGGCCCGTTCCGTGGTTCTGGTTTGTAACAAGCGGCATGAGAATATACACTTGCGAGACATTGCAGAGAATAAACCGCCCTCGGGGGCAGAGTCTGTGCCCCCCAGGCTCCCTGCACCCGTGTCCACGGTTCTAGGAGGGGTGGGACCCCAGCACCTGTGGGGCCCCCGGCCTCTGCAGAACAGGAGGATGGCTGAGCCTCTCTCTGGCCCAAACCTGGAGGCCAGGTCCTCACGGCAGAATACCCCGGGTCCACCCCACCCACCGCCCGGCACGGGCTCCTGGGAGCCCCGCCGCCCGTTTGAGGTTGGGAGGAAAGGGGCAGCGTCTGAGACTGGGCTCTGTCCCCTCGTCCCCCGTGGACGGACAGCCCTGTGGGCGGCTGGCACGTCCGTTCTGATGAGCAGACGCGATGTTTTGCTGTCCTCACTCAGAGCAGGAAAAGTCCAGTCCCTGCTCGTGTTTGTCTCCTGCATCTGCGAGGGACGAGCAGATCCCCAAGCCTCGGCTCAGGTGTAAAACCGGCCCCTCTCCTGGCAGAGACTTCAGGGGAAAATTAGCCCCCAAAATTGCACAGGGGACCCTGCCTGCGGCGCTTGGGAGTTGACAGAGAAATGCTGCCTTGGACCCTTTTACATTAGGCTCCCTCCAAATGTCGTGGGGACGCCTGGTGTCCCTAGTGGGGGAGTCCCTGCGGTTTGGGGCTGGCATCCTCACCTCTCACCTACCCACTCCATCAGCTCTGCTGTTCCCCTCCCGGCCACTCCGTGGTCACTCACCGTGGGTACGGACTGGGCCTCCCGCGGCCGGGCCCCCCTTCTCTGCGGCCCCTACCCCAGCCTCTGGGTTGACTGGAAACCACATTTAAACACATCAAAGTGGGAGGGTCGAGCCCATTTGAGGTCCACCCCCGGCTGGGGGGACGGTTTCTGAGAGCAGGTGCCTTGCTCCTGGCTGGCAACCAGGAGGGTGGCAGGGGGCGGGGGACAGTGGTAGCCCCAGGCGGGCTGTCTCTCCAGAACGTGCCCAGCCTGGGCCCGCACCTCTGCGCCCAGCCCCGAGGTTTATTCTTGCAATGTGAGTCTGTCTCCCGCCCTGAGCTGCATGGCGCTTCCGTAACGCTTCCTCACCAGTGTCTGCTCAGCGTTTTCCTCTGTGTCCCCAACCCTGCTCTCCTGTCCCGCTGCTACCAGAAGGAAGGGGAAGGTGTGGGGACCACCCCCCACCCTGGCCCACAACCGTGGGCTCCGCGCAGAGTGCTGGTTGCTGTGTTAGCTCCGCCTGGATCTCTGGTATCACTATTGCAGACCTTGGCTCTGGCTGGAGGAGCGAGGCCTGTTCTCTGGTTTAACTCCGGTCTGGTCGGCCGGCAGGAGGCTGTGCTGGTGGGGCCCGGGCTGTGGGGTCCAGAGGTAGCTTCAGGCGTGAGCTCGGGGCAGACGGTACATTCCCACTGCTGATGGCAGTGCCCAGGACATGAGGGGACTTCCTCGAGGGCACCTCCTGTGCTCCCGCCCTCTCTGCCCGCCTTCGGCTAACCTATGTGACCTGGCAAAGAGCCGCGGGATATCTCAGGCTGGCCCTGAGCATTGTCCTTGGAGTGTGGCCGCTGCTGGTTTGCAGTAGGAACCTTCACAGAAACCTCTTCTCCTGGTGGAAGGCGGCTGGGGGTTCTGGGCACCTAGCCAGGTGTTTTGGGGGCACTAGACCCCTGGCCTGGGCCCTCCGGCCTCGCTTGTGGCCCTCCCTTCCCTAGCCTGGAGGGGATGTCCCAGCTGGCAGGCCCAGCTCCCTTGTCCACCTTGGGATCCTCCCTGCCTCCCGCGGGCTCTGGGCTCCACTCCAGGCCTGGCCTCCTCCCTCCCCGGGCCTCCACTCCTCCTGCCAACCCTGCCCTGGCTCCTACCCTCAGGCAGTCCTGTCCCCTCTGCCTCCTTCTGCACACCCTCCTCTCCCCAGGTTACCTCATCCGGGCTGAGGGGAAAGAGGGAAGTCTGGGTCACAGAATTCACTTCCCTCTCTCTCGTGCCAGGAGGAGCTCCCGTGGCCCCTTCCCTGCCTCTCAGCGCGCTGTCTCCCAGACCCTGTTCCCTCAGGACTGTTCACCCCCCCCCCCCCCCCGTCCACCTGCACGGGCGCCGGCCGCCACACCTGGGCGCTCCCCTTGCCTCACTCCACAGACACAGGCCAAGGGCGCCTGTTGGCCTCGGTCAACTCTCCATCAAGAAGTGGCAAACGCCAGCATGATTTTAATTAACTAAAATCATTTGGAATTGTTCCAGGTGATTTAGACAGAAGTAGATCTCCCTCCTTTTTTGTCTGGCTCTCTGGCTGGAGGCCATCTCTCTCCTGGGTAACTCCGGGCTCCCACTCCGTGGTGACTGGCCTCTTGTGGCCTCACACGGGTGGTTGCTGGAGGCCCTGGGAAGTGTCCCTCAGTGACCATCCAGGGACCCCCTCACAGACACGCCTTTCTAGAGGCTTCCTCCAGAAAACCCATCTGCCGATGCGGGGGTCCCTGTGGGGGATCCCCTCCAGGAAGTCGGTTCTTGGGCTGAGATCGGTGGGGCGCTCAGCGGCTGTCGTTCCCCTCGGGAGGGTGGGCAGTGGGCAGTGCGGCCAGGCTGCGTGCTGGGCCCCGGGCTGGTTCTGAGCCCTGTGTGTGTCCGAGCTGTGCTCCATCTCTCGGGGACTGACCTGCTGGGTCCTCTGTGCCATCTGCCCGTCTCCTGCTGTCGCTTTGCTCCTTGAGCTCGAGGACCGAAATGTCCAGGACGCTGTGTTGTCCAGGTGCCAGCTGGCTCTTACCTCCAAGCTGCCAAACCGTTCTGGGTGCTGCTTGCCGAAGGTCCCCACACTTGCTGCGGTGCGGGGCTTTGTGGGAGCCTCTCCTGGGAGGAAGCGCCCCCACCGACCCCACTCTGCCCGCTCCTCTTTGAGGACCAGCAGACGTGGCTTTCTGGCTTGTCCCACAAGATTGTCCAAGTGCGGTACAAATGGATCCTATGAATCCCTCCTTTCTTTGTCCCCACCGAATGCAGTGTCACTTTCAGCTCAGGAAACAGTGACTCTTTTAAACGAACGGTGTGGGCCCTGCGCAGTGACAAATATCCCTGTTTTCCCCCTGTGGGACCGAGGGCACTTCAATCCCACAGTCATTCTCTGAAGACCCACCTCCCCTGGGGCAGGGCTGGCAGAAATCCAACAACACATTTTCCCACCGTGACCGGGTGCCTTCCTCGCGGCGGACAGGAAACGCCGTCCAAGCAGGGCCTGGACTTACACGGCTGCTTTTCGTGGGGTTACACCCGTAATTAAATCATCCTGTTTTATTCTCTGTCTCTCCCTCGTCCTCTCCCGCCTCCAGGTGCAAATAGTGTACAAACCAGTGGACCTGAGCAAGGTGACCTCCAAGTGTGGCTCGCTAGGCAACATCCATCATAAGCCAGGTAGCCCTTGCAGAAGGCGGGGAAGGTCGGGGTGGGGGGGGGGGAGGTGCGGGACGGGACTGGGTGGTGCCTTCTCCTAAAGTGGCTGGGAAGGATTGATGGGCTGGGCTGACGAGGGGAGCATCGAAGGTGGAACTTGCTGGGCCCTGGGAGGGGTGGCTCTCCCATCTCACTCCTGAGCAGGGCGCCATGCTGGCCAAGGCAACGTGACGAAGGGGGGCGGGTCCTAAGCCCTAACCTGGTTCTCCAAGCAGGCTGCACACAGAGCCTCTAGAGCCGGGGACAGGCCTGATCTGGCTCCCGAAGGCTGGCTTGTGGATGTTCCAGTTTGGTTCCCAGCCCACACAGGGGACACGTCACCGCCTGCGCCAGCCATTGCCAAGCTCCGGCCGTGACTTTGTTTCGACAGTAAATGCCGTTGGAGCTCTGCCATGCTTCCCTCCCCGCTCCCCTTCCCACACCACAAGAAAATCAGAGCTATCTGGAGATCTCTCTGCGCTGATGGAAATGTTCTAGACCTGCTCCGTCCAGTGCGGTGGCCCCCAACCACACGTGGCTACTGAGCACTGAAAACGTGGCCAGCGCAGTGGACAAAATGAGCTAATTGTATTTAATTAAAATTTAAGTAGCCACATGGGGCTGGTGGCTACCGTATTGCCCGGCGTAGATCTAGATTCTAACTCCTGCCCGGGGGTCCAGAGTGGGGACTTCTGCCGTGGGCCCGGTTCAGAGCTGAATCTGTACTTGCTGAAGCATTCCTGTGGGGAGACAAGGCTGGCAGAGATGTAGTCCGGATTGTCTCTCATCACGTTCCGGCTTCCCTTAGACTTGTTGTGGGAGTTTGGTCTCTCCCAGCGAAAACCATCCCTCAGCTGTGCCACCATTCACGCCATGAGCAGCTTTCTTGGGTGGCCTTATCCTTCCCCAGAAAGGAAGGATGTCTGTCTGTCTCCCTCTCTGGCCGCGTCTCCCACACTCGGGGTCCGAGGAGGGGGAGGGGTCAGGGCCCTTCCTTCGTTAGGGTGCATTTTGCCATTTAGTTTCACTCCGAGGCCTTGCAGGGCTGTGGCTTTACAGGATGTTGACCGAGAGAGAGACTTCACTCTTTGGAAGCCGACCACTTTAGAATTTAGAATCTTTTCTCCTACCCTGAGTTGTCATTGACCTTTGCATGAACTAAGGAGGAAGAATTTGTTGAGCAAATATCGATGCACACCTTGGTTAGAGAGCAAACTGTTGTCCAGCACTTGGGAAGGGCTCTTACCTGTGCCCAGACTACCTTCTAAATGAAGGACCGTCTTGTCTACTCCGAAGGATTGGGGTCTACTTGGAATGGCTTGCTTAGCCCTCCTTCAAGGCCTGGTGCCCCCGTGTGTGTTGTGTTCCAGGAGGCGGCCAGGTGGAGGTAAAATCTGAGAAGCTGGACTTCAAGGACAGAGTCCAGTCGAAGATCGGGTCCCTGGATAACATCACCCACGTCCCTGGTGGAGGGAATAAAAAGGTAAAAGGGGGCGGGGTGGGGAGGAGGCTGCATTTCGACATGGCTGTTAATGGAGTGCGGTGCACGAATCTGGTCCGGTTTTCCAGAGAAGGAAAGCTGAGGGGCCTGAACTAATTGGCTTCCTGTGGATTCTCAGCGACCACCAGGACTCATCGGGCGAGCCACCTTCGCCGGCCATTGCTGTCACCTGGGAGCCTTGCCAGATTTGATGCCCAGACCCCACCTGGAGATTCTGATTGGTCTCAGGTGCAGCCCGGGCACCTGGAGTTTGTAAAGCCCCCAGGTGATGCTTTCATGCCCGGGAAGGTGAGCGCCGCTGTCCTCCGTGACGGCGGTCGGCCCTGTGGTTGGCAAGCGTCCACGGAAGGAAGTGGCCATCCATCCCCAAAGCCAACCCCAGCGCACCAGAACGAGTAAAGGGAGCGTAACCTGGTTTTGTAAGTGGGTCACTAGGCAGTCAGAGCAAAACGGTGATGCTGAAATCCAGATTCCCGCAGAGCCCCTGCCTGTCGGTCACAGAATCGTCCACGGGGAAGGCTGCTGGACCCAGGGCCTCGGCGATCCGGGCAGTTTCTGGAGTCCTCGGGTCTCGCTGTGGGAGCTGGGGGAAGGGGAAGCCAGGGCTTGTGGCCCTGAGCAGGCTCCCTCCGGGCGCATCACAGGATGTGGTCTTATGGCTGTACTTCTTTGCTGCAGAAACGCAGCCAAAGTGCTCCCTGGGGGGTTCCCACTCCCTCCAGCGGCCGTGAACTTCTGGAAGTGGCTCATTTTCCAGTTTGCAGTGCCCCCCAGCAGCTGACGGAGGGGTGGTGGAAGGAGAAGGGGTGTCCCAGAATGGGCACAGACTCTGAGACCCGACCCAGTGTGAGAAAGGGCACTGGCCAAAGTGGCCCAGCTGGTTGGAAGTGGCAGCCGTCACACCATTCATTCTGAATGGACATGCCCCATGCCGCGTGTGAGGCCAAAGCCCAAGGGGGCGGTTCTGGAGAAGCACTGGCTGGTGTGGTCTTACTTAAAGCAGAGGCCGCAGACTGAGACCTCAGGACAAACCTGACCACAGACGAGCTCCCCGAAGGCCGGGGCGCGGAGGGCGGGGTACTCACGCCCTTGGATGGCCTTGCGCTCTCTGGCTCCCCGCAGCACCCCCTGTCACCCCCCCACCCCCACCCCGGACAGCAGGGTGGACCCGGTTCCCCAGACTGGGCTTCCAAGGTGCAGAAATATCATCTCAGTGCCTGGTCCCTGGTAAAAGAGGGGCCGGGAGGCCGCGCGCTTCAAGGGAAGTGAGGCAGGGCCCAGTTCTCTGAGGTTGTGGAGAAGGTTCTCTGCAAAAGCCAGGTGGCTCTTCTAGCTTCTGTCACCTGACCGCCTCCCCGGTTTAAGGCCTGGGCATTGGCGATTCCCTGGGTGAAGGAAGGTCTCTGCCCATCTCTGGAAGCTTCTATGTCCTGAGCAAAGCTCTGGGCTTGACTCTGCTTGGAGGTGGGACCTGGGCAGGCCGGGCAAGTGCTCTCAGCTCGTTTCTCCCTCAGCAAAATGGGACCGAAATATCCACATCCCCGGGTGGTGCTGAAACCCAAAGGAGATGGTGTTCTGGAAGGTTCCTGGTACTTTGTAACCAGCTAAGAATGTGACTTAGAGTCAAGCCAGAGTGTGAACTTCCATTTTAACTCACCTCTGTGCTGGCTGAGAAAGGGTGGGCCTGGCCCTGCCCACCACTCAGAAGACACTGTCCTGACCCCAGAGTGTCCCTGCCTATCTAGTCCCCCACTTCCTCCTGTGATGGGCAGGAAGCTCTAACAAGCGGTGGAGTGCAGGACCCCCGTCTCCAGAGCGCCCTTCAGTTTGGGAGATTTGGGGACTTATACCCACGTCCAAGCCCCCCCCCACCACCACCACCACAACGGGGGCTTCTCAGCCGGGGTCCACGGACTCCCGAGTTTGTGCAGAACGCTTGTGGGTCTCTGAGCGCCTGCCCGCTTGTGTCCATCTTTCTGGCTTCGCCAGATGCACAAAGGTCTTAGGACCCCAAAAAAGGAGAGGATTCCTGTCCGCCACTTCCGGGCTCAGCAGGAGCTCTTATGAACTGCTCACATCTGCGACACAGGCTCTCTGAGGGTCGTGGGCATCCTCTGGAGCTAAGTACCTCTGGCCTCCTGGCCCTGTCGTTGTTTCTCTCCTTGAAAAAGGACTTTATGGCACCATCGTTTCTGGCACACCTTCCAGGGCGGTTCACGCTTGCTGCCACCTCCAAAGCCCTCAGTCAAAGGCCAAGGGGAGGAGTGTGTGTGGCTCACGGCTGGACGGCGGTGACTCTGGGGATGTCCCTTAATCATCTCCAGCTTCTCCTTCATGCTTTACTTTGCAATTGGGTAATATTTTTTTTTTAGAGAGAGGGCACCAGTAAGCGAGGGGCAGAGAGAGAGAGAGGCGGGGCCTCCCCCGGGCTCATGTGTTACCCGGAGCGGGGCTCGAGCTCACCCCATGGGTGACTCGAACTCATGAACTGTGAGCTCATGACCTGAGCCGAAGTCAGATGCTTAATGACTGAGCCACCCAGGCGCCCCATGCAGTTTGATGATATCTATTAAGATAAAATGCACATGTCTTTTGACCTACCAGCCATTCCGCTCCTAGGATACGGTTACACGTGTGTGAAATGACGTGCACACAGGGCTATATTCATACACGGCGCCAAGGGACGCGGGTGGCTGGCAGGCAGGCGCTGGAGGACCCGCGCGCAGGTGTTCACTCCGGGACGGTGACCAGACCACGGTCACCGCAGCCCCCGGGGGGGGGGGCAGGCAGGGCTTGCTCCCCTTCCTATGGCTTAATTCACCCCTCCTCCCCTCCCCCTCCCCCCAACTACCTCCTCTCTCGCAGATCGAAACCCACAAGCTGACCTTCCGCGAGAACGCCAAAGCCAAGACAGACCACGGGGCGGAGATCGTGTACAAGTCGCCCGTGGTGTCCGGGGACACGTCTCCGCGGCACCTCAGCAACGTGTCCTCCACGGGCAGCATCGACATGGTAGACTCGCCCCAGCTCGCCACGCTAGCCGACGAAGTGTCCGCCTCCCTGGCCAAGCAGGGTTTGTGATCAGGCCCCCGGGGCGGTCAATAATCGTGGAGAGAAGAGAGAGAGTGTGGAAAAAAAAAGAATAATGATCTGGCCCTTCGCCCTCTGCCCTCCCCCAGCTGCTCCTCACAGATCGGTTAATCGGTTAATCACTTTAACCTGCTTTTGTCGCTCGGCCCTGGCTCGGGACTTCAAAATCAGTGACGGGAAAAAGAGCAAATTCCAGCTTTCCAAATTGATGGGTGGGCTGGCGATAATAAAATATTTTTAAAAACATTTAAAAAGACGACCACACCCACCATTTCCTTGGGCAATTACTTTTGATTCTTTTTTTTTCCCCCTCCGCCTAGAAGAGGGAGGAGAGGCTCTGCGAGCTGCTTCTGGGGAATCTCAAGGGACTGCGGGCGCCCCTGCTCTGCCCTGTCCTGGGGGTGTCACAGAGGCAGCGGCAGCAGCAACGGATTTGAAACCGGGTGCCGTGTGGGAGCCGCGGGGGCGGATGTCAACTTTGTGGTGGGGGTTGGGGGAGGAGCCCCGGAGAGGCTGAGGCAGGGGAAGGGGGGGGAGGGAGAGGGCAGAAGGGACAGTGTGGGAGTGGGTGATGGGGGGGGGGGCGGGGAGCCACTGCTCTCTGCCTGGAAGGACAGCGGGAAGGGCAGACCGCCTCGGCCGCCCACAGCTCGCTCGCGCCAGGCGGCCTCCCTGTGCTCGGTGGCCCGGGGTCCGCCACGGGGCCCGTGTGCCACCGTCCCCGCGGGCGGCCCGTGGGAGAAAGGCTCCGGTTGGCGGGAGGAGGTGGTCGGTTGGCGGGAGGGGGACACCCTGTGGATCGCTTCCTCGGAGAAGACTGACCTTGACGTCCCGAGCGCTGGCCTCTTTCTCCCTCCCCGCAGGGTGGGGGCCCCACGGAAACCCTGTTTTATTGAGTTCTGAAGGTTGGAACTGCAGCCACGATTTTGGCCACCTCACAGTTCTGGGACTTTAGGGCTAAACCAGTTCTCTTTGTAAGGACTCGTGCCTCTTGGGGGCATCCGCCTGTTCCCAAGCCTGGGCCTCTGGCATCCCTGGAGCGTGCTGGGGTCTGGGAGGTGGGTCCTGAGCCTCCTGTCCCTCCCGTGGCCACTGCAGCCACCTGTCCTCCCTCCCCCCCACCATGCCCATGTGTCTGCTGTGCGGAGCCCAGTCACTGCCTGTCCCCCTCATGATGTCACACTGTCCCGAGTTCCCAGCCTCACCACGCCCCTTTCTCAGCACTGGACGTTGTTCAGACGCAGGAGGCACCTGCTCTCAAATAAAGGGGTGTCTGAGCGAAGGCAAAACCCAGGCACAAGGTGAGATCTCGGTCCCTTGGTTTAAGTTATAACTCACCCAACCGGTGCGTCCCCTCACAATGAACCTGATGACCGTACTCCGTCCCTTACCCCCCACCTCTCCTCGCAGACGTGAGCCAGGGTGGGCTCAGCAATGACCCGGGATGTTTTGGCCTTGTTTCTACTTGGAGAGCCTTTTCCTCCCAGAAGGCCTGGTCCCCTTCCTGAGTTGAACTGGCAGCGGGTTGGCCGTCCTGGGTCCAGAGGCGGCAGCAGGTCAGGCAGGCAAGGCCCCTGGGGCAGGGCCACACTCTGGGCCCCGATTCCACCCGAGCTTGTGACTGCCAGCCTCTCCGAGGCCCCGCCAGCGCTCAGCCCTGCATACCCCGGGAGGGGAGCACGCCCCCTCGGAAATGGTTCTTCCCCCCACCCCCCACCCCCCCGCCACCCCCCCGTCCCAGCTGGAAGCAGTGCTGTCTGTCCTGCTGGAGCAGCTGAACATATACATAGACGTCACCTTTCCCTCCCCGTCTGCACCCTGTCGCGTTGTAGTCTGATTTGTCTGTTTATGCTTGGATTCACCAGAGTGACTTTGATAATGAAAAGGTTAAAAAAAAAAAAAAAAAAGGACGCATGTATCTTGAAATGCTTGTGAAGAGGTTTCTAACCCACCCCACGGGGGTCCTAGATGTCTCTCCCTCCCACACGGGGGGCTTGGCTCCGGGTGGCCGGTGTGGCTCTACCCGGTCACAACCTCCTGATCTGAAAGGCTTCCGGGGCATCTGGGACCAGGTTCTGACATTGGAGAACCTTCAGCTTGGAGGAAGGCCCAGAGCACAGGACTGGGACAGGATCCTGGGGCAGAAGCTACGGCGCCCCCTTGCTGCCCGGCTGGGACTTCCCTTTGTTGGGGCAGAGAGAGGTGGATCTTGTGGCCGGGCTGGTCTGCAGCGAGGAGATGGCCCTCTCCGGTCACAGCCAGAAGCCCCCAGCAGCCACGAGGGTCACCCTGTGTCACAAGAGAAAGGAACCCGGGACCAGCCGGGAAGAGGCCTGGGGTCCCACCGCAAGCTGTCCCCCTGGAAGGGCAGCCCCAGCCTCCCCACCAAGCGCCCTCCAGCCACAGCAGGGCTTGGATGGACTGGCCGCCCCGGATGAGCCCCGGGGGCCCGTGCTGCCTGACTGCAGCAGGGTGACAAGTCAGGAGACGCCGTCCCCAGAGCCTTGGTGGGGGCCCCCGCCGACCTTGCACAAGCCCCGTCTGCTGCCACAGGGAGAGGAGACAGCCTTTGTGGAAAATCGCCATTTTAAAGAAATTCAGCGACCTCAGGCCCAGTTCTGCCACTTCCGGTTTGGGCACCGTTCAAGGCACCCCTGCGGGCTGGTGGGCGTCCAGGGCCGCCTCTCTAGGGCTGGCGGCTTCATTTGCAGCTCGAGCTTTCCATGCAAGGAGTCATTTGGGCCCAGAACTAACCCGCCGTGAGGCTCTCTACCGCTTGGAGTCCCAGCTGCTCTTAGAAGGGTTCTGAGGAAGGGAAGGGAACCGTAGTTCGGAGGTGGTAGCTCTTAGAGACTCGGCCCCGCAGCGTTGCCACGGACTCCGGCTGCGCCTCTGTCTGCACTTGCCCTACCTTATCCTGAGGGCCTTGCTCAGAGGGCTCCGGGATCTCCCTCGTCGGGGAGGGGGGCGGGGTGGGGACTGCTGGGGTCGGCCTAGAGATCACAGTCTAGGGTGACCAGGTCAGTGCGGCAGGGAGATTGCAAAGGGATGCTGGCTTGTGACCTTCAATGAGGACAATCCCCCCTCCCCCCGCCACCACCAGGCTGGGCACTCTCGACCACCCCGTTCCCCCCACGTCCGGTCCGCGTCCCCTGGGTGGGCTGTGCTGTGCGCCTGGTTCCTTCAAGCTCTCCACTCACTTATCCGTAGTTCTATTTAAACGGACTTCAACGCGGAGACTGTATTCTGCTTGCGATTGCTTGTCGTGCTTCTGGGGGGAGGGGGGAGGAACCTGTAAGATAGTTACCATGGGCAGAGGGAAGTCTTGGAGGGCAGCAACCACCAAGTAACCCTTTTCTTCGGACCACCCATGTTTGCTAGAGGTCCCTGGGGTCCCGCCCGCCGGCCCCGTCGTCTCCTTCCCCACCAGGGGCAGGCAGCGAGGCTTGGGGAGGAGTCTGGAGACAGAGCTGCCCCCTCACGGGGGTCCCCGGGCCCACAGCCCCGCCTACCGCAGACCCCGGCATCCTTCCATCTATCTAAGCCGCCGGAGCCTCCGCGCCACCTTTCCCACCTGCTGCTGCGGACGTGCAGCCTGTGCTAGCGGCCGCTGAGAGCTCTTCCTTCTTCCTTCCCCCCCTCTTTTGTCTTTGTCCCCAAGTCAGGCCATCGGGTGGGGATGAGGGTGGAGGTGGAGGTGGTCAGCTCGTCGCACCTGTAGACCTGTGGCTTCGAGACTTCTGGTTTCTCTTCAGCTCTGAAAAGGGTTACCCTGGGCACCGGCCCAGAGTCCCCCCTCCTAATGGACTTAGCCCCGTGAATTTGCAGTGTTGGGCAGGACAATCTCTGGCACTCGCAAGTCCCATGATTTCTTTGGTAATTTTGAGGGTGGGGGGAGGGACATGAAACCATCTTAGCTTAGCTTCCTGTCTGTGAACGTCCATATGGTGTATTGTGTGTTTTAACAAACGATTTACACTGATTGTTGCTGTAAAAGTGAATTTGGAAATAAAGTTATTACTGATTAAGTAAGGTCTCCGTGCATGGATTCAGAGGACAAGAAAATGATTCAGGATGTACGACGTGCAAGTCCTTTCCTAACCTTAGAGAACTTCGCTCCCAGCAGGAAATGTCAAGGTTGCTAAAATCTCTCTCTGGGGCCTGCAGGTGCAGGAAGAGTTCTCAAGACTCATTCATTTTCACTCGATTCTGATTCTGGTGCTGGGAGTCCGTCCCGATCCAACTCAAAGAAAGGCCAGTACCCTTGTAGGTGGGCTCACAAGGCTGCACTCCAACTCCAGAGTCTGTTAAGACCCACACCGGCATATTCAGAGGGGCCACGGCTGCAGCGGGTGTAGGAGATCTCGTTTGCTCCCAGAGGCCCGGGGCTGGAGCAGAACACTAGGCCCGCCAAGGCTTACATTCCTTCCAGGCTTCCGGAGCCGCATTCCTCTCTCCTTCGGGTCCTCATTAGATTGGGGAAGGAGTCCGCTACACGGAGATAGCAGATAGCCCCTAGCAATGCCACAAAGAAAACAAATACCAAACAGTAGCCATATTAATTCCTGTTCTTTAGTAATTAGGTCAAGGTCCTAAGAAGGAGCCCTTCAATTTTCATACAAAGTTTCAAAATACCGGTTTTCTCTGCTTTCCCCCTTGTGCTCACTCTAGCCACTGCGGGCAGAAGCTTAAGCAGAGAAGGTCTTAAGTGCAGCCACAGACGCAGGAACAGGGCAGCCAGAGAGAAAGGCTCCCTCACGACTCGGCGCTCATCGCCAGATGACTACCGTGGAAAAAGGGAATGAGGCCTGCCGGCGTCTTTCTCTCGTACATACAAAACCCAGCCCGTAGGCTCCTCAGAAGAACGATGCTACGAAGTATGTACGTTCTCACTGACCCCAACCCCAGAAAAAGCGGTGAGAGGTGGGATCTCCCTGAGAGCAATTCAGAACAGTTCTAAGATGTCGTACTGCTGGCCTCACTAGAGAAGGAACATCAAGAGGCAATGACCAATTGCTTACACCCAACAAAAAGTTTATCTACACAGAGCCCCCTATACCCTGGGCACCCCTTACTGCCCCCCCACCCGACTCCATCCTCTCCCTGGTGACCATCAGGTGGCCCTGCCAGGTGCCCAAGGACGGAACGGAGACTTCCCAAGGTTCAGAGCAAGTCCAGGGACCCAGAGAACTAACTGCTCCAGTGGGACAGGGTCCTAAGCTGCCACCCCCGACGTGGACCCGGTCCAATGTCAACAAAGGCCTGGCAACACAACGTTCTGTAACTTTTTTTTTTTATTTTTTTCAATTTTTCCTTCCTTTTTTTTTTTAAGCACTAGTCTGTGCTTTGCGAACAGAATCAAGACATTAACAAAGATCAGCTTCTCTGAAGAAAAGCATTTCTATAGAACAAAGACAGCTACATGTTTCGCTGCCAATACACAGCTCAAAGCAGGAAAAGAAAATATTTACAAAATACAAGGTTTTTTTTTTCCATTTTTGTTTTTGTTTTTTTTTTTTTTAACAATGCTAAAAGGGTTATTCAGAATTTTCAACCTTATAAATAGAAGAAGCACTTTATGCATAGGGATATGGTGCATTATTGTTTTTAAAGAAACAATGACAAACCCTTTAACTTGCAAACAGAATCAAAAAAAATCACTAATGTTGAAAATTGTGAAAAAACCCCAACCATTAAGCAGTTTGTCTACTATTTTTATACGATTACAAAATGGCAACAAAAAAAAAAATAGAAATAAAAATAAAGAAGTTCTTATTGCCCCCCCCTTTTGGTGATGTGATCATACATGAGACAGGCACGAGGTTGACCAAGGGGGGTGATGAGGGAGTGATGGGAACCACAGCTAGGACCAGACAACGTTCCACAGGCAAGGGGAGCGTGGGAAAGGAAAGGCTGGACGCCAACAGGGAAGTGCGTGTGGGGGAAATGGGACCAAATGAATCCACGATGACAGAATCCTAGAGGGGAGATGACTGCTCGTGTCCCTGACCCCCCAGTTTGCAGAGGAGTGGGAATGGAAGTAGCCCTAACCCCACCTTCGCAGACGGGGGACACAGTTGGTAAAAACATCTGGGTGGAAGGCCTGGTGTGTGTGGGTGCGCGGGTGGCATCGGGGAGCAGAGAGGGAGCGCAAGGGGCGGGGCAGGGACCTGAGCAGCCGCAGTCACGTTACTGCAGTGGAGGAGTCAAAACAGAGAGGACCAAACGCAGCGGAAACCCAGACTAGGTCTCCAAGATCTGGATGACAAAGGGAAGCCGTTCTGTCGACTGAGAGTTCGGAACAGGTGGCGGTTATGACCAAGAGGCTCTGGTGGGCGTGGGGGTGCCCTAGCACAGATGGCCAAGGGGGACCCGGCCAGGAGGGCCAGAGCTGGGCCGGGCCGCCGACAGGAGGAGAGGAGAAAGGGTGAGAGTCCAGAGCGTGCTGTTCTCCCCCTACCCTGACCTCAGGCGGCAACGCTGAGCGGGGAGCTTGCCATTCCCTCTGCCCACGTGGCTGTCCCACCCTGTCCACAGGTGCGGGGCGGGGGCGGGGGGGGGGGGGTGGTCACCTAACATCGCTAAGTCCAGTGATTCAACAGTGCGGAGGATGTGCCAGGACCAGGCCAGCAGGGTCTTATCCTGAACTTCTGTTTGCCAACTGGAGGAAGTGCTCAGGTGTGTGACAACAAAACATGGAAACCAAAACCAAACAAAACAAAAATCAAAACAAAACAAAAATACCAAAGTAGAATCTAAATTCCTTAAATTCACTAAAAACTGTGAAAATTTCCGGCATATGATGTTTGAATATCAAACGCAGAGATTTCTGAAGCTTTAATGCCAATAGTTAGTGAGTCTGTTTAGATTCTCGTATCCCGCTCATCTGTGAGTTGGACGCTGAGCTGTGACTGTTGTCGCCAAATGCCGACTCTTGAGGGGGACAACGGGGGGCGAGGTGGGGGCCACCTCTGCCTCTCGGCCAGTCTTGCTGCCTGAGGTGCGCCGAGTACAGCGGGCTGCCCGTTCCTGTGCATCCAGTTGGTCCTCACACTCCGTCTGGGGACTGTATGCCAAGGGGAAGGTTCGCCGTTCCCACGGCTGGACGGACTGTGGGGAGACAAACCGCCATGGTGAGAAGCTGGTTCCAGACTACGTTCCGCCCCAAGGCCCTGGCCCGAGACTCGTGGATTCAAGTCCATGACCAATCTCCAGACTTCCTGGAGCGGTCCAGGAAGAGCCCTTACAGAGCCGGCAGTTCCATGGCACCTTCAGAAGATCAATTTCAAGTGCAGCCCCTTGTCCCCTTTAAAATGGGGAGGGGAGTAAAAATAAATAAAATAAAAGTAAAATAAAATGGGGAGGGGAGTCCTATGACGCAGACCCATCTTCAGCAGGGGCTGTCCCCCTCCCCTGCTCTATCCCCCCACCCTGCCAACCCCCACGCAAAGGCCGTGTGTCCCTCACCTGCTCATCCAGCCCCAGCTCCGGTGTGGAACAGCGGGTGTCTTCACTGGCCAGGTGTCGTAGAGCATCCCGAGCCACAGGGGTGAGGGGCGCCGAGTGCAGTTCTGGGCTAATGGGGCTCCTTGGGGACTGACCGTGGGAGAACTCCGACAAAGAGTGGCTACTACTGACATCAGGGGAGGCGGGCTGGGGGGTGGAGGGGTTGGCACTGCCCAGCTGAGGGGTCGTCCGGCCATCTGATGACCTGTAAGACCTGTACACCAACGAGTGCAAATCTGAGTGCCTGGGTAATGGGGGATGACGCTCTACCTTGGGCGGATGGGGAGGAGGCATGAAAAGGGCATCCCAACCAGAGGAGCCGAGGGAGATGGACACCCAACGGTTCTTTCCCAGAAACCACACGTCCTCTCGTTTCTTCCCACCACCATGTAAGGGGCGGGGTGGGTGGAGGGGGCACACAGGACAGTCGTAAGAGCCCTGTGTGCCCATCATCCCAAGAGAAGGCCACGGCTGAACAATGCCAGGGGCTACTCTCTGGCACAGTGCCCAGTGAATTCCCAGGAAAGGGAAATCAGTCTAGACTTTGAAAACTGTAGTCAAGGGAAAAAAGGCAAAAACAAGAGCCCTAAATCTTTCTACTTGAGAATCCTGAGGGCTTCTGCCACTGTTACAATAAATGGAGACAGGATGGGTCAGTTCTTTCATGCACGACCACCACCCCCCGTTCCACTGTCCTAAGGAAGGTTACCCTGGGTGAGGCCTCCAAAGCTCCTCTGGTTAAATCACCACGACCCGCAAATGGCCTCCTCATGCCACAGACACTACACTTGATCTTAGCCAAAAGGCTGAGAAGCGATCCTAATGCCACAGACAGCTGGCGCCCGGAGCCCAGGAGAGCATGAAAGTTTGCCACAACTGGACAGTCGTCCGGCACTCAGCAAGGACCCAGCCACGGGACCACGTGCCCTCATCAGTTCCACCAAACACCAGGAACTTCTGCGCTCAGGGCCACTGCCAGTGGAGGAGCATGCAGAGCGCCTGTGGGGCAGTGGTAGTTCCACAGACACAGCGGCCAACTCCCTGCCCACCCTCCCTTCACAGGCCTGGCCACCTGAGCCTGCCCCATCACCTGCTGCCCCGCCGCTGGGGTGGCACACTCGTGGTCCACAACCACCGAGCCCTCTCCATCTCCTCACACTTGGCATGTAGGGCGGCGAAGGCTGCATCAGATAGATCCTCGACCTGCGAGAGAAAAGCTTCACTGATCCCCTCTCCCCTCCAGCAAGCCGAGTTTAAGTATGGGTGGATCAATTCTAGAACAAGCCCCAGCCCTTACTAGGCTCTTCCCCATCCGGACAGGAATGCAATGAGCTTGCACTTGACACCCATGGGTCTTGAGGCACTTGGGATGTGTGCACGTGTGTGTGTGTGTGTGTGTGTGTGTGCGCGCGCGCGCGCGTGCATCTCCTAACAGAGAATGACCATGCTGTTACCTCCTCATTCTCCTCGTCAGGACTCCCCTTCAGAGACCGAAGATCGACCTCCCGCCAGCTGCAAAATCAAGAAGGGACAATTGTGAGGGCTAGGCAACCGGGGCAGAATTAGTGTGTCTGTGCAAAGAACGAGAGCTGGGCGCATGTGAACGACCCTGCCCTCTCACGGCTCGGCCTTGGTAGCCCCCAAGGCCTCTGAAAGAGGCTCCACACTCCAATGCCCCAACAGGACACAGGCTGGGAGACTGTGACAAACTCAAGCAAAGGGACTGTTTAGAGGGGACCACCGCTATTCAGTCCCAGCTGACTGCCACTCTGTGAGAGTGCCTGTACGGGGCTGCCCAATTTCTGAGTTGTCAACAAAGGCTAGAAACAAAGATTCATACGTGAAATCCTGCTTTGATGCGGACAACGAACTCCTCAGTGCTGTCAAACAAACATAGCTGCAGCCAGTTTGTGGCCTGTGGTCTGGCTGGTGCTCATATAATAGAGAACTGTATATAGAAACAATTTCACTCCTATCAGGTTAAGACTTTCTCTTAAGGAGAAGGCAAAACCTAAGGCTAGAACCCCAAGGTCTGTGACAAAAAGGGGAAAAGGCCAAGAACAGGAAGAACAGGAAGAACAGGGAGAGGAGCCAATTATCTAGGGCCCCTACCTAGATACCTACCTGGGGGTAAGGATTTCCTTGTATTGTAGTTTCTCTACACGAGTTGTTGCAGCAACAGACATAGGGATGACAATGTTGTTAATGTCGAATGAGCTCTCTCCCCTTCTCCTCCTCACTGGCTGCTGTAAGACAAAGGTAAGTTTAAAAGGGAGGCACAATTTTGCAAACAGCAAATCATACACCTAAGACTTCAAACATTACTGGATCACCAGCCCCCAGGCACCTGGTCCTTGGGTGGGGGCCGGCCCTGCAGCAGCCACTGTCTTCATCAAGGAGGTGGTCTGCCACTACAAGGTCCTCAGGAGAAACGCGAGGTGGCCCTGAGGAGCACCTCCAGCTCACAAGTCTCACTGGTCACCCTCTTCCTTTATGGGCTCACGTGGAAAAAGACTTCAGCTGAATTTTACAGGGTGGGCATCCTGGGGCCTCGAACCTAGTGCTGAGGTTCTGACTCCTCTGTATACACCTTTATCCCCTTCCTTTAAAGTCATCCTTTCTGTTTCCCCCGTTTATCTGTCACTCAGACCCATAGTGGCTCCTAATGCTTAACTGGGCCTAGTGGGGACTCTTCAGGTTAGAAATGCGAGTTCCCTTATCGGGAAAAGACCTCAGAGGACAGGTCCAGCTCAACAGATCCTCTAACCTTGGACATCACGATAGCCCTTCCTCCTTATAGATCTGAACTCTTCAGCTAAGTCTGTACCCACCATCTGCTCAGCCTATGTGATTTCCCCCTCTTTCTGGCTGTTATTCTTGGGGAAGGGTGGAGAGCTTTCTAGCTCTACCAGTGGAGCTGAATGGAGGAAAATGCAGGAAGAGGACCTGGCTCCACAGTTTCTTGGAGAATGGAGATTTGCTTCTCCAGGAGGCTGAGAAGATCAAACTCTCAGGAAGAAAGAAGACTAACAAGGATCCACTATCAGAGGAGGAGGTGGGCACCCACAGCAGCCCGGAGGCCAGAGCAGGAGTAAAGCAGGGAGCCGGAAAACCTGGTTTCTTCCATGGAGGAAAAAGTCCACCAGCTGCTTGGGCCCAGATAACAAACACCCCACCCTGAAACAGACACCGGCAGCCAAGAGGGGCCGGAGGCAAACGGCAGGATGCCACACACGCTGCCATGGTGACAATACAGCTGGAAACACCCGAGAGGCTGCACTCAAACCCAAGCCCCAAGTGTGGTCAGCTCAGAGGGAAGGGGTTAGCGAACAGCAAGATGAGGAAGAAGCTGTTCCCTACAACTAACCCGTCTACTACTCTGTTCCTGGAGGGCGATACAGGATGGATTCATCCCATCATCTCGGGACATTCGGAGAATGTGGTGAAAGGCAGTGTTTTCCGCGCCAGGATTTTGGCTGCGGTCACCTATGATCTCAGGTTACCACGATGTCTTTTCACCTCAACATCCTTCTCTATCAAATGAGAACAAACTGTCCTTTGCCTCACAAATTTAGGGTAACTGGTTAACCAGGATGTTCGAAGACTTTTGTAAATCTTGCCTGGCTGAGTTCTGCAGCTAAGGATTAGTGACTTCATGCCCAAAACCTTCTGCCACTGTCCCATCTCTTTTAAAATTACACTTCCCACTACAAGAAGTGTACCTTAAGGAAGCCTCAAGAGATTGTTTTCCCTAAACCTTGGTCAAGAATGAATGTGAAGCTGGTGGAAACAGGTGTGTATATTCCCTGAATCTTGTGGGCCTGTTATTAGTAGCTTCAAGGGAAAGATATGGGAGTGGGCCCAAGACAGCACCCTCGGAGTCTGTCTTGTTATCAAGCTTTCTACTACGAAAAAACAAAAATGGTTCAATAGGCTTGAGTGCCCTCCTCCGCCAGGCACTCACTTGGTCTGACTTAACTACTGTCTCCCGTTTAGAGCCAGTGGTGCAGAACGGGTGATGGGGATGGAAAGTGGTTCCTCAGAAGCAAGAGGGAGGAGTGCGTTACCAGGCAAAAAGGGGGATGCGGGTCTGTGGCCCCTCCTCTATCAAATCAGAATCTTCAGAGATTTCCTCTTTTTTGACCACTGAGGTGATACTGAGGTATACACCGGCTTTTGGAAAGCCCGCCGTACCTACCCCAGCCCTCCGCGCCCCCAACTTTCTCCAGTGTCGTCTAGCTTCTCTACCTCATTTTCAGGATCTGGCCTACTATTCTTCTTACTACAAATAAATCCATATTCTTTGAAAACATTTGGCAGTGACAGCCTTAAGGGTGAGCACAGCTACAAAATGTGTACTCAATAAGAAGAAAAACTGTCAAGTGATCCAGGCCTAAGTTAACATCCTCCAGACACAGGAGGGCTGGCCGGGTGAGTGAACACTGAAGTCCCCCCAAGAACTGGTCAAGAGTTCAAACTTGAGAATCAGAGACAGACTCTCTGTCTTTGAAATCCTCTGGTTGTCTGAGACCCTCTGAAGGATAATGGAGTTCGTGGTTAAGATACCACATACCTATTTAGACAAAACTTGTGGGTGTAGGAGGTGAAGAAGGGAGGAACAAAGAGGTCATTCGGAAAAGATTGTCTGACTTTTAAGAGCAAAGACAGAACAACAGGAGCCCGTTTTGTGGGCTTGGGAGTTTCTCGATGTCCACTCTAAAGGGGATCCAAAGCACCCACACAGGGGACCTCCGCGACGCCTGGCCTCAGGCTTGCACTTAAGAGCTGGCTGAGCGGTCAGACTGCCTCGGTTTGAACTGCATTTGTAAGCCTCACAAGTTGCCTCACTTTATGCAATTTACTTATCGACCTTAGACAGCCTCAGTTTCCCTGCCTACAAAATGAGAATCCTCAATACCACTTACATCTCAAAGGGCACGATCAGAACTGAATGAGGTAACACAGGTAAAGCAGGCAGAACTGACACAATAAACGTCGTAGTTGCAGCATTTTATTATTACTATCACCACTGCTATTGTAACTACCACCTAAAGGGCCCTTCAGCAGGCACAGAGCAACTACAGGTGCATGTGTTCCAGGAGGCCCACACCGAGGAAGTCAAGTATCAGAAAGCAATCAGCGGGACCGTGTCTGCAACGGCCGTGCGAGCAGCACTCAGGACAGAGCGTGGCGCCAGAAGAGCTGCCCGCCGCCCTGCGCGCACCATAGGAAGTACTGCAGGCAGGGCCCACTGCACCTGTAGTTCCGCTCTGGGGCCTGAGAAGCGAGGCTCTGCCTTCTCCCTCCCTTCCAGGAACCCTAACGTCAGGGCTGGTTCTCAGCGCTCCAGCTCCCCCCGCCCCCCAGCATAACGAAAACAAGGAAATGAAGTGCCTCCAACGCTCCTAAGTGTCTGTCCTCCATTCCTCCTCTCGTGGGAACTTCTTGGACCCACAGGATTAGAGCCGCGGCCCGGCGGAGTCCCATCTGAAACCCAGCCCCACAGACCTGGAACAGGCCCAGACCGCCTTCAGAGTCTGTCTCAGCATCAAGCTTCCTACTATGAGAAACAACTCAAGGAAAACAGGTCAAATACCACTACTTTGACAAAAAATGGCACATCACGGCGAGCCGAGTTCCCCCCAAATCCCACCTTCTACCTTGTCCTCCAGAGCCAGCCACTAGGTGAACCATGGCTGCGGAGGGACTGTGCAGCCGAGCCCAAGGTACTTACAGACGTGCTGGCCGTAACCTGTGGGCTAGAGCTGGTGGGTGCCGAGGTGTCCGATGAGGTGGAGAGCTGTCGCACCAGGGGACTGTGCGGTGGATGTTGGGTGGCCGCCAAGTAGTTGGAACTGCTCATGTCCGTGTGATGCTTCAACACTGCAGAAGTCAACAAAAAAGGAATACATGGCTACCTCAAATGGCTCTACTTCTAGCACAAGTTACAAATGCCAGCAATTCATAAAAGCAAAAATGCATTCTAAGCCTAGAGGATAAAAAGGTGAAGCAAACTGGTTGACAGGAGGTAGGGGACCGGGCAGAGGTTGCTGTAGCAGTAAGAAGTGACCTGCACTTAGAAGCAGTAGGGTCCCTCTACTCTGCCTTCCTAGAAAGTGAAGGACAAAGCTGGGGGCAATTGAGAGATGCCCAGGCTGCCCCAGAAAGCCCTGAGCAGATGCAAATGCAGGTAGAGGTGCCGGGCCTGGCCCTACCTTCACTTCTCTCAGATGAATGGTCTCGCAATCTCATTTTGCTGTGGTTTGGGTCGTGCACAGGTGGCGGTGGGTTGAGCAAGCGCTCTGCTTTGGGCGCTGTCACTCGCTCCACCATAGGCACGGCCCCCACATCGTCTAAGTGCTGCCTGTGGGTCCTGTCAGGCCGGGTTTGGTGATGGGACAGCTCTGAAGAGGGGAACAGAAAAAGAGCTGTGAAATCTTCTCTCAATCTTTTCTTATTTGAGTTCCAAGCTCTTGAGTTCTCTCTAGGCCAATGACGGACACTCAGGGCAGCAGGAGAGTCCTCTGGGACCGAAGCTTCTAGCAAACAGCACAATGGCCAGGATAGGCCAGGCAGCCCACAGGGCCCTCAACCAGAGAAATCTGACACCAGCTACAGAAGACGGCCTGCCCACACATGGACCCAATGCCATGCCACTGCTAGCTGTTCCTCGAGCACTCTGGGTCCTGTCCCGAGATGCATGGTGTCTGGAATAGCTTTCAGAGTCCATCTGAGAACATCCGAGACAGGCAGAAGTAGACTGTGAGCTGAATTTGTATCGGTCAATTGCCTCTCCCAACCCCGACACACTGCCATAGCAAAACAGTAACGTTTATAAAGAATTATAAAGTAATTCTTTATAAAAGAATATAAAAGGAATAGAGAAGTAACTGGAGGAAGACTCTCTGGTCCCCTGAAACTTACTGGCTGTTGTTAGGAAGGAGTTGACCAACTTGTGCCTGTCTTTACGAGTTGGATCTGGCAGGCTGCCTGGCATGGGTGCTCTGTGCTTAAGTGAAAACTTTTTGGGAGGTTTGATTTTGTCAAAAGGCTTGTTCTGCCACTGAGATTTCAGCATGCTCTGGAAGTGCAGGCTTGTGGGAACATCTGTAAGGAACACGAAACACTGCGGGTTAGTCCAGACACCTGGCCTCTGGGCTCCTCTCTCAAGAAGAGAGGTGTGTTCATCAGTACCTCTGGCTCTCCAGTGGGCGGGGATCTACAGCACACCCTTCCTTTATGTGCCGAGTGGCACGATGACCCAGCGGGGCAAAAGCACTGTCATATGGAAGGTCTGTTGATCGGAACTTTACTGAAGGTTGTTTCTTTTCCTCACAAGCAAGTCACTTTTGCCTTTTATTTTCATGTTAAACGAACACCCCATCTAAAACACCTTCTGTTACATGGATGGAGTTTTCCTTGTTCACGTACTCTGCTAAGTTTGTTAAACTACTGGTGTGAAAGACCGATAAGCATCCCGTTTCTATCCTCCTGGAGACTAAAACATTAAAGCCTGATCCTACCAACAGGATAGTTATTCAGGACATATTCATTCAAGAAATATTTGTTGTCTACTGAGTACTATACCCTCCTTCCTCCCTAGCTCCTCACCCCTCACCTAGGGATGATCTATTTTTTTACCTGATTAGTTAATATTCAGTATCATAAATCTCTTAAGCTTAACTGTGATTTTTTACCATTTTCTGATTCACCATTTCTCATACCTTTCTGTTTTCTTAGTTTCATTTATTTTCCTAACAATGGGGCTTTGAGTAATTTCTTTAGAAAAAATATTTCCAGAACTAAAACCATTTTTCTCTCAGACTTTTAAGGTATTACTTCACTATATTCTAACACCCAGTGTTGCAGACAAGATGGAATCTTATTCTTCCTGAATAGTAAGCAGTCGCTTTTTCTTTTAAGCTTTGCAAAAAAACCCCAAAAACAAAAAACCTCATTGTGGTATTACACTGACTCTATAGGTCAATTTGGGGAGAAATGCCTTCTGTCTGCCATCAATTCCAAGCCTTTCAAGCCATCAATGTGGTGTATCTATCTATTTAGTTTTCTTTAATTCTCTCTCAGCAGGGTTTGGCAGTTTTCATTTTAGAGGTCTTATACCTAAGAGTTAATTTAAAATATGTATTTCATTTTGATGTAAGCACCGTTAAGCTCCTTTTTAAAAGACAAAACAGGTTCAGAAAGGTGAATTAACTGTTCAAGGTTACACACTTTAGTATTAGTTAACCAACATTCAAACTTAGGTTTGTATAACCCTAAAGCCCACACTCTTAGCCACTACACCATGAGACTATTCTTTGGCCCAGGGAATGGAGAGATTTAATTCTGAGGTGGAATGTGTTAATAGCAGCCAAACAGATTAGGAAAACTACTGAAGTTTTTAAAGATAATAAATATTTGCTATACGTCCAAGTAATGAGATACAGTCTGTGAGGACAGTGCTGTCTTCTGAAACTTTTTTGCATAATCATTCTTTCCCACACTTAAAAATTCACCTACTCCAACCGTTAAAAGACACAGATCAGCTTTCAGCAATTTCAAAGTTGGGGAGATCCCAACCAGGCCAAGGACATTGGCTCTCATGGTGTTCCCAGCCCTTCCACTCCTCCCTCAAGCCCCTCAATAAAATGGTTTGATTCCCCCTGCCTTCCCCAAAAAGGTCAAATGTTTAAACAAAAGAATTTCTTATTAATAAACGATCAAGAACTGAGTTAAGGTAATAGTGGCAAATATTTTTTACTCTAATTCAGAATGGTTAGGGAAAAGGGTGTGTAGGAAATAAAGCATTGTCTAGAGGCATTCTGAAAGCTGAGCTGAACTGGAATGCATAAAGGCCCCAGAAAGGGGAAAACACTTCCTCTATATCCCAGGACACCCCTTTGTCAACAGAAGAATTGGCAAAGTCTATATGATGGGACAACAAAAGCCTTGTGATTTCATTTTTTCCTTTACTTTCCCCAGTCATTGCTCTCCCAAACCTGAAAATTAAGCCAGGATAAAAGGAGGTAGGGAAACGAGCAACCTGATTTATAATGCAAACAGCAACAGACTGGAAATAAGCAGGCCTGGAGTCAGGTCCTAATTCCAACACCGAGTTAGAAGGCAAAAACAAGAACCTACCACTTGGCTGCGTTTAGCTTCATCTGTGAGAAGAGGCAGCAGGCCTAGAGCCGGGCAGGTGACATCCCAGCACACATGCTCTAGCTCTCCCCTCCTCTGCTGCAGACAAAAGCTAAACAATCAGAATACTCTTTCCTACTGTATCCCAAGACCTCAGATCCTTCTCAAAAAATGACTTAGTTAAACCCAGAAAACTGCTATGAATCCATTTGAGTAAGCACAGAAGAGGAATTTGTTACCGCTAGACCAGGATGACTACGGTTTTTTTTTTTTGTTTTTTTTTTTTTAGTGTTTATTCATTTTTGAGAGAACGCGACAGAGAGAGCGAGCGAGCAAGTGAGCCAGGGAGGGGCAAAGAGAGAGGGAGACACAGAACCTGAGGCAGGCTCCAGGCTGTCAGCACAGAGCCCAGTGCAGGGCTCGATCTCAGGAACCGTGAGATCATGACCCGAGCCGAAGTCAGATACTTAACCAACTGAGCCACCCAGGCGCCCCCAGAGTCTCTCAGCTCTTAACATGTTATGTCAGACACTTCAGTTCCACACCTAATCCCCTTCCCTCACTTAAATGCTCTGAAGTAGAAGCTGCTGCAATGGGAGAATACCAATCTGAGCCCCAGAGTTGAAGTATTAAGCAGAATCCAGAGCAATTTCCCCTATAACCAACCCCACTGCATGGGCAGTTAGGAATAACAACAAACTGCTGGAAGGACTCAGGCTGCTATACTTTGCTAGAAGTTTACTGTGTGTTAACTGCTTTCATATAAGAGTGAACAGGAAGTCAGTTAAATCCCCCAGTCAATGAACAAAAATGATCTCTTAGGGATTGATGGTCTTAGTTCATGCTCTAAGTGGTTAAGTAACAACACCTGGGATCCACGTAAAGCTGAAGCCCTGAAATGGATTAGATATGCAGGACCTGAAAGTGAGCAAGGAAAGGGTATGAAACAGAAGAGAATACAACAGGGACTCATTTGGCCAGAGGACTTCACATATTTGTACCTGTAAGGTAATTCTTCTGTGATGAAGAGAAGAGGGTGCAGATACTTGATTAGGTCAACAACAACAGGAAAACAGAAGTGTTAAGAACAGGAAATAAGAAATAGAAGGAAACGAATACCTTTTAAGCTACTATTTCCTCAGACAAAATAAAAGACTTGACTTTACGCTCACCAGGGTCTGACATTCCAGGATTCACTTAACTGTTTTGCTCATTACTATCCACCATTTTCTCAAGCACATTTTCTAGGGTTGTTTTGTAATACTCCCTTCCTCCTCCTGCTGGTAAAACTGCGGTAGCCTTGTACATAGAGTCTTAGTAAGCTCTCTCACAACAGCATAGATCATCTGGCCAGCAGGTGGTGCTCTTATGAAGCCCAAACTCAAGTTAACATTCTTTCCTCCAAGGGTTTGTACATCCTCTACATTTCAAGCTAAGGATTAACTGGCTTGATTAAGTGGGGGTGACAAGATTCTATCATCCCTAACCACACTTAATGGGAATGTTGGAGGTGTGGTCAACAAGGGAGACAAGTCTAAATAAAGAGGTGCAGGTGGTTCCAACCTAACTACAAAGAAACTGGTGCGGAAACATTAGTAAGACTGCTTGAAAAGCCTGCCATCTCTAAGTAGCTTTCTAGACAACAGGCTGTAAAAGGTGGCCCAGAGGTCAGGTCTGGTGCATGTATGTTTGACCCTCACAGTATTAGGCCGGCTGCTAAGTCTTCACAGTTACTTATTATTCTACACAATGATTATATGGGGAATCTGGAGGTGCTCACATAGAATAACGGTGCCCTTTAGAGTTGGGCATATCTGTGGCCCTGAAAACCTTACCATGCTATTTGTTTGGATCAAAGCAAAAATATCCCAACAGGAACAATATTAGAAATGTTAACAGAGTTCCCCAGGTCAACCCACAGAAAGTCTAATTCATCCATAGGCAAATATGTTCACACATCCTCTTTACAGGCTCCTAAGGAGATTTAATGACTATCTCTCTTGTCTAAACTCCAATGTCATGGTTAGGAGTTGTGTGAGACAGGGAGAAAAAGAGATCGAAAAAGCATTTAAAGGCAGGCAGGAAAGCGAAGATGCTAAAGACCAGAGAAAGGTCTTTCTCCCTCAATGCTACCTCTAGTTGCTTGAAATGGGATGGAGTAGGAAGTGTAAGGGCAGCACTCAGATCTATAGATATGAACCAGTCAGAAGGAAAAAAAAGTGTCGAAAGGGAATGGGTTCCTCCAAGTAGAGATGTTGACCGAACAGGAGACATCACACAACTGAGTACATGTGATTGGGGGATGGGAAGGAAATTCACAACTGTATATGGTAATACTGTTGACAAAGAAAGATCACCATGTTTATAAGCTGGTATGCAGGGAGTATGGAAGAGGCCTAATCGGAACCATAATATAACTATTGACTTCAGGCTTCCTTATTCAAATATGAGACAATACAATTCAGTACTGTGAATCCTGAGACAGTAACCCAAGAAACATTCCTAGGTCTTCCTGGTGGCTCTGTCTGCAGTTACAATCTAGAAATGGGTAGAAACCTGATTTCTCTTAATAACCCAGCTAGGAAGAAGCATGTTACATAGTGAAACAAAGGACAGGCAACAGATGACCTAAGTTTGAATTCTAGAACCATCTAAACTCATTAGCCATTTAGTCTGAAAAGTACAACCTTCTAAACCTGTTTCTTGATCTCTCAAACTGAAGTTAACACCTTACAGGATTAGTGTGAGAAGCAGATAAAACTAGTATGAGAAAGGTGCTTTGTAAACCATAAAATGCTATACAAATAAAATCTTCAGTTACACGAGCTATAATCCAAATGCAAGAGAAGGTAAAAGCCAATAACCCTGGAATCTGAAGTACACAGGAAGACGTGTTAGTGTTTTCTACTCACTGTGTGCTAAAGTTTATTTACTGCTCTACCACCCCTGACCTAAATAAAACCCTGCCTAGCTTGCAAGCCATATGATTCAAGTTTTCTAAACATTTCTACTCTTTTTTTTTTTTTTAATTTTTTTTTTCAACGTTTATTTATTTTTGGGACAGAGAGAGACAGAGCATGAACGGGGGAGGGGCAGAGAGAGAGGGAGACACAGAATCGGAAGCAGGCTCCAGGCTCTGGGCCATCATCAGCCCAGAGCCCGACGCGGGGCTCGAACTCACGGACCGCGAGATCGTGACCTGGCTGAAGTCGGACGCTTAACCGACTGCGCCACCCAGGCGCCCCTAAACATTTCTACTCTTATTAGAAGTCCTATTGTAACAGGAATATTAGATCATGCCCTTACAGTCAAGGGAGTTCTGATAACATGGCCTGGAGTAGTTACAGGATTTAGGTAGCCAAAAAATAATTCAGTCATTTGAAGAACACATAAAGAAAAGGGGATTATAGTAAACCAATGTTTGACCAACTATTACATAGAAGAGGCCATTCTCTAGGATAGCTATCAGTCATGCTTATTTTTATAAATAAAGTTTTATTGAAACACAGTCATGCCCATTTGTTCACATATTGTCAACGCTGCTTTTGTGCTATAGTGGCAGTCATATAGTTGCAACCCAGGCTATACAGAGGAAGTGTGTCCTGCAAAGTCTAAATTATTTAGCATCTGTCCCTTAAAGTAAATGTTTATAAACCATTCATGCTAAATGCTTCTTTTTTTTCATACCACCAAGTAAATCTTAAAATCCCACACTAATTCTTATTCCTCAGACTCCTATTTCAATTACCCTCCTTTCAAAAACTTGTACAGACTACCTTTGGGTGTTATGAAGGACAGAGTAGGGATAAAATACGGTTCCTTCTCTTTATATACACACACCCTGGAAAGCCAGTCATGTAAGCACAGTGATACATACAGCCCCAGTAGGAAGACATTCTCTCAAAGAGTGCTGCCCTTCCTACTTACACCATGGCACACACAGACGATGGACCAGGTTGCTTGTGGCTGGAAGCAACTGTCCTTAGGCCCACCCACAGCCACTTGAAAGGCTGGGGGGAAATCTCTCTCCTGGCAAGGTGCAATCTTTTAGTAGCACATTCTGGTCTGGCACATCTGCTGCACCCTATTTGCAAAAATTCTAAGGGACTCTGGTGAGTGAAATGGATTCTCTGGATGGCACGCGGGTTGTACCAGGATGTTGGCGGACTTTCTTTCACTTGAATCCTGTAAGTCTCAAGAAACTTTGTATTCTGTGGCCTTTCTTACCATCTGGAAATGCTAGAACTGGGTGAACACAAGAGTCCAATTGGGAAAGGCGTTCCAACAGAGGGGCTTCGTAGTGAATTTCCGGGGGCACGGTGACGGTGCTGCCTGAGCCACACAGCGCACAGGAGGGGTTCACATCACAGCCAGAGCGCATCGTGCTGTTCCGGTGAACCTGCGAAAAGCCAAACAAAACACAATTCGTTGTCTGATACAAACCCAGCTCTCACTCATCATCCCAAAGATTCAAAAGACGCTTTCTAGATACCTGTATGACACTACTAACAGAAGTTTGATTCGTTTGTTAGAAGATTCCCTTTTTTGCACCCTAACCTTCAAAGTAATGAACTCGTTTCTTCTTCAATGATGAAATCCAATTATTTGCAGCCCTAAGTGCTCATCTAGGTGCCAAACTTGTGAGCTTAAAGCTACTGGACATGACTTGCTTTCTTCAGCAATTACATCCACCTAAGGGCCTGAATAACCAATCACACGGTCTCCTGGGCTTTTCACAACTCCTTCTGAAGACTTTAGGTAGTCTTAAACCAAATGACAAGTTTTCCAGGACTACACAGAACTCATTAGCTACTTTATTTAACCCAACCTAAGACCTACTGTTTTAAAGTTCGTGCCTAAATAATGAAAATAAATTTGGTATGGTGAATGTTGACACCCGGAGTCTTTGTGTCAGATTATTAAATCCACGGGGACAAAAATTATTTCCATTAAACTTCCTCTGTACACACGTGGGTAGGATAAGAAATAACCTCTCCTGCTAAGTCCACAGCGAAATGAAATCTAAATCTTCAAAAGACTTAATTCTGTTTTAAAAAGGCGGGGGGTTAAACAATTTTACGCTCTGAGAAAAATTTAGGGTCATGCTGAATGAAGGATCCCTAGGCTCTCGTGTCAGGGTGAACAACTGCAGCATATGCCAAATCGTGATCTATGAAAGTCCACTGGGCGGCACAGAGTCCTAGAAGAAAAGGACTTGCCTGTGGAACAGCACCATGAGAAGAGATGCTCTGAGCAAGGTAGCATCAAAATTCTGGTTAGCAAAAACGCTGTAACAACTGTAAGAGCTGGCATTTAGGTTCAGGACAAACATCTTTTTTTTTTTTAATGTTTATTTTTGAGAACGAGAACAAGCAGGGGAGGGGCACAGAGAGAGCGGGAGACAGAGACTCTGAAGCAGGCTCCTCGCTGTCAGCGCAAAGCCCAACACGGGGCTTGAACCCGTGAACCATGAGATCATGACCTGAGCTGAAGTCGATGCTCAACCTACGCAGTCACTCAGGCGTCACTACATAGACATCTCTTGAAAGCTATTGCCTTTACAGACACGTATAGGAGAAAGATAAATATGAGAACAATGCAGTCTTTCATCAACATTCCCCAACCGCCTCCCCTTCTTGCAACCATGTAGATGGGGTGGCATGCAAAGAAGGTGCTGTGGGGGCACTTGGGTGGCTCAGTCGTTGAGCGTCCGACTTCAGCTCAGGTCATTATCTCACGGTTGAGGAGTCTGTGTCCCGCATCGGGCTGTGTGCTAGCAGCTCAGAGTCTGGAGCCCTGCTTCAAATTCTGTGTCTCTCTCTCTCTTTCTCTCTGCCCCTCCCCCACTCGTGTCTGTCTCTGTCTCAGAAATAAGCATTAAAAAACTTTTAAAAACACAACAAAAGGGGCTGTGAAGGTCAGACTGGGTAACTTGCACTAAAGTAAAAGAATTCTAATAAGCTGCAGTTGTAGATGCCACTGAAAGGGAATCATACCAACCAAGCATGATACTACTGTGTAGACAACATTAACTGGTACTGTTTTGGGAAAAAATATCCCTTGCACTGTTTAAGCAGGGTTGGCTTTTGGAAGAGATAAAGAGGTAAAGAGAGAGAGAGTGTATGTTGGCAGAGACAAAAACCACACACCACACTGGATGGATGGGAGGATTTAGGTAATTAGTTAGGATCTAAAAATTGTACCAAAACTTAAAACATTAAAAAGAGATGAGAAAAAGATACCAAAATCAAAATAACAAATCTTAAACGGAGGTATGTTTTTTCCCTCATAAACTAACACACGACACCAATTAGCTCTCTATATGAAAAATGAACATTTCATTTTATGGCTACAGTTCACCCTTCAGTCAACCAACAGCTAATAGATGAGGTATAGAGTAAAAAGAATATAGCAAGGATAACAAAGTAACACTAAAAGATTAAATCAAAGCTGAAATTGCCAAAAGAGGAAATACATGCTAGAAACAGCAAATTTAAGAGCTGTTCTTTGAGAGCTTTCCTTTTTTCTTCCTTCCTAAATCCACCTGAAGGGTGGGGTGGACAGGAACAGACGGATTAACTATAAGACTGGATTAATGAAGAGAAAAAGGAATAAATGCATATGTATAAGAACTCAAAAAAGCACTAGTTAAGTGAAAATCTGGAAACCACGTGTGTATATGTAATATGTGTGCACACTTATGCATTTCTATAATGTTTAAATGTTACATATCTTTGTATTCCATCTAACAAGGGAATACCATACTCATGCCTATAAAAAGGTAGAGGCTCAGACAAGTGTATTTCCTTGGTGAAGTCTTTAAGAACATTAAAGAAGAGACAATCTTCTATTCAATTAAAATGGCTGATACTGACATAAAGAAATCAGAATTCTATTGTCCTTTGAGAAAAATAAAATTCTAACAAAAATTTGACTAAAGTTTTGTGCACATATGTAATTTAAACATCAATCTCACTTTTGAACGAAAACCTGCGAAGTAAAATATTAATAAACACAAGCTAGAAGTATAAAAAATATCTTTAATACAATTTATTGAAAGATAAATTTTGAACTCTTTTGAAGGACGGTTTGGACAACTTTAAAATTACTTCATTCATGGGAATGCAAGCTGGTGCAGCCACTCTGGAAAACAGTATGGACCATTGTGTAAGGGTGAGTACTCTGGACTCTGAAAACAGTATGGAGGTTCCTCAAAAAACTAAAAATAGAACTACCCTAGGACCCAGCAATTGCACTAGTAGGTATTTATCCAAGGGATATAGATTTGCTGTTTTGAAGCAGCACATGCACCCCCATGTTTATAGCAGCACTATCAACAATAGCCAAAGTATGGAAAGAGCTCAAATGTCCATCGATGGATGAATGGATAAAGAAGATGTGGTATATATATACAATGGAGTATTATTCAGCAATCGAAAAGAATGAAATCTTGCCATTTGCAACTATGTGGATGGAACTGGAGGGTATTACGCTAAGTGAAATTAGAAAGACAAAAATCATATGACTTCACTCATACGAGGACTTTAAAAGGCAAAACAGATGAACATAAGGGAAGGGAAACAAATATAATATAAAAACAGGGAGGGGGACAAAACAGAAGAGACTCATAAATATGGAGAACAAACAGAAGGTTTACTGGAGAGGGGGTGGGAGAGGGAATGGGCTAAGTGGGTTAAGGGGTACTAAGGAATCTACTCCTGAAATGATTGTTGCACTATATGCTAATTTGGATGTAAATTTAAAAAAAATAAAATAAAATTACTTCATTCACACATGCTTTGCATAAATGCACAGCTAGAATTTATCCTACAGATATGCTTATTAACTACACAAGACCCACATTCATAAAGAAATAAGATGCTAAATTATATGCATGAACCTATTTATGTTTTTCTTTTTTTAATCACAATGTATATTTTACAATAAGAAAACAAATTTTAAGGGGCGTCTGAGTGGCTCAGTCAGCTAAGCGTCTGACTTCTGCTCAGGTCATTCTCATGGTTCATGAGTTCAAGCCCACACTGGCTTCTCTGCTCTCAGTACAGAGCCTGCTTCAGATTCTGTGTCCCTGTCTCTCTCTCAAAAATAAAATAAACATAAAAAAAAGAGTATTTTACATACTTAAAAAAAAAAGAGAGAGAGAAATTAAAGAAAACACAAATATAAATGACCAGGTGGGAGATTTCTGAATATCAAGATTATTCAATATTAGTAAACCAATTAACACAATTTTATTTGTGTATTTAACTGCTCACTCATACCTTCACAGCTATTATATAGGCACCTCAGTTCAAAACTGAGCTCCTACTCTTCCCAATTTTTTTGCTGCTCAGTCCTAAATCTTTGGACTCATCCTAAACTCCCTTCTTTTACGAAACCCCATTATCCAATCATGATGTAATCCTATGGTCTCCATCTTCTAATGTATCCAGAATCCATTGCTTTATATACCATCTCAATGCAATCACCCTGATCTAAGTCAGCATCTGTTCTCATATGAATTGTAAACTTTTAAAAATGTTTTGTTTATTTTTGAGAGTGGGGTGGGGGGCCGAGGGAGAGCAGAAAGGGGTGGAGATATAGAATCCGAAAGCAGGCTCCAGGCTCTGAGTTGTCAGCACAGAGCCTGACGTGGGGCTCAAACTCATGAACCGTGAGATCATGACCCGAGTCAAAGTCTGGTGCTTAACCGACTGAGCCACCCAGGCACCCCTGTTATATGAATTTCTTAAATAACTTCTAACTGGTCTTCCTGCTTGCCCCTCCTTCAACTAATCAAAATACAGTAGTAGGTGTACTTTGGCTACCAGTCCTCAGCTCAAAATGCTCCAAAGGCTCGTCATTTCATGAGGAATAAGAGCCAAAGTTCTTGCAATGGTGCACACAAAAGCTTTATACCATCTGTCAACTCTATTGCCTCTCTGACCGCATTTCCTTTTATTTCCCACTTCTCTCCTTGCTCAGTTCCTCTGACTGCTTTGCTATTTTCTCAATATGGCAGGCAAAATTCTAAATCACAGGCCTTTGCACTTGGCTCTTCTATTAGTTCCACTGTCATTCCTCTCACCTCAGGTCTTCTTAAAAATGGCTGTTATTTAGAAACATTAAGTGAAAAAAAAAGATTCTATTCTTGATTGTAACAATAAAAAATACTCTAGCTAAGCTTAAAACCTGTAAACACAAAGTTTTAAATTATTATTTATTTATTTTGAGAGATCACAAGCGGGGGAGGGGCAGAGAGAGGGGGATAGCGGATCTGAAGCAGGCTCCACGCTGACAGGCTGACATCTGTGAGCCCGATGTGGGGTCTGAACGCACGAACTGCTAGATCATGACCTGAGCTGAAGTCGGATGCTCAATCGACTGAACCACCGAGGCACCCCGTAAACACAAAGCTTAATTTTTACAGCTATTAATAATCTACAAATTAAACCTATAATTTAAACTCAGTAAGGTTTGGTGGGGAAGGAGAAAAGGCAAACAAGAGTTAAATAACCTTAAAAACTGCAACTGAAAGAATATATGCTTAAAGGGAAAAGTCCCCATAGAATTTCTGATAAGCAAAGATAGAGGGGAGTAATCTGCCCTACCACATATTAAAAGTATTTTAAAGTTACAGTAATTAAGATACAGAAAAGTTAAACAAAAGAACTAGACCAAAGAATATATGACAGCTTACTGTGTAGCAAAGCGGATTATTTCCAAATGAATTAAAAAAAGAAAAAAAAAAAAAGGAAAAGATGACCAATGGAAAACTGTGTGTTAAGGACACTTCCACAGTCCAGGGATCACACAAGACTCCTACAGAAAACATGCCTTCCTTAACCCTTGCCCCAGATGAGCTCACTGTGAAAGATTACAAATCATACAAAACAGACTGATGTGATGCAGTCAGCAGATGCAAAAATGGGGAGAATCTGTCCATCAAGAAGCTAAAAATGGATTAATTTCTTAAAAGTAATTTCTGCATCCAACATGGAGTTCCAACTCACAACCCTGAGATCAAGAGCTGAATGCTCTACTGACTGAGCCAGCCAGGTGCCCCTGGAAATGGAATAATTTGAAAGCAATTTTAAAATAAGTATATTAAAGTTGTTCAAAGACATAAAGGAAGGAATAAACATCATAAAAGAACAGGAAATGATGAAAAAAAAAGAAAAAGGATGTTTCTGAAAGTAACCACAAATTGAGTGAAAAGCACACACTCAAGTAAAAAACCAAAATACAAAAAAATCCAAACTGACAGGTTCGATAGTAAAGTAAATACAGCTGGAGAGAACCCTGATGACTAGGCGGAAGAGTCCAAGAAGACGACAGAAATAAAACACAACAAGCCAGAGAGATGGAAATGGGAAGTGTACAAACAAAGAGAAAATGGAAAGATCTATGACAATCTAATAATACAATACCGTATTAAAAAAGAGAGGAAAAGTTTAAAGAAATTAACAATTTTCAAATTTTCAAAACCCAAGACAGACAAGAACAGACAAGAACTGAGAATGAGGGTGTAAGCCAAGACCTTAAGTGGCTAAAAACTAATTCATACATCTAAATATACCCTTAATACTGCAAAGCATAAAAACAAAACTGAAAGTAGGGAGTTGGGGAATTTAAATTACTAGAGAGAAGGTACAGATAAACTATAAAAGAAGGACAAACTGACATCAGAATTTTCATCAACAATAATAAATACTGGAAGGAAATGAAGTATCTTCAAACTGCTGAATATAAAAATTTTACATGCAGTTAAACCATCACTCAAGAATAAAGGCAATTTATAACTGTATATATTTACAAATACACATATGTAGGGGCACATGAGTGGCTTAGTTAAGTGTCCAACTTCAACTCCAGTGAAGATCTTGAGGTTCGTGGGTTTGAGCCTCACATCAGGCTCTGTGCTGACAGCCTAGAGCCTGGAAGGCGCTTTGTATTCTGTCTTCCTCTCTCTTCACCCCTCCCCGGCTTGCACTAGCTTGCTCTCTCTCAAAAATAAACATTAAAATTTTTTTTTAAAAAAACAGCAACAAACAAACACACATATGTATACATTCAGACACAAAATAAAGACTGGCTTTACAACTCCTAGACCGCTGCTGGAAGGCTACTAAAGGAGGCGCTCAGCAGGAAGGATAGAGTGGGACGGAAGAAGCTCCAGAACAAATAAGAATGGCAAACGTGTTGGTAAATGTTAAGTATGAATTTACAGATGACTGATTTGGGTGGGGTTGAAATTCAAGGTAAAATATTAAAGATCAATAATAGATGAGAAAAAAAAGATGTTTTAAAAAGAGGCATTCAGGGCGTCTGGGTGGCACAGTCGGTTAAGCGTCCGACTTCAGCCAGGTCATGATCTCACGGTCCGGGAGTTCGAGCCCCGCGTCAGGCTCTGGGCTGATGGCTCAGAGCCTGGAGCCTGTTTCCGATTCTGTGTCTCCCTCTCTCTCTGCCCCTCCCCCGTTCATGCTCTGTCTCTCTCTGTCCCAAAAATAATAAACGTTGAAAAAAAAATTTTTTTAATAAATAAATAAATAAATAAATAAATAAATAAATAAATAAAATAAAATAAAAAGAGGCATTCTATGGGTGGAGGATGGGTATTTGGAGGGCATTTGTGATGAGCCCTGGGTGTTATATGTAAGTGATGAACTACTAAATTCTACTCCTGAAACCAATATTACACTATACTTTAGCAAACTAGAATTTAAATAAAAACTTGAAAATACAGACATAAATAGAGGAGTTCTAAAGTCCTCTTGTTCCAAAGTTGCAAGAAATGAAGATTCAAGTAACCCAACAGCAGAAAAGGCATAAAAACAAGGCAAAGAGAAGACTTAAAAAAAAATTATGGAAGAAAGATTCCAAATATAATAGTAATCAGAGTAAATGTAAATGTTTAATTCACCTCTTAAAAACACACCAAAAACAAATGGACACAGAAAAAGTGAAAACAAAGAGATGGAAAAAGGTGTATCTAGCAAGTACTTACCAAGATCCCTATTTAATTAATTAATTTTTTAACGTTTATTTATTTTTGAGACAGAGAGAGACAGAGCATGAATGGGGGAGGGGCAGAGAGAGAGGGAGACACAGAATCGGAAGCAGGCTCCAGGCTCTGAGCCATCAGCCCAGAGCCTGACGCGGGGCTCAAACTCATGGACCGCGAGATTGTGACCTGAGTCGAAGTTGGACGCCCAACCGACTGAGCCACCCAGGCGCCCCCCAAGATCCCTATTTAAAGTAAAAGCATTGTTAAGAGACCAAAAGGGGAACAATATAATGATGAAAGGAAAGATGGCAAAGAAGAAATAACAACCACGAACTTGTATGTACCTAACCAGTCATCCTGGAACTATATCAATATATAGGCATTAAAAAAGAGGAGGAGGAAGAAGAAGAAATGGGAGGTAGGGAAATAAGAGAAGTTGTTTAAAAGTATAAATTTGTATTTTACTAGATAAAGAAGCCCTGGAGATCTAATACACAGTACAGTGATTATGGAGACAACACTACTGTATTATAAATATCAAATGTGCTCAGAGACTAGATCTTAATTATTCCCACCACAAGGAAGAAATGATCATTGTGTGACATGACAGAGATGTTAGCTAAGGCTACAACTGGCAGGCACACTGCAATAGCAATGATCAAATCAACATGTTGTGTATCTTAAACTTATACAATATTACATACCAAATACATTGCAAAGACAAATAGAAAGCAGACCAAAGGACACAGAAGATACGAACACAATGATTAAGCCCAAACTAGAAGTTAAATTTAGAGCCATGAAGTTAACAAACAGGTTATGGATATACTCACACCCAAACACTGTCTTTTTTAAGGAAATGTGGACTCTACAAAAGATGAACTGAAATTATGCCTACCAACACGGAGATCTTGAGAAGACAACAGTGAATTTTAAAAAACCCACCAAGTTGCAGAATATGTACACCATGATGGTATTTATATAAATTTTTTTATGAACATTAAACTGAACAATACATACTGCATTTTGCTCATGGATACACAGATGTGTAGTAAAAACCTAAGTGCCTGAACTGGGAGTATACATACCAAATTCACGATAATGGTTACCTCTGGGGAAGGAAGCAGGTAGAGGAGATGACAGAAAATAAAAGAAACATTAATGTTTATTGTATTTTTCTTTTAAATATTAAAAAAAAGAAAAAAAGTCAAGCTTAGTAACATTTAAGGTGGTTATGTACACAGATGTTTGTTACATCATTCTTTGTACTTTACAGAATTAAAAAAAAAAAAATAGGGAAGGAGGACATTAAATCTGGTAAATTTTTCCATACTCAGGGAATTGAAATTCTTCACACAATAAATTCAGTGGTGCAGAAGAGTTCCAGAAAATTGGCAGTGGGAGTAAAATGAAGTCCAACTATTTCTAACTACAGCACAGGTATGCTAAGTATGAAAAGTTGCTGAAACCGAGGAATTGAATTAGTAATAACACCTTTCCAGATTTAGAATTGAGAAAAAGATTCAACCATCACATGAGTAGCAGAGACAAGGCCCAATGGCCAGTGTACTGAGTAGAATAGTGCCCCCCACCCCAGACCCCATCCCAATCAATATTCATGCCCAACCAGAACCACAGAATGTGACCTTATTTGTAAACAGGATTTTGCAAATGTGATTAGTTTAACATGAAGTAATACTGAATTAGTCTTAAATCCAACAACTGGTGTCTTTAATAAGACTATGTGGGAATGCCTGGGTGGCATCCGACTCTTAATTTCAGCTCAGGTCATTATCTCATGGTTTATGGGATCGAGCCCCACATCAGGTTCTGCACTGACAGTGCGGAGCCTGCTTGAGATTTTTTCTCTCCCTCTCTGCCTCTCCCCTACTCACACCCTCTCACTCACTCTCTCAAAATAAATAAATTAACATAAAAAAAAAAGACCATGTGAAAACACAAAGACACAGGCACACCGGGAAGATGATTGTGTAAAGACAAATGCAGAGATAAGAGATATGCTGCCACAAGCCAAGGAATGCTAAGGACTGCTAGCAACCACTAGAAGCAGGAAGTGGCAAGAAAGGATTCTTCTTTAGAGAGCCTTCAGAGGTAGCAAGGGCTGCCACCTTGATTTCAAACCTCTAGCTTCCAGAACTAGGATGGGAAACACACCCAGCTACTAAATTTTTCTAGTCATAAACACAAAGTCTGGATAAATTGACTCATTTTTTAAGAATAATGAAAGAAAAAAATCCTCAGCATGGGGACGATGAGTAGAATACTGCAGAACAAGGGAAAAGGAAACAAATCTGAGAAATTCAGAAAAAACACACCCCTGGAAAACTGTTAAACAAGTTTGGTGAAACAATCAAACTTCCCACATCTCCAACAGAGTCAAAGACAACACAGGCTCTATGGCATGGAAACAGGGAAGATGAAAGGCAATAAGATGACATAAAAAGGAAATATAAAATCTGAAAAGAAAAAAAAAAATCTTAACCACCCTTGGTAACAGAACTAGAACCTACCTAAGAGGTACTATAGGTTAGACTGACGATCTGGAGAATTAAAACAGGACGTGAGCAATAAACTTTTCTTTCCTTCTTTACACTATGGGAGAACCCAAGAGATGAAAACAATGACAGAAATGTTAACAGCTAACATCTGAATACTTATTATGTGCATTCAAACTAGTCCAATCACTTCCCACGTTTAATTTAATGATTACACTGAGGAGCAGGTAGTAAGAGCTAAACAAACAGGATAGAAAATAATACAGAAATAACCGGAATACTTTAGTTTGTACCTGTAAACTCAGGCGGACCACAAACCAAAGCTATAATAGAAGAAAACTTGATAGAGTGAGATAAAAAAAAAAACCGCAGCAATATCCACTGCAGTTTTGCAATGATGGAAATGTTCAATATTTATGTGACTTAAAGATGGTAGCGGCTAGTCACATGTGACTACTGAACACTTGAAATGTGGCTGTGCCACATTTTTTATCTTCATTTTAAATAGTTACATATGGCTACGGTAGCTACCAAACTGGACAGTACAGAGCAGAACTGGTTACCAATATAAAAGAATGACAATAAGATCATCTGAACTCTATGCCAAAACAAAACAACAAATAATCACCCCCACTGCCAAAAGACAGTGGAACAGTTTTAAGGGACAAAGGTTATGAGCTAAGAACCTGAAACATGGTCAAACTTGTTCTAATCCTGAAGAACTACAAATTCAAATTAAGAACTTAATAAATGGGTACATTAAGGTATAAAGAGGACTATCAATAAATAATGAAATGTTACAATCAAAATAAGCCTAAATAAGCCTTTAAATCCAGTTTTAAAAATGAATATAAAATGGAAAACTTATCTATTTAATAAAATCTCCATTAAAACCAAAGACTTTTTTGAGATTAAAAAAAAAAAAAATGCCACCACCTAAATCTGCTTTTATGATGTTTCAAAAACCACACAGAAAACAAATGCTTAAAAGTAAACGGGGGAGAAAAATCCCATACTACATAACATTAGTATCAAGGAAAGTAGAATGTAAGGCAAAAACTACTGGAGATAGAAGCCATAAGTCACTAAGATATGACTGTAGAGAACCCCACACTAGACACCAATGACATTAAAACAAAAATCAACATAACAGACTACAAATACAAGCAGAAACTACACAAACCGTACTGTAACCAAATGCTATAAAAATTAGTAATTAAATAACAAAAGGTTGAAAAAGAAAAACCATTTAGAATTTGGAAACTCAATTTGTAACTCTTGGGAAAAAAATGCAAAAACTCAATGGCAACTTACAAATAGCAAAAAAACACTTCACACATCAAAGGCTGTGGAAGGCCATCCAAAAACTACACTCAGAAGAAAATTCAAAAGTTAAGTGCTTTTATTATTACAGAAGAACAGAAAAAATTAACCAAGCATTTGAATAAAGGCAGAGAGGAGGGGGAAAAAAAATCAAGACCACAGGAAGCAGAAATTACCAGCAAATAACTGATCTTTGAAATGACCAATAAAACAGGAAAACTGCTGACAGGATTAATGAAGAAAGAGAAGACAAATATAATTAAGACTGAGAAATGGACATAACCACAGGTAACAAGGATTTAAAAATTAAGAATGCTTTCTATAAATTCTGTATGACTTAATTTGAAAAATCTGATAAACGGACAATTTTCTGTACAATAAATAGGTGTTAGTCTCAGATGGTTTTTGACTTAAGTTCCAACAAATTTTAAAGAAACTGATACTTCCCAGAAAAACGCGTTAAAGCTTTCCAGAGCATAGCAAATGGTAAAGTATCCAAATTCATTTTAAGAAGCTACCCTACATCAAAGTTAATAGTGAACTTCTAAAAGGAATGACATGCCTCACTACAACTAACTTTTCTTAACACTGTTCTGAAGTGTATCTAGTCAAGGAAAAGGAGTAAGAAGTGTATAAAGAGGTATCACATTGCTTGCTGGTGACAGATCTATGTAGAAATTAAAAATAATCAACCAGAACACAGAGTTCATAGAAGTGTTCAATTACAAAACTCAAAGCACTCATGAAATAACACTAACAGAAAAGATCTCATTTGCATCACAAAATAACATGAATGTAGGAAATATGTAAGAATTGAATGAAGAGATAAGATACATACATGGAGAAATTCTGTTCCTTTAATACTATAAATTACATTAATTCTCTCTGAAGGAATTTCCATTAGAAACTCAATGCGGTGCACATGAAAAATTCTAGTACCAAAGCTCTCTACTCGTCATTCTCTGTTAATCAGAGTATTAGTTCAAGCACTGAAAAAAATTCTTTTAGCTTGAGGACAGTTTACAAATAAAATATCAGAGCTTCAACTTCTATGTATTTTATCTCAGCCTTTCAAAATTTATTTTGTGTGTGTTTTATAATAAACTACAATTTTCCATATGGCACTCTTGCTCCTGCCCAAAAGTTCAACTAGTATTGAAAAGTTAGGCTTCCAAAATTTATCACAAGAAGCCCCTGTCAATAAAGAACATATTTTATTTGATACCAAATTACTCACTTTTAATACAAACTCAAAATCACTTTAGTTCTTTAGTTCTCATCCACAAATGTCACGACACTCGGCCTTAAGAGAATGTCCTACTGATATGTAATGTCCTGTTATGTCCTCAAGTGTGATACACGAGGAAGTGGTAGAGGACCACTTTAAAGAATCCAACTTTAAAATAAAACCCAGAGCAAACATTCCTACATAATTATCCTCCAACAGACTATAAAATTCCAAAATCACACCAGAACACTGTCAAATCGTCTGATAAGAAATGCTACCCCTATGTTTACAGCAGCATTATTTACAATAGCCAAATTATGGAAGCAGCCCAAATGTCCACTGACAGATGAACGGATAAAGAAGTGGTAAGTACACACACACACGCACACATGCATATGGAATATTACTCAACTATAAAAAAAAGAAATCTTGCCGTTTGCAACAACATGGATGGAGCTAGAGAGTATAATCCTAATAAGTGAAATGAGTCAGAGAAAGACAAATACCATATGATTTCACTCATATGTCGAATTTAAGAAACAAACCAGAGACACACCAAGAAACAGATTCTTAACTATACAGAACTGATGGTTACCAAAGGGGAGGTGGGTGGTGGAATGGGTGAAATGGGTGACAGGGATCAAGGAGGGTACTTGTCATGATGACCACTGGGTGATGTATGGAATTGTTACATCACTATATCGTTTACCTGAAACTAAGATAACATTGTATGTTAGCTATACTGGAATTAAAAAAAGTTGTATTGATCTCAAAAAGAGATTAAAAAAAATGCTATTAAGGCCAATCCAAAAATCTCAAGGCATGTTATTTTTTCTTTTATAATACTATTCGTACTGGGACCCCTGGGTGGCTCCGTCAGTTAAGTGTCCAACTCTTGATGTCGGCTTAGGTCATGATCTCACTGTTATGAGATTGAGCCCTGCATTGAGCTCCATGCTGAGTGTAGAGCCTGCTTGGGATTGATTCATTCTCTCTCTCTCTCTCTCTCTATCTCTCTCTGTCTCTGTCTCTCTGTCTCCCCCTCTCCCTAGCTCATGTGCACAAGCTCTCTCAAAATAAGTAAATAAGCATTAAAAAAATACTATCTGTACTGTGATATACTTAATATACAAAATAACTTTACCTAACAAAATAAAAAGCAACCCTATATTGGCCCCACATTTCTTTTAAAACTTTTACTGATTTGAAATTTCAGTATATTAGAAACTAATGTTTTAGATTGAGCTATAACTATAGCTCATAGAAGCAGGATAGGAAATAAACATAGTGATAACACGTTACAAAAATTTGTCACTTGAGTGTTTCTTCACTGGCCTAATTGCTAACATCTACCATACCAGACCCCCAAAAGTGATGAAATACATAATAAATAGCAATTAAGGGCAACTTGTTATCATATGTACTAATATTACAATAAAATCACAATAATAGGAAATAACCTCCACGTTCTCCCCAGGCTTTACAGATTTCCATGGAAGATAACCCCACTCTCCCAATCTCAAAGCTCTCTGCCCTCCCAACTCTGATACTCACAACACCCTAGTGATTCTTCCTTAGGACTAGTTTTCAAAACTATTGCATCCTGAGAGCTTTGGAGCCTTCAGACTATCACTTCCACTAGGATTACTATTGTCACTAGTCTTTCTTTCTTTCAGACTCCAGTCTCTCTTATCGCCAATCTACTCCAAACATAAACTATCTGTATATTTATCTTTTACAAAAAAAACAGCTTATGATACTTCACTGCTCAAAACTCTAACCTAAAGTCAACAGTTTCGTCATTTAAAGCCTTTCATTATTTACTGACAGATTTCAATCCTGTTTATTTCCAACAAGTTCATCTTACTAAATCCTTTGTTGTAGTCACTGAATTTAAGATACTAATGACATAAAAACAGACTTTTAGAGGCAAAAAGAAATGTGCTACTACACTAAAAGTACATCTCAGCTATAAGATATATTGTAATTTCAGAAATGCTGGTAAAACTTGATAGAATAAAATTCCAGCTGTGATTCAACTAAGATGACTGCTCTGTAAAACTGAATGAGTTCCCTAAAGTGAGTTTTATATTTGGTTCTAGCGTGCACTAGAGGTAATTTAAAATATGTAGATAAGCCAGTAACATTGACATTAAACATGTGTCTTTTACATTCTCTACTTGTAGATATACTAATAACCATCTATCCTGCGTAGGTAGAAATGTGGTGGGAAGGGCAATAACAAGGGTAATTTGAGTTAATCCAGAGAGATGTAGTTCCTGTTTTATTAAAATTCTTTTTAAAAAAACTTGGAAGCAAATCTTATTAAAGTATGAACTCAATGCTGTTTAATAATATCAGAGAATGGCTTATCTGTTACCTTCTTTGCTATCTAGGCTCTGTCATTAGAAAGTAAGCTCCATGAAGGCAAGCACTTTGTTCACCAGTGAAACCACAAGAATACCTGGAGCACACTGGGGATTCAACACAGTGCTGAATAAATTTGCTTGGCAAATCCAGCACCTCAAAATGATAAAAGACAAGATGCCTGCTCAACAGCAAATATCACCAAGCAAGAAGACCTAGTGAGCAATCAAGACAGAATGGCCTTTGCCTCCAACACTGGCAGAACTCCAGTATTTCTGCTATAACCAGCAAATGGTTTATCTCCTGAACTCAATTGGTTTCTTTTGTCTTATTTACCATGTAGCTTACTTTTGCTGGTCAGGATGACTGTGTTTTAGAAACTGACGCTTGGGGGCATCTGGGTGGCTCAGTCGGTTAAACATCTGACTTCTGCTCAGATCAAGTCCCGCATCAGGCTCTGTGCTGACAGCTAGAGCCTGCTTTGGATTCTGGGTCTCCCTCTCTCTGCCCCTCCCCCACTCATGCTGTGTCTCAAAAATAAACACTAAAAAAGAAGGAGGAGGAGGAGGAGAGGAGGGAGGAGGAGGAAGAGAGAGGAGGAGGAGGAGGAAGGAGGAGGGAAGAAGAAAAAAAAAATAACTGGTGCTGGAATCAAAGGGTCTTTTAGTATGCTTTGTATGTCTCTTCACAAGTACATTTGATTTTAGGCATGGACCAGAAGAAGCTATTGTCAAGAGCAGGGAAGGTTTGCTACCATACAGATAAAAAAGAATCCAGGAGGCCACCCTACACCACAGAAAATTTTTACAAAATCCCTAGATGTCATGACACAGTGAGACTAGCAAACTGCCCCGGAGAAAGGACACTACTACCCCTTGAGATTTTTTGTTTTTGTTTGGTTGAGGTTTTTTTGTTGTCAAAAGCATAGAGACATGATCAAAAACGACTTTCTTACATTTGACAGTAATATACAGTTTTCTTGCTTTCTCAATATCAACTCTTTAACCTCTGAGAAAAAAATTCTGACTTATAGGTCTATTCATAAAAAATTGAGACCACAAATGTCAATGTGAGAAACTTGCCAAATACCCTTCTCTTTTCTGTTATTTTGGTAATGCACGCATTCTAAGGAACAGACATGAGAAAAATGGTACAATCTGATAGTTAATTTTTACTGTGCTTTCCTTAAAAACAAACAAAAAAGATAAAGGCAAGGTTATCTGGTCCAACTGCACACTATAACAAAACAAGCCAAGCACCGATAATCCACTGTCTAACCAGTAATGGTTCTGACAATTCTCTCCCCTCTTCTTATGTTATCACTTTTCTCATCAGCAAGTGTATTGTAATAGTTAGCTCTATCTTAACATTTCCCTTCAAATAAGTGATTTCTCCGCTCTCCTATACAGCAATATTGAGTTATCTAGAACGTTTCTCAACTGAAGCATTCAGTTCTCTTTAATGCTTTGAATACATCTCAACTCCTTGCCCCCTTTCTCTCCTGAACCCACTCCACTCCAAGCAGAATTTCGCTCTCCTCCCGTTAGCAAGACAGCTCACACGGACCTCGAACAACCCTAACCCTGCCATACACGATGGTCACTTCGCACCTTTCCTGTGCTGGGCCTGCCTGCGGCACCTCACACACCACCGCTTGTTCCTCACTGACCCACGTTCTTCATTCGTCTTCCATGTGCCTTACTCCCTTCAGTTTCCTTCCACTTCACCAGTCACTCCTTCCCCATCTCTTCCTTCCCCTTGCAAGGCCTCCAGGCCCCATTCCATCGGAGCTCCCGGGCAGTCCCTGTTTCCCTTCATCTGTTGCATTTTTCTCCCCAGCACTTAACGCTATAGGACTTACCATTATACCTAATTTATTATTTTCTGTCTCTACCCACTCGAGTATTTCAGGAGGGCAAACATTTTTATCTGTTTTTGTTTAGTGTTGTATTCCCAGAGCATAGAACAGACCCCGCTCACTGTAGGAGCTCAATAATATTTGTTGAATGAGTGAACAACACAAGTGCTAACAGTAACAGCCACTCTGTACCAGGAACGTATCAGCCAGACATCCCAATGAGCAAGTTACATACGTTTCATTTAACCCTCAAACCACCCGAAGAGGTCACTGAGGCCTGGGGCGAAGGGAAGGATACGGGGAGAGGAGTGTGGGGGTGGTAAACGTGCTCCAAATCATAAAGCTATTAAGTAGCAGTGTCATGATTCAAACCCAAGTTTATCCTCTTTAAAGGTAATGCTCTTAACCACTGCATGGTATGAATTTTACTGAAGTATTATTACATCAGTTTTGGAATGAAGTCCAACTGTGCTATTTGAAGAGGCAGCAATCAAAAGTTTCCTACACTTGTTAACTGACCTCCATTCATTTAGTCACATTAATGTAAAAATTTTAAGAGAGACTCTTATTTGAAAGGAAAGCATGCCATTTTCAGTGATAACAGGACAAGTAGGAAGCACGTTACCCTCCTTCAAAGTGTTGATGGCAGCACTTAAACCTCTTCTTCCCCATTTCTATTAACAAGTTCAAGTCAGTGGTTTCCAAATCTGGCTGAAGAACCATCTAGGAGTTGTTTTTCTGAGAACAAGGGTCCCAGGCCCAACTTCAGAACCTAGTATTTTGTCAAGCTCCCCAGGAAACTTGGGTGGTTAGTGAAGTTTGGAAAACACTAGTTAAATGAACCAAAGTTGGCAAAAGACTAATAATTCTACCTGAGCATCTGGCTCACTGTTTAACAATGACCAAGTCTCACCAGTACTGACCTTCCTGGAAAGAGGAACGATGCTGTTGGGTCGAACAAGCCTTCGTTTCTTACAGCTCAGTACAGGACGTGTTCGGGCTGCCACACAGGTGCCATCAGTTGATGAAGAAACTAGATTCAGTCTTTGCTTTTTTTGTAATTGTTCCTCAGCATCAGAGATGTCACCTGGAATGTGTCTGCCAAGATAGGCTGAAGACTACAATGGGAAGGAAGATATTCCAAGTCTCAGAAGACAAGGAAACAAAGCCTTTGATACCGTTTCAACCTCCTCTGCTTACACATGTTCACAGACACAAACAAGTTCTAGGACAGATGCACATCACTTCTTGATGCTGGTATCTGCTAATCTAAGTGAGTGAGTGAGTGTGTATGTGTGCATGTGCACGTGCATGCAGTGTCTGTGCTGATCTTTAAGACTCTTGGTGGACAACAACATCATGTCTGAATAGTGTAAGTCAGTAAGTGACAAATTCAGGTTCCAAGTGATAAAGTTCTCTTCTACAACAGAAGCATGAATGAAGAATTAGCTGTAGAAAACTGCAAGTGGTAAGAAAATGATTAATCCTGCAAATGTTAATGGGCTACCTAAGTAATAGTTCTTCTATAAAATTCGACTTTCAGGGATGTATACACATTGTTCACTTGTAGAGGGATGCCTTCAACTTTCATAAATACAGATTTAGAAATACAGCCTTTAGGGATCTAATCTGTCCTAGAGTAAAAGATTTTATGTACACGCTTCTGAAGAATTCTACCAAGACTAGGACCAACCATAACGACTCCAATAACTGTAGGACCTTTTCTTTTTTCTCCATGGTGAGTTAATTTTAGGCTACAGTAAGTAAAGGGGAAACACATTAATATGCTAATTAAAATATACTTGCTACTGTAAGATGCATGCACAATATTATTAAGCAATAAGGTTTCTGACTTTAAACCAGGGTTAGTCCTGGCTAGGGATAACTAAGAGTCCCAAATTCATCATTTACGAGCCTACTGAGCACAGGAAGTAGACACAAAACTTACGTGTTAATAACGCCATTGACAAGGTCCTCAATGCTCCACATGATTTAGTAGACAATGACTCTGAATGACCAGAGGCACCATGGTTTTCCAGGGGCTGAGAAACAGACTCGATCTAAATAAGGAGAAGAAAGTTAAAAATACATTATAACATTTAACCAACAGTATCCAGAATGAAAAGCAGCACCATTTCATCACTTAAATGAAACATCTAAAATTTCTGATATCAACCTAAAAAAACTCGTATGAATGAGGAAAAAGGACAATTAAGAGAACTGGCTTTTGCTCTGGGGTGAAGAAGGGTAAGGAACCAAAATATTTTAACAGACTAATAGTAAGTGCCTACTTACAGACTAATAGTAAGTTCCATGATTCCATGGAACAGAAGCTTAGCAAAATAATTACATAGTAACAAGAGTCTTCAACTAAGGGTCAGGAGGGAGGAGAGAATCCCAAGCAGGTTCCACAACCATGGGATCGTGAGCTGAACCAAAATCAAGAGTCAGATGCCTAACCAACTGAGCCACCCAGGGGTCCCAAAACAAATTTATCTTTCTTATAAAAATCTGGGGGCGCCTGGGTGGCTTGGTTGGTTATGTGTCCGACTTCAGCCCAGGTCATGATCTCACGGTCCGTGAGTTCAAGCCCCGCGTCGGGCTCTGTGCTGACAGCTCAGAGCCTGGAGCCTGTTTCAGATTCTGTGTCTCCCTCTCTCTCTGCCCCTCCCCTGTTCATGCTCTCTCTCTCTCTCAAAAATAAATAAACGTTAAAAAAAAATTTTTTTTAAATAAAAAAAAAATCTGAAGAAAAAGCACAAGTCATCAATAATCACATGACCTACAGATAACTGCTGCAAACAGCCTATTTTTTCATGCCTACATATACATATACATATATATACTTAAATGCCATAAATCTTCAGTGTGAATTTTACTGATTTGGGGGCAATTCAGTCCCCAAATTAAAACTGAAGGCACAGAGGAAAACATGATTTAGCACAGAAATGTTTGTCACAGATAAGGCAGCACACAGCAAGCAGTCAAGAGCATGAACCTCACAGAGGGAAATGTGCCTAGGTTCCAGTCCCAATCACACAAGCAGGCACTGAATAATCAGAGGACCGTGGGATATTCTATAATCACACTGAAATCCAAAAGCAGGGCACTGGGGCAACTAGGTTCATCATTCATTCCCAAATGTAAAGCGCTTAAAATATTAACCCCATCCTCCAACAGCATTCCATCTGGAAAAAGAAAACCACAGCTCACAACACACGTAAATTTACTTAAAGCTTCTTAAATATCTTCACACTGCCTTAAGTAAAAGTAAACATTCTCTATCCTGCAGTCCAAAAGGCTGCAAAGACAGAGAGTGGAGATACATTAATAAACACTTTACAAATATTAAACCCACATACTAATTTAAGCTTGATCACTACTACTGCAGTGGTTTACATCATTAGTATTTTCAGGAAACTAACACATGACTCATATCTGTTTTCCAACGAGAAACTGTAAAAAGGATCAAAGAATTTAAAGGCTCTCCTATCCAGAAAGCAGGAGTTATTACTGAGCTTTCTTGAATTTTATGTGGTACATACATCCCACAGCCAGAAAGAAGAGAGCAGAAAAGCTGCAGTAGTAGAGAATTTCTGTTAATTTCCCTTCTTCCAAAAGCAGAGGTTCAGGGGGTGACTTTTTGGGAGTTAAAATTAGCAAGGAAGGTTAGAAGTGATTTCTTCCCTGACTGAAAGGGCTAGGTATATGGAAAAGAATTCAACTTTTATTCCTGGATCAAAATAAATTACTTTTTGACTTTATATGAATTACTTCATGTTTCAAGCTCATCTCAATGATACTCAACATAGTCTTGCTTAAAATCACCAAAATATTGCTGGCCCGTAAACAGTGTACCAGTCATTTCCACGAACTAGCAACATGGCCAGGAAATTGTGCTAAATAGGGAGCGGAACCTTCTGAAAATTCCACTTCCATCAAGTTAGTTAGCTAGGCTTCCATTTTTGCATATATAAAATGGGACTATTTTGTGCCTCACTTTCCTATGCCTCTATACTGAGGTTAAAATATATACAATTGTATGAAAATAATTTTGAATTATTTTTTAAGTTTGCATTTTATATATGTACATATATAAATATGTTTGTATTTTATATATGTATGGATATAAGTATGTTACCTCTACACTCAATGTGGGGCTCGAACTCACGACCCTGAAATTAAGAGTCACACGCTCTTCCGACAGAGCCAGCATGGCGCCCAAGACTTACTTACTTTGAAAAATTTCAACCAGCATAATGCCTAAGATTTACATTTACCTACACCACTGAAAACAGGCAGCTGGAATCTAAAGAAATAAAGTAATTGCAAAAGCAGTCATAAATTCTTATTATTCAACTTATTTATCCACAGTCCAATTTATCTTAATAGTCCTAATTAGTCATTAAAAAAATATATATGGTAGAGCAAATATTCCCCAGCCAGTATCTACCCCTCTATTCTCTATCTCAAAACCCTTGTTGGGCCAATGCACTATTCATTAAACCTGGTGACTGCAAAACTTCAAACAAACAACAACAAAAAAAGAAGTTGTTCTTGCTTAACCAATGGTAGGAAGATAATACCTTGAACTGTTTAAAAAGAAATAGCAACAGTTTACATGTTTAGCATGCCTTTCTTCTGAGAAAGCATTTATCCTCTGACTTATCACTATCACTCCACGAAGGAAGGAAAGGGTAAAAGAACAAGGCTTATTTTACAAATTGAAACAAACAAATAATGAAGTCATCTGTCAAAAGCCACAGAAGCAATATTTTGCTAAAACAAACAAGAGAACTTCAATTTCAAATATTCACCCAGTAATTACCTTTCCTGGAAGAAAAACAGGTATATAAGAAAATATACTTGTTACCTGCTCATTTGCACAAAAGAAAGGTAATCCAAAAACTAATGAAAATGGCCACCTAAAGGAAGTGGGAACAGAATGGAACGAATGGGAAAATGGGAACAAGGCAGTAGGAATGATGGTCTTTTGTACAGCTTGGATTCTTAGAACTATAGTAATGCTTCACATACTCAAAAATAATAATAAAGATCAATTATTGTGTTGGGAGAGAAAACATGGAATACCAGTATTAGAATAACTCTGAAGAGGTAACAAAAACCTAACGGCATTACAAAACAATTACATATCACACTAAAAGGATAAGGAAAAAAAACTAATTTAAGTATAACTTCAGGAAATAGTATTTTGACTGCGTATTATAGGGCAAAGACATTGTACACAATATTGTACTCTGTTTAATAAATACATTTCTCACAAGGATATGAGATGGCAACTATGAAACTACTTTCTGTGATAAAAATGAGTATCAATGAGGAAGGCTGTGGTGTTGGACTGGTATTAATATGCACTTACAGTTTTTAACGTATATACAAATGGGTAAATAAACACTGATACATGTGTATGCATGCATGCTTTAGCACACGTGTGTTTCCCAGCTTTGACTGTTGGGAAGTCCCAGAAGCAATGACACCAAGTAGCAATGAGCACAACTAGTACTCAGATCTTGGTTTCTAAACACTGTTGTCCAATAAAAAGAACCAGGGCTGGAGCAGGTAAAATACAGGATGAGTTCAGAATGTCTTCTGGTGCCTGAAAGTGAATACTCAATAACCGAGGGGAGCAAGCTGAAAAGACACAGGAAACAATATGAAAGAGGCCTGGTACCAAAAATTGAGACAAGTGGAGCATGAATGAATCATAAATAGGAACAGATTATAATCCATAAAATGAAATGAACCTATTCTGATATAAACATTACTGAATGACGGAATAAATACCTAAATAAATGAGGGAGAAAAGACAGCTCTTCCTAATAGAATTCCAATTAACAAATGTAGAAAACAGAAAAATCACCATTTAGTAAACACCACAGTAATAACTGTTGTGGGCAAAACCCACTGGTGGATGATAAAATTGTGGAATAAAGTATAATGAGCAACAGAATATTGCATAGTAACTCCCTAGGAGATACATTCATTACAAAGGGAAACATACTGACTTAACAGTGGGGAAGGCTGGTAGGCACCACCTCAACCAAGTGAAAAAAGGTATCACCAACCAACATCATGTACCCCCAATATGGTGCACTGAGAAGGGCACAGTAGCACTTCTGCGGTGTTCCTTACAAGTGCGCAAGCTCTAATAATGAGAAAACGTCAGATGACTCTAACTGAGGGAATATTACACAAAATAACAGACCAGTATTTCTGTATTAAGGCCATGAAAGACGACAAAGACTGAGGAACAATCATAGACTAAGAGGAGATTTAAAGAGACAGGACAACTAAATGCAGTTATGATTGTGGACCCTCTCCTTCTGCTCCCCCTGCCAAAAACATTAGTGAGAAAACAAGTGAAATTTGAATAAAATCTGAATAGTACTCTATCAATGTTAATTCCAGGTTTTGGTCTTTGTACAATGGTAGTTCAAGTTAACAACACTATGGGAAGCTGGGTAAAGGATATGTGGAGACTGTGTGCTACTTTTGTAACTTTTCTGTAAGTTTAAAATCTTTTTTTTAAAGTTTAAAAAAAGAATGAAGAAAAGTTTATCCAGCATTAATAAAGCAAATTTCATTCATACCCAAATGTGGCATCAATCTACAGCTTCCTGTCACCTACAGGATAAAGTATACAGTTCACTAAGATAAATACAAAATCCATCATGAATTGGCCCCATCATCCAACAGTCCATCAAAGAAAAGTATCTGTAGTTCCTCTATCACACCAGGCTCTCTCAAACCTCTTTCATATCCTACATGCAGTACCCTCCCTGTCAAAACTCACTCTCAATACCATCCTTCAGCAAATGTACAAGGACTCAGTGCAAATACAGTACATCCTTCTCTATTACCTTTCCCGACCTCCCTTAGAAGTGAGAATTCTTGCCCCCCAGACTCCTCGGTTATAGGTCTGTTGTACCACCATATAGCCCTCAAGGGAAGATACCTGGTTATGCTAATAGGTGTTTCCTAGACACACAGCACAGCCTGGAACAGCAAGCTTTTTACCAACCGTTTATTATAGACCAAACACTGTTAGAAGCACATTGTACTTCCTCAATACTTAATTATCAACAACTCCAAAGAGGTACAGAAACAGAGCCACTCCTACCTAAGGCCCTTGAGGGCAGATGTGTTATGGAAATTTATACAGACTTTTAAAAAGTCACACATTGTATGTTCTGGGTAAGTGCTTCAAAATTAAATATAAATCCAAAGCCAAAGAGTGTGTGAACCCAAAGAGTGAATTGTAATGTAAACTATGGACCTTGGGTGACTGTGATATGTCACTGCAGGCTCATCAACTGTAACAAACGCACCACTCTGGTGGGGGGATATTGACAACGGAGACTACCCGAAGCAGGTGTGCCATGCTGGGGCAGGGGGTATATTAAGAAATCTCTATCTTCTGCTCAATTTTGCTATCAACCTTAAAATGCTGCCCCCCAAAAATAGTCCTTTAATTTTAAAAAATCAAATACATTAATATTTCTGCTTCAAAAGGTATGCATAATTAAGAATGTAAAGTCTCATCAAGTATCACTTCAGGTCAAATTCTGTCAACAAATGACCTGATGGAGACCTTAGGGAAAACCACTTCTGCTTCTCACAGATCTTTGGAGTTTGGAGATGCAGATAAGGGGATCTGGACCTGCAGTATTATTCCTACTTTGCACAAGAAGGGAAGTGTGGGTGTTGGGGAGGGTGGCGGGGGGAGGTAGAGTTCTACGAACATCAGTCAGGTCAAGTTGGCAGTGTTGTCTGGATCTTTTACACTCACATTTATTGTTTAGTAATTCTGTCAATTACTGAGTTACAAGTGTGAAAATTTTGAAATATAATTATGGATTTGTCTATCCCTTTAATTTGCATATATTTTATGCTTCATGTATTTGAGGCATCCACCTTTATGACTCTTCTGTCTCCTTGGTGAAATGACCCCATTATCTAAAATGTCCTTCTTTTTTTTTTTTTTTAAATTTTTTTTTTCAACGTTTATTTATTTTTGGGACAGAGAGAGATAGAGCATGAACGGGGGAGGGGCAGAGAGAGAGGGAGACACAGAATCGGAAACAGGCTCCAGGCTCTGAGCCATCAGCCCAGAGCCTGACGCGGGGCTCGAACTCACGGACCGCGAGATCGTGACCTGGCTGAAGTCGGACGCTTAACCGACTGCGCCACCCAGGCGCCCCTAAAATGTCCTTCTTTATCTCTGGTAACTGTCTGAGAATTGTATCTCTGGTATTCCTGTCTTAAAAACGATTTGCTAATATTAATACACACACAGTAGCTTTCTTATGCTTACTGTTCATAAAGTAGATCTTCCCCTGCTTTTCTTCCCCATTGATCTGAGTTTCCAACTGGTATTATTCACTTTCATCCTAAAGAAAGTTCTCTAACATTTCTTTCAGTGCACATGCTCTGCCAACAGATTTTTCTCAATTTCATCTAAAAATGACTTTATTTCACCTTTATTTTTAAAGACTTTTTTTGGCACCGCTCCCTATTTTAATGATCCCATTCCACTATTTTCTGTCCTCCACTGTTTCAGAAAAGAAGTCACCAAACACTACCAATGTTCACTTATATGGAATGCATCTTTTGTCCCTCTGGCTACATGCAAGATTTTCTTCAGCATTCATTTTCACCATGTTGTATTTCTCCTGCTTACTATTTTTGGAGTTTCTTCAATCTGTAAATTTTTTTCATTTGAATATCCAGTCATTATTTCCTCAGCTCCAGCCCCCCTACCTCCACTGGAACTCGAATTATACATACTTACTGTTCCCCCAGCACTATGTTCATCTCTGAGCAGCTCTATGTTCAGTTTTTCTGTCTTCTGGTTGGATAATTCCCACTGATCTGTTATGTGTACGGATCCCTTCTTGTGTAAGTTTTCAATCTGCTGTTTAGTATACCAGTAAATTTTTTACTTGGACACTGTACTTTTCAATTCCACAATTTTATGTTCTGCAAGTTCCACGTGATTTTTTTTTTTTTTTTTAGTTTTCACCTCTTTGCTGATATTTCCCCATGTTTTTGCTACCTTTTACTTTAAATCTTCAAATATATTTCTATAAGTTTTATTAAATGTTTTTATTTTAGAGACAGAGAGAGAGAGAGAGAGAGAGAGAGTGAGAGTGAGAGAGTTGGGAGGGACAGAGAGAGAGAGAGGGAGACAGGATCTGAAGCAGGCTCTGTGCTGTGTGAGCGCAGAGCCCCATGTGAGGCTTGAACCCACGAAACGTGAGATCATGACCTGCGCCGAAGTCAGAGGCTTAACTGACTGAGCCACCCAGGCACTCCTTCAAACATATTTCTATTTAATTCTACTATGAGCCATTTCAGGATCAGTTTCTATCATCTTCTTGCATGATAACGAACACAGTTTCCTGTTTATTGTATATGATATGTTACTCTGAATTCAGTTAAATTTCCCAGAAGCATGTTGATTTCTGCTCTAGTAGGCAAATTTCTAATTGGTTACAAATCAAATGAACCTTGATTTTGTGTAACTAGTTTCAGGCTTTTACAGAAACCTATCAGGGTTTATTTGGGATTTCTTAATTCTATGGTGGGTGAGTTCCTTAGTCCTGGGAAAGTCTTTAACTCCTAAATCATGAGTCTTCTTTGGTTTCAGTATAAGGCCCTAGTCGAAGGTATTTATCAAGTCTTGCTGGAATTCAAACTCCAAATTCTGTTCTTTGCTGCAGTGGGCACTGACTACATTCTCTACTCTGCTCTTTCAGCCTACCAACTGCTGCTTTCTACTTGGCTTTATCTAAACTCTACGGAACTCTGTGGATCAGGGGTTAAGTCAGCTGAAGGACGTGAGAGTTACTTACACAGAATGTGGGACTAAGCCCTCCGCCCCCATGAGTCCCTCTCTGCCACTATTTCCTCCCTCAGTTTCTAGCTACTTGGCAGCTATGACCTCCATCCTCTGACAATATGAAAGCTAAGGAGATGGTGGCTATCTAGTTGAGTCCAAAAAACCCTGTACCAACGGGACAGAGGAGGCCCTGTGAGAATATTTTGTCAGAAATTTTGTTGACTTTCTTTGGTAATTTTTAACTGTGTTCTTCCTACCTAGTAACAGGCATAGGTTCCAAGTTAGCTCTATTCACTGTTTAATTCTTAATTGGGGGAAAGGGGACTACTAACTATTCAAGAGAGTGAGTGGGAGGAGAAAGAAGGAAAGGGCATGTTTTAGAACATGGGAGAACTCTCAATAGCTTTAGACAATCCCCCTTTCCAGGAACACACCCTTTTTTGTTCAGAAGGCTTTTTATTTCATATCAGAATTTATGAGTGCAGCAGTTGACTTTATCAGCACCTGCAGATGCAAAGCCAGAGGCCCTCTGGTTTCTCTCTTCTGCCTACTCTTACCTTTCAAACTGCCTTTAGTAAGGAGTCAGATTGAAGTCTGTTTGCATTAAGGGGCATTTTTCTAGGAGTTCCTCCCTTCTTCTACCTCAGTACTCTACTCTGTGGCAGAAAAACAAAACTCACTCCATCTCAGGGAACATTTCCTGCTTGTCTCCATGGCTCAAAAAAGGCTCACTCGTGCATCCAGTCTCCCAAATCACTTAGTTTCTGCAATATCTATACAACGCCCACAACCAAAGCAGATTATATATTGCGTCCATCAAAAAACACTCATTCAGGTTGGAAATAAGGCAAAAAGATGAAAGTCCTTTCAGTATTAACACTTGAACATCATCTAACAAGTCCACTAAAGGGTCACAGGACTCTCGATGAATTACTTAACTTTGTATTACTTACTATTTATTTACACTGGATTAGGGCTTAGATGCCTTAAGTTGGATGTCTATTTTCAGAACACTGAGGAGTTAAAATTGATCTGTGTTTAGTTGAGAACATGACTCCAAAGGTAATGGCTTTATTATTCTTACAGGGTATTAGAAGTTTTGTAGGCTCCTGAGTAATCTTATTCTAGCACTCATCATTCTCACTGTCATCAGTAAGTTACACTGTATTTTTCTTTAGAATTTTGTCTAACTTCTTAAAACTATATTTTGACCGTTGAAAAATTTGCTTTGGCTTTTTCGTGAATTTCAGAAATGAAAATGCAAAAATGAACAACACAACAAAACAAATGCCTCTGATGTAACTATTTTTACACCACAAGTCTTCAAATGTTTTCTTGAAGGGAAGGAGGAATTAAAAAAAAAAAAAAAAGGCAACAAATACTTCCATTTTGGAAAAAAAATTGTTGATGTGCAGACGCAAAGAGACTAGCTGGTTTAACGCACGATTTCAAAAGCCAACACTCTAGCCTACCAAACACACTGCTGTCACGGGACTTCGGAATTTCTAACAAATGACTTAAATCAAGAAATACTAATATTCATAAAAGCCAAAGAGCTTCTGGGGCAAGAGGGGAGGGAAAAGTGAAAGAAACAAATAAAAAAGTGCTCTTGGGGATTCAGAAATTAAAGAAATTAATTGGGATGTTGAGAGAAATAGAAATAAAGGAAGAAATCATGGAAGAGGGAGACCTGAGCTAGGCTCTAAGGATACAGAAGATTACAGAAAACGACAGCTTTATCCTCATTACAGAACTAAAGAGGGTAACTCAGAGCACTTTCAACATCCTTGTGAGTTAAACCTCTAGTCCCACCTTTTCATCTTATGGTGGCCTTCTCAGAAAGGTTGTCTTTACTCTTCAAAGGTATCAGAGCCACGTGCTCTCCCGATTCTCAGTAATACTCCATGATGCCTTACTTGCTCTAGCTGTAATGTCTTGAGTTAGGAACTGCTTTTAAATTCAAGGTCAACTAGAGAGCTGCAGGAGGGGACCTGTGCTGCTCTACTCAAGAATTCAGACCTTGAAATGTCAAAAGTGATAAAAGGGGACACAGTCCTCTTCCTTCAGCCAATGCCAGGATACCTGCTATAGAGAATGAACTGTGTACTGATGCTACCCCCTGAATTCTCACTCATCTCCCCTTTTCTGTCTTTTACACTTACCAATTTATCATTCCCATGATCCGTCTTCACCTCAGAACTAAGTGGAAGAAATAAGTCTGTTGGTGTATGCTCCGGGGGAGGTGCCTCCCCAAGAACTATCAACCCCTGCAGGACAGAGAGAAAAGCAGCATAAGTGAGTGGTATTATAAGTCACAGATTTAATGAAGGAGTTACTATGACAAGGGTTAGGGACAGGGGACTGGTTTAGCAGAGGCCTCTTCCCTTCTTCTCCTAGGGTTCTGAAACAAAATACACTACACCAGCAGCTTTACTTTCCCAAGAGTTATTTCAACAAAAAGCCTAGCAGTAAGTAGCAATGAGTAAGGCCTAAGTCAGACCCAAACTTCCCCTTTTCTCCACCTGAATGCCGTGACCTACATAGCTTGTTACCTTTGGCATCTTTTTATTCACATCTTTCAGATCTGGAATCTTTATCAAAATATGGTACTTTTACACTGTATTATTAACTAGACTAGACTATAAGAACAGCAGCAATGTAATTTTCTAGTTAACCTGATCACAGATGTGGCTTAAGCAGTACCGTAAGTGCTACAAATATAAGTGATAAGTAAGCCAACTATTTGAGCAGCCAAAACTACTGCAAAGGTGAACAGTCCAGTCCCTATATTACAAACCAAGAACTTAAAAAACAAAAAACTGTTCCAAAGGCACCTGTTTCTCATATGCATAAAAATCACCCCAGATTGGGTTCCTGCTCCACAATTTCAAAATCAGATCTTATGTTCATCCCAGGAAATAAAAAATGTAAAAAGAAATTTAAAACAACTCCACAAATCCTATCCATAGTCAGCAAGGGCCCAGCCTGGTAAAGGCAGAAATGAGCTTGCTGTGAAAAACAAACAAAAAGCCACACACATGAATCTCCCCATGAACTCAAATAGAGGTAACCAAAATCAAGTTCTGATACTGTGTAATAGAAAGACTGAGATGAAAGTAACCAGGGCTTTAAGTCTTTGGTTCTCCTTCTCTGATCCAGAAAATAAGGAGAGCGGACTGATAAGTATCTCTTAAAGGTAATTTTGTATTAGAATCACCTGGGGAAACTCATCAAGCTAATACTTGCCCAGTTTCATCATCAAATCTACTCAGAGTCCCTGGGGTTAGGGATGGGTATTCTACAGTTTTAAAAAACTCCACTGGTAAATCCTAAAGCCAGTTCTAAGTTGAAACACACTAGAGTTGATCAGTCTTGACTCAGCATCGGGGTCCCCCAGTAAACATCCTAAAATATAGATTTTAGGGCCTAGAGATTTTGACTATCGATTTGAGCTCCCTAGCCATTATGACACAAGCTCTTATAGGCCAATGAACCGCATGATCCATCCAAGGGATGGATCCCTTTCCTGTCTAACTCAAAAATCTCTATGAAATAGGGGATGCAAAGAGATGAAATGGGGTAGGGGGAGGGCTGACATTAAGAAAGGACAATGGGGGCACCTGAGTGGCTCAGTTGGTTAAGCGTCCAACTTTGGTTCAGGTCATGATCTCACAGTCTGTGGGTTCGAGCCCTGAGTCGGGTTCTGTGCCGACAGCTCAGAGCCTGGAGCCTGCTTTGGATTCTGTGTGTGTGTGTGTGTGTGTGTGTGTGTGTGTGTGTGTGTGTCTCTCTCTCTCTCTCTCTCTCTCTCTCTCTCTGCCCCTCCCCAGCTCATGCTCTGTCTCTTGCTCTCTCAAAAATAAATAAGAAAGGACAATGGAATTCTACCTCAGTCCAAACACACACACACACACACACACACACACACACACACACACACCCCAAAAAACACACCCCACAATTTAAAAAATAAATATGAAAAATAAGTGTTACAACACCCTCCTGGCCCCGCCCAAAGGGAAGAGAAACAGCATTTACCTATCCTGGCATAAGACTATGACCCGCCCATGTAGAAAGTGAAGTGGAAACTCCACAGAAAAGGGGAGAAAGGTCATTAACTAATAATAAGCAAGAAACATGTGCCCTAGACTTCAAAATGAAGTTATTCTAGCTATAAGAATTTCTGCCGCAAAGTACTTTGTCTCAATCACAAGCACAGAACAGATTTCATAAACTATTTGCAAGAGAAAGCTATCTTGCACACTATTCCATTCTCAAAATACTGCATTCAGTATCTTCCCTGCTTAAGAGCCCTGGTTACAATTATGCCAATCTCTATCCCCCAGAAAATGTCTGAATGTATATGAAGTTGTTATCACTGAGAGGTGGGGGTTTAATGCAATTAAAGATTACAATACTACCTGTTCTTATGTCCTTTGTTCATACTGGTTCTTGCCTTTAAAAAATATTTATCTATCCAAAATGTCATTCATCCTTTTGTTTGTTTATTTTTGAGAGAGACAGAGGCGAATGGGGGAGGAGCAGAGAGAGGGGGAGAACAGAATCCGAAGCAGGCTCCAGGCTCTGAGCTGTCAGCAGAGAGCCCAACAAGGGGCTCAAGCTCACAAGCCGTGAGATCATGACTGAGCTGATGTTGGATGCTTAACCAACTGAGCCACCCAAGTACCCCTGTCATTCATCCTTTCAAAGACCTTGTCAGATCCAAATCCCATCTCCAAGAAAATGTCCCTGGTTAACTGAGCCCTACTTGCTCTATCCACATTACCAGAGGTCCTAAAGTATTGTGATTGTCTTACGTTCTGTGTATCTGAATCTCATTTCCAGAGCAGAACCTTAGGTCAAAATATTCATTTTATTTATTGTTGCCTCAATTTGTTGTTGTTATTGTTTCAGTTTATTTTGAGAGAGTGAGAGAGAGTGTGAGTGGCGGAAGGGAAGAGGGATAATCCCAAGCAGGCTTTGCTATGTCAGCGCAGAAACCCTATGTGGGGCTTGATCTCACGTATAGTGAGATCACGACCTAAGTGGAAATCAAGAGTCAGACGCTCAAGTGACTGAGCCACCCAGGCGCCCCAATTTGTTGCTTATTAACTAATGTTAAGCTCTTTTTTTTTTTTTTAATTTTTCAACGTTTATTTATTTTTGGGACAGAGAGAGACAGAGCATGAACGGGGGAGGGGCAGAGAGAGAGGGAGACACAGAATCGGAAACAGGCTCCAGGCTCCGAGCCATCAGCCCAGAGCCTGACGCGGGGCTCGAACTCACGGACCGCGAGATCGTGACCTGGCTGAAGTCGGACGCTTAACCGACTGCGCCACCCAGGCGCCCCAAGCTCTTAAAGACTTAGACAAAATACATATATATCTGAATCCCATATTCCCTAGCAGAGTCATACACCAAGAATGGAAATATGTAACAATTATTTTTTGAGTTTTAGGTTAAAAAGTTTTTTCTTTGAATAGGAAAATATTAAGTTTATATTAATTATAGCCAGAAGCCTAAATAATCCAATTACCAGGTATAAAGTTACTCCCTCAATTTTTTTAGGTGAGAAGTCAGGAATAACAGCCAATATTTTCCAAAGAGAAAACTTTTTCCTTAAACCCTAATTTCTGAAAATAAACACCTGAGAGACAACAAGGATACTCTCCTGAGACTTTATGAGACCTCGTAGGGCCCATTTATTCCCCATCATTTTACAGACCCAGAGAGGATGCAGGTTGAAGGTCTTGTCAACAGGCCAATCCATGGCAGAACTAAGGCTAATGGCTGGGTTAAACTACTGTTGTTTTTTTATTCATTCAAATCAAGCCATCAATTACCCATTTATCTACATTTGTTAGTTGCTGGGGATACAGGAAAGAAGGAGAGACCTATCCTTCCACCCCCACACCACCTGAACCCATCCCATAAAATGCTTACATTCTAATACAGGGGAAGACAGACAATGAACAAACAAGTAAGTAAATTTTATGCAGTACATTAGAAGATGTTAAATGCTAAAAATAAAGGGACAGTGTAAGGATTAAATGGGAGTGGGCACCTCAGTGCTATTACTGCACTCTAATAGAGCAAACTGGCAGAGGCCAAGGTAAAAAGACCAGGAGAGTCTCCCCATCCTTCTTCACTGCTCCCCGAGTCAGAACCAGGGTCATGCCCAAGCTGCCCAGGCCTAGCAAACTCCTATATAAGGATGAAAGGAACTGGGATGGGTTAGAGTTGCACGCAGTCTTAACGTAGCCTTATAAGTTATTTCTCTGTGGAAATGCAAAGCTGTCATGTATGTCAAAAAAAGGAAGAAAAAAATTAATATGTACCAGAATTTAAAAAGGAAGGAATGGTAGAAGGAATTATGCTAAGCCTGATGACAAAACAGGGCAAAAGAAAGCAAGCAAAAAGGGAAGAATAGAAAAAACTTAAAGTTGTAGACTTGGGTTAATTGCTTCTCTTTCACCAATTTTGTATAACAGAAGGAGTCAAAGTACAAGATTAAAAAACATCACCTCTTAACTTATAATACAGAATTAAGATGTAATTTCACCTACTTGCTCCCTTTTTCATTCTGAGTAGGTCAATGTCCCTTACCCATCTTAAGATAAAGCAGTGACCTCACTAATACATCAGCTCCACAAGAACCATCCTGGGCTACCACCCAGGCAAGACCCAGCTGTCCACAATGCCTTATAACCCCACTGAGATGGGAAGATAAACTGCTTAACATCACTTTTGAAGACAATGGTGTATTTCTAGGCTTCTGCTATTCCATTCAGCTCCTTTTCTATCCAGAAGCTTCAATGCTCTTCCACCTCTCATTCCCAATAATATGTCCATTTTTAGTTAGCAGCTGCTATGTAATTTCACAGATCAGTCAAGGAAGAGATAAAAGAAAAATGATATGTTTTGTATTAGACACAGATGTTGAAGACTGTGCTACGAGAAAGAAAGTCTCCTTCAGCAACAGAACCCATCTGGTCCCTGTGCTTTTCCCCCTCAGTTTTATGTAGCAGGTATGAAATTTCAATGAAATTAGACAGAAAATGCTCTGGACTCAGAAAAACTGCTCCAGGTTCAAATTTAGCTCTGCCTCTTACAAGCTTGTAAGCTGTAAGATTTGCTCTGTGCATTTAACATACATGAAGATACCCGTATACAGTACACACTCCAGGTACATACATTGTTTTCCTTTCTCACTTTAAGGCATGGGAGTTTTAAAATAACAAAACAAAACAAAACAAAACAAAACAAAACAAAACAAGCTCACTGAATATGAAAATTAAAATACAATAGTTGGGGAGCCTGGGTGGCTCAGTTGGCTGGGCATCCGACTCTTGAATTTGGCTCAGGTCAGGATCCCAGGGTCATGGGATAGAGTCCTGCACCAGGCTCTGACCTGAGCCTGGAGCCTGCTTCAGATTCTCTTGGTCTCTCCCTCTGTCCCTCCCCGGCCACCTCTCAAATTAAGGGCGGGGACGGTGGGAGTAAGTAGCAGAGTACAGAGGAACTCCTAAACACTATCTTTTCTCCAAAAAGCAAAAGGAAATCATGACTACCAAAGAAACTCTCAAGACTCTCTCAATCTGGAAGTTAACACTTAACTTCTAACAGAAGAGAAATTGGTAGTCAACTAGTGGTAGTTTTCAAATGCTTTCTTTTTTGGAATATGTTACTTTAAGAAAATTAACGTTAACATGCTAGAAAGAAAATCTTTAGAAAGAAAAAGCCTCACCCCCTAATTCCCCAACCTAAGACAACCTACAATTGACCACCAAACCTGGATTCATCTCATGAAAAGGTCTGTACTACCCAGGCAATCCTGGCAAATCTTGGAGCAGGATGGGAAATGGAAACATCAATCCACTTTACTAAAACACAGGCAGTTAAAAACCTCCCATTTTAATAACTCAAAAAGTAGCCGAGCACTTGAAGCAACTGCCAACTTGAGCAACAGATGCTCACATCTCAGCTCTGTGATTACATGTTCACTTGACTATGAACAAACTGCTAACCTCTCTGACCCTCCACTGGTATACCTTTAAATTTGTAAGTAACAGTAAAATTCTTAGCACCGTGCCTGGCACATAGTAAATGCCCAACAACTTCTATTATTATAGTGATATGAAGACTAAATGCCTGTTACTTTATCTTCGGGGTAAATTTCATTGCTTATATAGTCATATAGGCTTGAACAGTAGCCCCCCAAAATTTATATAACCCAGAACCTAAAAATGTGTCCTTATTTGGAAATAGGGTCTTTGTAGATATAATTGGGTTAAAATGAACCCTTTAGTGTGGGCCCTAAATCCCAGTATGACTGGTGTTCTTTTAAAAGGGAAATGTGGACACAGACACACAGAGAGAAGACAGCCACGTGAGGACAGAGGAGGAAAGTGGAATGACGCAGCTATGAATGCAGGAACACCAAGAAACGCCAGCAATCACCAGAAGCTTAGGAAGAGGCAAGGAAGACTTCTTCCTTAGACTCTTCAGAGGGAGCATGGCCTTCCTGATGCCTTGATCTCAGAATTCTAGCCTGCAAAACTGTGAGAAAATACATTTGTGTTGTTTTAAGTTTACTGCTCGATTTGTGCTTTGCTACAGCAGTCCCAAGAAACTAATACATTTGTTTTAAGCAGACATTGTATAAATAAAGATATTTAATAAAGTTGTCAATTTTCTTGAAATATTACTTATTAGGACATATTATTTATTAGGATCATCATTCAACTTTTACTCTTCCTGTCACAATTTTGTAGCATTGTGTATTCAGACTGCAGAGCAAGAAAATATAATCATGAATGCCTTATTTTACAGACCATGAAAACTGAGGATCAGAAAGGTTCAGTGGCTTTTCTTCCCAACCTTATATAGCTATATGGTAGCAGAGAGCACGAGAACCAAAGATTATCAAGTCCAAGCCTGGCATTTCTTTAATACATTATATTCTGAATAATGAAACTTTTGGATAGTCAATATACGTACAAAACCCCAGAATACTTTCCAGATATTTAGAAATACCTAACACTTTTGAAAGTTTCCTAAAACTGAACATAAAAGTACCCATGATGTGATTTAGCTAAAAATATTTATTATGGTATGCTTTATAATTAAAAAAAATTTTTTTTAATGTTTATTTATTTTTGACAGAGAGAGCACGCGCGCGCGCGCTCTCGCATGAGCGGGGGAGGGGCAGAGAGAGAGGGAGACAGAATCTGAAGCAGGCTCCAGGCTCCGAGTTGTCAGCACAGAGCCCAACGTGGGGCTCGAACCCACAGACCGCGAGATCATGACCTGAGCTGAAGTCAGACGCTCAACCGACTGAGCCACCCAGGTGCTCCTATAATATAATTTTAATAACAGGCGTAATTAAAACCGCCACCAAAATAAGGTAACAGAATGTAGTCCTTAAAATGTTTCCCCCCAAAAAGCAACAAGAAGAGCACTCCAGAGGGATTTCTGGAATACAAACTTAGATGACGTGTGTGGGAGGCCGCAGACTTTTACTTCAAACTCATCACTGTATCTTGTCAGCTGGTTACTCTTTAACTTTTGGCCTACTAGTTAATTTAATGCATACAGTCCACAGTACAGCAGTTCTCTGGAGGCTTTGACCAGCACCAAGGTGGGACAAAAAAGTGTTGCGACACTTATTTTAGGAACAGTCAACTCTACATTTAGACCAGAGTCCAGTCATGGAGACTGGCTCAACTACCACAAAACTACCAGTGTCACTATCCAAGATAAAAGTTCTATGAGAAGAATCAGGACTCTGCAGATAGGAGGACACAGAAAAACCAAAATCTTGTAAGAATGTAAAATCCATGAAAGGAGGATTTTTATTTATCCCTGTGACCCCCTGTAATGAGATCAGTGCCTTGTACACAGTAGGCACTCACCTGTGTGCTAAACGGATGGCTTTTCCATGTACGTTTATCCCTCAGTCAAACCCAAACTGAGTAAGGGACTTTTTTCTAAGTTGATTTTTAAGAAGAAAAACTACCAAAAAAAAAAAAAAAAAGAAAAGAAGAAAAACTACCACACTGTCACTATAAAAGAGAAAAGTTCTATGGTAAGAATCAGGACTCTGCAGATAGGAGGACACAAAAAACCAAAATCCCAAACACCAATGTCTAATTTCCCTGGAACAATCTTTCACAAAAAACCCTATTTTTCCTCAAGAAAGCAAGGGAAGCTTAGTGGTAAAACAGAAGTGCATCAAAGTAAAAAACCAAGATGAAATCCTAGGTCATCATCGCTTTTCCATAAATATAACAAATATGAGTTACATCAATGGCTTACATTATATAGTGTCTTTTTCTTATGTTTCCTATTAGCCCAAATATAGGAACTGTTTTGTTCTAAACACATGTTCAATTTAACATTAACTAACAGTGTTGTCTGCGCTATACTAAACAACATCAGGCCCTTAAACAAATTAAACCACTACAGCAGATCACATTAAACCATGCTCTTTGACACAGCTAAGAGTTATTGAGGGATGGGAAAAAAGGGATAATGGTAGTTTTTAACTGGTCTGAAAAAGACCAGACATTTATCTCTTACCTTATTAGCACGTATCTGCTTATAAATATCTGTTTGCTGCCGAATTCGATATTCCAAGTCAGAAACATGAGCCTGAAGCCAGTTCCAGCGGCTGACAATAGCTGCTCGGTCTGCAGCCCATCTCCACTCTGACCTGCGCCTCCTAAAAGGAAAGAAACTGAGTGAAATCCAAAAGTAGCAGTAAGATTTACAGCAAATGGGACGGGGAGGGTTTTAACATCTAAAGGCCCGTATACCAACTGACTCTAGTACCAAGAAAAACCAAGACTCTGTGTGTGTGTGTGTGTGTGTGTCAGAGGACACACATGGAAGGCACTTCACATATAGATATTTCCCAAATTAACTAGTTGCAACTGTCTTCTAGTATCCTGATCCTGCATAAATTTCAGAGAAGAGAGAGAAATATTCTCAGGAGATTTCTCAGGAGACAGCGAAGTATTTTCTACTTTAACATAAGACATATAAACAATAAAGATTATCTACACAGCAAATCCAAAAGACACCGCATATTATTAAAGCTAAGAATTCTTAGAATGTAACAATTAAAACTGTTCAGATCATGATACAAAAACTTGAAGTGCTGCTATGTGCCGATATGTAGAAAATACTCATTTTTTTTAAAAAGCACTATTCACAGCACCAACAAATGCTAATGCCATACACAAAAGATCTTTAGAATAGTAAAAGAATTTAATGGAATACTGTTTATTTTTATTAATTATTGTATCTATCAACATGACTAAATCTCAACAATATGGAATGGAAAAACTGTAAGAAAACTAAAAAAGAATAAACATAAAATAAGAACTGTTGCCAATACATAAACAGTAAGTATAAAAACATGCATAGAACTGACACTCAACAATTGAGGATTAAGGTCCTGAGAAGGGGAATGGAGAAGTCAGATTTTAGCTTGACCTATAATGTAATAATTGATTCTTCTTTAAAAACAGGGGTGCCTCAGTCAGTTAAGTGCCTGACTTCGGTTCAGGTCATAATCTCACGGTTTGTGGGTTCGAGCCCCACATTGGGCTCTGTGCTGGTAGCATAGAGCCTGGAGCCTGCTTTGGATTCTGTGTCTCTCTCTCTGCACCGCCCCCCCCCCCCAAACATTTAAAAAAATTAAAAAATAAAAAAGTCAAGGGGTACCTGTACCTGGGTGGCTCAGTTGGTTAAGTGTCCAACTCTTGATTTCTGCTCAGGTCATTATCTCACGGTGGTGAGATTGAGCCCCACAATGGCCTCTGTGCTGGGCATGGAACCTGCTTGGGATTCTCTCTCTTTCTCTCTCTCGTCCTCCAGCCCCCAAATAAATAAACACTTAAAATAATAATAAAATAAAAACAAAAGTCTGGGACACCTGGCTGGCTCACTTGGAAGAGCATGCCATTCCTGATCTTGGTGTCATGAGTTCAAGCCCCATATTGGATGTAGAGATTACTTTAAGAAATAAAAAACTTAAAAAACACAATAAAAATAAAAACAAAAAGTCTGATAGAAATGACATCTTAACATTCCTTAAATATTAAAGCAGGTATATGGCACCTGGTATATTCTATAATCAAAATATGTAATAATCCTCCACAAAATTCTTTTTCAACAAAGCAGCAGTCACTGACCATAGCCCCACCTCCAGTCAGGATATACATACTCATTACTAAAAATTTTAAGTGGCTATTAAGTGAACTTTCACAAAGTCTACTAATGGGGTAAAAAAAACAGCATAATGTCAATAATAAAAGAGAATACATCTAACCGTGGTAGGGTTAGAAATGAGTTAATTCTTTTATTTATTATTATTATTTTTTAATGTCTATTTCTTTCTGAGAGAGAGAGCTAGCACACAGGGGAGGGACAGAGGAAGAAAGGGACAGAGGATCTGAAGCAGGCTCTGTGTTGACAGCAGACAGTCTGATGTGGGGCTCGAACTCACAAACCACGAGATCATGACCTGAGCCGAAGTCAGATGCTTAACCAACTGAGCCACCTAGGTGTCCCAGAAACGAGTTCTTAATTACACCATTATAATTAAGACCAAGGACAGCAATGGTATTTTACTAACTTCTATTTTATATGGTCCAAAATAAGCCACTCAGGCCAATCACTGTCATAAAGTATTATCCAATTATTTCTCTTTCAGAAAGAAGGTATTTTATAGTACCTAATATTGACAGAATCAGTATATGATGTAAAGATACTTTTTTAAAAAGTATAATTATCTGGATTAATGTTGGCTGCAGGTCTAGTTCTAGCTCAAGTTCAGGAAAGAACCTCAAGAGGTAAAGTATAACCACTTGAGGATCATTCCTGAACTATAAAAATGTCCTCCCTTTTCTAAGAGGCAAGGCTAGTTAACCTGCAGAGCCACTTTCGAACTCTCACTCCTCTACAAGGTTCACCCCCTTCCTATCTGGCAAAATCTCTTGGTTTTACAAATCATTCATTCCTGAAGCTACCACAGCACCAAATGCCCATGTACCATATCACCACTGGGCTACTCCAAAAACCTCCTCAGCTACTACTCCTAATGTAAGTCATACACTACTTTTCCTAAATAAACTCCCCTCAAACCTCATTTCTTCCATCACTCTTATGTGTAAGGAACCGTACAGTTATTGTGGCTTCTTTTCAAATCTTAAGCTTTCAAGAAAACAAAGTGTAAGGGGAGTCAAATATTGTAAAAGACAGCAATTCAAAGACAAAAAGTGATTAATAAAACTAACACAACACCCATTTAATGCCAGTTTATTCACAAATTTATTTTAACTGACAGTGGCTAGCCAAAACAAAACCCTAATGTTGAAAGTTAAAGCAAAAGAAAGAATGACTTCTTGGCAAATTTACAGCACTTCCTCCTTAGTCACTCTTGGTGGACAAAGAATCCTGGCAGTCTCTCCCAATGATCCTGAACTTAGCTCATAACGCTTCTCATGACAGTGTTCCAGGACACCAAGCACTCTAAATTGGCAGAAAAGATGAAACCTATTTGTTATCTCTGAATTTAGATACATCTTAACCAAAAGATTTCTTTTTTTTTTTGTTCTTTCTTGTCTGATGTCAAGGTGGGGCGGGGAGGAGAGATAATAAACCCAAACACTTTTAAATCTGTTTGAAAGCCTGAGAATATAAAAGGAAAAGAAAATTACTTAAAACATTTCAGTTCATAAGAACTTTGATGAGTAAGTACTATTTTTCTTTGATATTAAGGAATAGCCCTTCTAAATTTTCCTAAGGTCAAAACTAACAAGCCTGCTATATAGGTATTTTCCTAAATATCAATAATAAACTGAGTCTCCTAGTAAGATTTTTTGGAAATTGGCTAATAAATTAAAGATAGGCAGCATTAAGGGAATACTGAAATTCCCAAATTATGAACAGGTTTCATTCTACAAATACACTTGTCATATGACAGTTTAGAACTGGAAGGGATTTTCAATAGGAAGTTGTCACAGTATTATAACATAATTAATGAAAAATGGAAAACCTTACCCCAAATGTCCAAAAAGTATCTTGTGTTTAAAATACCAGCAATAGGGGCGCCTGGGTGGCGCAGTCGGTTAAGCTTCCGACTTCAGCCAGGTCACGATCTCGCGGTCCGTGAGTTCGAGCCCCGCGTCGGGCTCTTTGCTGACAGCTCAGAGCCTGGAGCCTGATTCTGATTGTGTCTCCCTCTATCTGCCCCTTCCCCACTCATGCTCTGTCTCTCTCTCAAAAATAAATAAACTTTAAAGAGAAGAGAAGAGAAGAGAAGAGAAGAGAAGAGAAGAGAAGAGAAGAGAAGAGAAGAGAAGAGAAGAGAAAAGAAAATACCAGCAATATGGGCAAAAGCTAAACTGTTAGCAAAGGTGAGAGAGGTACACAGTTAACGAGTCAGAGGTAGCTATGAAGATGTTACCACACTCCAGTGATAGAGAACATAAAACATTATTGCAAGAGTAAGAGCTTCACATCTTTTTTTTCCCCCCGTTTCAGACACAACATGCCACAGAATCTCAGTTTACCAGGGGTAGAGGTGAATTTCCCAATATTCGAAATGTAAATTTATTACTCTGATAACTTGCAGATTAAAAACAAGAGGCATCGATTTAGTATCAGTCATACAAACTTCAAAGAAGAGCACATAACTAAGGTTGCAGAGTGATAATTATTCAATGAACTGGTTTTTACTGTAGTCCTTACAAATGATGAATAAAAAGATATAAACAGAGGAGTCTTTCAATTCTTTCTTGTTGCTTATTCTGTGCTAACAATTAGTGAAATAATTGTTTTAACTGTGTTATCTGTGCAGGACACTGGAATTTTTTTAATTTAATGTTTATTTATTTAAGCAGGGAGAGCGAGTGGGGGGGGGGAGAGAGAGAGAGAGAGGGAGAGAGAGAGGGGAGAGAGGGAGAGAGAGAGAGGGAGAGAGGGAGAGAGAGAGAGGGAGAGAGAGAGGGAGAGAGAGAGGGAGAGAGAGAGGGAGAGAGAGAGGGAGAGAGAGAGAATGAATATTCCAAGCAGGCTCCATGCTCAGCAGAGCCTGATACGGGGCTTGATCCAAAAACTGTGAGATCACAACCTGAGCCTATATCAAGAGTTGGACGCTCAACCAACTGAGCCACCCAGGTGCCCCCTAAAATGCCTCCCAATCTATTATTCTGCTGTGTGCTTTACTCCAGTTTATATAGAAATATCTGTCTGTAAATACCAGGCTACCATCTGAGTGGGAATTCATTTTAACTCATATTTTGCCACTTGCTTTTATAAGCATTTTATGGTAAATTTACTTTGTCGCCATGTGCTGTATAAAAAAAATCTATTAAAATTTTACACTCTGGATTGATTTTTGGTTACATAAATGCAGGAAGATACAGTGCCAATATTTCCTTTGGTAATACCACATGAATAACATATTTAATGTTGCCAGCTATGTACCAGTATTTATTTGTATAAAACTATACATGCTGTATAGATTTCTTTTTTAGCTATGTGAATTTATACTTTAATGGTTCTTTTTAGTGGGTTAGAAGAATATTACCACATATCCAGAATTTAGGATGTTTAATAGGATCCAAGAGTATAGAATATTTATGGTACTTACTTGAACAAAAAGTCATTTCCTCTAAAAAAGCTCTTTTATTTATAAACACTTTGAAACTACACAATGGGAAAGCACTTGAAAATTTAGGGTTCAGCTTACATGTTGGCCAATACGGAAAACGAAAAAGTGAGTTTTGTTTTTAATTTTTTAAAAATCATCTTGAATGGTGATTTTAATGGAAATGTTTCATTAGAAGAGGAGAAACAGATCAACACAGGGACTTTTATGTAAGGAGACTTAACCTCTCTTAAATGTGGCAACCAAGCTCCTCCTATTTTTACTACAAATAGGAATTATACATTGAATCCTCAAAAGGTATCACTGAAAAAAACCTCTCCCATTGCACCAGAAGAGGTAATGATCTGAATCAACTCAGAGGTGGTTACTAACTTTGCTTTAAAAAAAAAAAAAAAAAATTAAGGAATGCAATTTCAGCTAACAGAGAAAAGTTAAGAATTTGCAATACTATGCCCCTTACCATACCCGCTGCTAACTTACTGTCAATGAGTTTGACAAAAGAGGTTACTAATATAACAACTCTTTCTATTTGATAAACCCTATCTTCAATGCCTACAGCACTGCCACAGACAGCAGAGCAACAGCAGTGGTAGATACCTCCTTTTTCTCAAAAATAAACTAAAGCAAAAGCTGACTTATCTAAAAGTAACACTAAAGCCAGGCACTGAATCATGTCATACTTGACTTAGTACAGTCTTAAATGAAATCACTTCTTTCTAGGCAAAGACGGAAAATGTGTAAATCCAGTAGAACAATGCTGGTGGGTGATACTTTTCCCTGATCCAGAATTAAAAATTTTTTTTTCATTAAATAATCATGAACATGCTAGAAAGACCTGTAATCCCATCTTTGATTCTATTTCATTTCTATTTCCAGTTCTTTCACCTATATAAAAAAAAGTTCTAGTACCAAATTATAAGTAAAAATGACTGCCCACAGCAAGCCACATAGTACTATGTTCAAAAACTGGCACCTAAATTATTTCATAGAGTTATGTGCTATTTCCAAGAATGCAAGAAAATCTAAGACACCTAGATTCTGAATCTCCAGGTTCTTTAGATGACTTATAAAATGAATAAAGTAAAATTCAGATTACCACTGAACACACAGAATATACAGTTGCTAGATTCACAGTATCCAGGGCAAGAGTCAGGATCACAAGAATAGAAAATCTTGACATTATTGAGAGCCATATTTAAAAAATGTATATACAATGATTCACTACCTAGTTCAAAAGCAGTATGAAACCAACAGGGGAAAGAGCAGGAACACAGGTTAAAAGCAAGTTCTCACTTTTATTTACTTTATGTGAACCTAAACATGAAAACTGGCCTCTGGAAATAACTGCAACATCTGCCTCACAGGAATGTGGCATTCATAAAATGATAAAATCCTAACTGCAAAGTACAATGTGTGTATTAGAAAAGATTAAATAAACATAACTTTGAATTTCAACTCTGTCTCGTCAAAGATACAAAAGAAGGGAAAAGAGAAATAAGGAAATCTCAAAGAGGCAGACAAATATAGGAAATAGAGGTTTTCAGTTAGCAGAATTCTGAATTTGAGTGTTTGGCTTCAGAGTCATCCAAAGGAAGCTCCACTCTACACAGCAAAACTAAAGTGCAGTTTCCCTTGAATAACAACAAGGAGTTAGGGATGCCAAAACTTAACTAACTAACTAACTAACTAACTAACTAACTAACTGCCTTCTAATGACCGGAAGCCTCACCGATAACAACAGTCAATTAATAGATATTTTGCATGTTATGTGTATTATATACTGTATTCTTCCAATGAAGCTAGAGACAATATTAAGAAAACCATAAGGAAGAGAAAATACATTTATAGTACTGTATTCATAGAAAAAAAATCCACGTACAGTGGACCCTCCCAGTTCAAACACATGTTGTTTCAAGATTCAACTGTAGTTCATTAGAACAGACCACTGTATTCAGCGACAACTTCAATGACATTAGCCTCTGCCCAAATATACAGAGATGGAGGAAATAAAGTACAGAGGGAGGGGGGCAGTCTACCATCAAATATCTTTCATGTTTTAGCTGTAAAATAAAAAACTTAGAGGAGAATGGGCTAAGAAACGGTTTGTATCTGTCATTCTAACTGGTTATTACAGTTTTCTAGAGAGGTTTGTGGTAGTAATAGGAAATAAATGTACCAGACCAATTCTAAACTGCCAATTCATCCTGATAAAGACTCTGGGGGTTGAACACTTATACTTGACCCTTTTGTCCTACGGCCTAAACCAGATTACCTCTGAAACTGAAAGGAGATTTGTGTATTTTGGCGAATTATTTCAGCCAAACTATCAACGATCACAAACTCTTCCTCCTCCTCCCAATGCCATTTGATAAATATTTAAGCACCTATTATTTACTGCCAGGGATTGTACTAGGTGCTGGGGATACAGTAACAACAAACAAGAACTGTGGCTCATTAAGCTTAGAGTTTAATGGGCAAGACAATATTAATAAACAGATAATCATGCAAAATGTTAAGAGATTATAACTATGACATCAGATCTAGAAGACGTCTCTGTGTTATAAACATTTAACCTAAGCTCCAAAGAAGAAATCAGGACTTGGACAGGCAAACTTACTGTGGACGAAAGGTCTCAGGGGTAGTGAGGGGAATGTGGGGAGGTGTAGAAGATACTGGGGGCTGTGGTGTGTCTTAACAAGAAACAACATGTATACAAGATTGTGCAGCTGGAGCTTAGACAGTGAACAAGGGGAAGAATGCACTGGAGTTGTTGACACTGGTTATGGGTAGGTGGGGCCAGATCCACAAAATTCTGTAATCTATGTCAATTTTATGAAACAGTATTAAGCAGTCTTGGTCTTGTCCTATGTTCTTAACGTTTATCCTGGACTCTTTTTAAATGAAAAATTTCAAATACAAGCTAATGGGTAATGAATTCCCACATAACCATCAACTAACTTCAAGAATTATTAACTTTTCGCCAATCCTATCTCATCTATAACATTTATCCTTCATCTCCATTAATTCTCAAGTAATCCCCACTATGAGATCATTACACCTGTGTATATCTCCACATGTAGCTCTAAAAGGTAAATTCACTTAAAATATAGTATACTATATACTACACTATATATACATACACACATAATACCATACCATGTATCATATATTTGTAGTATAATATGCTATAAACTTTCATAATTTGAAAAACAGGAACTCCTTAATGTCAAATATCCTGTACTGTCTCAATTGGTTTGTCCAAATCAAAGACAAGTAAGATCCACACTGCATTTGGTTAATGCATCTCAAATTTGGAACAGATTTCTTCTTTTTCTCCTTGCAATTTATTTGTAGAAAAAACAGAACTATCTGTCCTTTTAAGGGACAAAAAGTGGATTTTACTGATTGTTATCCTTGTCACAAAGCCCACACTTTTGAACTTTATAAACTCAATCTTTAAACTACTTTAAGTTTGTTATTTAGTGTTTATTTAGTACAGATCAAATTATTGGTGCTTTCGAACATTTCATTTTTACATGTTTAAGACTGAGGTGTGCTAAAACACACCCAACCTTTAGAGATTTAAGTACTCCAAACTCTTCTCAATGCCCATTTCTCAGGCTTTTTATTAATCATGGTAACATACACATAATATATAATTCTGCCATGCACAGTAAAAACAAAAAATGTAACAATTCTTCAGCAGAGCCCCTAGCAGCACTCAGATCAATCTGTTTGTCACATTCAATTAAGTCTCCAACCTGATAATATCCAGGTGCATCTTTTATGCCTAAAACCCACCTTCCTCTGGGGACGTCTTTCCTGGCGAACTTTAGCTTGGAATTACTTTGTATTCTTCAAGCTTAGTGTGACCCTCTTCTTTTGTTATTTATGTGTTCTATATTTCCAAGTCATGTCATGAAGACCTTGATCGGCCTTCAACTAGATTATCCATGCCTCTTTATCGGCACTACCTACCATGTGGTTTTAACTGTAGATCAATTTTCAATGATTATCTGTCTGCATACATGTAGTTTACAAATAAGAACTTCCAGGAAATCTAAAGCATATGAGACTTATTCAGGCAATGGCTTGTCCTGCTTAATTTTCAAACTGTAAAAAACAAAACAAAAACCACAAAAAACCTCACCTAACTTGAAGCTTGAAAGACCCAGAATGCCTTTGACACACTGAAGTATTCCAATGGAGAAAGAGCATGACAAAGAAGGATGGAAGTGGCTTATAGTTCCTCTTGGCTGGCTGTAGGACTAGACAGAATCTGAGCATGAAGATTCAGAACAAAACACTGGCCTAGTTACGGTGTCTTTTTCAGAGAATGGGACTCTGTTATGTTTCAAGAATAAAGCAAAATGACAATACTGAAAGACTTTCAGTTATTCAAAAACTGCTACCCCAGAGTGGCTACTCCAGAGTGAACCAATCAATTTTCTGTCTACTTTTCTGCCTATGGAGTCTACTGTTTTAGAGTGGATTCCATTTTAGAACTTTTCAAAAATCAAACTGAGGTTAGAATATTCCTAAAAAACCCACTTGTTCAAGAGCCCATAAATTAAAGTATTAAGAGTAGCTATTTTTTGATCTAGCTCACTCACCTAAGCAGGAGACTGACAAGGAGCATATCTTACAACTTAAAAGTACTTAAATTTTTTTTTTCAACGTTTTTTTATTTATTTTTGGGACAGAGAGAGACAGAGCATGAACGGGGGAGGGGCAGAGAGAGAGGGAGACACAGAATCGGAAACAGGCTCCAGGCTCCGAGCCATCAGCCCAGAGCCTGACGCGGGGCTTGAACTCGGGGACCGCGAGATCGTGACCTGGCTGAAGTCTGACCTGGCTGAAGTCTGACGCTTAACCGACTGCGCCACCCAGGCGCCCCTTAAAAGTACTTATTGTAAGCAGCAGGGGACTTAGAAACTTCTCATAAACATCACAATAAAGACTGAAAGGGAAACAATCCTATCTTCAGCATTTCCCAACACCCCAGCCCTGGGAGTTAAAGTGGAGGATGACAGGCACTTCTTATTCCATGGGGGACAGTTTGCTTCTGATTATCTCTAAAACAATGAGAATCTATGGATTCAGCCTCACAGAGTAACTATATAATAACAGAACTCCTATAGGGAAATGTTTTTAATCCTCACTTTAATAACAAAATAGAGCTTGTTAGAAAGAATATAGTGTATGGAGTTAGTAAATGCTAAATTCCAAATCCTGGCCCTACCATTTAGCTAGCTAGCTATAATCACTGAGCCAGGTATGGAAATATGAAAGAGCCAACATTCCTATCAATGCTCAATGTCCAGGAATGATGTTCCAACTTCAGTGTGTATAAGAACTAGCGGAGAGTCAAAATGAGTCCCAGGGACTTGCATGAAAAGAAGCCTCTTGGATAGTTATCAGGCAAGAAATGTGCAAGACCATACTTTCAGAAACATAACTCAGAGCTACTGAGGTTCAGAAATGAAAGGATTCATCTTAAAGAACATGAAGTTGAATCAAAAATCAATTTGTTAGTTAACTTAACAGTTCTTAAAATAGAAGAACTTCTGGTCCAGGAGAGATGGTGTGGACTCTTCTTCCAGCACATCCCTGCAAAAAAACACAGCTAGAAGCCCTGGAAATAACCCAAGAGGCAACCAAATTTTCAAAAAGCTCTGAAAAGTGGAAAAAGGAAGAGGAACTGGTTAGGGACTTCAAGACTAGAACAAGAGTGTGACATCGCATCTAAAAACTCCCATTCAATCAAAGGTAACCCTGGCCTAGAATTTCCTAACTTCCGGCCTAGCAACAAAAGTGGCCCAGAAAGGCTCATCACTCCTCTGGATGGAATAGGAATACCACCCCCACCCCCAACCGTATCAGGCAAGCTCTGCAGCAACAGAAAAGGGGAAGGATCAGGAGGTCAGCAAACAATACGAGGCCAGGGGAAAACATTATTACACTTCTCTCTTTACTTTTTACAACAAAGACTCATTATGTCTAATCTCTCTCCTCCCATTCTCTCTTAAATCCAAGTTTTCACCCCCACTAACTGCACTGAAACTGCTATTCAAGGTCACCAATGACCTCCACTGTCCTAAATCCAATTCTCGGTCCTTATCACCCAAACTATCAGCAGCATCTAACACAGGTGATCACTCATCAAAATATTTTCTTCATTTGTCTTTCAAGACATCATATTAACCTGATTTTTCTCCTGCCTTTTTCAATTCTTTTTAAGACTCCAACTGCCCACAACTCTAAACCTTTCTACACTCACTTCCTAGGGGATCTTATCAAATATCATAGCTTTAAGTATTGTCTACATTTCTAACTCTCAAATTCTTACCGCTAGCCAGGACTGCTCCCCTGAATTCCAGATTCCTGTATACACCTGCCAACTCAACACCAGCACCTGAATGTCTAAGAAGCATCTCAATCTTACTATTCAAAACTGATACTCCTTCTTCCCCATCCTTTATACCTTTCCAAACATGCTTCAATTGGATTGATGTGTCTAGGTGAAAAACCTTGGTGTTATCCTTGACTTCAAACCCCTTACCCCGTCTTATCTCTCTCACAGACACCTCCTCCTTCCCCCAACACACACACATCCAGTCCATCAGCAAATTTTACTGGAACTATCTTCAAAATATATCCAGTATTCGCCAATACTTTTTTGTCACCTCACCATCACTACTTTGGTCCAAACAGCCTAGATTATTGCCAATTGGTCTGGCTCTCATTCTTGACCAAATTCATCTATTCAGTGTTAATATAGCAGCCAGAACATTGTTGTACAAAAGGTAAGTTAGAAGACGCCACTCCTCTCCCCAAAATCAATTCTTGTTGCTTCCCATCTGTCAAAATGACCAAAGACCAAAAACCAAAACCACTAAAAACTCCCAAGTCCTTACAATGACCTGTATGGCCCCAAATGGTCATGCACCACCTACTACCACCCCTCCCTGCTAGCTCACTGGCGTCATCTCCTACTCTCCTGGCTCATTCCACATAGTCACTGCTTTTACTACTGTTCACTGAACTTGCCAGGTTAGCTATCAACCACAGGGCCTTTTAATTGCCATCCCCCAGCAGACATCCTCACTTTCTTCAGGTCTTTTCCTCACAAGTCACTTCCATGAAGACTTTCCTTTATTGCCCTATCTTAAAACTGCAAGTGTTCACCCTTCCCCAAACACGTAATTCTCTCTCCTTTTCATCCCTCCTCCTGTAAAATATTTTCATTATCTATCTTACTTATTTGTTTCCCCCCACTAGAACCCTTTCTGGAAGAGTAGGGACTTTTGTTTACTAGCACATCCCTGGTGTCTTGAACAATGCCTGGCACGGAGTTGGTAGTCCAATACGTGTAGAAAGGAAGGAGGAAAACAGGAAGGTAAAGAGGGGAGGAGACAGGTTAGAACTGTGGTCTTAACTTTTCCTTATGATACATAAAAACCAAAGTAATCCTTCAGTGAAGCTAACCTACTTTCTCATTTGGTGCCAACTGACCTCCACAGCCTGGGACATAACTCTGTCCTCTCCTGACCGAAATGGGTGACAAAGTATCATAAAATGAAAACTGCCAGCGAGGTATCTGACCCATATTAACACCAACAGTACACCACTTGAATGGATGCTTACTGAGGGGATTATAAATCTTCTAGATGCCTTTACAAGGAAGACCAACTTCTCACATTTCAGTTCCCACACTCTTTCAAACTGTTTCCTAAGGAGTTAGCATCATGAACTGTAGGACATACATAAAATATTCTATTTCTAAGTTTCCTTCATTTTGAACATTCTTCCACATGACTTGAAAATTATTTTGTCAGGTTCTTCTTTACCACATAGTATATAAATCTACTCCCTGCCCACCCCACCCCACCTTCAAACCCTGAAGAATTACTCTTTAATGACCTAGTCAGCCCTCAGAGATCAAACCAACTTGCAGTAAAGAATGATTAAAGGCACATGGGGTGCCTGGGTCGCTCAGTCGATTAAGCATCCAACTTCAGCTTAGGTCATGATCTTGCGGTTCATGGGTTCGAGCCCGGAGTCAAGGCTCTGTGCTGACAGCTCAGAACGGGAAGCCTGCTTCAGATTCTGTGTCTCCCTCTCTCTCTGCCCCTCCCTGCCCCCTCAAAAATAAATAAAACATTTAAGAAAAAAAAGAATGACTGAAGGCACAGAGAAAGACACTTTCACTGTCTTAATAATTGAGAGATTATCAGTAAGCAGTATTAATGAGCACAATGCACGAGCATACAGTAAGTGCTCAAGAAATGGTAGATGCTGCTGCCCTTCCTAAGTTCTGACTACCAGGCCTGGCGGACTGACTAAGCTACCACAAGATGCTCTATGCCCTCCTATCTAATGACAAGCATTTGTTTTTGCAAATGTAGTCCTTAAACACACTTGAGAAACAGGAACGTGACACCAAGTATCTTCTGCATATGGAGGACTGGAAGATGATGAGGGAAAGAGATTCACAGACAGATTATCCTGTAGTGGTCCCTCGCTGAAAAAAAAAGTGATGATACACTCACCACCAATTCAGGATCACTGACAAGTAACCACAATAACTGTTCATCTTAACTCATTAAGAACCTGTTCTTGCAATACTCACAAAAACAAAAACAAAACAAACCTAAGCACACAGGAAAAATCTTCTTTGTGCTCCTAGAATAATGGCAATATGGTTATGTTAGAGTCTCTGATTTTCAACTGGTCTGAGAAAAAGCAGTGATCACATAATAAGGAGCTCTTACGGTTTACTTCATTTTACTATTTCTTCTTAAGTAACAGAAATTATAAAAATCACAAATATGGTACTATGTACAAAACACTGCATATCACATATATTAATTCATGTAATTTAAAGACTCTCTCAAATAGGCATTATCATCACCCCACTATACAATGAGGAATTTAAGGAAATTAATGCAAAAAGGTGGAAGTAATTTGTCCAAGCTCATACTGCTAAGAATCTGAAGAGCTTCTCAGTTGGTTAAGTGTCCAACTTTAGCTCAGGTCATTATCTCCTGGGTTCGTGAGTTTGAGCCCCACATTGGGTTGTCTGCTGTCTGCACAGAGCCCTCTTTGGATCCTCTGTCCCCACCACCTCTCTGCCCCTCCCTCACACTTTCCTTCTCTCTCACTCTCAAAAACAAATAAACTTAAAAAAAAAAAAAAAAAAAAAAGACTCTGAAGAGCCAGGACACGACTTAGGCACCCAGGCCCAGAGTTCCTATTCTTAACAGCTGGGATAGTATAAACTTAGGAGAGTATCATTGCCAAATTAACTTTTTCAGAAATGAAGTCAAAAAGGGGGCGTGTGCTTAATTCACTAAGAAAAGGCTCTTTAACAAAATTCTTTCCCTTAGTTATAAGACTCATACAGACTCTGTAAGTCTTAAGATTTTGATGAAGTTATGATGCCAAGTCTAAATCTAAATCACTCTTCTCTCAAAGTGCCAAAAAATTTAAAACCAAAAGAAACCTCAGAGATTATCCCTAAGCATCTCAATTTTTTAAATGGTCAAAATGAAACCAAAATGGGTCCCAACAGAGTGAGTCAAAAATCAATTTCCTGTCAGTCAAGCTCTTAAAGCAAGTTATCAGAAAAAGATGCTCAGAAGAGTTTGGCATGCCAACATGAGCTTAAAATTACATTCTGGGGGCACCTACGTGGCTCAGTCGGTTAAGCATCTGACTTCGGCTCAGATCTCACAATTTGTGAGTTTGAGCTCCACATTAGGCTCTGTGCTGACAGCTCAGAGCCTGGAGCCTGCTTTGGATTCTGTGTCTCCCTGCACCACCCCCTCTCTCCCCCCTACCTGCTCACACTCTCTTTTTCAAAAATAAACAAACATTAAAAAAAAATTTTTTTTTTAATTACATTCTGATTTGGGGTGCCTGGATGGCTCAGTCAATTAAGCATCCAACTCTGGCTCAGGTCATGATCTCACGGTTTATGAGTGTGAGCCCCATGTCAGGGTCTGTGCTGACAGCTCGGAGCCTGGAGCCTGCTTCGGATTCTGTGTCTCCCTCTCTCTCTCTACCTCTCCCCCACTCACGCTCTGTCTCAAAAATATGTTTATTAACATGTTTGTTAACATTTAAAAAACTTACATTCTGATTTTAAAAATTATTTTGGCTTCTTTAACTAATTGGCACTGGTAACTAGGACTCAAATGTCATCTCTTAAAAATTTAACAACCACAAGGGAAGGGAAGCAAAAATAATACAAAAACAGGGAGGGGGACAAAAACAAAACAGACTCTTAAATATGGAGAACAAACAGAGGGTTACTGGAGGGGTTGTGGGAGGGGGGAAGGGCTATATGGGTAAGGAGCATTAAGGAATCTACTCCTGAAATCATTGCTGCACTATATGCTAACTTGGATGTAAATTTAAAAAATAAATATTAAAAAATAAAAAAATAAGATAAAAATTTAATAATTATTTTACTGACTCAAAAATAAGACTACTTGATCAGTACCACCTTCTCTGACATTTCTATACATATACATTATGTATAAAAATACATAAAATTAAGACGAATGATCTATTCTTAGAAACAAGCAGGAGCCACATGAATAATAGGAAAACACACACTGACCATCCAAACGGCAACATCTATACTGAATTAATAAAGAATTCCACCATTGAAGGAAGTCAAGCCCCCAATCTATTCCATACTTGCATGGCCCTCAAGTCTCCTCAATCGCAAAACTGATCTTTTGGGTCCTTCTAGCTCTAAAATTCTACTTCATCTTTGCTCCTAAGTGTCACATTACAAACAGAAGACTCAACAGTTTGTTCCCAGTTTAAGGCATGTTTGCACGTCCTGCAAACAAGGTGCCTACTAATTAATAACAAACCAAAATAACTGGTGTGTCAAAGTAACCTTTGTCTCTTTAGTTAGCTTTTATGAAGCTACTTATCTTTATCCTAAAGAGTTCCTGCACTAGGAACTATGTATTTATCAAATTTTACTGTTAAGAACCCTGAATCCGTTATTAGCTTAAACAGACCCTAAGTAACCCATCATCTAAAACTAGAACATCTATCTAAACCATACTCATTAGGTATCAAAAAAAAAAAATCTTATTCTCACATATGAATTCTAAAGAAGGAATAAAGATACTAATTTCCTAACTTGCAGAACTAACACTAAGCATGCCACTCTCAAGTTTTCCATAGGAATATTACATTTTTGATAGTTTATAATAATGCTTCCCCAGTTTAGTGATGACCACGTGTTAACATTTATTACAATCTTGTAATCAAGACAAAATGTCTCTAACATACCAATTCAATAATTCTTGACATGAATGCTTAAAAGGAAAAAAGAATGGCGAACCATTTTTAAACTAGATAACAAAATGAAAACAATGCCCGGTTAAGTTATTAGACTCTTGACTGACAGCTGACAACTTCGTGAGTAGATAACTAGCTACAGGGAAGAAAAAAAATAAATAAATTACATCACTTTGAAGATTCAGTCTGGATAAAGCTTTGAACAATTTTTCTTTTATGGTCTTTCCTTTTAAAATTAGACACGCTCTAAAGAGCTGTCCAGATAGAAAGAGGTTGATCTCATTAGAATTTCTTACTAAACATCACAATTAAGTTTGCTCCAACATTTCTTTTTACAATACTTAGCTGGTTTTTTTAATAAGGCAAACAGAATTATTTTAAAGAACAGAAAAAGTTTGCAGTTGCTCTTTCTTCCCTATTGCAAAAGAAAAAGTATAAAGCTGTAGAGAACAGTCAACAGTTCTAGATCAACCCTTCCACCCCAGCCACCAATTATACAGCTCATGAAAGCTAAACAGAAATCCTAGGGAAAATATACATTTTAGAGATGAAGGTGATTTTAGAGGTGTATTACATGATGGCACAGGCATATATAGCTTTTCAGACAACTATATGGGATTTCAAAATAAAGACAAAAACTTCACCAGGACATTACAAATGAGAAAGTTTATTTGTAGGATATTCCCACTCCCACCAAAAAGTGTCTTCAAGCAATCCAAATATCTTTAAGGGAACCAACAGATAGGGTAAGCAGAAATGCTATGGCAATTGCCAAACATGCACATACAACTTTTAACGTTTCCCCAGGGATCAACTAGGGTTATCATACAGGATGGCCATAAAATGCTTAAGCTGTTCATAGACACCAGGCAAACACTATAAAAGTGCTGGAAAGTGGGTTATTCATCAGGCTATCACCAGTGTGATGCAGCAGGGAAAGAGCCTCCAGGGTTGAAAAGTAGAAAAGAAACAGTCTGGTTCACTTCACATTTTCTGATTAGTTTTAGAATTCATATTACTAATTACAGAACCAAAGAAGAAAAGAAAAGAACCCCAGGAACCAAGTCTTTCACAGATAAGACAACTGGTCTGCCAAGACTTATGGTAGAAAACTAGACCCAACTTTCAACTGAGAGGAAGGACTTTGTACCACACAAAAATTAAACATTCAGTAATTTAGATTCTGTGTGGAATAGCCCGGTTACACATCTAGTAAGTAGTCCCCCATTATTTATGGCGGATATGTTCCAAGACCTCCAGAGGATGCCTGAAACTTCAGATAGTACTGAGCCCTATATGCACTATGTTTTCCCTGTAAGTATGTACCTATAACAAGGTTTAATTTATAAATCTGGTACAATAAGAAATTAACAACAATAACCAATAATAAAATAGAACAATTACAACCATATACTGTAATAAGTTATGTGAATGTGGTCACCTTCTTTCTCTCAAAATACTGTACTGTACTCACCCTTTTTGCGATGTGAGACGATAAAATGCCTATATGATTAGATGAAATAAAGTAAATGATGCAGCATTAGCCTATTATTGACCTTCTGGTGATATGTCAGGAGTATCAATCTGCTTCCAGACCTCGGGAAGTGAAACTGTGGGTAAGCGGGGGGCTATGGTATTCCTCAAAGGAAATGCTGATAAAGTCGAATAACCCATTAAACTATTAGAATTTTTCCTATTAAGGCACTAAACATTCAAAGTAGTTCAGGAAGATACAGAACTCAATTCACTTTCACTGTGTGACTCCTCTGTTCAGCCTCTATCAGTGACTCCCTTTCACAGTGCAATATCAACTTTCCCATTAAAGTCTTCATTAACAGTCCTCCAACTTCTATTCTCCGAGAGAGTTCAAAAACTTTTCTAATGGTGAGTACAAGTTCCATCATTTTCTTTCAAGACTTGGTATCCACAAATTTTTTGAAGTTTCTTTATTAGAGTGCGCAAGCAAGGGGGTCGTAGAGAAGAGGGAGAGAGAGAGAGGATCCCAGGCAGGCTCCGCTATGTCAGCGTGGAGCCAGATGAGGGACTTGAACTTGCAAACCATGAGATCCCGACCTGAGCTGAAATCGAGAGTCAAATGCTTAACCAACCGAGCCACCCAAGCACCCACCCTCAGGAATTACTTTATACAGAGAACAAAAACAGGTCTATAAGCCTCTAAAATATTTTTTTAATGGCAAACAATCTCGATAATCAACAGTAATGCTAGAATATTTAAATTACATTTTTAAAACTGTAAACAGGTTTTAAAACATCCAACTTTGAAAAAAAAAGTACCGTAACAGCTTTAAGAGATAGCTGCAAATTCTTTGACACTTCTTCCATTGAGAGGTAGGGTTCTCTCTCTCCCCCTTGAATGTGAGAGGGCCTATAACTGCTTACCAATAAAAAATGGTGAAAGTGATGCTAGGGGACTTCCCAGGCCAGGTTATAAATGAACAAACAGACTGATTCTGCCCTTGTTTGCTAAAACACAGAGATGCCATGTAAGAAGTCGGATAACCCTGAGGCTGTTATGCAGGTGCATTTGGCCAGTGGGTCCCAGCTGAGCAAAGCACTCTAGGCTTCCCTCACAAGGCGTCACACATGAGTGACGATGCCATCTTGGAAGTGACCCTCTAGTTGACCACCAGTCTTTGAATCTTCTCCAGCTAAGCCTGTGATATCCTGAAACAGAAACAAGCGATTCCAACGGTTTCCTGAATTCTGACCCACCGAATCTAAGACAATATGATAAACCTTGCCATTTAGTTTGAAGTGGCTTATTAAGCATCAAAAATAACAGAAATAGCCATTATCCAATAAAGTTGAACATGGGCACACTTTACCACCCAGTAATCACAGTAATTCTATATACCTACCAAAAACAAAACCCAAAAACCTTTAGCACACATATACCAGGAAGCTTTTTCAAAATAAGGGCACTGAACATTATTTATAAAATAAAATAACTCCAGGGAAAACCCAAACACACACCAAGAGGAGAATGGATAAATTAGGGTATGTTTGCTCAGCGGAGCAATGAAAACGAACTACAAGTTAATGAAATAGCACAGATGAATTTTAGTGACATAATGTTGAAAATCCAAGTCCCATAAGACAACTTACAGTATACTCTCTTTTGTAAAGTTTAAGGCTAAGCAAGAGTAACCTAGAGATCCCTGGAGAAACTTTAAAAGCCGTGTGTACATGTTTTACCATTGCCTTAGAATCTTTTTGGAGGGACAGAAATGCTATTTGTTTTCTTCCTTGTAATTGTTTTAGGCAAACATAGATATATGATGCAACTAAAAAAAGAAAAAAAGGAAAATGATAACTTAGGATTGAAAATGGGGGTGGATCTTACTTACAGATAAGTTCTTGGTATCGGCAGTCACTGAGCTGGGCAGTGGCGTCACAGGTGTATGTTGCTTTTGAAATAAAGCCATACATGGACCAGTAACAGTGTCATGAGCCCAGAGGTCTAAATTAGAAAGAAATAAATACACAGGCACCTGGGTGGCTCTGTTGGTTAAGCGTCTTGACTTCAGCTCAGGTCATGATCTCACAGTTTGTGAGCTCGATCCCTGCATTGGGCTCTGTGCTGACAGCTCAGAGCCTGGAGCCTGTTTCGGATTCTGTGTCTCCCTCTCTCTTTGCCCCTCCTCACTCATGCTCTCTTGCTCTTTGTCTCTCAAAAAATAAATGATAAAATAAGAAAAAAAGAAACATACACATATACACAGGAGTACATAAAATAGGAGGACATGCTATGATAGAATGGGGGTTAGGGGCAGGAGTATCCACATTACCATTAAGAAAAATGCCTTTTCTAGTTTAAGCCAGCAGATATTGAAATCCAGTATACCCTCCACCAATTTCCCTTTAGATACTCATGAAAATAAGAATGTTACAGTTTCACAGAGCAAGAAACTAAGAATGCTGATTAATCTTTGAGTACCCAGAGAAATACCCAATAATCAAAACTTCTGAGAAGCAGCATTAAGGCAAAAAAAAAAAAAAAAAAAAAGTAGGGACACATAAGGAAAGACAGATTTCCATTTTCAACCACTGAATCATATACAAAATCTTCAGTAACCAAAGACAGTACGGGGATCTACTGGCCAACCCCTTCAGCAAACTTCAAAACAAAACAAAACAAAACAAAAAACCCCTCATTTCTGTCCTTCATTAAATTTCAAATAATGAAATGAAAGTTAGACAAAAGCAGGTAGAAAACTGTATTTGATATCCAAAGATGTTCAGCTGACAATGAGAAGATGGCTGAAGCTGATAAAATGATGGGGAAGTGGTACTCACTGTTTCTAGCAAGGAAAGGACCACAGACTGCATTGGGTTATCCAGGAAGCAACACTACTCATAATGGAAAGGCAATGTGATATAATCAGACAGAAGATCCTTTCTCAGGCTAGCACATCTGAACACCGTCAAGATCAGCAAGTTGGCTGGAGACTCTATTCAGTAACATATATGAAGCTGGAAATAGCAATTTAAAGCAACCAGGTCAACACTGAGAGGAATCCATTAAGTTGTTTACTTGAAAACACCAGGACCTTTGCAAAGGCCTTTCCTCCTAGGCAATGTCATGGGCTATCTTAAAATCTCAAGAGGAAAAAAAAAAAAAAAAAGAGGTTACAAGAGGTACAAAATAAATGTGCCCAACTAAAATTCTTACACCCTTCCAAAACTGTTTTTAATGGTCTTCCCTTCCTTTGTAAGCATGAGCACATGTACACACACACACACACACACACACACACACACACACACACACCCTAAAATCATAACAAAATAGTCTTCCTCCAGGTCCTCAAGCTTAAAAACTTATTCCTCTCTTTCTCTCACAAGTTAGTCTACCAGAAACTCTTTTGGTTCTACCTTCAAAATACAGTTAGCCTTTGAACATGGGCATAAGGTGAGCTAACCCTGAGCAGAACACATCCATGTATACCTTGTGACTACCCCAAAACTTAATTACTAATAGCCTACAGTGGACCTGAAACCTTGCCATTAACATAGTCAATTAACACATATTTTGTATCTAATATGTACTGTATACTGTATTCTTACAATAAAGCCAGAAAAAAATGTTAAGAAAAATAAAATAGATTTATAGTATTATACTATATTTTTTAAAAATCTGGATATAAGTAGACCTATACAGTTCAAATCCATGTTGTCCCAGGGTCAACTGTACATCTAATCTCAGACCATTCCTGATCACTTCAACCAAGTGATCGATCATCTCCCACCTGGAAATGGCATCAACCTCCTGAGGAGTCCTTCTTTCTCAGACCTACCTGTCACTCCTTTGGCTCAGGCCCTTCCCATGGAACCCAGAGTAAAACAAGCCACAGTTCCTATAAAGTTCCTGGCTAGTTCACATCTCCTCTCATTTTCTGATTTAAACTGATTTGATTTGGAACACCTTTTCTGCAGCTAGCCCAGATATCCTAGACACTCCCTTATTTACTTGAGGTCACCTTATCAAAGAAGCCTTTTTTGACTGACACAAATTAGTAGAGCTGCTGCTGTTACCACTACCCTCCCCCAACCCTGTTTTGTTTTCCACAGTACTCACCACCTGACATATGTGTTTACTGCCTCTGCTCCCCTAGCAAAAGTTCCAAGAGGGCAGGAATTCTTGTATGTTTTATTTACTAATGTAGCTCCACAAGTTTAATAGTCTCCTCATACGTGAGCATTCAATAAATGTTTTAAGTGAATGAATACTGGTGGGTGGAGCTGAGAAAAGGTGTATCCTAAATACATAGTGGTTCCTGTGCATATAACCATGTACATGCTTGAAGACAGCCAAAAATCTTCAGGGGGGGGGGGGGTTATGACAGATTTGATCTAATTCCAATTAAAATCCCAGCAAAATTTTTTTGAGGGAATTTGACAAAGATGGATGGATTTTAGTAGACAAATTTAAAACTTCTGCAATTCAAAAACCATACAAATTAAAAGACAAATAAAAAGCTAGGAAAAACAATTTGCACTTACAAGTCAATTCAAAAAGATATAAGCAAATGATTTCAGATTTGTTTATATGAAAAATATAAACGGCCAAAAAATACAAAGCAAGGGTTAAGCTACATTACTAAATCAAAGCAATTAAAAATTTAAAGGGGGAGGGAGCACCTGAATGGCTCAGTCATCCAACTCTTGATTTTGGCTTTGGCTCTGATCTCATGGTTTATACGTTCGAGTCCCATGGCAGGCTCTGCACTGACAGTGTGGAACCTGCCTGGGATTCCCTCTCTCTCTAAATAAACTTAAAAAAAAAAAAAAAAAAAATTAAAAAGTTAAAGGATGCCTTTTTTTCCCTATCAAAATGCAAAGTCTTTAAAAATTTAATCTAATATCTGCTAGGTTTCAGGAAAACATTAGTGACAAAACAGCTGTTCAATTCTGGATAATATAACTCTTACCAAAAACTAAAATTGTCCCTATCCCAAGACCAAAATAAATTTCCTCATCTAGAAATTCAACCTAAGATAATAATCTGTGCTATGAAGCAAGCTTTACTTACAACAATGTTTTTTAAACTCCTACATAAAAGATCACAACTTAGGTCACATCGTTGGAGTTGGTTTTATTAGCCCATAAGGGGATCAAAATTTTTCAGTTTGTTGCCAACACTTTAAAATCTATTACACCCGAAGACAAGATGATGTGCCAATGCTGGGTCTGTAAGTGTCTCAATGACTATTAGCTAAACAGTAGACGGTCCCTTCAGATGTGGCATATGACTCAGTTCAAAATCATCCCCATTCTAAAAATTTGATTCCTTTATATTATCTTACCAGAGTTGGAAACCCTAATAAGTCAAACTTTGAGCCTGCAGGACTCTCTAAACACATACTGTTGGGCCCCACCCCCAGTTTCTGATGTGGGGTTCCAGAATTTACATCTCCAACAAATTCCTAGGTAGTGATAATACTGCTGGTCCAGAGAAAGCACTTTGAGAACCTTAGATTAATGAAGCTTCCTCCTCACCCAAGATAGAGAGGGGCCCAGCCTCTGTGAATTCGGTGGGGGGGGAGGGGGGGGTTGGTGAGGAGAGGGGGAGAGGCAGCAGCATAGAAAACCTGATGGATAATTTAACAACCACTGCCTATAGCCATTTTACCATCACTGCAGATATCACAGCACCACCTCCTTCCTTAATTACCAGAGGTGGAAAACCCGTTGCCCCACATCAAATTTAGTAATAATCCTAGATTAAATTCTTGGTCCTATTTTTTAATCCTACATTCTTCCTCATGGGTTTTATCTATTTTCCAAGTTTTAATTACCTCTTCTACACATCATGTATAAAACAACAGGGGTTGGGGTGCCTGGGTGGCTCGGTGGGCTGGGCATCCGACTCTTGGTTTCAGCTCAGGTCATGACCTCATGTTTCGTGGGTTTGAGCTCCTGATAGGGCTCTGGACTGTTGGTGCAGAGCCTGCTTCGGATTCATTTATTCTCTCTTTCTCAATAAATAATAAACTTAACAAAAAAAATTTGTAAAAATAAAATACTTTACAGCTCCAATATTTTATGACCAACAAAAATGTGTATTACCAGCCCTAATGTTTTCTACTGAATTTGATTTTTCTCCAGCTGGTCACTATATACAGTAGCTACCAATTTGTTGAATGCTTCCTTTGTTCTGGGCATTGCTACGCACTCAATATAAATTTCATCATTTAATCATTATAACAACCCTATTCAACAGTGCCTGCTATCCCCATATTGCAGATGGAGAATATGAGGCACTTCACTTGCCCAAAGAACAAGACGGACGTACATCTGAACCCTGACATTCTGACCCCAGAGCCCTCAGTTATAACCAACCACTGCACTCAACTGCCTTCACCATCTGAAATGCAGCATCATCAACTTCCAAATGTCATCCCAAACGAGCTCTTCCTTTAAATTGGTCAATATTCTCTGGGGCGCCTGGGTGGCGCAGTCGGTTAAGCGTCCGACTTCAGCCAGGTCACGATCTCGCGGTCCGTGAGTTCGAGCCCCGCGTCGGGCTCTGGGCTGATGGCTCAGAGCCTGGAGCCTGTTTCCGATTCTGTGTCTCCCTCTCTCTCTGCCCCTCCCCCATTCATGCTCTGTCTCTCTCTGTCCCAAAAATAAATAAACGTTGAAAAAAAAAAAAAAATTTTAAATAAATTGGTCAATATTCTCAATTTCCTACTCAGATGCTCAGGTATGAAATCATAAAGTTTTTTTTTAATTTTTTTTAATGTTTATTTATTTTTGAGAGTGAACGAGACAGAGCACAAGCAGGGGAGGAGCAGAGAGAGAGGGAGACACAGAATCCGAAACAGGCTCCAGGCTCTGAGCTGTCAGCACAGAGCCCAATGCGGGGTTTGAACTCACGGACCGTGAGATCATGACCTGAGCCAAAGCCAGACGCTCAACCAACTGAGCCACCCAGGCGCCCCTGAAATCATGAAGTTCTTGAAATAATTAAGTCCCATTACATTTCACACCTGTCCTTTTCCTTTTTAATTCAATTAACCTAAAAGTCCTTTAGTCATTTCTTCCCTTGGTCTCTAAAATAACCAGTCCTTAAAGTAACTCTTTCTGCTTCTAGTCCTCTCCCAACCAAGGTTGCAGTACTCCTCAGCCTCTGGGTCAAAGGCCAACTGCAGGGAATTCAACTCAAGGTCTTTACTTATCTCTTGGACTCATTTTTCAATTTCCACACACAGACAAGCCTTCTACTTAAAACACACCAATACAGACAAAGAACTTTCCTCATTTCGGAAGGAGAAGAGAGAGGTATTGAGACAGAAAAACTTCAAGGAGAAACCTAAAAAAAGTATCATTTCTAAGTATAAAACCACAAGCTTTGAAACTAAAACATTCAAACATCAAACCCCTTTTTCATCTACCCATGAACAGATTAAAAAGAATCCTTAAGTATACCTTAAATTTTATACAATGTTATTATATATCAATTACATTTCTATAAAGCTGGGGCGCCGGGAACTACCTTTACTGTTGAGCCATCCCAATATAATAAATACCAACCACGGTAAGCTTCACTCTAACTCTAGGGTCAGGGTGGCCAAAGTTTTAGAGACCGGAACAAACCTCCTGTTTGAAATGAACAAACTCCAAGTTGTTTGTTACAGGAGAATCATGGTTTTAGCTTAAATGAAAGCAACACAATTTCCTCAAGTATATTTATACAAGCCACGTAGTTTCACACAATAGAACAGTCTACCACCATGATTTCTTAAGAGTCATATCTGGCGAGTGAGATACTAGCAACTACTTTTAAAGGTAGTGCAATAGGTATATATCTTAAGCAGATAAAATGAGAGAAAGGCATCACTTAAAAAAATTTTTTTTTTGAGACAGAGAGAGACAGAGCCTGAGCAGGGGAGGAGGAGAGAGAGAGAGAGAGAGAGAGAGAGAGAGAGAGAGAGAGAGAGAGAGAATGAATCTGAAGCAGGCTCCAGGCTCTGAGCTATCAGCACAGAGCCCGATGCCGGGCTCGAACCCATGGACTGTGAGATGAGGACCTGAGCTGAGGGCAGGTGCTTAACCGACTGAGCCACCCAGGTGCCCCAAGAAAGGCAGCACTTTAAAGAAGAAAGACCAAAGGTGCAACTAGACAACTAGAATCCAATCTTGATTCCGCTGCTTATGTGTGACTCTGGGCAAGTGCCCCCCCCCCCCCCGCTACTCTGACCCTCCGTTTCTTTTCTGAGAAACTACCTAACTTCAGAGTTGTGGTGATTATAGAGATTTATGTCTTTAATGCCCCTAGCATAAAAGTACAGGCACTGTAAGAACATTAACATTTTCCTTTCTTCTTTATCCTATCATCTAATGTGTTAAACAGGGGTTATTAGGATTATCAGTAATTTATTGTTTTGTTTCCTATGTTTTTAAATGTTTTAATAAATTATTTTTATAATGAAGTATTTTATAAATAAAATTTTCTTTTTAAAAATTTGCATCAGAAAAAAAGAAAATACACACCCAAATGATTTTGTATTTCTTAACATTTTTCCCCTGGCTCCACAACACACAACACGCATAATAAACTCTCAACATAAATTAAATCTCTCATCACAAAAAGCAACTTTCAGTAGAGACAAGCTATATATTCTCAATATTACCCTGGTTTCTACCCACAACACGATGTCCCGAAAACTGAAAATCACCTAAAAAGCAACATATTTTATATAAAAAACCTTGAAATTCTTGTAATGCTATTTCTCAATTACAGAAGGAAGGAGACATTCCACTATAACAACATTAATAACACTGTATGTCTTTGTGTGAGATAAACAAAATAAAAACACATTAGTCCCTGCCTTTTAAGATACAACATTTAAAACAAAGTGATATCCAATTCATCCTAAACTCAGCCTCCACAGACAGGCATAAAGATGGAAAGTCAAGACTGTGCTAGCTGTAATCCTTTGAAGGGACCATCAAGACTGGTCTATAAAACCTGGCAGAGGTCCGAGGAATGTGTAAATGACTCTGCAAAGCAAGAGATGGTGCAGATAATAGACTGAACAAAACCACAAAAACAACGAAAAAATCAGTGAAATCATGTTTTTAAGCCTGTTGCCACATATGATTCTCTTATTTCTCATATATGACACTTAATATTCGCAACAACTTACTGAGCTATAAGATACTGGTCATGTCCAGGACAAAAAATTATGGCAAGAATGCTATAAAGAGGGGTAATCCTTACTTTGGTCGAGGAAAGAATTCAGAAGTAACTGAGCTACTAAATAGAAGAGAGGTCTACTCTGGGCATCTAATTGGTATGAAATTATGTTAGAAACAGATCTGAACTGGGGGAAGGGGGGAAAGGCAATTTGATGTGCTACTGCAAAAGAAAAAAGACAGGCCTTGGCGACAAACCAAAGACTAAGACTGGAAAAAGCATGAAGGCATATATCAGCATGACTGCTTTATTTAAATTAAGAGAATTTATTTATTTATTTATTTTTAATGTCTGTTTATTTTATTTTATTTTTTTTTTAAATTTTTTTTTTCAACGTTTATTTATTTTTGGGACAGAGAGAGACACAGCATGAACGGGGGAGGGGCAGAGAGAGAGGGAGACACAGAATCGGAAACAGGCTCCAGGCTCTGAGCCATCAGCCCAGAGCCTGACGCGGGGCTCGAACTCACGGACCGCGAGATCGTGACCTGGCTGAAGTCTGACGCTTAACCGACTGCGCCACCCAGGCGCCCGAATGTCTGTTTATTTTTGAGAGCAAGCAAGCATGAGCAGGGGAGGGGCAGAGAGTGAGAGGGAGACAGAAGATTCAAAGCGGGCTCCTCATTGAGAGCAGAAGAGCCTGATGCCAGGCTCACAGACCGTGAAAGCATGACCTGAGCCAAAGTCAGATGCTTAACCGACTGAGCCACCCAGGTGCCCCAAGAGAATTTACTTTTTAGTATAGTTTTAGGTTCACAGAAAAATTGAGCAAAAAGTATGGAGTTCTCATCCTCCACTGCAGTTTCCTTTATGATTAACATATTGTATTAGTGTAAGACATTTGTTGTTACTGATGAACCAACTGATACATTATTATTAATTAAAGTCCATACTTTACACTATGGTTCACTCTTTGTTTTGGGTTTTTACAACTGTATGACACGTATCCAGCACTACATTTTTAATGTAGGATACTAAATTCAAAGAGAGGAATGTTCTAGCATCTCAATATCCTTATCACAGTATTATAAATGAAACTCCTAATCATCCCGCTGCCCTCACCTACTTTTCCCACTCTTAATCTCTGTAAAGAACACTTTTCTACTGCTGGTTGAGACTAAAAAAAAATTTTTTTCACCACCCACACATCTAAGCCCATCAGCAAATTCTACCTGTTTTGCTTTCAAAATATAACCAGAATCGAACATCTCACAAACTCTACCACCCTGAACACCCTCACCTAAGCCACCATCCCTCTCTCTCACTACAATATTAACGGTAGTCCCCAGTTTAACTCGTTTCCCTACTCCTGTCCACAGCAGTGTTTCTTTCAAACTAGGTCAGATCATGTCACTGTTCTACTCAAAGGTGACACTGGCTTATCCACCTTGGAATAAAAATGCAGTAAAAACTGAGGTAGGCTTTGCCTATGGGGCTTTTGCACCTGCTGATGCCCCTGCCCAAAATGCCTTCCCCATATCTCACATGTGACTACCCTGTAATTAATGCTGCATTCCTTCCCCTACTTCCCCTCCTTCCCTGCGCTTCTTATCCCTCCTGTCTGCTTTATTTTTTCTCCACAGAATGTATCACCATTTAACATAACATATATTTTACTTACTTATGATCTTGATCCCCAACTAGAAAATAAGGGCAGGGACTTCTCTTTTATCTGTTTTGCTCTCTGCAGCAACTACAAAGTACCTGGTCTTCAACAATAAGTGATGGGTCCTGAAAGTGATATCATTGAGTACTGGTAGGAAATTAAAACCAGAAAATAACTGCCAGCACCTACAGCCTAAACAGACAAAGTCCCAATTATCGACAATTTAGTGACTGATTCTGGAAATACAAAAGTTCCTTCACTTTCTTAAAGGCTTCAGAGGTTCTTCTATTAGAAAAAAATGTCCACAGTCTAACATGTTGGGCTTTTGTCTTCACAGAACTTCCCCCATCTACTTACTAGCCCCTTACACAGTCACTAAGTAAACCAGACAGGAAGAGATTATGGGTAAGGGACACAAACATTTAGGCTGCTATAATAAAGACAAAGATGTATTTAGCCTTAAGTGCTTAAAGATAAACAAGCATTCACAGTGTGAAATATGAAACATTTCTAATCCTATTCATAACAAAAATGTTACAAGATTACCTGGCTGAGAAATATGGGAGAGGGATCTTCTATCAACTACAAGCATGGCTAGAAACAGTAAACTAAGCCTAATCAAAATCAAACAACTTATATTCATTATCAAGCTTCAATGTAAATAAAAGTAAGTACCTCTCCTAAATCTGGAGTTTTAGACTTCAAATACATCTGCTTATATAGGGGTACCACTCAAAGTCTGAAGAATCAGGTGGCAAGAGTGGAGACAGCAGAACCATAAAATACTGTACATACAGTAACACATCTCATTATTCTTTATTCCCTACAAGACAGCTCATTCAGTGGGAATCTCTCATAAAATGGGCAGAATAAGAAAACCCTGTCCTTTAATACAATAAAACCAACTCTTATAGAAGAATGCCCTGACTAGGGGGCACAGACTCTTGATTTCGGCTCAGGTCATGATCCAAGGGTTGTGGGATTGAGCCCCAGGTCAGGCTCTGCACTGGGCATGGAACCTGCTTGGGATCCTCTCTCTCCCTCTGCCCTACTCGCTGGCTCACATGTGCGTGCTCTCTTGTTGAAAAAAAAAAGGGGGGAGGGGGCGCCTGGGTGGCTCAGTCGGTTGGGCATGTAACTTCGGCTCAGATCATGATCTCGTGGTCTGTGAGTTCGAGTCCCGCATCGGGCTCTATGCTGACAGCTCAGAGCCTGGAGCCTGCTTTGGATTCTGTGTCTCCCTCTCTCTCTGCCCCTCCCCCGCTCATGCTTGGTTTCTCTGTCAAAAATAAACAGTAAAAATAATAATAATAATAAAAAAATGAATGCCCTAACCCTGACTAGGAAAAGAGAAATTAAGGAACGATGTAGTAGAACCAACACTTCCAGCCCTTCAGATCAATTTGTATGATTGTTCACCAATATCCATTTCATTTCAGTTCCCAGGCTTTAAAATCTCAAAGGACAGAAAGTGATGAGTACACTACATGATGCTAGCATTAGTTAATATTAAAAATAGCTGCCACTTATTGAAACCTCCAGGGCCTCATACTTGACACGTATTATTTTTTAATCTTAAGAACTAGCAAATAAATATTGTATTCCAAGGCTATTAATTGTATTCCACGGACCAATTTGAACAAAGTCATCCAGTGAATCAATTACAGCAGAATTCAAACAAGTATAACTCAAAAGTCTGCTTTCTAAAACATACCTCAGTAAAGCTGTTAAAAAAAAAAAGTCTGCATTCTTTCCACTAGATCACACTGCTTTTCTTAGTCAAAACTGAAATCCTTACAACAGAAATAAAAAGCATATCTTTATATGGTTCTGGAAAATATCAAGGCGTTATCTGTCAGAATATTTTAGCAAAATAAAGGAAAGGGGCTTAAAATCTGAAAATATTTACCTACTAAGAATTGCAATACTTTCCCCCAACTTTATATTAAATTAATTTAGGCCTCAATTTTCCACAGTCCTTTCCTCCAAGATATAGGAGTACCCTAAAAGCAAATACATAAATAACCCAGTTATTTATTTCCTTTGGTAAGTGAAAAAAAGTAATGTGAAAATGTATCTGCTGGTACTAATCAACAATGCCCACCACAATATGGCATCTTTCCTTCAAAAATTGGTCATGGTCATTCCCCAACCTCTAAGTAATACATCCAACTGGGTCATCATGTTAATAAAGAAGAAGAGAGGGAAGCCACAGGAAATTCAGCAAGTAATTTATAACTGGCTCGCATTAGATTCATAAGATTGGGTCCAGTCAGAGGTCAAGTGACATGATGGGATTTTCGAAGCCAGCAACAACCATATTTAATTGTCTTTACACAACACCATCACTTTCCTGTAAGAGAGTTCAAAAATTATTTTCACTCCAAGGATAAGAAGGCCAATCGCAGCTCAAAGTAATCATATTCTGAGAAGGAATTTAATTGTGTTCTTTGGAGAATTTTCCTTTCCCAATAATGGAGAAAAAAAATCACGTATGACTCAAATGGAGAGAAAAAAAGAAAGTACAAAATGAGCTGTAAATCTATGCTCATCATCTTCAAAACAGCATCAAATAATAGTAAGAAAAGTAAAATCTGATGAATGAACATATAGCACCTCTCTCTCTATTATCCATAATAAGACATCTTCCCAAGCCAATTACTAGTTAAAGTACCTGAAAAGAGAGAAAACTTCATACTTCACCCTTATCTAACTATGAACTCAGTGTGGTGTGGGGTGCCTGGGTGGCTCAGTCAGTTATGTGTCTGACTCTTGATTTCAGCTCAGGTCATGATCTCACCATTAGTGAGATGGAGCTCTGAGTCAGGCTCTGCACTGACATCACGGAGCCTGGTTGGGATTCTCTCCCCCCAGATAAACAAACATCACACACACACACACACACACACACACACACACACACAGCACTGCAATACAATATCTACATTATCTACATGAAGGACTTAAAAAAAAAAAAAAAAAGGCAATTCCTTCTCTAGTTCTTTAACTAGGACCAAAGGTCCTGCGCATATCCTCAGCATCTTTAGGAACCACTCTCAAAACCTCTCCTTGCTAGTTTATGCCCTGGCCAAACTGGCAGAGTCCAAAGGAGCATTCTCTGGCGGCCTCTTTTCATGGAACTCTGTCTTTTGCTATACTCTTCATAGTTATAATTTTAATCATCTAATTCAAGCATTTTTTAAAATGTCTATTATGTTTCAAGATACTTTTGTTATTGTGGTGAACAGGACAAAGTCCCTAATAGGAAGAAATTTACATTCCAGAGGTAGAGAAAGACAATACAAAATGTGTGTGTAAGTAAGCAAAAATGTGTATGTGCATGTATGTATAAAAATAGCACTGTGATGTGAAGCTGTTTGTAACTGGTGGTCAGGAACAGCTCTTTAAAAAGTGGCAGAGTTCTGAACAGTATGAAGAACCAAACAAAGGTGACAGGAGACCTGCACAAAAGATTTCCAGACAGGGGCAGCTAGATGGCTCAGTTGGTTAAGCATGCGACTCATCATTTTGGCTCAAGCCATGATCTCACACTGGGAGTCCAAGCCCTACGTTGGGCTCTGTGCCGACAGTGTGGAGCCTGCTTTGGATTCTTTGTCTCCCTTTCTCTTTGCCCCTCCCTCTCCAAAATAAACATTAAAAAAAAAAAAAAAAAAAAAAGATTTCCAGACAGAGGGAGTAGTAAATGTACAGACAGGAGTGCACTAGAGTAAGGGTAATAAGGCCGGTGTTGTTGCAGCACAGTGAGCTAAGGGAAAAGTAGTAAGATGATAAAAGAGGTAAACCAAAGCAGACAGAAGTTAGATTCTGTAGAGCTTTTGTAGCCCATGATTAGGAGTTTGACTTTTAGCTTAAAGTATGATATGAAGGCTTTGGAGAAATTTGAGCAGGGAAACAATGTGCTATCATTTACATTTTTGAGCTCACTCTGGCTGTGGTGTGAATACACTGTAGGTGATCAATGACAGAAGCAGGAAGACAAATTAGGAGGCTGCTGAGGTTGTCTGGTCAAAAGATAACAATAGGATGGACTGGTTTGACAGCAATGGAAATGGGAAATTACATTCATAATGTAATCTGAAGGCAGAGCCAACAGATTTAGCAACGGATCACAATGTGGAGATGAAAGAGAAAAATCTGATGCCTGTTGTCACCCTTATAAGAAAGTAACCACTATAAAAGCCAGGAACATGTTCAGCTTATTCAGGTCCAGCAGCAGTGTTGTATGTTCTAGCTGAATGAACTAATGAATAACAGACTATTTCTCAAAAGAATAAAAATACAAGCATTTACTTTTTTTGCCGGCAAATACAGGGGCAATGTCAGGCATAGAAATTAAGTACCTTAGGAGAAGAAGGGGAAGTTAAAAGATTCCCAAATAAAAGAAACTGGAGACCTGTGTGTCACTAAACTTGCAAATTCACCTCAAAGGACCACCTGTCCAAAAATGGAATATATATGAAAATGGTTCATTTTAGGGAAATGAATCAGTGTCTGAACAACATTGCTTTTTTGTGAAGTTACAAGATTGGCTAAACCATCTGACATGATTATTTAAACTGACAAACTTGCTTCATCAAGTAGAGAGCTAGAGGTCCTTGGAGTCCCGTGATATCAGGAATCTGATACATCAGTCATAAATCAAAGCATGTTGAATTTTTTAAGAGACAAAATAAGCTTAGCAAGCAAACTCTGTTAAAGAGGAAAATGAAAATTATTTTTTAAATGACTCAAAGCCTACTCATGTAGTTTGCAAATTACAGGACTAAATTTCTATGATTTTAAGTAAGATTCAGATTTGACCTCCTTCACCTCCTCTGTAGGAGCTACTTGGGATGGGGGTTGTGGGGAACTATTTTCCTCCAAGAAATTTAAAAACAGAACTTAAGGCAGTATTTTTCAATGCTGGCCATACATTAGAATTATCTGGGGAGGTATTAAAAAATGGATGCTGGAGACCCACTCCAGATAAAACTAAATTTAACTGGGTGCAGGGCTTGGACTTTTTCTTTAAATGCTTCCCAGATAATTCTATTTAGCAGCTCAAGTTGTGAACCACCAACCTACAGCAATAAAGATCAAAGTAGTGTTTTAAATAAAAAACTATTGCAGAAGCTCAACATCTTTTTTTTTCTTTAATGTTTGAGAGAGAGCAGAAGTGAGGGGAGAGCAGAGAGAGTGAGAGGGAGACAGAGGATCTGAAGTGGGCTCTGCACAGACAGCAGACAGCCCGATGTGGGGCTCAAACTCACAAACCATGAGATCATGACCTGAGCTGAAGTGAGGTGCCTGACTAATTGAGCCATCCAGTTGCCCCAAAACTCAACATCTGAGTCAACAAAGTTGAGCCCTCATATTAACATGTAGCTCACAGTGGGCATTTTGCAAAGCAGATAAAAATACTTGACTTGGAATGGTAAATAGTTTGGTTTCATAAATACTCAAACAGTTCAAGTAAGGACAGAACAGATTTTTCAATTTTTTTTTAATGTTTTTACTCATTCTTTGAGAGAGAGACACACTGTGAGCAGGGGAGGGACAGAGAGAGAATCCAAAGCAGGCTGAAGGATCTGGGCTGTCAGCACAGAGCCCAATGCGGGGCTCGAACCCACGAACCACAAGATCAGGACCTGAGCCAAAGTTAGCCACTAAACCAACTGAGCCACCCAGGCGCCCCCCAGAATTTTTAAAAATAAATAAATAAAACCCTGGTTAACCCCATCCACATATTACAGCAACAACACTAGACCAAATACACTAGAGAGGGATTCAAGGTCTTCCTGAAAAGCTGCCTTAAATCTCTAGAACAGCAATTACTGCTGTAAAACTAAAAACATTTCCAGCCATCAAAACAAACAAGTTTCTTTTTTTTAATTTACTTTAATTTGAGAGGGAGAATCTCAAGCAGGCTCCACGCTCAGTGCAGAGCTCTACTTGGGGCTAGATCCCACAACCCTGGGATCATGACCTGGGCCTAAATCAAGAGTTGGTGTTCAACCAACTGAGCCACCCAGGTGCACCAAAACAAATTTCTTTAAGAAATTCTACAGAGCATGGGGCACCTGGGTGGCTCAGTCGGTTAAGCATCTGACTTCGGCTCAGATCATGATCTCACAGTTTGCGCGTTCGAACCCCACGTTGGGCTCTGTGCTGAGGGCTCAAAGCCTGGAGCCTGTTTCAGATTCTATCTCCCTCTCTGCTCCTCCCCAGCTCTGACTCTGTCTCTTTCTCAAATGTAAACATAAGAAAGAAAGAGAGAAAGAGAGAAAGAAAGAGAGAGAGAGAGAGAGAGAGAGAGAGAGAGAAAGAAAGAAAGAAAGAAAAAAGAAAGAAAGAAAGAAAGAAATTCTATAGAGCACAAGAGAGCAAAGCAAAACCTTGGTCAATTAACTGATACACCTTTCCGTCCTCCTGAAAACCTGAAGAAGGCCGCCATAGTTTCTTTTTAATATGCCCTAAAACCCTCAGTCCTAGTTTTAAAGGACAAGCTGATCTATATATACCTCATTATAGATGTTCAAACTGATTTTTTAAAATTTACTTATTTTGAGAGAGAAAGAGAAAACTTTCTAGAACTGGTGAACTGTGAGATCATTACTGGAGCTGAAATCAAGAGTCAGACACTTAACCAACTGGGCCACACAGGTGCCCCTGATTTTTAATATCAGAGAACTGACTGATCCCTATCTACCATCAATGATAAGAGAGAGGGGGATAAAAGGTGGGAAACAATCTGGTTTTTACAATGATTTAGATCCTTCTACAGTAAATTAATTCAATAGTCAAAATGACAGCTGAAGAGGAATTCAAATAAAGTAATGGAAAGATTTTAGGGCATAGTATTAGGTTGAAGGGGTCTACACCATTGTTCTTATTCAACCAGTTTCAAGAAAATTGAAATCAGAACACAGGACCTTTCATTTAATGTTTATATTTAAAGTTCATCTAACCAATTAAGAATTTTCTCGGGGTGCTGGGGCGGCTCAGCCAAGCATCTGACTTTGGCTCAGGTTGTGGTATTGTGGTTCGTGGGTTTGAGCCCCACGTTGGGCTCTGTGCTGACAGCTCAGCTCAGAACGTGGAGACTGCTTCGGATTCTGTGTCTCCATCTCTCTCTGCCCCTCCCCGGCTCACGCTCTGTCTCTTTCAAAAAAAAAAAAAGTTAAAAAAAATGTTTTTAATTTTCTCAATAAAATTATTTAATTAGCATTGTCTTATTTTAATTGTTTAAATGCAGCAAGGTGGTAAGGAACTTGAATGCCATAAATAGATGAATGTCATGAGTACACCCTATACATTAAACCTGAATGCCTAACTGGTACCTGCCAAAATGATTACAATATCCATCACCTTCACCATCTGGACCATTACAGTGTAAACAGCATTCTGCTGAGCACTGTACAATGACCAAAACACTGGGTCCATATCTTCAAGAAGCTTATAAATTTGAGGAGATAAGCAAGATAGCAATAAAACACATATTAAAGGCTTACATCAGGAAGTACAAATCAAGTTCTGAATAGCAGTTCCAGCCTTGGAGTCTCAGAAACAACAACAACAAACTGTTGGTAAGCCAAATAATTAAGAAGAAAAACTCTATGTGGGAAGCCCAAGTTAAAAGCCATTCATTTGGGTCAAGAGAAAGGTGGTTTGTGTCTATGCAAGCAGAACAGGGCAGTCTCAACTTTGCCATTTACTAGCTAGCTGTGGGAACTTCAACAATCTACCTAACCCTTTAAAAGAGGTTAAAACTACCGATCACCATGAAAACCAAACAATGTGAACATGTAAAGTGCTCTGTGCCATGCCTGGGACATAGTCTCAAACTCTGGCTATTACCATCCCTACTGTTGGACAACAGTGGAATTTGAGGGCTGGCAGGATTATCTGATTATCAAGTTGAGTGGTTTTCATGGCTTGGATCCCAGATGAGCAGCAGCAGCATCACCTGGGAACTTTTTAAAACCCACATTCTAGGGCTCCACCTAAGACCCATCAAATCACAAACTCTGAATTTTGGGCCCAGCAATCTGTGTCTTAATAGTCTCCAAGTGATGGCAATGGGCACTAAATTTGGGGGACCAATGCTCTAGTCAAATCTCCTAACTTTACAAATAAAGAAGTAGAAACCTAGAGACTAAGTGACTTGCCCAAAATAACAATAATGGAGAGTATTTATTTAGGGTCCATTACATGCCAGATACTATGCTGGACACTTTATACTTGTTATCACCCAAACAGGGCAAGGCTTCCATTTTATAGAAGAAAAACTGAGGTTCAGGGGAGTAATTTGTTAAAGGTTGCTCGATTATTATTCATCATTTAATTATTAAAATATTGGTAAAACTGACATCTCATTTAAACCTAAGTATGTGATCCCCAAATCTTTACTAGAACTATTACTACCAACCTGTACAAGGGAGCAGTACTGAAAGAGCCTTAAGACTCCTTCAATCAAGGACATTAAGTCTTTTTACACCACTTCAACTGCAGTAATGTTACTATGAAACATAACCAGAAACTACTACTACTTTAAAAAGCAACTCTCAGAAGAGAGGTGGTAAACTGTTCTGCACTCTAACCAGGAAGAGAAGAACACAACATACTACAAAAACAGATAAGAGACAGAAAGAAGCATATGTCAGAGTGTGGAGACACAGATATGGAAAAGGTAATTTTGCAGATACCCAAGTATAAAAAAAATTTGCTATTCAATCTTCCTGATCTAGGCTCTTGGGAATAGAGAGAAGTTTTATATAGTGAATTATCAGCTCAGTAGGATGGCTACAGATTTTTAAAAACTCAATGAAAATAACAAGGTGTTTTTACTCTAAATTAACTGTAAGAATTTTTAATTATAAAAATTTTAAGTAAACATATCTGGTGACTTAAATCCCACATTAATTTAACTAAGTTAAATATTATCAATTCTTCTGCAATCTCCAGTGTCATTGTTTAAAAGGTACCAGAAGAAAACAGAAAAACAAAATCCATCATTAATTTCTACTTTCTCTATTATCTTTATTCATACAATATGTACTGTTTGCCAACCTTGTGTTAAGCACTGAACTACAGAGTAAGTACCATTAACAGAGCTTACACCATAGTGGATAAGAGACAAAACAATCAAATACATTAACTTATTAATTTGAACTTATGGTTAGTTCTATGATGCAAATTGGATAAGGGACAAAATTAATGGGGAAAATCATCTTGGAAAAGGTGGTCAAGAAAGGCATCACTGGCAAATTTTAAGCCGTTTCCTGTGAAAGAGAGTAAGACAGCACGTTAAGAGCTGAGGAAAGGGTGTTTACAGGGAAAGTAGGTGCAAGAATTCTTGAGTTAGGAAAGAATTTGATTGGTTCAAGGAAAAGAGGCTAGAGTACCAAAAAATAGGGGATGAGACTGAAAAAACAATCGGGAACAATGGCATCTTGTAAGGCCTTAAAGGCTATGGCAAGAACTTTGGGTTTTTTTCCTAAGAACAATGGGAAACTTGTGGAAGTATTTTTAAGCAAGGAAGTAACAATATGTTTTAACATGTCCATTCCAACTGCAATATGAAGAACGGATTTAGGAAGAAATAGTAAATACAAGGAAACCAGTTGTGAGATTATTACAGTGGTTCAAGGAGAGATAATGATGGCTGAGGAGATGAAGTTAACAGATTCGAGAGATTTTGGAGACAGAATCAGAAAGTCTTGTAGAAGAATGAGCATAGGAATGATCAAACAAGAACCAAGGTTGTTACAGACTAAGATCCCAACCCTAATATGATGAATTTAGGAGGTTGGGACTTTGTGAGGTAATTAGATCATGAGGGTGGAGCCCTAATGAATGGGATTAGTGCCCTTGTAAAGACAGATGCCAGAGAGCTCTCTAGCCCTCTTCCCTATAAACAGAAAGTAGGAAGTCTGCAACCCTGAATCCGACAGTGCCGATCCTAATATCTCCATGTACAGCCTCCAAAACTGAGAAATAAATTTCTACTGTTTATAAGCCACCCAGTCTATGGGTCTTTGTCATAGCAGCCTCAACTAAGGCAAAGGTGACTCCTAGACTTTGTTAGGTACTGTAATGAGGGTGGAATAGAGAGGTGGAGGTGGAGTTGGGGTGGGTGAGCTTATTCACAATAGAGTAAGCACAACAGAATAAGACAGACATTGGATATGAATCTAAATTCAGAAATGATATACAGCTGGGCCTGAAAACTAAACCCTTAGGCACTTTAACATTCAAACAGTAGGGAAAGAAGAGGGGCCACAAATCTGTATAGAGAGGCCTATAAGGCAGAGGGGAAGGGAGAGGAGAGGAATGTACCATATTGTGATAATTAAATGGATTCAAGTTGATATCCCCTTTATGGTTCTGGGTCTACCCAATCCTTATCTCAAAGTCAAGTAACAGCTGGACCTAATTTCTACTCTTTGTCCCATCCATACTATTTGTCATTCCTTCATATCTTTTTCAACAAACACAGGAATACTTTAAAAAAAAAAAAAAAAAAAGACTGGGGCACCTGGGTGGCTCAGTCGGTTAGGCATCCGACTTCGGCTCAGGTCATGATCTCGCCATTCCTGAGTTCGAGCCCCATGACAGGCTCTGTGCTGACAGCTTGGAGCCTGAAGCCTGCTTCGGATTCTGTGTCTCCCTCTCCCTCTGCCCCTCACCCGCGCGCACGGTCTCTCTCTCTCTCTCTCTCTCTCTCTCTCTCAAAAATAAACAAACATTAGGGGTGCCTGGGTGGCTCAGTCAGTTAAGTGTCCAACTTCAGCTCAGGTCATGATCTCAGAGCTTGTGAGTTCGAGCCCTGCACTGGGCTCTGTGCTGATAGCTCAAAGCCTGGAGCCTGCTTCAGATTCTGTGTCTTCCTTTCGTCTGTCCCTCCCCTCCTCACTCTCACACTCTCTCTCTCTCTCCTTCAAAAATAAATAAACACTTAAAAAATTAAAAATAAATAAACATTAAAAAAAATAAAAAGAACAAAACCAGTTAGTATCCAAAATCTATAAAGAACTTATCAAACTCAATGCCCAAAAAACAAATAATCCAGTGAAGAAATGGGCAAAAGACATGAATAGACACTTCTCCAAAGAAGACATTCAGATGGCCAACTGACACATGAAAAAATGCTCAACTTCACTCATCATCAGGAAAAACAAGTCAAAATCACCATGAGATACCACCTTACACCTGTCAGAATTGCTAACATTAACAACTCAGGCAACAACAGATGTTGGCAAGGATGTGGAGAAAGAGGATCTCTTTTGCATTGTTGGTGGGAATGCAAGCTGGTGTAGCCACTCTGGAAAACAGTATGGAAGTTCCTCAAAAAACTAAAAATAGAACTACCTTACGACCCAGCAATTGCACTACTCAGCATTTATCCAAAGGATACAGGTGTGCTGTTTCGCAGGGACACATGCACCCCCATGTTTATAGCAGCACTGTCAACAATAGCCAAAGTATGGAAAGAGCCCAAATGTCCATCGATGGATGAATGGATAAAGATGTGGTATGTGGATAAAGAAGATGTAGTATGTGGGTAAAGAAGATACACACACACACACAATGGAGTATTACTCGGCAATCAAAAAGAATGAAATCTTGCCATCTGCAACTATGTGGATGGAACTGGAGGGTATTATGCTAAGTGAAATTAGTCAGAGAAAGACAAAAATCTTATGACTTCACTCATATGAGGACTTTAAGAGACAAAACAGATGAACATAAGGGAAGGGAAACAAAAAGAATATAGAAACAGGGAGGGGGAAAAACAGAAGAGACTCATAAATATGGAGAACAAACAGGGTTACTGGAAGGGTTATGGGAGGGGGGAATGGGCCAAATGGGTAAGGGGCACTAAGGAATCTACTCCTGAAATCATTGTTGCACTATATGCTAATTTGAATGTACATTTTAAAAAATATAAAATTAAAAAAAAAAAAAAAGAATAAGACCAGAGGGGACAGTAAAAGAACTATTATCTTTTAGAGACAGATTCTGAAATATTTAGACGAAATAATGTTGTAGAGAATTGGCTTCAGAATAATCAAAGTATGTATCTGTGGGTATGGTGGAACAGTCTAGGTAAAACTAGAATAGCTATGAATTGATGCTTGTTGAAGCTGGGTGATACACACAATGGGGTTCCTCTCCACTTGTATATAAGATGACATTTTCAATAATAAAACATAAGGGGGCTAAGGAGCGGCAAACACCAGCCTAAAGGAAACCTCTTGATGTTATCCAGGTAAAGATATGATCAAGGATGCACACGGTTGACCCAGACATTCTAAAAGATAAAAGGCATGACACCAATGAACTTTAAAGGTGAAAGATTTCTTCCTAAACCATGTATTATTGTCTTAAAATGTGTCATAGGTGCTTAAATCAGGCACATATCTACCAAAAGAGTGACTCAACAATTCTCCAAAGGGCTATAGCAAACTAGGCTCTACACAACACTTTCATTTCCTAAGACATCTACTTGGATTTAATAAAATTTCTTCATTTTGAGACTCTTTTACCTTGTGGAGCTATGAAACATTCACACATAACAGAGCAGGCATCAAATGTTCCTATACTAGTTTAAAAAAAATATATATATATCAGTCATCATACATTCTGTGAGATGCACTAGGCCCAGTAGTTAAGCGGTAAGGAACTGGGCACTGCATGCTCTGAGTCACAACCCTATACACTAACCAATTAGAATATTGTATTTAAAAAAATAATCCATAGTAATCTTCACATAAAAGACCCAAATTTCAAGATAAAAATTCCTAATCTATACATTCTTTAAATACAGTATTACTTTCTTCTGAATGCTTTGAACGCTATATAAGCTAGAGACCCTTATCTTGATCAAAACCTTTTTCTGCAACCTGGGTTATTTTGAATTCACTACAAAGTTTAAATTTTATTTTACATACACACACATATGCTCACATACCCACAGTCATCCCTCTTAGTAGTAAACAGAGATGAAACAAATCCATACTCTCTTTCACAAAAATAAAAAATTTCCCCCAGAAATGACCTAAAATAATCCACAGGTAGAAGAAATTTGGAAATATCAGGACTCCCATTTAAATCGAAATCCTCAATGGTAAATAAAATGCACGACATAAATGCACTAAGTAGACTGGTTGCCCAAAGCCCAATCGCCCCACATTTCTTCCTGATGTCATATCAACCAAACTTGTAGGCCATTCTCTTTGCCCACCCCACTCAGGCCCTCTGTTCCCAAAAAGTTTTGTGAAGATTCAGAAGGAACCAAAAAGGGAAGGGGACTCTTTCATTAAATTTACACTGTATCATTCCTCCTTAGGCTCAAAATTAAATAAAACCAAGGGGAAAACTAGAAGGTCAAAACACTAATGACTTTGAAGGCAACACACAAGTGCAATTTAACTGCCAATATGGATCAAATTATGTCAGCCAACACACAGTATTTCCTAGAATCTGTAAATTCAAAAAAAAAAAAAAAAAGCACTTTTCATGGTTACTTTTATTTTCTGGGCTGGGAGTTGAGTCCCACAAACCAAACTTAAAATACCAAAAAATCACATTCTTCAATTATTTCCAGATTAAAATACCTCTCCTGAACACTTGTTATTTGGGGTGGGGTTATGACAGAGGTAGAGTACAGTGACACAGAAATAGAAAGCAGACGCCCCACAGGAAGTGTGTCAAACCCTTCTTCCAAAACATGCTTATCTCTTCTTCTGGGCTTCTGTTCACATTTATTCCCTTAGCTTACTTCTGTCCCCCGGCCTTCCTTCTTCCTTTTTTTACTCTGATTTATTCTCTATCCAGTCCTATTCTCTCTAATCCCTAATAGTTGAAATAGTATTTCATGCAAAGCATTCTCTGAACTTTTTCCAGATATTCTAACCAGATATCATCTGCCCATTTCTCTAAACCTTAGAAGCTTATTACATTGTTTAGAGTGCATAGCTATCTCTGCCCTTCATTCATCACAGTGCTATATACATATATCCAATTTTGCATCCTCAAAATTGGACTATAGCATATATATTCTCAGAGCCCAGCAAAAAATCTTTGTAATTTTTTAGCAGACACAATATTTATTGGAGGAAAAGGTGAATTTGCCCCTCTAGATATAAACAATTGTCATAAAAGTTTTCAATGTGCACTTAAACAATTTGACAATGTGCCTTTCATCTTCCTGTTTTGAAAACTGATTTCACAAGAATGATTCATCCTTCAGTGGAAAAATCCAGATGAAATGGTGGTTGAAGAGTGTTATAATCATTTCCCAGCCTTTCTAGCTGCCCTCAGAAGTAAACAGTGGCTCACTGCAGCTAAGACTCGTTAAGTGATCTGCCCCAGGTACCACAAGCTATCCAGGAACAGAATTCACATTTCCTGACTCCTGACTTAACTTCAGGAGAACACTGCTCCCTCTCACTTAAAGTAAATACCAGCCTTCAGTTCCCTAAATCAAGAGCAAACCTGGTTATCTGGATATAGAGTCATCCAGAGGTTCCAAGACCTTTAAAAACACTAAACCCAATACAAAGATGAGGTAGTACTTTTCACCTGATCAGAGGCCTCCCTCACCAGACAGCAAGAACTGGAGTCCAGGGATCATCATAGTAACCCACCAACGTACTCACAAGGTGAGGAGAACTCATGAGTAACAGAAATACAGGACTCACACAAATTTTACCTCTAACCAGGAATCCTGTCACAGAATTCATCGAACCTATTCACACTCCACCGCCTCCAGCTGCTTAAGAATCAATCCTAAAGGCACCCAAGTATTACCATTAACTCTGTAATTTGCTATGAAATCTGAAGTTTTTGAGAAGAAACTAGTGTCAATTCAGTAAAAGGGAAAGCAAGTAAAAGAAAAACTCAGTCTTTATTTGCTACTCACCCCCAAACCTAGAGTGATACGTGGGACATCACTGGAACATAATGTCTATATACTAAGTGAAGGAAAATTTTCTTCATCCTCATTAAAATTAACTCACAGTATTCTCATTATTTTCTGTTCCCTTATGGCACTTACCAAATCTTTGGAACCAAGTTTAAAAATCTTTCACAGCTGGGGTACCTGAGTGGCTTAGTCAGTTAAGTGTCCGACTCTTTTCAGCTCAGGTCATGATCTCACGGTCTGTGGGTTCGAGCCCTGCATCAGGCTCCACACTGACAGTGTGGAGCCTCCTTGAGATTCTCTCTCTCTCTCTGTTCCTCCCCTGCTCGTGCTCACTCTTTCTCTCTCAAAGTCCATAAATAAACTTAAAGAAAAAACTCTTTCATAGCCAAAGAAATATATAGTCCCTAACATGCTTTAGATATTATGACAAATACAATTAAATGCTTGCTCTCATCAAGTCATAGATTCCTCAAGACACTTTACAATTTCCATTCTTCTTTTTTTTTATCTTTAACATTTATTTCTCCACCAGGATTCTTCTACCCATTATTCTTCCATCTATATGTCCACATGGGTTTCAAAGCATTCAATGAATTCCTTACTATGTATTAGTCAGTACAGAGAAAACCTAAGCTCTGGAGTGATACAACCAGAGTGATACAACCCTTATTCTAGCTATTGCTTTTAACCCACAACTACTAAGCTACGGGACAGTGGTAAGTTACTCATGATGTCTAGTACTCATTTTTCCTATCTGGCATAGTGTCAGTAACAGGCACTAAGTGAGTGTTAAGTTTCCTTCCTACTTCCCTATCCTATAATAGCACCCAATGACTTTGGAAACTCACTCTAACAACAGAAAGCATTCTTAGAAGACACTGTCCTTAAAACACACACACACACACACACACACACACACACACACACACACACACACACACACTCTTAAAACACTTTTGGTCCTGGTCTAAGAGCTGCCATAATTATTTAAGTAAATCAGTATAATGAAGAGTGATAAGAAGGATTTTCTACTTTTTTACATTTAAAAAAACCTCATAATAAAATTTTAAAGTATTAAATAAACAAAAGTCAGCATCTCCTCTTCTTCTATACCCATCCCTACTTTCAGAAATAGTCACTGTTAATACTCTGGTGTATGTGTATTTTTGTTACCAAAGTTCTCTTACAGATACTGAAAGATAAAAAATAGCAAAGAAAATATCACCTGTACAACCACCAAAATTTAAAGAATATGTTTCCATTTTAAAATTATACACATTTTCATCTCAAAACACATGATGGGCAAAGAATAGTTTTTACAATTAATGATGGTGAGACAACAGGCCAAAAAAAGGGGGGGGGAGGGGGCGCCTGGGTGGCTCAGTCGGTTAAGTGCCTGACTTCGGCTCAGGTCATGATCTCACGGTTTGTGGGTTTGAGCCCCACATCGGGCTCTGTGCTGACTGCTCAGAGCCTGGAGCCTGCTTCGGATTCTGTGTCTCCCTCTCTCTCTTCCCCACCCCTACTCTCACTTTGTCTCACTCTCTCAAAAATAAATAAATGTAAAAAAAAAATTAAAAAAAAAAGGGGGGGAATGTGGACCCCTACCTCACACCATATACAAAATTAAACACAAAGTGGATCACAGGATTAAGAGCAAAAACTATAAAAGTGGAAGGAAGCATAAGAGTAAATTCTGCAGGTCCTTGGGTTAGGCAATAGTGTCTCATGCTATGACACAAAAAGCAAAAGGAATAAAAGAAAAAAAAGGCAAAATGGACTCTGAAAATGTAAAACTTCTGTGTAATGGACATATCAGGAAAGTGAAAACAGTCCACAGAATAGAAGAAAATATCTGCAAATGTGACAAGAGATTTGTATTTGGAATATATAAAAAGCACAATTCAACAATTAAAAACAAGTAACAAGCCACTTTAAAAAATGGGCAAAAGATATAAATAGGTATTTCTCCAAAAATATACAAATGGATCAACATCATTAATCACTAGAGAAATGTCAATGAAACCACAATGAAAGGCCACCTCACATCCACCAACATGGCCAAAAAGGCAAACAATAAAAAGTGTTGGCAAAGATGTAGAACAACTAGAACCCTTATCCATTGCTGGTGGGAATGTAAAATCATACAGCATGGGAAAGTTTGTCATTTCCTCAAAAATTAAACATGGAATTAATTACCATATGACCTAGCAATTCTACTTCCAAAGTACACACCTGAGAACTGAAAACAGGTCTACAAAAAACTAGTACATGAATGTTCCTAGCAACATTTTTCATAATAGCCAAAAGGTAGAAAGTCCAGCAATGGATGAACAAACAAAATGTGGTATAATCATACACTGGGATATCATTTGGCCATAAATAGGAAGTACTGATACATGCTGTATCATGTATAAACCTTGAAAAATGTTTTCATTATGCCAAATGAAAAAAAAGCACAAAACTAAAGGCCACATAATGTGTGATTCCATTTACGTTAAATGTCTACTAGCATAGGCAAATCCAAAGACAGAAAGGTTAGTTAGTGGTTGCAAGGGGCTGTGGAAAGGAAAAGATGGGGGGAATGACTGCTAATGGGTAGAGGGTTTCTTTTAGAGATGATGAAAATGATTCAGAATTAGTGATGACAGCTGCACAATCCTGTAAACTACACTGAAACACACTGAACTGTACACTTTTAAAAAATGGATGTTATGATAATATGAATTATACCTCAATTTAAAAATAATAAAATTGTTTCAAATCTCTGTATCACATCACACTAAATGTGAATTGGTACCTGGCAACTCATGAAAATGCTGTAACACTAAAATCTGCCAGCTTATATAAAAGATTCTACAAAGATATTTCATATAACTAGAAATGTATCATGTCTTGTTGATTTAGTTTTTTCTTTTTTCAATCTGCTGTGCAACCATCAGCACCATCCATCTCCAGAACTTTATTCGTCTTGCAAAACTCAGACTCTACATCCATTAAATAGCAACTTTTGATTCTCCTCTCTCTCCAGACCCTGGCAAACTTTCTGTGTCTTCTTTCTGTGAGTTTGACTGCTTTAGGTACCTCATGTAAGTGGAATCATACCTATCTGTCTTTTTGTGACAGGCTTATTTCACTTAGCATAATGAGGACATAACGTCCTCAAGGTTCATCCATGTTGTAGCAGGTGTTAGAACTTGCTTCCTTTTTAAGGATAACATTCCATTTTATGTTTATGCCATATTTTGTTTATTCATCTGTTGAAGGACATTTCAGTTGCTTCCACTGACTTTAATTTTTATGTGATCAGTAAATATCTGGAGTAAATGAATTTATTAGGAAAAAACCAGATTATGCGGATATTTGCACAACTCTGTGAATACACTAAAAGCCAATGAAGTATACTTTAAACAAGCGAATTATATATGAATTATATCTCGATAAGACTATTAAAATACATACATATATGTGTATATATATATATATACTCTTATTCATTCACATTAAATGAAGATGAAACACAGCCTAGTGCCCAAATAATCAGTGTGAAATATTTCCACTGCTGACCCTGGAAATACCTGCTATCATTTTATAATGCTTCTTCTAGCCAGTATTCTGAACTAGATTAGGAATAAAAATCTTTAAACAAAGTGATCTAGCAAGAGATTTCATTACAGAAGGGCCACTCAGGTGAACAAAAATCACCCAAAACTTCACCTTTCTCCATTAATACTAATAGTAAATTGTTTTGACAAATTACTTTTGTAGTTTAGGAGAAATGAAGAGCAATCACAGCCTCCACTGTAGCAGTGAAACTAACCCACAAAAGTCATGAATTATATATTCTATCCCATCCCTTTCCTTCTGAATTTCAGATTCTGAAATAATTCAAGATGAAACAAGTAATACCCTTTCTTTGCTTCTCAAATCAATGGTTGTCAAAACCTGGCCTTGCACCAGAATCACCTGGTGGGGCTTTCTTGTTAAAACACTGTTGGGGCGCCTGGGTGGCGCGGTCGGTTAAGCGTCCGACTTCAGCCAGGTCGCGATCTCGCGGTCCGTGAGTTCGAGCCCCGCGTCGGGCTCTGGGCTGATGGCTCAGAGCCTGGAGCCTCTTTCCAATTCTGTGTCTCCCTCTCTCTCTGCCCTTCCCCCGTTCATGCTCTGTCTCTCTCTGTCCCAAAAATAAATAAACGTTGAAAAAAAAAAAAAAAAACACTGTTAAACCTCATCCCCAGTGTTTCTAGTTAAGGAGACCTGGGGTACTGTCTGAGAATTTGTATTGGTAACCTAAGAAATTCCTAACCAGAACTGAAGTTCCTGGGTCATGTGCGTTCTGCTGGTATGGGGACCACACCTTGAGAACCACTGTTAAAGTTAAGTCTAGAGGCAAATTTAAAGGTCTAGGTATAATTGATAATATTAGTATGGTTTTATGACACTTTAGTGTATATTTGGGATGGAAAGTAAAAGAGTGAAGGTAGAAGGGTTTTGCTCGTGTGTTCTTTTTTGTTTTTTTTTTTTAAAGTTTACTTATTTATTTTGAGAGTGAGCGAGTGCATGCAAATGGGAGAAAGGGCAGATAGAGAGGGAGAGAGAGAATTCCAAGCAGGCTCCACGTTGTCAGTGCAGAGCCCGAGGTGGGGCTTGATCTCAAGAACCGTGAGATCATGACCTGAGCCAAAGTAAGAATTAGACGCTTAACTGACTGAGCCACCCAGGTGTCCCTTCTTTGGTATTTTTTACAAAATTGTTTATAGAGTTGAGTTAAACCATGTAGGCCAATATAACTGAAAGAAGCTGGGCCTCTCAAAATTTATAATGGATACAAAATAAATTGCGTTCATTGGTATTTGTCCTTAAAAAAAAAAAAAGGTCTTATACACAGTAACAACTGATATAAACAGTTCTCAGGAGAAAAATATTTCAGAGAAAATCAGGAGGAATGCAGAGGCCTACATATCAAGGGACACTGGTAATTTTACACAGTAATGAGGTAAAATTACCTATTATTTTGAGGGCTACCACAGTGAACTAAATACTTGAAAAAATGTTTTTTAGCTTCACGTCTTCTGCCCCTTCCTCTGTCCTACTAAGTGCATACATTTGTGAGATTCTTCATCTTAAAACATCTATTCCATTATGTCAGAACCCTGAACAAAAATGTTTCTATTGCTAAAATGAAAGCAAACCTCCTCTCAGGCCTTTTCAGACCCTCCACCATCACTCCTACCCAGGGATTTCAAGTCACCTCCTTACTGCCCTAGCACAATTCAGTAACGGCCATTGCAGTTCTGTGATCCAATCCAGCCATTGACATTAGTGTACCGTTCCAAGGATCAATGCCACTGATCACTAACAACACATATTTGAGCTAGGAAAAAGGAAGATATAGTTGTATGCCGTAAGAATTTTTTATTTACTGGCTAAAAGTCAGCTAGGTCAAGTAGGTGGGTTACTAGATGTGAAAGAGCGAAGTCTTGCAGTTTCTGGTCACTATGGTTTAGACACCCAAACTTGACTAAAATCTATCCACCCCTCCCCCTCAACAGTGGGAACCTAAGCCAGCTCAATTTTCAAATTATAAAGCTACTTTTCAAAGATGAATAGGTCTTACTACACAAGGAACATACACATTTAAACTCAGAGGCAATCTCATGGAACAGGGTCCATACACAAGTTCTGCCACTAGGAAACATTTCACAGAACTCTAGATTTAGATGTAGACAAGAAAACAGCCAAAGTATTCTTCTCGTCCTTCAAAGCTGTCTGCACATCTTAAGTCAAGTTCACTGAAGGGAGGAAAGAGGGGATGTATAAGGTAAATAAATACTTCCAAACAGTATCCTGAGTTCACAAAAGGTCTCTCATACTAAGCTCAAAATATTCCACTGGGCTACTAAAAACACTGGGTGAAAAATAAGAAAAAGAAGGCAATGTTCACCTTAGATTCCAAACAGTGGAATAGAATTACACTGTTACTCTTTCTTGTTGTTTTAAATTACTGTACATGAGTGGCACAAAGAGCAAGCTTTAATAATCAAACATCACCTTCCAATCCTTCCCAGACCTTTATGAATTGACCATTTCTCCCAACTAAATTAAAATTTGAAGAGAAGTAAGCTCTTTAGATCATCAAGCAGAAGGTTCTCACAGTCCTATCTCTTCTGGAAAGATAATAACCAGTTGAAGAAAAATTAAACTAATCAACTACAGATACATCATATTAAAGCAGTCTCTACTTTAGACTTTATGGACAATCCGTATTTCCACAGCTGGCATCAAAAAGCCAGCTGCAAAGACAAAATGAGGAAGACTATATATGAGAAAGACAAAGGTTTAAGTTGACACCAGGCGGGATAAGACTGCCAAAGCAGCTGAAAATGCAATAATAAAAGTACTGTTATCAGAATATGGGCTGGTGATTACATTGGACTCTGTAATACCACTTACGCCACAAGACTGTTCTCACAGATAGATCCAGGGAGAAACACAAAAGGAAGTAACAAGTATGGTCTATCAGACCTAAGAATGCTTAAAAGAAACCAGCTATATTTAGACAGAAAACAAAACCACATGGATTCATTAAATGAAATAATCCAGATTAGAAGTGTTTAGTATCACAAGCTAGTCAAGTGTCAGTCCATAGGTAAATAATGCCTTTTATATATTTGAGCAGGTATCATGAGAAGACATACAGTGAGGGAGGAGAAGAAACAAAGTTAGCACCATCACTGAAGTTACAGGGGGAAAATTTTTTCCCATAGGTATGTAAAGGCTTTCCTTGTTGTCCAAGGAAGCAGTGGTCTCTATTCAAAGTAAGTATGCGCAATCCTTTTAGGAGAGTTACTATAAAGGGTTATGAGTGAGTCCGTGCTACATATATGATTTCAGTTGCTAGTTTGCCACTGACAATTTAACTAGAATTCAGTTCCTCCATCTATAAGAGGAAGAGAGTAGTGCAGGTACCACCCAAGGCTCCTTAAAATTCCTACCAAATCCCATGATTCTAAGATCATTACTTATGTAAAAGAGGAAAAATGAAACCATTTTCATCAGAGCACATGGACTGGCCAGATTTAGTTTTCATGCCACAGAACTATCACTTCAAAAGAAAACACTGGCAGTATTTTAAATAAGGATGCACAAATTTTTATGATATAATTTATTGTCAAATTGGCTTACATACAACACCCAGTGCTCATCCCAACAAATGCCCTCCTCAATGCCCATCACCCACTTTCCCCTCTCCCTCACCCCCATCAACCCTCAGTTTGTTCTCTGTATTTAAGAGTCTCTTATGGTTTGCCTCCTTCCCTCTGTAACTATTTCTTTCTTCCCTTCGCCCATGGTCTTCTGTTAAGTTTCTCAAGATCCACATGAGTGAAAACATACCTTTCTCTGACTTATTTCACTCAGCATAATACCCTCCAGTTCCCTCCATGTGCTGCAAATGGCATGATTTTATTGTCTCATTGCCAAGTAGTATTCCATTGTATATATAAACCACATCTTCTTTACCCATTCATCAGCTGATGGACATTTAGGCTCTTTCCATAACTTGGCTATTGTTGAAAGCACTGCTAGAAACACTGGGGTACATGTGCCCCTATGCATCAGCACTCTTATATCCCTTGGGTAAATTCCTAGCAGTGCTACTGCTGGGTCATAGGGTAGATCTATTTTTAATTTTTTGAGGAACCTCCACACTGTTTTCCAGACAGCTGCACCAGTTTGCATTCCCATAGTTATGGATAAATTTTACCAAAAGCAATAGTTCACACAAGTCTTAGAAAAGGGGAAATGTAAACAGACCACCATTAGTGCCTACTAGATGACAGGCAGTGATTTTCATTTACATTATTTTGTTTAACATTTTAAAGATGTGCAATATTACTATCCAGCCTTTCACACATCGCATGAGAATTTAAATCACCAAGATATTTTTCCTTTAAAATATTTATCCTGTCATTTACCCTTTCAACCTATTAGAGAGAGGAACAGGAGACATGCATGTATACAATTATAAATTGCTTATCAAATGAATTTCTTCCTATTACTTGCTGCTTAGTCTAGATTTTTTCAGTAGATAAAATACCAAATAAAAAACAAAAAATTATTTTTTTAGTATTTAGTATTTTTGTTATTTGCCAGCAATAAAAACTTCTAATGAAAGTAATGCTATTCATAAAAGCATTAAAAAAAATACAGAATGTTCAAAAATGCCCTTATAAAATAGACTATATGAGTATAAAGGAAACTGGACAATCCAAATTCTGGATGGTAATATATACTCTTTTCAAATTAACATGTAGGTTTAATGCAACTTCAAAAGTCCCAAAAGGGAAGTAATATAAATATAAATGGTTCTCAGACATTAGCTGGCTATTTGGGAAATGAGGTGGAGAGGACTTATTTAGATCATAGCGTGCAACAATAAATGTTTTGATGAATTAAGGAGCTAATTTCTAAAAATAAAACCACTAAAACCATCTAGAAGAAAACAGGAAGAAGTTCTCCTGTTAATGTCTGGAAGAGATGAAGGATTGCCATTATTTTAGGTTGAGCAAGAAAACTCAAGAGAAAAGATCAAAAGACAAAATTTTTATTTTATTTTTTTAAAAGAGGCTTTAAACATTTTTTAAATGTTTATTTTTGAGAGAGAGAGAACACACGCGTGCGCCTGCATAAGTGGGGGAGGGGCAGAGAGAGAGATAACAGAAACTGAAGCAGTCTCCAGGCTCTGAGCTGTCAGCACAGAGCCCAACACGGGGCTCGAACCCACAAACAGTGAGACCATGACCTGAGTCAAAGTCAGATGCTTAACCAACTGAACTACCCAGGTGCCCCAAGACAAAAATTTTAAATATTTATAATTTGTATCTTATCCAAGCTTGTTTCCACTATTTTCAATATCTCCACTGTATCAAAGTATTATAAAAATGGACAAGACTCCTTTTAAAACAGATCAGAATGTTCAACCTCACTAATAATTTTAAATGCAAATTTAAGTAAAGATGTTATTTTTCACCCATTGGTTTATTAGCACACATTAAAGGATCATTCTCCATGTTAACTGAAGTCTGGTTAAACAAACAATCCCATACACTGCTGGTATAAATGAATACAACTGACAATGAATGAATTAACCTAAGATATACATGCAGTCTTTTTAACCGTTCAAACCCTCTTCTGTAGATTCTGACAACCTAGTACAAAAAACAAGAACTTTAAGCACAAACAACAAATATTAGAAAAGTTCATCAACAGAGTAATAGTAAAGCATAAGTATGCAGTAAAGAAAACCTTTTATGCCTTCCTTTTTCATACTATGTCCAATCAAATGGATACCAAAATATCGCAAATTTTTAAAAATCCAACACCACAAGGACACTGCAAAGACAAACACATTCATATAGCAACAGTACACTCAAACTGAAAAGTCCTCAAAGGCCACGAGACAAACTAAAATTATGGGACCTTCAGATAAAATGGAAGGAAAAGCAAAAAAAAGTAGGTTAAGAATACCTATTAAGAGTCAAATACCATATTATATGCTCATACATTAAAATTACCACAATTCCGTGACTTATGGTCTTTCCCAGAAGGAGAGATGGGAATACTTGAGGTCCAGAGCGGTTGAGTGACGTGCCGAGGACCACAGAACTAGTCAAATGATAGAGCTGGAACTGAAGTCTGATTCCAAATCACATGCTCTCCACAGTACTCTAAATGAAGGGAATGTTTTCTACAGTGGCATCACGTAACACGTAACTTTAGAGGTAAAACACTTGTTTCATGTATCATAGGTTTCATCACTTGTTTCACAACAGAGATTGTTTTTTTACACAAGGTATTTATTACTTTGTCATCAGGAAAAGACAATAACTTTTTTTAATTAAACCAAGGAAGGATAAAATACAGAACTATCATTTTCAAAGGTTTGCTTTCCCAGTCCTTTCAAGATCTCTATTATTCCCAACAGCAGATGCAGATTATATACAATTCTAGATTTCCCATGGTGTGCCAAAACTCTAAGGGATAATCAAGAAATGTTTGTTGGATGAATGAATGAATGAACAAATACTAATTTAAAATAGAACAAGAAATCCCAGGTCTCCCCCATAAGTACAAAGACCTACAAAAGCAAACTTCTGAAATACCAGTAGACTACTAATTCCATATTCAAACTTAAACCAAAATTGAACCAACTCTGCCAATGTCTATGGCTCTCTAAACGAACTCAATACAAAAATACCATGGGGAACCATGGGGAGCGATCACGTATCAAAGTAAAGGTGTTTTCTTTTTTTTTTTTTTTAATTTTTTTTTTTTTTAACGTTTATTTATTTTTGGGACAGAGAGAGACAGAGCATGAACGGGGGAGGGGCAGAGAGAGAGGGAGACACAGAATCGGAAACAGGCTCCAGGCTCCGAGCCGTCAGCCCAGAGCCCGACGCGGGGCTCGAACTCGCGGACTGCGAGATCGTGACCTGGCTGAAGTCAGACGCCTAACCGACTGCGCCACCCAGGCGCCCCAGTAAAGGTGTTTTCTAACCAATTATGAAAACGAAAGTACTTAAGAGAAGGTTCTGTTGAAACTTTATAAACAGCCAGAAATTACAGGTGTAGGTTGCCTGTATATGACAGTTTATGAAGAGCACCAGTTACAAAGAGGCTGCCCCCCCCCCTCAAAAAATGTAGCTAGGGACACTACACAGCACAAAATAATCCCCAAAATGAAATTAAGACCCTTTAGAACAGCTGGTTATAATTTTACTTTTGCAGTCCCCTCCTTCAGAAAGGAATGATAATGACACTGCATTGAACTTTCTATGTGAGAAGAGAGAGTATTAAACCTTCTAGGCCAAATTTATTGCTAACGTATGCTTTTTTCTACACAGGACAAATCGTGCTTCTAACTCCCTTATTTAAAGTTATTTGGAAGGCACACAGCAGATAAAGAATAAAGTATCAAGATAAATACTAATCTGTTTTAAAGTTCACTAGGAGTTAGATATTCTAAATTCAGTTTCCAATTCTTAACAGTGGAAACACGGTCAAACTCTATTAGATGGTGAAAAGAGAGAATCTGGCTAAAAATAGATCTTTTAGGACTGACAGGTACTATACAAATTCCACCTTCCCATCCAAAAATCTGCTTAGAGTCTGCTTTAAACCCACTCTACACAAAGAAAAGCCATGGGGAGTGATCATGTATCAAAGTAAAGGTGTTTTCTAATATGACTTAAGAGCACTGGTAAACTCAGTTAAGAGTCCACGTTCACGTACTGTCATGTGCCAACTCACCCTCAATGGGCCCCATCTCTATTTTAAATATAGACACCACCATCTGGCCTTTCCTATTTTTTAAGATTCTTCCGAAGACAACTCCACTGATTTATGCAACAAATTTTCTATTCCTACTTAACCAATTTGATAATGTAGTTTCTGGAAACAGTTCTAAATTCCCCAGAACTCCATCATCAGGAATTGTGAAAAGATAATAGCTATCCAGAAAATTATCTTCCTGAGGAACAAAGCTGTGCTCTGCCAAAACACAGCCTTATTTTCAGGGCTAACCAAAGCTTAGGTCTGAATTTTCATGAAATAAATAGCTTGTAAGATTTTTTTTTAATCAAAAAACCATGAATTGTCAAGCTGGTATAGCTTATAGAATCCCCATCTGTTATGAAGTAGGAAACCAAACTATAAAACTTACCTAAAGTGTGTCTAAAATAACTTTAAGCTCTAAATGCAATGATGAGCATGGAGGTGCTCCATCCACATTAGCTTTTCAAAAGCCTTTTGTTCTCCATTCTGGATAGCTAAAAACATCTCCTAAAGAGACAAATCAGTGTACCTTCATATAAGCAACCCCCCAGGAAGCACTCATTATTAGGACACTGTGAAAAGCACTTTAAATGCATCATTCATCCACAAGCTTCTGAAAATACTATCACCTCATATATGAATAGGCTTTTAGTTTTTACAGAAACATTCACATACTCATTTGATCAAAACAACAGGAAAGAGGGCAAGCCATCAAGCCATGCATCACCTCTAACTTACAGATAAACTGATTAAGAAGGGCTATATGGCATAGCCAAGATCACAAAGTAACTAACTGACTCAGCTGGTACATGCTCCTTTGACAGTCCAACGCTCTTCCACTTTCCTCTATACAGATCCTAAGTGTAAAACTGAAACGTATCAATCACAGGAATTTGAAAGGCCTAAGATTCTTCATATCTAGATTGTTTCTTCTTCCAATTGACTAAGAAATGTGTTGCTTCAAATTAGAATGACTTGGAAAAGTCACAGTACCTGGACGCAAAATTACGATCCAATTAAAAAAAAGTAAATGTGCTCAAATGTAATAGAGAAAAAAAAAAAAAAGTATGTGTTTTTTTTTGTATTACTGGTTTAAAATTCTAAACATGTTTTAAAGAGTGGAAAAATCTCAACTGGTAAGATACTACATAACACATTATCTTCTGCTTGACCAACTTAACAAATGTATCAAAATGTTTATAAAAACCAAAAACTTTGGTCCGTATGGAAATAGGTCTGGGACAGAATTTAGTGGTTTTCCACATGAAGCAGTATCTGGTAATAGAAGTCCACATGGCAGTGTTTTCTCCAAGTTTGGTACAAGGATCACAAATATTACTTTTACCCATGAGGTAAAATCTCTGGCAGAAAAGGCCTAGATATCTGTATTTTTTAAGTGCTGGGGTGATTCTAATGAACATTAAGAACCACCAGGGTACAAACTGAGGACAAGTTTAGGGTAAAAATAACCTTGGCCTTGGTAGCTGCACAACTTGGGCAATTACTTATCCTAAGCCCTGGTTTTCGCAATGTTAAACAGGGGTGGTAAGGACAATTTTCCTACTTCATAGAAAAGTCCTAAGGCATTAGAGGAGATGGTTTATAGAAAGTACTTAACATACAGTTTAAACACACAGTAAGTAATAAACAGCAGCAACTATGGTGGCAAATTTCCTCTATTTATAAAGACTTAACACTTTTAACATTAGCAAATAGCATACCAAGCTTTATACATTATTTTGTCATTTCACTCCTTCCCCTACAACTCCCAAAAGAAAGCACCATTTTAAAAATGAGAGTCACGGGATTTGAAGGGGATGGGAAGGAGGGCACAAGTCAGCATCCTTTCCTTCAAGAATAGGCCTATTCCTTCAAGAACAGGCCAAACTGGAGAGTTTGGTCACATTTCAAGACTAGAAGTTAAGCATTATATACAATTTGTTATGTTTACATATATAATCATCACCTATAGGAGTGAGAAAAACCCACTCCTAATCATAACAGGAAGGAATATATACTGATTATCAAAAGAAGGGAAAATTCATACTCCCAAAGATCAGAGCTCTGAACCAATATTTCACAAAAGGTGTTTTTTGTTTTGTTTTGTTTTTTAAGAGAACAGCACACAGAATGGCTTACAATTTAAAGCCTACTCTATCCCAAAACACCATCTTCAGGGGCTCTTGGGTGGCTCAGTCGGTTGGGCGTCCGACTTTGGCCCAGGTCATGATCTTACAGTTCGTAGGTTCAAGCCCCCGTCGAGCTCTGTGCTGATAGCTCGGAGCCTAGAGCCTGCTTTGAATGCTGTGTCTCCCTCCCTCTCTGCCCCTTCCCTACTCACGCTCTGTCTCTCAAAAATATATAAACATTGAAAAAAACAAAAAAAACCCATCATCTTCAATCACACTTTCAAAAAAAAAAAAAAAAAACCAAAATAAAACAAAGACAAAACATGATACCTTCCTCTCCCTAGAATCTTGATAATCTAATCAACTGCCAAACTCAATAATCCTTCTCTGATCCATTCTCTCCTTTCTTTTTCTACTACTAGGGCTATTGCAATTCTGGCTCTCATTTCATCTGACATGAAGGCACAGGTTTAGACCCTGGCCAGAACAACAGTGCTCAACAGGATTTCTGTCTCCACCCCTGTAATCCAAGGGCTGGCAAACTTTTTCTGTATAGGGCCAGATGGTAAATATTTTCAGCTTTGAAGGTCATAAAGTCTCTGTCTCAAGTACTCAACTCTGCCACTGTATAACTAAAACAGCCATAGACAATATGCAAGTAAATTAGCATGGCTGTGTTCCAATAAAACTTTATTTACAAAAACTAACTTCAGGCCAAATTTTGCTTACAGGCCAAATTGCTGATCCCTACCAACCCAACTGACAACAGCTTTCTCAAACTCTACCGTAGATCATGTTATTTCTGGTCAGAAGTCCCCTTTCTTCAAAGAACACTTCTTAGCCTAATGCACAAAGACTTCCTCCATATGGGTCTTATTTTCATTATCAATGGCTTTTTCCCTTCCCTCCACCTACATTACAGACAAATTGATTTCCCTGGTGTGGTTCCTTACAGTTCCCCAATTCCATGCTTTTACTCAATCTGTATACAGAACTGATGACCTTTCTTTCCCTCCCTCTGGAACACCTACACCTTCCTTGCTCTCCTCACTCCAATCCAAATCTATTATATCTTACTCATCCTCCAAAAAAGTCCCCTCCTCTTTATCAAGAAACTCTTTCTTAGCAGAACTTTCATGGCACCTTATTTGTCCTCTGTGACAATGACTGTTTTATCTCTTATACCATGGTAAATTATGTAAGTATCTTAGCTCTCTTAAGATTGTGGACAGGATTTATGACTCATCTGTGTGTTTCCCATAGTACTTTATACTCAACAAGTATTTTAGATAACAAATTATTACTGTTTTCAAAGAAAATATTCCTACAATTAAAATTCTTGACATAACACACAGCACTTTTAAGGGAAGAAGCCTGAGGTCTTCTTGTTCTGTATTAATAAAGTATATTGCATAAAAACTAATGACACTAGCTTTACAAATTATGCCTTCAAACATCAGTCTCAATCTCATTACTCAGAAAGCAAAATAGTAAAGTGGGAAGAGCATAAAAGGACTGGATTCAAATCCTAGTTCTGCCATTGTTGAGTCTCTACTTCCTCCCTGGTTAAATAGATATTAACGCTACCTACACCTGGGGGAAAGAGGAGACCGGACTAGGAACAACTATTAGCACACAACAGGCATGCATGGAGTAAATTATTATGCATTATGATTTTCATATAAATTGAAAGACACCTAAGTTGATTGCAAGGTTCCTATTCTGTCTAGCAAACAATGGTGAACATCCTCTCTACTCAGCACTATGAAGAATAAAGACATAGATGGTCCCTTGTTATAGAGAAATTCAGTCTGGTGGTGATCCTTTCACAGATAAGTAACACAACATATTGAGTGTTAACCTTCCAGCTAATTCTGAAAAGAATAAATGAAGATTATTTTGAAATTATTTTAGGCATAACTCTAAACATTTAACAATGAGTTATAATCAAATCAAGTTCCTATCAAATTAAAATGTCAAGCTTCTTACAATGGCCTACAAAGTTTTCTGATTTCCTTTTCTACTGCTCATTCTACACCTGATTGTCATATGTGCTCATTCTACACCTGATTGTCTTATGTGCTTGTGCCACCCGGGCTTTCTTGCTGAAAATTCAACAAGCCAAGCTCAGTACCACCTGAGGGCTGCTGCACTTATTCTTTTCACCAGCAATGCTCTTCCTCAAAGTCTTTACAGACTTCCCCTCTTCCTTCATTTAGATCTCAGCACACACCTCACCTCCTCAGAGGCTTTCCCTGACCACCCTATTTAAAACAATCACCCCCACGAAGCAACCATCACTTTCAATTTCCTTACTTGGTTTTATTTCTCATTATAGCTATTGTTAACTAGCCTTTGGTCATTTATTCATCATCTGTCTCTCACATTAGGGTAAAACTTCATGAAAAAAGCAATTTCTTATTAGCAGCTGTATCCCTAGCAAATAAAATAATGTCTGGAACATATAGCATACTCGGATACACAACTGTTATTGGTTAAATGAATTACACGTGTATGAGAGATGAGGCATAGTCCTTCATCATCACAAATTACATAGCTTCTTATAATCAACTGCTTCCAATTAAATCTAGCTATGTCAAGGCTACCCCTAGGACAGAGGTTCTTAATTTGTAGCTTCAGGGAGTCATTATACTCATTTTTCTGGGAGGGAGAAGTCTCCAGCATTTTTTTTTTTTTTTTTTTTTTTTTTTAATTTTTTTTTTTCAACGTTTATTTATTTTTGGGACCGAGAGAGACAGAGCATGAACAGGGGAGGGGCAGAGAGAGAGGGAGACACAGAATCGGAAACAGGCTCCAGGCTCTGAACCATCAGCCCAGAGCCCGACGCGGGGCTCGAACTCACGGACCGCGAGATCGTGACCTGGCTGAAGTCGGACGCTTAACCAACTGCGCCACCCAGGCGCCCCGCCCCTCCAGCATTTCTTTAAAGAGTCCCTAATCACAAAAACATCATAGGAGCAATGATTCACAACTTTGGCTACACCATGGAATCTCCTTGGAGAATTTTAAAAATACAGATGCCTGGGTCCCACCCCAGACATGACGTGTGTTATCTGGTCTGGGTACAGCATTAACATCAGGTTTTGTTGCCTTTTTTTTTTTTTTTTTTAAAGTTACCCAGGTGATTCCAGTAAACAGCAAAAACTGAAAGCTGCAACTTGGAAGCAACAGATATTAAATGGATCTGATTTCTCAAAGCCACTTATATATGGAAGAAAATAAAATTTAAAAAATAAGATTTCTGAAAGAATTAGCACCTCTGGCAAACATATTAATATACAAGTGCATGACTAGTTCTATGTCATAGAATCATTTTACATAAAGAGTAATCTAACTCTCTAACTTAAATATTAATCTGACACTGAGATTTCAGACTTTTACCCCCAGAACATAAATCAGGTTTTTCATTTAAAACACACTGATTTTGGGGCGCCTGGGTGGCGCAGTCGGTTAAGCGTCCGACTTCAGCCAGGTCACGATCTCCCGGTCAGTGAGTTCGAGCCCCGCGTCAGGCTCTGGGCTGATGGCTCGGAGCCTGGAGCCTGTTTCCGATTCTGTGTCTTCCTCTCTCTCTGCCCCTCCCCTGTTCATGCTCTGTCTCTCTCGGTCCCAAAAATAAATAAACGTTGAAAAAAAAAATTTAAAACACACTGATTTCATACAAAAGCTCATTTGTTAATAATATACTAGCTAAAACCTAAATACATCAAAAGAATGACAAAATACTTTCTGATGACTAATCAAGGAGCATATTACAACTATGAAGAAGTCCTTTGTAGTTTTATTGCTAAAAACTTCTTTGAAGCAATGTACTTGTACCATTTAGCCTCCACTGCTATACAGTATGACACACAGTGGATTTAGGTGAAATTAATATTGACAACACACACAAAAGAAGGAAGGAGATGGGGAATTTCAGAGATTTGTTTAGATCATGCCAACAAGGACTTGAAAAGAGCAAGTGTCAGACAAGACCACAGGTGGTACTTTTTTTTTTTAAGTCCAATAAGCAAACATCAAGTAATGAGCCAATTCATCATTTTTACCAATCCAGATTATTACAGGTTATTGGTTTTTATATCCTCACCCGAGTAGCCCCTTTTAAAAAAAGTGTTTAACAGGGTAAGAGAGCAAAACACCAAAATGCTACATAGTTGTAGAAAAATAAATCCAGCAATGCTAAAGTCCATAATGGCAAATAATTTTAAATGTTGGGATAGTTAGAATCACCAAGGAACTTGTTTCACCTACCCTTCTTGTCTGGACTCTTGATCATATAGAGAGATTTGCTAAGACAGAAGCACCAGATCATGAGCCCACCTGATACAGAACATCACAAACTTGAACAACAGTTTTTAAATCTAAAAGGCATTGGGGGAAGAAAGACGGACTACACCTACCTATGAAGTCTCCAGGGTTTGACTTCTTGGTCATATTGTCTTATTCAGTTCCCCTATCCAGTAAGCCAAGTAAATTTAGTGAGAAAATGCAGAGACAATTGCAAGTACATAATTCCACAGCCCATTTTAGTTGAAGAGACTGGGCTTGAAATGCAAAGAAAACATGAGTAAATGCAAAACGATCAGAGTTGGAAAAAATGTTAATTTCCCTTCTATAACAATGGGCACAGGGGCAGCTTTAGCTTGCTATGTCATTTTACGCTACAAAAAGTACTGTCCTCTTATTAGTAACTTTCTCTTTTTATCAAGAGCCTATGGAAAACAATGTTCTGGGATTAACTAGTGAATAAATGAAGCCATACATCCACATTCCCAAAATGTGGGCTGGAAACAAACACAAAGCAGCACAGGTTATGAACTCCACTGGCTGTTTACAAAATGTTTCCACATACAGGAGTCTCATATAATAGGAACAGAACTGCCAGCATAGAGAAAGAGGAGATGAAAACGTGGAAGGGCCATCTGGAGATACAGGCATCGAAGACCATTGTGACCATCAAGTGATGAGGGTCACTTATTCAGGAGCAAGTTACAAACTCTGAAAGCCTGCAACCCACTCACTCCTTTTAATTTGGTGAGACAAGAATAAACAAAAAATGAAAATATCAGTAAGAAGATGAGAGAGTAGCTAAGAAAATCTGATCCAAAAGGAACTGCAAGGTGAGGGAAAAATTCAGCCCCAGGAGTTTGTTGCCTAAATCAGGACAGGTAAGAGAGCAAAAAGAGTTGAACAGCCTATTTCATGAACAACTTCATATGCCTCAGTATGCAAGGGCTTTAAAGAGACAACTCCTGGGCACCTGGGTGGCTCAGTTGGTTAAGCGTCTGACTTTGGCTTAGGTCATGATCTCACTGTTCTGAGTTTGAGCCCCGTGTCAGGCTCTATGCTGACAGCTCAGAGCCTGGAGCCTGCTTCGGATTCTGTGTCTCCCTCTCTCTCTGCCCCTCCCCTGCTCACGCTCTATCTCTCTCTCTCTCTCTCAAAAATAAAGATTAAAAAAAATTTTTCAAAAAAGATAAAAAATGTTTTAATAAAAAAATAAAATTGCAGTCTGACGCATCACTGTCCATCTTCATTCACTGCAAACCCCTAAACACTACCAGAACACAGTTCTGGTATATTTTCTTAAGGCTGGTGACAAATGTGTGGTTGGGAAGAGGTGGGGGGGAGTAAACAAGCAGAGCAAAAATACTATTATACGGTTTACAAGATGCCTTCTCAAGATTTGATCTCAGCTTTGGTTTCTTCATCTATGAAACAGATACAAAACTTAACATAACTAGAGAATATTATCAAAAATGGAATAGCTATATAGAAGAGCATTCCAGGCATCCAGGAAAGTGCCTTTCCCTTCCAAAGAGAGATAAAGACTAATCCAGTGGATCTCAACGGAGGGTGATTTCCACCCCCCAGGACACATTATTTTTGTCAGGAGACATGTGGCAATGTCTGGAGACACGTTTTATAGTTACAACTAAAGGGAGGGAGGGAGGGTGCTGATATTCAGTGGGGAGAAACCAGAGATTGTGTTAAACATCCTACAATGCACAAGACAGCCCCCTCCCCCACAAAAAAGAGTATCTGACCAAAAATGTCAGGAGCACCTATGTTGGGAAAACCTACCCAAACAAATTCATTTCTGGAAAACCACACAAACATGGAAAAGAAGGGTAATGGAGTATATATAGTCCCTACAGTCTATAAGAAACCTATTTTCGAAGATAGTCTAAAAACAACAATACTATCTTATGACAGCTGTTACTCAAATGACAAATTAAAATGTCACAAATGTCAGGAAAAAAACTTGTAAATGTCAGAAAAATAGATTGTCCTCCCAAGCATTATTTTAAAATGCAGGTAAAGTGTCAATGAGAACCTATTAAATTCATTTTTATAAATAATAGTAATAACACTCAAGCCTGAAGTTAAACTGGCACACTCATCTATCTGTGACAGCAGAATAAAGTGAGACAACTCCTTCAGAAAGCAATCTGGGGTAAAAACAGCCACAAAAATGATGCCATCCTTTGCCATCAGAACCCAATTTAAAAGAAAGAACACAAGTTCTTTGCAAAAGTACTCAATGCATATTATAATGCTTAAAATCTACACACTTAAAATCTAGATATCATTACTATTTTTAATGTGCCAGACCCAGGAATGGACACAGGCATTTTACATATATTATTTCCTCTATCCTAACAAAAAACCAATATGCTAAGTGTTATAAATCCCATTTTACAGAAGAAACTAAGGTGCAAAGATCACAGAACTAGCAAATCAGAGAGCCTAGATTCAAAGCCAAGTGGAGCAGGTCTAAAGTTTCGCACACTGTGCTACACTGAATGCAATAAGTAACTGAAGTAAAAATTTGGTGGGAGTATTATGAATTTAGCAAAAATAATCATGACCACTTCTTAGATACATATGGAATTTTACACCTAAAAGGAGAACAAAGACTTTTCAAACACTCATAAAAAGTTTAACAACTGACCATGTAACAGGTCACAAAGACATAGTTCAAATTCCAAAAATCAGAAAGCATTCAGGCCACATTCTTTGAACACAATGCAAAAAAACCCTAGAAACCAACAATTTTTAAAAGGGTAGCAAAAAAGAAAAAAATAGATGGAAAAATTTAGCAACCCATCTTTCTAAGTAATTCTGATAAAGAAAAACCAAAATTGTTCCATTTAGAAATGAACAACAATGAATATATGACAGACCAAACTCTTAGAATTTGGCCAAAGAGCTAACTCAGAGGAAATGCTGTAAACTTACATGCTTATGGAAGAAAATAAGACAGATTGAAAATAAATGACTTAAATGTGTAACTTAAAGCAGCTTAAAAAAAAAAATCCAAAGAAAGCAGAGAAATGAATAAAGATAAATACAAAACCAATGAAATAAATATTAACAAAAGATAAATTCAATCAATATAATCAAAAGTTTCTGTAAGAACCTCATTTATAAAGCAGAAGACTCTACCCAAGAAAAGAAAACAAAAGTGAAAGAGCAGATATAACAACAGAGTAAAGTAATACACACAATAGGTCTACGAGAAGATCCTAAGAGATTTCCAGGTAGAATTTTGTGGCAATAAATTTTAAAATCTAGGCAAAATGAGTGATTTTCTTTTAAAATGTTGCTGGGGGAAAAAAAAATGTTGCTGTGGCTCCTGGATGGTTCAGTCAGCTAAGCGTCCAACTCTTGACCTTGATCAGCTCAGGTCATGATCTCACAAAACAGGAGTTTGATCCCTGAATTTGGCTCTACAATGACAGTGTGGAGTCTGCTTGGGATTCTATCTCTGCCCCTCTCCTGCTCGTGCTCTCTCTCAAAACAAATAAGTAAAACCTAAAAAAAAATTTTTTTTAATTAAAATGTTGCCAAAATTGGGTCATGAAGGAAGAGATTTAAAAACCTTAAACCAATAACCATAGAAGTAATTTAAATGTCAGCAAAGACCCATTCATAATTATAAAATGGCCTCCATGCTGTTCAGACATTTCTAGCAAAATGTTAGCAAACAGATTAATCCTTGTCAACTACTTCCAAGTGAAGAAAAAGATGGGAAAATTTACCAAATCAGTTCACGAGCTTGCCATAACCACAGCCAGCCTAAAAATACCCTATAGGTCAGTCAAGTTATGAAGATGGGGGAGGAAAATCAGTACTCCACCCCCACAAAATCACCTAAATCCCATTTGACATATATTAAAATAATAATCCAAATCATCCAGATAGTCAGTATCTGATCATGTTTAGCCTAAGAATTCCCCCCTGGAATGCAAACTCCAGAGAGAGCAGAGATTTTTTTTTTTTCCATTTTTGCTCATTGCTCTTTCTCCAGTGTCTTGAAGAGTTCCTGGCAAATAATAATGCATTCAATAAACACAAAATCTAACAACTGAAAAGGAGAAAACAAAACATGACCATCTATCATGCAGATGAATATCCATCTAGTAATATCAAACAGAAATAAGTCAAAGAATTGCTAAGAGTAGGAAAATTCAGTAAGGCAGTCAAAGAACAAATCAGCATATAAAAATCAATAGTCTTCCCATATTATCAACAAGAAATTATCTCATTCTTAGTAGCATTAAAATCTGCAAAATATCTACAAATAAATTTAACGGGAAATGTGCAGGGCCTATAAAAAAGTATAAATTTTACTCTAGATATAAAGGACCTCAGTAGAGGAAAATATCACAACTCTGGGAAGACCTAATGTTGTCAAGATGTCCTATCTCCATTCAAATTAATGTACAGTCACAAAACAGTCCTAATCCAAATGGATTTAAGGAAGCCGATAAATTGATTATAATGTGGAAGAAGATAATGAGCAATAGCACCCTCACAAAAATATATATATAATTTTAAATAGAAGAGTGCAGTTACTCTATCAGTATTTAAAGCTATGGCAAATAGTATATTTAGGGACAACTGGTCATCCATGGAGGGGGTAGGGGGATTAAAATGTTACTTCAAACCATACACAAAACATAGTTACAGAGAACAGACTGGTGGTTGCCAGGGGCAGAGGGTTGGGGGTGGGCAAAATGGGTGAAGAGAGTCAAAGGTAAAAAACCTCCAGTTATAAAAATAAATCATGGGGATGCAATGTACAGCATGGCAAGTATAGATAATAACACTGTATTGCACATTTAAAAGTTGCTAAGAGACTAAATCTTAAAAGTTCTCATCACAAGTAAAAAAAAAAAATTCTGTAACAATTTATGGTGATTGATGTTAACTACACTTACTATGGTGATCATTTTGCAAAATATGCAAAAAGTGGGGTGCCTGAGTGGCTCAGCTGGTTAAGCATCAAACTCTTGATTTTGGCTCAGGTTATGATCTCACAGTTCGGGAGTTCGAGCCACACATGGGGCTCTGCACTGACAGTATGGAGCCTGCTTGGGATTCCCTCTCTCCTCTCATGCTCTCTGAGTCTGTTTCTCAAAATAAATAAACTTTAAAAATAAGCAAACAAAGAAAATTTGAAAGGGCAGCCTTTAAAAAAAAAAAATATATATATATATATATATATATATATATATATATATATAGTGAATCATTATATGTCACTTCCATCTCAGTTAAAAAGAAAACCAATTTTGGGCGCCTGGGTGGCGCAGTCGGTTAAGCGTCCGACTTCAGCCAGGTCACGATCTCGCGGTCCGTGAGTTCGAGCCCCGCGTCAGGCTCTGGGCTGATGGCTTGGAGCCTGGAGCTTGTTTCCGATTCTGTGTCTCCCTCTCTCTCTGCCCCTCCCCCGTTCATGCTCTGTCTCACTCTGTCCCAAAAATAAAAAATAAAAAACGTTAAAAAAAAAAAAAAGAAAACCAATTTTAAAAGCTAAACATAAAAGTTACATATAGTCGCTCCTTTTCTCCAACAAAAGGCCTTACACACCAGATAATTTCATTACATTTCTTTCCCTTCCCAAACACTGACATACATCTTTTCTTGCCTCTCCCAGTTCCATCAGTATTTTGCCAATTTTCTAGCATGAAAATCCAGTCATGTCACCAAGTTTACTCAAGTGTGCAATTAATGAAATATGTTAGATTTGGAGTCAAGAACTATATAGTACAACCTTGACTATTAACCTAATAATCTTTAGCACCATCATTTGATCTCTCTGTCCTTAGGTTTCTCATCTGTAAATGACAAATTTGTGCCTATTCCCACAGTAAGCTCTATATTTTATCAGTCTTGCATCTGTACCTATCTTTCCATTCTGTGTCCATCGCTCTGGTTCAAAAGACTTTTTTTTCCCCCAAAAGACTTTTTATTCACAGTTGGGCTACTTGCCTTTCTTACCCTGGCTCCAAACTATCCTACATATCCAATCCATCCACCCCACATCATTAGCAAAGATTCTTTTATGTGCACTCCAACCATGCCATTCCATGTTAATAATTCTGCACTATTCTTAGGATAAAATTCAAATGCACCAGCCTTTGACCAAAGCTTAATACTCCAATTTCATCTTCTACTTTCTTGAAACTTTTATGTCTAGCGGATAGCTCTCTTCCCTGTTATCCAACACAACCTCTTCATCTGAGGTCCCTCATCCTTGGACCTGGAACATCCCATTTTCTCTTGGAAACCTAAGTGTCATCCCTATTCAAACTAAAGTTCCACTCTTCTCGGGTTTTCTGATCCCCTTAGCCCACAGTAATCACTCCTTCCTCCAAGTCTCATCTCAGCATTTGGTGCTGTACCATGTTATCTAATTACAATTAAGGCATTCACTGCCTAATTTTTTTTTTTCAACGTTTTTTATTTATTTTTGGGACAGAGTGAGACAGAGCATGAACGGGGGAGGGGCAGAGAGAGAGGGAGACACAGAATCGGAAACAGGCTCCAGGCTCTGAGCCATCAGCCCAGAGCCTGACGCAGGGCTCGAACTCACGGACCGCGAGATCGTGACCTGGCTGAAGTCGGACGCTTAACCGACTGCGCCACCCAGGCGCCCCTCACTGCCTAATTCTAATGCTTCCTTTTCTACTTGAATGTGGGAGGAAAAAAAAAAAAAAATCAAGTCACATAAATTCCCTGAAGGCAGGAACCAAGTTCTCAATTCTTAAGTGTTTCCATCATTCCTTATTTTACTATCAGAGAAGTGTTTCTCTTGCCCTTTAGGAGCCAGGTTAATCTTGATGATAGATGATCCGGAAAGGCTAGTCTCCAAATAACTGAGTTACCTTGAAAATTTTTATATTTATTATTCTTTGCTCAGAGAATTCCAGATCTCCTTTTCTGGAATTGTCACAGGGACACTTTTGACTATCCTCAATGATGACACATCTTGGTTTCTATTGATATTATCAACTATAGCTACTCCTATAACTGATGAAGGATTATGTGTTAAAGGAATAGAAGATGTAGCTCTTTGAAGGCTAGCCTGCTGGGAAACACCCAAGAGCAATACTGTATATCTTACCCTTCCATAAGTTTGTCAGCCAATCTTAATGTTTATGGATGAAATTAATTTGTCTCATCTAGTAATACCATTACACTATTTAGAATAAACCATGGAAATGTAAATAATCTAACACTGCTTTGAACATTAATGGAAATAATAACCTCTTGCACCTAATAAAATGTAAAACCAAGAACAGTTGAGCCTTAAACAACATGGGTTTGAAGTCTGCAGATCCACTTATACACAGATTTTTTTCAATAAATACAGTACATTAGTATAAACATACTTTCTCTTATTTCCCATAACATTTTTTCTCTAGCTCACTTTATTAGCTTATTAAACTACTAATTATTACTATTACTATATCAGCTTATTTATCTAATACATATTACATGCAAAATATGTGTTAACTGACTATACTACTGGTAAGGTTTCCAGTCAACAGTAGGCTATTAGTAGTTAAGCCTTGGGGGAGTCAAAAGCTATATGTGGGTTTTTGACTACATAGGTGGTTGGCATCCCTAACCCCCATGCTGTTCAAGGATCAACTGTGTGTGTGTGTGTGTGTGTGCGCGCGCGCACATATACATAAATATAGATATAGATCACATCAATGTCTTGAATGTACACTTGCAAATATCAAAGTCACCTCATACTTTTCAAGTCTGAGACCCAGTTACTATCAAGTTATCATTAAGAACAAATTAAGAGAATTCTCAACTGGGAAGAAAATTGTCGCACCAAGAAAACTTCCTGCAAATATAAAATTAGCCTTTCCACTTAAACTTCCAAGTCAACGTTCTTCTGTGAATGCTTGAATGTATTCACATAAGAGATCAATTTCAAATACAGCTGGGTAGAAGCAAAATGAGTCTTAAGCAACTCTCACTCTGTTTTCATCTTACAAAGAGAAGACTGGCCTGTCTTCCAGCCTTGTGAATAAAGATCTTACAAAACTCACTATGCAAAGGGTGCGCCCAAAGAATACTTGGTTGAAAAAATCTGCTGGGGAAGTGCCAATTTAAAAAGAAAAACATTTTCACCCAGTTGGAAATCTAGAAACAGTGGTTACAGCCACTCAGCTGAAACTCTTAAGATGTGAAGAAAATTTTTTTTAGAAAAAACCCAGATCTTTTCATCCTCAGAGTGAAATTCTATGAAAAGCAACTAAATGAATCAATGGAAAAGTGAATTAATGTTAACTTTATGCACCTAAAAAGCAATAACTAAAATTCTGCCTTTGGTATTTGACAGGGTCAAAGGGCAACTGGTCTCTTATTCTATACAGATGAACTCTACAATCTGTAACGGTTTCCAATCAATTATTTCTGGGAAAGAAACGGGAATAAAAGAAAACTTTTGTTGTTTTGCTCGAAAAAGAACCAAAAATGAAAAAGTTATATTGTTTTGCTTACTTTGGGGGAGGGGAGAGACAGAGGATTGTTTTTCATTAGGGATATTTATTTCCAAAGCATAACACTCTAATAGCTTTATTCAGCGAAAAGGATACCCTTCCGTTAAAGACCTCTGTCTTCACTCTCACTATACCCCATCCTCAGGGTCCATACTTTATTTTCAGGTTTCTTCAATGCCTTAAGTGGAACACTTAAGAAAAAAGGAAAAAAAACCAAAAACATGACAGTTACTACAGGCAAACACACTGGCACCAGGTTGCCTCATGAGAGAAACAAGTGAGGGGACTGCTGCAGCCCTGCCACCAACTCCCTGATGGGACCCAGTGCGCAGACTCCCTATGGAAATACAGGCAGTATGAGCTCCGTGGAGATCACCTGGCCATTCGGCATACCTCAACAAGTCGTACGGTGCGCCTAACAGTGACAAAAGTCTTTCCCATCCCAGTCTGGGTCTCATCATTACAAAACCACAAGTGACATTTTTCAAAAAAGTATATTTTAGACTTTGTAAGTGAGGCACCTAGGAAGATTAAAAGACAAAATTAAAATTAACAATTCTCAACGGTAGTCTAGAATTCTTTTTATTATATTGCTCCCTCTCTGGTATTAATCTCACAAATGCCAAGAAAAATAATAACCTCCAGTTCACCCTTCAGGTTTTCTGGTGATTATCAAATCAATAAACATAAGATATTGAATGTTAATCATAAACTCCATACTCAGACGTGGAAACAACAAAAACTCATAGAAGCACGTGGAAAACCAATCAGGCTATTTAACTGCTATTTTATGCCGTTCAACTTCCTATAATAACCAGACTTACCAGAAAAAGAACTTTTGAGGAAAATACTTCAATAAACACTAAGTACATGCTTAAAATTCATTTAACAGCCTTAAGCACAATGCAAGACTAAAGGAAAAAGAACATAAAATACTTTTCATATTTTAAAAGATTTCTTTTTCCAGCAACTAGGGAAATAAGGTTTTTCCATAGAAGTTGAAATATAAATTCAGTTGAAATACAAATCATCCCCTTAGAATGTCAAAGATATTTATGTTATCCATTTGATGGGAAAAATTATGAACTAGGTCACTTCTCTGATTATTTATTACAGTAGGGGAAAACAACTTACCCTTCCCATCATCCCTCATGGTCAGTGCCATGCCCATCACTGTACTGGACAGTCAGGAGAGGCATCTAAAGAGCTATATGACTTCAGCTTGCTCCATTTCTCAAAACAAAATCTTCTTTCTGCTCCTTCCCAATCAGTTTAGAAGAAAAATACTAGTAGAAAGAGCAGGTACAAGGAACTAGCTTTTATCTTCACTCAAGTAAATTATTTATCATGTCTATTATCTTAGGCCTCAACCGTAAAATGGGAAGATCACCTTCATCACCTGGAGGTCTTAAATACTAAACAGGATACCAAATGTAAACCACCTAACATATAGAAAGTGTGATCAATACGCACCAATTCTCATTTCCATTTCTTTTTTTTAAAGTCACTCCAAGGCCGCCTCGGTGGCTCAGTTGGTTAAGCGTCTGACTTCAGCTTAGGTCATGATCTCACAGTCGGTCAGTGAGTTCGAGCCCCACATCGGGCTCTGTGCTGACAGCTCAGGGCCTGGAGCCTGCTTCGGATTGTCTCTCCCTCTCTCTCTGCCCCTCCCCCACTCATGCTATGTCTCTGTCTCTCAAAAACAAATGTTAAAATAAATTAAAAAGTCACTCCAGCCAATTCCCAGATGTTATCTCTGCCCTAGAACAATGCCCTTCCCCAACCCATACAACTTCTATTCCAATAAAAGAAATAAAGAACAGGTTATTGCAGGCTAAAGGGTGTATCTGGTTAAGATACAGACAGACCATTTACCTTTCCTCAAAATTTATTACCAAATTACTTAATATTACTAGAAAGTCTCTTGAATGTAAAGTTAAATGCCATATTTTACATTTGGTAAATTTCTTTTCATTGACCAAGTCTAAAGGGCAATTTGATTGTTTCCACTAATACAGCTTAGTGTTTATGTCCCATAAACTGTTTACCCATGCTGTGGGTAAACAGCCTAGATTAATACCTTGATTTCTTCTTAGCTTTAAGATATTAAGCAAGTTACTTAAACTTTTCATTCCTCACTCTGAGTCTGTAAAACTAAGACAATACCTATACCTCATTGTACCGTGAGGACTAAATAAGTTAATGAGTATAAAGCACTTTTAACACTGTCTACACCTCAAAATATTCAACCAAGGTAGGCTATTATTTTTTTTCCTAACATGTTTCAACTCTGTTGTACGATTAGCAAGGTACGTTAAAAATGCTGTTCTCTAATTCAACCAAATCACTTTCTCCTGGGGCTCTGTGATCTCCCAGGTTTCAGATTAATTTAGTCCCCAATAGTCTTAAGCTCTGTCTCCCCCAGTTTCTATATTCGCAGGATGCGTCTCTCAAGTGCCAGAAGAACAAACAGGAAGAAAAGGATTAAAGGGTGACCAAAAAAATAGTCACTACACGTATACACTATCATTCAATCCCCTGGCTCATGTCCTCTATTCTATTAGACAACGGTAAAACAACTTAAAAGAAAATGATTTAAAATTGAATAAACTCCTCCTTCCTAGTTGTCACTCCTCAAATCCTCACCCCCCCCAACCTTTTCTCCACAAATCCTCTTACCTGAGAGTTCTGAATATAATCTATACAGTTGTTACAATACTACTAAATAGGCTACCAGAGCAACCCACAACATTCATATTTTATCAACAACTTTTCAGTATATTCTGTTTGAGGAAGAGACTCTCCAGACACTTTTATCAGACTGAAATTGTTTTCAAAGCGACTTTGTTTACTATTGTGATGCAAAACCCTTCTTTATAATTAAACAAATATAAAATCAAACAGGCTAAAGTGACCACAAAGCATTAATGGGAATCAGAAGCACAGTCACTTGATATATGTTATATACTGCACCCTTTAGTTAAAATTTTGAGAAACTCAATGTTCTCTTTACATTGAATATATGACCATAATTTTCCCAGATACATACGGGAAACAGGAAAAGGAGAATGAACTGACAGACATAAAAGGACATGACCTGAGGTATAAATTTCTAACTTGCAAAATAATCTGGTCCATTTTGGTCATTGCTTAGACAGACAGTAGAGAAACTAATTGGGTTACTATTCATTTGATATAAAATGTGGCCCCAAGCTTTCCCTTTTCTAGTAAAATAATTTAACATGAACATGGAACCTAACAGGGTGCTCTGCAAATGACCATGAAACCTCTGGACATACCAACAGCCAAAAAGTGTTGAAATGAAAATTAGCTAGTGCCCACCGCACTGAATAAGGCCCTCCAACGGTTCCTTCTCCATCTCAACATAGTCATCCAATCCAGTTACTCCTGCCAAAAATCTAGTAATCATTCGTAATACCTCTTCCTTCTCTCTCAACATCCACTCATCACATCCAATCAATCACAAATCCTAGTCACCCTACCTCCAGTATCCAATTCACTCCTTCCTGACAAAGGCTGAGTCTACCATTCTTTTACCTGGTTTACCACAAACACCTAACTGGTCCCCCAAAGTCTACACGCACTTCACTCTTCACACAATTAAGAGGGGTCTTTAAAAAAAATCCAATGATGTTTAGACATCACAATAACATTTTCGGTTAAGCGTTTTGACTCTTGGTTTCAGTTCAGGTCATGATCTCATGGTTTATGAGTTCAAGCCATGTGCTGGGCTCTGTGCTGACAGAGCAGAGCCTGCTTGGGATTCTCTCCCTCTCTGACTGCCCCTCCCCTGCTTGCGTGTGCATGCTCGCTCTCTCTCTCTCTCTCTCAAAATAAAAAAATAAACTTAAAAAAATGATTTTAAAAGTGAGATAACCGGGGTGCCTGGTTGGCTCAGTCAGTTAAGCGTCTGACTTCAGCTCAGGTCATGGTCTCATAGTTTGTGAGTTCGAGCCCCACGTTGAGCTCGGTGCTGACAGCTCAGAGCCTGAAGCCTGCTTCGGATTCTGTGTCTCATTCTCTCTCTGCCCCTCAACTTGTGCTCTGTCTCTGTCTCTCAAAAATAAATAAATGTTGGGGCGCCTGGGTGGCGCAGTCGGTTAAGCGTCCGACTTCAGCCAGGTCACGATCTCGCGGTCCGTGAGTTCGAGCCCTGCGTCAGGCTCTGGGCTGATGGCTCGGAGCCTGGAGCCTGTTTCCGATTCTGTGTCTCCCTCTCTCTCTGCCCCTCCCCCGTTCATGCTCTGTCTCTCTCTGTCCCAAAAATAAACATTGAAAAAAAAAATTAAAAAAAAAAAAATAAATAAATGTAAAAAAAAAATTTTTTTTTTAAATAAATAAATAAAAGTGAGATAACCAACAAAACCACCTGTATGACCTGGCCTCTAGCTTACCTCTCTGGCCTCATTTCTCATCACTCTTCTTACACAGTGCTCTGTTTTTGAAAGCATCAAGCATCTCCCATTCCCAGGCCTTAGCATATGCTGACTCTTCAGTCTGTAGCACTCCCCTTCTTTACCACCAATTAATTTCCATCATTCAGGTCTCAGCTTACTTATTACTTCATCAGTATACTTGCTATAATATCCCCACCCATCTTCATTAGATGTTCCTGATATGCACCCCCATAGCACTCTGAACTTGGTTTCTGTAGCACACATAACCACTGCAAATGTATCATTAACTATGTGATTTACTTAAACAATTATTTTCTCTTTCTAACCTATACTGTCCATGAGGGCAGGGCAGAGCAGGGACTGTGTCTTACTCACTACTATATATCCCTACCACCTAGCACCCTCAGCACATAGTAGGCATTCAATACATCTGATAAATGAGTTCATCAATTCCAACGTCTCCAATGTAAGGCTCTGAGGTACAAGTCAACTCTTCACTCTCTGTATACCCAGGATTACTTGGAAGCTCATTTCCTGATTTTTAACACTTGCTGGAACATGCAAAGGAATACAGAAATGTTCATTTTTAAGACACTAGTGAAGAACCTGGACCTTCATGAGCTATTAGGGTTATTTTGCAAAATGTATTCTTCCAGTCACCCACAGCTTGAAACTCCATCTATGATGCTCCCTCTCTCATTGCCCCCAAACATTCACTGGTAAGTCCCACTACCTCTACTTCTGCATCATCTCCTCAATTTTCTCCTTCCTTTTTATACATTTATCACTCTTACCTATATTGCTAGGTCTCTAAAATATTCTCAGTCTAGCCAACAAAGCCCAATGCCTTTTAGCCTTTGTCCTCTATATGTTATGCCTTCTACCTGTACTGACCTACTTCGGTAGACCACAACCAAAACAAAACTTCCTACCAAAATCCTAGCCACCTTTCAAGGCTCATTCTAATATCCTTTCTTTCCAGTTCCATCAACCAGCTGTGACCTCTTCCTATTTCACTATGTCATCAAACATTTGCCTTATATTACTGGGTGCCAGGCACTGTGCTAAGTACTCACCTTTGCTTTACACCATGTCTCCAAATCTAAACTGTAAACTTCTTGAGGAAGTTTATTCACCTACCTCATCTCTTGCATCTTAAACATTTACTCAGTTAGTACTTATTACATGACCACTTTAGCATGATGGTGAAGAGTACTTTCACTCAATCTTAGAGAATGAAAACACCAGTCACAAGGCAACAGAAAACATTTGCAGCAACCAGACCTGCAGCAAATGGGTAATCCCTAAATTCCTCGTTGCCTAACTTCTCTCCTTCAGAATCACACAAGAAACACCAAGAATAAATTCTATCTACATACTTAAGGGGGGGGGGGGGTAGGGGGAAAAAACAGAAGCTATTTCTGTCACTGGATGTCATATGAAGCCCAGCAGAAAAACAAGGGGCATTAAATCAACCATCAAAGATGTTCCACAAATTAAAGTTTACTCCTCTCTGAAGTAACTTCTATAAAAACAAAATGGAATTATTCCCACACATGTATACCACAGAATAACGATTTCAGTAATCACTTTAATAAGCTATTTAAACACACACACACACACACACACACACACACACACACACACACACACACACACTAAGGCATTAAAAGAATCAAAGCTAGGAGCACCTGGGTGGCTCAGTAGGTTGAAGCTCGGGTCATTATTTCACGGTTCATGAGTTTGAGCCCCGCATCAGGCTCACTGCTGTCAGCACACAGCCCACTTAGGATCCTCTGTTCCCCTCTTCGTCTCTGCCCTTCTCCCACTTGTACTCTCTCTCAAACATTTAAAAACAAAGAATCAAAGCTCTAAGTCACAAATCAAGAAGGTTGTTTTGTTTCACGTTACACCAGTGACTTATAGGGAGGGACTTTTGCTTCAGTTTCCCCAAATGCAAAAACAGAAACAAACAGTGCTGAGAACAGCTCCATCCACCCATGTTATTTAAAGATGGAGTGGTCAGAATTCAAAAGTGTTTGAGTCTCAAAATTATCTAGTCAATTCCTTCATTTTTATTATAAAAGTAGCTAGATGATTAGCACTATGGCTAGTTTGTAGCAGAGAAGGGTTAGATAAGACTTAGTTCTGGCTAATACTACTCTCGCTCCATCATTCTGTGAAAGCATAAAGAATAGGAAAATAAGGACAATTTATGTTGACTACCACTGTTAGCAACATCACTCGTGTGTGCTTAATAAATTCAAATAGGAAACTACAACACAAAGCATCCTGGCTAGAGTATCTAAAAAGCAAAACCTACAAACACACTAGTAATTCATTATACACAATGGAATTATTCCCACATATGCATCCCACACAGTAACAAATTCAGTAATCACTTTAATGGACTATTTAACACACACACACACACACACAGAGGCATTAAAAGAATCGAAGCTAGGGACACCTGGTGGCTCAGTAGTTGAGCCTCCAACTTCAGCTCAGGTCATTATCTCACGGTTTGTTAACGATTCCAAGAGAATGAAATTCCCCAGAAATAAAGAAAAGTCACTGCAATCAAGATAACCTAAAATTCAAACAACTTTAATATCACTAAACCGAGCATCTAGTTTATTTTTTACCCAAGCTTGATCGGAAACAGACCTCAGGAGGCTATCAAATAAAACATAGGTTAGCGTAAATTAAACCAGAAATAAAAGCATGAAAATAAAACAAGAACAAGAAGAACAAAATGAAGCCAAGAATGAGGCTTGAAAAAAGGTACAAGACCTACGAGCCTGGCTCTAAACTTCGAAAAGCCAATAGGAAAACAGAAACCAAGCGAACAACACAAATTATAGCATCCAAGTAACAGAAACAGACGTAAAAGCTTAGGAAAAAATACACTTAAGTCTTGGTTGTGTTATCTTTCTCCCTGAGGTTCTTATAAAGAAGGCACTATGTGGGGCGCCTGGGTGGCGCAGTCAGTTAAGCGTCCGACTTCAGCCAGGTCACGATCTCGCGGTCCGTGAGTTCGAGCCCTGCATCGGGCTCTGGGCTGATGGCTCAGAGCCTGGAGCCTGTTTCCGATTCTGTGTCTCCCTCTCTCTCTGCCCCTCCCCTGTTCATGCTCTGTCTCTCTCGGTCCCAAAAATAAATAAACGTTGAAAAAAAAAATTAAAAAAAAAAAAAGAAGGCACTATGTAATATAAAGATATATGCGATATATGTAAAACAACAAATATTTCAGTAGTCCTAATTAAATGTTTTATGGGATTTTTATAATGATCCTCAAGATAAGCCTATAGTAACAGTTCAGAAACAAAAAAAATATTTTTTTTAGGAAAAAAAGGTTTACATAATTAATGTCCAGGTACCCGGAACACTACTGACCTAAGAAAGCATTTAAGAGAATATCTGGGGGAAAAAAAAAGGTGTTTTCCTAACAGCAAGCATTTACTATAGAAGTTTCTAAGTACAAGGGCCAAGAAAATAAAAACCAAATTTAGCAAAATTTACTGGTCCAGGAGTTCATAACAAAACAGCAGAACAAAACTCTTAAAGAGAAGGTGGAACATAAAGAAAAACTAAAGTGGAAAAGATGTGCACACACACACACATGCCCACTCAGTAACTGTATTACATCCACAGGAGATAACTAGATGCTTTTATTTCTACTTCTAAAGTTAAGAATTAAAAATTAAGGTGTTTACTGAAACATGTGCCTTCCTTGCTAGTTCCTCCATCAAGAAGATAATATTTAAATTCCTCCTCCTTCCACAGTGATGTTACTAAACAACGATAAAGGTCAAACCCAGTGTAGTGCAGAATTTCAAAGTAGTTACATATACCAAGACAGGAAGACATAGGAAACATTTCAGGATGATTTTCCAAAAAGAACTTAAAAAGGTATAATACCAGTTTTAAACTAAATAAAATCAGTTAACCAAAAGGTTAATCAATAGAGAGGAAAAAACTTCTCTAAAATACCTCATCTGGCAATATAGTTTACTAACTATAAAGTATAATACAATGATAAACATACGATTTGCCAAAAACTCAACATAAAAATCAATCATTCTACTACTGCTAGCATGTGCCTATGACTTACAATGGATCACTGTTTTTCCTTTTGGAGGTAGGAAAGAAGAAAAAACACAAATTCTTGGTGAAGGCTGGTCATTTTCACAGAACCATCCACTTGCAACTTAAGCACCATCATTTAAAAACAATTCATTTCAACAACCTCATGTGCTAAATATTTTCATCATGGCTGCCTAGACTAAATCTAGCTGTCTCTGGCAGGAGTATTTCAGCAAAGGAGTGAAATATTAAGCTACTAGAAGGGGAAAAACAGTTGAAATTCACCAGATGGGTCAATTTCCTGCAGAGTTAACTAACTTCTTACTGTAGGACTCAAGAATTACAAATTATAAATGTGGTGAAGAGATCTGGGAAGAACTATTAAATCACACACTCGTACAAAAGGATTCTCCGTGTCCAAACAACTATTTCCCCATCCCCGTTTTTCTTTTTTAATCAAAGTAATGCCTCCATTCTCAGTGGCCAATTGCTGAAAAGCTGTAAAGTACTCAGAAGGTCAACACCTGGCTAAATAGCAGCCTTAGGAGTCAATCTGGTGACCTGGCTCAACAAGAACTTTAAAGTACTTATGCTTTATTGGTCGTTTTAATTTAAATTCAATTATATCATAAAGAGCAAAAAGTTTATTTACTCCATAGTACTTTTAGTGCTCCAATTTTCCTTACTTTAATATGATCTGGTACATGGAAATTCAACTTTTTAAAGCATTGTTTAGTTGACTTAATTTGAAAAGGATTCAAATGATTCCAAAGTTTCCTAAAATGATCCCTTAGCTATCCTTACACTTCACAACCTTCCAATCAACAAAGCATTACGTGATAAGAATGCTCAGAATTTAGGGGCGCCTGGGTGGCGCAGTCGGTTAAAGCGTCCGACATCAGCCAGGTCACGATCTCGCGGTCCATGAGTTCGAGCCCCGCGTCGGGCTCTGGGCTGATGGCTCGGAGCCTGGAGCCTGTTTCCGATTCTGTGTCTCCCTCTCTCTCTGCCCCTCCCCCGTTCATGCTCTGTCTCTCTCTGTCCCAAAAATAAATAAAAAACGTTGAAAAAAAAAAAATTAAAAAAAAAAAAAAAAAAAAAGAATGCTCAGAATTTAGTAGGTGAATGGACTAAGCCTAAACAGTCTTTTCAAATCAGTAGATTATTCCCTGGAAGAAAAGTTCTCTCTTAGGGTACTCTGATCTCACTGAATGGAACGGTTTCCCACATTACCAAAACTTAAAAATGTTTTCAATACAAAGTATTCTGAAAACAATAAGCTTACAGATTCTAGATTTTTTCCCCCTCAAATACACAAAGTACATGAAACTTAAAATGCTTCAACTAAAGTATTTATTTCATGAAATTACTTTTAAAACATAAAATATTCAACGTTAACCAAGATTTTTTAAAGCAGTGGCTTATGCAACAAAGTCAGTGGGATAATGCCACAAATATCTGCAAGCTGATTTAAATTACTAATCCATTTAAGGAAAGATAACTATGCTACAGCAGTAGCAAGCCACTGAAATAGATCTACTTTAGATCTGAATACAGAAGTGGACACTTGAGTACAATAAGCTAACAAAAGGTAATGAACTAGGTCTACAAAGAAGAAATTCCAGCAAAATAATCCAGACTTTCCCCCCTGAAACAGAAACCAAAATTGCATATTCAGATACAGCACAGTTATCCATGTGAATAATATAAACAAAATCGAGAAAAAAGGAAATTTACTTATGCTTAAAGCATGGCTATCTCAACAGTCTCCAGCAAAAATCTTGGTCACCTTTATACCACAGGCAAGGAAAACCCAATTATTCCAACATATCCATCTATTTCAGCCTACTTTAGTAATCCAACCTTAGTAACATCCCTGGCCCAAAGAGAAAATGGAAGGAGTCAACTCTCCTGCCCCTCTTTTCCAACATCTCATGCTTCCCTCTCTTGTAAGTCTAACACTTATTTTAAGTAGATATAAGGCAGGCTGATTTATCTTTAAGGAGATATGCTATACCCCTTGCTTATCTGGAAGGAGCCAAATGCAGGACGGAAGGACATGAGTGAGGTACCTCTGGATTCACCGTGCCAATTTGGAGCGCCACCCAAAGCCTGTGTAGAATTTTTCTCAAAACAAGAGATTTAAAAAAAACCAGTAAGAACCTATCCCAAATATGTCAATGTATTTAAACTTAGCTGAGAGAAAAATAAAATCCAAATGTGATCAAGATGGGCTCTTTTAGGAAGTAAATCAAGTTGTGAAAGCAGATTGTATTTGGAAGCAACCCATAAATAAAATACTCTGAAGCATTTTCTGATTATTAGTCTTTAACAGGTAAGGAAATCTCAAGTATTAAAAGTGAAGACTGGGTACATTCTCTGCTGAAAGTTCAATTAAAAGCAACTACGGGGTGCCTGGCTGGTTCAGTCAGTACAGCATGTGACTCCTGATCTCTGGGTCCTGAGTTCAAGCCCTATGCTGGGGGGTGGAGTTTATGTTAAAAAACAATAAAAAAATAAAACCAAATTCCAGCTTAGTTAACTACATCAGCTGAACTTCTGTCCCCACTTAACCAGAAACAAGAGGATCTGAAGTCAAGTTATAGAAACCTACAAAAATACCCTACATACAATTTCAAAAGAAATCTAACCAGTCACTCTGAAAGAGGTATGTAGTTTCACAAATAGGAGTCTTCTAGTTTTTTTCTTAATAAACAAGATCTACAGCAACATAACACTCTGCCAGAAATATCTTTCGTTTCTCCACTAGCAGGTATATGCATCCACCTACCTAAAAATCAGAAAAAAGACAAATGGAACATAGGCACCTACCTACAAAGAATCCTATTCTCCCCATGGTGGGAATTCACTAATTCTTTCTCCCTTGTCCCAACACTTCTCAAGAATGACATTATGCACAGGTTTTACTCACAGGGGTACATGGCGTTGCTCAGGATCAGCTCTGGTCAGTTCTTCCTCTTCAATATCAGACTCTCCTCCTGAACTACTGTCGGTGACGTCTGAATCAAACGCTCGCTCACTGCACCTCAAGTTAGCTATACCACTAGCTGTAAATCTCTCCAATTCTTCTGAAATTGAATCGCTTTTCAGGAAATTGCTAAGTCCTTCTGAAGTGGTGGTCTCACTGGCAGCTTTTCTCAATGCAGCTTCAGCCTTTCGAGTCAGCATCAACTGGCTCCGGGGCCTCAAGGATTCCAAGTTTGGCAGTTTGCTCCAAGTCTTCTCTAAAAATCCACCCAGCTGATGCTGTATATGCCTCTCCACCTGCTTGGCTTGCACAACCTGTAAGCGCTTCTGTAACCTGCGGGCACGGCTCTCAATATCGGCCTGCCTCCGCAGTAAAGCTGTTATCCTTGTGTCAGAATCTAAAGCACTGAAAAGAATGGAAGACAGGGGAGACTTTTTATCCTCTAACTTGACACCCCCCAAGTTAGAACCGGAGTCTGTGCCAGGTGATAACCTACTGCTTCCTTGAAGTGCCGGCTGTTCCATGGAATTTACAGAAGATTTGTTTGCAGTGCTATTATTGCTAAATATAGTTGTGTGTTCTACATCAAGGCTTCTATGTGGAAGAGTGCAATTGGTCATACCCCCCTTCAAGTCCCCAGATTCAGATGCCACCACTTCACCCCCATGAAAAGAAGATGAAGTGAGAGCTCGTTTTCCCCCATTGAGGGGACTGGAATTGTCATGATCAGAATGTGTTGAACTTTTAGTCAATTTCTTAGCCAACCCATTTACAGGTGCTTGTGGCAGAGCTGTCTGACCACTCGTATTCATGGTTCTGAGATTTTCTAAGGAAAACTCCAAAACTGGCTGTCTCCCCAACAGCTCAGCTCGGAGTTCATAGGACTGAGATAAGAGAGGATGAGATTTAAGGACTGTCTGCTTGCTGAAGACACCTTGCAATTTCAACGACTCCTTTGAGGGTACAGATGTTACATCGGAGCAGAGATAAGATGCCACCAATGGTTGCAGCTTTCCCAAGTCTTCCTTGGTAGGATTATTTCGGAAGTCTAAACTGGGATCCTCTGCAGCAATGGCTTTTCTTTTGGTTCCGTTGGCAGCAATAAGGATGTTGGCGTTGCCGTTATTTTCGGCACTGCCAGGGGACAAAGTGGAGGATGGGGGAGCCAGTTTGAACCGGATATGGTGTGCTTCAGCTGCTGCGTCAGTGAGAGCGGGCGCCATCGCAGCCATTCAGCACAGAGAGACAGGAAGTCCAGCCTCTCCCGGTGCCGAGGCCAGTTCCACGGCCCCTTACCGCCTCCCCAGAGAACAGACTAAAAGAGAAAGAAAAAAAGGAAGTTAGAAATATACGCACACTAGAAAACAACACACGTTTTTAATACAAACACCACTTGAGGCTATAATTCACTCTGCCTCCAGAAAGAAAAACACTCAGACTATTCTGGATACTCGAATATGGGGATAGGGGCAGAAGAAGGACAGGGACAGGACAATTCCTGCACAGAGAAAGAATTCCACCCTTCTTTTTTTTGTTCCTTGTTACCACAGATTGAAAGCAGCCAAAATAGAAGTTCCATTCTGAAAGAATCAGATTGTTAAAGTTAAATCATCTGCGTTAAAAAAAATAATACTTTACAACTTCTTGAAATTGGTGGATTTAAAGCAAATGTATCAAATGCTTAGCAATTAAACAGAGAAGAATTAGTAAGGAACTCCCCAAAAAGTTGCTATGCAAAATGTCATAGATCTGCACATCTCTCTAGCCAGAGAATCCAGTGCTTATCAGCTTCTCGCTCCTCTGAAAGATAGTTCATGCTAAAGGCTTAACTGTATCGCATCTGTATTACCAGTTTGTTTCATCAAGTTTTTCTTTCACTGTCCTCAGTACAGCTCACCTCTCAAATTAATTGCCCAATTCGTTTCTTTTTCTTTACCCCAAGATTTCTTAAAAGAATAGTATAAATAGCTGCCTCTGCACTCTCTCTCTCATAATCTGGCTTCTAATCCTACTGCTCTGGCAAAGGGCACTAGTGATCTCATTATCAAATCCAATGGTCAAATCTCTGTCCCCAATCTATATAACTTCTCTGAAGCATTAGGCAGTGCTAACCACCCCATTCTTCTCGAAATGCTCTTTTCCTGATGTCCTTGACACCAAAGTCCCTTCTGCCCTTCTCTCTCAACTCGCTTCCTTAGCAACAACCACTAGTATAGTGCGGCCTCCTAATGCTCCATTTGCTGAGCTTCACTGATCAACATTCCTACCTCTAGGATCCTCAAGCTCCCAGAAACTCAAAATTCACTCTCTTCCTCCAACAAACTCCTCACCCTGTTTTATTATCTCCGGTAATGGTGTTGCTTTCATTTAGTAGCCCAAACTAAAAACCTCAGTCATCTGCTTCTTCTATATCCCCTTTGACTTAACTGGTTTAAGAGCAAAAGGAAATTTATGTAAAGAACTAAGCCAACTATTTTTTTAAGTTTTTTTGGGGGGGTTTTGTTTTAATTCCATACAGTGTTAGTTTCTGGTGTACAATATAGTGATTCAACAATTCCATACATCACTCTGCTCACTATGATGGTTAACTCCTTAATCCCCATCACCCATTTACTATTTACCCACCTCCCCTCTGGTAACCTCGGTTTGTTCTTTACAGTTAAGAGTGTTTCTTGATTTGTCTCTTTTTCTTTTTCCCTTTGCCTGTTTGTCTTGTTTCTTCAATTCCACAGATAAGTGAAATCGCATGCTATTTGTCTTTCTCTGATGGACTTCCTTCACTTAACATTTATACTCTCTAGCTCCATCCATGTTGTTGCAAATGACAAGATTCCATTCTTTTTTTGTGGCTGAATAATATTCCATTGTGCATATACATGCCACATCTTCTTTATCCACTCATCACTTGATGGACATTCAGGCTGCTTCCATATCTTGGCTATTGCAAATAATGCTACCATAAACATAGGGGCTAAGCCAGCTATTCTTAAAGCATGGTCTACAGACTTCTTAGGCGCTCCAAGACCATTTCAAGGGGCCACAAGATCAAAGCTATTTTCATATGAATACTAAAACATTATTTCCCTTTTTTCACTGCATTGAAGTTTGCAAAGAGGGTACAAAAACAAGGCTGAGCAAAACTGCTGGTACCTTCACATAAATCAATGCAGAGGAATTATTGGTCATTATGTTCTCAATTCATTTACAGTTTAAAAAGTCCATTCCACTTAATATCTTTGATGAAATTATGAATCTGATTAAATCTCCAATCTTGAGTGTATTTTTTTAAATACTGTGTGATAAAAGGAAAAATATGCAGAAAACAACTTCTGCTGCTTTAAGAAGTATGAGAAAAGGCACCTAATACAACGAAGTTGCAAGCTGAACCAGAAGCTTTTTTCACAGAACACTATTTTTACTTGGCAAAACTGACAAACTATGGTTTATTAAGACTTGAGCAGTTAGTAGATATTTTCTCAAAAATGAACAAAGCGAACCTGTCACTTCAAGAAAAACCACTGATGTTTGCTGCCAATGATAAAATCTCAGTTTTCAAGCAAAAATAAGTATTTCGAAAACTTATATCCACCACCATGAGCTTGAACACTTCCCCTATACTTAAAAAGCTTGTTTCTGATTAAACAGATTACTGCTGATATCAATGAATGTTCAGTTTTCAATACCACATAATGAAATGTATCAACATCAGGAAGATCTGTGTAACTCAGCGAATGACCAAATGACCAATGTATGTTAGAAACCCATGCACGTAAAAGCAAATGCAAGACAGACAAATGGACTTTAACATAACAGAACATGTAAAATTCACAGACGTGGTTTTAGGTTCTACATTGCAACTAACCTTTATGAAACTACTTGTCAAGTATGGGTGTAACGTCAAAGAATACCCACACTTACCTGAAAAAGCTATTAAAATACTTCTCTATTTTCTAACTACCTATCTGTGGGAGGCTGGATTTTCTTCATTTGCTTCAGATTTGCTTCAACCAAAACATCCTATCACAATAGAATGTATGCAGAAGCAGATACAAGAACGGTCTCCTCTTAAACTGGATATTAGAAGAATTGCAAAAACAAACAATCCCATTCACTAAATTCTTCTGTTCTGGTAAAAAGCTATTTTTCATAATATGTAATGGGTTTCTCATTTTTAAATGAATTGGTAAATAATTATTTTTCAAACTTCTCAAACTTTCTAATACAGCAACTATTGATAACGCAAGAAAGCTCTTTGTGGTTCTCAACATTTTGTAAGAGTGAAAAGGGGTCTTGAGACCAAAAAATTTGTAGATCACTGAACTAAAGCAACCTTCTCCCCAGTAAAAAATAAAGAAGGGCAACTTCCAATTTGGTCGAACATTTTTATCTCTGGATCAATACCAACATAGGAAATTAGGCCCTATAGGAATACACTAAGATTCTTTACAGGATGACAATTCAAATTACAAATATTGAAATATTTAAGTAAATGACTGAGAAATACCAATACACTTAAAGACCAAATATATCTACTGCTCCTTATACTTGCCAAAAAGTTTCTTGTTCTAAGATTGTATTTTAATGAACATCCTATGGATAACTAGATCTTCTAGGGCTTACAGAGCCTTATGGACCTTTCGGGCATACGGCATTCTATGTGACACAAACTGTTCTATGTCTACTTTTCCTATTTCAAATTTTAAATTTAGCAGTAATTCCTAATATGGCATAAATAGTTGTGCTATAGACCAACTGGTAAACAAACCAATGTTTAAGTTATTCGTTCAAAATACACTGAGTTAGTTTTATAACATGCAAAGAATTTTCTCCCATAAACAAAAATCACTCTCAGGTCTTTCCCATCAATTCCATCTCCTCCTCTTTTGAATTCATACCAATACACAGTTGATACTAGCAATGAAGGAAAGCACATTATCAGTATAAGATGATCGGTACAACGTGTGAGAAGAGTAGTTGTGAGGAGTTGTAGCCTACTAACCCAGAGCTCTGCAGTTAAGTCTCAACCATGGCAGGAAACAGCTTCCCTGTGGGGATCCAGGCAAGGACACAGATGTTACATAGCTTACACAAAACTTACTCAGGAAAACCCAGGTTCACCCAGCACACATAAAAAAGGTCATAATTAACATCACACCACAGAAGGTACTTAAGCGGCAAACATTCCAAGTTATTTTAGAGTTATACAATTCCTTAAAGTTCACAACTTAAAAATCTGCTGGCTCGAATCCCATCTCTTTCAAGATTTCTCTGACCCTCGAAGTACATCTGTGAACTTGACATTAATCACGTACATCTCAAAGGCAAGAGTTTATTTTGTTTACACCCGCTCTCCTTGGTCTCAATATCCCCACAGGATGCACTGCAAAGAGTAGTTACTAAAACAATCATCTAAATAAGTAGGGAGGAGGAAAAGGACAGAAGGGGAAAAAGCAACCTCTTCAGAAGGAATTCCATTCCTAACTCCTAAATCATTATCTTTCTATAGCCAAACAATACTGTTTAAAAAAAAAAAAAAAAAAAAAGATTGAAGTCTTCATCCCTCCCCCTTTTTATAAACTTTGAAATACTATACTGTGATTCAATCTTACCCCAAAGGCACTCACTTTGTAAGTATGCTGAGATTCAATATTACCCCCAAAGGCACTCACTTTGTTAAGTAAGGGGAAGAGGTCTGGGTTCACATTCTGGCTCTACCCTCATTTAAATTATTTAACTACGCTGTTCCTCAATTTCCCCATCTGCAAATGACAGAGCCTACCTCACAAGACTGCTTGATGATTAAATAAAATACTCTCCATTACTTACTTAGCCTAGTGCCTGACAACAACACCCATTATTTGCACTATTATTATAACCTATAGACAAAAAGCAAACATAAAAGGAATTTCAGCAAGACTTCTTAATGCACAGGAAAAATAGAAAGTAAGTAGTCTCCTAAAACATTGCTGTACCTGAAGACCCGTGCATGTAAAAATGGACTTGGCAAATCTAGTTAGCACTCAATATTAGCTGTACCTGCCTCAAACTACCAAAGCTTAGAATTTTAATTTTTGCTATAAGTTTAGATTTCCTTTTTTTTATTTAGATTTGCTTTTAGTACTTCATGATGATGCTTACAATAAAAACAAAACAAATCAAATGCCCAATAATTCACTTAAATTCTGGAATAGCCATACAATGGAATATTATGCAACCATGAATAATAACCAATGTAAAACAGTATTTCCTGACTTGAAAAAGTGCTTGCTTCACTGTTAAATGAAAAAATAAAAAGGCGTTACAAAAAACCAAAACGTATACTATGGCCTCATTTTTGTTTTAAAAGAGTAGGTGGTAAGATTCTTTTGTCTTTTGTTTTCTAGTGTATATAATGTCTCCAGCATAAACATGTATTATTGTATAATAAAAGGAAAAGAAGCAAAAAGAAAATAATGCAACTTCTTAAAGAGCCAAAAATCTGAGTAAGGCAAAATGTCATGGCAGCGTTCTTAAATTTAACATACTGAGCAAAATGTTGATTAAAAGCAATGATTCCCATCCCACTTGAATCCCAAAAGCTTCACTCTTCAATAATTTATAGCAGAGAAAGATTGTCAAACTTAAGCAATTTTACAAGAACAGAACAGCTTATGATAAATAACCTTTCTCCAAAGAATACAAAGTATTAAAAGCTACAATTAACTTATCAATTCTCATAATAACCTGGGCAGTAGGTTTTGGGCTGGGATTACAACTTCCAATTTACTAGTGGGAATAGATAATAAAGTTGTACTGCACATTCTTAATAAAGAAACCTAAAGTATCCCAATTTTTAGTTCATCTATAAATCACAATTTGACAAATAAATACAGATGGAGTTAATGTACCTGCTGTCACTGACATTAAGATTCTGCAGTAAACCTAGAGACAAAAAAAAAAAAAAAAAAAAAAACCAAAACAAAAAAAACACAAAGAGCTATAAAAGATTGAACTAGATATTAATGGTTTCTCTCCTAGTTCCAAGGAAGCATTCTAGGGACTGGAAGATGTCAGATAGGTTCAGCAGACAAACACATTTAGGAAAAACGTTCCTGATGGAAATTCACAATGCACTTCATCAGACTGAATGCTCAAATGCCTGCCTTTACCAAACCAAACACTTTCTCCCCCTATTATACCTATTAGTATCTTGCAGAACATTGTTCTGAGGGATACAAGTTGGGATAAAATTCAAACATGTGACTTTCAGGGTCTCTTCCTATGCTTATGACTCTTAAGTCTAAATTGCAACATAGGTTCAAGGGAAAACTTCCATGTAACACAAGTACACTGGGAAAGCAAAAAGTATACCTCTCAGGCAGTTTCCCAAGCCCAGCACTATGAATATCTTGTGCCAAATCTTATGAGTGGGGAAAGGGGACTCTCCTGTGTGTTGTAGGACATTTAGTAGCATCCCTGGCTCCACCTACTAGATGCCAGTAGCACCCTTCTACCAATTATGACACCTAAAAATGCCTCCAGAGCCGTCAAATGTCCCCTACGGGGTAAAAAATCACACCTTTCATTAGAAAACCATTGCCTAGATACAAACTATCTACACGTAGATGTATTCTTCCCAGAAAGCAAAACATATCCCGGTACTTCAACTATTTCAAGTCAGACCTCTATACCTACAAATGAAAACCTTGCCTTTATTCCTTGTAAGTTCCCAAGACAGGACTCCAGGTATACAAGACCAACCCAGCAGCATCCACCCTGCAAAAATGCAGAAACCCAAGGGGAGGGCTTTGGTCATTTGACTGGCCAGCAAACCACACTTTCACTGGAAACAGAAGCACAAATCAGATGGGGAAGAAAAGTATGCCCATAATGTGGCTTCTACTAACCTCTTCCCCACCATTACCTCATTACTCTGCACAAAGGTGAGAAATAGGAGGAGGAAAAATGGTTAGGGAAGTGTCTGTGAAGTTGTCAAAATTTCAACTGAAACTTGAAAATTAGCTAAAATGTCATCATGTAAAAGGCGAAGGCAAGAGAATGGTAAATGTGGCATTCTAGTGAAAGGAAACGGCATGGGAAAAGGCAAGGCTGTGGGAAAACATAGGACATCCTGGAGGTTAAAAGAAATGATCAGTTTGCTTGAAATATAAAGTATATTTTAACAGAGGAAACAGTATAGAAAAAAGTGGAAAGGCAGTCTGAAGCCAGATCATTAATGGACAACCTTGAATAACCAGCCCTTACTCAGACTTAAAGGCAGCAGAATGTCATTAAAGATTTTTCAAATAGGGAGTAACATCAGAACTGTGCTTTAGAGACCAGCTGGATAGGATGGATTAAAAGAAAGTAAAAAGGCAAAAACCATCGATGAAGCTACTGCAATAATCCAGACAGGGTGCAACACGGACCTCAACTAAGGTGTTCACCACAGTAGGAACAGCAAAATTTCCTTCAAGCTTAAATCCAGAAACTGGAAGGGGCTAAAGTCTGCAGAAGGGCCAAATAAATAACAGAAAAAGAAAAACGTAAAGGATCTTATCTCCTTCATGATAAAATCTTTCCATTTATTTCTAATGATGCTATTCAGGTTTCATATATTCTCCATTCCTAACATTATCAACCCCAACCCAGCCTGGGGCCTTATTAACTCACACCTAAATTAGCCTGACAGCTTCCTGACAGCCTTGGTCCTTCAATCTGGTCCATACCGTTTTATCACATCACTTCTCTACTCTGGAAGAGCTCCTTGTACCTTTCTCAGGAGTCCAAATTCTCCAAGATGAAACTTAACACAATATCACAGCAAATGCATCAGGTTGGGTAGACCTAGAACTCCCCCAGATTCCCAAAGCCATAATCTTTGCCTATGCTGGTGCTTCTACCTGGGAGACCCTTCTAACCCTCAGGCTCAAAATTTAATTAATCCTTCAATAGATGGCATTTCCACAAAAACTTCTGCAGGCTGTTTAGATTGCCATCACTTTCTTCCTGCTTAAATTGTAAAACTCATTTAAAGTCACCATCACGCAATTCAAATTATCTGAATATTCCCCAATTGTCAATTTACAAATTCTATTTCCACGGTGACAAAGTTCCTTAACATCCTTCTGCATGCTCACTAACTTGATCTAAAAATTGGAACATAGTAAGCACTTGTAAGCACTTACTGACTGGGCTAGAGCATTCAAAAGACTTGGCTAGGTAGGCCTTCAAGTATAAATAAGATTTTGCTATGCAGAGAAAGATGAAATTCTAATCAAGAAACCAACACAATCAAAATAATGGGAAAGGATCTGAGAGATGATCTACAGAACTTGCTGGATGAACCAAGAGGTACATGTACACCTTCTCAAGAAGAGGAAGAATGCAGCAAGTAGTGATCTGTAATGAGGTATTGAAAGCTACAGAACAGGACACACTGCAAAGTACTTCTTTTACATGGAAACAAATGTTTTGTTATAGAATACAATAGAGAATAGGAGGCAAAATTTTTATGATAAAACCCACTATTGTGGACAGTACACCACCCCAGTCCCTAACATGTGCCCATGCCAACAGGGCTTCTCATAACTGAATACGGTTTGTAACTACTAAGGGAAACAGTTCTCTGACTGGATGACAGATTATTACTACGACTGCTGTTCACAAACCTTAACTGACCTTTTACCATGTCATTGTACTGCCTTATACATATGTTCTCATTTAATTCTCACAACGTTATAAAGTACTCTTACTCGCATTTTATAGATGAAGTTTGAAGCTCCAAAAGTTAAGTAATGTGTCCAAGATCACACAACTACTAAGCAGCAGAGGCAGGATTCCAATTCAAATCTCCAGTTCTAAACCCCATGCTTTTAACTACTATACTAAGTAGTTTAAGGCTAGGTTTAAACTGGAAGGGGCTTGGGGCACCTGGGTGGCTCAGTCGGTTAAGTAGCTGACTTCAGCTCAGGTCAGGCAGTTCATGGGTTCGAGCCCTGCATCAGGCTCTGTGCTGACAGCTCGGGGCCTGGAGCCTGCTTCGGATTCTGTGTCTCCCTCTCTCTCTCTCTCAGAAATAAACATTAAAAAAAATATATATGTAATTATTTTACATATATATACTGGAAGGACCTTAATTGCTGGACACTAGACTTCGAATTTTGTTTAGTCTTTAGAAGAAAGCCAGAGAGGGAATACTAACTGAATCTAATAAACATTTTACAAAAATGCCTACAACATTCAAATTATTGCACTAAGTGCCTACAAGGTTGATAAGGGCCACTTAAGACAGACACTACTATGTGATCAGAGAATCCCAGGGGACCTTAAGGGATCCTCACACAAACGGAGTCAGTAAGGTCATAAAAGGCTTCCCACAGGAGACAACATCTACATTGATACCTAAAGAATAACTAGGGTCCAGCATCACTCATACAGTTACTGCAAGCGTCCCACATGCAAATCCACTCCCTCCCCCAATACCAAATCCAAAACCAATTCCTGCCCCTCAACATGCCCCCTGTGAGTGAATCCTGATCTCAACTACTGATTTACCATCTATCATAAATACCTCATTTAAATATATACTAATGCCAGATACAAACAACAGAAAGACTACTGGAGTAGTTTCATTAATGCCAAAGATAAGAGAATAGAAAGTATGTGCACAGGTAAGCCCAGATGATAAAGCACTGTTTTGCCTACAAAGATCAAGGCAGGCTTCCAGAAAAGGAGGACATTCTGACTGAATTTTGAAGGTTAAATAGGGAGGGTTCAATAGACAGAATGACAGGCACATTCATTTCATCCTTAATGCCACTGCCTTGTTCAAAGCCTCGTTATGTACTACAGTAATTCAAGCAGTAATAATCTCCCAACTGTTCTTTCTTCCTGTCTCAGCAAGCCTTCAATCTAGCATCCACTACCAAAATGATTAGAAAGGAAGGAGAAACAGAACATAAATCTGACTATGCTGTGCTCCTCTTAAAAATCCTTCACTGACTCTAGAGTAAGGATGAATCCAAACTCTCCACACAGGATATATCTGGGCCCTTTTTTATACTCAGCCTCATCTCCAACCTGTCCCCACTCCAAACACCTGAATCTTATTTAGAGTTTCAGGCTCTTTCCATGCTCTTGCACCTTTGCTCACACTTTCTTTTCAAGGTTCAGCTCCAAGAGATCACATGTCCTCTCAAGTATTCACCATTTATTTCAGGTTGAGTTAGGGGTCCTTCCCTCTCTAGGGTCTTATCTGCACTCCCATGATACCCTGGGCAACAGTTCATGATATAAACTCCCCATCTTGTCATCCTGTCTGTCCCCTCCTTCCCTAGATTATATACTTCTTAAAAAAAAAATGGGGGGGGGGGTGTAGAGGGAGGGTTATGGCTTGTTTTATCTTTATTCTCTACAGGTGGTCCCATGCCTGGCAGAAAGTAGACCAATACATGTTAGTTAACCCGAACACTGTATGTTGAATGCATCAGATGGAGATCCACCATGAAGTTAATGGATATGTCTGATCATAAGGTGATAACAACCTAACAAGGAGCAGGCATCAACTGAATCTAGGACAGACTTCATCTACCTCAAGTTCCAGTCATTTACAATGCCAAGCACCTGCACTCAGACTAGCAAACTTTTTAACTGTACTTTTAAAACTATTAAATTTGGTTACATAAGCCTTTTGAAAGCACTATCTATCAAAATTTTTCATGCCATTACCCAAACATTTACCTAGTAACTGCAGTCTAGGAACCTATCCAACAGAAATATTCTCATAGATATAGAAATATCATAATTCTTTCAATGAAGAATTGTAATACAAAAAAAAAAAAACCCACAACACTTAAAAAGGAACACTAGAATACTATGCAGCTATTTAAAAAAAGAGAACTGGGGGCGCCTGGGTGGCTCAGTCGGTCGAGCCTCCGACTTCGGCTCAGGTCATGATCTCACGGCTTGTGAGTTCGAGCCCCGTGTCGGGCTCTGTGCTGATGGCTCAGAGCCTGGAGCCTCTTCAGATTCCATGTCTTTCTCTGCCCCTCCCCTGCTCAAACTGTCTCTCTCTCTCAAAAATAAACATTAAAAAAATTTTTTTTAAATAAAAAAAGAGAACTGTATGTGTTGATTTGAAAAAAATCTCTACGATGTACAGCAACATGAAAAGAAAAAAGCCACTTAAGTATAATCCCATTTATGTTAAAAACTATACAAACAGATAGGGCACCTGGGTGGCTCAGTTGGTTAGGGGTCCAACTTTGGCTCAGGTCATGACCTCGTGGTTCTTAAGTTAGAGCCCCGCATCAGGCTCTGTGCTGACAGTTCAGAGCCTGGAGCCTGCTTCAGATTCTGTGTCTCCCTCTCTCGCTGCCCCCTCTCAAAAATAAACAAACATTAAAAAAAAAATTTTTTTAACTACAGAAACAAATTTTTTTTGAAAAATGACTATGTATCAAAATAATGGAGTTTAGGGGTGCCTGAGGCGGCTCAGTCGGTTAAGCATCTGACTTCAGCTCAGGTCATCATCTCATGGTCTGTGAGTTCGAGCCCCGCATCGGGCTCTGTGCTGACAGCTTGGAGCCCTGGAACCTGCTTCGGATTCTGTATCTCCCTCTCTCTCTGCCCCTCCCCTGCTCACGCTCTGTCTCTGTCTCTCAAAAGTAAATAAACATTAAAAAAAAAAAGCAAGAAAGAAATACTACCATCCTTCTTTCATTCCCTTGGGAGGTCAAAGGAAAAACTAAGAGGTAAGCAGTAAATCAGTAACTGCAAAAAACAGCAGTCCAATTTCTTTTATATATGCTTGAGGTCTTCAAACATCCTCAGTTCTCCACAGTAACATATGAACAGTTTAATGTAACTTCCCTAACAGTTCAACTTAATCAACTAGCATTTTTACAAAGCTTCTCTACTAGCAAACATCAGAAACTAATTAGCTTTACCTCTACCCCTTCACAACCTCCCATGGAAGTGCTAATATGCAGTCACAAAGGCCAAATAGGAGTAGCAAAAGAAAGCCTGGTATATCAGTTTTTAGCAATTTTTGGTGTAACATCCTAACAAAATCATTATTCATCTGTTTTATTCCTCAACACTTCTCCAACTGAATTTAACCAGGTCTGACCTTAAGCTGCTCCCTTTTTAAAAAGAAATTAAAAAGTAAGGGACTCCATTAAGTTTGATGCCACTCAGAAACAACTTTTTCCAAACAAGGGCAGAATATGCTGTACTTAAAATTCAGAATGAGATCTCATTTGGGATTCCTATTCAAGTAACAAGAACCAGAGTTTTTGATAACATTTAGATAAAACTGCACTGAATTCACCTCCACCTTACATTTCCTGACTCTCAAAAGCTTGAGGGGCAACCGTAATTCTTAAAAAAATTAGGACTAGAGAAAAATGGGCAAGTTTACAATCAACAACATAAAATATAAAGCTAAATAATTCCCAGCTAAATTAACTCTCTAGAAGCATTAGGCATTCAAATGTTAAATTTTATGGAGCTATCTTATAATCTTGGAAAAGCAAGGCTTGCAGAAGGTAACATTTATTAAACAACTATCATTTGCCAGACACTGCTACCCAACATAAATCAAGAATTTAAAACAACTCCAACCTTGAAAGGCCTCTTTGCATAAAAACTTAAAACCTTCATACACAATATTTAACTTTTTCTTTCAAACTACCTAAGCTCGTTTGTTTTTCATTCACGAACATGAGTTGTGTTCTCTACACTAAAGTTGGTTTCCTCATACTCTGCATTTTAGCTCTACCTTTATCAAAGAGGTGAAAAAGCTTAACACATAAAAAGTATCTACTTCAGTTCTTTTTGGAAAATCACACCAACTGGCTAATTTTCCTCTATACATTTCACCCTACATTAATAATAAACAGGCTACATGGCGTATCTTAGGAACAAATGATAACTGAGTAACTAACAGTGACCCTTCCACAACATGTCTTTTTTTCCTATGACACACAATCTGCAAGCAACACCCAAGGACCTTCTTGTGGCCTTCAAAAGTTGGGGACCTCTAGTACAGTGGAATATTTGTCTTTTCTAACTATTATTGTGGTTCACTGAGTTGATGTCACATTCCAAGGAATAGGAAGTACTGATGAAAGAGTCTTATTTTGTGTTACGAATTATTACACTCAGGCAGGAGTATTTTTTGCACAACTTTTAGTATGCCCAAAGAAAGACTAATAAGCACTTAAGATAGAAACTATAATTCAAACATGTATCTTCACAAGCAACATGAAGACTCAAAAACCAATCCGAATTTAGATTTCCAAAGAGTAAAGTCCTATTTTTAGGAAAAGGACATGGTCCAAGTACTCTTTGCACCGACACAGTACGCAGGCCAGGTGTATAAGGCCATTTTATTTGAGACACCTGCACTGTACTCCTTCGTAAAGTGATCAAATAGGGCACTAAAGTAAAATATGCTTCCTGAGACCCAGAACAGTCTAACCAATCAAAGAAGAAACTTACTTAAAATAGAGAAAGAGGGTAGAGAAAAGGTGCCTTAAAACTCTAAATAAACCACTTAATGATGAGATTTGGTTTTGTTCTGGGGCAATCTGCCACAGACCACATACTTATTCTGCACTACTCCCTCCTTTCCAAACTCAAGGGAGAGATCCTTTGGAAAAAAAAAAAATTAATTTTTTAAAATCCCTCTCTCTCTCTTTCTCTCTCTCTCTCCCTCTCTCTCTCTCTCCAGGAAGGAAATCACTTAGTTTCTGTGTCTTAATGGCCTCACCAAGAAGAAAAAATAACCTTTACAAAACCCCCCAAGGAAGCTAAATATAAGAGGAGTAAGCATTACTCTTTTAAACTCTTTAGAAAATCCAATACGGACTAGCATCTTTTTACATTTTAAAATTGCTTTTCCAGTAAAACAAGGCAACTAAGCTTTACTGCACTCAAAGCTAAATGCCTTCTCAAACCAGCATCACCACCCATAATGGCCCTATGTTTACAGATTACATAATTCAGGTTATATCAAACAGAGCAAATCTAAAACTTGTTTTTCACTTTAAAATACAATTAAAATCTGTGGTCAACCCAATAAAATGGAGAGGATGTACAGCCTCTGGTTATAGTGTAGCATTACTAGAAAAGGAAGAGTATTTTGGCAGTGTTTGAAGAAGGGAAAAAAATGGGAATATTTTCCTTTCTTCTCACCTTGATAAAAGCTCAAAAGTGAACTTGTAAGCCTTACTCATTTTCCAGCTTCCAGAATTTTCCTCAACACGATAATGATAAGTCTAACAATCAAAGAACGCTCTGCAGGTTTAACCATAGAAATAACGTGTGTAGGCAGGAATAAAGAAAATCAGACAAAGATTTAACATCTCACTTTGGTAAAGCACAGTCAAATACTAATGTTCTGAATAAGGCTTTCAGTAAAGATGCAGGGACACTTCTAAAAACTTCATTCAACAGATTCATATAAGTGAAAGGACCCGATCGTACCACAAAGCTCTGTCAATACTTAGTTGATCACTCAACTATCTACAGACACAAATCAAAAATACTTATATACAGTTAAATGTAGTAGTCATCAGAAACCAACCATCTTCACCAAAATACAAAGGTTAACAATCTTTGTCATATCTAAGGTTTCCCTCTGAATAGTGCATACTTGAGAAATAAAAAGTTAACCACCTCAAATCACAAGATCACTAACAAATACATCAAACACAAGAAAGGTCAAAGAAACTGCATACTTTGTTGGATAAACATAGCGGAAATTGAAATTCCATGACTGAGGACAGTTACCCCACATATAATACATTTTTTAAATTCCCAAGGGATGAGCATTTTTACCTTGCCTTATTTTTAGAACTACACATCACACTGTACATATCACATGACATGATGTAACTGTTAGCAAAGAAAATGGCCCAAACCATTGAAAATATACATTAAGAGGAAATGAATCAGTGCATACTTAAGAATCACTACATTTCACATTTACCTTTTTTATTTTTGAAGATGTTTCCTAACTCTATTACAGTAGACTTTTTTATTAACTGGAAAAGTAGCTAGTAACCTAAGTAGGAACAACAGAAAACTGTACTTGATATTTTACAAAATAGGAATTTACCCAATTACTGGGAAAACTGATATGAAGAAACAGATAACAGAACATTCTTCCAAACCTCAAGAATTAAAAGCAAAAATTGTCTGGATCAAAAATGCAACAGAAACATAATGTAATACTCCAGTTGGAGAACAATTATTACTCAAAAGTGTTCCCTGTTGTTAGGAGAAAATAAAAATAGTTTTAACTGACAATGCCTGCAGACAACTGAAAATTTCTAAACTGGTGAGACAGTTTATTAGAAAAGGAACCAAGTATATGGTATAGGAGGGGGGGAGGGGAAAAACACACCCACTTAAGCCTTTGTAAACAGTGGTACTTAAAAGACCCAAGAAGCTGGGAAAAATCAAAACTACAGACTATTCTAAAAAGTGTAAAAGATATTCCAGTGTACTACTGTCCATACTTGAAAGTGCTTTAGAGACAAAGTTCAGTAACAATCTATAACTATATCATGATTATGCAAGGCGAAGATTATGTAATTTTATCATTTATTATAAATGTTCTCCTACTCTCAAACTAAAACAACTAAAACGTTTTGATCTCTCCGATGGGGAGGGGATAGTTTCTTCTGGGCTACAGTTTAAAAATATAAACACACACCCCAAAACAAACAAAAAAACACAATGACTGCTAGCCACGTGACAAAGGAGATGGCAACACCAGGATTGTGAATGGAGGGGAGGGAGGAGAGGCAGGACGACTAGGGAGATTTCTCGGAACTTTGGGGACCTCTAGATTCGGGTCTCTCGACCTTTAAGGTACCAAACTCTAGCTCTACAAGTTGTACGTTAACATTCTCAAATACAGTCTATTAACAGATCACGAAAAATGCTCTAGTGACCTCCAGGATAAAGAGGCGTAAATCAGAGAAGGAAAGAGAGCAATTTAAAGTGGCGCCATCATGTCACCCCCTTTCCCCTAAGGCAATCAATAAGCAATAGTTAAGTAACGTGTTTCTCCAAAAAAAAAAAAAAAAACACAAAAAAACAAAAAAAAAAAAAAAAACAAGCCACCACACTGGGGGCCCGACAATGGAAAACAAAAGGGTTTTTAAGTAAGACATGCGCTTAAGGTTGTTTATCGTATGGAAAACAATCAAACTATTTGCTGAAGAATCAAAAGACAGCCGGAAAACAGGCCCCCCAAACTCACTTAAAAGCAAATAAATGCCTCTTCCTCTTTGGGTTTTTTTTTTTTTTTAAACAAACAAACACGTCCGCCTAAGGGAGACTAGATCTGAAAACATAAGTGACCTCAATATATAGACAACAAAAATAATAGATAAATGAAACAAATAACCATCTCACAACAATCAGAGTTGTGATACACACCGTGCACCGCGCAAGATGTGTGTTACGAGCAGAAAAAGGCCTTCTGCAGTCAAGAGAAGTTCAAGCCAAGAGCCAGAGTTTGTTTGGGGTTTTTTTTACGGGAATAAATCGTGTTCTTAAGGCCGCATTTTTAAATAGAACGCCAAAGGAAAAGCTGGCGAACGAGGCGGCAGCTGGTAGAGAAGGGCCCCCGCACACCCCCGCCCTTGGGGCGACTCCCAGCCCCGGACCCGCAGCGGGGAAGCCCGGTGAGGCCATTTAAAGTTCCGGGGATTTTTCCTGCCCTGCCCTGCCTTTCTAGTTACAACTAACAAAGAGAGAGAGAAATGGGAGCCACAGGGAGAGCGAGGAGAAGGAGAAAGGGCAGCGGGAGGAGGAGGAGGAGAGGAGCAGCAGCAGCAGCACCTACCACGTGATGGAGGAGCGTTGCCCGGGCGGATTCAGCCCCACAAAATGGGCGCAGTTTGCAAACAGCCCCCGGCCTGGGCGCCGAGGGCCGGCGGCGGCAGGCGGGGGCGCGCGGCGGCGGCTCCGGCCCGGGCCCGCCGCTCTCCTCCCCCCCGGCGCCCGGAGCCGCCCTGACTTTCCGGGCGGGGGGGGGCGAGGCGGAGGGGGAGGGGAAGGCGGCGGCGGCGGGGAGCGGCCGCTTTTTCTTCTCTTTCGGGCCCCTTCTCCGGCCTTCCTCGGCTCCGGCGGGGCCTGGGCACCGTCGGGGACCGCAGCCCGGCGGGGAGGACTGGCGGGCGGGGGCAGAGGGTGAAGCCGCCCCCCCGCCCCGCACAAACAAGCACCGCCGTCTGCAGCCCGAGCCCGCACCCCGGCCGCCACCCCCGCACGCCTCTTCCCGGCCGGGGAGCGCGCTCCGGCCGCCCCCCGCGCCGCCGCGGTGAGACGAGTCGGCTTCGCTACGGTGCTCGGTTCTCCCGCCGGCTCGGCGAGCGGTGGCGGCGGTGGCGGCGGCACTGGGAAAATGGCGGCCGAGCTCCTTTTCCCTCCCCCCCTTTAATCTGAAGCGGAGGGAGAATGGAGCGAGCGAGCGAGCGGGCGAGCGCCGGGGACACGGGGAGGAGGGACAGCAGCGCCTCCGCCGGCTGCGGCTGCGGCGGCGAAGGGCCGCTCCGCCCCGGCGCGCCGCCAGGGGGCGCCCGCCGCGCCACCCCCGCGGGCCGCCAGGAGGCGCGGCCGCCGCCGCCTCAGTCATGGCTCCTTGCCGCGGCCGCTGTTTCTGCACCTCCATCTGCGGAGGCCGCGGCGCCGGGACCCAGCTGCTCCCAGACGTGCGGCCACGGCACGGGGCACTGCGGCAGGCGGGAGAGGGCCCTCGCTCCGGCCGAGGTGAGGCTAACCTGAGGCGCTGACGCCGTCACATTCCCTCCGCGCCGGGGCTGGCGGGGCCGCGCGCAGGCTATGAGGGGGCAAGGCGGGCAGGCGCGGCGGAGCAAGAGGACGTGAGCGAGGAACTGTTTGCACTGTGTAGTAAACAGGCTAATGCAGTCGGTGCCACACTATTCCAGGGTTAAACGCGCGCTGAATCGGGTAGGAAGCTCCCTGACCAGCGAAGCGCTTTCTGCCGCCCTTTGTCCTAGGCGACTGCCTCGATACACTGCAGCACGCCTGGGCACTAGCCCCAGCGCAGCGCTCCGCAGCCGCCAGGGTGGAAAAAAAAAAAAAAAAAAGGCGCACGTCGTCATTGCGCAGGCGCAGGCCAGGGCCCGCGCCGGGCCAGCCCGGGAAGGGACGACCGGGAGCTAGAGGGGAAGTGATGGCCCACCCGCGCCGGGCCCGCTGGGAACTGTAGTTTTCGTTAAGAAGCACGCGTCTTGTTTTGGGTGTCATGGTTTGGCAGATCCGCCAAAGCAGGCAAATGGCATTACACAATGAGTATTTATGCTTCCTGTCGCCACCAAAAGGAAGTTCACTGCTATGCTAAAAGTTTAACAAAGAACTCCACAGAGAAACCAAATCTCACAACAAAAAGCAAACTTCCCACTTTTCCTACCAGAGTTGGTTTAAAGTGGTGGCACTTTATCTTTCTCATGACCAGTTTGTCGGTACAGTATTTTATTTGTTTCCCAAAACAGGGCCTTACAATAATGGAACCTTTCTAGATTAAAAAAGTTAAGCAATATAACGCAAAGTGTCACATTTACACAAAGTATAATTCCACCACCCTTTAAAACCAAGAAAAAAAAAAAAAAGTTGCCAAAAGATTATTTCAGTGGTTTGAGATTTTAAAACAGAACTCTAGGATTCGTCAGAATGTGCTTTAAATGACTGAAGGAAAAAATGATTACAACAATTAAATCATCAAATTCAGCAAGACAGGAAGGGTATGCTCTACTATGAAAAGGAAGATAAGAAATGCTCAATACTGTTTTGTGGCTTACCAGAACCAATATCCGGTGGTATGCTCACTTCTGCTAGCCAAACAAACACCCTCTCGGTTGTAGTCCTCCCACAAAGTTACCAGCAACTATAGCATCTACACCTGTATGTCAGTGAGCTCCCATTTGTACTCTTAAAATCACACTACAATGAAGTCACGGTCAAATTACACAAAGAATGAACTAATATAAGTGTACCATCCAAAAGAGATGCTGGTCTTGGCTTTTTATAATCCTGCAAAAGAAAATTTAGTTGATTAAAAAAGTATACACATATCTCCATATAAATAGGAATTCCATAAAATATAGCAGAAAGGTGTTAAACACAGACCAACAGATGGCAAACTCAAGTCCTAATCTAAGGATTCTGAAATCTAAATGAGCCAAATGAAAAACACCGAATAAGGCAAAGCCCCTTCCAGCATATACTTAAAAATATTATGTTCAAAGACACCCACCACAAAATAATTAATCTTACTACTGATTAGTAAGTGGACTGGGCCTAGTCCTAAAACTCAACTGTGAGATTTAATTAGGCCCCCAAATAACGAAGATTGTGAAATACTTTTTTACTCAGTGGATTAGGAAAAGGTGGGAATGCTCATTTTAAAACATGCTTTTTGGGGAAAAATAAATTCCAACTTTCCCATTCTCTCAATGTTTAGCCCAAGAGCCAGGAGTTCACAGTGTTTATGGCATTTAAATCAGTCAAACGTGTTTTACATTCTTATCTCAAACCAGATGTCTTTTTCCTAAGGCACCAATTTTTACAAATAAAAAGATTCAAAGGTAAGCCACTAAAATGCAAAAATCTTAAGAAGAGAGATACGTTTTCTTAAAATTGACCCCAGAAACACAGTGGATGTCAAGGCTGATTAAACACACACATACACCCTACTATTCATATCACTCTTGGAGTAGTCATTATGGTTGACTCTCAAAGTTGATATTTGTATTAGTTTAACCCATCCCCTCTGCCAATGATTGGTTGGGAATGGGCATGAAACCCAATCCTGGCCACTGAGACATGAGTAGAAGCCCACTGGAAGGCCTGCTAGAGAGAAGTGTGAGAAAAGCTTCTTCATTCCTAAAAATGAAATGAGAAAGTTACCTCTTCTTTAGACTGTGCAAAAAATGACACCTCAAACTGCTACAGTCACCCTACAAGAAGCCTGAAGATGCCACAATCCTCATCAAAGGGGGCGGAATGGAGAGCTGGCAAGAACTTTTCAGCATTAAGCCATTATATCAAATAATCCTGACCTCTGCTAGACTACTGGACTTCCAGCCACACAAGAACAATGTAACAACATTTCTTTATTGTTTCAGCCAATTTAAGTTAGGTTTTCTATACCTGAAGTCAAAAAAATTCTAATTAATTTCTCATATTTTAGAGCACCTATATTATATTACTTGGATTATTCATATTGTCATATTATATAAAACCTTATTTATTCCTCAGAAAAGACCTTTCCTTCTATATACAAATCTGTACCCATCCATGTCTTTATATGTTCTTTCTGCCTAGAAAAAGAGGACCATCCCTCCTCACAACCATTCCTTGTTCATTCTTCTCCCCCAACCCACTGCGACTTATTTTTCCTTCAAGACATGTTCCACCATTTCATTTACATACCTCATTTAACAAGGTAGATAATTGGCCCTATAATAGTTAAAGGCTCTCTATAATTCCTTTGAGGTTGTTTTCCTCTATCAGTCTTACCTCTGAAGCTGGTCTGAAAGCCCTAAAAGGCAGGAACTATGGCTATTCCAACTTCAGATTTATAACTCTCACCTGTACAATAAACATATCCCAAGAAGGCACTCTCTAATAACTTCACTATATATATATATATATATATATATATATATATATATATAAACAAGCCAGATAGTCCTAAACAGAACATTCTATCACAAATTCAGTACTTCATATGTCCAAACTAATCTCAAAAAGACAAGGGATTGTTTTGTTTTGCACTTTAAAAATATGTATTAAAACTAAGGAGAAAGTCCTAAAGCCTAAACCATTTAGTTTCAAAAGAACAGGGACCCAGTTTCTGTTATTTATTGTTGCATCATTACATCCTGGGGACCTAGTCCAGAGCCTTGCAAAAGGGGGCACTTTGTAAGAATTTGCTGAATAAATGAAGAAAGCTATAGTGTGGTAACTAAGAATATAGGATCCAGGGGTAGCCCTAGATTTTACCTGCCTCCTTGACTTATCAGCTGTGTTACTTTCGGCAAAGTACTAAACTTATAAGCCCCAGTTTCTGCTCTGCAAAAAGGAGATAGTGATGCCTACCTCATAAATTTAACTATTATCGTTATTAGTTAACTAATGAAGCTATTTTCCCAAGTTCAATAATTGAAGAGGTTAAAATATGAGATAAGGTCAGCACCTCTTCCCTAATTCAAACTTCAAATCCCTATCTACACACTCCAGCAAACAATGTTTTCATTCATAAACTCAGATAACACTATCCATAAAAATACTTTGAGCTCCCCGAGAGCATATTCTAATTCTGAAAAAGATTTACATTCATAAATCCAAAACCACATAAAAAGGTAAAATTCATTTATTCAACAAAAATTTAGTGAGTATCTATTAAGCTCAAGACCCTGTTCCAGATGTCACAGAAATGAACACGTCAATCTATTTAAGACAACATTAAAATTATATCATGAAAGAAACAACTTTAAACTGAAATTGGTGCATGCTCTCATGTTAATATGTTATCAGCTAAATATTCAGTAGAAAGCTAGAATTGAATGAACTGAGCCAATAGTAAGAAATTTAAATCAAAGAAATTTTGGATGTAGAAGGAATATGGAAGGTCATCTAGCTAAACCTCCAACTTTTATTAGTGGGAAAACAAGGTAAGGCCAAGAGAGAACAGTTAAGATTCTACCCTAAGCCCCACAGCAGAAGGACACAATGGGATCAGAGGTCAGTCTCCAATTCTCACTTTCCCTCTATATCATCTGCCTTCCAGAGTTACATTCTCCCAACAGAAACATGCTACTTACTTGACTAATAAGAACTACAAATGTGACAAAGATATTAAGCTCAAACAATAGTACCTATTTCATAGTTTCACAAGTATCAAGATTTAGCCAGATGTCAGTAAAAGAAAATCCTCACACTGATTACAAGAATTGTAAGGCTCAGAAATCAAGATTTTTTTTTCATTAAATGGAGGTCTCAACTCATTCAAAATATATATTCTTATGTATTCAGTCCACTAGCAACAAACTTTCAGTAAGATTAAACAGCTTAAGGCATGTGAAAAACTTTTGTAAATGGCAAAGTAGTATAAGAATGCATGGCATTCCTTAGTTTCAATCCCACCTAAAAACAAGATAAATTTCTTCTCCATACTAGAGATACAGACTGTCAAATTTACATAAAGAAATTACCTTACCATTTCACCACAGAAGTGATCCAATAACTCACTGAGAAGAAAAACTAATCTTAGGCAGTAAGTAATAATAATTGTTACTAATAATAATAACTAAAGTCACAGGTTAACTCTGAAAACACTTCTAAATCTATAAATACTTTATTTAGGGATAACTCATAAGATAGCAACTGAATATAACTGTAACACTTAAACAAGTCAGGTTCTTTCACACCAGCTACAATAAGATCTAGGTTTTCTCCTCCATGGTACCAGATTTGAAAGTAGCAACACAGGCACTTACTTCTTTCTAATGCATGCAGTTTAATGAAGACTTATGAAATATTTTAATAAAGTTTCTCAAGTTGTCAAAAACTACACTGATTATTTAGGTGGATTTTAATTAATTCTGCTGCTTTAAATTTTAATATAGAACATTAAAAAATTCTCAAATAATTAGAATTAACCAAAAAAAGTTCATTGACCAAACATAACAAAAGGAGTACTCCAATATTCTGACTTAGCTGACAAGGCAATGTCAAATGAAGCAATCTGTCTAGGACCTAAACACTGTTTCAGATGATAAACTTAAATGTCAGAATTTGCCCAAAATTTTCCAAGAAACTGCCTGGCTTCTATTCTAAATGAAACATAGAAGTAAACATGCAGAAGAACTTCAAGGCAGCCATGAACAGCCAACTTGTGGAAGGCCTGATAAAGAGAGTCAGAGGGGGAAAAATGTTCAAAGAGAAAAGGAGACAACAGGTGCACAAGGCAAATGTCACTTAAAATTTTTTTAAGCCCAGGGTGCTTGAGTGGCTCCATCAGTTGAATGACAGACTCTTGATTTCGGTTCAGGTCATGATCTCATGGTTGTGGGATTGAGCCCCAGGTCAGGCTCTGCACTGGACACAGAGCCTGCTTGCGATTCATTCTCTCTCTCTCTCTCTCTCTCTCTCTCTCTCTCTCTCTCTCTCTCCCCTCCCCTCTCCCTCTCTTTGCCCCTCCCCCACTCGTGGGTAGGCTCTCTCAATCTCTCTCAAAAACAAAAACAAAAACAAAAACAAAACTTTAAATCAGTTGCTAAGTCCAAAGTTAAGATGCAACTTCCAAAATCTCGCTCTGATGGCAGAACAAACCTAGGGATTTTGGAGACAGCACACGTGTTCCCTCCATTGGAAAGGCACACCATTCTTGAAAAGGAACATACCTTTTTAAACCACTAATTTCTGGATTCTTGAACCAGGTTTTCATGTACACTATGAGCACAGTGATATAAAATAGGGGGTAACTGAAGCCAATGAATAATCAAGAGAGACACCTTGCTGGAGTGTCAATTTAATCAAAGATTGTAGTAAAATTGCATATACTTTTATTAAAATAAACACAAATATATTATGTAGCAAAATACAAAATTCTCATTTTTTTCAAGATAAAGGAGTCTTCAGAGAAATGTCCTTTTCGTGAGAAGTTGCTCTGGACAACCCTAGACTGAGGGTACTTTAAAGGAAAGTAGGAGAAACAATGCTTTAGATCATTTATGGATAAAGATGTATCCCAAAAAATCCTGAACATAATCCCTCCATAAAGATAATATAACTTGGAGAGATCTTATATAAAAATTGTCATGGATACAATATTACAAATGAGTCCATAAGCTACTGAGAACATGACTAGAATTCAGGAAATGCTAAAGTCCTTGTCTTATCTCTGTCACTCATTTACTAAGAAATCAAATATAATCTCCTTAACAATAATCTTTTCTCATTTCTGAATTAGACAAAAATAATAACATACAATATTTGGTATTTTCAGCCATATTCCAAATTAATTCCCACAATCAAATTTAGACACAAATTTATCTAACAAAACTTGTCCCAAATGAACTAACTTCAACTAGCAGAACAAACAAATTTAATTTAAAAAATAAAACAGCTAAATGAAAGTATAACTTCTGGGAGACCTTGGGTGGCTCAGTCAGTTAAGCATCCAACTTCAGCTCAGGTCAGGATTCGTTCATGAGTTCAAGCCCCACATCAGGCTTTTTTTGTGTGTGTGCTGTCAGCACAAAATAAAGGTATTTATTTGTATTTATTTTGAAAGAGAGAGAAAGTGCATGTGCTAGCGTAAGCAGGAGGATGAGCAGAGAGAGAGAGAGAGAGAGAGAGAAGAGAGAGAGAACTCCAACCAGGCTCCGCATGCTGTCAGTGCAGAGCTTGATGCAGGGCTCAAACCCACAAATCCCAAGATCATGGCCTGAGCCAAAATCAAGAGTTGGATGCTCAACCAACTGAGCCACCCAGGTACTCCTAAAATAAACATTAAAAAAAAAAAAGGGTCTTTTTTTTTAATGTTTGTTTATTTTTGAGAGAGAGACAGAGAAGAGCATAAGCAGAGGAGGGGGAGAGAGACACAGAATCCAAAGCAGGCTCCAGGCTCATGAGCTGTCAGCACAGAGCCTGACACAGGGCTCAAACCCACAAATCACAAGATCATGACCTGAGCCTAAGTTGGATGCTTAACCAACTGAGCCACCTGGGTGCCCCTAAAATAAACATTTTCTGTAAAAAGTGTATCTTCGTTGCTTCTTGGCCTTTTGGCTAAGATCAAGTGTAAAAAGTGTATCTTCTGTGGTATCAAGAAGAAAAAAATGTTCTGTGTAGGGGAAGGGATTAAACTCACATTTCCTATTATAACTATACTGGCAACATCAAAATGTGGTCTTGCTGGTAATATTTAGCCTAAGTTATTAAATTTTTATAACATGACAACAGTAATACTAGCGTTCCTGCCTTGGAGGACTTTCTTTTTCAGTAAAACTGGATATCCCCTTAAAGCCCTAACATTCATTTCCATTCATTCATAAACATTTATTGACTGTCTACCAAATGCCAATCACTGTCGTACCTCTGGAAAAAAAAATACTAAGTCACCATCATAAGTTATGTGGTAGCCAAGAAAAACTTCTATTCATTGACATTTTAAATGGTTAAAAATTCAAAGCTAAGAAATCATAAGAGAACAATTAGCAAAATTTTAGTGCTTTATGCTTCCAACTCCATTCTCTTCTGATCCCTTTTGTGAAGCTTGCCTAAACCACCCCAAGGATGCTAAAATTAGGTATTGTTTAAGGCATAACCAGAATGAGGTAACAGAGTACCCCAAAATAAAACCAAGAGAAGTTAAGGGAACCAAGTAGGAGGCAAGGATCTAAAGTAGTGGACTCAGAACCTCTACCCTGCATGTCTCAAGACAGGCAAAGGTCTAGAAGAGGAAAATTTGTGACCTAATCCAATTGTACTTAATTCTGCATCCCCCTTTTCATTCTCAAATATTTGTGGTTGCCCTGGGGAGATGCTTTTAGTTCTGACTGCCATGGATTCAAAAACACATCATTTCTTAAACATTAGTTATGTTAACTATTATCTCCATTCTACTAATTAGGCAATTAGAATTTGCTACCGCTAAATGAATGTCCAAAGTTAAGCCACAATTATTTCAAGATGAAATCAAGAACACATCTCAACTCACATGATAAGGCTGTTATTACCCTGATGCCTAAAGCAGAGAAAGACATAAAAAGAAAAACAAAATCAAAAAAACAAAAACCACACTTCAGACCGATATCCCTTATGGATATAGATTTTAAAATCCTCAACAAAACACTAGCAAATGAATCTAGCAACATCTAAACAGGACAGTACACCTTTGCTAAGTGTGACTAATCCTAGGAATTCAAGGTTGGTCTATACCCTGAAAGTCAATTAATGTAATACATTATACTAATAAAGGATTAAAACCACACAATCACTCAGTTGATGCAGAAAAAGCATTTGACAAAATCCAATACCCTTGCATGATAAAAAACACACAAGAAACCAAGAACTGAAGAAAACTTCCTCAACCTGACAAAAGGTATCTATGAAAAAACCACATCTAACATCACAGTTAATGGAGAAAGACTGAATACTTTCTAAGATCAAGAACAAAACAAGGATGTCAGCTCTCACCACTTTTATTCAACACTGTACTGCAGATTTTAGCCAGGGCAATTAGGCAAGAAAAATAAATAAAAAGCATTCAAGTTACAAAGGAAAAAGTAAAATTAATCTATTTGTACATAACATAATATTGTATATAAAAAATCCTTAAGGAACCCACAAGTAAACTATTAGAGCTAGAAAACAACTCCATCAATAGTATAAGATGTAAGACCACTATACAAATATCAGTTGTATTTCAATACACTAATAATGAACAATTTGAAAATGAAATAAAAAACAATTATCTACAATAGCATCAAAAAGAATAAAATACTTAGAAATAAATTTATAAAATTTGCACTCTGAAAATGACAAAAATTGTCAAAAGAAGTGAAAGAAGTCCTAATTAAGTGGAAAGACATCCCATGTTCATGGATTGGAAGATTTAACATTATTAAGCTGGCAGTTACCCCCTAAATTGATCTATAGATTCAAATCAATCCCAGAATATCCAAAATAATCTTGAAAAGGAAGAATGAAGTTGGAGGACTCACACTTCCTGATTCCAAAATCTAACTCAATGCCATAGAAATCAAGACAGTGTGGTACCAGCATAAGGACAGACATATAGATCAATGAAGTATTGTTGACAGTCCAGAAAAAAGACCTCACATTCATAGTCAATTGGTTTTTGACAAGAGCGCCACAATAATTCAAAAGGGAATGGGAGGTAGTCTTTTCAGCAAACAGTGCAGGGATAACTGGATATTCACATGCAGTGGAATGAAGCTGGACCCCTAGCTCACACCTTACACAAAAATTAACTCAAAATGGATCATAGACCTAAATTTAAAAGCTAAAATCATAAAATTCCTAGGAAAAACAAGGGTAAAATCTTCATTTTTAGATTCAGCACTAAAGTACAGTAAGAAGAAAAAACACGTAGTTTGGACTTCATGAGAATTATACATTTTGTGCATTAAAGGACCCCATCAAGAAAGTGAAAACATAACCCACAGAATAGGAAACAATATCTGAAAATCATATGTGACAAAGGACTTCTTTCCAGAATATATGAAGAAATCTTATAACTCAACAATAAAAAAGACAATCCAGTTTTTAAAAAGGGCAGGGATGCCTAGGTGGCTCAGTCAGTTAAGCATCTGACTGACTCCTGATTTCGGCTCAGGTTGTAGTCTCACCGTTCATGAGTCTGAGCCCCATGTCAGACTTTGCTCTAATAGCGCAGAGCCTGCCTAGCATTCTCTCTCTCCTTCTCTCTCTGCCAATCCTCTCCCCCCTCCAAATAAATAAATAAACTTTAAAAAAAAGGGGGGGGGAGTTTTGACAGAAATAGACATTTCTCCAGAGACCTACAAATAGCCAATAAACACATAAAAACATATCATCATTAGTCATCAGGAAAATAAGTTCAAAGCCATGAGCTACTACTTTATATCTACTAGTATGGCTATAATCAAAATGACAGACAGTTAATAATGTTGACAAGGGGAGTGCCTGTGTGGCTCAGTCAGTTAAGCATCTGACTTTAGCTCAGGTCATGATCTCACAGTCCCTGAGTTCGAGGCTCATGTTGGGCTCGGTGCTGATAGCTCAGAGCCTAGAGCCTGCTTCAGACTCTGTGTCTCCCTTTGTCTCTCTCTCTGCCCCTCCCCTACTTGCGCTCACATTCTCTCTCTCTCTCTCTCTCTCTCTCTCTCAAAAATAAATAAACCTAAAAAAAAAAAATGTTGACAAGGATGTGAAGAAATTTGTAGGTGTGAATGTAGAAGGGTGTATCTACCTTGGAAAAGTTTGGTGGTTCCTTAAAAGTTAAACAGAATTACCATATAACCTAGCAATTCTACTCCTAGGTATAGACTCAAAAAAGGTGTCCAAACAAAAACTGACACAAGAATGTTTATAGCGGCATTATTCATAATAGCCAAAAGACAGAAACAACCCAAAAGCCCACCAATCGATTAACAATAAGCAAAATGAGGCATATCCATACATTGGAATATTATTTAGCCATAAAAATAAATGAGTAAAGTATTGATCTATGCTACCACATAGATGAACCTTGAAAACATGCTAAGTGAAAGAAGCCAGCCACAAAAGAACACATACTGTAGGATTTTATTTATCTGAATGTCCAATATAGGCAAATTACAGACACAGAAAGTAGCTTAGTGATTGTCAGGGGCTGAGGGACAAAAGGGAATAGGGAGTGACTGCTAATAGATATAGGGTTTCTTTCTGGGGAGTTGAAAATGTTCTAAAATTAGAACGGTGCATCTGTGACAGATGCACAAGCATGTGAATACACTAAAAGAAAACAACTGTACATTTTAAATGGGTAAATTTTATATGTGAAGCGTCTTTCAATAAAGCTGTAAAAACAAAAATGGATAGAGCCAAATAATACTTAATTTCTAAACAATTTCACTTTCAAAAAAAAAAAAATGCTGAACCGCTTGCAAAAATGTCAAGAGAAGGCAAGCCATACTTATTTTTCCCCCTTAAGAGATTACCTCAGAGCACCAATTTGCCTTCATGTTACAGTTGCAAACTCATTACCAGCAATATACATAAGAAAAAAATGTGGTTCCCATCAAACCTGACTTACTCTAAATAATATGAGAGTGAAATGAGGAAGACCCAACATGTCAGCAATACAATCAGTCATCTATAGGAAAATACAAACTAGAACCTCAATGAGTGAAGAGTTTAAGGAACACAAAATCCTATTACTGGAAAAGTCATCTTCTTTTTTTTTTTTTTTTTAACGTTTATTTATTTTTGAGACAGAGAGAGACAGAGCATGAACGGGGGAGGGTCACAGAGAGAGGGAGACACAGAATCTGAAACAGGCTCCAGGCTCTGAGCTGTCAGCACAGAGCCCGACACGGGGCTTGAACCCACGGACCGTGAGATCATGACCTGAGCCGAAGTCGGACGCTTAACCGACCAAGCCACCCAGGCGCCCCTGGAAAAGTCATCTTCAATGAGATAGGATTGGAACGTATTGCTATTTTAAAAGCTCAAAACAAAAGCAACAATATTATACTCTGCCCTAAGAATTTTATAACAGATGGTTGGCAAGGCTTCTATACATGGGTAGTTCAAGAAGAAAAAATTTGGTATTGTCATCCCCAGCACTATTTGGAATATAAATAAGATACCCTGATCCACAGATCCAGGATCTGAGAGGAAGAGTATATGTTGAGCAAGAAAGTATGCTGATCAGTCAACTCATTTCCAAGCCAGGTTAATCATCTGTCCCCCTCCCGCCCCCCATAAATCAACAATTCTTTTTTGTTTGTATATGCTCCAATATAAATGTGTTTAGCATATAAGTCTATCCCCAGCAATCGTCAGACTGATTAAATGAATGCTGAACTGGCATTCAAGTTCTAGCTCTGCCACTAGGTACCTATGTGACTTTGGGGAAATGGCAGCACCACTCTCTGTCTTGATGTAGAAAACAACGGAGCTAGACTAGTTAAATCAAGGTTTCTTTTAAAAAAAATTTTTTTAATGTTTATTTATTTTTTGAGAGGGATAGAGACAGAGTGTGAGCGGGGGAGGGGCAGGCGGAAAGGGAGACAGAATTCGCAGCAGCCTCCAGGCTCTGAGCAAGCTGTCAGCACAGAGCCTGATGCTGGGCGTGAACTCACAAATTGCGAGATCATGACCTTAGCCAAAGTTGGACGCTCAACCAACTGAGCCACCCAGGTGCCCCAAGATTTCTTTTTAACTCTAACACTCAATGATTCAGAAACCCGAAAACTACAAAAATAACAATAATGTAGGGTTCAACAATCTATGTGTTTAACAACACAAAACTTCTTTGGGAGGGAACTGATAGAAAATTTTAAGTAACACAATAATGCTTTCCCAAAAATAATTAGAACCTACAACATATACAGATAACAAAACTTGGTTCTAAATTATAATCAGGAACAGACATATTATGACCCACTAGGAACAGAGACACAAAGCACACTTAACCAACATTCTGTAGAGTGAGGGAAAATTTTAAATGTTTATATTGAATACATTTACCTCCCTGCCTCCTCTCCTTTCTGCCCAGCCTCTTCTTGTCCTAAACACATTCATAAAAAAAATGTGCTTATCAAAAAAAATGTATTATATGGTTCCCTATTTTTGGCAAAAAAAAATGTAGACTTTAGATAAAATTAACATTAAGAAGCAAATGCGTAATACAAAACAAAGAGATGGACTTTACAATACTGTCCTGAACGCAAGGGATTAAAAAATTAGGAGCTCAACCCAAATTTTGTAGAAATGTTTATATTTTGAATCGCTAACTAGTCTGGGGGTGGGGAAGGGGAGGAAAGGGGCTAGTGGAAGAAGGAAAAAACTTAGAATAGAAGGACAAAAAGTGAGGAAAAGCAACAAAAGATGATAAATTGTAGCTGAGCAGGAGCACTAAGACATACGGAGGGCAAAACAATTAAAATCTTGCAAGAAAATGCAAAGCCACAAAGAGGGGGTTTAAATATATGAAAAACAATATGCCAAATAAAGACTGGATGGGTCACTTGATAAATAGGGTATAGACAGTGATAAAAGCAAAACAGCTGATAACTTTAATTTGCTTCACTATTTATTTACTAAGGAAGTTTTGAGGGAAAAAACCCCATTTCTAAATTACTCTTTAAGACATATAAATAACTGATAGCCTATCAAATTCATCATTAAAAAAACCAGATGCTTCCAAACTAATATATCAGATGTTAGGTAGTCATGGAATCCCAAAGTATCCTCTGCATTTTAAAACAATGTAAGTATAAAATTATAAAACTGCAGGGAAGAACTTAACTGGCCAATAGTCATGAGAGGAGTGACCTCCTATAAGCACCAGAAAGATGGAATCCAGACCTGTTTCCTTTATCAACATTTATCCAGCCCCTTGCTCAACTCCTGGCATATTTAGGCACTCAAAATATATTTGCAGAACAAAAATGAACAGAAACATGCCATCAATATAACTCCCATGTACTCAAGAGAAGGGCGCTGGCTGCGAGCTTCAAATTGACCGAGCTGGCAAACTGCTAACAGGGGATGGGACCAGAAGACACATCAGCATGAATAACCTTCTGAGGAAAAGACATCACAGCTTCTAAAAGAGGAAATCACACCATACCAGTCTACCCAAATTCTCTGAGAAGAAAGTAAGCATGTGAATATAATTCATGTGGGCTTTTATAAAAGTCTTGACAAGATTCTAAGTAAAAGGTCATTTTTTTAAGCCTGAGTGACTCCAAAATTGTGAATATTTACCATAGATAGGTTGTGATTTAGACAGAATATTATGGGAGATGCTGAGGCACCTCCCCAAACGAAGAAGTATAAGCACAAGACTGATCGTAGGTAGCATTTTTGGAAATGCTATATGTGATATTTGAATGAATTATATTCAAGACATGAGGAAATTCCCCATTTTGCAGATGGAATGACGAGCTCCCTGATAGTGAAATAATACAGAGCTGTAAAAATAAGGGAACGGAGAGGTGGAAAGGAGTTTTAAGTGTATCAAATGAGAAACATTTGCAAAACCTGGGATTTATTTTCAGCTTAGAGAATACGTTGGCAAGCCTGAAAGTTGTCCAAATATCTAAAAGATCTGTCCAGCAGAAGAGAAACTAGAGCTGCAGTTCCTGTGTGGACAAAATTGGGCCCAAAGTGGAAATTGCAGAAGGAGCACATTTCAACTCAACATAAGGTCAAGCTTTCTGACCATCAGACCTAACTAAAAAGGTGATTCTTACCCTGAATTACCTCTAAGAGCCCAGTGAGATAGAGGAAGCTAAGATACCACAGGCAAGAGAATGGCAGGTATTATTACAGCATGGACAAATGGAAAGTAAGGCACCTACAGGGAAAAAACCTAAGTTGTCCCCAAAGAATTCATGGCTTCCAGTCAAAAAAATGAATTTTTGAATAATTATAGAATGTTCCCCTAAAGATACTGTGATGTTCTGTGCAAAGGCGGAGGAAGGGATGGGGAGGGGTTGTTAAGGAAAAGACTAAAAACAGAACATATTTTCCTATCTTTCTAGCAAATAATAATTTGGCTATATCTCAAAATGTAGTTCTGACTGGTTACCATAAATCCGGAAAGGCAAAGCAATGCTAACAAGGATCCAAAGTGTAAACAGAATGACTAAGAGGCTGAAGGAGGTTTCACCAGAGATTACACCTTAAAATCAATCATCTTCAACGGAGAAACATGAAAGCCAAGGGCACTATGACCAAAATCTGAAAATGTATCAATATGGCAAATATACTAATTTATTCACTAGATCTCAGTACAATAAACTAAGCTTTTAAACTTCAAAAGGTAGTCTTTTTGTCCACAATAAATAAAAAGAAATGTGTGGAATGTGTTATCACCAAGAGGGATTTAGGGTTAAGAATACTCAGGAAGTGCATAAACTTATGTATATTAAGTCCATTCTGGGGTCCTACAGGATACAAGTGATACCTTAAGTGAGGCCCTAAATCTCTGGGGTTAATGGCTTATAAGGTAACAATGCCTCACCTCAAAACATGTCTTGGTGACAGAATAACTGGCTAATGACCTCTGTCTAACAGACTCAGTGAGGTCTGTTGCTATAGTTCTTTTCATTCTTTTATTTATATGTGTTTTTATATTTTTCTTTATCTTTTATACATTTAGAATCCTTACATAGCTCTATACACTGAATTTTTCATTTATCACACACTCAACATTCTAAGACATTAAATTTTCAAAAACACTGTTTTATGGTTGTATAATCATCCATCCTTAAATATGCCATAATGTGCCGATTAATCTCACTGCTCATTCAAGTTTATTCTCAGTCCTCCCCAGTATAAATAGTGCTACAATGAATACCTTTGTTCACAAATCTTTCTGTATATCTCTATTTTTCTCCCTCTTAAGGTAAATTCCTAGTAGAATAACTAAGTTAAAGAACACCTTTAGGTTTTTCGATACATGTTGCCAAAATACCTTCCAGAAAAATTGGGCCCAATGCACACTTCACTAGCAGTTTTGGAGACTGCCCCTTTACTACCATTGACGACATAGTTCAATTGCCAATTTGATAGGTTAAAAAAAAAAAACAACTCTATGGGGCACCTGGCTGGCTCAGTGAGTAGAGTTGTGCCTCTAGTCTTGGGGGTCATGAGTTTGAGCCCCACAGTGGGGGTAGAGTTTACTCAAAAAAAAAAAAAAAAAGTATATCATTTTAATCTGCATTCCTTTGATTACTTCAGAATAAATATGTTTCTTATATGCCTCTTGGCAGTTGTATTTCTTCCTTGTGAACTCTGACTAATTCTTTGTCAGTAAGGCTTTTCTTACTTTCCTTTGGCATAACAAACTTTGAAAACTGGTGATGCAGTCACATATCAGTGACTTCGGCTCCCCCTGCTGGCCAAAAAATTACTACATGATCAAAACCTAGATAACAGGCTACAACCACAGTTGACCCTTGACCAAGAGTTTGAAGTTCGTGAATCCATTTATACATAGACTGCCTTCAATAAATATATTGGAAAAATTTTTGGAAATTTGTGACAATTTAAAAAAACTGGCAGAGGAGCCACGTAGTCTAGAAACATTAAAAAATAAATAAAATGTTAGGGTATATCATGAATGCATAAAATGTATATAGATACTGTCTATTTTATCACTACCACAAAATATATATGAACTATAAAACTTAAAATTTATCGAACTTACATACACACAGACTGTACATTATCTTTTCATTTTTGATGTCTACTATTAGTAATATATGTAACACCTGCAGTATTTTGTCATATAAGACAATATTGACATAGATACTGACAGATACATGATTCATCTTATAAAGAGACAATGTAAACTGATAATACTGATACAGTAAAGTACTGTAAATGTAAATGTATTTTCTTTTATGATCTTCTTAATAACATTTTATTTTCCCTGGCTTACCTTACTCTAAGAATGCAGTACAGAATACATGTAACATAGAAAATACATGTTAATGAACTGTTCATGTTATTGGTAAGGCTCCAGTCAATGGTAGGCTATTAATAAATTGTGGGGGAGTCAAAAGTTATATGTGGATCTTTGTACAGGGTTGGCGCCCCTAACTCCTGCATTGTTCAAGAGTCAAACATATAAGCTTGTCCATATTCTGGATTGTTGCTAAAAACACAGTTTTTATACAGTGATAAAACAGTTCTGTGTCTAAACTCAACAGAGCACTGATGAAAAAGGAGGGAGGGGACACCTGATCACTAATAAAGAATTCTAGGGGCGCCTGGGTGGCGCAGTCGGTTAAGCGTCCGACTTCAGCCAGGTCACGATCTCGCGGTATGTGAGTTCGAGCCCCGCGTCGGGCTCTGGGCTGATGGCTCAGAGCCTGGAGCCTGCTTCCGATGCTGTGTCTCCCTCTCTCTCTGCCCCTCCCCCGTTCATGCTCTGTCTCTCTCTGTCCCAAAAATAAATAAACGTTGAAAAAAAAAAAAAAATTAAAAAAAAAAAAAAAAAAGAATTCTAATCAGTTCACTACCAAATACACTACGTGGTTGGAATATCACAAGCCTAAATAATATTCATTTTCCTATACTTTATTCTAATAATGTGAAAACATTCTAGTTACCAGGTGACACTGGCTTGTCAGCAAATTGATCTCTTTTTCAAAAGCAAAACTAAGAAAACAAAAACACCTATGTCCCATTCAGTGGAAATTTAAAACAAAAACTTCCTTGCAATTCTTATTCCAAGTTACTCAGCTGCTTACACCCAACAAGCTGGGTCCTACATTTCCAAAGGGTAAGGCTAGGACTGGCGAATGTATGTGACTAACTCAGCTTTTTGATTGATACCCTCCTAAAGAAGTACTTCAACGGGGCAATGTAGTCCTTAGACCATCCGTTCAACATACACTCACTCACCAAGTGCCATAAACAGCAAGCTGTGATAGTAAAAGACAAGACTCAAGCCCTACTCTCAAAGGACTTGGAAGCTAGATGGGTGTGAGAAGTAAACCTGCAATCACTGTACAACAGAAGTGCCAGCTATGTGCACACACACCCAAAGGCAATGCCTGGGGACACAGGAAGCTGTCCGTGTCAGCTACTATGCTGTTACTGTTATTATCATCACTGTTATTAAAGAACTGGGAGAACTAAGTTTCTACAACAGGGCAGAAGTCACTTTAAACAGAAGCAACTGCTTATGTAAAGGCCCAGGGGCAAAGGAGCAGTAAGATGCACAGAAAGAACTGCAAGCAATTCAGCACCATTGAGTTCAGGGTGCTCAGAAAGGAGACAGGTGATCTGGCAGGGGCCAGATCACCAGGGCCTGGACGCTTGGCAAAAGCATTTGAATTCTACCTAGATCAGGCATATGATGAGATGATGAGATTGATATTTTATAAGGATCACACTGGCGGCAACTTGGAAGACAGAAGGCAGTCAAGTAGAATGATCATAAGGTGACAGAGGTCATGCAGGCAAAGGGTGACAATGGTCTGAACTCAGGAGAGAGAAGTGGAGGAGACTAAGAAAACATTGTGAGCTAGGATCTCAAGAACATGGTGACCATTATGCCACAAGGAGGAATCCTGACTTGGGTGACTGGGTGAGTGATGGTACCACTCACAGGGACACGAAAATGGGAAGAGGTTGGACCAGGGGGGAGTAGTTGATTAGGTCTTTTTTTTTTTTTTTTTTTTTTAAAGTAGGCTCCACGCCCAGCCAGAGCCCAATGCAGGGCTTGAACTCACAACCCTGAGATCAAGACCTGAGTTGAGATCAAGAGTCAGACACTTAACCAAGTGAGCCACTCAGGTGCCCCTGATTAGGTCATTTGGAAGTGAACATGGGACAGCCAAGTAGAGATGTCCAGGAGGCAGCTGCGTGTAGGGGATCAGAGATAAGAAGACCATTTATATGTAGAAAAAATACATTTGCAAATCATCACTATATGGATGGTGAATGAGACAAAAACTGCTCTTAAAATGTCCCCGAGAAAATGCAAAGGGTAAGAGGAGAGAGGGCCAAGCTAAGGCAAACAGTGATGCAAAAGAAGAAAAGAGTCCACAAAGAAAACAGAGCAGCCAGAGATGACAATGATCCAGAAAGAGGCTGAAGTCACATCATCTGTACTTTACTCTGTGTCAAGCACCCCTCCATGTGCTTTCCATGTATTAACTCATTTCCTCCTCACAACAGTCCTCTGAGGGAGGTGCTATTATTTTTATTATTTTTCCCATTTTTCAGATGAGGTAACTGAGGCACAGAGACATTAAATAATTTTTTCAAGGTAATACAATAAGTGGAAGAGCTGAGATCTGAATCTAGGATTCTGAATCCAGAGTCCATGTCCTGTGTCACTCTTCTACACTGCTTCTCAGAAATGAAGACAAGAGGCCAGGAGGGACCACCACCACCAGGGGGGACGATCCACAGTGTCAGAGACTACAAGGAGGTCTCAGAAGATGGCCAAAAGGGATCCTCTGAATTTGGCAACAGAGATGAACATGTAAGGGAACTCATAGGTAGAATCTAGCCAAGAACCAATGGTTATAGTGTAGGGTTTTGTATTCTTAAAAAGTAAGAGACTTGAATGTATTTATAAGCTGAAGAACAGGAGCCGACAGGGCACGGGAGGCTGAAAATTGGTTGGGAAAAGAGACGACTGACAGCCAGAGGTCCCTACAAGGAGGAAGAAAATAGCTCAAGCGGCCAGAGGGGTGGGCCTAGCATGGGAAGAGGCAAAGACAGACACAGGGACAGTGGACCCGAGAGGGCTTCTTCCCTGATAGGCTTTGTGTGCTCTCTGACCCAAGAGACAAAGTCACTGGGGGAAGGGCGATTTCCTTTATAAGCAAGGCAGCTAGCTGTCTGACTTCCAAAGAAGCCCCCACAGTAAGATGCTTCCGGAATGATAATGTTAATTAAAATGTTTTATTTGATTCTTTTAGCCCTGTTTCCACTCTCATCTGGCTGCCTCACTTATCAAATTACAATCTAGGCGGAAACATTTCACAAGATGATTTCTAAGGAAGAAAAAAATCCAGCAAAAACTTAAATCACTAGGCTGTCCAGAATAAAAAGATAATTTTTTTAAAAGATAGTATTTTTCAATCTCTTCAAGTCAAGTACCTGTATAATTTTTTGAGCTTCCAGAATTACGATGGCTACTCTTTGTCCTCCAGAGCAAACCAGTCAACAAGGCCCAGCACTGCTCTCCTACTCTCTACCTGACTTCTCCCCAACTCCAGCCCCTACCTCTGGTGGTCTGCCTAGGCCTCATCAGCACTCTCTGGCCTAGATGAATGGCTCTTCCTCCCATAGTTCAAACAATTACCCAACACTATGAACTCCTTCTCTTCAGGGTAGGGAGATAGGAGAAGGAATTTAGGAACCAGCCTCTGATGACAACTCACAAAGCAATTTCATAATACGTATTTATCCAGAACAGTCCCAGAGCACTGTAAAAATCTGATAAAAGCAATGGATGCTTCCTCTCCATAAAATGCACAAAAGCAAAACCAGGCTGCCAAAAACTTGTCACTCTTCATATATTTTATCTATAGCAAAGTCCTTCCAGCTATCACTAAAGATCTATTTACTTTTCCTTGGCAAATAATTTATATAAGCTTAGTTTGCCAGTATCCCAACCTACTACAGAAAGAAAGCATTAAACTAGCAGGGAGAGCTGCTGGAGGCTGGAACAAGAACAAGGACAATAACTGCCTGACACTAAGGTAGGAAGTCATGAAAGTAGATGACAATAGACAAAAGAATATAGAAAATAACCCAAGAGTGGATGCCCCGCTGGCTCAGCCAGAAGAGCATGCAACTCCCGATCTCAGGGTCATGAGTTCAAACCCCACGTTGGGTGTAGAGATTACTTAAAATAAAAAATAAAATAAAATTTGAAAAAGAATAACCCCCCCCCAAAAAAAAAAAAGAAAAAGAATAACCCCAGAGTATGTAATACATACACACTAGTCCACTCACTTATACAGTATATTTTTTTGGTCTCTAAAGGCACATTATATTTTAGCCCAGTACAGTAACTGCTAGGCATAGTGAGGATGTTTCATAATTCTGGATTATTATTAAAAGACATAATTTTGTTCAAGGTGCTTCCTTTAAGGAGGCAGAGAAGCATGTAACACCTTTAGAAAAATTTTCACCTCAATGTTAACTTTTTAAGTCTTAGCACTAGACGTTTCAGGAGAAGGAAATCATTAAACAAAGGTGCATACAGGCCAGTGGCGAAAAGTAAGGTTTAAAAACAAAACAGGTTGGCAGCAGCTAGATCATCAGAGGTCTACATCCTACGTTAAAAAGTTTGAACTTTACCCTAACGGCAAATAGGAGAGGAATGGAAGCAGAGGACTAACCAAATCAGTCAAGCCACAGGAGGAACTTGCTCAAGGTCTTGCTATTCCTGGGGGGACCCATTCTGTCTACCCAAAAACGACAGTTTGAAGCCAAATGTTAGAGGATAACCACGCCAGCTTCTTCAAATATGGCATCTGATTGCATAGAAAACACAGTGAGGAGGCTGTTAATTCCACATTACTGGGTATCCTTAGCTCCCAAACACCTAGAGACAGACACATGGGCCTAAGGAAATCCCAAATATCAATTTCCACAAAGGATGAGACATGGAGAGCAAGACTGTAGTCTTGACCTTAATTTTTCAAATCAGAATTTTACTCGGTTTAAAAAAAAATAATCTAACCTTGTAAAATTTTGATTTTATATAAACCTAAAGTTTCAATGGTAACAAAAATCTATACATAATAAAGATAAATCCATGAGAAGCCTAAGGAAATAATCTACTTCTTTAAATCATGTTCCCAATTTGCACCAAAATTTTCATTTCCTATGTATAGATAGTTGTTGAGGGTCTGAGGGTCTGTCACCCATGATGAGGGACGAAAGTCTGTGGGGCTGACAAGGCTACTGGATGTTGTTATGGGTTGAAGTGTATGCCCCCAAAAGAGATTTTGGACTCCTGATGCCCACTACAGCAAAACTGGAAATAGGGTCTTTACAGAAGTGATCAAGTTAAAATGAGGCCATTGGGGTGGGCCTTAATCCAGTATGACTGTTATCCTTTTTAAAAGGAGAAATTTTAAACACAAAGACATGCACACAGGGAGAACTCTGTATAAAGACTGAAGTCATGTGGCCACAAACCAAGGAACTACCAGAAGCTGGAAGAGGCCTGAACAGAAGCTAGAAGAGGCCTGAACAGATCCTGCCCTAGCACCTTCAGAGGGAGCACGTTCCTGCCCTCAGACTTCTAGCCTCCAGAACTGAGACACAATACATTTCTGTTGTTTACGCCACTTAATTTGTGGCACTTTGTTATGGCAGCCCTAGCAAACAGATATCATAAAGAAAATTAGCAGCTCATGTTTAGTGAGCACACACCAAGTGTTTTTCTAAGAATTTTGCAACAGCAAACTCTTAGTTCTTCTGAAGTCCACCGTGGGATCTAGATACTGTAATTATACCCTCTATACAGATGAGGACACCAAGGCTCTAAGAGGTAAAGGAACTTGCCCAACATCAGCGAGAGCCCCCACTCTTACCACCAGGCTATAAGGAACTATTATTAATAATAATTATTGTAATAACAGTAGTAGTTCACTAAGTCAGATACCATGGCCTTTATAGCTATGATATACACAGCAATGTTAATATTATTTCCAATACAAAGAAAGACTCTGAATCTCAGAGAGGTTAAGAAATTGCCTAAGATCACACAGCCAAGAACATGATAGTGTATCTAACTACCAACATGAAGGAGTAAACAAAGAAAATCTTTTAAGATCACACAGCCAAGAACATGATAGTGTATCTAACTACCAACATGAAGGAGTAAACAAAGAAAATCTTTTTACTAAAACTTTAAGAGCAAGTAAAACGTGTAAAGGCCTGACCTTCCAATTCAATACTAGAAATATACATCTATAAGTTGAAAATTCGTCAAGATCTCAGGAGAATATGTGTCCTAGATGACAGTACCCTTTGTGTATATATATCCCTTCAGCCACTGTTCAAAGGCCATCTGCTCTCTCAGCTGTGGCCCTGGCTGTTTCTCTGACTTCCAGACACAGGACGAGAAGAGATGTAAAACTGAGATACTGTTTTTGAAGGATTTTGTAAATTTTGTATTAAATTTTTTTATTTTGATACAAACATCAGAAAGTATAAAAAATATAGTACAGTAAGAAGTCTCTTTCTCACGCTGTGCTCTACCTGCCCAGTTTCTAGACTTAACAGGTAACCAAAGTCACCATTTTGTTTATTCTTCTAAAGTTTTTTTAAGGGCTTATACACCGAGATAATACAAATTTTCTTTTCTCCTTTTTTCTCCTCCAAAACACATAAAGGGTAATATAGCACACATGCTATTCTGCATCTTGCTTTGATCACTTAACTATGTATCTTGGAGACCATTCCATATCATATTGAATTATATTTTAGTTCTGCCCTTTGGTCAAGAATACTTTAATGTTTATTTATTTTTGAGACAGAGAGAGACAGAGCATGAGCAGGGAAGGGGCAGAGAGAGAGAGGGAGACACAGAATGTGAAGCAGGCTCCAGGCTCTGAGCTGTCAGCACAGAGCCCGACGCGGGGCTCGAACTCACGAACTGTGAGATCATGACCTGAGTCGAAGTTGGACGCTTAACCGACTGAGCCACCCAGGCGCCCCTGGTCAAGAATACTTAAAAAAAAATTTTTTTTTAATGTTTTTATTTATTTTTGAGACACAGAGAGACAGAGCATGAGCAGGGGAGGGGCAGGGAGAGAAGGAGACACAGAATCTGAAGCAGGCTCCAGGCTCTGAGCATTCAGCACAGAGCCCAATGTGGGGCTGGAACTCACGGAGTGTGAGAGCTGAAGTCAGATGCTTAACCGACTGAGCCACCCAGGCGCTCCTGGTCAAGAATACTTTTTACTTGCTTCCATCATAGTTCAATCACAATTCAAACACAAGGCAACCAGCAGTCCGTAAAGCAACCTGAGGCAAGTGATGGTGGTGTCATAGCACATGCCAGGGCCCATACAGCTCTTCTCCCAGCCCCTCATCTTTTCTTTGCACTTTTCTCCAACTTGCCCATTTCTCCTCCCCCTCCTCTCCATTCCTTTCCCATCTCACCCATGTCCCAACCCTGACCACTGGACCTAGGAACATCAAACATCATCCATAGTGCTTAGTCATGGCTAGCAGTGAAAAAGCTGTAGATCCCTGATATATATAAAGGGGTACATAATCTCCATGGGAATTTTTTTTTTAACATTTATTTATCTCAGAGAGAGAGAGAGAGAGAGAGACAGAGCGCAAGTGGGGGAGGGGCAGGAAGAGAGACACACACACACAGAATCCGAAGCAGGCTCCAGGCTCTGAGGTGTCAGCACAGAGCCCGACATGGAGCTCAAACCCTCAAGCCATGAGATCATGACGTGAACCGAAGTCAGACGCCCAAGTGACTGAGCCACCCAGGCGCCCCATTTTTTTTTTTAAGTTTATTTATTTTGAGAAAGAGAGAGAGCATGTGCACGAGCTGGAGAGGGGCAGAGAGGGAGAAAGAGAGAGAGAGAGAATCCCAAGCAGGCTCCCAGCTATCAGCACAGAGCCTGAGTCGGGACTTGATCCCACAAACAGATCATGACCTGAGCCGAAAAAAAGAGCTGGCCACCCAATCAACTGAGCCACCCAGGCACCACTCCATAGTAATTTCTAATTAACAACAGTGCCTTAATTGCCTTGAGGAGTTTTTGTTTGGCATTCTTTTCCTTTTGTTATCTTTCCTTTGGTACTTTGGTTGGTGAAAAGGGTGCGTATTGGCGCTATTTTCTAAATGCATGGAAACAAGCACATACTCAGGTCTAACATGTAAGTAATGCCTGATACAACTGGAGTTCATTCTGAAATATGACAATCAGAAACAAAATATATGAGCTATAAGAAACAAACATTTTGTTTCCAAAGTATACATTTTAATTAGCCGACCATTTTTTTTTTTTTTTTTACTTAAAAATAAGCAGCTGTAATTTGAAAATATATCTCAGAAACATTTTAAGGACATTCACAACAAAAGAGAGAGTTCTCTCTCCCTTTTTTATTTTCTATCCTTCAAATTCAACGTCATCCTCTTCTTCCCAAAAGCTGCCCTTTTTTTCCTGCCCAGATCAAACACTATAGCTTTCAAGATGGTTTGTTTTTGTTTTGTTTTAAGTAATAAAAGGAATAGGAGAATGATAGAAAACAAATTTGTTTAGACTCAAAAGAGGTCTTCCAGTGATCAAAGAACTGGTGAGGGACATAAGATTAAGGCAGCCACACAGTAGGTAACAGGTGGTAACTCACACAGTATGGAACGCTCACTTCCATTCTGTTTGCCTGCCAAGCCAGAGGCCTTTCGTACAACTTCAGAGGTTGCTGTGGGACTATATTGTAACACACCAGGTTCAGCGATTTAGAGTTAACATTTTAAACATCATATACATCCTCAAAACCAGGCCTCTAACTACCTAATAGCTTAGTTAAAACTAAGGTGACTGTAAAATAAAATCTGATATATTGGGTCTCAATTTCCTTAGGTTTCTAGAGAACTGGTACCCATTCATAGCCCCTTGCCTACTTCCTGAAGATAATAGGGGCCACCAGGTCCTGGCACTAAACACTCGGTGCCAAAGAAAAATACTCTTGTACAAGGTCCTCTAATTCTCATGGGTTCAGGACTGCTGGCTGGATTCCCCATGCAACCCCTCCAACTCTACAAAGAGAATGGCTGGCAACAGTGTCACTTTGGCTTCCTTTATACTAATATAAGCACTCATTATCCAACAATAGCAGCTGGAACGTAAATGAAGATGAGAATTCAGTCTACATTGACCTAAAGATTTCCCTCAGTCTAAATATTTAGTTACACAGACTGCATTATTCTCTGATTTATCCACTGCATTAACTTGGAATTCCACAGGGCAGACCACCACACAATAGTCTCAACTACACTAGGATCTAGCTCGAAAGGAAGGCAACCTGTGCCACCTGGTAAAGCTGGCAGAGGGTATCCATCATTCCTTACCTTTCTCTCTCCATCATTCCTCCCATTTTCCTCCCTACATATGTCTTAAGCTTTACCCTCTGTTTAGTCCTAACGCAAAGTCCTTTGACCACCTATGTACAAGAGATAGAAGGAACCAAGAGACTGGAGGACCATGATTATCAATGAGGGCTTTTTCATCTCAAGATCATCTAGCCACACCACCCAAGAAATTTATCTTGTGAGATGAAACTCGACACAAAGTGCTACCCGTTTGAGAAAAATAGTGTAAATTCAAATGCACAGGACCAGGGGGCAGTAGGAGAACCCTCCAACAGAGTACAGGTAAACCAACAGGTCTTAGAACGTTCTCATCTACTTACTATATGAAGTTTCAGAGTAAACAAATGGTTAATGACACATCTTTTGTAACACATGAATCAGCTACAGATTTGCAACAGTGGGACACACCCTAGTACCTATGACTCTAAAGTACCTGTTTGAAAGTAGACCTGGATGTTTGACTGTCAATCCAACCTATGAGATTGGAACAGAATTTTTACAACTGTGTGTGGGTTGTCATGATTTAAAGTTAAAAAGTAAACACATCATTATAATGGAAGTTAATCTGAGAACTTCCCTAATACTTTAACACCAATAATCAAGAACAGTAAGTAGCCAAAGTAAGGAGTAACTAATCAGTCCTGGAAGCACACACAATAGGAGTTCTGGAAGGGAAAGGAGTGTCAGACAAGAGGGCTGAAGAGCTGCAAATTCAAGGATTTTAGAATATTCTCAATTCTAAAGAAAAAAAATAAAATGAGAACTTTAATTTTAAAAACAACACATCTTACCTTGAGAGGCATCCAAAGAGCAGTCATAGTGTCAGAAGAGTTCAGACAATACTCAGAAATGAGCAAGAAGGGAATCTCTGTAGTCCCTCAGCCACCAAGTATGAGCAGGTAGGAAAATTTTTTGTTTCAAGAAGGTATCTGAAAGAGAGGACTTTCAGTGAGACTAAAAACTAATCAAGAAGCCAACAGTTTAAGCTATCTGGACAGAAATTCAAAGTACTATTTGCCTCACCATCCTAAAAAGATGTACAAAACACAGTCCGCTTAGAAAAGGGCAAATGTGTGTATGTATATCCCATCTATATGCAGAAATGTATTTTACATAAAATGTGGATTAAATGTGTAACACTTTAGATAACATAAAATTGCTTATCAAATAAATAATTGGAAAACCAAAAACCCAGAGGAAAAAATGATTATCCAGGGTACTTCAAAAACACTATTGAAAAGTGATTTGTTAACGGACCATCTAAAAAGACCCTTGCCACATTTAATTTTATCCAATAAATTAAAACCTCTCTGATCATCCTGATGGTCCTAAATTTTATGAAATTTAAGTTTCAGAGCCCATTCTACATGAAAAATCTATTCTTGACTTAAGTGCTGCAAGCAAATAAAAGGCCCTTCTTTCCTAGGGATCTTTAAAAGCAGACCAAACAACTTAATTTTAAGGATGGAGAGCAGGCAAGTTTATGTGGAGGAAGGAAGATCGATTAAATGACCTCTTGTCGGATCCTTGTTCAAGTCCTAGGCCTGGATGAAAATTCCAGCTTAACCAGTTACTGTTTCGCTTAAAATGGAGGCTTGCCCGAGCAGGGACAAAAACAAAAAAAACAAAGACAAAAAAAAACAAAACAAAAAAAAACCAGCACCCCCACCCCGCAAAAATAAATTTTGAGAAATCAAAGGCTACAGTACCCTGATTTCTTAAGAAAAATTAAAAATAAAAACCTCTGGAGTAGATTTGTTCTTGCTATGCGCTTGTCACTTCTGCTTCGAAGACTTGGCATCACTTTCCTCACCGCTCATCGGATTTGGGGGGAGGGCGGAGTCGGGGCGGGGGGTGGGGGGGAGTTTGACTCTTGACCCAAGTCTCAGGAGGGTTTAATAGCCCCTCCAAGATCCTCACCGCAAAAGCCAAGGGGAGAAGAGAAAGGGGAGAGCCCGAGTTCCCACCCCTCCCCCCACCTTGGACCCTAGTCCCAAACCTAGCCCCCCCCCACCTTCCCGCTGAGGGGCGACTCCTTCGGCCCCATCCCCATTGTTAGGGTGGGGGCGAGTGGGGGAGTGGGCTCAGGGCAGGGGCGCCGGCGGCCGTTGCCCCGGCTCGCTTCAGGAGGGGCGGCCCGCGGGATGCAGCTTCCCTTCCTCTCCGCGTCGGTCCGTCCCACCTCGGCTCGGCCTGGCGCCCCGGGCTCTGCTCGGCGCCCCCGGCCCCGGGCCCGGCCCCGGCCCGCCTCCGGGCAGCCAGGGCCCCCCGGCCCCTCGGCCCGCAGCCGGCGGCCCAGGCCTGCGGGTGGGCGCGGGGCGGGGGTCCCGGTGCCCCACACACGCGTCCCCGCTCCCCCAGCCCAGCCGCTTCCAGGGCCCTCGGCGGCGCCCGTTCCCCGGGCCCTTCGGGCCCCTGCCTCCCGGCCGGGCCTCCCCCTCAAACTCCCGCAGTCGGGGCCGCCTCCCCTTCCCCACCATCACCCCTACCGACTCGTGCCCCCACCCCCCCGGGCACCAGTGCCAACGGCGACTCCCCCGGCCCCGGACCTACCTGCACGGCTCAACCAAGCCTAGAAGTGGGGGCGGGGAAACCTTCCGCCCTCCTCTGTCTCCCATTGGCCCTTCCGGGGCACATCGCGAGCGCCATTGGCTGATGGGGGATGTCCGTCAGAGCGCTGGGGCGGGACAGAGTGGGGAGAGGGATGCTGGTGCCTCGGCGTCTCCGTCTCTGTGTATCTCGCTGTCTCTGTCTCTGTCTGGGCTCTTGGAAACGAGAGACATTTGGACAAGAGGACTGGAAGGGGGCCCGAGGCGGGAGGAATAGAAATAGGAGCCCTGGCAGAGCTTCCCACCAGTCTGCCACTCCAACCCCCTACCTAAGTGCCCTGTAGATCCTCTTCTCCATCACCCCCAACCCCGGCCCCTCACCCCTGTAGGTTCTTCATCCAGGAAGCGACGCGATGAAAACTCGAGGCCGGAAGGCCACAGGGGGAGATTTTATACATATACATAAAATACACACGTACCAGTACTTATATATAAAGTCAACCACATATATGGTCACGAGGGCCTGGAGAGGAAAGGGCGCTCATCTTGCAAACAGGGAAGGACTTGAGATAAAGCCAAAAATAAGAAGGAATCAAAAATCACTCTAGGAGCTAGGAACAGTGGTTTCCTCCTGGGAGGGGAACTGAGTGCCTAGGAGACCAGGTGGGAGGAAGACTTAACGTTTCACTGCATATCCTTTTGTATCTTCTGATTTTTGTGCCATTCACAAAGGTTCCAGGGGTTTGTTGTTTTTTTTTTTTTTTTTTTTTTTTAATCTATTGATTTATACCTTTAAATAATTCTAAGGCCACAAAGCCAGGAGGACAGACAAGATGGTCGTCCAGGCAAAGTGGGACAACATGCAGGTGTGGAGAGGAATCGTAGTTTTTAATATGTTCCTTACAGATATCCGTGATAAAAGCAAGTGGAGATGTCCCAGAGGCAGGTGGGGTTATGGAACTGGGAGAGGGTGGACAATCTGGACTAGGGGAGATTTCCAGTTCTCCACCAAAATATGGTGATCAATGACATGCTAAAGGATAAACTCCCCACAGAAGCTTAAAAAGACACCCGCAGTTAAAGTCAGGAAGATGAGAAGAAACAGGTGATCAGCGAGGTAAGAAAAACAATGCATGTTGAAAATTAAGGGAGGGAGGATCTCTGGAAAAATAGAATAATAGAAACCGTGAGAGCCTCACCAGGCTTGAGGGTCACTTCAGGGACCCTCTTCAGGGTCATTCAAGAAGAAGGAAAGCCAAGAAAACACCTGTAAAGCAGAGTTCTTAACTTTTTCAAACAGCGGAAGCTTTTGGCAGTCTGGTGAAACATATGGACCCTTCTCAAAATATTTTGAACGCATAAGAAACATACCTACAAATTCAAAGGAAGCCAATTATGTTAAAACAAAATATTTTTAGAAGTGTGATATAGTAATATATATGCTTTATATTAATGTATTAAATAACAAGATCTAATGGCAGGCCTAATCACCACCATAATTTTGAGGCAGTAGATGAGCATAAATAATATTTCAAGATATTTGCAACAACTGTCATAAAATAGGAAAACAGCTATGATTTCTGTTAACGACAAGGTCACAGGTACCGCTAATACTGCTTGGCTTGTTGTCTCCACCCGGAATTGAAGGTAATGCTAATTTTCATTAGACCTTGGCAAATAAAGGCATATTACTTTTCCTGCTCAAAGTTCATGAGTTTCCTAATCTGTGTACAGATTAAAAAACGATACCCTACAAAACAGACAGTCGAGAAAAACAAAAAACAAAAAACAAAAACCGATACCCTAAAGAAATCATCCTTCCCACCCTCCACACTTCCACATAGGAATGTGACTCTGCCTTCACCCCTTGTCTCCGTCTCTCTCTTCCCTTCCCCCACTTGCTCCCAGCACTCTCTCTGTTCACAGATGTCTAATGTCCCTGTGACACAAAGAACAAGAGGTTCTGAATGACATTTGGAAGAGAGGTACACACATCTTGTCTTTCCTCAGAGAACAAAGAGAAAGTTATGAGGTATGTTGCGGACGTGATAAGATGATGAAAAGGAGCCCAGGATGGGGTATCATTCATGCCCAAGAGGGAAAATACATTATAAACAGAAAACATCTGTATCAGCTTAGAAAAAACTGTTTCCCTGAGTTGATGAATTTTGCTTAAATCAGTCCTAGAAAACATCTTCAATCCAGCTCCTTATTTCATCTGTCTGTAAAGTGGTGGAGGGAAAATAGTACCTACCTCCTACGGTTTTATGAGTATTAAATAGTTAATACACATAATGGATGTAAAATAGTACCTGACACAGGCTAAACACTCAATTTTAATAATTATTGTTGTTGTTGTTGTTGTTGTTTTATATTTAGCCTCTTGCAAACCAGGTCATTCCATGAAAATTTCTGGTATGATTATTTGTATTAATGCAAATGAGTAGCGATAAGGGGTTAACCCTGAACACTTGTTTTTCATTTAAATTCTTCAAAATTAGAATGCTCTACTACTCCAGTTACATTTTCATTCCTCTAGTGGGGGAAAAACCTCAGTGCCTCTTTAAAAGGATTGTAAACTCAGAAAAATATTCTGGCTACTCATATTACAAAGAGCTAATGTCCATAATCCTATATCTAAAGACTTTCTACAAATCAATAAAGGCCAGCAATCCTCATACCCTGCTAGTGAGAATGTAAACTAGTACAGCCACTTGGGAAGACTGATATACTCGAAGACAATTGGAGATATGAATACTTGAACCCAGCAGTCCCACCACTGGATATATATTATAAGGAAATACAGAATTTTATGTGTTGGAATTACTGTACAAGAACATCCATAGCAGCACTGTTCCTCAGTGCCCCAGACTAGAAACATCCCAAATGTCTACAAAAGATAACTTAACCATAAAATGGTTAAGTCGTGGTATATATGTGCAATGAAAATTAATAAATTATGATTATGTCGTAGTCAACAACACGAATAAATTCTTACAAAGGTAATATTGAACACACACAAAATAGCAAGATACAAACAATATATATAGTGTGAGTCCATTTATATAAAGTTCAAAAGCAGGCAAGACCAAACTATATTGTTGAAGGATGCATATGCAGGTGATAAAATTCTAAGGAAAAGGAAGTGAATACAATAAAAGCCCGGAGGGCCAGTAGGGGGCAGAGGGAATTTTGTCTGGGAGTGGGGGTTGTTCTCAGGGGCTGGCAATGTTCTACTTTTTGATCAGGTAATAGGGTGAACAAGTACTTGCTCTATAACTATTTGTTAAAAGGTACTAAAAAAGTTTTATATATTTTTTCTGTATGTATGCTACATTTCACAGTGACAGTATTTTTAAAAATAGCATCTCTTTAGAAAAATGGACAAAACGGGGCGCCTGGGTGGCTCAGTCCGTTGAGCGACCAACTCTTAGTTTCAGCTCAGGTCATGATCTCACCGGTTGTCCGACTGAGCCCCGTGAGAGGCTCCGTGCTGGTGGTGTGGAGCCTGCTTGGGATTCTCTCTCTGCCTCTCTCTCTGTCCCTTCCTTGCTCGTGCACGCATGCTTTCTCTCTCAAAATAAATAGATAAACTTTTTAAAAAAGAGAAAGAAAAACAAACAAAAGATATGACAGAAATTTCACAAAAAGGAAAATAGTAATGACTCTGAAACTAAAGATGCTCACCTTCTCTAAAAGACCTGCATTTAAAACTCCACTATTTTCATCTAACAGGTCATGAAGATAAACAACATTTGCTAATGCATTGTGTTGACAGTGGAGGAGGAAATAGCTATTTCATATATCACTGGAGAAAATATAAGTTGTTCCAATATCTACAGAGGGCAATTAGGCAATAGACATCAAAATGATAAATGCAAACACTCTTTAATTCAGAAATCCTCTCTCTAGAAATGTATTTATTTATTACCCCAATAGTTATTGAGCACCTACTATGTAACAGGCACTGTTTTATGCTCTAGAATTTAACTTGCTGATATATTCTTCGAAAAGCTTGGAAATATGAGGCTATTTATTTCATTCTTACCATGGAGTGGTTTATGAGGAGGAAGGTTTGAATCTCAACCTAGAATATATATAATTACAATTATATCAGATCACATTAAATAAAAAGAAACAAAGCATAACAAGTATTTTCCCTACCTCCAAATTTTCAGATAATCTGTATAAACGCAGTTATCTGTTTGTTTTGAATTGTTTGTAATAACAACAGATGAGGAAAATAAAAGCTAAGTGCACATCATTACAGGACTGGTTCAATAAATTATGATTTGAAGGCTTCATTGGCCTGTGACCCTGTGCAAGCACACACACACATTCTGCTGATACCATTTTGAAACTCAACAATTTTACTTTTGAACCTGGGTTTTGTACGGGAAGTATGATGGGACAATGAAGCAAACGTATGAGCGGAGGTGACAGGCACAATTAGGTGTCACCGTTCTTTGCCATCCCATTCACAAATAGCATTGGTGATGGACCATGAACACAGAATTCTGGTGGGTCCGTGATACACAGGAGCTCAGCAAAACTCAAAGTGAGTGCAAGGTAAGTGTGTTACATGGATGACTGAAGAGATGGGCCCTGAGAAGCCATGCTTTCCATTCAAACTAGAACTTGCTTCAAACGCAGAAAGAAGACAGTGGTATTCTAAGAAACACGAAAAACCAAGGACACACATCCTATCTTTTCTTACTGGTGTTACTTCTCCGTATAAGCCCATCACTCTTGCTAAAAGGATGCAGAAGGAGAAGGCAGCCAAGTCAGTGTTCCTTACCCTTTCCATCCTTCGTTCCTCATCAGTAAGTGAAAAGCAACGTGTTGGTAGAATGTGTGTGTATCAAAAAGTGAAATCAAAACATTTGAGTTACTTTATTCAGAGTCCCCACTGTCCTGGTAAGAACAAAATGCACATCTAAGTAAAAGCTACAAAATATAAATTGTATAATTTCGGTGTCTCAACATAGGAGTTAAATGACTTTAAAACTGGAAGACTGGCATCACACAATATAAAGACGGATGGTGTAATTCATACTAATGATTTAAATTTTTAATTTTTCTTTACTTAGATGACATAGCAAATGAAAAACAGCATGACAAATCAAGACAGAGACCATGAAAGAAAAGAAAAGGCTTTATATTTTAGTACCTTTAATGGTAACTCTTTCCTACTTTTTGAATAAAGGGATCCATATTTTCATTTTACATTGGGTTCCTCAAATTAGGTAGCTGGTCCTGTCCATTGCTTACTAATTTTGTGACATTGGGCAAGTTACTTAAATGGTCAGTACCTCAGGTACCATTTCTGCATAATAATCATACCTATCTTATAGCATTGTTGAGAGGATTAAATATGCTAATTGAAGACAATTAGAATAGTGTTTAGCTTCTACATAAATATTAAATGTTATTGTTATTGCTGTCTTTCTATTATCAAATATTCAATGGAATAGCATTCAGCCATTAAAAAAAGGAAGTCTACCTACATGCCCTGATAGAGCATTATCTCTGAAATATATTAGGTGAGAAAACAAAAAAGGCATATAAACAATGCTTGTGATGTGATTCCATTTGTGGAAGGAAGGAGAGGAAAAAATGTCTTTACATATGTACTTGTATACACTTAAAACATGTTCCTGGAGAGGCACCTGGGTGGCTCAGTTGGTTAAGCGTCTGACTTCGGCTCAGGTCATGATCTCACAGTTGGTGAGTTCGAGCCCCACATCTGGTTCTGTGCTGACAGCTTGGAGCCTGGAGCCTGCTTCAGATTCTGTGTCTCCTTGCGCTCTGTCTCTGTCTCTCTCTCAAAAATAAATAAACATTAATGATAATAAAAAAAAAAAAGAAAGCATCTTTTAAAAAATAAAAAAATAAAAACATGTTCCTGGAAGGATACACAATTAAATAACAGTGGTTGCTTCCAAGGAGAGAAGAACAAGTAGCTGGGAGATGAGGAAATAGGAGAATTTTTCTCTCCTTAGACTTTTTTTTAGTGTTTATTTATTTTTGGGAGAAAGAGAGACACAGCACGAGCAGGAAGGGGCAGAGAGAGATGGAGACATAATCAGAAGCAGGCTCCAAGCTCTGAGCTGTCAGCACAGAGCCCGATGTGGGGCTCGAACTCACAAACCATGAAATCATGACCTGAGCCAAGATCAAGAGTAAGACGCTTAGCCAACTGAGTCACTCAGGCGCCCCCAAGAACAGGAGTTTAAATTCTGATCCACAGTGTCTAAAGTAAACTTGGACTTTCCATCCCTTTTTTTTAATATGAAATTTATTGTCAAATTGGTTTCCATACAACACCCAGTGCTCATCCCAACAGGTGCCCTCCTCAATTCCCATCACCCACCCTCCCCACCCTCCCACCCCTCATCAACCCTCAGATTGTTCTCAGTTTTTGAGAGTCTCTTATGGTTTGTCTTCCTCCCTCTCTAAATTTTTTTTCCTTCCTCTCCCCCATGGTCTTCTGTTACGTTTCTCAGGATTCACATAAAAGTGAAAACATATGGTACCTGTCTTTCTCTGTATAACTTATATCCCTTAGCATAACACTCTCCAGTTCCATCCACGTTGCTACAAAAGGCCATATTTCATTCTTTCTCGTTGCCACGTAGTATTCCATTGTGTATATAAACCACAATTTCTTTATCCATTCATCAGTTGATGGACATTTAGGCTCTTTCCATAATTTGGCTATTGTTGCCAATAGCCAACTATAAACAAAGTGCCGCTATAAACATTGGGGTACAAGTGACCCTATGCATCAGCACTCCTGTATCCCTTGGGTAAATTCCTAGCAGTGCTATTGCTGGGTCATAGGGTAGATCTAGTTTTAATTTTCTGAGGAACCTCCACACTGTTTTCCAGAGCGGCTGCACCAGTTTGCATTCCCACCAACGGTGCAAGGGGGTTCCCGTTTCTCACATCTGCTCCAGCATCTATAGTCTCCTGATTTGCTCGTTTTAGCCACTCTGACTGGCATGAGGTGGTATCTGAGTGTGGTTTTGATTTTATACATATAGAGAAAATCTTTGTGACTAGGCAGAGCAAGCGAGGTTAAGGAGCCTGTGCTAGTCCCAGATTGGCTTGTTTGGCACTAGATTGGGATAACCTCCCCTGTGAGGTACTGTGCTGGAGGAGCTACAGTGAGTGGGAAAACCGAATTCCATCCTTACCAAGTAATTGCACTACTCTGTGTTGAGAATTAAGGTAACAGAGGGTCTGGTGACCATGGGCGCATATCTTAGGGGAGCAAGCAAATTCTGTCCCCAAGTCTTATTACTCCAACAATTGCCCTTAGATCTTATGACATAATAATAATGGCTCATGTTTTCTGGTCAAAGATGACACATCTGAATCATTATCAAAAGACCTGTTCCTTGGGGCACCTGGGTGACTCAGTGGGCTCAGTGTCTGACTCTTGGTTTCAGTTCAGGTCATGATGTCATGGTTCATCAGTTTGAGTCCCATGTCCAGCTCTGTGCTGATGGCATGGAGTCTGCTTGGGACTCTGTCTTTCCCTCTCTCTGCCCCCGCCCCCACCTCCTGTGTGCACTGTCTCTCTCTCTCTCAAAATAAATAAACTTAAAAGAATGTACATATATAAAATAAATAACACCTGTTCCTCAAGTTTGGTGGATCCATTCACCTGCATCTGGGGGCCTCACTGTGATCAGTCAGTCTGTCAACGTCAGGAGCCAGGATGTAATTCGGGGCCATGTAACTCGGGGCCATGTAACTCACTAACAGTTAGGTTTTAAAGCAGTGCTTTTACTATGTAGGATCTGAGGCAAATATTCTTTTTAAATAATCTCTACACCCAACATGGGGCTCAAACCTACAACCCCAACATCAAGACTTGCATGCTCTACTGAGTGAGCCAGCCAGGTGCCCCTGAAGCAAATATTTAATAACTATGTCTCAGTTTTCCAATACTAATACCCACCTCCTAGGGTTGTTGTGAAGATTAACACAGATAAAGTCTCGTACCTACTAGGTGCTCAACGCAGGCTGACTGATGCTGCTGGCACTCAGACATTAGGACTCTGGCCGTCTGGATTAAAATATAAGACATGAGATCCTGAGTTGAACATACTGCCCCCGTGTCCATTCATTTGTACTGATTTTCCTTGACAATATCATTTTGTCATTGCCTTTTATTTGTCATTTCTTCTTCTTCCCCCTGTCAACTTAGTTAAGTGATCACTTGGCAATGCTATTCAGCAGGGCTGGAGTACAATGCAAGTAGATAGAATATACATTGATTCTATTTATTCCTAAGCGATAGCACAGGTCACTGGGTTCTGCCTCCTGAGTCCCAGTAGCTGACTGCTGCCTGCTTTCAGCAATTAGGTTTTCTGTCCATCTCAACCTCAGTAGCCATTACAGACATCATTATTGAGGACCAGCTATGTGACAGGCACTGCCGGGGCCCAATGCAGTGATAGGACGGGGCCCTTGCCTTCAAAGTTTGCACAGGGGTGGGGAAAACAGGCAAGAATAGGCAAAGCCCCTGGAATGGGCTAAGGGCTGAGATAAAGGGCACTGTGGGGACGAGGTGGGAGAGGGGAAATTACAGGGGCAATGAGAGACAGCACCCGCTTTCCAGAAATCGGTAGTTCAGCATGGCGGAAGCATGGCGTTCGAAAAAGGAAACCAGAAGACATCAATTTGGAGTCGTGGTTCTCAAACTTGAATGTGCATAAAACCACCCGTGTGAAAACAGACTCCTGGGCTTCATCCCTGGAGATTCTGACTTAGTTGGTTGGAGGGAGGCTACCAGCAAGGGCTGCTGGTCTGAGAGTCGTCCTCTGAGGAGCACTGATCTAAAGAGGGGTAGGGTCAATTGCAGAGAACTGCAATATTGTGCACAGAGGTGTGTGCTTCACCCTAAGCGGGGGAGGGAGGAGTGCCTCTGAGGAGTGTAAGCCTGCAAGAGACACAGGGTCACAGTTACCTTTTAGGAAAATCACTCTCACTCTGCACGCAATATGAAAAACTCGAGAGAAAGCAAGACTGGAGTCAGGGAGCGCAGTTGGGGGCTGCTGCAAAAAACCCTGGAGAAATCGCAAGGAACTGAAATAAGACATTGTCAGTTATCCCTTGCCCTGGGTCGCCGCGGCTAATACACTTGCCCTTAAATGTTTTTGACTCGTGTCCCCGGGGTAGCTGCCTCCACTTTGGGAGAGTTCCGAGTTGGGAGGAGTAAAGGCGAGCCACTCCGCTCCCTTCGGCACTAGGAACCTGTGCAGGGAATGCAAGCCGTGTCTTTCAGGCAAGCACTGCTGAGCCAGGCAGCGGAAGATGGGGCCAAAGCTACAACACCATGAAATTCTCTTACCAAGATCCAGATTTTTTTTTTTTTTTCCTCAACTGACCCGTTGGGCCTGGTTACTGGAAACTGCTGACCCGTCTTCAATTCCGGTCAAGTTGACCACTTTTGCCCGTTTATTCACTGCTTTGGTGGAGGGATGGACTTTTGGGGTTTGCTGCTGTGCCATTTTCACCAGAGTCCTCCATGAAGTTTCGTAGTTTCCAGTGTACAAGTCTCTCACTCCTTTGGCTAAAGTCACTCCTATGATTCTCTGTTGTTGTTTCCTGCTGCTATTGTAAGTGGAATTGCTTTCTTAATTTCATTTTCAGATGTTTTCCATTGTTCGTTGCTCGTGTGTAGGAATACAATTGATTTTCGTGTGTTGATCTGTTATCCGACAGCCTCGCCAAACTCACTGGTTGATTCCAACAGTTTGGGGGATTTTTTGGCAAATGAGATCATGTTCTCTGCAAGTAAAAATGATTTTACTCCTTTTCCTTCCATTTCGGATACCTTTTCTTTCTCTCTCACAATGATTGCTCTGACCAGAAGCTGCAGTGCAATGCTGGATAGAAGTGGCAAGAGTGGGCAACTTTGTGTTGTTCCTGGTCTTAGGAGAAAAACTTTTTTTTTTTTAATGTTTATTCATTTTTGAGAGACAGAGACAGAGCGCAAGCGAGGGAGGGGCAGAGAGAGAGAGGGAGACACAGAATCCAAAGCAGGCTCCAGGCTCTGAGCTGTCAGCACGGAGCTCGACATGGGGCTTGAATCCACAAACCATGAGATCATGACCTGAGCCGAAGTCAGATGCTTAACCGACTGAGCCACCCAGGCGCCCCTTAGGAGAAAAACTCCTAACGGCCTCTGCTCTACAGCAGTATCTTCTGGGGGTGAGTGGCAACTGCGAACAGGCCTGAGCTTCCCTAGTTTGTCACAGGCTCTACCATCTCCTATAATAGCTTTAATACCCAGGCGCTATGGCCTGAATTGTGTCCCTTCAAAATTCGCCTGTTGAAGCCCTCCCCCTCAATGTGACTGTTTTGGGAAACAGGATCTTTTTGGAAATAGTACAGTTCAATGAGATCAGATAGGTACGTTCCCGATCTGATAGGATTGGTGTTTCTATGAGAAGAGGCAAGTGGGATCCCTCTCTCTCCTGCCATGCGAGGATACAACAGGAAGGTGGCCATGTGCAAGCCAGAAAGAGAGTCCTCACCAGAAACCAAGCCCTGCCCATATCTTGGTTTTGGATTTTCCAGCCTCCAGAACTGCAAGAAAATTAATTTCTGGTGTTTAAGCCCTACAGCCTATGGTATTTTGTTATGGTGGTGGAGCCAGCTAAGCCCTGGGTCTGCATCACTCAATTTCTGGCAACATTCTAGTTTGTGACCACCCTCTCTCAGCCCCTGGTTTAAATGATTGTGAAGCCAAGACTAGTTTGGAAAAAAGAAAGTCAAAATGGGTTTGTGTGTGTGTGTGTGTGTGTGTGTGTGTGTGTGTTTTGTTTAGTTCTTAATTTTTTTTAATGTTTGTTTATTTTTGAGAGAGGGGGAGAGAGACCACGAGTGGGGGAAAGGCAGAGAGAGAGGGAGACAGCAAATACAAAACAGGTTCCACGCTGTCAGCACAAAGTCCGATGCAGGACTCAAACCCATGAACTCTGAGATCGTGGCCTGAGCTGAAATTGGATACTCAACTGACTGAGCCACTCAGGTGCCCCTTTGTTTTTATTTTCTAAATGTTTATTTCTTCTGAGAGAGAGAGAGAGAGAGAGGAGAAAGAGAATTCCAAGCAGGCCCTGTGTTGTCAGCACAGACCCCAATGCAGGGCTCGATCTCACCAACCATGAGATGAGGAGCCGAAATCAAGTCGGTCGCTCAACCGACTGAACCACCCAGGCACACCCTCAAAATGGGTTAAAAAAAAATGAATAGGGTCTTGCCTCCAGGAAGAACTAGCTGATGGAGGAAATAGGAGTAAGGAAGTAAGCAAGCTGGGGGCAGAGGGGGGAGTTAAGTTTATGGGTCAGAGAGTTGAATCCTGGGAACCAGAGTGTGAGAGATGGAGTAGTTCCTCAGCCAGGGAAGCCCCCTTGCATGATCGTGGGTGGCAGTCTATGGATTTGAAGATCATTAAGAACTGAAGAGGCTGAGGAAAGGTGAGGCATGGACGTGAACCCCCCCCCCCCAGGATGATGGAAAGGAAGATACAAAGATGCCCAAACATAACTCACAATGAAGGGGGGCCTGGAAGGTTGGCAGCTGAAGGAGTCAAGGCAGGCAACAGGGTCTCATAGCTGGATGATATGAACCTCAAAAGGAAGACATACCCTCCTTTCCACAGGATTCTTGCCATGCACACAAACCTCGTAATCCAATAAGCCTCTTCTCTGGAGACAGTGTCCTGTAACCAAGTAGAACTTCTGTTTTGTTCTTTTTTGTGTGTTTATACATATTTGCTAATCACAAGGTCTTGATCTAACTGTATGTTTTATCATTCCTTTGATTGCATGGAAGGGAAGGGAAGAGAAGGGAAGGGAAGGGAAGGGAAGAGAAGGGAAGGGAAGGGAGGAAGGATATGAGGCAGGGAATAAAATGTGGCTTCTTACCATTGTGACAATCAAATACCCCATATATTTTAAAAAAGATTTTATTTTTAAGCAATCTCCACACCCAACGTGGGACTCAAACTCATGACCCCGAGGTCAAGAGTCGTGCGCTCTACCAACTGAACCAGCCAGGTGCCCTCAAATACCCCATATTTTTTAACGGTCTATGTTTTAGGTATCCAGTGCTTTATTTAAAAGCATGTATTGGGGCGCCTGGGTGGCTCAGTCGGTTAAGCGTCCGACTTCGGCTCAGGTCATGATCTCGCGGTCTGCGAGTTCGAGCCCCGCGTCCGGCTCTGTGCCAACAGCTCAGAGCCTGGAGCCTGTTTCAGATTCTGTGTCTCCCTCTCTCTCTGACCCTCCCCCGTTCATGCTCTGTCTCTCTCTGTCTCAAAAATAAATAAACGTTAAAAAAAATTAAAAAAAAAAAATAAAAGCATGTATCATGTAATATGTCCTAAAGATTTGGTTTGCATGTATGGTTATTATTTTATAATATCTCCTAAGTGATCCACTAGGGTGCATACTATATTTTTGAAATTTGGATGAGAAACTCCAGAGTTCCAGGGGTTCCTGGGTGGCTCAGTTGGGTAAGTATCTGACTTCAGCTCGGGTCGTGATCTCACTGTTCCTGAGCTTGAGCCCCGTGTCCGGCTCTGTGCTGACAGCTCAGAGCCTGGAGCCTGTTTCAGATTTTGTGTCTTCCTCTCTGCCTCTGCCCCTCCCCCACTACTCACATTCTGTCTCTCTCCCTCTCTCTCAAAAATAAACATTAAAAAAATTTTTTTTAATTAAAAAAAAAAAAAAAAGAAAGGAACTCCGGAGTTCCCAAAGGTCAGTCTTTTGTATCTCCCTCATTCTAAAATTTCTATCACTATTCAGTAGCTAGGGGAGCGTAGGCCAGTCTGAGAAACAGGAAAGTTTTTAGTATATTATGATTTTTATTTCCCTCCAGGGTATTGTCTTTTTAAAAAAAACATTCATTTAAAATATAACACATATACAGAAAAATATTAGATGTGCAGTTGAACAAATATTGATAGAACAAACAACTGTCTAACCAACATCAATACTAACATCAGAAAGGCTGTTGGATTGTCTTCTGGGTCACAACACTCTCCCTGCTCTTGAGATGACTATTCTCCCGACTTGTAAGTATTTTTCTTGCTTTTTAAAAAGACTTGTTGGGGCGCCTGGGTGGCTCAGTCGGTTAAGCGGCCGACTTCGGCTCAGGTCATGATCTCGCAGTCCGTGAGTTCGAGCCCCGCGTCGGGCTCTGTGCTGACAGCTCAGAGCCTGGAGCCTGCTTCCGATTCTGTGTCTCCCTCTCTCTGACCCTCCCCCATTCATGCTCTGTCTCCCTCTGTCTCAAAAATAAATAAACATTAAAAAAAATTTAGAAAAAAAAAAAAGACTTGTATATGCGGCGCCTGGGTGACTCAGTTGGTTAAGCGTCCGACTTTGGCTCAGGTCATGATCCCCCAGTTTGTGGGTTCGAGCCCCCGTCGGGCCCTGTGCTGACAGCTCAGAGCCTGGAGCCTGCTTTGGATTCTGTGTCTCCCTCTCTCTCTGCCCCTCCCGCACTCGCACTCTGTCTCTATCTCTCAAAAATGAATAAACGTTAAAGAAAATTAAAAAAAAAAAGACTAGTATCAACGTATATGCATCCCTAAACATAGTTTAGTTTTTTTCTCTTTTAAAATAGCTATATAAATAGACTTATAATATGTGTATCATTTTGACAGTTTATCTTGAAATATTTATCAGAAAGTTGAAAACTCATACAAAGAATCCCCATCTGTTCTCTATTGAGATTCTTCAAATGTTAACATTTTACAACATTTACTGTATATTTTTCTTTCTCTCTCTCTCTGTGCATACACATGCACGCAAAGATTTTTTTTCAGAATTGTTTGAGAATAAATTGCAGACATAATGTCCCTTTACCCCTAAATACTTGTGGTTTCTAACAATAAGTCTATTGCCTTCTATTATTTTTTAGTTATCAAAATAAAAAAATTAACATTGACACTATTATTTAATCTATGAACCTTTTTCGAATTTTGCTAATTGCTCACTTATGTGCTGTGTAGGAAAAGAACGTTAAAAAAATTCTGGACCGGGATCTGATCCAGTATCATCCACTGCATTTACTCGTCCATTAGTCTCCTTTTATCTGGAACACTTCTTTAGTCTGTGTTGGTCTTTCATAACTTTGAAACTTGCGAAGATTACAGGTTCCTTATGCATAATGTCCCCATTATGAGTGTCTTGGGTGCCTGGCTGGCTCAGTCGGAAGAGCATGCAACTCTTGATCTCAGGGGTGGGGAGTTTGAGCCTCACGTTGGGTGTAGAGATTACTTAAAAATAAAATCTTTTTTTTTTTTTTTTAAATGAGTCTGTCTTGTATTTCCTCATACTTAGATTCACGTTATGCATTTTGGGTGGGAATATCGTATCCAGAAGTGATGCCACGTACTTCTCCATGCGTCCTATCAGGAAGCACGTAACAGCTCCTTCTCCCATTACAGAGATGAATTTTGATCACGTGGTTAAAGGCAGTATCTGCCAAGATTCTCCACCATAAAGTTATTAAATTTCTTCTTATCTTACGAGAGAGAGAGAGAGCATGTGCGTGTAAGCAAGAGGGGGAGGGGCAGAGAGAGAGGGAGATAATTCCAAGCAGGTTCTGAGCTGTCAGTGCAGAGCCTAACATGGGGCTCGAACTCATGAACCGAGAGATGATGACTTGAGCCAAAACCAAGAGTCGGTCACTTAACTGATTGAGCCATCCATGTGTCCCTAAAGGTTATTAATTTTGAAGGGAAAAATAATAAGCATCTGGTGGTGAGGTACTTTGAGACTATGTATGTATCTAGTTTCTCATTCAAATTTCTGCTTATTAGTTTTAGCATTCAGCAATCATTCTGGCCCAAACAATTATTAGTATGATGGTTGCCAAATAGTGATAGGTATTGTTTTCTTTTGTCAATTCTTTTTTTTTTTTTTTCAAATGTTTATTCATTTATTTTTGAGAAAAAGGGCAGGGGGAGAGAGGGAGGGGAAGGGATGGAGAAAGAGGGAGAGAGAGAATCCCAAGCAGGCTCCACACTGTCAGCGTACAGCCCAATGCAGGGCTTGAACCCATGAACCGTGAGATCATGACGTGAGCCGAAATTGAAATCAAGAGTCACACTCAGCCAGTGCCGCTCTTTTTACAATTCTTTAAAAAATACTGTGTTCAATTTACGTTTAGTTGACACATAATGTTACATCAGTTTCAGGTGTAGAACATAGTGATTCAACAAGTTTATACATTATGCTGTGCTCACCACACGTGTAGCTACCATCTGTCCCCATACAACTGCTAGTACAGTATCATTGATGATATTCCTTATGCTGTGCCTTTCATCCCTGTGACTTATTCAGTCCATAACTGGAAGCCTGCACCTCCCACTCCCTTTCACTCATGATTCTTGCCTCATTCAATCATTACTATCATTATTACAGGACGAGACTAGCACATGCTTCATATTTACCAGGCATCGCCACTAGTGGGTCAGAAGGCAGGGCATCGAGCCACAAGGATTATCCTCAAACCTTAACGTCGAATGAAATTTGCCCCATTGGGTTTTGGACTTGCTTGGGGCCATTCATTCTTTTCTTTTCTTCCTATTTCTCCCTCTTGGAGTGAGAACATCTATCCTCTCTTATTCCTCTCTTATTTTCATTGCATTTTGGAAGCACATAACTTGTTTGGTTTAACAGATTCATGACTGGAGAGGAATTCACCTCAGGATGAACTGTAGTCTCCATATCTGATTTAGATAATATTTAGATGAGACTTTGGATTTTAGACTTTTGAGTTGATACGGAAATAAGCTAAGACTTTGAGCTCTTGGGATGCCTTTTCATGTATTTTGCATGTCAGAAGGGCATGAATTTTGGGGGCCAGAAGAAGAATGCAATGGTGGAATGCTTGTGTCCTCCCCAAATTCATAGGTTGAAATCCTAACCCCCCAATGTGATGGTTTTAGGAGACTGGGCCCTGGAAGGGAATTAGGTCAGGAAGGTGGAGACCTCATGAATGGGATTAGTGCCATTATAAAAGAAGTCCCAGAGAGCTCTCTCACTCCTTTAGCCATTTGAGGACATAGTTAGACAACCACCATATATGAATGAAGAAGCAAGCCCTCATCAGACACCGAATCTCTTGGCACCTTGATCTTGAACTTCACAGCCTCCAGAACTGTGAGAACGTTGTCTGAACCATCTGGTCTACAGTGTTTTTGTTACAGTAGCCTAAGCACCCTCCTTTTCTTCTCTCCTTCTTTTCCTTTTTCCCTCTCCTTCTTCTTTTTTTTTTTTAATGTCTATTTAGTTTTGAGAGAGAGAGAGGGAGAGAGAGCGAAAGAGCATGAGCGGGAGAGGTGCAGAGGGAGAGGGAGACAGACGATCTGAAGTGAGCTCCCCACTGACAGCAGAGAGCCTGATGCAGGGCTCAAACTCACAAACTGTGAGATTATGGCCTGAGCTGAAGTCGGATGCTTAACCGACTGAGCCACCCAGGCACCCCCTTTCTTTTTTTTCTTTTCTTTCTCCCTCCCTCCCTTTCTTTCCTTTCTCTTTTTTTCTCTCTCTCTTTTCTTTTCTTTCTTTCTTTCTTTCTTTCTTTCTTTCTTTCTTTCTTTCCTTTTCTTCTTAATTATTGGCATGGGCTCATGAATTCTTATTTTTCTCCAAATGGCTTATAATTCGTTTATTCATTTCAATTGTATTTATTTGGGGATCAAATGTCTCAGGCTTGGCCAGTGGGAGCCCCTTCAAGTTGGTTCCTGCATCCTTGTGATAAAACTCCATCATTTTGTTTATTTTTTTAGCTCTTTCTTACTTGCTGGCTTAGCAAGATGTGTACTTTTCCTGTCCTAACTCTAGAATCGGCCATTTCTCTGAGTTCTTTCCAGTATGAGACCAAGATTTGACACTAAGTGTGCTCATTGCTACTGGATATCTTTGCCTCTTGGCCCTTTCAGTGGACAGAGGTGAATATATATGCATGTAAATACACATACCTACAACCCCACACATGATACACATATACATGTGCATATACACATACATATACATATTTTAGAAACCGTGAGTTTAAAACAATATTTTTGATTCCAATTAATCCCCACAGGGTTGTTTCTTGCTTTCTTCCTCTCCAGATTTACACATACCTTCTTCCCCAGTGAGAACTCTGATCCCTAATGATATCAATGTGTTTATTCATTTGTTCAATCCTGTAATGTATTTAAACAAGTTTCCCAGTTGCTTGACCCATACTACGAAAGCACATCCACTAAAGAGTTCAAAATTTGTTTGTACCTTTTCCCTCTATCCCACCCCCTCACACCCCTCCCTACCCAAGGCCTGAGCATATACAGCCAAATACTGTGTTCACGAGTTACTTTAATTCTTCCTAGTGCCCCTCTCCCCTCCCTGTCTCAGGATAGTCACGGTATTCATTTGAAATGTAATTAGGCTCATTTGTTTATTTCAATTTTAGTTCTCCCCTTCCATTCTTGTTTTTCGAATGTGTAACAAATTATTATGTCTCAAAGGTGAAAATATTACAAAAAGTACACTCAAAGAGGTGGCACTCTCCCTGAATCCCTTCCACGACACTCCTCCTCACCCCTCATTGGTAACCAACTTCACTATTTTCCGGTTTGTCCTTTCAAGTGTTTCCTTTTGTGAAGACAAGCAGATAGATGCATATGTTTATTTCCCTTTTTTTCTTACATAAAAAGTAACTCGATCTTTTGCCCTTTGCTTTCACTTAATAACATCTAAAAGTCATTCCATAACAGTTCATAGAGATCTTTCTCATTTTTTTTAGAACCCGTTTAATGCAATGAAACTAGATCTTTGTAGTCAGGTCTCTCTGATGACTGAGTAAGTTTTGGGTTGTAAGGCAGTTGAAAAGAGACTCCAAATGGCTCCGTTTCATAGTTGCATATGAAAATTCAAACGCAGAGTGACGAAGGTGTGGGTACTGGCCGAATGCCGCGGGCAGGTGGCATTGCTACAGGTGACCTCATTCTCCCAAACAAGCAGCTTCCTTGGTAAAGTTTCAAACACGCCAAAGCAGTCTGCCCTCCATTTACGCGGTAGTTGCATTCCTGGAAAATTTGGTGAGTGTGGAAACTCTCTGAGCTGTTTCTGCGGCTTCCGGAGCGGAGAGAGCCCGAAAGGCAGTTTCCTCCATCATTCTTTTCGTATAGCTGCGTAGTATTCCACCGTGTGTGCCGGTTCATCCAACCAGTCTGCTGTGCTTGGGCATTTAGAGAGTTCCCAATATTTTGCAATCACAAACAACCCTGTGATGCCTAAAATCATGAACATGTTTTGTTTTTGTTTTTGTTTTTTTGAGGTGTAGCTTCACAGTAAGTTCCTAGAAGTGGGGTCGCCGGGTTGAAGAGATGTAGATGAACTTTTGTTGTCGACTGCCCATTGCCTCTTCTTGAGAGTTTTCATTTTGCATTCTCGTCACCAATGTAGAAGAGCACGTTTTCCCATAGCTCGGCCAATGAAGTTTATTGCCAAGTTCTGAATTTTTGCCCAACTATTGGATGAGAAATTGTACCTCAATATAGGTTGTGAAGTTTAAAAATTTCTTTATTTGAGTATAGCAGACACACACAGGATTCCAGTAGTTTCAGGTGTACAACATAGCGATTTGACAGCTCAGTGTAGGCATTTTTTTTTTTTTTTAAAGTAAACGCTGCACCCAATGTGGGGCTCGAACTCACGACCCCAGGATCAAGTCGCACGCTCCACGCTCCACGGACTGAGTCAGCGAGGAGCCTCTCAACATAGTTTTAATTTGCATTTCTCTTAATGAGTGAAAGCAAACAACTTTACATGGTTAACAGCCATTTTTAAATCTTTTGGGGAATTGTCTGTTCATGTCCTCTTTCAAATGTTTTTATACATTAGTAGGAGTATTTTCCCTTTATTGGTGACATATGAGCAGATATTTCTTCCCAGTTGTCATTTGTACTTTTTTTTGGTCATGCAAAACGTCTTTTTTCATCATTTTTGTCATTTGTTTTCTGATTTAGGATGGCTTTTCACTTTCTCAGATGCTTTTATTTCTAATTTTTATTTTTTAAAGTTTAAGAGAGAGAGAGAGAGAGAGAGAGAGAGAGAGAGAGAGAGAGTGTGTGTGTGTGTTAGCATGCATGGGGGAGGGGCAGAGAAAGAGGGAGAAAGAATCCCAAGCAGGTTCTATGCTGACAGGGGCTTGAACCCATGAACCGAGATCATGACCTGAGCCAAATCCAGAGTTGGTTGCTGAACTGACGGAGCCATCCAGGCACCCCTCTCAGATGCTTTGAACTTTTTACATTTTTTAAATGTTTATTTATCTTTGAGAGACAGAGAAACAGAGCACAAGCAGGGGAGGGGCAGAGACAGAATCTGAAGCAGGCTCTAGGCTCTGAGCTGTCAGCACATAGCCTGAGGTGGGGCTTGAACTCATGAACCCTGAGATCATGACCTGAGCCAAAGTCAGACACTCAATGAACTGAGCCACTCAGGCGCCCCCCAGATGCTTTTAAAAGGATATGTCTTTTCTTTAGCTTTGTGGTTGTTTGCTGGGGAGGCTTTTCACCAGCAGAAAGGTTTTAACAGAATTTTTTTTTTAATGTTTATTTATCGTTGAGAGAGACAGAGCACGAGCAGGGGAGGAGCAGAGAGAGAGGGAGACACAGAATCCGAAACAGGCTCCAGGTCCTGAGCGGTCAGTACAGAGCCCGACGTGGGGCTCGAACTCACCAACTGCGATATCATGACCTGAGCCGGAGTGGGACGCTCAACCGACTGAGCCACCCAGGCGCCCCAGATTATTTTTATTTTTTGAGAGAGAGCAAGTGCACGGGAGGTGGAGAGAGGGACAGAGGGAGAGAGAGAGAGGGAGAGAAACAGAAAGAATCCTAAGCAGGTTCCACGCTCAGCGTAGAGCCCAATACATGGCTCAATCCCATGATGGCGCAATCACGACCGGAGTCGAAATTAAGAGCCAGATGCTCAACTGACTGAGCCACCCAGGCGCCCCCAGAAAGGTTCTAATTTACATATTCAGACTTTTTGCAACAGTCTTGTAGGACATGGATGGCTGTACCCGATTCCAAACAATTTCATGGGCAGAATTCTTAGTTTCAGAGCCCTTATCTGTCAGTTGCACATTTCGTGCAGTTTTAAGAATTTTGCAAGAAAGGTTGATAGGCCTTGTTTCTCTGTCAGTCTTACATTTCCCCTTCTTTCACTGCCTGTTCACTACTGATTCCCCCCCCCTCCCCGAAACACGGCCTCTATGATGCTGCTGCTCCTGACCCCACACATTTTCAAACCTTTCCCTAAAGCGAGGACTGTGATCTACCAAGGGCCAAACTGTGGTATTTTGCGGTTTCCTTCTTCCCCTCTGGATTCCGTGTGCTTCCTCTAAGTCCACTACTCCCTCTGCTCTGTGGGGTGATTTAACCTCCTTCCTCACGCTACGGTAACAGCAGGATCCCGTACTGGAACTTCCCCTGCACTTACAGGAAACTTGAAGTTATAGTCTTCTGGTAATGAAGGCATGAACCTGTGTAGTTCTTATTTGTTCTACTTGATTTGAGTTGTTTTGGCAGAGCGAGGGGCAGATTTGTAATCAGGCTACTGCCAATCGCTTTCCAATTCGAGAAGCCTCAACATGTTTGACAGATACATTTCAGGACCTAGTCAGGACGAAAACCATTGAAACTAGCGATAGAAAGTTATCTTAATTGAGTACCAGTGGTCATAAATGGTAGTTGAAGTGGGAGTTGAGTGTTAGGATTGGCAATGAGATTAGCAAAGGGCTAATATTAGCATAATAGTGGCTTTGAGATTTTTATCATGGAGTTGGAAGTCTGAAAGAATTAAGAAGCATTTTCTTGAACATTGGGAACAAGACGGTGAGTGCTTGCTATTATGGCTGCTACTGCTCAAAAGAATGTTGGTGATCCTGGCTATAGCAGTTAGATAGAAAAAAGAAATGAGGTAGGTTGTAAAAGGATTAAAGAGGAATTAACATCATTATTTGAAAATAGTATAATCTTAAATAGAAACCCCACAAACTCTTAGATGAGAAAATTCCGTAAGTTGAATACAAGATCAGTGGTCAAAAAGCAATAATTCCTTTGCAGCAGTGTGGCAGGGGCTCTTGGCTGTTGAACCAACAACCATTCCCCCTTCTTTTTGTTTGTGTACAAACCCAGGAGATAAATCATGATTTATCTAAACCAGTCAAGGCAAATCCATTCTTTTTTACCAGATTCTAAATTTACCAGCATCCCCTGTAGCCAGGGATGATTCTGTGACCCCAGTCCTGGCCCAATAACAGGTAAGCAGAAATCTGCCATGTTGTTCCTGGGAGTTTCCACTTTTTGCAAATGTTCTGGCTTCTTGAAGCTTTAGTTTTCTCTTGTATCAGGCAGATAATATGTGCCTAACCTTTTAGGATTGTAAAGATGAAGTGAGATTATTCTCACTTCAAAGTGACCCATAAATGCTAAATTAAAAGCAAGTAAATGCTAGTGTTATTCAAGATATTAAAATGATTATGGGCACAGATGTAGCATTGGTATAAATGCTACAAACTGGCAATAAGTTTAAAGAGTGCCATTATATACAAAGAAATCCCTTCACCCAACCAAGTCTTATTATTAAAAAACTAAGAACTGGGGCAGTTGGGTGACTCAGTCAGTTGAGCATCTGACTCTTCATTTCGGCTCAGCTCATGATTTCATGGTTTGTGAGTTCGAGCCCTGCATGGGGCTCTGCGCTGACGGCATGGAGCCTGCTTGGGATTTTCTCTCTCCCTCACTCTCTGCCCCACCCTTGCTTTCTCTCTCTCTCAAAATAAATACACTTCAAAAAACTAAAACAAAGCAAAACTAAGAACTGATGAATTTTTCTTCTTGTGTAGCACCTGGTCCAGTGATTTAACTCACAAAACATTGTGAAGAATCTAGCACCACAGAAAACATGCCACTTGAGTGATTTATAGACGGTTATGCTAATACAGCTCTAGATCAGGGGTTGCAAAGTATAGAATATCAGATTATATATACAGTATAATCTATACTACGTGTATATATGTTAATATATATGAATATATACACACACACACACAAATATATAGATAGTAAATATTAATACTTTGTAGGCCATGTAGACTGTGCAACTATTCAACTCTGCCATGGAAGTAGAAAGCAGCCATGGACATGAAAACAAATGGCTATAGCTATAGTTCTAATAAAATGAAATGGGCAACGGGCCAACTTGGCCTGTAGGCCATAGACAATCCCTGTCCTAGACTCAAAGTTTACTGTTCTACAGTGAACTTGTCTCACAGGATCATGTCTTGGGATCAACCCAATCGATTTTCCATTCTATCATCTCTACCCTATTATTATCACTGTATATTTGTACAGTGCAGCCAAAGCACTTACATGGTAACTTAACACATTTGATCCCCAGTCCTCTGCGAGCTAAGAAGGGTCAATCTGGTCTTCTTTGTATTGATCAGAAAAAGGTTTAAGTGTGAATCATTCAAGGACACAGAGCTACTGAGAGGCAAAATCCATATTTCCTAGTTATCCTGGTTCAGTGCTTTTTAAAAATACACGATGAGAAACCTTACGTCTACTTCATTGTTCTTCTCAGCTTCCACTGTTACTTCCTTTCTGATTCAAACTTCAGTGAAGCATTATGCATTTTTAAGACCTTGAATTTTCTTCTCAACTATAGCTTGTAGCCCCAAATTGAAAATTCTATTTTGAGGATATCAAGTATAAAAAGAATGCTTGTGATAGGGAGGGGAAATTGGTAATAAAAAATTAAAAAAATTTTTTTTTCTAGTTTAAAGCAAATTCTAGTCATTCAAGGAGAGAGAACACGCTTTTAATTTCAGTGTGAGAGGAAAAACAGAGAGGCAGGATACAGATCAACGCGCCATCCACGGACTATACACATGATATTTTTAGCATCTAAATACTAAAATTTCCTCTGTAAAACCCAAACTGTTAGGATACTCTTTAGTAGACAATTTAAAAATGCTAGAGAGGACACCTAACAGTCAAAATTAGACATGATTTGAAATTCCCAGAGGAAATCCATACACTAATGCCAAAGTGTCCAGCTCCATCATCTAATAGCTGACCTGGTTTTCTCTTTTGTAAAATGGAGGGATACCCACTTTATAGCATTGAAGACTGAAAATACTGTGTACAGATCAAGTAACACAGTATATATGGCAAGCTCTCGTTAAATGTGGCTATTTAGCGAACTTTGCGCTTAGAAAGAAAAATAAAACCTATACCGAACCATTAATTAGCAGCTAAACAAGCCAACGACTGCTTCCTGTCTACACTTCTAGTTATCCCTGTCCAGCTGACAGTAAATAGCAGGTCCTAGGGAAGACTATGGTCTTGCTCCCCCTGATCTGACCAATCCCACTTCACGTGTTTTCTGTTACTATTCCTTCTTGCAGTCTGAACAAAACCATTCAGCTCTCTACACGGTATCCAAGATAATCAGACCAGAGTAAAATTTAGTTTCTATGTTCTACTTCTCTTAGGATTTTTTTTCGTGATTTTTAAAACAGATCCTGAATGGAACAAAAAAGCTTTGTATCCCTTTTAAATAAATTTTGGAAGTCATATATATGATTAAAGAACAAGCAGGTGAGTTGCAAAGTAGCAGCTGCTGGCAAAGGGCTTCTGTTGTTTGAAAAAAAAGTATACTCTAAAAATTACCACATTTTGGTCACAATATTAATTTTGAAATTCCAAATACTAAAAAAGGATGTGAGTTAAAAAAAAAAAAAAGTGTATGTATGTATTTGAAGAGGGTGTAAGTTAAAAAAAAAAAAATTAGAGAAACACTGCCCTAGACTTTTGTGGAATGTAAAACTTAATTTTTTACTATTTTGCTGAGCCTTACTATAAAAATACAGATGGCACAGCTGTTGTATATCTTCAACCACTTGATTATAAATTGCTTTCAAAAGTAATTTATTTGGATTTTCTGTATCCTTTAATGAATTGCAAATATATTAACAGAAAAGGCTTTCCCCTCCCCCTCCCCCCCCCCCCCCCCCCCAGGACTGTACAACTTCTGAAATAAGTCAGGAAAAGAAAAAAAAAAAAAAAAAAAAGACAAAATTACATTGTTTCAATGCAAATAGAACACACACATCACACCCACACTTGCATTTTCCCAGGTTTTCACAAAGAAAACAGGTCACCATATTTCTCAGTGAAGACCCATACTATACTCTGGCTAATCAGAGACTTTCAAACTTTTTTCTTCAAAAAGAGCATTTTTAATAGACTAAATACTGGTTATCACTGAGTTTTTGTTTAAGGTACAACAGCAGCATGGTTCAAATGTAACTTGCAGTTCTTGGAAAAAACAAGAATTTTAAAATAATGAAATACAGAAAAAGTAGGGACCACCTTTCATTATTTTGAGTACCATTGTTCGCTTGAAAAAATATTTCCAACCTTCTAAAATCCCAGAGTTAAGAACTATTTCCAAGGGGGAAAAATATCCAATGCCACAACATAACTTCTGAACAAGAGTGTGTGTGTGTATACATATATGTATGTGTGTGAAAAGCTTAGAGTTAAAAAAGGATGTTAAAGTTCTTGTATTTTAAATTTCCTTCAAAGTAACTTCTGAAATTTCAAACATTTTGCTTGATCAAAACGTATGTCTTTTTCTGATTGTTTGATCTTCATTCCAGGCAAAAAAAGAAAAAAAAAAAAGCAAAAAAAAAAAAAAAAAAAAAAGCAAGCAAGCCAAAAACAGTTACAAGGTGGGAATAAGGCTTCAAATACCTAAATATTTTGAAAGTAGGTGTGAGGAAAATGAAATCAGGCTAAGCTTGGGCTGAGTGTCCCTCAGCCAGCCACTGCCATGGTGTACCCTCCACAACTATCTTTTTATGCTTGGTCTCAAAATAAGTACCAGAAAGGCTCTCACCTCTGGCACAGGACATAAATTCCTACTATAGAAAAGATAACTATACATCAGCAAATTATGTTCTGAGCTTAGCGTTCTCCAGGCTTTGTAACAGAGCTCAGGTTGAAGCTTTCTATGAAATTCTCTATTTGATACTGTTATAGCGCTGGCTTATGATTTGCCAATTAAAAAAAATAAAAGAGTATAAAATTAAATATTACAGAACTAATGAATAAAATGGAATATTTGTTAGAATCCAAGTGCTAGCCTTTGGGAATTTTTAATGATCTTCATTTACTCCCAAACTTTCTTTTTTCTTATAAATTATTTTTTTAAGCAGCACATATTACATAGATTTAGGTAGGAAATTTTGTTAAATACCTCTCTGGCACCAATTACCTAATCTAAGACTCGGACTTGAATTAATTTATAATGGTATCTAATCCACATTCAAGTGAGATTAATAGTAAATGATAGAAAGTAACTGAGTCTACAGGCTAAAATTTTCTTCACATCTTCTGTAGTCCACCTTATTTTCACAACTTGACTAACAAGTACAGGTAACCAGTAGATAAATTTGTCCTTCATCAAAGAATCCAAAATAATAACCGTAGGCCTGTCATTCGTAAGAAACTATAATTTGTTATATTCTGACATTGGCACTTAAAAAAATGTTAACAACTAAAGTTTCTCTAAAAATTTCAATACATTACAATAAAGGAGATACACAATTTAAGACTTTAAATCTGTTACTGTGAAATTCCAATAATTCCCATTTTATTATGCATAATTAGATCTTTAAAATTGTGGCCATTCCCCAAAGACACCAACCTATATTACGACACACTCAGGAGAGAACTCATCTCCTTCATAAGAATGGTTGTTTTTTTTTTTTCCCCCCAGCTAAAAATTTCTAATATCCTAAACCCAATCACTCTTGGTAAACATTTTGGTGACTCACACTACTGAAAATAATTTGAAGCAGAGAGCTGAAAAGAATGGAAATGACCTCAACCAAAGGTAACTACACATTCTTGCACCCTGCTTAAACACTTAGAAAAGTCAAAGGGATACTTTCTTGAACAAATATAGATTCAAGGTCATGGTACAATTTTGATTGTATTAAGGCTTTGCTATCATGATCTCTTTTAAGTCTCTCCACTTTAGTGTTCTCATTTTGATTCTTATGGTGAACATAAATGGTTATTAAGGGCCTTGTTTTGGCTTTTCAGTGGGCAAACACTCTATCATCTCTGAATGTTTAAGGTGATCCCACAGAGCTCAAAGAGAAGAGGCAAAATGGTAAGGGAACAACTTGAAAGTTTGCAATACCAAGACAATGATCAACACTTTGAAGCAAGATGAATAAATTAAAATTCTTGGTTAGACATTAAAGCGTTCTTGCCAAGAATAAGTGTACGCTGTATGGAGGGATAGTTGATTCCTACACATGAGTCCCAATATGCCCATTACATTTGTTTATGGGAGACACTGCAAGTTTAAGGTAATTTACATTCCTTGGCAATCAAGTTACTCTGTTATAGGCAATGTCTTTTATTGTTCCATCTGGCACTTGCTAACACCATTCTTGAAGAACCTAGAAATGAAGGTCAGTCACCCTGTTAATCAGGAACAGAACCAAATGAAAACAAATTTTTGGAAAACGACCAAAAAATTCTGGTTCATCACTATTTTCCATACCTAACGGTTCCTTCAAGATAAAACGTTAACTCTTCCTTCCATGATAGCTTTCAACAAAGGGAGATTAAAGAAAAAAAAAAAAAAAAAGAAAAGAAAAGAAAGTTCCCCATCTTACCCCCCTAAATTGTCATTCGTACTGGTGAAAGAGCCAGTCTTGTTAGCAGCTAAATATTGCACTGCCTTTCATTCTGTGTACAGTCAGGGTCCAATGAAAGTGGCACACTCATTGTCTAAGTGATGGATGATGACACTGCCGGCTCAAGAGTGAAGACTCAGTATATGGAGGGACAAGAAACATGTCAGCACTAATCACACATCCAGTTGCAAAAGTCTGGTTTCCGGAAGTTAAAACTCATCACTTTCAGCTGCATGAAGTTGTGTGTCGTCTGCGTCTGTCATGCTGCTCTCCTGGGATTCATCTGTTCCCACTTTAAAAATAAAACAAAAGTCTACAGTAAGATGTCTGATGAATATTTCTTGTTGGTTCATGAAAACAAGGGAGACTATTCTACGTAGAGATGAGATCTTAAATTAAGGCCCTTAAAATCCTGACATCCTTCAATCAAATGCAATTCAGATTCCTTATTTTACAGCATGTCTGACAAGACTGGTTTACTGCATTTAACCTTTAAGAGTTTTTTTTTTTTTTTTAATTTTTTTTTCAACGTTTATTTATTTTTGGGACAGAGAGAGACAGAGCATGAACGGGGGAGGGGCAGAGAGAGAGGGAGACACAGAATCGGAAACAGGCTCCAGGCTCCGAGCCGTCAGCCCAGAGCCCGACGCGGGGCTCGAACTCACGGACCGCGAGATCGTGACCTGGCTGAAGTCGGACGCTCAACCGACTGCGCCACCCAGGCGCCCTAACCTTTAAGAGTTTTAACAAAGCTACCTCTCCCTAATAAATTCCTTATTCCAACACTAGGAATTAGAACTAGTTCTCCATGACATTAAAAAAAGACTGACATTCCCTCCAACTGTTGACTCCACTCTGGGAATAGTCCCTGCTAGTCCACAGAAATATAGAATATAACCCTCAGTTCAAAAAGGGTTATTGGGATTATAGGAATTATAATTTTAATTACAGCCTTTTGCCAAGTTTTCTGGAAAAAAACCATCTTAGTTTGCCTCATCAGAAGTTTCTCAATTCTCTTACTAAAAAATACTATTTTTTTTTAAAAAAATATTTATTTACTTGAGAGAGAGCACATGTGCATGAGTGAGGGAGGGGCAGAAAGAGAGAGGGGGAGAGAGAGAATCCCAACCAGGCTCTGTGCCGTTAGTGCAGAGCCTGACGCGGGGCTCGATCTCGTGAACCATGAGATCATGACCTGAGTCAAAACTAAGGGTCAGACGCCTAACCGACTGAGCCACCCAGGTGGCCCTAAAAAAATACTATTATATGAGGACTTAGTTCTCACTACTTATTTTAAGATATATACTCAATTTAGGGATAGAGTATTTACTACTGCCTTAAACTCTGTTCCTTCCTCTTGACCCTTCAATTAATACATATAAGCCATATTTTTGGATTGTGAATTTGCCAGAGCTTCATAGAATTTGAATAGTTACTGCAGATCTGTCAATACTTTAAAATGTGCAAAATTGGGGCCCCTGGGTGGCTTAGTCGGTTAAGCATCTGACGTCGGCTCAGGTCATGATCTCAAGGTTCATGAGTTCAAGCCCCGAGTTGGGCTCTGTGCTCAGCTCAGAGCATGAAGCCTGTTTCGGATTCTCTCTCGGTGCCCCCTTCCACGTTAGTGCTCTGCCTTTCAAAACTAAATAAATGTTAAAAAAAAAATTAAATATATTTTAAAAAATGTGCACAAATTTATTATTCATTTACTTATCACTTATAATGTCTTCAACATATTGTCACATCTATCATCCTGCCCATCCTACTCTGAATTCCTATGAAGCAGATAAGGCAGGCAGGCATTAGTTACATATTTAAACTTAAACTGAGGTCCAGGTAAAAATTTGCCAAGGATTTGTTAAAGTCACACAGCAAATTAGGTTCAAAACCGAGACTAGTTACCTGACTCCACATGCACTTTGTTAATATATTGCCATAATTTAATTTCCCTAAAATTCCATTTGGTATAAAGAATATACCATGGTTAGAAAAACAAATTAGGGGTGCCTGGGTGGCTCAGTTGGTTAAGCGTCCGCCTCTTGATTTTGGCTTAGGTCATGATCTCAGGGTCATGAGACTGAGCCCCATGTTGGGCTCAGCATGGAGCGTGGCATCTGCTTGGGATTCTTCCTCTCTCTCTGCCCCTCCCCAACTTGTTCTCTCTCTCTCTCTCTCTCAAATAAACTTCAAAAAAAAAAAAAGAAAATTAAAAAGCAGCCTACAAATTCTTATGCAAAAGGTAGCTTTCTGAATACTCAATACTTGAAAAAATGTTTACTCTGTGTCATAAAGAAATATCTGTACTGCTCTGCCTAACTCTGAGTTGATGTTTTACTAGCCCTCTGGTTTGATACACTTAGAAATCTAATTCATATGGATGGTACTCACTGATTTGTTCTTCTTGGGTTATTGGCTCCTCATCATCTGGAAGGTAGCGCTTGTCAATTGCCTCTTTAATCTGGTTATTGGCTCCTTTAGGATCTAAATCCATAGCCCAAGAGAAATTCATCAGGGCGAGGTGCGTTTGACCTAACTTCTTGTAAACCTAAAAATAAACAGCAGCACTACATTTTTCATTAAGTTGTGAACTTCAATTATAAAATCCTAAACATTAACAATTTAAATAGGCTTCTAATTTACATGCTGTAAACCCATTCTGATGAGTAGGTCATTTTCATCCTACAGAAGAACTCAGACTAACTTTTGAGTTACTTTTGATATAATCAGATATTTTCAGAATTCCTTGTCTCTGTCTCTCCAGTAGTGAGCTTCCAATAAATCACATTCTGATTGGATCAATGACAATTGAAAGAAATGGACTATAAGCTGCTTGATTAGCAATTCATTTACACTGATTTCAAATGTTGTTATATCAACTCCGAACACCTGTCCACCGTTCTCAGCCTCCTTAACCAGTTGGCATTTAGGGGCCCAGTCTGTAAAGTCCTTACTAGTCTGGCTTTGGAAATCTCGGAAGTCGTTTCTTCTAATTAAGACAACACCAGCCATTAATTTACTTTTTGGGGGGGATGCCTACATATTTTATGGATAATTGGAAGCTAAGAGCTTTCCAAGATATAGTCTCAGTTATGAACTCACGGCCACTGGCTGCAAGTGCTAATATACTTCCAAAACCATAGTATGGTTAGGATATACGGTGTATGTTCTTATTCCTTCATCAGGATATCATCTTCTTAGATCTTGTAACTAACTCTGTTCTTCATTCCCAGAGCATTTAGTTCAGAGATCTAGTTGAATTTGCTCAAGAGATGTTGCATAATATGTATAATATTTCTCCTTCAGAAGTTAATGTTTGTTATGAAAGTCACAGTTTAGGACCTTGGCCCCAATCTTTACCTTTCCTATTAAGAAGTAAACGAGGGATTCTTTGGGAACAATTTGTTTCAATTCTTCAAGTTCTTGTAAAGCAGACTGAAAAAAGCAAAGAAAAACAGAGTAGCAAAATTTTACAAAGTTCTAACTAAGCAAGTATTATTTGATTTCCCAAATCATCTTAACTAAAGCTTACTAGATCTTTATCAATGCACTTCCTTATTGCATTAATTCTTGTCATGAAATAAAATGCATGAAAAATACTTATGACAATAGGGACTAAGAAATGGCAGGAATTCACCAGAGTACACTGAGAACACACACACACAGGTGGTGACAATACTTGCTTTGGTCACCGTTTTATATAAAATAACAATGCTCCGTTACACTGTGTGTGTAAGAGCTTTGGAAACTAAGTTGCAGAACAAAATAATTCCGAAATTCTGTTCATAGACCTTCTCCCTGATGCAAGCACCAAGCTTTGAATACCAACCTGCTATTTTAACTAATGATGAAGAGTCTAAAATTTAACACTCTGAATTAAGTCAAAATTGTCTACAAATCTTTTGACCATCGCTAAAGGGGTTGGGGAAATTGAGAGAAAAGATAGAGAAATAAGATTTGTATTTAAAAGAAAGACATGATGATCAAAAATAAAACTGGGTCCCCAACTGAGATACTGTTTGCTTTTCACCTAAGCAAATGGACAAAAATAAAAATAAACTTTGATATATAAAGTTACTATGACTGAGGGGAATGAGGCATTCTCATCACTGAAGGTGGAAATGTGACCTGTTGCAAAGCCTGTTTGTGAACTCTATTTAGCATTACCTATTATGTTAAAAACTGCATGTAACCATTAATTCAGCAATCCTGCTGCTAGGAATTTATCCCAGGGACATATTCAAAAAAGTTCATTAAGTCATCTTTGTAAGAACATCCCATTCAACATGTTACTGCAAATCATTAGAAGCAATGAAGGTGTGTCTAATCATAGCCTAGTTACAATAAATTATGGTCCATCCTCTATGGAACACTAGATCTGTAGGTACTCAACTCTATGCTAAAAAAAAAAAAAAAAAAAAGATACAATAAAGTATGTGCAATACTATTTCTTTTGCAACAAAACATATATATGATACATATACAAATAGTTATGTGGGTATTCTCATAAACACTTTATAAATACACTTATGTGAACACATATATGTTTCCTTTTTTTTCTGGCAGAAATTAATACCTATATGCCCCTAATCAAGGTAAAGGTGGCTTACCTTTGGAGAGGGGATGACTGAGGTAAAGGGGAAGACTTTCTATTTTTAACATGGTAGCTTTCTCAATTTTTTGAATTTTCTAAAATAAATATACTTTATTTCTCTTTAATGTCCATGGAGATTATCTACTTTTCTTCTCTATACATACCTCTTTGTAGTAAAACAAAATCCAAAGTAAGTCAGGTTAAAAAAAAAAAAAAGATAAATACCAAATATCTATCCACAGAAATGTTAAAGTGGAAGAAAAAGCAAATTACAGAATATGTGTAGTTGTATTACCTTCTTATTTTGTCATAACAAATTACCACAATTTTGATGGCAAATAAAACAAATTTTTTTATCTTATAGTCTGTGCATTAGAAATACAATTTGAATCACACTGGGCTAAAATCAAGGTGTCTTCCTTTCTGAGGGTTATCTGTTTCCCTGCCTTTCTTCCAGACTTTTTAAAGGCTGCCCACATTTTTTGGCTTGTAACCTTCTCACGCTGGTTCTGACCACAGCTGGCAAAGATCCTCCATGTGATCTTTAAGATCCATGTGATTAGACTGGGCCCACCTGAATAACACAGGATACTCTCCCCAACTCAAGGTCCACATCCTTAATCACATCTGCAAAGTTTCTTCTGCTGTGTAAGGTAACATAGTCACAGGAACCAAGGATTAGGGCCTGGACATCCTTGAGGGGTCATTACTCTGCCTACCACAGTAGTGTAAGCCTACTTTGTTACAATTAAAAATATGTACATGATGAGAAAAAGATCTAGAGAAGTGTGTTCTGAGTTGTTAATAATGCTCCTCCCTTGGAGGGTCAGCTTATAAGGCACATTCAACCTCGTATTTTTTTTATACTTTCATATTATTTGAGTTGTTTGGTAACAGGCCTATTACTTTCATAAAAAGCCCCCACAAAGATACAAGGACTAAAGCAGTGATCAAAGATAGTGGGCTAGCAAATGTATCAGAGGATTATAGAATTTAGGTAACATAAGGGGATTTATACGTTGATTGGTATGAGACTTTAGTTTTATTTCTCTGAAAAGGGTGGAAAGGAACCAATCTTACTTCCCAGTTATAAAAAAGTTTAATACAGTCCCATCCCACCCTCCCTTCACCTAAGGCCAAATGTAACTTCTTGGCTTTTGTAAAATTTTTACTGGCATTATCTAAAATGAAAGGTTCATATACAATATTTTTGTGGCAAGCAGTGTGAAAGTAGCTGTGTGGTAGATTCCAGAGATTCATTACCATACTAGAGTGACGTGTGACATTTTCTGTAATAAAAAGGATTGAGAAAAGAGTAAAGGCACACACACACACAAACGCGCGTGCACACTCTCTTGGGACAGTGTGTTTGTGTAAAAGGCTGTGTTTTTTACACAAGTATGTAGGGGGCTCTGGTGCAGCCTGAACATTTCACATGTTCCTAACTGCTGGCAACCCACGAGAAATAAACTCAAAGGACCGCTGGGCTGAATGGGTCTGAGAATCACATCTGCCTGTCTAGGAATGGAAGATTTACTACGTGTGGTAAGTCTACGAGGTAGACTGTTCTCTTTTCCTTCCATACTAGTAAATATTGTAAAATATACACGGAATAAAGTCTCAAGATAAAAGATCTGTGGTCATGGATATTAGTTACTTAACGATCACTGTTACACCTGTCCGACATTACTGACAGGGACTGATGAAGCCTGTATCACAATGAAGAAGCCTGGGACTGACTTTTAATACCACAGAGAAGCAGTTCTCACACTTGTTGGGTCTCCAGACCTCTTTATACTCTTAACGTTTATTGAGGAACCTGAAGAATTTTTGTTAATGTAGGCTATAGCTATCAATACTTACCATATCAGAAATTAAAACTTGAAAAGCTTAAAAAATATTTATCCATTAATTTAAAAGTAACAACAATAAAGCCATTACTTGTTAACATAGATAATATCTTTTTAATGAAAAATAACTTTTTCGGAATAATAAGTCAGTAAGAATAATGGCATTGGTTAATATTTTTGCAAATCTCTGGTTGATAGAAAATAGCTGCACTCTCTTATCTGCTTCTGCATTCAGTCCATTATGTCATGTAGCTTTTGGAAAATTCCACTGTACATTCGTGAGAATAAGAGTGAAAAAGGCAAAAAACATCTAAATATTATTATGAAGATAATTTTGACCTTGTTTACTCCTTGAAAGGATTTCTGGGGACCTCCAGATGTTCTCAGACCACACTTTGAGAATCACTGCTTTAAAGCAATCTTAATCGGAACAGTGCACTCCAATCCTTCGCTGCTACACCACACACGGTTCAGAACTGACAGCTTTTCTAACTGTGTGTTGTAATTGTTATAAAAAATTTCATGCATCTATCATACCTCCCCACCTTGATAATCTAATTACAAAGACTCATTGAGAAACAGTGTCTAACATAGTGTCAGAGTTCTCATTTTTGCCCTAAAAAGACTTAAGATTTACAGCACATTAAATGGGGTGATATTAGCAATGCTTTTGCCACAGAGAGACTGAGGTGGCCCTCTAACACCATTGGATTTTCATTTTGGAGCCAAGACATTTTGGAAGCAATCAGTAACTTTTACTTATGCCCCTTTTTATATTATTTTAATATAGGTATACTGGATACACCGTGCTTCAAAGTAGGTCTTATAATTTAGCTGATACTCAAAAATGGCTATGACCATTATAACTTGAACAATGGGAAAGATTAGAACTTGGGCTTCTTGAAGCAAGTACAGGGCTGACTTAAATGGCATAATATCTGGTAGGTGTGTTGGCATTAAAATGCCTTTAAGAATAACTGAATAAAATCCTTCAACTGAGGAAACTGACCCCATATCTAAAGAGGTTATAGGGTGCCTGGGTGGCTCAGTTGGTTAAGTGGCTGACTCTTGGTTTTGGCTCAGGTCACGGTCTCATGGTTCTCATGGTTCGTGTTTGGGCTCTGTGTGGGGGGCTCTGTGTTGACAGTATGGAGACTTCTTGGGAGTCTCCCCCCTTACCCACCCCCATCCTTCCCCTGCTCACTCTCTCTCAAAATAAACAAATAAACCTAAAAAAAAAAAAAATAAAGAGGTCCAATGAAGCAAAAACATGAAAACAAATGATGAATTACAATTACAGCACCTCAAAGAACAAGTTAAAAGTTGAAAAGTGTTTATTAGATCTATTTTTTTCTTTTTCCTTTTTTTTTTGGAGAGTGTGTATGCACGTGGCACAAGCTGGGGAGGGCCGAGGGAGAGAATTTTTTTTTTTTTTATTATTTTTTTATTTTTAAAAAAAAATTTTTTTTTTTCAACGTTTATTTATTTTTGGGACAGAGAGAGACAGAGCATGAACGGGGGAGGGGCAGAGAGAGAGGGAGACACAGAATGGGAAACAGGCTCCAGGCTCTGAGCCATCAGCCCAGAGCCTGACGCGGGGCTCGAACCCACGGACCGCGAGATCGTGACCTGGCTGAAGTCGGACGCTTAACCGACTGCGCCACCCAGGCGCCCCCGAGGGAGAGAATCTTAAGCAAAAGGTCTATGCCCAGCGCAGAGCCTGACACCGGTTTGATCTTATGACAGTGAGATCGTGACCTGAGCCAAAGAGTTGGGTGCTTAACCAACTGAGCCACCCAGGCGTCCCTAAAAGTTGTTTATTAGATTTAAAAGAAGCTTTTATAAAAGAACAAAAACAGTAAGGACTAGACATCCACTTCTTTGATAAAGAAAAACAGAGTAAGATTAGTGGAAATCACTGAATAAATGACAATGAATAAATTAGATGACTGATCCCTTATGTATCTTTATTAGACTGCAAATGTTAAGAGCTTAATATTGGTCTTGTATTTTTCAATTTCAGCAAATGTCAATGTGTACTGGAAGAACTGACTTCTTGGGAGAGTCTACTGAAATGGATTATTTGGTCCAACATTTTCTGTGCACTTAACTTTGGGTTTTTTGTTTCTTTGGTAAGTTTTTACTCTTTTTAGAAAGAAGAGCCTAAATTTATTAAAAAAGTAAACTGAACTTTCAATCAACACTTTGGAGTCATGGTTTGTGATTCAGTAAATGATAACAAAAAAACCCATGTCACTTTATGCCTCTTTTCTCTTTCTCAATTTTCCTTCTCTTCTTTTCTCAGTATATGTATGTATGTATTTTTTTCAGGCTACAGCTCCGTAATTGGGAAAACAGAGTGAGAACTAAAGGCAGAAACACATCAGACTAGATCAAGTAGCCTCGTTCTAAGCTTTTATAACTCACTATACTTTTCCTTTATGTATTCAGCATGCACTTTTTTTGTGATTATTTGATTAATGTCTATTGTTCCTCTGGAAGGGTGCTAGCTGGTGAGCTCTTCAAAGGTAGGAAATGTGATTGCTTTGCTTTTGCCCCTTTATCCCTAGTCCCTGACATGGAATAGGCAGGTACTCAGTACATATTTGTTGGATTATGCACAAACATTCATCTATCACCTGCTCAGATATATTGGTCTTAGGGGATGGTTTAGGCCTTACCTTTAAGATAACTCCCTGATGGAAAAATTGCCGTTCTATATACAGAATCTTTACAAGGGATAATGACATATTCCTAAATAGCCACACAATCATCCTGCATATCAGTATTTCATGAAAAAATAAAAATCACAAAAGAAAATAAATAGCTTTTGAAAATGGGAAAATAAACTATCAGAGACGAAAACTATCAATAAATTTTGGTTTATTAAAAGAAGGGGCAAAACTTAAGCAATAAAATGCTGAAAACCATTAAAATATGTATCTTACCTTATATTTTTCATTTGCAAATAAAACTGAGGCTCTGTGAAATTTGCATAGAGGGTTCTTGGGATCAATAACAATGGCTTTGTTTAGGGTATCCAAAGCCTTCTCAGATTTTTTCAGTGCATGCTGAACCTGTAAGAAGTAAAGATCACATTAATGTTTCCTTTTGATATTTATGGAGAAAGGTGAGAACCAAATACTGTCACTCAAAACCAACACAGAAATAGTAAAATCACTGGGGCATCTGGCTGGCTAAGTTGGTAGAGCATGTGGCTCTTGATCTCGGAGTTGTGAATTTGAGCCTCACATAGAGATTACTTTAACAGCAACAACAACAATAAAAAGATAATAAAACTACTAAAGATGTATGGTCTAACTGGATTTTCCACAGGGTTAGGTGGACTCAATAATTGAATACCTGACTATTAACAGAGTATCTCTAAAGTCTCTTCCAATTCTATCTAGTTCAACTGCTTCACTTTCAAGATGAGAATACTGAACCCCAGAATGTTAAATACTTTGCTCTGGGATCAGAACCTAGGTCCTCTGACACCCAATCCACCATTATCCATAATGATAATCCATACTGATAATTCTATCTGTAGAGCAGATATTCAGTTACTTTTAAGTCTAAAAGACAAGGAAAACCCTGGTTTTCCCTTCACAAGAAAATCTGTACTATTTAGCTAAATAATACTCACATTTCAATAGGTTTATTATGGTCCTCTAAATATTGGACTTTGCTTTTTTTGTTGTTGTTTATTTATTTTTGAGAGACAGAGCATAAGCAGGGGAGGGGCGGAGAGAGAGAGACAGAGAGAGAGAGAGAGAAAGAATGAGAATGAATGAATGCAAAGCAGGTTCCAGGCTCTGAGCTGTCAGCACAGAGCCTGAGGCGGGGCTCAAACTCACGAACGGTTAGTTCATGACCTGAGCTGAAGTCAGAAGCTTAATGTACTGAGCCAATCAGTTCTTCTCCCAAAATGAACAGTGAAATCTCAAACTAACATAATTTCCTCACATTGTACGTCCATTCCCACAAAAGCCAAGCTTGCTGAGAGAAAGAGAAGGGCAGAGGAGGGAAAGAGGAAGGAGCTGGGTAAGAGGCAAGAACAAAAACTTCTGGTACCATGCTTACAGAGAAACTAGTACGAGATTTCAGAAAGCAAACAGACTTTTTCTCCTATCAACGTACAACTTATTACCCATAAAAATGGTGATCCAAAAACGGACTCAGTGGAATAATTGGAAATATTATCTACCATCATGCATGGATTTGAACCATTTTTAATATCCTATCCTAGAAACATTGTACAAATCTTATGATTAAAAAAATTAAGTCTCTGTTCTGATTTTTGAGAGATATCTTTTGAGGCGCCTGGGTGGCTCAGTCGGTTAGGCATCAGACTTTGGGTCAGGTCATGATCTCACAGTTTATTAGTTTGAGCCCTGTGTCAGGCTCTGTGCTGACAGCTCAGATTCTGGAGCCTGCTTCAAATTCTGTGTCTCCGTCTCTCTCTTCTGCTCCTCCCCTGCTGGTGCTCTGTCTCTCTCTCCCGCTCTCAAAAATAAATAAACGTTTAAAAAAAAAAAAAAGGTATCTTTCTATGACAATATCTGTAACATTGACAGGTATGTGTTAGGGCTAGTATCATGGTCTATTATGAATTTTTTGACCTTTTTTTTTTTTTTTTTTAAAGAAAGATAGTAAAAGCCGGACTCCCTTAGGGCTTCGAACTGTGCGTACAGAAGACAAGTGCAGTGAACACAACTTTCAGTCCCGTAGCCAGGATGAGGCCACTCCTCTCCATTCCACCAGATACTGCACCTTTCCAACAAGTGTCACCCAGCGAGCCAACACTCGCTATTTTCCACCATGTGCTCTTCTACCTGCAGCACCAAACTAACTGGGTATGACTTTTTTTAGACAACTGATCAACTCCCGACCTGCTAAGTTATTTGCAATCTCTGTGCTGAGTTCATCAAATTGGTAATCTTTGCCTTCATCATTTTTCTATTTAGTCCACTGAGTCAGTTTTTGTGGTCAGTTGTTACCAGATCAAACAGGTCATGTAGACAGAGGGTACAAGTATTTTGGGGAATGCTGCCTGTTACCAAAATGTTGGAAAAAATTTATTTCAATATCTTTCAAATTTCAAAAAGTGCAGTGGATAGAATGCCTACTAAACGACTGTAAAATACTAAAATCTTCCATCAAGCAACGTGTAAAAAAAACCCAAAACATTCAGCCTATAAATTGCTCTGTGATTACACTTCACTGTCGTCTTAATGTAGTCCTTTTTCTTTTTCTTTTTGAGTGAGAGAGCACTTGCGATCAGGGGCAGGTGCAGAGAGAGAATCCCAAGCAGGCTCCCTGCTGTTGGCACAGAGCCCAACGTGGGGCTCGAACCCACTAACTGTGAGATCATGACCTGAGCCGAGATCAAGAGTGAGACACTTAACTGACTGAGCCACCCAGGTGTCGCCATCTTAATATGTTCTTTGTATGTGCATATACATACACATATGTGTATACATGTATTATGTGATCTATGCAATAGAAATTACGGGAAGGGGCAGCTTTGGAGTATATATCCTGTAATTCTTTTATGGGAACAGGTGGCAGTGTTTACATAGCAGCACTTCATCTTCAGGCTTGTACTGGGTGCTGTTGCTTGCTATCTATGAAATGTGTCAAACAAGTTTAAAGTTAAGTGTGTTCTGAAGAAAGGTGTGAACAATAGTGTTCATGGGCTTTTAGAATGCTTTTCACTTTCAGTCCTTGTAATCCAGCTGTTTAGCAGCTAGAAGCAATTCAAATAATATGAGCATTATCTCCTGCTAAAATTAACGTTTTCAAGTTTCCATGGCATATTATGATTGTAAACGTCTCAGTTTCAATAGTAAGTCTATGGGAGTCCCATGAACTTCCTGAAATGTCTGTAGTAACTGTGAGTTATGTTGAATAAGTGTGGCACGAACAAAGTGTTTTATCGCACAGAGTTAAATAGTATGTTGCCTGACAAGGCTATTGCTATTTTATTACAACCTTACCTCTTGTTTTTATAAAATGTACCAAGATTTAATTGATAACTTCATTTTACAAGTAAACAAAAGTTTCTTTAAAAAAATGGTGATCCACATCACCTTTTAAGAATTTTAATTAGTGGGGGGCCTGGTGGCTCTGTCGGTTAAGCGTCCAATTTCAGCTCAGGTCATGATCTCACAGTTCATGGGTTTGAGCCCCACACTGGGATCTATGCTGACAGCTCAGAGCCTGGAGCCTGATTCAGATTCTGTGTCTTCCTCTTTCTGCCCCTCCCCTGCTCATGTTCTTTCTCTCTCTTTCAAAAAAATATATAAATATTAAAAAAAATTTTTTAAAGTAATTTTAATTAGTTCTGGGGTGCGTGGGTGGCTCAGTTGGTTAAGCATCCGACTCCTCATTTCGGCTCAGGTCATAATCTCATGGTTTAGAGGGTTCAACTGCCCCACTGGGCTCTGCACACTGACTACACAAGGCCTGCTTGGGATTCTCTCTGTCCCTTCCCTACTCACGCTTTCTCCCTCTCAAAATAAATGAATAAACTTAAAAAAAAATATTAATTAGTTCTGACATACCTATGTCACTCAGAGGTTAAAACACAGGGAACCATTTGTCTTGAAATATTAATTACTGAATTTAGGAGCTATATTAATATGGAAAAGTACTTTCAAAATATGAAGTATCTCATGTGAGTCTTACAACAACCCTAAGAGGTAGGCAAGGTGGTATTACTTGTCATCCATAAAGTACAAGCTCAGAGAAATGGACTTGCCCAAGGAATGAGGGTACTCCAGTGATTTCTCTTTATGCCAAGGAAAAAGGTGATATTTTTGGCTCTAAAATAATCCATGATATTGTTCCAGGAATATGAAAAAAAATAACAAAGTCCTAATTCTCACCACAGCGATTAGGTCAATAACCAACACATTTCAAAAGGGAGATTAACTGAAAAATATTTAGAAAGCTACTTACTACTCCAATGTGGCAAAGTAAAACTGAACTTTGAGGGTTGATATCAAGTGCTTTCTGGAAATGCATTTCTGCAAGGCTGAATTTTTCTTGCTTGTAATAAATCATTCCTAAGCCATACCTGAAAGTATAAAATAAAATATAAATTTAGGGATATGAACTTTTGGCTGCTAATTTAATTCAACTTAATACAGGGTGTATGTGGAATCTGGCATTTTAATAAACTAAAGAAAAATACTGGTGGTGTCAGAGAAGGCAAAAACTATCAGTCATGATAAAAAAACCATCAAGACATTTTAGACAAGTCCCTTTTATAAGTAAAACAATAAATCAAATTCAATCAATCAATCAAATAGAACTTTAGCAATGAGGAAAAAAGAAACTACATCCTTAAACCCATCATTACAATCTAGATTTAACACCTCATTTTCACTAAGTGGCTAATGATGTCTGTGCCAATTAACTTTGTTAAATTCTTTCATTTAATCCTAGAAGGAAACAAAGAGGTACTGTAATCACTCATATTTTCAAATAAGGAAACCAAGTTTAGAGAAGTTAAATAACTTGCCCACATTCATACAGCTAATAAGGATTCTAATCAGAGCCTTCCTTTATGATTCTAAACTCTAAACTCCTAGTAATGCTACTTCCATATTCTTGGTGCAAACGCATGTGTATCATTATAATTACATATGCATAGATAGCGTCATGTTCTGCTTCCCCTCTCACTCACTGTATCAAAAATACACTCCTACAGACTTCAAATTATAAATTTGGAAGGCTATGTAACAATATATTAAGTTGATATACAGGTATTTCTTCTGAATTTTCAAAACCTCAAATGAACATAATGTGACTGATATACATTAAGGAGACCTTTCTTGGCCACTACTAGATAATGATAATGAGGAATAAGCACCAAATTAATGAAATAAGAAAAAAAGCACAATATGTTTTCTTACATTTGAGTGGCTTTGCTTACCATTATAATTGTGTTAGGGGTGAAGAAAAGGTATACAAAGCTCTGCACTGACAATGGTGATGGTAGAATAACAAAAGGACTATTTATTGTGGAGTTGGAATAATACATTTCCTTAGTGTTTCATTAGATACATAAAATTACCTAAATACCTCAACACTTAAATACTTCCTGTGAAAGCTCACCAATCTGAATACTTCTTTTTTTCTAACTGAAACAATTATTTTTATAGCAATTTTTGGTATGGTATAGTTTCTTAAGAACACAATTATTGCGGGGCGCCTTGGGTGGCTCAGTCGGTTAAGCGTCCGACTTTGGCTCAGGTCATGATCTCACAACTTGTGAGTTCAAGCCCCGCGTCGGGCTGTGTGCTGACAGCTCAGAGCCTGGAGCCTGCTTCCGATTCTGTGTCTCCCTCTCTCTCTGTCCCCCTTCCCTGCTCATGCTCTGTCTCTGTCTGTCTCAAAAATAAATAAAAACATTAAAAAAGAACACAATTATTGCAATATAGGGCAGACCCAAACATTTTAAAAACAACACGAGTCCTATTCAGAACTGAATTACTAAAATATTAGAGTGCTTTATGTGAAGACAAGGCAGTATCAGCAAGCCTGACTGCTTAATATGTCAGCAGAAGCTAGCACCTGTCAGGCCATCTTTCAGGTAATGTGCCTAACTTAGAAATGAGACGTACTCCATTAAAAAACATACATACACAAATAAAAAATGTTTTAGTAATATAGTGATTCATATTTAGTGACAGAATGAAAATTCAACTGCTATAATGATTACTTCAAAAGATACAAAAAAAGTCTGACATAAAAACTGTGGCAGAGTTATGATATCACAATTATACTTCTTATTTAAATTGTCAGTCAAGAAAAATATAATAAAATGTCAGCAGTAGATACAGCATTGAGGCAGAAATAAGAACTTTTTCAGTGCCTTCTTAGTTTGTTAACTATGTGAGCCAGCTAGTAACTTCCTAAATAGAGACATCACTTAATAAACTGGAACACTAAATTCTAAATAAACCTAATGAACTCAACTAGTATCTAATAAACTAGAACACAGCCAAAGAGCAACAACTAGTGGAGAGTTTTCAATGTTTACTTTCTATGATCCAACAGGTGATTACACCAGTCCTCTCCACTTTCCCAGTTTCTATCCTTTTTTTTTTTTTAACTTTAAACAAATTTTTATTACACAAAGGTTGTCACATAAATGGATATTTCTTTACTTTGTATACAATTATTCTTATTCTCCACAGAAAGACTGCTTCTTAACTTTTCATTTGGTGATAGCAAGCGCTAAAATCCTGATTTTAACAAATAGTAGTAAAAATGCTGCAGTGATTTAAGTCGAAAGCAGTACATTGGCACATGGCTCTTACATTGTTATTGGGAATGTACAAACGTCTTATTTAAAAATACAAAATAAATTATCTGTAGGTATGGACAATGATGGCAGTAAACCATTATGTTTGTCAACTGAAACCAGTAACTGATGATTATAGTGATTTTCTTAAACATCAGCCAGCCTTTTCTTCAGTCATTTCCTTCAACCGACTTCTCTGAAGCTCTTAAGCACTGCCTTCAGCTTCCTGTCACAGTTCATCAATCATGGTAAAGCGCTATTCTAGGAATTAGAACACGCCACCTCCCATACCACATCCCATTCCACCCATTCCAGGGTCTTTCTCTTCCTTAGCAATTTTGGGGACTCTGTTGTACTTAACAGAGAGGCCACTCCAGCAGCATCCAATAAAGCAGTTCTTAGTTGGATCAATGATTCCCTTTTCTACCATATTCACAACATCTCCAAGCATAGCATCATAACCAGCTTCTGAGGAACTCTGCATAATTTTCTCAACTATCAATGATTCTTCAACACCTGCATTCTCAGTAATGGTCATTGCAGGAATTTGGAGTGTTCTCTTAATGATTTCTATACCAACTTTTTGATCTTCATTAGCTGGAGTTATTGGATCCAAGGCTGGAACGCACCAAAGCAGGGCACAACCCCCTTCCAGAACAATGCCTTCTTCAACAGCAGCTCGTGAAGCACTGAGGGCATCTGTGACTCTTTCTTTTCATTCACTTCAACATCACTTGTGCCACCAACCTTCAGCACAGCTACTCCATCTGAGAATTTTGCCAGACGTTCATTCAGCTTTTCCTTTTCATATTCTCTAGTTGTGATATCTAACTGCTCATTGATTTCTTGGGTACGTTTTTTCAATTTGAGCCCTGTCACCTTTTCCTTTTAAGAGCATGGCATCATCTTTGGTCACAATGACCTCTTCAGCTTTTCCTAAGTCATGAGGCTGAACATCTTCAAGATTTAGAGTCACCCTTCTTCTCCGAACACTGCACCACCAGTAGCAATAGCCATATCTTTAAGCTGGTTCTTTCTTTTGTCACCAAAACCTGGAGCTTTGACGGCTACAACCTGAAGACCAACTTTTAGCCTATTCAAAACAAACGTACTCAGAGCTTCTCCACCAGCATCATCAGCAATTATGACCAAGGGCTTATGGTGAGCATTGGCAATTTCAAGAGCAGGTACAATGGACTGAACACTAGAAATTTTCTCTTCACTCAACAGAACATAGGTATCTTGGAATTCACATTTCTGCCCTTTTGATGTATTAATCAAGTATGGAGAAATATAACCTCGATCAAACTTCATGGCTTCGATAATTTCCAATTCATCATTTAGTGGTTTTCCATCCTTTACTGTGATGACACCCTTTCTTCCAACCTTTTGCACTGCATCAGAAATGATGTAGCCAGTTTGTCTCCATTTGTAGAAATGGTGGCAACCTGAGCAATTTCTTCAGGGGCTGTCACAGGTTTAGACTGCTTAAGTTCAGCAATTACAGCATCAACAACTAACATCACACCTCTCCTGATTTCCACTGGATTAGCACCTTTGCTAGCCTTCTCAAAGTCTTCCTCGGCAATAGAGCTTGCCAGGACAGCAGCAGTAGTGGTGCCACCTCCAGCCTCTTCGTTTGTGTTATTGGCAACGTCCTGAACAAGTTTAGTCCCGTATTTTTATATTTATCTTTTAAGTCAAGTGACTTTGCAGCAGTTACACCATCTGCTGTTACTGTGGGACTGCCCCAACTCTGTTCAATAATCACTATTCTTCCCTTTGGCCTCATGGTAACAGCTACAGCCATCGGCTAAAAGGTCTACACCTTAAAGCATTAAGGTTTGGGCATCTGCACCAAATTTTACATCTTTGGCATCGGCCTGAGTCAGATGAGGAGCCAGTGCCCTGGACGCTGGCCTGATTTGGCAAAGGACTGCAGGTAATCCAAGCATTTCTGAAGGGCAGCGGCAGCGCATGCGGGTGATGAGGCAGGCTGTTGGAGGCGAGTGAGGGACAGAGCGCACGGTGCACATGGCAAAGAGACCGTGTCCCCTCCCTCCCAATCAGTGTCTATCCTAATCACGATGTCAGTGTTCTAAGAAAAAGAAACAAATCAAGTAACAAAATCAATTACTTTCAAAAGGTTGGTAGGAGAAAAGGTTGAAACTGTAGAGTATAAGGATCTGGTATTCCGTCATCATTAGTTAATTTAAAAGTTTCTTAAATGTATACATTTCACATAAAAAATTTGGTTACTAGTTAGCAACCAGTATGTACTATTCTTAAGTATTGGTAACTAAGTTCATGACAATAGAGATTTCTAACAAGACAAATTACTGAGGATCAGTCCTATCAGCAGGACATTGTCTTTGCACTTCATCAGCACTTACCATGCATTGTAATGTCTCGGATTGACTCTGATAGCATTTCGAAAACAAGCTAATGCTTTGTCTAATTCTTCAGTTAACACAAACTCGTGCCCTAGTAGAGTATAGGCATAAGCATAATTTGGATCAACCTGGATAGCTCTCTGGAAGAATTTAATTGCAATATCATGTTCCCGTTGCAAACTGAAACAGTTCCCTGCAGCACACCAGGCCTTTAAAAAAATGGAAACAAAACACAAGCGTATAGTTAAAATTTTGTTTCAATTTTTCTAACAAAACCAAATTTATGACTAAAATCAATGTTTTTTAATAGATACGGTGGATCTTCATTGTTTAAGGATTTCATATTAGTGAATTTGTCTACTTGCTAAAATTTACAGTATTTGTTAAACCCAAATCAACATGGAGTATGTTAGTGGTCACTGTGGGCCCAACATATGAGTGGTCCAACAGGCACAGTCTCAGATGAGGTCAAAAAAGGCCACTCTAGGCCTCCCTGTTTCATCTCTCATAGAGAGATGACCAGAGGACAGCAAGTGGAGGGGCAGCTCAGTGCAAGAAACTCTGGCACTGGGGCCAGGTGGACAGTGAGAGACTCCCAACTCTAGCACCTTTGCAGGGAGGCCTCAGACAAATCACCTTAGTGAACACTTCTGAACCTCGTTTTCTCTTTTATAAAATAAAGAAAATAGAAATCTACCAGGATGAGTTGTTTTTACGATTTAAGAATATAATCTGGGGGTGCCCGGGTGGCTTAGGCAGTTAAGCGTCGACTCTTGGTTTCAGCTCAGATTATGATCTCATGTGAGATCAAGCCCCGAGTCCAACTCTGTGCTGACAGCCAGCTTGGGATTCTCTTTTTCTCTCCCTTTCTCTCTGCCCCTCCCTGACTTGTACTCTTTCTCTCAAAAATAAATAAACTTAAAAAAAAAATTATATGTATAACCTGTGTGAGGTGTGTGTGCCAGAAGCAATAGTTCAGTCTTTGCTAACTCAGTGTTCACAGAAACTACTGAACATAACTATCAAGAATAATGAGAACTGAAATTTTTTTTTTAATGTTTTATTTATTTTTGAGAGAGAGAGAGACAGAGCATGAGCAGGGAAAGGGCAGAGAGAGTGGGAGACACGGAATCTGAAGCAGGCTCCAGGCTCTGAGCTGTCAGTACAGAGCCCAACGCAGGGCTCGAACTCACAAACTATGAGATCGTGACCTGAGCCGAAGTCGGTTGCTTAACCCACTGAGCCACGCAGGCGCCCTGAATGATTTTAATTCTAAGCTTAAATATGTTACAAAAGTACCACTAACGATTCCTGACATGCAATGAAATAGTATTCTTACAGGACTGAAGCGTGTAAATGAATTGTGCCTGTGTCTTAAAATGACAATAAAAAGCACTATTTTAATTAGCACTTTTTCCAATCTGCATAATTTCTGCTTAATGAACTCCAATTTTGCTGACAACAGCAATGTTCATGTAGCCAAATCTTGATTATTCTTGGATGAAATACATGCTTGTGAATCTGCACCACACACTCTAGGACTTTCTCTTCTCTGAATCCCTCTTGGTCTATAGAGAAGGATGCAAAAGTAAGTATGGATGATGCTAAATGGGGTCTGAATTATTTGCTTCATCCCCACGTGTCAAAGGTGATCAAAAGGCAACTACATAAGCCAAGTGTTTCAGTTAACATACCTCTGGTGAATTTTTATCCATGTCTGTTAAGTCTTTTGAAAGAACTGAAAGAGCAACATCTTTCTGAAGATGCCAAAGTGTTGTAGAGTAGATCTCCATGCCTTCGACTCTGTAATTCTCAATCCTTCTAACCTCGGAGAATATTCTTTCAGCCTGAAATAAGAAAAAAACTAGTTAAGGGGAAAACAAGTTGATACCATTTACATATATACGGGGAGAATACTGGGTACTGTTCTCATAAGACCTAAATGTTGCCTTGTTTTACAGCGCTGATGTGAATTAGCCAAATTGAACAGCTTTGACAATAGGTCAAACTAGGTATATACAAATCATGGTAAAAAAGTAAGAACACAAATTGTGAAAGCAAATCTATGTTTCCACCAAACAGAGGAGAAATCTATACAAAATTACAATTTGCAAAGGATGAGTCAATTATTTAGTTCACAAAACACACATTTCTAAGTCTATTAATAATGGCTTCACAGAATAACTCTCTCAGGAAAGGTGAAACAATAATGACTTCTGTAACACAAAACTACTTTTGCAGTGACTTCTATTGAGAGGCTGAGTTGAAAACTTTAGGGGAAGGGGCACCTGGGTGGCTCAGTCGGTTAAGCATCCGACTATAGCTCAGGTCATGATCTTGCAGTTTGTGAGTTTGAGCCCCGGGTTGGGCTCTGTGCTGACAGCTCAGAGCCTGGAGCCCGCTTCGGATTCTGTATCTCCTTCTCTGCCCCTCCTCTGCTCGTGCCCTGTCTCTCTCTCTCAAAAATAAATAAACATTTAAAACAATTAAAATAACAACAACAACAACAACAAGAACACAAGCTGTCATGAAAGAAAGAAAGGAAGAAAGGAAGAAAGGAAGAAAGGAAGAAAGGAAGAAAGAAAGAAAGAAAGAAAGAAAGAAAGAAAGAAAGAAAGAAAGAAAAACTTTAGGGGAAAACCAGGTTCAGCTGGCCACCAGCACTAAGGCATGTTGAGTACTGAGCACAACCTCCAAAGTTGTACCTGATGGGAAATGTAGTCCCAACCTAGTAATTCCCTTTTCTTTTGCAGACCTCTCCTGACTTTAGGGTCCCTCCTCTGCTAATTTTTTCCTCCCTACACTCACAGCCCTTAGAATTGTTTCTCTCACCTTGAAGCTTTGGGTTATACCAAACGAATTAGTGGTTCCCTAGTTTATTGATTCAAAAGTTCAAAATTCTGAAAGTCAAGTTTGGTTTAGAATAAAAAATATTGGGGCACCTAGGTGGCTCAGTGGGCTGAGCACAGACTTTGGCTCAGGTCATGATCTCATGGTTTGTGAGTCTGAGCCCTGCATCACGCTCTGACAGCTCAGAGCCTGGATCCTGCTTCAGATTCTGCGTCTCCCTCTCTCTCTGCCCCTCCCCCGCGCGCGCGCACGCTCTCTCTCTCTCTCTCTCAAAAATAAATAAAAATGTTTTAAAAAATTTAAAACAAAGAATAAAAAAGATTAGGAATGTTCTTAATGAAATGAAGATGGCAGAAAATAAGAAAATTGGATTTATAAAACTAGGAACTCCAAGAAATGGCCATATACTATGTATAATTAGCTTAATGATTTGTAACTTCCCTGAAATACCTTAAAAGTTATACAGGTAAGTTTTTCAAATCGGCATTGGTTCTAAGAAGATGTACTTAACCACAAGTCAAATATGGGTTCTGCAAATCTTTTGGTTTAACATTTTTCAGGATCTATTGCTTCCTCTGAAAAGTGTGGCATAGACCAAAAACAAAACCAACCGACCAACCAAACAAAAAAACCAAACTCATGAAATTAAGTTGAAACAAAGGCTTCTGTTAAGTATCTGTGTCACTGCTCTATAGTTAGAGGGAAACAATAAAAATTATGTATTTTAAAGTACCTGTGAAACAATAAATCAAAATAATTTTGAAAAGGGCTTGCCAAACACAGTTCTTATGTACCAGTAAAGGGCCATTACCCGAACATGGAACTCCTAGCAATGAATAAGGCTATGTGTCTACAACAACACTTTTCGCTTTACCACGCAAAAATACTCGAGGTGGTACCTTCTGCATTTATCCTCTACCTGGAAGAACAAACACTTCACCCTCAGGTCTTTGCATGGTTCATGACGGGAGGAGTGACCTTTCTCTAAGCACACTTTTTAGAAAATACCACCATACGTTATTGCCCTGCGATCTTACCATGCCTCATTTTTTACTTCCTCTGACCTAGTGCTACCATCCTTATAGATTTATTGGCTTACAACCTGTCTCTCTTACTAGAATGCATGCTCTATAAAGGCAAGCAATTATTTGTCTAGCTATATTAGAGTCTAGAAGAGGCTAAGACATAACACGCACTGAATAAATAGAATTGAAAGAGAGCAAAAGTAACTTTATTATAAACTTTAAATAATTTGTATTAGAGAAATTTTAATTAATATATAGGTTTCTTAAAGTTGTTTTTTTATTTTTTTAAGTTTAGGGGTGAGGAGAGAAAATGCTCAGAAGATGAACTAGGGGGAAAATTTAAATTGGAAATTAGAATTTTCTTTGGCTTGATATTAATACTCTCCTTTTCTGGTATAAACAGATTAACTTAAGCAATGAATATAATTAAAAGGGTAAAAGTCTTGTGAAGGACATTGTGTCCTCGATTATATAAAATTTTCTTCATTGCACTTTTCAAGTTTATTAAATATATTAAATGCCAAAAATTCATCCTAGGAGGAACTCTGCATATAGTAGAAAAAAGTTTGATTATAAACATCTGTTACATGGTAATACAGATTTTCAGATCCAACTGAGTATGTACAAATATCCACATAAGAATATATGGATGACTTGGACTCTCTACAAATCTATTTCTTGTTTTGTTTATTTTATTTTTGAGAGAGAGAGAGAAAGAGAGAGAGAGAGAGAGAGAGAGAGAGAGAGAGAGAGAGAGAGAGAGAGAGAGAGAGAGAGAGAGAGAGAGAGAGAGAGAGAGAGAGAGAGAGAGAGAGAATGAATGAGCAGGGGAGGGGCAGAGAGATGGAGACAGAACCCAAACCAGGCTCCAGGCTCTGAGCACAGAGCTCATTGTAGGGCTTGAACTCAAGAGCAGTGAGATCATGACCCGAGCTGAAGTCAGACATTTAACCAACTGAGCCACCCAGGCTCCCCTCTACAAATCTATTTCAAGCAATCCCCCCAAATTTAAATTACTCCTTAAACACAAGAAAAAGTTTGACTATTTATAAATTACAAATGCTCAGAAAATAAAGACATTACATAATAAATATTGACCTTTTAGGTCTAGCTGTCTCAAACATAGGCATCTTAATGAAATTTAAATTATCTCTTACCTGCATGTACTCTGAAAGTTCAAAATAGGCCCTTCCAATTTGGCACAGTACCCAACCAGTATTGTAGTGGTGAGAAGGTAGGTGGCTCAAGATATATATAGCTTCTCTGCAGTTGTACGAGCACAGAGCTAAATAACCTTTCCCCATTTCACGAAGAAGGCTCATCAAACCTTCTAGGAGAAAACAATATAGTAAACAAAGGAGAAAAACACAGTAAAATAGTTTGGTTTTCTAGAAAGGCTAAATACAAAATAATTTATTAAAAATCCCAACCTCTATCTGGAAAAAAATGGAAGGTACTTTAATGAACATAAAAAAAAATTACTTAAAATAAGTGAGTAAAATAAAATACAAAGCAAACATTAAGCATTGACACAGACCTGCTGCTGCTTTCTGCAGATTAAATGCCTGGATCTGAGGTGTGATTGTGGAGATTTTCCCTTCCGAAATGATGGAAGAGTCCAATTTTGTAATTTCCAGGCTATCATTTAAGTTAGGTTGAGTTATTCCTCCTTTGTTAGTTTTACTTTTAGTTTTTCTGTTTGGGATTTTAGGTGGAAACTTCATTTTTAACTTTTTGCTATTCTCCTGTAAAAAAGAGGAAAATTCCACACTTATTAAACTCATGTATTTTAGATTTCCCAATCCTTTCTCAAGTAGTAGACACAAAATAAATGTTCAGCCTTGAATGGTCTATATTTTTCTCAGAAAATATTTATAAATCAAAAATTTTCAAAGTCATTTAACTTTAAATGCAGCAATTCTGAAAATAAATTGTATTAATATATTAGTATGTAAGGTAAATCTGCATTAAGTGTTGCTCTTTTCTGAAAGTGTATCAGTTTCATTTATTACCTAAAAATTAGAAAATAAATGAATGCAATACTACCTAATTGTCTCAGAGTATTATAGCTAATAAGTTATAAAATTGTTGATTTGTTCATGTCAGAGTTAAAAATTGTCCATATTTGTCGATGGACCAAGAAAACTTACCAAGGGCGTAATGAGGCCCTCCAATTGTGCAAAAAAAAACAAAGGACATGTGTTATAGTATCTGACATAACCATAGCACACCATCAAATCCAGAAGACTGGAATTGGTTTAATACTATCAACTAAACTATGTTCTTACTTGGATTTTATCAGTTTTTACATGATGAAATCATGTACTTCTTTTTTCTTTCTTTTTGGTGTGATAAGTCTATGAAATTTTGTCATATGTATGATTTGTGTAATCAACCACGACAGTAAGGATACAGGACTGTCCAACCATTACACAAAGAAATCCTTTGGGTTATACCCCACAGTCACATTGTCCCTCAAGTCCTAACTCCTAAAAACCACTGATCTGCTTCCCATCACAATAATTTTGTCTTTAGAACAATGTTTTAGAATATTTATTGAAGGACCAAGAAAATTTACAAATGTTATAGACAGCTTTCCCAATCAAAAAAATATTAAAAAATTTTAAATAGTCTCTGAATTTATTCATTAGAGATGGGAGTCATCAATGAACTGAAATTTAAGAGAGGGACGTGTTAAGGAAATGTGACATACAGAAATCTTTAAATTACCTTGGTTGTAGAGCTGTCACTAGTAAAGAGTCGCGAACTTCTTCGAGGCAATGCGTTTGGGGGAGATGTGATAGTGGGGCTCAATACCTGAGGTGTTGTACTAAAAAAAAATGAGGAAAAGTAGACATTAAAAAAAAAACCCAGCTATGACCATTAACTATGGATTCGATTCAGATGCATTACAAAATATTCATTCATGTTTGCACTCTAGTTTGGTGAGTTTGGTCAGTCTGTCATCCCTCTATGAAACTCAGGATTTAAAACCTGTGTTACCATAAAATGATGATGATTATAGGACCAGTCTTCACTCTTATCTGAAACTGCTAATTTGAACTTAAAACAATCCACATAAAAATTCTGGGTCAATAAATGATAAACACATCTATAAACTAATTCTTTCTAGCCTTCATTTGCAACTATACCAAGCTAGAGAAAAAAGATAGTTGGACAGGGACGGTCTAAATGTGGGATATCTGCCAATAAATAAATACCATTGTAACAACTGATACTTGAGAAATAATTTCCCTATAAATTCAAACAACCATATCAAGGTTTATTTTGTTTAGAACAAAGGAATCTAACAACTGCTTGGGCACTTTTTTTTTTTTTTTTTTTTTTTTTACTTTAAAGGCAAACCCTAAGATACAAGGATTCTATTCTTCAAAAGTAAGCAAACTTAGGGGCGCCTGGGTGGTTCAGCTGTTGAGCATCCAACTCCCGATTTCGGCTCAGGTCGTGATCTCACAGTTGTGGGATCAAGCCCTGAGCTGGGTTCCACGCTGGCTGGGCTCACGCTGGTGTGGAGCCTGCTTAAGATCCTCGCCTCCTCTCTCTCTCCCTCTGTCCCTCCCCCACATGTGTGTTCACGCTCTCAAAAAAAAACGTGAGCAAACTTAAAACCTGGAGTTATCTGAGAGTGGGTAAGTCTACAGGCTTAATGGTTTACAATTTATGGGAAATACCACTAAGTTACCTGGATTTGAGTCAAAGAGGCTTTGGAGAATAAAAGAGATACTGACCAGTGAGTAAAGAAAGCCCATGTGGTCCTTAACCCTTTCAAAAGACAGAATCTCAACGTAGGGATTTCAGCAAAGGATGTCATTTAGATTGATGAATTAATTTTATTTTATGATAATTTCTTTTAATTAAGATTATTTTTTTAGAGCAGTTTAAAGTGATAGCAGGGGCTCCTGGGTAGCTCAGCTGGTTAAGCATTGGACTCTTGACTTGGCTCAGGTCACGATCTCACGGTTTGTGAGTTTGAGCCCTGTATCAGGCTTGTGCTGTCAGTGTGGAGCCTGCTTGGAATTCTGTCTCTCCCTCTTTTTGACTCTTCCCTGCTCACACACTCTCTCTCTCAAAATAAATAAATAAACTAATAACAACAACAAAAAAGGTTCACAGCAAAAGTGAGGGGAAGGTACAGAGAGAGCTGCCATATGCTCCCAAGTCCCCACACATGCATAGTCTCCCCCACTGTCAACATCCCCCACCAGACTGCTACATTTGTTACAGGTGATGAGCCTACACTGACATTCTATAAAGTCCATAGTTTATCACAGAGTTCACTCCTGGTTTTGTTCATTCTATAGGTATGCACAAAGGTATAATGACATGTATCTATCCATCATGGTATCTATCATACAGAATATTTTCATTGCCCTAACCTCTGGGGTCTGCCTCTTCATCCCTCCCCCTCCAACTCCTGGCAACTACTGATCTTTTTATTGTCTCCATAGTTCTGTCTTTTCCAGAAACCAATCCATTTTTAAAAGTACAATATTCTTTATTTGAACAACTGTGTGTCATTTACATTACAAATGTGAATTATACGTTGTCAATACTATTACCTAACTATAGAAGAGTTTGTCTGAGAAGTGGGAGGGAATAGTTTGATCCATGGAGCAGTTTATAGGGAGGACAATGCTGAGAAAAATGCTGAGACTTCTTAAATGCCACAAAAAGTTGTATAACATAACTCTTGTGGGGGTACAAGTAAAAATAATATTAAGAGGATTCTGGGGCTAGGAGTCTGAAGAAGACAAACTCTTCCTCTATTACAATTTTCATTAGGGTTCTGTTAGCTCCAAAGGGCAATGTGACAAAAGAAAACAATGTTCAAAGTCTGACAAGCATCAGAAAAATGAAGCAGGATACTGTGTGAGTTTTGAAACATTGGTCACAGCATGTGAAATATACATATCTCTTTATAACTTGCATCTGTTTAACTAGGAGCTTGAGAAGGAAAAGAATGTGCTCTAGAATCAAGACTGTTGAGGTTTGAGATCAAGTTCTATCACTTATTACCTATGTCATTATGTACCACTTATATTAAAACACTTTTTAAAAAAGCTTTTGTAAATAGTATCATTTTATGGCTCTGTAATAAAATCGGAAATATCCTACTAGTTATAAAAAGATGCCTTGGAAAGATTATAAAAATGATTTTTATAGGTTAATATAGAGAAAATGATATGTAAAATTTTGGGGCAATTTAGCTAAGAGAACTAGGCTATTCTAATCATTTCTAAAAAAACAACTTTCTAAAAAAAGAACAGACTTCCACCGCCAATTGTAATGAAACCCTATGGACCAGATTTATTCTCCCATCTTAAACAACTATAACACCGAACAAAAGATATGAAACAATGTTTTTCAGACATTGGACAGCAAGCACATATGCCTGAGGAAGAGTCCTGAGGACACGGTGCTAGGAAAGGGAACACAAATAGAACTCAGGGTCTCCCTGTGCAGAGAAGAAAATGCTGAGACTTCTGGGTAGTGAAGGCAACTAGAATATGCAGGGCAGAGTACTAGAAAGGGGAGAGCTACAAAGAGGGAGAGCTTCAAAGATCTGCAGGAAGTTTTCCTAGAATCCTCAGCTGAAAACTGAGTAGTGCAACTGTGTGTTATAATAAGGTACGTTATAATAAAGAATTCATTTGGTCTTTGTCTTGGATTCGTGAGAAGAAGCTTCTAAATTCTTTAAATTTCCCAAGTGATAGGAGTGTCTGTTATTTATGGCAGGTCCCTGAATTTATGCTAATGAAATGACTCATGATGGGGCCCTAGACAGTTTTGGGATACTGGGCTGCCCATGCTGAAAAGACCAACCACTGGTTAGAGGGTTAAAGCTTTGAGCTAAGTGTTAACAGCCTGGTCTCTAGGAAGGGGAGGGTGGCTAGGGATTAAGTTAAATCACATGGCCAATGATACAATCTATCATGCCCATGTGATGAACCCCAATAAAAACTCTATCAAAGCTCAGTGTAACTTCCAGGTTGGCAAACACACTGATGTGCTGGTGAGGGGACATATCTTGATTCCACAGGGAAAGGACATAGAAGCACTGTGTTCAGGACCCTCCCAGACCTCAGTCTTACTTGTCTGGTCCTGACTGGTACCCTTTATGATCAAGCTGTAAGTAGAGAACTTTCCTAAATTCTGTGAATTGTTCTAGCAAATTACTAAGCCTGAGAGAGTAACGAGAACCCTCAAATTTGTAGCTAGTTGGTCAGAAGTGAAGGTGACCCAGGAAGCCCCTGAATTTGCAGCAGGCAAGTCAATGAGGTTTGATAAGTCTTGTTGGGACTATGATCTTATTAGCCTGCAGAGTCTATACTAAGTCTGGGTGATTAGTACCAGAACTTACTGCAGTATTACAGTGAGGAAAACTATCTGAATCTAGAGAAAGAACTACTGGAAAGGAGCTGGCAGAACCATTCTTGGAGCTCACCCTGGGCTTGGAGTAGCCCATATTTTCAATAGCTAGAATTAAGAAACCTCACACTCAACAGGTCATTGAGTAGATACTCAAAGGATACTGCCTCAATAGCGAAGCATAATTAGTCCAGACTCAAGGCCACTCTTGTCGTACCTAACAAAACTTAAAAATCAAGACCTAAAGGAACAAACTGTTAACAAGTAACTACATCACAGAACAAAACAGAAGTACTCAAAAGAAAATAAAATAGTCTAGCACTCAACAATGTAAAATTTCCAATAAAAAAAAAAAAAAAACTAGGCATACAAAGATGCAGGAAAATATAACTTATATTGAACAGAGAAAAAAAAATCAATAAAAAACAGACCCAGAAATAACATAGTAAAATAGTAGACAAAAATCATTAAAAAAGCTATTATAGATATATTCCATATGCTCAAAAAGGTAGAAGAAAGAATAGGCATGTTAAAGGAGGGAAGCAAATCAAACTTCTGGAGATGAAAATAGGACATCTGAGATTAAAAATATCTATACATACTGGATGGGATTAACAGCAGACCAGACGCTGCAGAAGAAAACATCGGTAAGTTGAAGACACAGCAATAACCACTATCCAAAATGAAACAGAGGAAAAAGACTAGAAATGAAAATGAACACAAAACTGAGCTGTGGGGACAACTTAACAGTCTAATACACATACATTTGGTGTCCTAGAAGGAGAGAGGGGGACATGACCAGAAAAAATATTAGAAGAAATAATGGCCAAAAATTAGCTAAATTTGATAAAAACTATGAACTCATAGATCCAAGGAGCTCTCGATCTCTGGCCAAGAAAGAAAACTACGCTAGAGCACATCACAACCAAATGACTTAAAATCAGTGATAAAAAGAAAATCATAAAACAGAAAAAAAGAGATAGATTACATATAGAGGAACAAAAATGAGAATGAGAGCAGACTTGTCAGAAACAACACAAGCTAGAAGTCAGCAGAACATCTTTAAAGAAAAAACTGCAAACGAGAATTCTATATCCAGTGAAAATTTATTTCAAAAACAAAAACAAAGGTAAAGTAAAAATTTTTTTCTAGACATACAAAAGCTGAAAAATTCATTACTGGCAGACTTGGACTATAAGAAATTTTAGTCTTTCAAGATGAAGGAAAAGAATACCAAATTGAAGTTTGGACCTACAGAAAGAGGACCAGAAATAGTAAATATGTGGGTAAATATAAAATAGATTTCTTTTTCTTATTTAAAAAAATTTCTATAGAAGATAAGTATTTAAGGGAGAAACCACAACAATGCACTGTGGAGTTTATACACATGTAGAAGCAAAATATATGCCAACAATAGTATAAAGATGTGGAGAAGAGCATGAAAACATACTGTTATAAGGTATATGATGTATATGAAGTGGTACAACATTACTTGAAAATAGACTTTAAGTTAAAGTGTATACTCTAAACACTAAAACAGCCTCTAAAAAGACAAAATAAAGAGTAATTGTTAATAAGACAATGTTATGGGTTGAACTGTTTTCCCAAAGAATATGTTGAAGCCCTAACCCCCCAGTACCTGTGATTGTGACTTATTTGGATGTAGGGTCCTTGTAGATGTATTCAAGTTAAGATGAGGCCATTAGGGTGAGCTCTAATTCAGTATGACTGATGCCCTTATAAGAAGAGGGAAATTTGGATACAAAGGCACACAGGAAAGATGGCCATGTAAAGACAGAGGCAGATACTGGGTTATGCCCCACAAACTAAGGAATGCCTGAGGCTACCAGAAGCTGGACAATATAAGAAAGGATCTTCCCTTGAAGGCTTCGGAGGAAGTATGGCCCTGTGAGCACCGTGATTTTGGATTATAGCTTCCATGACCGTGAGTGAATGCATTTCTGTAGTCTTAAGTGACCTAGTTTGCAATACTTTGTTATGGCAGCTGTAGGAAACTAATACAATAAATGAGACAAAATGGAATCAATAATACAAAAAAAAAAAACCCATAATTCATACAAAATCATTAATAGTTGCTTATTAAAGTTAGTGTATTTGTTTAGCTTGAAGTGAAATGTATTATTCAGTAAATTATGTTTCCATATTCTTTAGGATTAGCATTTACTCAGCCTCTATCATGTTGTTCTGCAGGAGGCCTCAGGCTCCTTCTCATAATCGAGCCCAGGCAATCACTGTCATCTGTCTGTAAGTTGGCTCTCATGATAAGATTACCATCCTGGCATTTCAGAAATATTGAGGCCTTTTATATAGTCAAGGTATATGCACGTAAGTGTCTGTTTTAAGTCTTATAGTACACATTCACTATTTTAGAAGACAGAGCCGTATTCTTTTAAAACACTAGCTATGATTTATTTTTGAGTGCTTGAACAGGAAAAGAAATCCTATTTAACACCATTTCTGTGTGGAAATGGATTCATTATTTAAAGGTTTACCAAAAGATGATCTGTATACAGAAGTGCATAATAGGGGAAGAGGAGAATGAAATCTATTGTACTTGACCAACGAAGGTCACATAATAAGAAGAAAAGTATTTTGGAGGAGTGTTCAGAATATCAACTAGGGGCACCTTGGTGGCTCAGTCGGTTGAGCATTGGACTTCTGCTGGGGTCTTGATCTTGCGGTTCATGAGTTCGAGCCTCACAATGGGCTCATTGCTGACTGCGCAGAGCCTGCCTCAGATCCTCTGTCCCCACTTCTCTTTCTGCCTCTCCCCTGCACTCTTTCACTCTATAAAAAAATAAGCCTTTAAAAAAATACTCAATTAAAAATTATACTAGTCTTTTCAGTAAGTTTGAAACTTTTTTCTTCCTTCCTTCCTTCCTCTTTTTAAAGATCTTATTTTTTTTTAAAAACAATTTTTTTTTTTTTCAACGTTTATTTATTTTTGGGACAGAGAGAGACAGAGCATGAACGGGGAAGGGGCAGAGAGAGAGGGAGACACAGAATCGGAAGCAGGCTCCAGGCTCCGAGCCATCAGCCCAGAGCCCGACGCGGGGCTCGAACTCACGGACCGCGAGATCGTGACCTGGCTGAAGTCGGACGCTTAACCGACTGCGCCACCCAGGCGCCCCTAAAGATCTTATTTTTAAATTAAGCTTTACACCCAATGTGGGGCTTGAACTTACAACCCCAAGATCAAGAGTCTAATGCTCTACCGACTGAGCCAGCCAGGTGCCCCTAGAAATTTCTAGTATGACATATTCAAACCTTGTAAGAGTCATTCTAGAATCTCAGGGAGGGTCAAAACCTGCCTAAAGGGAATACAGTCATGTTTTATAGCAAGAAAAGCCAAATAATATCAAATAATGACACCACAATAAATACCTTGTTTGTGGGCCAGAACTTTGTGTTTGTGCAACAAGAATTGGAGTTACCTCTCGACTATTTCCGCTCTGTGAGAAGACAGACTTTGTTCCAGTTTGGCCGATTCTGGCAACAGACTGTAAAACACAAAAAGTCTAAGGTTTGTGAATTATAAATTGCACTGAAAATGATAAAAGACACCACGATGCTCCCATCTACATTTTCCCAGTGCAAGATTTCATAATACATACTGTCATCTGAAAACACAAATTAATGTCACAAATTAATGTCAATTAATATAGTAGGATTAACATCAAACTATTTCCTCACCTTAACATCAATATTTTTCTTTATTCTATCTTTTCATTTTTCACTTTAGTTTTTAAAGAAAGGCTCAAACTTCCTGAAAAAATTCCTAAAAAGCCAATTATTACATGTTCTCTAGGTGGAGCTAAGTGTTAACAAGAATTTTAAGACAGCTACTACTCTTGAGATTTATGAACATAAAAAATAACAATACAGGGAAGATTTTATAATCCTTCTTTGACACTTAGTAAAAACATTCCACAGTAGTCCAAAGGAATAAATTAAAAAAAAAATCATCTCATTATTTCCCACATTCTAAGTATATTGCTCTTAGAATTAACATTTCTTCCTGGTGTGTTCAATTTTTCATTAATTGGTCTCTATTCCCATGGAGGAGGAAAAAAACTTGCTTGCCTCTTCTGTCTCTAATTTATCACCTTTCTTCTATTAATTTTCAACACTTGGCTTCTTTATAAAATGCTCTGTGACTGTTGCATCAGTGGATATTTTTAATTTTTTTTTACTACCAGATAATTTTCTTCCAAATTTACTATTACTTTGATAGGCATTGGACATAATTCTCAAAGTGTACATTATAATTAATAACTAATAACTTTCTCACCAGATAGGAAAGCCTTATTTTTGGCCTTTCCTGTATTCAACATCACTGATCATGCCCTCCTTTTGAGACTGTATAACTTCCAAAATAGTATGGTGTCTTGATTATTTGTCCTGTCACTTCATTTGCTGCCCTCTTCTTTCCACCGTTTTTAATTAAGTATGCTGTGTTCCTTCTCTACTCTCTTTTCCTAGGAGAGCCTGGCTATTTTAATAGCTTTAACTACTATTTCCATCACCAGGCCATATTCTTTCCTCTATGACTAACTATCCAGTAAATATTTTCATCTCCTCTACCCCCGCCTCAAAATAAAACTTAACAATCCTTCCTCCTCTTCCTTCCCCAAGTTGGGAACTCTACATTCACCCAAGGGACAAAACTTAGTCAACTCCGGACCTTCCTTAGTACTATGTACTGCATACAATATTCAGTTTGATATTTTTAGTTGATACTACGTGCAGACCTACAAGTACAGCTTTCCTAGGAATGTCTTGTAAGAGCAAGGGCAGAAGAGGGTAAGACAGCAGGTGGCTTTATCGTTTGGGCAATGAAATCACCTACCCATCACTAACTGTCCTTAATGGTTTTGGCCTACTTCTCCCGATATACTAATTACCATCCTACTATGCCTCCTTGTAATTATAATAAACTAATTTCCACAATTATACTTCACTCCTATAACGATGCAATGGCGGGTAGTTGTCAACTCTTAAAAATGAGATTTAAAGTAATCCAACACATTAAGTACTTTGCAGCCCCTTTTTTACTATTCTTGGAGTTTCTATTATTACTCATTAAGGAACTATTATAGAAACAAAACTTTACAGACTCCAAGGAATATTTGGAGTAAAAAAACAAGAATAAACATGTCTCTAGGAGGGTAAAGGGGCTGTATCAGTCACATACTAGTATGACTTATTTAGCTCCATTTCTTAAACATCTATTGAGCATGGCAATAGGCATTTTAAATACATAACCTAATTTAATTCTCACAGAAGGTAACCCTGTACCATAGATGTTTGAAACAAATGGCACTTTGACCTCTACTGCCATAGATCTATATAAGAGAACATTATTTAAAAAGTCTCAAAACTTGTAGTATTTACTATGAGGTTAAGGATACTGTCAAGTATTTTTCATTTTACTATACATTTACTATAAATTTACTATACATCCAAGAGAATCCACCATAAAAACTTTATTTTCAGAAACAGCTGGCTTTATACAAGTCAATTTTTTTCATGTTAATAACAGTACAATTAAAAGACAAATACAGTGGTGGGGACAAGTAAACCAATGGCAAGTCTAGTTTCTGTTATTTATATTCAAAGGATAGAATTTTTGAATTCTTTTTTGTTTTTGTTTAAAAATGGGGAAATGAAAAGTACAAATCTGAGTCTTTATTTACCTACATGCTGAAATAAACTATTCTTGTGAGTTATGATCTTATATAGTCAAAGACCAATCAGCTTTGTATCTCCTGCTATAACCAGCAGCCTATGACAGTGATGACCTTCTTTCACATTTAGGTCAACAACTCTAAGGCAACAGTAAACTTATACAGTTAGATTCTCTCTGAGATTGCCTTTAACAGACTAGAATTTTAAACAAATTTCTTTCATCAGCATCAAAACTACTTTACACGGAAAATACCTTTTTTGAAGGGGCTCCAGTAGATGGCACGTCAATTACAGAAGATGTATTAGTGTAGTTTTGTAAATAGGATCCATCTCCAGGACTTGGGGTTTCTAATGGCAAAATCCCAAAACTGAGAAGAGGTTGAAATCAAGGTGTCAAAAAGTCATCAAGGCATATATAAAGCAGCAGTATACTTAAATTAGAAGGTCTAAAAGGAAGAGAATGGCAAATCAGTCTTGGGGGCAGTGAGGATCTGAGGGGCAGATTTAAAATAAGCTGTGAATGTAGACTATTCCACCCACCATAACTAAAATTAAAAAAGAAAAAAAAAATCAAACAAGGAACTAAATTGAGCAGCAACTACTGATCTCAGGAGATTTATTGGAAATAAAGAAGAACAACTTTGTAAAAGTGAAGATCCAAATGACCAAATTATTTCAAATTCCTGGACTTTATGGGATTTAAACGACACTGTTACAGAGAGAGTGTCTCTAGAGATGCTGAATCCACACATGGATTCAGTGAGCTGTTAATGTCACGGTCATGCTGTTTTAGTTAGCTCTCCGGCCCCGGGACCCAATTCCTAGCATCAGTTCTGGCACAGAATTTTTAATTTTGATACTTTTGGATATGTATCCTCTGGGCTGGATTCCTATATTTACACACATATACATATACGTCTAATAATTTTGACAAAATACTTCCTATTGATACATGTCAATTCTTCTGTGGTTTGGAAAACAGTACTTTAACAGTAACCACTGCTACCGCTCTGATGAGATCATAAGCATTCCAACATTCCAAAAGGTTCACTGCGATTCACTGACACACAGCCAAAAAGACAGTATCTTTTAACGCATACACTAGCTGAAGAAGGCATATTTAAGGGTTTTAAATTTTCCAATATTTAACATTAAATCTTTATCAGAGGTATTATATTTTTAACTTCATTTTCTGAAAACAGAATAGGTCTATTACTGACTTACTAAATGCTTCTATTTCCATAGAAATTTAGAAGTTGCTGTTCATATTAATTTATATTACTAATATGAATTATTACAAATCATTTAATATTATAGCACATTTTAAAGTATTTTTTGTTTGTCTTACCTTGGGGTTAATGGGCTAAGAGCAGCTGGTCCTCCTAATAAGCTTCGACCAGTTTTTGGTTTATTTTGAACCTGTTTAGATAATATGGAAGTTCCTGTTCCAAGAGGGACAGTATCTGGTGAAATTACAGCTGAATCAATATAAGACACTGAGGAATCTGTATTCAAGGAGTACTTTGAATTGGAAGATTCTAAATTCAGTCTGTTTAATTCCTGAAACAGAAAATTTCCACCATGTCATTTATGATACATTTAGTTCATTCTTTTTTGTTTTCCATAATATTTGAACACTAGGATAGGATTATACTTACAATTGTGTCCTGGGGTGTTTCTGTAAGAACGGTCTCGGGTTGTCTATGAGATAAACTATGATTAGATATTAGTGTTGTGCAAGAGCTGGGCAGACAGTTGCTAAAGTTCTGTAAAGATGTTAATTTAAATGTTTGGTCAGGATCTGGCTTTTCACCTATGAAGGGAAAAAAAAAATGTATGCCTCTGAGGAAATGACAATTAATCTTTTTAAGTATGCATATATCAGTGGAAATAAGGCCTCACCCAGAGTTTTAAAGTTCTCCTGTTTCAGCTAATCAAATTTACTTCCCCAAAGCCCACCTATCAAGTTATTACAAAAATTTTCACATAAAGCTGTAAATTTAGGAAATAAACTATAATAACACTATTTTAAATATAATAAATCCTAGGAAAATGCAGATTTCTGTGCTTTTTTAAAGCAGAAAGCAACTAGATCTCATTTTGCTCCAGGTAAGGAGTGATGGTGCAGAACTGAAACCCAACAGACATTACAGTCAAGTTAGAAGCACTGCCATGGATACGTCCACGAGGTTTTAAAATGATCCTCATGCATTCTAGAGCACACATACTAAGACACTCTTCCCCCATGTTGTCCAGGTCTTATTTACATAACAGTTTCTGCTCCAGGAATTCTATTAGTTTCTTTCCTTATCCAGAAAGCTATTTTGCCTAGTGTTATACTCACAATACAACCCATTCTAGAGGACACAAGGCCACATCAGTCCTTAAACATGATTCTATTACCTTATTTCTTGTTCTCAATTTAACAGCCGTTAGCTTTGAAAAATGTTTTTCTTGTGAATAATTTGTATCACTCTCCGAGAATTAAGGAGCTGAGACAAAAAAGAAGAGGAAGCGGGGAACCCTCCCCTAGTCACCTCTACAAACCTACCTATTTCACATAATGATTCAAAGGGGGACCAGAGGAAAGGATTTAAACTAAGGCTCTTTTGGTAACATTCTGATCCTTTGGCAAGCCGATCTGTCTTGCTGTAAAGACAAACACATATATTAGACAAGCTGCACAACCCAAAACATCATAAAGAATTTTTTGGTACAAAAAATTAGGTAACTCCTATATGTGTATTTGTACACACACATACAAGTTCTGAGAGTACTCTTCTTGACACATTCCCTAAATTACTAATTTCCCCTTCTCACCACTCTCTAATCTATTATTTGGGGCGGTTCGAGTCAAAAGTCTGGTGAAAGCAAGCAGAACATGAATTGAACGGAATGCTAGCAAAATCAATTATCATTGCCTTCTTGAGTATTAGAATTGCTTTTAATTTGCTGTCAGAATCTAGAATTACTTAAGGAGATATGGACAATATCCAAATATTTCAGTCTTATGCTTAATTTTTAATGTAATATCCCAATGGTAATTTTGAAAGTGACTTAAATGCTTTAAATATAGTATATTTAAATGATCAGGCTTTCTAATGAAGTGGAGGTGGTAGCTCTTTAAAAAAAAAATTTTTTTTTTAAAGATTTTATTTTTAAGTAATCTCTGTACCCAAAGGAGGGCTTGAACTCACAACCCTGAGATCAAGAGTTGCATGTTCTGCCAACTGAGCCAGCCAGGTACCCCGAGGTGGTAGCTCTTAATGGAAAAAAATGTTCTAAAGAATTGGGGTGAAAAAATTATCAGATGGTACTGGGAAGAAACAGGTTAATCTAAGAACCAGACTTACCACCAGTTGTGTCCTAAACAGAAGTCTCATGAGCTATTATAGACAAAAAGATCAATAAGCTGTCTACCAAAATACTGGAGTTAAAAAAGATATCTTAACAAGCTACAGCTGCAAAACCACAACAGCTATGTATCCAGATTACTGGGTGCAATTTTGGTCACAAGACAGGCAAATGATGGCTGAAATGAAAAGCCAGTCTTTGGAGTAGAGTTTTCCCCCACTGGATGTTTAACCTTTAATATTTATAATGAATAAAAATAACCCATCCTTATCCTTTTTAAAAAAAAAATATACTGTTTTAAGTTTATGAGAGAGGGAGACCATGAGTGGGGAAGAGGCAGAGAGAGACAGAGAGACAGAATCCTAAGCAGGTTCCATACTGAAAGCACAGAGCCCAACAGGGGCTTGAACTCATGAACTGTGAGATCGTGACCTGAGCCAAAGTTGGATGTTCAACTAACAGCCACCCAGGCACCTCCCTCATTCTTTTAAAGAAGGGGAAAACCCTTCTTCCTGGTTAGGGACTGATTCAACTCTACCTTCAAAACTTTTATATTTCTAAATGTTTATTTATTTTGAGAGAGAGTGTGCATGCATGCACATGTGTGTATGAGTGGGGGAGGGAGAAAGAGGGAGAGAGAATCCCAAGTGGGCTCCACACTGTCAGCACAGAGCTGGAAACAGGGCTCGATCCCACAAACTGTGAGATCCTGACCAAGCCGAATCAGGAGTCTGATGCTTAACTGACTGAGCCACCCAGGCGCCCAGCTCCTCTAAAACTTTTATTAATCCTGTTTAAAATTTTTTTTTAATGTTTATTTAGAGAGAGTACATGAGGGGGGAGAGGCAGAGAGAGAGAGAGAGAGAGTGAGAATCCAAAGGAAGCTCTGCGGTATCAATGCACAGCCCATCATGGGGCTTGATCTCATGAACTGTAAGATTATAACCTGAGCTGAAATCAAGAGTTGGACACTCAACCAAGAGAGGCACCCAGGCACCCCTAAAATAATTAGTAATACATAATAGTATTTTTGTGATTTTAATACTTTATTTTGTTTTATTAAACTTTATTTTAAAATAATTTTAGACTCACATACAAGTTGAAAAAAAATAAGAGTTCCCATGTACCCTACATCCAACTTCCCTCAATGACAACATCTGATACAACCATAGCACAATTATCAAAACTGGGAAATTGACAATAGCATAATACTGTAAACTAAACCACAGACTTTATTTGGGTTTCAGCAGTTTTTACACGCACTCATTTATGTATGGTTTTATGAAATTTCATCACACGTATAGATTTGTGTAACCATTACCACAATCAAGATATAGACAGAACTGTTCCAACAGCCCAGAGAAACTCCACAGCTGCCTCTGCACAGCCACATTCTTGCCTCAACTCTCCCCTCTGACAACCACTAATCTGTCCCTATCGTAATTTTATCATATCTATGTGTTTTTTTAAATTTTTTTTAATGTTTATTTATTTTTGAGAGAGAGAGACAGACCATGAGCAGGGGAGGGGCAGAGAGAGGGAGAGACACAGAATCTGAAGCAGGCTCCAGGCTCCGAGCTGTCAACACAGAGCCCAACACGGGGCTCGAACTCACGAACTATGAGATCATGACCTGAGCCAAAGTCAGACACTCAACTGACTGAGCCACCCAGGGACCCCTATCATATCTATGTTTAATGAGAAATTCTATTGGTCTGCATCCTCACCAGTACGTGGTACTGTTTGTTTGTTTTTTTTTAATTTTTTAATTGAGAGAGAGAGAGACAGAGACAGAGAGAAAGAGAGAACATTACCAAGAGGGGAAGAGGGGCAGAGGGAGAGAGAGAGAATCTCAAGCAGGCTCCACGCTCAGTGCAGAGCCTGACGTGGGCCTCCATTCCATGACCCTGGGATCATGACCTGAACTGAAATCAAGAGTCAGATGTTCAACAGACTGAGGCACCCAGGCGCCCTTGTCCGTTCTTATTTTAGCTATTTTAACAAGCGCGTAGTGGTTTCTAATGGTGTTTTTTATTAGCCTTTCCTTAACAGCTAAGGATCTGGTACAACTTTTCATGTGCTTACTTACCATCCATATATCCTCTTTGGCGAAGTAGCCATTCAAATATTTCACCCACAGTCTAATTCCTTAGGTTTTAATTTTATTATTGAGAATTCAAGAAACAAAACTGTTTCTACCAAGTTTTTCCTACTTAGCATCTTACACTCCTTCTTAACTAGGTAGAACTGATTATTCCCCCCATTGGATAAAATACTGCTCAATTTTTTTCTTTTTTTTAAGAGAGAATGGGAGTGTGGGCTTGGGGTGGGTGGTAGATAGAGAATCTTAAGCAAGCTCCATACCCACAGGGCTCCATCTCAGGACCCTGAGATCATGACCTGAGCCAAAATCAAGAGTCTGATGCTCAACTGGCTGAGCCCCCCAGGTGCCCCCTGCTCAAATTTTATCACAGCATTTTTATTGTGATGATAAAAACTTACAAACTTTTGTTTACTGCTTCTCTCCTATTCTATTATAAACCTTTGAGGGCAGGGACTATGAGTGATTTATCTTTACATCTCCAGGACCAAGTACTATGTTTAGCCACAAAGGGAGGATGGACCTCAAAGTTTCTCAAATAAATGATAAAAAGAATCATAGTTGCATGAACTAAATTCATTACTCCATGTCTTTTTATTAAGACAAATGAAGATACTGCTATTGTATCTTTATTTACTCCTGTTCTCAAAAGAGTGATGTCATATGAAAATGAGCCCCCAAATTCAGGCAAATAATTTATTCTGTACAAAAAGACATTTTTGAGGTTTTTAAAAAACTATTCAAACTAGCCTCGATTTATCTTAAAACAGGTGCTTTCCTAATCCTCAGACAAGCAATCCTCAACCAATTCTCCTACAACATGTAACAGGTGACATTTACACAGGCGATGGATGCACTCCCATGTGTGGATGAACAATTCCCGTTACCTGATTATATCTCCACCCTCTACTCCCCAACCAAGGAGTATTTCAGACTAAAAATGAGTGCAAACAATATTATAGTGATAACTTTGAATCACTCTCCCTTGCTTTCAAAAGACTAAATTTAAGTAAGTGTAGAGAAATTTTAAATACATTTCAAATGATTTGCAGATCACTGTTATTTCAACCATCGTGGAAATTTCTTAGGACATGCCTCCAAATTAGTATGGCAAACCAGATAGGAACTGCTATGCTTTATTACTGAAATTTATCTTCAAGCCTTGTTCTAAGGAGCCGAGGTGATATTTAATATTAGAGAAAAAACTTCACTCATTTCTTCTTTTTCCTCAGTGGATCACATGAAGATATTCTCCTCACCCAAGGTGGAAAAAACCTCCTATGTGCACTCAAATATTAGGTAGTGCTGCTGTGGCTATCATCATTAAAGCAAAGCAGATAGTGACAAATGGGATCAACATCTCCACGACTTTGTAAGTTTAATAAGGTCACAGAACTAAAAGACTGTACTCTTCAGCCAAGTGCTATTTGATAAACACAGAAAGTGTAAGTTTTTTTTTTTTTTTTTTTTAACCACAAAGAATTCTACCACTGGAAACAATTTTCTGGTAGTGTGAATCATTGTTACTTACCAATATACATGTCCCAACAATGAAAGAGTAAAGCAAGCTGAATCACCAAACTCAGTAACAATATCATCATGGCTTTTCTGCTTATTAAACACTCCACCAGATAAGATCTGTTCCCCTTCTGCAAGCCTTTAAAACACAAATTTACAGATTAAAAAAAGTCAACATAAAAAGTACTGTGTGTAAAGACATCCTTCACTACCAATGTACTTCCAAATACGGGGATAGATAAAGTACAAAGTCCATGGCACCTTTAGAACAGCAATAGCCATGTATTTAGAATCATTTGGAAGACTGGGAATTTATGGTCTTAAAATTCCAGTCTTGCCTTTAAGAACAGAACCAGTTAAATTGAGTCCCTATATGTACAAAGGTAGTGTGAGCAACATACACATTACTCATGTCAAAAGAAATGGAAGGTCTTTATACTGGGGGAAAATGTGTATGGTTGTTCATTAACAGACGTAGTGGTCCTTTTTATTTAGTTCTGTAATTCCTTGAAATAGGAATTTGCAAGAGAACTTAATAACACTAATTACATGTTAGTGAAAAACTGCATACTTAATGGTCTCACTCGTTTTTAGGTTTATAAAAGAAACCCGAATAGCACTTCATCTCTTTTTATTTACCAATTATGTTTTCTTGATATAGAAAATCACAAGTGTTTCCCAAAGGAAAAAAAAAAATACTTGACTTCACTATATACTTTTAGCATATCAGAGTTTATAATGGTATCTCTTTTAAAGTTTTTTCCAAATCATCATGTGGAAAATACTCTAGTAAGTTTACACAGCATATCCTAAACATTAAAGGTGATATCTATATTTCTTCTACGGTCAGTGGGACTTTTAAAAAACCATGAATACTTGTAAATGAGATAAGAATGTCCAAGGTAAGAATTGGCTTAAGAAACTAGCAAATTAAATATATTTTTAGGAAGTTAGCATTAAACCTTCGGAGTAAAAATAATTCAATAACAAATGTTTCAGAAATTTTATAGATATTTTAGCTAGTGTTTTAATTTAAGTCATCAGTTAGACACTGGACAAATACAATAATCATTATTGGTCTGTGGAGACTTCAGGAGGCTCATTTGTGTCCTCTCACTATAAACCTACCAACTACATTCACAAACACACTTCTGCGATTATCTATTTATCTAGTCCCTTTTAGCATCATTCCATCTCTTACAGCACAGAACAGAGTTTAACAGAAGATAACTACCTATATCTCTACCTGCCTCCAGATTCAGAATAGGGACAGCTGACATGTTTAATTGTAATGTTCAAAAGAAGTGCTCTCCTGAACCTGCCCCCTCGCTTCAAAGGGGTAGGACAGAGTGGTCTGGAAAGCCAAATAACTACACAACTACCTAGACATAATGAAGCATTAATCTCAGGTGAACAGGTAAGGAGGTTTTCAGGCGTATTCCAATTGAAAGCAAAGGAAAGGAAATAACACTTGGGATAATTTTGGGAAATGACAGGAATTAGTTACAACTTAAGTTTCCCCAGAGTTAAATTCTATTATTTATTACCATAACAATGAAATCTCTCCATAACAAAAGTGATAATGCCACAGGCAACAGTATAAACATTTTAAGTTACTGAAATAGACAAATTGCTACTACCAAAAAAGAGGGGAGAAAGGGAGTCAAGAGTTTAATCTATCAAAAGGATTTTATCCAAAATTCTACAGTGTAAGTAAACAATATTAGATAGAAAAGATTTAAAAACTTACTTGCTGAGATCAACACAACATTTTGCAAGCAGGTATTTACACTGCGGTGTAGTACAACTGTGTCCTTTCAAGAGTCTATATGCTTATATGCCTTTCCTGAGCGGTAATAACAGGTTGCCAATAAAAACAAGGCTTCCTCTGAGTGTACTAAGAGCACATATGAAAAAAAATGGCTATTATTCAGTATGTTGAATGGTAATCACTGTTTATCTGGCAATAAACAAGTTTAGCAACAAAAAATTAGTCATGTTATTTAATATAAAACAATCATTTATTAATCCAAATTTGAATTGAGAAATACTTTACTGACAGAAATCTTAGTTCCCCAAGTCCTGATTACCTTCTTCTTACAAAGAACCAAGGAAGTAATACAATGAAGACAGTCATGGCATTTTCTGTAAATCCTTAACAAAAGTGCGCACTTGTGTGCACACCCGCACGCTCACACCTACCTTTAAATAGACTACCAGTAAACGGTCTTGTTTTTTTGTAGTATTTTTCTAACAGACTCTTTGAGAGAACAGATGTCCAATTTCACGAGAAAGGTGCACTCAGGGTTGCAAAGCTAATTACCAATCTGAGATTACTTTCTACATTAAAAAAGGACCAGATTTTAAAAAACAAAAAACACTTCTTTCTAACACCAAATGTATACTAAATTACACTCAAGATAATTTAAGACAGAAGAAAAATACTAAATTGTGAATACCCACAGCATTTAAACCACTCAATCGACAGACTTAACACTTCTACAGCAACGACAATTATACTGCCTTGCAGTGGCAGGAGCTGAATTATTCAATCTGTCCCCTGGTCTCCATACTAGGAAGGAAATGCCCCTTCTGTCCTAGTTAATGAAATGTGGCATTTTCCCCTTTATTTACTCTCTCCCAAACTGACCATCACTTCACTTCTATCCTTGCAATCTCCCAACCAATCCAGGTGAGAGTCTAGAGAGGCCAACAACAAAGGAGATAGAAAGAAAGCAGGAAAATCACAAATCTGTGCTTCTAAAAATGGGTTCAGTAATAATCTCAGTGGGTTGAGGGGTGTTCTAAGCCAGTGGTTCTAAAAGTGTGGCTGGCCCCTCTACCAGCACGGCATGACTTGGGAGCTTGTTAGAAATTCTTAGCTTCAACCGAGACCCACTGAATCAGTAATTCTGGGAGTGAGGACCCGTGGTCTTGCGTTGTAACAAACGCTTCAGGCAATTCTGATGCATGCTAAAGTTTGAGAATCACTGTTTTGAAATACAAGATAAACTTGCCACATCTTAAAAAGTTAACTTCACCCAAAGCTTGGGATAAAAAATTGTTAACTTCATTCAAAGTTTAGGATAAAAAAGTAGGTAATTTGAAAGATTACTCTCACACAGGTTTCTGGGTCATATATATGTATATGCAAGCAAAAACAGAACCCTTCTTCTCTGGTCCATCTTAAGATTTTTCATGAAACTCTAGTATAAAAAAACAATATGCAATGAATGATATGGAGTAAATGATCAGGAACTTTGGCACACACGTTAATGGGGTGTACATAGTATTAATGCTTCAGAAGCAAAAAGAATGAATAGGGAACTCTACTGTAGGGGGAGCAAACTTTTAATTTCACTGAACTGTAAATGCTAATTCACACAAATTAGAAAGTGTGATTTCTTTTTGATCTCGCGATAAAGGCCTTGATTCTGGTCACTTTATAAATTAAGTTTTTTAAAAACTCATTGATTATACCAAAAAGCAACGGTTCCCCAAACCTAGTTAAACTTTTAGCCATAACAATGCTTTATCAAACGTTTTGTTTACAAATACTTGTTTATGCATAGGTCCATTTTCACTGCTTTAAAATTCCCTAGTAACATAAAAGTACCAAATACTCTGTGTGTGTGTGTGTGTGTGCACGATTTTAGTGTGTAACTGCAATTACCTTTTTGAAGTGTGATACCTTAAAATCTACAAGTTCAAATGGGAATATGGATTGGAAGGCTGAGCACGCCTTAAGATTAATGGACGTGTAAGATATTGATGTAAATCTGGAACAACTTGAAGGGTGAGAGACACGGGTGGTTTCTGAGGCTCTCCAGAAATAACTTGACAGTCCTAAATACAACCAGTGGGCCAGTAGTAAGGAGTTATAATAAAGCTAAGCTGCAGAGACTTTCAACAAATAGATTTTGTCTGGAACAATAACTCCAACCGATTGATAGTGGCTGCCTCGAGTGCTAAATTCAGAAAGATTCTAAGGCTGATCATGGCTTAGGTAGTAAGTGTGCAGAGATCAAAGCAACAGGACCTAGAAAAGGTTATAGATGTCTCCATGACATCCTTTTATTTACCATCCTTTACTTAGAGCCTTAATTAAAATATGTGATTGGGAATTAGAAGGCCCATAATTTATTTTATAATCAGGAATAAAGTGAGAATTGACTCCAGTCACTCTTAACATAATATTGAAGAATCAATCATGTACTAATTAAAGTATGGTACTTCCATATGGTGAAACACTCACCATGGTCGTCCAAAAAAAAGGACACATATTTCCAGAACACACTATTAAATGAAAACAACAACAACAACAAAAAACCCCAAACGAAGTTGTAGAATGATGCTGAAGTCCCTCTTCTTACAAACAGGCTAGGCTTCAAAAACGAAAGGTCATTTCATAGAAGTCCAAAATAGTTAGGAGAAGTTTAAGCTTGCATCTTTCAGATACATTTCCATCAAATAGGAAGGTGAATTAGTCTTTCAATGCTTTCAAGTCAGACAGACACCTCTTCTTCGTGTTGACTTACAATGTAAATGAGCAGACTTCCAAAATGGACCAGTTCTGGCAAGACTTAAAAGTTTGGTGAGGTGAGGGTTCTTGGTCTTGATAAACTCTACAATTATTGTCGAGAACTGCTTACAGGTTAAAGTACTCTGCCTGCTGCCTTGTCAAGAATTCTGATATTGTTAAGTATTCGAAGGGCATAGAATCTATGAAATCATCTATGATTTGAGACACACTTCATCCTGATTATCTTTTAAGTTTGTTTGTTTATTTAGAGAGTGCACGCACAAGAAGGGGAGGGGCAGTGAGAGAGGGAGAGAGAATCCCAAGCAGGCTCTTTGCTGTCAGCATGGAGCCTGATGTGGGGCTTGATCCCATGAACTATGAGATCACGACCTGAGCCAAAATCAAGGGTCAGACACCCAACTGACTGAGCCACCCAGGCACCCCTTAAGTTCTGTTTTTAAAAAATATTTTAATTTACTTTTTAAAAGTAAGCTCTACACCCAACGTGGGGCTTGAATTCAAAACCCCAAAATCAAGAGTTGCATGTCCTGAGCCAGCCAGGCACCCCAATCATCTAAGTTCTTAAATCAAAGAAAGGCAGTACAGCACATGCATTTAGGAGTACAACACTACTAAATTTACAATACCTGAATAGTCATTGGATAGTAATGTGGGTTACACATATATGACAATGAGCCACAAGCTCAAATAATTCCATTTCATCACTAACTTTTCTTTTGCGAAGGATTTCAACTGCCTGGATCCTATGCTTTTCAGATGCAGCGATTCATTCCATCCTTCAGAATCATTTCTTTTGTTGAATACCTCATCTACATACACAACTTCAGTATTTTAATACTATTGCCACTTTTTATTTTCTCTACATTTGTTTATATCCTAAATTGCAATATTAACTGGTTTTGTCTTTATTGTATATGATAGGATTAAAATGTTTTAAAATACTTTGAAATTGTGCTTAGAGTAAATATACCACAGGTAAGAGGGCTGGAGGAAATTTTAAAAAGGTTCCTTAGTGTTTGAAGGTGGAAAGTGGTCACACATAAGGAGAAAGCAGATCATGCAGGGCTCTGGAAGCGATCTAAAGATTTAGGGATAAATCCTTATAGCAACTAGACATCTCTAAAGCATTTTAAGAAGGAAAGTAAAGAGAATGGGTTGATTTGGGAAGGGGAAAGGGAAGAGGCAGGGAAGAGTAGATATGGGAAAAGCAGTTAGGGAGCTTTTTTAGTAAGAGATAGCAATGTCTTAGATTAGCGTGGGAACATTATGAGTCCAGGCTTATACGCATTGAGTTTGATGTCTGTGATGTTTGTGTGAAACAGCTAAGTTAATGCAATGAAACATTTGAGTCTCGAATAAAAAAAAGTTTGTTCGAAGACCTGAGTCTTAATCACTAACACATTATAAAAATGAAAACTATGACAACAAAAAAGCATCATCCTTTTTACTGGCAAGCATTTAACTTTGACAGTAAAAGGTTAGGCCAATGGACCAGACATCCTTTTGATACCCTCCCCTCCTCGCTCCACCCCCATATAATAAACTGACTGAAATTTTTAGGAACCAGATATATTTATTAAATTTTCCAATAATGGCCTATAAGTGAAACACTATGCCATATCATTAGTAGTACTCTGGACATTTCCCCTCAATGATGCCCTTAATATAACCTGATAAACAATTTTTTCTAAAAAAAAATGTTGCCATTTTTAGTCACATATTTCTGTGAGTCTAGGCTCTCAGTATCCTGGCTAAGACAGAGAAGAGAAACAGATGCTGAACCTTTTACTCTGGTTCACTTCTCTTCAACTGAGCCCAATTTACTGAAACTGATATACCCAGTACAATGTCTACATCTGGGCCCATTAATCGTTAAGACAGGTAGAAAACTGGTGAATAATTTTACAGTAACTTAAATATGTTCATATTGAAAAATAAACATTTTGTAGCGTGGGATGCAAAATCTACATCAAGATAGAACACTAGATTTCAAGCAATTGGGAGCTTTGCCCTAGGACCCTCAGAATAACTTAGGGAATACATGTTGACACAATGTCTTCAGCTACTTCTTCTTCCTTGCTTTTCACCAGTTACAACTGCCACTCCCATGCAGTCTCACAGATAGCAATTCTTCATCTTTCTCCAGAGGTCCTGGGTACTTCCTTATAAAATATAATGTACACAAAACTTACAACCGGTTAATTTTCTGAACATAAATAAATCACCTCTCTCTAAGGACCTACCATATTTATTGTATTAATGTATTCTTTGCCCATATAATCTAAGACTGTTTCTATTTGTTCCTAACCACCCATTTCTATTCATTCTCAACAGCTAAATACATTTAATAGCAATTAAAAACCTTAGATATTGCAGTACTACATGCTATCTATTAGGGCAAAGGGGAAAGCTGAATCTATATTGTGTGTCAATTAGCAATGGAGAAAACCTTTGATCAAGGAGATCAGGTATGGCAGTGGGAAGGAAAAGTAGGTGAAGGGGATATGGAGGGAGGTGATATGATTAGGAGTTTTTCCAAACAGCAAGGCTCGATTCACTATGCATTGTGAAATCAATTTGATGAATTTCAACCTGCATTAAAACAACAATAATAACACTCAGAGAAAATATCAGAGTACATCATATGTAAGAAGAGTAAAAAAAAAAAAAAAAAAAAATCTGAAAAGCCACCGTAATAGAATATGCTAGGGGAGAGGAACTTGTAAAGGACTTCCTACGTGCCAAAACCACAGATTATTATAGTTAGTGCTGAAAACTATCCTGTTAAGTAGGCTCTTCCCAAGTTAAAGATGAGGAAAATTAGGCTCAGAGTAACTTCTTACCGAAGATCAAATGGCTAATGAACATCGGAGCTGACATTCTACACCACCTGGCTTATAGCACAGTCTTAGGTGGTCTAACTATGGAATTCTTAGGAGAAAGACAAATGGGTGACAAAGAACTAGTGAAATTGAGAAATTACTTCAAGAATTTGGCTTTCAATCCATCTACTTCGTTAGCCTCATGCACTATAGGGTGTCCTTCTCTAAAACACAGGAGCTACCGCTAGTGGCATTAGGACGCCACTGAGCAAAAGGGCACCAGGTTACATGTAACATACCAATTCTCATCAACTATTACTGTCAGCCAGCAACACTGTGTTAATAAGAATTATGAGGCTGGTTCAACAGGAGCAAGTAATATGATGGATTAGTAACGTCTATTATGGGTCAGACTGGCCTGTATTTGCTGCTACCCTTGGTAAAGTGCAATCAGAAAGGTGTACCACTTACTGCCTGTGAACACTGCTCTCCGTTTCTTCATCTCTAAAATGGCAATAGTAATGTCTATTTTATAGGATTATTGAAAACTAAATAAGAAATTAAGTATTAGAGTACCTAGTACATAATGAGAAATTAATAAATGTTCTTTAGAAGTTACTGTTGTCATTGGTATTGAACTAGGATAGTATCTGCTCCCATAAAATTTTCCCTCATAGAAATTAGAGTTCAACAGAGCGGTTAGGTTCAACAGTTAACCCTTGAACAATGAGGGGGTCAGAGGCACCTACCCTGCAGAGTCAAAAATCTGCAGTAATTTTTGACTTCCCCAAAACTTAACTACTAAAAGCCTACTGTTGGGGTGCCTGGGTGGCTCACCTGGTTAAGCATCACTCTTGATTTTGCCTCAGGCCATGATCTCTGTGGTTCCTGAGTTCAAGTCCCAAGTTGGGCTCTGAGCTGTCAGCATGGAGCCTGCTTGGGATTCTCTCTCTCTCTCTCTCTCTCTCTCTCTCTCTCCCCACCCCTCTTTTTGCCCCTCCCCTGCTCATGTTCTCTTTCTCTCTCTCAAAATGCTATTAAGAAAATCATAAGAGGGGCGCCTGGGTAGCTCAGTTGGTTAAGCGTCCGACTTCAGCTCAGGTCATGATCTCACAGTTTGTGAATTTGAGCCCTGCATTGGGCTCTGTGCTGACAGCCTGGAGCCTGGAGCTTGCCCCGAATTCCGGATCTTCCTCTCTCTCTGCCCCTCCCCCATTTTCTCTCTCTCAAAACTAAACATTAAAATAATTAAAAAAAAAGGGGAAAATCATAAGGAAGAGAAAATACATTTATGGTACTATATTGTATTAAAAATCTGCATTCGAATAGACTCACATGGTTCCAATCTGTGTTGTTCAAGGGTCAACTGTATGCTGAGAGAAACTAACACTTACTGAACAACTTTCCAAGTGTCAAGCACTGTATCAAACACAGAAAGTGGATTAAACAGCTTATCCAGATTCATCTGGAACCCTGCCCCAATTCTATGGGAAAACCTACTTGTTTGAATTTGAAACCACTACCTCACACTCTTTTAGGGCCTAACTATAATAAACTAGAAACTGCCAATCCTTAATAAGCAAATACAAAAAAGAAAGTATAAGACAGCAAAACATGAGGGTTGCATAGGTATCAATGAAAATATATGTCAGTAGGTTTTGCATGATACACCTTGCTTTTAAAATATCGAGTAGAGTAGGACAATCTATTGCATTATTTTCTTTCTAAGCCTCTCTCACCTTCTAAATCCTTTCACTGGGACCTCAGACTCCTGTTCCACACACAGATCCTCCCCACTTTCTTTACTGAATTTCCAGTCTCTCTTGAAGGACCTGACAGCACTCTCAAAGTGATGCTATTTCCCTCATATCCCACTTACATCAGAATCAAGGTAAGGTTTCCTCTTTGCTTCGTAAAACCATTTCCAAGCATTACTCTTTGCCTGTTTGTGAAACTCCCTGCTCCTGAGTTCATACCTTCTCCTCATAACTCTCAGCTACTAAATGCAGGACATTCTGCTTCATTAACAGAAAAATTCTGCACCTGATTCATGGTCTTCCGCTCCCATGTTATTCCCCCACATCTCCCAATTCAACCTCATCTAGATTTCTGGCACTTCTCTGAATCTTATTCACCAATATTCTTCTGTGTTAACTTTCCTATAGTTTACATTTCCTGGTCCATATCTTGTCTGTATTTTTAATGTTCTTATCCCTTGTCCTTTCTGGTGACACATGCCTGGCAAATCCCTAAGATCTACTTTCTTATGCTTGCAGTTAGGTTACTAAGCACTTGCTACTAGAGTAAAATCATACAACTGATCAGAAAGGTTCCACTAGCAATTCATACACAAACATACAAAATACGCAAAAATAAAGCTCATCTACAACCACAAAAAAAAAAGGAAACTCTTGGCAAGTAATCCAATGGGAACATACACAGAAAGTACAAAAACTGAATTAAGCAAACAAACACCTGAGTAAAAAGAAGGCAGCACTATTTCTTCTTGGGAAGGCTATCTATAGTAATTTAGAGAATTATATGTTTGCAGGTCAGCATTGATCAAAATCTTTGTGAAATTTCAAAGCAATAATAAAATAGAAAAATAAAGGATAAAAAAAGGGGAAAGACTTCTTATGAATGAATTGGAAAGAAACAAATGATGGGTGATAGGCCTTATGAAATATTAAAATATAAAGTGTTAAAAATGGTATGGGGGTGCCTGGGTGGCTCTGTGGATTGAGTGACAGACTCTTGATTTTGGCTCAGGTCATGATCCCAGGATAGTAGGATCAAGCCCCATGTTGGGCTCCATGCTAAGTGTGGAGCCTACTTGAGATTCTCTCTCTCTACCTCCCTCCCCCCTCCCCGATTTGCACTCTCTCTCTTAGAAAAAAAAAAAAGGCATGATATTGGATTAAAAACAGAAAATTAATGGAAGAGAGGAGAAATTCTGGAGACAGAACAAAGTGTTGTTTTTTTTTTTAAGTTTATTTATTTTGAGAGACAGAGCAAGCATGAGCAAGGAAGGGGCAGAGAGAGAGGGAGACAGAGAATCCCAAGCAGGCTCCATGCTGTTGTGGAGCCTGACACAGCGCATGACCCCACAAACTGAGAGATCAAGACCTGAGCCAAAACCAAGAGACTGATGCTTAACTGACTGAGCCACCCAGGCACCCCAGAACAAAACATTTTTAAAAATTTAATATAAAACCAAGTAAAAACACCATGCGGGAGGGAAAAAAGCATTGTTTAATATACAATATTGAATAAATTAAGTAATAATACCATGATAAATTCTTTAAAGTTTTTTAACCATCAATAACCACATATTAATTATAGTTGTAGAAAGATGACTTTTCCACCTACTGAAGCAATAGAAGAAAGTATAAATGATAAAGCAGATGAGGTCAACTACATAAAAATTTTAAACATACCAATAGAATTAAGATTAAAAAGCAACAATCTGGGTCAAATAGACAATAAAGATATACCTCATAGAACTAGGAATAAATTAAAACAAACACTTGAGAAAATACCCAGAATCCCTTGTAGTTATAAAAATGCAAGACAAAATATTTCATAATTCTCAAGCAAGCAAAAATACATTAAATTGATCAAATCTAATACTGAAAGGATTATGAAGGAAGTCTTATGGTGTTGGTCACACCCCAGATTATTTTACCCTTCTCTCTGCTGGGTTATCAACTGGGGAAAAAGTAATTTGTTGTAGAACTGATCACCGTTTGACTTGTAAGTTCCATTCTAGAATATATAGCCCCACAAAATGACATATAAAAGAAAAAAAAAAGCTGTACCTAATTATCTGTATTAGCATCTTAGAAAGAGAATTACAAGAATTAATGACAGAAACAAAGTATACATTACCAGCACATGTTTATCGAACATTTATTACCATGCCAGAAGGCTGTGCCAAGTGCTTTAAATACATTATCTCATTTCACTCTTCACGTTCTCAAGCGATTATCGTTAACTTTATTTTATAGATGAGAACTCTGAAATACTCAGACACTGAGTGACTGTCCAAAGTCTACAACTGCATAAGTGACAGGGTGAGGGTTTATACCAAGCTATAGACTAAATTCATGCTCTTAGCTATAGAATATAGACTCTTTAACAGAAACCTAGACAAAAATATCTAAAGATTGGAAAATGATTAAGTAAACCATAGTGTAAAACCTGAAACAACTCTACAGTTATTAAAAGTAGCACATAGGGAGATAACAGATGCAAGGAAAAGTTTTTATGAACTAGTACCAATCATAAAGAAACAACAAAAGCAATCCCCAGAATCTTGTTATATTGAAGTCATAGGAAAGGACAGAATTCCATTTATTTTATTCCTTTATTGTTTTATAGAAATGAACAGATTACAAACCTTCTGCATACAGTCGTTCTGCAAGAAAAACTGCATCTCGGTAAGCATAGTGGTTTAGTGCTTGCCATATAGCAGCCTGAAAGTAGAGGGAAAAGAACATAAGTACACAAATATACAGTTTCAAAGTAACGCCTAGTGAGCCTGACATATTGTAACCAAATCAATGACCCTAATTTAAGTAATAAAACAAAACCTCAATGTCCATAGTGCAAACTCCATGGCATGTTACACAAGGCTCTTCACAGTATGGCTCCTAACATACCTGAATTTACTCACTCAATTCTCCATGGACATTTAGGCCTCTGTGCCTTTTTTGTACTTCCTCTTCCCCCACAGAGGAATGGAGGCTCCCTCACATACCTCCTTTTACAAATTGCTCATCCTTACAGACCCAGCTTAATTACATCTACTTCATGAAGGTTTCCTGGCTGATTCCTAACCTTTTTTTTTTTTTTTGGTAACATATCTCTTCTAGTGGCGCACTCATATTTTGTTACAGTTATACGTTTATGGGTCTGCCCATCCCACTAAACTACACTGCTCTAAACTAACAACGGTGGTTTAAACAATTTTTCACGATATGCATGAAATGTCATCCTCCACAAAAAACTTCCCCACCTATTTTAAAAATTTTTATTAAAAATTAAAATAAATAAATAGTCTATTTAGTGATTGTCCTAGGGTTTACAATACACATTTTTAAATTATCTGAATTTAAATTCAAATAACGTTATACAGAGCCACATGTAGTATAAAATCCTTGTAAAAGTACATAATCAATTCTTCTCTTCCACCCCCTGTGCTAGGTTTGTCATATATTTCAGTTTTCTATATAAAAGCAAAATACTTGAATACAAATTTTGTTTTAAAAAGTGGTTACTTCTTACAACAATAAAAAATGAGAAAAATGTAAAAAAATTAAAAAAAATTTTTTTACTTGAGTGTGTGTACTAATGAGTTGGGGAGAGGGACATGGGGTTGGGGGGAGAGGGAGGGAGACAGAAAGAGAATCCCAAGCAGCCTCCATTGCTCTGACCCAGATCATGAGATCATGACCTGAGGTGAAATCAAGAGTCAGCCACTTAACTGACAGAGCCATCCAGATGCCTCTCCACCTATGACCTTTAAAGCAACCCTATTCTCACCCACCCAGGAAGCATATTGGGAGACAAATGAACAAACTATAATAGCACTAATCTTTAATCTAGGTGAATATATTTTCTTTTTCTAAAGTTATAAAACATAGCTATAAAGTATATAACAGCTAGAATGACATTTTAATTAATAATAAATGAAAACATTTAGACCCATGTACTCACTATCCAGCTCAAGAAATAGATATTACCAATATATTTGAAGCCCTCTCCCACAGGTGCTCATCAGTCACATAACCTCTCTGAAACCACCACTCTGAATTTTGTTAATCTTCAGGTTTTCTTTACAATTTTTATACATTTGTATGTATGTATCATCCTTAAGCAATGCAAACACTTTTCCCGGTTTCTGAATTTTTAAATAAATACAAGCATGTTGTATATATTATGCTATAATTTGCTTGAAATCCAGTATTTAAAAAATTCATTCCTCATCTGTGTAGCTAGAATTCATGTCATTTTGATTGCAGAATAAATAATATTTCCATTGTAAAAATACATCAAAATGCATTTTATCTATTTACAGTATATGAACATTTGGGTTATTTCTAGTTTTTTTCCAGTTATAATAATGCTGCAAAGAACATTCCTTATATTTATCTCTTAGGGTACCTATTTAAGAATCTCTCCCAAATTGGGATATATACTTAAGAATGAAATTATGGGGTTGTTGAGTTCATGTTCATACACAGGTTCATCTTTACTAGGTAATACAAATCATTTTCAAAGTGTGGGTTTAATTTACACTCCTACCAAAAACATATGACTACTCATTATTCCACATCTTTGTCTACACTATGTACTATCAAAAAAATTTTTATTGACTGATTGATTGTAATCTCTATCCCTCTCTCTACGCGGGCTTGAACTCATGACCTTGACATCGAGTTGCAGGCTCTAATGATAGCCAGCCAGGTGCCCCCCAATTTCTTATTTTCACCAGTCTGACAGATGTAAAATGCTTATCTAGTGCCTTTAATTTGCATTTCTCTGAATATTGAAATGAGTTCAATGTGTTCAATAGTAATTATTTCACGTTTATTGGTCTTCTGGCAAATGCCAATTCATGTGTCATTCATTTTTCTGTTAGATGATTTACCTTTTCTTACTATTTTATCCAGAATTTTTGAGAGCATTAAACCAAGAGGTTTTTTTGTTGTTGAAGTTTTAGTGTCATATAACACTAATTTTAAGTCTGTTATGTAAATTATGTATCTGTAAATTATGTGTTTACATATATTTATGTTTTGCCTAGCATTTTTAGGAGCACAACACCATAGGAGTTTCTTTTAATCTTTCTGGGTTTCTTTTTAACTTCTGGCCTATCACAAGATATAAAAGTCACCAATTGATTAAAAAAAATCATCAACTCACAAATTGAGATATCTTACAAGTGATCATGATACAACAGTGTTTATTTTTAGCCATGTATACAGCTCATAATTTGTTGAACAGTTAATAGTTACAATAAAACCAGCATGGTGGGATTACCTAATGAAACCACTAGCTAACACTGTAACAGTAAAGCTAGATTACATTGTAACAAGTGATTAATATGCCTTGGCTATAGTACAATCTCAAATATTTGAATGAAAAAGCAAATGTTTACTAACATTTCTATGAGTATTATTAACTATAATTTTTTTATTCAAAGTCCTAGTAGTAGTTGATGACTTACTCAGCCCAAGGGTGTAGTTTTCTATTTTCTCATGGGGTCTCTGGAGCCTCTTGTTTAAGCTTACTTTCTATACAGTCTAAATTTTTTAAAAAGTCTCAGGACTGTCTAATCTGACCATTTCCATCCAGGCACAAGGGAAAGGAAAAAGGTGGGAATTTAAATTTAATTCAAATTTAAATTTAATTTAAATTATAATCCATACTATCACAGGCAGCATTTTTCCCTCTAACGTTACCGTTCTTAATCCAGTCATTTCCTACCACTTTGAGAACTATCTAAAACTGCTATTCAAAGTGTGGTCCTTGGAGCAACAACACTAATATCTTCTGGAAGTTTTCTAGAAGTGTGGAATCTCAGACCCAATCCTAAACCTACTAAATCAGAATCAGCATTTTAACAAGATCCCCGGGTGATTTATAGGCGTATTAAAGTTTGAAAAGGACTGATCTAAAAAAGATTTATTCTAATTAAAAATATCCCTGCTCAGCAGATTCCCCAAAGTCAAAGAGGCTGTCTCATCTGTTAATTCAAGATGTTATGAATAAAATACTTTCTAATCCTTCAGGCCATGGCCCTTAGCTTTAAAAGAAAGGCTTGAGTTACTCAAGTTCCAAAACCTCTTGTTTGTAGGTCTTCATGTTCCTTCTTGACCCTAATCCATTTCTTATACCTAATAAAACAGCCTACATATTAATAGAAATGAATCACAATATCACCTCCTTTCATAATCCACCCAAATTAGTTGCACTACAAAGAAATCTCCCTCTGGTCTAAAACGTACCATCTCGGGGCGCCTGGGTGGCGCAGTCGGTTAAGCGTCCGACTTCAGCCAGGTCACGATCTCGCGGTCCGTGAGTTCGAGCCCCGCGTCAGGCTCTGGGCTGATGGCTCGGAGCCTGGAGCCTGTTTCCGATTCTGTGTCTCCCTCTCTCTCTGCCCCTCCCCCATTCATGCTCTGTCTCTCTTGTCCCAAAATAAATAAAAAACGTTGAAAAAAAAAAATTTTTAAAACGTACCATCTCATTCTCCCTCAAAGATTTTCAGAAGTAGTCGGCATAACCAAAGGATCCCAACAGTATACATAAAAAATAAGAGAAATCCTAGAATTTTCAGATACTTATAGACTCTGTACTGAAGATAATTTGCTGTCCCAAAGCCTGACTGACCACCCCTACTCATAATTTCCAGAAGGCAAAAGGGTTCATGCAATTGTAATTTTGCCACACTTCAGTTCTCTGCTGGCTGCCACATGCTTGTTTCCATATGAATTAATCACACAGTGCCCCTCAATCTCATAGAAAGGAATACTTAAAAACTGAAATATCATACTACACTAAAAAAACTCATTAGCAATTGGAGGGTCCTCTCTATTACTTGGGAAGCAAATAGATGGGAAGAGAAAAAAGAGAAGGCCGTGAATACCAATGGGATCTGCAAAGGAGCGCTGTTATATCCCTGTATGATTCTTCCCCAGTCAGAGCCACCAAAAAAGAAGATACCAAAGACAAGCTGTGCTGAAACAGCCAGAACCCCCAATAAAAATGTTGCATATTGCTGCTAACAATTCTTCCACGTACCATTAACCAAGGATCTGAGGTTCCTACTCCTTATTACTCCTTGACTTTATTTCTGGTAACATTTGCCTGTGATGGGTATCAACAACAGCCTCAGCTATTTAGAGTACAAAGGTAGACTATGATTGTGTGAGGAAATTTTTTTTTTTTTTTTTTTTAACTGATTCCAGCATGACTTACTAGGACTGAAAACCAATAGTGGGGGAGGGGGGTAGTGGTGTCTTTTTTAACTTTTCTGAAGAGTTCTAGTACTCATTCATTCAATAAATATTCATTGAGTGCCTATTATGTGCCAGGCACTGAAGTCTCTATCTATAGTAATTAACAGTTTCTGTTCTCATGGAGTACCTTTTAGAGCTACTTCTGTCTAGATCAGTGGCTACCAATCCTTGCTTGACAATGCTCTACCTCAAACCCACTGCATCACAATCCCTGGACGCTGGGACTGAGTTTAGATGTCTTTACTTTGAAACCTTTTCACTGGTAAGCATTCAGGGCTCAGAATCATTCTTCTACTTTTCTAGATAAGTAGCTCTCCTTCCTTTTACAGAACCCTCTTATGTAAAAACTTATAAAAGCTATGGACCTCTTTTCCAGAAAAAAGCACATGTACATATATATACAGAAAATCTGTGTACAATGTTAGGGGTTCACAGAAATCCTGGTTCATTAAGTATCACTGGTCCAGCTGATGAGGACAGTATTAGAGCCTGATATATCATAGGTTTCAATAAATAGTTGTAGAACTGAATTAAATACTTAAAAGGAAGGAGAAGACAAGTTACTGAGCTAGAAAGGTACTTTCCTCCGCACACACCAGGGTCCTCCACCAGGGGCACCGCTGCAGCCAGGAGTAGGAGAGGTGCTTGAAACGCAAAACAACTTTATCACACAAGGTCAAGGATGTTGGGTTGAGTGTAGATGAAATAATGAATGTACTGGTAAATCAATCTGGGTACATTATCGATTTAAGCAATTCGAATGGGCTGGCTAGTGTCTAACCATCATTTATAGAACCGCACCTAAAGAACAGTATCTAGAAGCTTTCCCCTCTTTTCTAGTCCCATTCTGTTAACAATCTTCTTTCAACTCTTAGCCTTCTACGTGGTCTTCCTGTCTGTAAGCTGTAGGTAATCCATTCTGTCCCAGAGTTACATTCTTCAAACATAAATATCATCACTGCTAAACGATGATCGCTCTCGAGAGACCTGGGTTCAAATCCATGTTCCGTGACTTATTAGTTCTGTGTCTTGGGCAAGTAACAATGTCTCAAGTCTCTTGTTTTAAAACATAAGAGTCCATAATGGTTAATATGTACATAATGCTACATAAAGTACATAATGGCTCCTAGTACATACCTAATAATTACTCAAATTTTAGCCGTGCCATCAACATTATCATCGTGTCTTCCTCCCTAATCAAAGCTTTCTAATGTGTTTTTAAAAGTTTATTTATTTAAGCAATCTGTATACCCAACTTGGGAGTTCAAACCCATGACCCCAAGATCAAGAGCTGCATGCTCTACCGACTGAGCCAGCCAGGCACCCCTGTGCTTTTGATTTTTTTTTTAATCAAACAATTGAGAAGGTAACCCTTCCAACAAAAATAGGTGGCACTGGCAAGGAGTGAATATAAGAGCAGGTTTTAAACATGCTACAGGCTCTCTGCTATCTGGCCTACATCTCCTCTGTACTATGACACAGAAAAGACATACGTAAAAGGTAATGTGACAAACTATGAGTGTTTTCCTCAGAGAACTTCAACATTTGCACGGTGGAAGAACTCAAAAAAACGTCATTCAGAAAACAACAGGCTAAAGGGTGTTCAAATCTAATTTGATTCAATTATTTGACTGTTTAATATAACCTCCAGCTTCAATCCATGGCCGATGAAACCTAACTCTAACCCTCTGACACTTGCTAATCAAGATATCCAAGTCACTTCTCTGACCTTCAGTTTTAATCATCTGTAAAATAAGTACAAAAAACACTACCTTTGAGA